>NC_090266.1:882137443-883407443 GCF_040414725.1 Anabrus simplex
TAAATTGTGAGCTTATTTTCTTACATGTAATTTTAAGTTGATATCGTCTGCAACTACCTTACGAAACTACCTTGTCATGACTTCAAATTATTATTGTTCATAATTTCTGTAAATTGTTTTAAAGTAATTGGCGTGAAGCTGAAACTGGTAATATTGACAGTGTTGATATCTTATAATTTGTTTATTTACTGTGTTAATTTTATTTGTATTTCATTATTGGACTTGTTTTGTAACGTTATTATCAATTTTATTTTTATAATCTCTAAATGTAGTGTTCAAATGGGATCACCGTTGATTTCGCTTTCCCATCAACGTACAACCTTCACATGGACGTGGTAATGTTCCCAACTGCTTCCCATTTCCTTTCTTTTGGTTTTCATGTTGGCTAAACTGTTATTGAAATATCTACGTTGTTTGCGGTGTGTTGAATTTATTTATTTATTTATTTATTTATTATTTATTTATTTATTTATTTATTTATTTATTTATTTATTTATTTATTTATTTATTTATTTATTTATTTATTTATTTATTTATTTATTTATTTGTTGACTTTTGCAGAGTTGAAGTTATTTACAGATGATATAGATATATAAAGGGAGCCTCCGTGCCTTAGACGGCAGCACGTCGGCCTCTCACCGCTGGATACCATGGTTCAAATCCCGGCACTCAATGTGATATTTGTGCTGGACAAAGCGGTGGCGGCACAGGTTATTCTCCGGGTACTCCGGTTTCCCCTGTCATCTTTCATTCCATCAACACTCTCCATTCTCATTTCATACCATCTATCAGTCATTAATAAATCACTTTGGGAGTGGCGACCCCATCGTACTAATAGCCCATACATGATTCATTCATTATGTCCCTGACCCGGTCAATGACTGTAAAACGGGTTGTAGGTTTCCATTTTTCACATATATAATAAGAAATATACTATCATAAAAGCAAACATAAGCTAAAAATTACAGATTTGGACAACATATAATAAAGAAAGAAAGCAGAGTTCAACCAATAAAATTGAATGAAATTCGGAGCGTAAAGATAGTGACAAAGAGACAAAGACATAATGAAAAGTAAGATACAAACTGAAAAAATAAGCAATGCATAAATAGAACACAATAAGTAATAAAGTAAATGGAAATACAAGTATAGCCATAAAAGTGATCTTTATACGTGAGTAAGAAGCTAAATATTGTGTACATTAAATAATAATCATAATAATAATAATAATAATAATAATAATAATAATAATAATAATAATAATAATAATAATAATAATAATAATAATAATAATAATAATAATAATAATAATAATAATAATAATAATAATAATTGAGCCATGTATTTGGTTTCCCCTCCTCCTTATACTACTTTCTATGTGTATTTTAATGGTTTTCAACTTATTTTATGCACTACTGTGTTATTTCTCTTCTTTGAGTTGTGCCCCCGGTCAAATTGTAATAAAGTATTCCCAAATTATGACCCAGGGTAAAGGAGCTTTTACCGCCCTGGGAGCGGCCTGTCCTGTACTTGTCTCCCTTCGCGTTCCCACCCTTGCTCCTGCGGATGCGCCGTGCTCTTCTGACGCAGCCTCTGTGTGTCGCTTTGCGTCACGTGGTCTTGTGTCATCGCTACTCTTGGCGAGGCCGTGCTGGTTCGCTGGGAGTAAGCTTTCTTGCCTTGCTCTCACACCTGAGCTCTTCACGGACCTCTCTTCGAACATAGGACCGCTAGGGGTACGGGAGGTAAGCACCTAAGACTTGATTAAACTCACGGGTGATGGGAGGACATTGCTTCGCTTGTAAGAAACTGGATGGGCCCTAAATGTTGTTTTAAGGCCTTATAAATGCCGAGCTGTTTGCAACATAACATGTTTGAGTCTGAATTTGTAAAGTTTTGTGTGCACCCTTGGGTCTGTTTACTGCAGCTTAAGAGTAGTTATTGGGAGTTTGTGCCCTTGGTAGATGTAAATATGTTGAATAACGTATTCAACTTCCTTAGGAGTCTTAGGCGCTTAGAAGCGTCTTTTAATGAAAGTTTGAAAACCTTTTATGTTTTTAGGGGTACCTTGCGCTCCCCCTTGAGTCACTTGAAGTGGCGTATTATCGCTAAACTGTATCTAGAATTACCTATTACATTTTAGCCCTCTGGTGTTAGATTGTGAACAGGGCTGGTCCCCTGTGAATTAGTGTAGGGCACGTGTCAACGTAACCTTAGTGATGTTGATATTTCAATATTTAAACCGCCTTTACTCTTTTCTGTGTTCATCTATCTTGTTCAATAAACATTGTTAAGCTGATTTCCTACGGGTATCAGAGTTTTCGCCCGCTGGGTGGCTTCCTATCCTCGTATAGTCCAGATCCTATGGGGGCCGCACCTTCTTATGGTTTTGCCAGTGATAATTATCGGTACAAAAGCTGGTAGCAGAGCGTGGATGGATCTGGACTTGTTTCCGATTAGCCGAGGAATTTGAGCCCGTAACATTCTTTCCGTTTCCAGGATTTCTTTAGTTGTCGTGTGGCTTATATTAATTGCACCATGTCCATTCGAGACATACCTTATCAGGGATCCCTGCGAAAGGAGGAGCTTTTATATGAACTTGGAATAGGTAACTTAGAGTCTAAAGGCACCGTCAAGGCCGATGAAATTCTGTTACGGAATAACTTAAATAGACCGATTACAGTGCCTATTATACTGAAGGTGAGTTCGCTAGTGCGCTATCCCTTATCCAGGCTAACCTTTCCAATATTGCATCTGTGATGGATTTTCTGAAGAATGACGTGGCTTCTCATCAACTTAAGAGACTACTGGGTAGATTAAATCATTATTTTCAACGACTGGAAGATCTCCTTTCACTGGAATTGAAGGAAGTGATATCGAGTCATGTTCTAGAATTAAAGGACACATCATTTGACCTTTTACAGAAAGTGGAGGCCTGATTAGCTGGGCTTTCCATTAAAACAAAGCCGGTTCTTCCCCCACCTGCCCAGGTGGAAAGCGAGTTGAACCAACAGACTCGTAGTTGTGAGCCAAACGAGGAGAGAGCTCCGCTTCCACCGCAGCAGTCTTTTCATTTAAATGCTCCTTCTGATTGTCGCTCGTTGAACCAACAGTCAACCTTGCCATCACTGAGCTCACCCTTTTCGAATATGCCTCACCCTTTGAATATGATGTTGAAAGGTGCTCCTCGTTACTCCGTAAATTCGGCAAGCGATGTGGTTTCCTTTCTTCGGTTTCAGGTTGAATTTTTGGATCACGCCTTAGTCTTTGGGTTAACGCATGTTCAAATTCTACAGATTATTTATCCATATACGGTTTCGGTTTTGTCAAACAAAATCGTTAATGCCATTTCGAGCCAATCCTCATTACATCAGCTCCATGCTCATTTACTTGCTCAGTTCATTCCTCCTAGGGCTCTTAATTCGCTAGTCCAGAAATTTTACTTTAGAGTGCAGCGCCTGGATGAGACTTTATCGGAGTTTATTTCAGATATTAAGTTTTATGCCTGAGTTTTTGCGCTGAATTTTACCGAAGAGCAGATTGTGGCTACGATTGTGGAGGGCATTTCTCCAGCATACCGTTCATGTTTATGCCTCGCGTCCTAGCCTCGCATATTCGACGAGTTGGAAGCGATGGTTGTGTCCGCGGAGGGTTTCCGACATGCTGATTCCCTTTCAGTTGAGAGTACTTCTTCCTTGGCCTGTGATAATTCTGGCTCTCCGCTTGTTAGTAAACCTGCCCCATTAAAAAGATGTTTTGGTTGCGGGGCTCCTGATCATCTTCGAAATAAGTGCCCTACTCGTTCTCCTAGCGCACAGGTGTAGGGTGCCATTTCGGGCACCAGGGTTCATTCTAGGGCTTCTAATGTCGTATGTTTCAGGTGTGGGGTTCCCGGTCACGTGGCGAGGCAGTGTTCGCGTAAGCTAAATGTTAGCTGACTAGACAGGGAAGCGGGAAGCGCTTGCCTCCCCGATTTATTGCCTGTTGATCAACGTTATTCTAGCATTTCTTCCGGGGAACATTCTTCTGGCTGCCCCCTTCGGTGTTTAGGCATATCTACTGAGGTCAAGGTTTAGCCCCTTTTTCAAGGTAGTGATAAATAATGAACCGGTATCGGCTCTTTTGGATTCGGGAAGCGTAGTCTCGTTTATTTGTTACAAGTGGTTTGCTCTCTATAGTTCTGTTTGTAAATTTTCCGATGTCCTGCCTGTTTCTCTGTCGTTTCTTGCTGCAAATTCCTCGAGAGTTGAGGTTTCCGGCGTAGTAAAGCGCAAAATTCGTCTGTCTAATTTTTCCTGGGAATTTCCTCTTTATGTGGCTAAAAATTTGCCGTATCCTATCATTCTTGGTTCT
Organism: Anabrus simplex; assembly: GCF_040414725.1. Lineage (NCBI taxonomy): Eukaryota > Metazoa > Arthropoda > Insecta > Orthoptera > Tettigoniidae > Anabrus > Anabrus simplex. The sequence goes on from NC_090266.1 coordinate 882,141,797, forward strand.
AATTTTTTTGGCGTATACAGGCTTGCTTTTGGATGTGCAGGAGGGCTCCTGCTGGTTTAAATTTTGTAATACTACTAAGATACCTTTACTTATGTCTGATTCTGTTTCCTCATCTGTAGTGTCGCCTCCTCAGGATCGAATGGCACCTGACCTTAGCCATTTCACTGAGAATCAGGCTGAATGCTTTAGGGAAATGTGCAATGCTTTTTACCGAGAAACTGGGGATGACGAATCTTTAGGAGTACAACATCGAGGTCACGGACGCGGTTCCGGTTAGGTCACCGCCCTATAGCTTGTCTCCTCCGAAAATGCTAGCGTTAAAAGAGATAATTAATAAAATGTTGGGTGAGGGCATTATTCGATCCTCTACTTCTGCCAAATCCTCCCCCATTTTCCTGGCCCCGAAGCCTCAAGGTGGTTATCGCCCTGTGCTGGACTACAGGGCGTTGAATATAAAAGTGGTATTGCAGTCAGTTTCTCTCCCTGATCTGCATTCTTGCTTCTCATGGTTCAAGAAGGCTAGATATTTTACTGTCTTAGACTTAATTCAGGCGTACTATCAGATTCCGTTAGCTGAAGAGTCCCGTCATTTGACAGCCTTCGCTACGGACTGGAAGCTTTACGAATTTTGCCGTCTGCCCTTTGGCATTTCCAATGGCGCTGCTGTGTTTACTAGGCTACTTGATCAACTGTTTTCTGACATCAAGTTTAAGTACATTTATCATTATCCTGATGACGTAGAAATTTATTCCGAAACCTTCGAGGATCATCTCCGCCATTTGAGGGAAGTGTTATCCCGTCTTCGTAAGGCCGGCCTCACGGTCAAACTTTCTAAAGTATCTTTTGCCAAGACCCAATATCCTTCTTGGGATATATAGTGTCATCCAATGGCGTCTCTGTTGATCACTCTCGCACCCAGGCCATTTCGTCAGTTCGAACTTCCTCAGGACGTTAAAAGTGTTGCCCGCTTTGTTGGGATGGTGAACATTTTTTCGGAAATTTATTCCAAATTTTGCCAATCGAGCCGGGCCTCTTAACGCCGTCCGACGCGAAGGGGTTAAATTTGAATGGGGGCTCTCCCAACAAGCTGCCTTTGATGATTTAAAGTTGGCCATATCTAATGCTCCGGTGTTTTCTATGCCTGACTTTTCCAAGCCTTTCATCGTTCAGTCCGATGCATCGGCGTCTGCGTTTGCGGCCGTCCTTTTGCAGGACTCGGAATTGGGGAGACGCCCCATTGCGTATGCCTCTAGGACCTTGTCTTCTGTCGAAACCAAGTATTCTGTATACGAGCTTGAAGGATTGGCGGTTTTGTTCGCCTTAGAAAGGTTTCGTATTTACCTAGAGCATGTAATGTTCGAACTCGAGACTGACAACCAGGCATTGAGCTGGGTTTTGGGGAAGCCTAGGAAAACTGGCCAGCCCGTTGGGCCATTAGGATCTCGGCTTTTCAGTTCAACGTACATCATATTCGTGGTTCGGACAACGTAGTTGCTGACTCTCTCAGTCGGATGTTTTCGGATCAGCCTATTCAGGATGGCGAATCTTCAACTTCTGATGTTCCTTTGTTATTACCCCTAGCGGGGGCCATCTTGTCCGATACTCCATTACTTTATCACGACGTTGCTAAGTTCCAAGTGGAGGACCCTACTTTGGACCCATTGTCCAAGATCTTAAGGAAGGGAGAATTATTGATCCTTATGTGTTAAGGAATGGCGTAGTGTGTTGTCCCGCCCATCACGTTCATAAAATGAAGGTCGTTATACCCTCGGTCCTGGTGCCTATGATTTTAAATACTTTCACGAAACTCCTCTCGGTGGTCATCTAGGAGTGTTTAAGACTAGGGAGAAGATTAGGGAAAATTTTATTTGGAAAGGGATTGACGCTGAAGTTCGTGAACTTGTTAAAGCATGTAAAATTTGCGGGCTCACTAAGCCTTCTCCTAACACACGCGTCGGATTATTGTCATCTAGTCAGGCTACCCTCCCCATGCAGCACCTCTATATCGATTACGAGGGCCCTTTGCCGAAATCTAGGACAGATGGTAATAGATTCGTTTTCGTCTGCGTAGATGGTTTCACCCGTTTTCCATGGTTGCTTCCGACGAGGTTAGCCACTTCTGAGACTACTATCAGATGTTTGAAGTCCATATTTTCGTCCTTCGATCCTTGCCAGTACTTAGTCTCCGATAACGCAGATGCCTTTACATCGAATCTGTTTAAGAAATTTTGTTTCAGCTTGTCCATTTCTCAATGTACCACATCTCCCTATTACCCTCAACCTTCTTACGCTGAGAGGGTTAACCGGAACTTGCGGTCTGCTCTCATTGCATTTCACCACGACGATGTTTTGAGGTGGAACACGTCGTTACCTTGGCTTGCATTTGCTTTCAATTCTGCGGTACACGAGGCCCATAAATTCTCCCCTAATTCTCTAATGTTTTCTTTGGTCCCTAATTCTCCGCTCACCAATTTGTTGAAGATAAATGAGTTGTTACCAGAAAATTTTGATCCCCCTAATATCAAGGCCATTTGGAGGAAGGCTAAGCAAAACCTTAAGGACTCGTACGAGAAGAAACGAGAGCGCTATGATAAGGGGCGCCGTTCTACCGATCTTGCCGTCGGGGACATGGCATTTTTTTAGAATTTCGTCCCTTCTGAGAAGCTCGCTCCTCGCCTTCACCTGCCCTGCGAGATTATTGATTTCTTGATACCAGTCACCTTGTTGGTGAAAGATCCGGAGACGGAGAAAATGTTCCGAGTGCATTTATCCCAGGTTAAAGCTGCCTAGCGTTACCTGGGTTGGTGTGGCATTTCTGCTTGCTATGTGTAGCCTGTTCTGTGCTATCCATTTCCTTGTGTTTTTCCCTTCTGTTCCTTTGACACGTATTCTGCCTAAGGGGGAGCTATTTTCATTAGATTTATTTAAAATTTTGGTGGTATGTTTAATGATCATGTGAGTCCTCCCGAAGTCCGGTTTCTTCCTTATTACTCCCATACCCCGGTCCGGTCAATCGAGCCGCCTCTTGCCCGTTGTCTCCCCCGAATGCTGGGAATTATTCGGACACCATTGCTGGCGCTTGATTTATTTTGCAGTGTGCTGGAGTGACTATCTTCGCCCATTGCTGCATGGGAAAGACCCCCCGTTTGGGTTGCCTTGGCGTGCCTCGTCTCCAGCTGCCGAGCCTTTCGACTTTTCCTCTTGTCGGACTATGTACTGCCACCCTACTGCTCACCTGGAAAGTGCTGTCGCTGCTTTATTTCTCTCATCAGGTGGGGTGTCTCTGCCACAAGAACTGCCCAAATGCCTGGGGAGGCATTTTCCGCCGTGTTTCTGTTGGCTTGTGAGGCCGGCTTGGTCTCGTCGATCTGCTGAGACATTACAAGTGAAACTACTACTTGTCGACATCCCGGGATATTTTGTCAAGAACTTTCGTCACATTGTACAGCAAGATGTGTGTCTTATTTTTATTAATTGTAAGGCAGTATGTGTATTATATTATTAGCCTGTGAGCAAGTGACTAGACTATACTGCAATCATATTTTATTGGTGAAAATGTATTGGTCACCCTGGTTGTTGCTAAAGGGGGGGAGGGCTGAGCCATGTATTTGGTTTCCCCTCCTCATTATACTACTTGCTATGTGTATTTTAATGGTTTTCAACTTATTTTATGCGCTACTGTGTTATTTCGCCCCTTTGAGTTGTGCCCTCGGGCAAATTGTAATAAAGTATTCCCAAATTATGGCCCCAGGGTAAAGGCGTTTTTTCCGCCCTGGGAGCGGCCTGTCTTGTACTTGTCTCCCTTTGCGTTCCCACACTTTCCCCTGCGGATGCGCCGTGCTCTTCTGACGCAGCCTCTGTGTGTCGCTTTGCGTCACGTGGTCTTGCGTCATCGTTACTCTTGGCGAGGCCGTGCAGGCTCGCAGGGAGTAAGCTTTCTTGCCTTGCTCTCTCACCTGAGCACTTCACGGACCTGTCTTCGAACCTATGACCGCTAGGGGTATGGGAGGTAAGCATCTAAGTCTTGATTAAACTCAAGGATGTTGGGAGGACATTCCTTCGCTTGTAAGCCACTGGATGGGTGCTAAATGTTGTTTTAAGGCCTTATAAATGCCGAGCTGTTTGAAACATAATATGTTTGAGTCCGAATTTGTAAAGTTTTGTGTGCAGCCTTGGGTCTGTTTACTGCAGCTTAAAAGAAGTTATTGGGAGTTTGTGACCTTGGTAGATGTAAATATGTTGAATAACGTATTCAACTTCCTTAGGAGTCTTAGGCGCTTAGAAGCGTCTTTTAATGCAAGTTTGAAAACCTTGTATGTTTTTAGGGGTACCTTGCGCTCTCCCCTGAGTCACTTGAAGTGGCGTATTATCGCTAAACTGTATCTAGAATTACCTATTACATTTTAGTCCTCTGGTGTTAGATTGTGAACAGGGCTGGTCCCCTGTGAATTAGTATAGGGCACGTGTCAACGTAACCTTAGTGATGTTGATATTTAAATATTTAAACCTTCTTTACTCTTTTCGGTCTTCATTTATCTTGTTCAGTAAATTTTGTTAAGCTGATTTCCTACGAGTTCTCGCCCTCTGGGTGGCTTCCTATCCTCTTATAGTCCAGATCCTATGGGGGCCGCACCTTCTTAAGGTTTTGCCAGTGATAATTATCGGTATAATAATAATAATAATAATAATAATAATAATAACCACAATTACACAACGTATCATTCGTCAGCTTACACATGTGGTCTGTGAAGCGGATTAGACTGAGCTCTCTCTTCCGTGAAATACTCATTTAAACCGTCGAGTGGAATATCATGCACGTCATATACCTATGTTTATATTTTGGGACGCGAAGTGGGTACGCAAGAAATATAAGATCGTGCATGGACACGGCCGGTACTGATAGTTGTCCGTGAGTTACCACTTTCTGAGGGATGTTTCTTACCATTAAGGTGTGGGAAAAGATGTTGGCAGTTCGTACATGGTTAGTAGGATCAGAGGAAGGATAGACAAGTCACACGAAGAAAACAAGTCTTCTAGCTTCTAGGTACCGTATTTCATAGTAAGTAGATTTGTATTGAAGTCCCCTAATATAATGATATGTTGATAGGCTGGTAGCAAGTTAAGTAGGTGCGTATCAAACTCGGTCAAGTAAGATACTTTCGGTGGTCGGTAAACCACTCCAGTAAGTATTTTCTGTCCACTAGCAACTACTTCAACGAACATAAATTCTGTTATCGGCAATTCACCGGTCGATCAGGTACAAAATTACACGGCACTTCAGGTCATCTCTACAGTAGAGAACAATACCCCTACTCCTCTTATTTGTACGATCATGGCGGTAGAGGTCAAGCCGTCAAGGCGAACCATGTTGCTTTGAATGGATGGCGATAACCAGCTTTAAATAATACCAGTCAAATGGACGATATTTTTGTTAACTATAGCCGGAATTTCGTCAATGTGTACGAGCATACTTAGCTGTTCATGTGACAAAACTGGAGATTATGAGGATATAGTGAAAGTTGTTGTTTCAAATGGTTACCGGCAACAATGTTCTGTGAAGGAGTGAGGGTTGTGCTATTCTTAGAGGTGTCATTGTCATGAGGAAATATGGTAGCTACCTGACTGACGGGCAATCTTTAATTGAGACAAGAAAAAATTATTACCTGGATTTCCTGAAGAAGTGCACTGCCGAATGTTTAAGGCACCACACAAACACACATACACAAAATCACACACTTAAACCTAATAATAATAATAATAATAATAATAATAATAATAATAATAACAATAATAACATTTATTGGGCACAACACAATGGTGATATCACTCCAATAATCCACCTAAACGCCTCATATGTAAGTTCAGTTCGTTAGGTGAGCTAATGTGGAGCTTTTTGCCGTCCGTTTTTCAAATGAACGATAATACGGCCGTCCTGTATCGAAACTTGCCGCATACCCCAGAAGTCCCGAGCTTTACGCAGTACTTCCTTCCTTGTGGACGTCAGAAATTCGCTTGTTAATAACTTGGTATATTTAAGAGCTAGCTTGGCGCGCCTCATGCGGTCTCTTTCATGGTACCTGAGTATTTAAATGATGATCGGCCTATTACGTGCGGATACCACATCAGCTGCTGTCCTCTTCATACTGCGCAGTCTATTACATCGGTCTATACTATCTATAGACAATTCGATGTTCAGACTGTTTTAACGTACCCAACGCCACAGCGTACGCGTCCTCGTTGGGAGACTCACAGACCCCATGAAGGAGTAGGCAGTTCCTTCTGATATATTGTTCTGCCTCGTCAATCAGGATGTCCTCTGGTCGAGACGTTCATGTAGATGGCTTACCTCCTTCTTAATTTCACTTAATTCCTCTGAAATTATTTCCCGAAAATCCTGGAACTCTGAAGCGAGGCCGGTTTGTGTGTCGCCTGGGTTGGCAGCACTGGTCGGGCCAACAGCCATGGCTTCCTCCAGGCGTGGTTGGAATTCTGCCATTCGCTTCTCGAACTTCGAAAGATGTTCATTTACGGCCTTCAGTGTTATAGAACTTCACGGCTATTGAAGTTCACACTTAAATAAAGCACTGGCACACCCCCGACTATTAAAATAATTATTATCTGGCGGATATGGCAGGTGAATTGTATATGTTACATTTACTTTCAGCGATCGAAATTTATTACGTATACAATTATATTACCTCTCTTGCTCCTTGCTGTGTAATCCGTAGCGGTTACATAATCGTCGCAGAGCAAGTGGTTGCTGACGAATTGTAGAATAACGGCGATTGTCTTAGCTAACCCAAAATAACATAAAGAATGATTATCATTGAGAACAACTGTGTTGGATGAGAAACAATTACTTGTACGGGATGAACTAGAGATGTACCAGCACGGTGATTAACATACATGTTCACGTATCTAATTAGTGAGTCTTCATACTGCCGATTTTTGATTGATTTTCACATCGTAATTTATGTTTCGAGTACGGTGTAAACGTGATCCAAATGATGTGCCGATATCGGAATTTCGGAGAACGTGGACTACCAGAGACACACGGCCCCGGTAGAAAAAAGTTAAGTGTGATTGAGCGTGAACCGGTAAATATGCTGTATATACATTTTCACATTTGTTGTATTTCTATATATATAACTTCCCATTAGTTTTTTCTATTTCAGGCCGATGCAGCTACGTTTAATTACCTTAGTAATCGTATTTCCTCTATTAATTATTTTATATTGGGAGAAATCGTGTCCGAACTAGGACTATAGCATGGAAAGCCAAGACTAAAAGCGTGCTATATCAGATATATTCCAATGTGTCCCACTTCCACAATCGTCGTTCGTAGAATTAATAACACCGTGCATTTTGATTGAATAAGTAAGGTTAACATTCAGATGATAATATTAATAATATTAAAGTTCTGTTCCGATTAGGATATGAGTTATTCGCATATTCTACACCATGCTCTTAACAATGGTATTACTGACTCAATAAAAATTCTTGACTCGTGCGAGAAAAATTACATTTTGCTTTTTCCTATGGAATGACTAATTATTCTCCAAATGATCCATACGTAAATACGTTGCCAATTATACCTATTTTTTAAGAAGGTATAAACAGACGAACACGTAGGCCTTTTTGTCTTCATTATGCTGGAATTCGAGAGGATAAATTGTGGCAAATATTCGTTTATAGGACGGCGAATTGTACTTTTTAATAAGTTACCAATGGATATGCGCAATAAATTTCCAATTTCTTTGCAACCATTTATGAGAAGGCTATGAAAACAACAGATAGGGTACCCGTCACCTGAACGACTGCCTTAAAGGCTGATCAGTAGTGACTGATTGATCAAGAAAAATGTTTTCTTTATTTAATGATTACTTCTCAGCTTTTCTATTAAAGAGGTATAAATATGGAAATACGTATCCTCCAATTAGGCCTATATCACACACATTGGTATTTGTTGTTTAAAGATTATGCTCATACTCATTATCAAGGCATATAGTACACCTTTTAAGAAAAATAGGCTACATTTATGTGCTTTTGATATCTTACCGGATAATTTATCTCCTTCCCCTTTGCGGTCTACCTCCTTCTTCACCTTGTGTTCTTCATCAGGTTCCTTTTCAACCTTCTCTGGTTGTTGTGTTAAAATTTCTACAAAAAAAAGAGAAAAGAAAATACACACAACTTACTTTTTCTCCCTTTACAGTAATGACAAGATGGCAGCGCAAGAAATAACCACCAGTTAATTACACTACAGTAGCCCATGACCAAATGAGATGAGCACAATTAGTACATGTACAATTTAAGCAGTGAATGTGCTTTGCGGCACCGCTGCTACCAGCTTGCCATTCTGCAAGGCTGGTATTTCAATACTTGTGCAGTGTGATACAGTGCAGTAATTCGTGCGTTACCATGGTTTTTCCTGATGTTTCACTCTCTGTTAACCTGAAATCCTAAACCTAATTTGTACAAATATTTCTCATGATGTTGTCATGTTTTAATTTCTACAGTTGAAGCTCTGTTATACCCTAAAAATTATAGGAAAGTGCAAGAATAGATACTAATAGGTTGGAGAGATTTTAAGTGTCTCTACGGGACTCAGCGTGGGGTTCACTTCTTCCTCCGGAAGGGCAGTGTTCTGGAGTGTGTGGCACTAGGTCGGGGAATCAACTGGTTTACAGACCGATTCACCCATTTAGAACCCTCACCTAGTGTACTCTTAAACAGAAACTTGTTACTACAGCATTTTATTGTCACTTAGTGACCCTATGAACTTTTTGTTCTGTGCATATTTCCTGATCCTGCAGGGTAGTTTACTTCAGGACGGCAAAATTTTAAAAAATCCGCAGGATCCGAATATTTATGTAACAACAATGTGCAAAACATGTAGGCCTACAAAAAGGCGGTAACTATATGTGAAATATATTTGTTAACGGTATTAAAAAGGAACCTCTATAAAAGACGTTATAGTACGTTACAGAAGGAAAATGGTCGTCGATATGGTAATTTTGATATTGTTATATTTTATTTTGTAATATATGGCCTTCGGTTCAGAGGTTCCCGGGTTAGATTCCCGGCCGGGTCGGGGATTTTAACCTTCATAGGTTAATTCCAATGGCTCGGGGGCTGGGTGTTTGTGCTGTCCCGAACATTCCTGCATTTCACACACCACACGTAACACTATCCTCCACCACGTTAACACGCAGTTACCTAGACATAGCAGATGCCGCCCACCCTCATCGGAGGGTCTGTCTTGCAAGGGCTGCACAGGCTAGAAATAGCCACACGAAATTATTTATTATACTTGTTTTGCCTTGAAATATTGACTGAGGACCAAATAGAGGAAATTAAATTTGTTTGGTTTATTGTGTAAAATGTTATAAAGTAATTATGTGTGTAATTAGCATCTGGATTTAGGGAAAAAGCGTGTGGCAGGATATAGCTGCACGTGTCGGCGTTAAGATGATTGTAGTGACTACCTGTTGCATCAGAAAGGAAGTTTCTGGAAGTTCTAAAGATCTTTACACATCAAAATTTATGGAGTCCTAATTGGCTAAATTAACGATATTCTTGATTGGTGAATGTAAGAGCCGGGAGTGCGCTAAATGGTTATCTCCTGATTGCCATATATTCGGCTCCTGGCGACTTGTCCAGGGCCAAGCTGGTGTCCGTCGTCCTTAATTCGTGACGAGCGAAGGGAGTAGTCGTCTCCTCTGTCTGATGGGACCACCAGCCCTCCGAGGTGAGCTCCATTTTTTCTGGTTAAGATTTGAACTTTTAGATGTAAATTCTCATTTTAAATTGCTTTCTGCGCCGGAGGTTGCCCGGGGTATGTTCCATTCGCCAATTTTATGTTCGAATGACTTAGCCCTCGCAGCTAGTCACACCCATTCGATTTGGAGGAATTACCCTTTCCCTTGATTTTATATACTATGTAATCAATATGCAAATTATAATTTCCTTGGGGATTGTCTCCAGTAGTTCTATTCCATCCTAACGTATTCCCTTTTAAGGTATGCAAATTATTCGGAAGTGTTTTTGAAAAGGCAGATACTTGATCGGAATATGAGTTAGGATTATTAATATTTAATACGATTTCTTTTCCTAGCTAATATCTTAACCGTGATGTGGTGTTATGTTAACGGGTTAACTTAACGTTTTTGAAGTAAATTTAGAGCTTATTTTTTTATGTAATTCTAAGTTGATATCGTCCGCAACTACCTTACGAAACTACCTTGTTATGACTTCAAATTAAGACTGTTAAAACTTTCTTAAAATTATTTTAAAGTCATTGGCGTGAAGCTGAAGCTTGTACTATTGACATTGTTGATATCTTAAAATTTGCTTTTATACTTTGTTAATTTTATCTGCATTTCATTATTGGCCTTGTTTTGTAACGTCATTTTCATTTCTTTTTTAATTCAGTAAATGTAGTGTTCAAATGGGATCACCGTTGATTTCGCTTTCCCGGCAAAGTGCAACCTTCACATGGACCCGGTAATGTTCCCAACCGCTTCCCAATTCCTTTCTTTTAGTTGTATTTTTGGCTAACCTTTTATGCATATATGTACGTTATTTTACGGAGTGTTGACTTCATTTAGTTTTTATTTATTTATTGACTTTAACAGTGGCGAAGTTAGGGCTCATGGCCCTCTCTTACACTTAACCAATTAATTAATTTACAGATAATACATATATAAAAGAAGTGTACTATTCTATCATAAAAACAATGTTAAACTAAAAATTACAGATTTGGACAACATATAATGAAGAAAGAAAGAAAAGTTCAACAAATAATATAGAATAAAATTCGGAGCGTATAGATAATGAGAAGGAGACAAAGCCATAACGAAAAAGTAAGATACACACTGAAAAAATGAGAAATACATAAACAGAACACAATAAGTAGTGGAGTTAATGGGAATATAAGTACGGCAGTAAACGTGATGTATGTACATGAGTAGGAAGCTAAATATTATGTACATTACACTATAATAATAATAATAATAATAATAATAATATTAATAATAATAACGACAATCACACAACCTATCGTACGTCATCATACACACGAAACAATCACACAAAACAATCAGTGGTAGTCAACAGGTAATCTCTGCCTGCAGTCTTAAATTTCGATATTGAGTTAGAGTTCCTGACAGCAGCTGGGAGTGAATTCCAAAGTCGTGACCCAGCACAACGAAGGATCTGTTGTTTATTCAAGAGAGGTTGATGGGAATTGCGAGGGAAGTAACAGATCTAGAGTTACGATTATGGAATGAGGATAATAAATGGAATTTTGAAGAGATGTATTTGGGTAGATTTTCCTTCTGAGTTCGGTATATCACCGTATGTACGTGGAATTTCCGTCGCATGTGTAGCTAGGCGTTATATGAGCATGGTAACTAAAGTTAAGAAAAAATCGAAGACCAGAGTTCAATGCTCGTTGAAGTTTCATAGTTTGTTCATGGGTCGCATAAATGAGGACAATGTCGCAGTAGTCAAGTATTGGTAGTATCAATGTTTGGAGTAGTTTTATCTTTACGTCTTGTGGCCAAATGTCCTTATGTCGTTTTAGAGGGTGTAGCGTCGCGTAAATCTCTCTATATGTATTTCTTACGTGTGCAGACTAGTCAAGAATTTCAGTCATGGTCATACCTAGGTTCTTCACTTCCTTACTGAACGGGAGCATGGTGGCATTTAATGTCAGCGGATGAATAGCATAATTTTTATACATGATGTCTAATAATTTCTGAGAAACGATAATGATTGTTTGATGTTTTTCTGGGTGGAGGAGAGAGTTTTCACTGGCGTACACAATGAGTTGTTGAAGGTCGTACTTAATATCTCTTATTGCATTCGATATATCATGTACATGTTAACGTGGCAGTAAATTTGGAGGTCGTCACAAAGAGGGGTTATTTAATATACTTTATTTTAGAGATGTTATTCATATAGAGGACAAGCAAGAAGGGACCATGAAGGGAACTTTGGGGGTTCCTGCCTTCCGGAGTCGCCACTGAGAAGCAGTATCTTGTACTGTAACACGTTGCATACGATCTGTAACATAAGGGACCATGAAGGGAACTTTGGGGGGTTCCTGCCTTCCGGAGTCGCCCCTGAGAAGCAGTATCTTGTACTGTAACACGTTGCACACGATCTTTAATATATGCGGTGGAAAATTTTAAAGCACATTACCGAAATACGATTTGAGCTTCATCAGCATTTTCTGGATGATTATCGTGCCGAAAGCACTGCTGAATTCAAGGAGTGTGAGTATCGTCATTTGTCCTTTCGTCCATTGCTTGTCTGATGTCCGCAGTCACTTTGAGTAAGGCAGTGGCTGTCGTATGATCTTTCTTGAAGCCAGATTTCAGCGGGTCAAGAAGAGAGTGAGCCTAAATGTATTCTTGTATTTGCGAATGTATCAACTGTTCTAACCATTTGGACAGAGCAGGGAGAAACGAAATTGGACGGTAATCGGATAGGAAATTCGAACCTGGGGTTTTAGGAAATGGAATTACATTGGCGTACTTCGAAATTGTCGGTAATGTGCCGTTTTCCAATCAGTAATTAAAAATTGGGTGCAAATGGGTAGAATAGCTCTGATAATATTATGTATCAAAATATTAGGAACTTCATCGACACCGCTTGCTTTGGGTTTAATAGAATACAAGACTTTTTTAACTTCATTAGTTCTTCTGTGAAATACTCCTTTAAATCGTCGAGTGGAATGTCAGATACCTGAAGCTGTTCATGTGTCTTTCCTATGCCCATGGCTCGGAAATGCCTCCAGGCACTAGCCGTATTTGTGTTACTTACTGACTCGCGAACATATTTAAATTTAAAGTTACGGATGATTTGTTTATTTTTATTCCTAATTATTGTAAATTTTTCAGTCATTTGGGTCCTCAGTACGTTCGTAATGTCGGTGTAGAGCATCTCGTTGAGACATCGTATTTTTAAGTACAGAGGTTAGCCATGGTTTAGGTTTGCGGGTATTCTGATCTGTCTCTTCGGTGCATGTTCGTTGTATAGATTGTGTATTAACGATTTTAATGTATTGATTTTTCACCAATGTCCGTCGGAATGAAAATGCTATTCCACGGAAGAGTGAACGCATCGTGTCTTAATACATAGATGCTAATATATTTCATATTCCTGCACGTTATATACCTAGCATTATATTTCGGAATGCGTAGTGAGTACGCAAGAAATATAAGATCGTGCGTGGACACGGCCGGTACTGATAGTTGTCCGTGAGTTACCAATTTCGGAGGGTTGCTTGTTACTTTGAGACCTATTAAGGCGTGGGAAATGTTCTTTGCAGTATGTACATGGTTAGTAGGGTCAGAGGGAAGGATAGTCAAGTCACACGAGGAAAACAAGTCTTCTAGTTGTTTAGTATTGTAATTCTTCGTATGTAGATTTGTATTGAAGTCCCCTAATGATATGTTGATAGGCTGGTAGCAAGTTAAGTAGGTGGGTTTCAAAGTCGGTCAAGAAAGATACTGTAGGTGGTCGGTAAACCACTCCAGTAAGTAGTTTCTGTTCACTAGCAACTCCTTCTACGAACATAAACTCCGTCCTCGGCAATTCACCGGTCGATGAGGTACAAATGATGCGACTTTTCAGGTCATCTCTACAGTAGAGAACAGTACCTCTACCACTCTTACTTGTACGATTATGGCGGTAGGGGTTATATCCCTCAAGGCGAACCATGTTGCTTGGAATTGATGGCGATAACCAGCTTTCACTAATACCAATCAAATGGACGCTATTTATGTCAAATATAGCCTGAATTTCGTCAATGTGAGCGGGCAAACTTAGGCTGCTCAAGTGCCAACACTGGTGAGTATGAAGATATAGTGAAAGTTCTTGTTTCAAATGGTGACCGGCATCTATGTTCTGTGAATGAGTGAGGGGTGTGCTATTGTTAGAGATGTCATTGTCATGAGGTAATGTCGTAGCTACCTCACCAACGGGCATACTTTAACTGAGACATAAAAGGAAAATCAATCCTTACCTGGATTTCCTGAAGAAGTGCCCTGCAGACTGATTAAGGCAACACACACACACATACACACAGACACAAACACACACAATCACACACACAAACCTAATAATAATAATCATAATAATAATATTTAGTGGGCACATCACAATGGTCATGTCACTCCGATAATCCACCTAACCGCCTCATATGTAAGTTCAGTTCATTAGGTGAACTAATGTAGAGCTTCTTCCCGTCTTCCAAATGAACGATAATGCGGCCGTCCTGCTTTGAAACTTGCCGCATACCCCAGAAATCCCGAGCTTTACGCAGCACTTCTTTCCTTGTGGACGTCAGAGATTCGGTTATTAATAATTTGGTACATTTAAGAGCTCGCTTGGCTCGCAAGGTGCGGTCTCTCTCATGGTACCTGAGGAATTTAATGATGATCGGCCTATTACCTACGGGCACCACCTCAGCTGCTGTCCTCTTCATACGGCCCAGTCTATGACGTCGATATATACTGTCAATAGACAATTCGATGTTCAGACTGTTTTGAACGTACCCAGCGCCACAGCGTACCTGTCCTCGTTGGGGGCTCACCGACACCATGAAGGAGTAGGCAGTTCCTTCTGCTATATTGCTCTGCCTCGTCAATCAGGATGTCCTGCTGTTCGAGACGTTACTGTAGATGGCTTACCTCCTTCCTCATTTCACTTAATTCCTCTGAATTTATTTCCCGAAAATCCTGGACCTCTGAAGCGAGGCCGGTTAGTGTGTCGCCTGGTTGGCAGCCCTGGTTGCTGGAATTATGCCATTCGCTTCTCGAACTTCGAAATACGTTCATTTAGGGCCTTTAGCGTCATAGTACTTCAGGCTATTGAAGTTCACTCTTACATGAAGCACTAGCACACCCACGAATATTAAAATAATTTTCATCTGGTTGATATAGCAGGTGAATTGTGTATGTTTCACTTATTTTGAGAGATCGAAATTTATTATGTATACAATTACCTCTCTTGTTCCTTTCTGAGTAATCCATAGCTGTTACATAATGTTTGCAGAGCAAGTGGTTGCTGACGAATGGGAGATTAACGGTGATTGTCTTAGCTAATCAAAAATAACCTAAAGAATAATTATCTCCTATTGCTGTTTCTTGTTGTCGACATGTCTCGTGTTATCCATACGCTTTTCATTCTGAGAAAGGAAGACTTAATTAACGATGTTCGTATTCGTAGATTAAATTCGGCTGGATATGTTGGAGATGACAGGGTTCTGTGACACAGTCCCTTAATTAACCGATAACTATACCTGCGTTAACTATATACGAGTTGTGTGCACCTTTAGCTGTGGTTAAAAGTGAATTGTCTGAGTTTAATGCAATTCTCGTGTCTTTCTGTTCTTTTGAGCCGTCACATGGTCAATTAACACTTGTGATTGCCCGACTACAGCAATGCATGGATCTGATTCGCGATTTGTTCTCTCAATTTATCAGCAGATGAGCGACAGGAGTGTAAATCCTTATTAACACATATTTTTTTCGGATTTTTTTATAAAATCGTAATCTTGCTTGACGGGAATGAGTTGCCTAATTTAAGCTCTGAACTTCAAGTGTCTACCCTTGGGATCTTCTTCTTTCGTCGTTACAAGTGCTTTAGTGCCTGTAAGTAACGCATCTAATGGGTCTTTTACACACGTCGGTAGGTCTTTTAATTTTCCCATGGCACCTGGTAACTCTACTGTGTCCAGTGTCAGCCTAATGTTGCTACACAGCCACTTTCTCATGCGATGATGCAAAATTATCCAACTGTCCAAGCGCCACCTGTATAAAATGCTTTGGTGTTTTCCCAAATTTGTGGCAATGTTTCGCAGATGAGAATATCTGCGCTTGTTTCAATTCAGTCTCTCCCTAGTTCTAACCTCACTTTCAGTACACTATTACTTTTCTCAAGGGCGTTTGAATGAAGGTTACTATGCTGCTGTAAGTCCTTCTCAGGACCACTCTAATCCTTCCCATGTACCACCCACACCTGCATTCTCCCAGATTTTTTCCAATTTACCTCAGCCATTAACGGCTGTATTTAAGGGAGTGTCAAAGTTTACTGCTAACTCTATTGATGAGGTTATTTCCTTCCTTCGATTTTAATTGAATTTAATAATAAGGCCAGGGTCAAGATGTTGTACACCGCCTTTGATTCGTGACGAGCGCTGGGAGTAGTCGTCTCCTCCGTCTGATGGGACCACCGACCCTCCGAGGTGAGCTCCATTTGGTTCATGTTTAGGATTTAAAACTTTAAATGTAAATTCTACTTTTAAATTCCTTTCTGCGTTGGAGGTTGCCCGGGGTATGTTCCATTCGCCAATTTTACGTTCGAATGACTTAGCCGTCGCAGCGAGTCACACCAGCTTCGATTTGGAGGTATTACCCTTTTCTTTGATTGTCTATACTCTGTAATCAATATGTAATTTTAATTTCCTGCGGGATTGTCTCCAGTAGCACTATTTCATAATAACGTATTCCCCCTTAAGGTATGCAAATTATTCGGAAGTGTTTTTGAAAAGGCAGATACTTGATCGCGCTCTGACCTAGGATAATTAATATTTAACACGCTATTTTTTCCTTGCTAATACTTAACCTGGATGTGGAGTTATGTTAACGCGTTAATTTAACGTTTTTGGTGGTAAATTGTGAGCTTATTTTCTTACATGTAATTTTAAGTTGATATCGTCTGCAACTACCTTACGAAACTACCTTGTCATGACTTCAAATTATTATTGTTCATAATTTCTGTAAATTGTTTTAAAGTAATTGGCGTGAAGCTGAAACTGGTAATATTGACAGTGTTGATATCTTATAATTTGTTTATTTACTGTGTTAATTTTATTTGTATTTCATTATTGGCCTTGTTTTGTAACGTTATTATCAATTTTATTTTTATAATCTCTAAATGTAGTGTTCAAATGGGATCACCGTTGATTTCGCTTTCCCATCAACGTACAACCTTCACATGGACGTGGTAATGTTCCCAACTGCTTCCCATTTCCTTTATTTTGGTTTTCATGTTGGCTAAACTGTTATTGAAATATCTACGTTGTTTGCGGTGTGTTGAATTTATTTATTTATTTATTTATTTATTATTTATTTATTTATTTATTTATTTATTTATTTATTTATTTATTTATTTGTTGACTTTTGCAGAGTTGAAGTTATTTACAGATGATATAGATATATAAAGGGAGCCTCCGTGCCTTAGACGGCAGCACGTCGGCCTCTCACCGCTGGATACCATGGTTCAAATCCCGGCACTCAATGTGATATTTGTGCTGGACAAAGCGGTGGCGGCACAGGTTATTCTCCGGGTACTCCGGTTTCCCCTGTCATCTTTCATTCCATCAACACTCTCCATTCTCATTTCATACCATCTATCAGTCATTAATAAATCACTTTGGGAGTGGCGACCCCATCGTACTAATAGCCCATACATGATTCATTCATTATGTCCCTGACCTGGTCAATGACTGTAAAACGGGTTGTAGGTTTCCATTTTTCACATATATAATAAGAAATATACTATCATAAAAGCAAACATAAGCTAAAAATTACAGATTTGGACAACATATAATAAAGAAAGAAAGCAGAGTTCAACCAATAAAATTGCATGAAATTCGGAGCGTAAAGATAGTGACAAAGAGACAAAGACATAATGAAAAGTAAGATACAAACTGAAAAAATAAGCAATGCATAAATAGAACACAATAAGTAATAAAGTAAATGGAAATACAAGTATAGCCATAAAAGTGATCTTTATACGTGAGTAAGAAGCTAAATATTGTGTACATTAAATAATAATAATAATAATAATAATAATAATAATAATAATAATAATAATAATAATAATAATAATAATAATAATAATAATTGAGCCATGTATTTGGTTTCCCCTCCTCCTTATACTACTTTCTATGTGTATTTTAATGGTTTTCAACTTATTTTATGCACTACTGTGTTATTTCTCTTCTTTGAGTTGTGCCCCCGGTCAAATTGTAATAAAGTATTCCCAAATTATGACCCAGGGTAAAGGAGCTTTTACCGCCCTGGGAGCGGCCTGTCCTGTACTTGTCTCCCTTCGCGTTCCCACCCTTGCTCCTGCGGATGCGCCGTGCTCTTCTGACGCAGCCTCTGTGTGTCGCTTTGCGTCACGTGGTCTTGTGTCATCGCTACTCTTGGCGAGGCCGTGCTGGTTCGCTGGGAGTAAGCTTTCTTGCCTTGCTCTCACACCTGAGCTCTTCACGGACCTCTCTTCGAACCTAGGACCGCTAGGGGTACGGGAGGTAAGCACCTAAGACTTGATTAAACTCACGGGTGATGGGAGGACATTGCTTCGCTTGTAAGAAACTGGATGGGCCCTAAATGTTGTTTTAAGGCATTATAAATGCCGAGCTGTTTGCAACATAACATGTTTGAGTCTGAATTTGTAAAGGTTTGTGTGCACCCTTGGGTCTGTTTACTGCAGCTTAAGAGAAGTTATTGGGAGTTTGTGCCCTTGGTAGATGTAAATATGTTGAATAACGTATTCAACTTCCTTAGGAGTCTTAGGCGCTTAGAAGCGTCTTTTAATGAAAGTTTGAAAACCTTTTATGTTTTTAGGGGTACCTTGCGCTCCCCCTTGAGTCACTTGAAGTGGCGTATTATCGCTAAACTGTATCTAGAATTACCTATTACATTTTAGCCCTCTGGTGTTAGATTGTGAACAGGGCTGGTCCCCTGTGAATTAGTGTAGGGCACGTGTCAACGTAACCTTAGTGATGTTGATATTTCAATATTTAAACCGCCTTTACTCTTTTCGGTGTTCATCTATCTTGTTCAATAAACATTGTTAAGCTGATTTCCTACGGGTATCAGAGTTTTCGCCCGCTGGGTGGCTTCCTATCCTCGTATAGTCCAGATCCTATGGGGGCCGCACCTTCTTATGGTTTTGCCAGTGATAATTATCGGTACAAAAGCTGGTAGCAGAGCGTGGATGGATCTGGACTTGTTTCCGATTAGCCGAGGAATTTGAGCCCGTAACATTCTTTCCGTTTCCAGGATTTCTTTAGTTGTCGTGTGGCTTATATTAATTGCACCATGTCCATTCGAGACATACCTTATCAGGGATCCCTGCGAAAGGAGGAGCTTTTATATGAACTTGGAATAGGTAACTTAGAGTCTAAAGGCACCGTCAAGGCCGATGAAATTCTGTTACGGAATAACTTAAATAGACCGATTACAGTGCCTATTATACTGAAGGTGAGTTCGCTAGTGCGCTATCCCTTATCCAGGCTAACCTTTCCAATATTGCATCTGTGATGGATTTTCTGAAGAATGACGTGGCTTCTCATCAACTTAAGAGACTACTGGGTAGATTAAATCATTATTTTCAACGACTGGAAGATCTCCTTTCACTGGAATTGAAGGAAGTGATATCGAGTCATGTTCTAGAATTAAAGGACACATCATTTGACCTTTTACAGAAAGTGGAGGCCTGATTAGCTGGGCTTTCCATTAAAACAAAGCCGGTTCTTCCCCCACCTGCCCAGGTGGAAGGCGAGTTGAACCAACAGACTCGTAGTTGTGAGCCAAACGAGGAGAGAGCTCCGCTTCCACCGCAGCAGTCTTTTCATTTAAATGCTCCTTCTGATTGTCGTTCGTTGAACCAACAGTCAACCTTGCCATCACTGAGCTCACCCTTTTCGAATATGCCTCACCCTTTGAATATGATGTTGAAAGGTGCTCCTCATTACTCCGTAAATTCGGCAAGCGATGTGGTTTCCTTTCTTCGGTTTCAGGTTGAATTTTTGGATCACGCCTTAGTCTTTGGGTTAACGCATGTTCAAATTCTACAGATTATTTATCCATATACGGTTTCGGTTTTGTCAAACAAAATCGTTAATGCCATTTCGAGCCAATCCTCATTACATCAGCTCCATGCTCATTTACTTGCTCAGTTCATTCCTCCTAGGGCTCTTAATTCGCTAGTCCAGAAATTTTACTTTAGAGTGCAGCGCCTGGATGAGACTTTATCGGAGTTTATTTCAGATATTAAGTTTTATGCCTGAGTTTTTGCGCTGAATTTTACCGAAGAGCAGATTGTGGCTACGATTGTGGAGGGCATTTCTCCAGCATACCGTTCATGTTTATGCCTCGCGTCCTAGCCTCGCATATTCGACGAGTTGGAAGCGATGGTTGTGTCCGCGGAGGGTTTCCGACATGCTGATTCCCTTTCAGTTGAGAGTACTTCTTCCTTGGCCTGTGATAATTCTGGCTCTCCGCTTGTTAGTAAACCTACCCCATTAAAAAGATGTTTTGGTTGCGGGGCTCCTGATCATCTTCGAAATAAGTGCCCTATTCGTTCTCCTAGCGCACAGGTGTCGGGTGCCATTTCGGGCACCAGGGTTCATTCTAGGGCTTCTAATGTCGTATGTTTCAGGTGTGGGGTTCCCGGTCACGTGGCGAGGCAGTGTTCGCGTAAGCTAAATGTTAGCTGACTAGGCAGGGAAGCGGGAAGCGCTTGCCTCCCCGATTTATTGCCTGTTGATCAACGTTATTCTAGCATTTCTTCCGGGGAACATTCTTCTGGCTGCCCCCTTCGGTGTTTAGGCATATCTACTGAGGTCAAGGTTTAGCCCCTTTTTCAAGGTAGTGATAAATAATGAACCGGTATCGGCTCTTTTGGATTCGGGAAGCGTAGTCTCGTTTATTTGTTACAAGTGGTTTGCTCTCTATAGTTCTGTTTGTAAATTTTCCGATGTCCTGCCTGTTTCTCTGTCGTTTCTTGCTGCAAATTCCTCGAGAGTTGAGGTTTCCGGCGTAGTAAAGCGCAAAATTCGTCTGTCTAATTTTTCCTGGGAATTTCCTCTTTATGTGGCTAAAAATTTGCCGTATCCTATCATTCTTGGTTCTAATTTTTTTGGCGTATACAGGCTTGCTTTTGGATGTGCAGGAGGGCTCCTGCTGGTTTAAATTTTGTAATACTACTAAGATACCTTTACTTATGTCTGATTCTGTTTCCTCATCTGTAGTGTCGCCTCCTCAGGATCGAATGGCACCTGACCTTAGCCATTTCACTGAGAATCAGGCTGAATGCTTTAGGGAAATGTGCAATGCTTTTTACCGAGAAACTGGGGATGACGAATCTTTAGGAGTACAACATCGAGGTCACGGACGCGGTTCCGGTTAGGTCACCGCCCTATAGCTTGTCTCCTCCGAAAATGCTAGCGTTAAAAGAGATAATTAATAAAATGTTGGGTGAGGGCATTATTCGATCCTCTACTTCTGCCAAATCCTCCCCCATTTTCCTGGCCCCGAAGCCTCAAGGTGGTTATCGCCCTGTGCTGGACTACAGGGCGTTGAATATAAAAGTGGTATTGCAGTCAGTTTCTCTCCCTGATCTGCATTCTTGCTTCTCATGGTTCAAGAAGGCTAGATATTTTACTGTCTTAGACTTAATTCAGGCGTACTATCAGATTCCGTTAGCTGAAGAGTCCCGTCATTTGACAGCCTTCGCTACGGACTGGAAGCTTTACGAATTTTGCCGTCTGCCCTTTGGCATTTCCACTGGCGCTGCTGTGTTTACTAGGCTACTTGATCAACTGTTTTCTGACATCAAGTTTAAGTACATTTATCATTATCCTGATGACGTAGAAATTTATTCCGAAACCTTCGAGGATCATCTCCGCCATTTGAGGGAAGTGTTATCCCGTCTTCGTAAGGCCGGCCTCACGGTCAAACTTTCTAAAGTATCTTTTGCCAAGACCCAATATCCTTCTTGGGACATATAGTGTCATCCAATGGCGTCTCTGTTGATCACTCTCGCACCCAGGCCATTTCGTCAGTTCGAACTTCCTCAGGACGTTAAAAGTGTTGCCCGCTTTGTTGGGATGGTGAACATTTTTTCGGAAATTTATTCCAAATTTCGCCAATCGAGCCGGGCCTCTTAACGCCGTCCGACGCGAAGGGGTTAAATTTGAATGGGGGCTCTCCCAACAAGCTGCCTTTGATGATTTAAAGTTGGCCATATCTAATGCTCCGGTGTTTTCTATGCCTGACTTTTCCAAGCCTTTCATCGTTCAGTCCGATGCATCGGCGTCTGCGTTTGCGGCCGTCCTTTTGCAGGACTCGGAATTGGGGAGACGCCCCATTGCGTATGCCTCTAGGACCTTGTCTTCTGTCGAAACCAAGTATTCTGTATACGAGCTTGAAGGATTGGCGGTTTTGTTCGCCTTAGAAAGGTTTCGTATTTACCTAGAGCATGTAATGTTCGAACTCGAGACTGACAACCAGGCATTGAGCTGGGTTTTGGGGAAGCCTAGGAAAACTGGCCAGCCCGTTGGGCCATTAGGATCTCGGCTTTTCAGTTCAACGTACATCATATTCGTGGTTCGGACAACGTAGTTGCTGACTCTCTCAGTCGGATGTTTTCGGATCAGCCTATTCAGGATGGCGAATCTTCAACTTCTGATGTTCCTTTGTTATTACCCCTAGCGGGGGCCATCTTGTCCGATACTCCATTACTTTATCACGACGTTGCTAAGTTCCAAGTGGAGGACCCTACTTTGGACCCATTGTCCAAGATCTTAAGGAAGGGAGAATTATTGATCCTTATGTGTTAAGGAATGGCGTAGTGTGTTGTCCCGCCCATCACGTTCATAAAATGAAGGTCGTTATACCCTCGGTCCTGGTGCCTATGATTTTAAATACTTTCACGAAACTCCTCTCGGTGGTCATCTAGGAGTGTTTAAGACTAGGGAGAAGATTAGGGAAAATTTTATTTGGAAAGGGATTGACGCTGAAGTTCGTGAACTTGTTAAAGCATGTAAAATTTGCGGGCTCACTAAGCCTTCTCCTAACACACGCGTCGGATTATTGTCATCTAGTCAGGCTACCCTCCCCATGCAGCACCTCTATATCGATTACGAGGGCCCTTTGCCGAAATCTAGGACAGATGGTAATAGATTCGTTTTCGTCTGCGTAGATGGTTTCACCCGTTTTCCCTGGTTGCTTCCGACGAGGTTAGCCACTTCTGAGACTACTATCAGATGTTTGAAGTCCATATTTTCGTCCTTCGATCCTTGCCAGTACTTAGTCTCCGATAACGCAGAGGCCTTTACATCGAATCTGTTTAAGAAATTTTGTTTCAGCTTGTCCATTTCTCAATGTACCACATCTCCCTATTACCCTCAACCTTCTTACGCTGAGAGGGTTAACCGGAACTTGCGGTCTGCTCTCATTGCATTTCACCACGACGATGTTTTGAGGTGGAACACGTCGTTACCTTGGCTTGCATTTGCTTTCAATTCTGCGGTACACGAGGCCCATAAATTCTCCCCTAATTCTCTAATGTTTTCTTTGGTCCCTAATTCTCCGCTCACCAATTTGTTGAAGATAAATGAGTTGTTACCAGAAAATTTTGATCCCCCTAATATCAAGGCCATTTGGAGGAAGGCTAAGCAAAACCTTAAGGACTCGTACGAGAAGAAACGAGAGCGCTATGATAAGAGGCGCCGTTCTACCGATCTTGCCGTCGGGGACATGGCATTTTTTAAGAATTTCGTCCCTTCTGAGAAGCTCGCTCCTCGTCTTCACCTGCCCTGCGAGATTATTGATTTCTTGATACCAGTCACCTTGTTGGTGAAAGATCCGGAGACGGAGAAAATGTTCCGAGTGCATTTATCCCAGGTTAAAGCTGCCTAGCGTTACCTGGGTTGGTGTGGCATTTCTGCTTGCTATGTGTAGCCTGTTCTGTGCTATCCATTTCCTTGTGTTTTTCCCTTCTGTTCCTTTGACACGTATTCTGCCTAAGGGGGAGCTATTTTCATTAGATTTATTTAAAATTTTGGTGGTATGTTTAATGATCATGTGAGTCCTCCCGAAGTCCGGTTTCTTCCTTATTACTCCCATACCCCGGTCCGGTCAATCGAGCCGCCTCTTGCCCGTTGTCTCCCCCGAATGCTGGGAATTATTCGGACACCATTGCTGGCGCTTGATTTATTTTGCAGTGTGCTGGAGTGACTATCTTCGCCCATTGCTGCATGGGAAAGGCCCCCCGTTTGGGTTGCCTTGGCGCGCCTCGTCTCCAGCTGCCGAGCCTTTCGACTTTTCCTCTTGTCGGACTATGTACTGCCACCCTACTGCTCACCTGGAAAGTGCTGTCGCTGCTTTATTTCTCTCATCAGGTGGGGTGTCTCTGCCACAAGAACTGCCCAAATGCCTGGGGAGGCATTTTCCGCCGTGTTTCTGTTGGCTTGTGAGGCCGGATTGGTCTCGTCGATCTGCTGAGATATTACAAGTGAAACTACTACTTGTCGACATCCCGGGATATTTTGTCAAGAACTTTCGTCACATTGTACAGCAAGATGTGTGTCTTATTTTTATTAATTGTAAGGCAGTATGTGTATTATATTATTAGCCTGTGAGCAAGTGACTAGACTATACTGCAATCATATTTTATTGGTGAAAATGTATTGGTCACCCTGGTTGTTGCTAATGGGGGGGAGGGCTGAGCCATGTATTTGGTTTCCCCTCCTCATTATACTACTTGCTATGTGTATTTTAATGGTTTTCAACTTATTTTATGCGCTACTGTGTTATTTCGCCCCTTTGAGTTGTGCCCTCGGGCAAATTGTAATAAAGTATTCCCAAATTATGGCCCCAGGGTAAAGGCGTTTTTTCCGCCCTGGGAGCGGCCTGTCTTGTACTTGTCTCCCTTTGCGTTCCCACACTTTCCCCTGCGGATGCGCCGTGCTCTTCTGACGCAGCCTCTGTGTGTCGCTTTGCGTCACGTGGTCTTGCGTCATCGTTACTCTTGGCGAGGCCGTGCAGGCTCGCAGGGAGTAAGCTTTCTTGCCTTGCTCTCTCACCTGAGCACTTCACGGACCTGTCTTCGAACCTATGACCGCTAGGGGTATGGGAGGTAAGCATCTAAGTCTTGATTAAACTCAAGGATGTTGGGAGGACATTCCTTCGCTTGTAAGCCACTGGATGGGTGCTAAATGTTGTTTTAAGGCCTTATAAATGCCGAGCTGTTTGAAACATAATATGTTTGAGTCCGAATTTGTAAGGTTTTGTGTGCAGCCTTGGGTCTGTTTACTGCAGCTTAAAAGAAGTTATTGGGAGTTTGTGACCTTGGTAGATGTAAATATGTTGAATAACGTATTCAACTTCCTTAGGAGTCTTAGGCGCTTAGAAGCGTCTTTTAATGAAAGTTTGAAAACCTTGTATGTTTTTAGGGGTACCTTGCGCTCTCCCCTGAGTCACTTGAAGTGGCGTATTATCGCTAAACTGTATCTAGAATTACCTATTACATTTTAGTCCTCTGGTTTTAGATTGTGAACAGGGCTGGTCCCCTGTGAATTAGTATAGGGCACGTGTCAACGTAACCTTAGTGGTGTTGATATTTAAATATTTAAACCTTCTTTACTCTTTTCGGTGTTCATTTATCTTGTTCAGTAAATTTTGTTAAGCTGATTTCCTACGAGTTCTCGCCCTCTGGGTGGCTTCCTATCCTCTTATAGTCCAGATCCTATGGGGGCCGCACCTTCTTAAGGTTTTGCCAGTGATAATTATCGGTATAATAATAATAATAATAATAATAATAATAATAATAATAATAATAATAACCACAATTACACAACGTATCATTCGTCAGCTTACACATGTGGTCTGTGAAGCGGATTAGACTGAGCTCTCTCTTCCGTGAAATACTCATTTAAACCGTCGAGTGGAATATCATGCACGTCATATACCTATGTTTATATTTTGGGACGCGAAGTGGGTACGCAAGAAATATAAGATCGTGCATGGACACGGCCGGTACTGATAGTTGTCCGTGAGTTACCACTTTCTGAGGGATGTTTCTTACCATTAAGGTGTGGGAAAAGATGTTGGCAGTTCGTACATGGTTAGTAGGATCAGAGGAATGATAGACAAGTCACACGAAGAAAACAAGTCTTCTAGCTTCTAGGTACCGTATTTCATAGTAAGTAGATTTGTATTGAAGTCCCCTAATATAATGATATGTTGATAGGCTGGTAGCAAGTTAAGTAGGTGCGTATCAAACTCGGTCAAGTAAGATACTTTCGGTGGTCGGTAAACCACTCCAGTAAGTATTTTCTGTCCACTAGCAACTACTTCAACGAACATAAATTCTGTTATCGGCAATTCACCGGTCGATCAGGTACAAAATTACACGGCACTTCAGGTCATCTCTACAGTAGAGAACAATACCCCTACCCCTCTTATTTGTACGATCATGGCGGTAGAGGTCAAGCCGTCAAGGCGAACCATGTTGCTTTGAATGGATGGCGATAACCAGCTTTAAATAATACCAGTCAAATGGACGATATTTTTGTTAACTATAGCCGGAATTTCGTCAATGTGTACGAGCATACTTAGCTGTTCATGTGACAAAACTGGAGATTATGAGGATATAGTGAAAGTTGTTGTTTCAAATGGTTACCGGCAACAATGTTCTGTGAAGGAGTGAGGGTTGTGCTATTCTTAGAGGTGTCATTGTCATGAGGAAATATGGTAGCTACCTGACTGACGGGCAATCTTTAATTGAGACAAGAAAAAATTATTACCTGGATTTCCTGAAGAAGTGCACTGCCGAATGTTTAAGGCACCACACAAACACACATACACAAAATCACACACTTAAACCTAATAATAATAATAATAATAATAATAATAATAATAATAATAATAATAATAACAATAATAACATTTATTGGGCACAACACAATGGTGATATCACTCCAATAATCCACCTAAACGCCTCATATGTAAGTTCAGTTCGTTAGGTGAGCTAATGTGGAGCTTTTTGCCGTCCGTTTTCCAAATGAACGATAATACGGCCGTCCTGTATCGAAACTTGCCGCATACCCCAGAAGTCCCGAGCTTTACGCAGTACTTCCTTCCTTGTGGACGTCAGAAATTCGCTTGTTAATAACTTGGTATATTTAAGAGCTAGCTTGGCGCGCCTCATGCGGTCTCTTTCATGGTACCTGAGTATTTAAATGATGATCGGCCTATTACGTGCGGATACCACATCAGCTGCTGTCCTCTTCATACTGCGCAGTCTATTACATCGGTCTATACTATCTATAGACAATTCGATGTTCAGACTGTTTTAACGTACCCAACGCCACAGCGTACGCGTCCTCGTTGGGAGACTCACAGACCCCATGAAGGAGTAGGCAGTTCCTTCTGATATATTGTTCTGCCTCGTCAATCAGGATGTCCTCTGGTCGAGACGTCCATGTAGATGGCTTACCTCCTTCTTAATTTCACTTAATTCCTCTGAAATTATTTCCCGAAAATCCTGGAACTCTGAAGCGAGGCCGGTTTGTGTGTCGCCTGGGTTGGCAGCACTGGTCGGGCCAACAGCCATGGCTTCCTCCAGGCGTGGTTGGAATTCTGCCATTCGCTTCTCGAACTTCGAAAGATGTTCATTTACGGCCTTCAGTGTTATAGAACTTCACGGCTATTGAAGTTCACACTTAAATAAAGCACTGGCACACCCCCGACTATTAAAATAATTATTATCTGGCGGATATGGCAGGTGAATTGTATATGTTACATTTACTTTCAGCGATCGAAATTTATTACGTATACAATTATATTACCTCTCTTGCTCCTTGCTGTGTAATCCGTAGCGGTTACATAATCGTCGCAGAGCAAGTGGTTGCTGACGAATTGTAGAATAACGGCGATTGTCTTAGCTAACCCAAAATAACATAAAGAATGATTATCATTGAGAACAACTGTGTTGGATGAGAAACAATTACTTGTACGGGATGAACTAGAGATGTACCAGCACGGTGATTAACATACATGTTCACGTATCTAATTAGTGAGTCTTCATACTGCCGATTTTTGATTGATTTTCACATCGTAATTTATGTTTCGAGTACGGTGTAAACGTGATCCAAATGATGTGCCGATATCGGAATTTCGGAGAACGTGGACTACCAGAGACACACGGCCCCGGTAGAAAAAAGTTAAGTGTGATTGAGCATGAACCGGTAAATATGCTGTATATACATTTTCACATTTGTTGTATTTCTATATATATAACTTCCCATTAGTTTTTTTCTATTTCAGGCCGATGCAGCTACGTTTAATTACCTTAGTAATCGTATTTCCTCTCTATTAATTATTTTATATTGGGAGAAATCGTGTCCGAACTAGGACTATAGCATGGAAAGCCAAGACTAAAAGCGTGCTATATCAGATATATTCCAATGTGTCCCACTTCCACAATCGTCGTTCGTAGAATTAATAACACCGTGCATTTTGATTGAATAAGTAAGGTTAACATTCAGATGATAATATTAATAATATTAAAGTTCTGTTCCGATTAGGATATGAGTTATTCGCATATTCTACACCATGCTCTTAACAATGGTATTACTGACTCAATAAAAATTCTTGACTCGTGCAAGAAAAATTACATTTTGCTTTTTCTTATGGAATGACTAATTATTCTCCAAATGATCCATACGTAAATACGTTGCCAATTATACCTATTTTTTAAGAAGGTATAAACAGACGAACACGTAGGCCTTTTTGTCTTCATTATGCTGGAATTCGAGAGGATAAATTGTGGCAAATATTCGTTTATAGGACGGCGAATTGTACTTTTTAATAAGTTACCAATGGATATGCGCAATAAATTTCCAATTTCTTTGCAACCATTTATGAGAAGGCTATGAAAACAACAGATAGGGTACCCGTCACCTGAACGACTGCCTTAAAGGCTGATCAGTAGTGACTGATTGATCAAGAAAAATGTTTTCTTTATTTAATGATTACTTCTCAGCTTTTCTATTAAAGAGGTATAAATATGGAAATACGTATCCTCCAATTAGGCCTATATCACACACATTGGTATTTGTTGTTTAAAGATTATGCTCATACTCATTATCAAGGCATATAGTACACCTTTTAAGAAAAATAGGCTACATTTATGTGCTTTTGATATCTTACCGGATAATTTATCTCCTTCCCCTTTGCGGTCTACCTCCTTCTTCACCTTGTGTTCTTCATCAGGTTCCTTTTCAACCTTCTCTGGTTGTTGTGTTAAAATTTCTACAAAAAAAAGAGAAAAGAAAATACACACAACTTACTTTTTCTCCCTTTACAGTAATGACAAGATGGCAGTGCAAGAAATAACCACCAGTTAATTACACTACAGTAGCCCATGACCAAATGAGATGAGCACAATTAGTACATGTACAATTTAAGCAGTGAATGTGCTTTGCGGCACCGCTGCTACCAGCTTGCCATTCTGCAAGGCTGGTATTTCAATACTTGTGCAGTGTGATACAGTGCAGTAATTCGTGCGTTACCATGGTTTTTCCTGATGTTTCACTCTCTGTTAACCTGAAATCCTAAACCTAATTTGTACAAATATTTCTCATGATGTTGTCATGTTTTAATTTCTACAGTTGAAGCTCTGTTATACCCTAAAAATTATAGGAAAGTGCAAGAATAGATACTAATAGGTTGGAGAGATTTTAAGTGTCTCTACGGGACTCAGCGTGGGGTTCACTTCTTCCTCCGGAAGGGCAGTGTTCTGGAGTGTGTGGCACTAGGTCGGGGAATCAACTGGTTTACAGACCGATTCACCCATTTAGAACCCTCACCTAGTGTACTCTTAAACAGAAACTTGTTACTACAGCATTTTATTGTCACTTAGTGACCCTATGAACTTTTTGTTCTGTGCATATTTCCTGATCCTGCAGGGTAGTTTACTTCAGGACGGCAAAATTTTAAAAAATCCGCAGGATCCGAATATTTATGTAACAACAATGTGCAAAACATGTAGGCCTACAAAAAGGCGGTAACTATATGTGAAATATATTTGTTAACGGTATTAAAAAGGAACCTCTATAAAAGACGTTATAGTACGTTACAGAAGGAAAATGGTCTTCGATATGGTAATTTTGATATTGTTATATTTTATTTTGTAATATATGGCCTTCGGTTCAGAGGTTCCCGGGTTAGATTCCCGGCCGGGTCGGGGATTTTAACCTTCATAGGTTAATTCCAATGGCTCGGGGGCTGGGTGTTTGTGCTGTCCCGAACATTCCTGCATTTCACACACCACACGTAACACTATCCTCCACCACGTTAACACGCAGTTACCTAGACATAGCAGATGCCGCCCACCCTCATCGGAGGGTCTGTCTTGCAAGGGCTGCACAGGCTAGAAATAGCCACACGAAATTATTTATTATACTTGTTTTGCCTTGAAATATTGACTGAGGACCAAATAGAGGAAATTAAATTTGTTTGGTTTATTGTGTAAAATGTTATAAAGTAATTATGTGTGTAATTAGCATCTGGATTTAGGGAAAAAGCGTGTGGCAGGATATAGCTGCACGTGTCGGCGTTGTTAAGATGATTGTAGTGACTACCTGTTGCATCAGAAAGGAAGTTTCTGGAAGTTCTAAAGATCTTTACACATCAAAATTTATGGAGTCCTAATTGGCTAAATTAACGATATTCTTGATTGGTGAATGTAAGAGCCGGGAGTGCGCTAAA
The DNA here is from genome assembly GCF_040414725.1 of Anabrus simplex. NCBI lineage: Eukaryota > Metazoa > Arthropoda > Insecta > Orthoptera > Tettigoniidae > Anabrus > Anabrus simplex. Next base: position 882,172,384 of record NC_090266.1, read on the forward strand.
TGGTTATCTCCTGATTGCCATATATTCGGCTCCTGGCGACTTGTCCAGGGCCAAGCTGGTGTCCGTCGTCCTTGATTCGTGACGAGCGAAGGGAGTAGTCGTCTCCTCTGTCTGATGGGACCACCAGCCCTCCGAGGTGAGCTCCATTTTTCTGGTTAAGATTTGAACTTTTAGATGTAAATTCTCATTTTAAATTGCTTTCTGCGCCGGAGGTTGCCCGGGGTATGTTCCATTCGCCAATTTTATGTTCGAATGACTTAGCCCTCGCAGCTAGTCACACCCATTCGATTTGGAGGAATTACCCTTTCCCTTGATTTTATATACTATGTAATCAATATGCAAATTATAATTTCCTTGGGGATTGTCTCCAGTAGTTCTATTCCATCCTAACGTATTCCCTTTTAAGGTATGCAAATTATTCGGAAGTGTTTTTGAAAAGGCAGATACTTGATCGGGATATGAGTTAGGATTATTAATATTTAATACGATTTCCTTTCCTAGCTAATATCTTAACCGTGATGTGGTGTTATGTTAACGGGTTAACTTAACGTTTTTGAAGTAAATTTAGAGCTTATTTTTTATGTAATTCTAAGTTGATATCGTCCGCAACTACCTTACGAAACTACCTTGTTATGACTTCAAATTAAGACTGTTAAAACTTTCTTAAAATTATTTTAAAGTCATTGGCGTGAAGCTGAAGCTTGTACTATTGACATTGTTGATATCTTAAAATTTGCTTTTATACTTTGTTAATTTTATCTGCATTTCATTATTGGCCTTGTTTTGTAACGTCATTTTCATTTCTTTTTTAATTCAGTAAATGTAGTGTTCAAATGGGATCACCGTTGATTTCGCTTTCCCGGCAAAGTGCAACCTTCACATGGACCCGGTAATGTTCCCAACCGCTTCCCAATTCCTTTCTTTTAGTTGTATTTTTGGCTAACTTTTTATGCATATATGTACGTTATTTTACGGAGTGTTGACTTCATTTAGTTTTTATTTATTTATTGACTTTAACAGTGGCGAAGTTAGGGCTCATGGCCCTCTCTTACACTTAACCAATTAATTAATTTACAGATAATACATATATAAAAGAAGTGTACTATTCTATCATAAAAACAATGTTAAACTAAAAATTACAGATTTGGACAACATATAATGAAGAAAGAAAGAAAAGTTCAACAAATAATATAGAATAAAATTCGGAGCGTATAGATAATGAGAAGGAGACAAAGCCATAACGAAAAAGTAAGGTACACACTGAAAAAATGAGAAATACATAAACAGAACACAATAAGTAGTGGAGTTAATGGGAATATAAGTACGGCAGTAAACGTGATGTATGTACATGAGTAGGAAGCTAAATATTATGTACATTACACTATAATAATAATAATAATAATAATAATAATAATAATAATAATAATAATAACGACAATCACACAACCTATCGTACGTCATCATACACACGAAACAATCACACAAAACAATCAGTGGTATTCAACAGGTAATCTCTGCATGCAGTCTTAAATTTCGATATTGAGTTAGAGTTCCTGACAGCAGCTGGGAGTGAATTCCAAAGTCGTGACCCAGCACAACGAAGGATCTGTTGTTTATTCAAGAGAGGTTGATGGGAATTGCGAGGGAAGTAACAGATCTAGAGTTACGATTATGGAATGAGGATAATAAATGGAATTTTGAAGAGATGTATTTGGGTAGATTTTCCTTCTGAGTTCGGTATATCACCGTATGTACGTGGAATTTCCGTCGCATGTGTAGCTAGGCGTTATATGAGCATGGTAACTAAAGTTAAGAAAAAATCGAAGACCAGAGTTCAATGCTCGTTGAAGTTTCATAGTTTGTTCATGGGTCGCATAAATGAGGACAATGTCGCAGTAGTCAAGTATTGGTAGTATCAATGTTTGGAGTAGTTTTATCTTTACGTCTTGTGGCCAAATGTCCTTATGTCGTTTTAGAGGGTGTAGCGTCGCGTAAATCTCTCTATATGTATTTCTTACGTGTGCAGACTAGTCAAGAATTTCAGTCATGGTCATACCTAGGTTCTTCACTTCCTTACTGAACGGGAGCATGGTGGCATTTAATGTCAGCGGATGAATAGCATAATTTTTATACATGATGTCTAATAATTTCTGAGAAACGATAATGATTGTTTGATGTTTTTCTGGGTGGAGGAGAGAGTTTTCACTGGCGTACACAATGAGTTGTTGAAGGTCGTACTTAATATCTCTTATTGCATTCGATATATCATGTACATGTTAACGTGGCAGTAAATTTGGAGGTCGTCACAAAGAGGGGTTATTTAATATACTTTATTTTAGAGATGTTATTCATATAGAGGACAAGCAAGAAGGGACCATGAAGGGAACTTTGGGGGTTCCTGCCTTCCGGAGTCGCCACTGAGAAGCAGTATCTTGTACTGTAACACGTTGCATACGATCTGTAATATAAGGGACCATGAAGGGAACTTTGGGGGGTTCCTGCCTTCCGGAGTCGCCCCTGAGAAGCAGTATCTTGTACTGTAACACGTTGCACACGATCTGTAATATATGCGGTGGAAAATTTTAAAGCACATTACCGAAATACGATTTGAGCTTCATCAGCATTTTCTGGATGATTATCGTGCCGAAAGCACTGCTGAATTCAAGGAGTGTGAGTATCGTCATTTGTCCTTTCGTCCATTGCTTGTCTGATGTCCGCAGTCACTTTGAGTAAGGCAGTGGCTGTCGTATGATCTTTCTTGAAGCCAGATTTCAGCGGGTCAAGAAGAGAGTGAGCCTAAATGTATTCTTGTATTTGCGAATGTATCAACTGTTCTAACCATTTGGACAGAGCAGGGAGAAACGAAATTGGACGGTAATCGGATAGGAAATTCGAACCTGGGGTTTTAGGAAATGGAATTACATTGGCGTACTTCGAAATTGTCGGTAATGTGCCGTTTTCCAATCAGTAATTAAAAATTGGGTGCAAATGGGTAGAATAGCGCCGATAATATTATGTATCAAAGTATTAGGAACTTCATCGACACCGCTTGCTTTGGGTTTAATAGAATACAAGACTTTTTTAACTTCATTAGTTCTTCTGTGAAATACTCCTTTAAATCGTCGAGTGGAATGTCAGATACCTGAAGCTGTTCATGTGTCTTTCCTATGCCCATGGCTCGGAAATGCCTCCAGGCACTAGCCGTATTTGTGTTACTTACTGACTCGCGAACATATTTAAATTTAAAGTTACGGATGATTTGTTTATTTTTATTCCTAATTATTGTAAATTTTTCAGTCATTTGGGTCCTCAGTACGTTCGTAATGTCGGTGTAGAGCATCTCGTTGAGACATCGTATTTTTAAGTACAGAGGTTAGCCATGGTTTAGGTTTGCGGGTATTCTGATCTGTCTCTTCGGTGCATGTTCGTTGTATAGATTGTGTATTAACGATTTTAATGTATTGATTTTTCACCAATGTCCGTCGGAATGAAAATGCTATTCCACGGAAGAGTGAACGCATCGTGTCTTAATACATAGATGCTAATATATTTCATATTCCTGCACGTTATATACCTAGGATTATATTTCGGAATGCGTAGTGAGTACGCAAGAAATATCAGATCGTGCGTGGACACGGCCGGTACTGATAGTTGTCCGTGAGTTACCAATTTCGGAGGGTTGCTTGTTACTTTGAGACCTATTAAGGCGTGGGAAATGTTCTTTGCAGTATGTACATGGTTAGTAGGGTCAGAGGGAAGGATAGTCAAGTCACACGAGGAAAACAAGTCTTCTAGTTGTTTAGTATTGTAATTCTTCGTATGTAGATTTGTATTGAAGTCCCCTAATGATATGTTGATAGGCTGGTAGCAAGTTAAGTAGGTGGGTTTCAAAGTCGGTCAAGAAAGATACTGTAGGTGGTCGGTAAACCACTCCAGTAAGTAGTTTCTGTTCACTAGCAACTCCTTCTACGAACATAAACTCCGTCCTCGGCAATTCACCGGTCGATGAGGTACAAATGATGCGACTTTTCAGGTCATCTCTACAGTAGAGAACAGTACCTCTACCACTCTTACTTGTACGATTATGGCGGTAGGGGTTATATCCCTCAAGGCGAACCATGTTGCTTGGAATTGATGGCGATAACCAGCTTTCACTAATACCAATCAAATGGACGCTATTTATGTCAAATATAGCCTGAATTTCGTCAATGTGAGCGGGCAAACTTAGGCTGCTCAAGTGCCAACACTGGTGAGTATGAAGATATAGTGAAAGTTCTTGTTTCAAATGGTGACCGGCATCTATGTTCTGTGAATGAGTGAGGGGTGTGCTATTGTTAGAGATGTCATTGTCATGAGGTAATATCGTAGCTACCTCACCAACGGGCATACTTTAACTGAGACATAAAAGGAAAATCAATCCTTACCTGGATTTCCTGAAGAAGTGCCCTGCAGATTGATTAAGGCAACACACACACACACATACACACAGACACAAACACACACAATCACACACACAAACCTAATAATAATAATCATAATAATAATATTTAGTGGGCACATCACAATGGTCATGTCACTCCGATAATCCACCTAACCGCCTCATATGTAAGTTCAGTTCATTAGGTGAACTAATGTAGAGCTTCTTCCCGTCTTCCAAATGAACGATAATGCGGCCGTCCTGCTTTGAAACTTGCCGCATACCCCAGAAATCCCGAGCTTTACGCAGCACTTCTTTCCTTGTGGACGTCAGAGATTCGGTTATTAATAATTTGGTACATTTAAGAGCTCGCTTGGCTCGCAAGGTGCGGTCTCTCTCATGGTACCTGAGGAATTTAATGATGATCGGCCTATTACCTACGGGCACCACCTCAGCTGCTGTCCTCTTCATACGGCCCAGTCTATGACGTCGATATATACTGTCAATAGACAATTCGATGTTCAGACTGTTTTGAACGTACCCAGCGCCACAGCGTACCTGTCCTCGTTGGGGGCTCACCGACACCATGAAGGAGTAGGCAGTTCCTTCTGCTATATTGCTCTGCCTCGTCAATCAGGATGTCCTGCTGTTCGAGACGTTACTGTAGATGGCTTACCTCCTTCCTCATTTCACTTAATTCCTCTGAATTTATTTCCCGAAATTCCTGGACCTCTGAAGCGAGGCCGGTTAGTGTGTCGCCTGGTTGGCAGCCCTGGTTGCTGGAATTATGCCATTCGCTTCTCGAACTTCGAAATACGTTCATTTAGGGCCTTTAGCGTCATAGTACTTCAGGCTATTGAAGTTCACTCTTACATGAAGCACTAGCACACCCACGAATATTAAAATAATTTTCATCTGGTTGATATAGCAGGTGAATTGTGTATGTTTCACTTATTTTGAGAGATCGAAATTTATTATGTATACAATTACCTCTCTTGTTCCTTTCTGAGTAATCCATAGCTGTTACATAATGTTTGCAGAGCAAGTGGTTGCTGACGAATGGGAGATTAACGGTGATTGTCTTAGCTAATCAAAAATAACCTAAAGAATAATTATCTCCTATTGCTGTTTCTTGTTGTCGACATGTCTCGTGTTATCCATACGCTTTTCATTCTGAGAAAGGAAGACTTAATTAACGATGTTCGTATTCGTAGATTAAATTCGGCTGGATATGTTGGAGATGACAGGGTTCTGTGACACAGTCCCTTAATTAACCGATAACTATACCTGCGTTAACTATATACGAGTTGTGTGCACCTTTAGCAGTGGTTAAAAGTGAATTGTCTGAGTTTAATGCAATTCTCGTGTCTTTCTGTTCTTTTGAGCCGTCACATGGTCAATTAACACTTGTGATTGCCCGACTACAGCAATGCATGGATCTGATTCGCGATTTGTTCTCTCAATTTATCAGCAGATGAGCGACAGGAGTGTAAATCCTTATTAACACATATTTTTTTCGGATTTTTTTATAAAATCGTAATCTTGCTTGACGGGAATGAGTTGCCTAATTTAAGCTCTGAACTTCAAGTGTCTACCCTTGGGATCTTCTTCTTTCGTCGTTACAAGTGCTTTAGTGCCTGTAAGTAACGCATCTAATGGGTCTTTTACACACGTCGGTAGGTCTTTTAATTTTCCCATGGCACCTGGTAACTCTACTGTGTCCAGTGTCAGCCTAATGTTGCTACACAGCCACTTTCTCATGCGATGATGCAAAATTATCCAACTGTCCAAGCGCCACCTGTATAAAATGCTTTGGTGTTTTCCCAAATTTGTGGCAATGTTTCGCAGATGAGAATATCTGCGCTTGTTTCAATTCAGTCTCTCCCTAGTTCTAACCTCACTTTCAGTACACTATTACTTTTCTCAAGGGCGTTTGAATGAAGGTTACTATGCTGCTGTAAGTCCTTCTCAGGACCACTCTAATCCTTCCCATGTACCACCCACACCTGCATTCTCCCAGATTTTTTCCAATTTACCTCAGCCATTAACGGCTGTATTTAAGGGAGTGTCAATGTTTACTGCTAACTCTATTGATGAGGTTATTTCCTTCCTTCGATTTTAATTGACTTTAATAATAAGGCCAGGGTCAAGATGTTGTACACCGCCTTTGATTCGTGACGAGCGCTGGGAGTAGTCGTCTCCTCCGTCTGATGGGACCACCGACCCTCCGAGGTGAGCTCCATTTGGTTCATGTTTAGGATTTAAAACTTTAAATGTAAATTCTACTTTTAAATTCCTTTCTGCGTTGGAGGTTGCCCGGGGTATGTTCCATTCGCCAATTTTACGTTCGAATGACTTAGCCGTCGCAGCGAGTCACACTAGCTTCAATTTGGAGGTATTACCCTTTTCTTTGATTGTCTATACTCTGTAATCAATATGTAATTTTAATTTCCTGCGGGATTGTCTCCAGTAGCACTATTTCATAATAACGTATTCCCCCTTAAGGTATGCAAATTATTCGGAAGTGTTTTTGAAAAGGCAGATACTTGATCGCGCTCTGACCTAGGATAATTAATATTTAACACGCTATTTTTTCCTTGCTAATACTTAACCTGGATGTGGAGTTATGTTAACGCGTTAATTTAACGTTTTTGGTGGTAAATTGTGAGCTTATTTTCTTACATGTAATTTTAAGTTGATATCGTCTGCAACTACCTTACGAAACTACCTTGTCATGACTTCAAATTATTATTGTTCATAATTTCTGTAAATTGTTTTAAAGTAATTGGCGTGAAGCTGAAACTGGTAATATTGACAGTGTTGATATCTTATAATTTGTTTATTTACTGTGTTAATTTTATTTGTATTTCATTATTGGCCTTGTTTTGTAACGTTATTATCAATTTTATTTTTATAATCTCTAAATGTAGTGTTCAAATGGGATCACCGTTGATTTCGCTTTCCCATCAACGTACAACCTTCACATGGACGTGGTAATGTTCCCAACTCCTTCCCATTTCCTTTCTTTTGGTTTTCATGTTGGCTAAACTGTTATTGAAATATCTACGTTGTTTGCGGTGTGTTGAATTTATTTATTTATTTATTTATTATTTATTTATTTATTTATTTATTTATATATTTATTTATTTATTTATTTATTTATTTATTTATTTATTTATTTATTTATTTATTTATTTATTTATTTATTTATTTATTTATTTATTTGTTGACTTTTGCAGAGTTGAAGTTATTTACAGATGATATAGATATATAAAGGGAGCCTCCGTGCCTTAGACGGCAGCACGTCGGCCTCTCACCGCTGGATACCATGGTTCAAATCCCGGCACTCAATGTGATATTTGTGCTGGACAAAGCGGTGGCGGCACAGGTTATTCTCCGGGTACTCCGGTTTCCCCTGTCATCTTTCATTCCATCAACACTCTCCATTCTCATTTCATACCATCTATCAGTCATTAATAAATCACTTTGGGAGTGGCGACCCCATCGTACTAATAGCCCATACATGATTCATTCATTATGTCCCTGACCCGGTCAATGACTGTAAAACGGGTTGTAGGTTTCCATTTTTCACATATATAATAAGAAATATACTATCATAAAAGCAAACATAAGCTAAAAATTACAGATTTGGACAACATATAATAAAGAAAGAAAGCAGAGTTCAACCAATAAAATTGCATGAAATTCGGAGCGTAAAGATAGTGACAAAGAGACAAAGACATAATGAAAAGTAAGATACAAACTGAAAAAATAAGCAATGCATAAATAGAACACAATAAGTAATAAAGTAAATGGAAATACAAGTATAGCCATAAAAGTGATCTTCATACGTGAGTAAGAAGCTAAATATTGTGTACATTAAATAATAATAATAATAATAATAATAATAATAATAATAATAATAATAATAATAATAATAATAATAATAATTGAGCCATGTATTTGGTTTCCCCTCCTCCTTATACTACTTTCTATGTGTATTTTAATGATTTTCAACTTATTTTATGCACTACTGTGTTATTTCTCTTCTTTGAGTTGTGCCCCCGGTCAAATTGTAATAAAGTATTACCAAATTATGACCCAGGGTAAAGGAGCTTTTACCGCCCTGGGAGCGGCCTGTCCTGTACTTGTCTCCCTTCGCGTTCCCACCCTTGCTCCTGCGGATGCGCCGTGCTCTTCTGACGCAGCCTCTGTGTGTCGCTTTGCGTCACGTGGTCTTGTGTCATCGCTACTCTTGGCGAGGCCGTGCTGGTTCGCTGGGAGTAAGCTTTCTTGCCTTGCTCTCACACCTGAGCTCTTCACGGACCTCTCTTCGAACCTAGGACCGCTAGGGGTACGGGAGGTAAGCACCTAAGACTTGATTAAACTCACGGGTGATGGGAGGACATTGCTTCGCTTGTAAGAAACTGGATGGGCCCTAAATGTTGTTTTAAGGCCTTATAAATGCCGAGCTGTTTGCAACATAACATGTTTGAGTCTGAATTTGTAAAGTTTTGTGTGCACCCTTGGGTCTGTTTACTGCAGCTTAAGAGAAGTTATTGGGAGTTTGTGCCCTTGGTAGATGTAAATATGTTGAATAACGTATTCAACTTCCTTAGGAGTCTTAGGCGCTTAGAAGCGTCTTTTAATGAAAGTTTGAAAACCTTTTATGTTTTTAGGGGTACATTGCGCTCCCCCTTGAGTCACTTGAAGTGGCGTATTATCGCTAAACTGTATCTAGAATTACCTATTACATTTTAGCCCTCTGGTGTTAGATTGTGAACAGGGCTGGTCCCCTGTGAATTAGTGTAGGGCACGTGTCAACGTAACCTTAGTGATGTTGATATTTCAATATTTAAACCGCCTTTACTCTTTTCGGTGTTCATCTATCTTGTTCAATAAACATTGTTAAGCTGATTTCCTACGGGTATCAGAGTTTTCGCCCGCTGGGTGGCTTCCTATCCTCGTATAGTCCAGATCCTATGGGGGCCGCACCTTCTTATGGTTTTGCCAGTGATAATTATCGGTACAAAAGCTGGTAGCAGAGCGTGGATGGATCTGGACTTGTTTCCGATTAGCCGAGGAATTTGAGCCCGTAACATTCTTTCCGTTTCCAGGATTTCTTTAGTTGTCGTGTGGCTTATATTAATTGCACCATGTCCATTCGAGACATACCTTATCAGGGATCCCTGCGAAAGGAGGAGCTTTTATATGAACTTGGAATAGGTAACTTAGAGTCTAAAGGCACCGTCAAGGCCGATGAAATTCTGTTACGGAATAACTTAAATAGACCGATTACAGTGCCTATTATACTGAAGGTGAGTTCGCTAGTGCGCTATCCCTTATCCAGGCTAACCTTTCCAATATTGCATCTGTGATGGATTTTCTGAAGAATGACGTGGCTTCTCATCAACTTAAGAGACTACTGGGTAGATTAAATCATTATTTTCAACGACTGGAAGATCTCCTTTCACTGGAATTGAAGGAAGTGATATCGAGTCATGTTCTAGAATTAAAGGACACATCATTTGACCTTTTACAGAAAGTGGAGGCCTGATTAGCTGGGCTTTCCATTAAAACAAAGCCGGTTCTTCCCCCACCTGCCCAGGTGGAAGGCGAGTTGAACCAACAGACTCGTAGTTGTGAGCCAAACGAGGAGAGAGCTCCGCTTCCACCGCAGCAGTCTTTTCATTTAAATGCTCCTTCTGATTGTCGCTCGTTGAACCAACAGTCAACCTTGCCATCACTGAGCTCACCCTTTTCGAATATGCCTCACCCTTTGAATATGATGTTGAAAGGTGCTCCTCGTTACTCCGTAAATTCGGCAAGCGATGTGGTTTCCTTTCTTCGGTTTCAGGTTGAATTTTTGGATCACGCCTTAGTCTTTGGGTTAACGCATGTTCAAATTCTACAGATTATTTATCCATATACGGTTTCGGTTTTGTCAAACAAAATCGTTAATGCCATTTCGAGCCAATCCTCATTACATCAGCTCCATGCTCATTTACTTGCTCAGTTCATTCCTCCTAGGGCTCTTAATTCGCTAGTCCAGAAATTTTACTTTAGAGTGCAGCGCCTGGATGAGACTTTATCGGAGTTTATTTCAGATATTAAGTTTTATGCCTGAGTTTTTGCGCTGAATTTTACCGAAGAGCAGATTGTGGCTACGATTGTGGAGGGCATTTCTCCAGCATACCGTTCATGTTTATGCCTCGCGTCCTAGCCTCGCATATTCGACGAGTTGGAAGCGATGGTTGTGTCCGCGGAGGGTTTCCGACATGCTGATTCCCTTTCAGTTGAGAGTACTTCTTCCTTGGCCTGTGATAATTCGGGCTCTCCGCTTGTTAGTAAACCTGCCCCATTAAAAAGATGTTTTGGTTGCGGGGCTCCTGATCATCTTCGAAATAAGTGCCCTATTCGTTCTCCTAGCGCACAGGTGTCGGGTGCCATTTCGGGCACCAGGGTTCATTCTAGGGCTTCTAATGTCGTATGTTTCAGGTGTGGGGTTCCCGGTCACGTGGCGAGGCAGTGTTCGCGTAAGCTAAATGTTAGCTGACTAGACAGGGAAGCGGGAAGCGCTTGCCTCCCCGATTTATTGCCTGTTGATCAACGTTATTCTAGCATTTCTTCCGGGGAACATTCTTCTGGCTGCCCCCTTCGGTGTTTAGGCATATCTACTGAGGTCAAGGTTTAGCCCCTTTTTCAAGGTAGTGATAAATAATGAACCGGTATCGGCTCTTTTGGATTCGGGAAGCGTAGTCTCGTTTATTTGTTACAAGTGGTTTGCTCTCTATAGTTCTGTTTGTAAATTTTCCGATGTCCTGCCTGTTTCTCTGTCGTTTCTTGCTGCAAATTCCTCGAGAGTTGAGGTTTCCGGCGTAGTAAAGCGCAAAATTCGTCTGTCTAATTTTTCCTGGGAATTTCCTCTTTATGTGGCTAAAAATTTGCCGTATCCTATCATTCTTGGTTCTAATTTTTTTGGCGTATACAGGCTTGCTTTTGGATGTGCAGGAGGGCTCCTGCTGGTTTAAATTTTGTAATACTACTAAGATACCTTTACTTATGTCTGATTCTGTTTCCTCATCTGTAGTGTCGCCTCCTCAGGATCGAATGGCACCTGACCTTAGCCATTTCACTGAGAATCAGGCTGAATGCTTTAGGGAAATGTGCAATGCTTTTTACCGAGAAACTGGGGATGACGAATCTTTAGGAGTACAACATCGAGGTCACGGACGCGGTTCCGGTTAGGTCACCGCCCTATAGCTTGTCTCCTCCGAAAATGCTAGCGTTAAAAGAGATAATTAATAAAATGTTGGGTGAGGGCATTATTCGATCCTCTACTTCTGCCAAATCCTCCCCCATTTTCCTGGCCCCGAAGCCTCAAGGTGGTTATCGCCCTGTGCTGGACTACAGGGCGTTGAATATAAAAGTGGTATTGCAGTCAGTTTCTCTCCCTGATCTGCATTCTTGCTTCTCATGGTTCAAGAAGGCTAGATATTTTACTGTCTTAGACTTAATTCAGGCGTACTATCAGATTCCGTTAGCTGAAGAGTCCCGTCATTTGACAGCCTTCGCTACGGACTGGAAGCTTTACGAATTTTGCCGTCTGCCCTTTGGCATTTCCAATGGCGCTGCTGTGTTTACTAGGCTACTTGATCAACTGTTTTCTGACATCAAGTTTAAGTACATTTATCATTATCCTGATGACGTAGAAATTTATTCCGAAACCTTCGAGGATCATCTCCGCCATTTGAGGGAAGTGTTATCCCGTCTTCGTAAGGCCGGCCTCACGGTCAAACTTTCTAAAGTATCTTTTGCCAAGACCCAATATCCTTCTTGGGATATATAGTGTCATCCAATGGCGTCTCTGTTGATCACTCTCGCACCCAGGCCATTTCGTCAGTTCGAACTTCCTCAGGACGTTAAAAGTGTTGCCCGCTTTGTTGGGATGGTGAACATTTTTTCGGAAATTTATTCCAAATTTTGCCAATCGAGCCGGGCCTCTTAACGCCGTCCGACGCGAAGGGGTTAAATTTGAATGGGGGCTCTCCCAACAAGCTGCCTTTGATGATTTAAAGTTGGCCATATCTAATGCTCCGGTGTTTTCTATGCCTGACTTTTCCAAGCCTTTCATCGTTCAGTCCGATGCATCGGCGTCTGCGTTTGCGGCCGTCCTTTTGCAGGACTCGGAATTGGGGAGACGCCCCATTGCGTATGCCTCTAGGACCTTGTCTTCTGTCGAAACCAAGTATTCTGTATACGAGCTTGAAGGATTTGCGGTTTTGTTCGCCTTAGAAAGGTTTCGTATTTACCTAGAGCATGTAATGTTCGAACTCGAGACTGACAACCAGGCATTGAGCTGGGTTTTGGGGAAGCCTAGGAAAACTGGCCAGCCCGTTGGGCCATTAGGATCTCGGCTTTTCAGTTCAACGTACATCATATTCGTGGTTCGGACAACGTAGTTGCTGACTCTCTCAGTCGGATGTTTTCGGATCAGCCTATTCAGGATGGCGAATCTTCAACTTCTGAGGTTCCTTTGTTATTACCCCTAGCGGGGGCCATCTTGTCCGATACTCCATTACTTTATCACGACGTTGCTAAGTTCCAAGTGGAGGACCCTACATTGGACCCATTGTCCAAGATCTTAAGGAAGGGAGAATTATTGATCCTTATGTGTTAAGGAATGGCGTAGTGTGTTGTCCCGCCCATCACGTTCATAAAATGAAGGTCGTTATACCCTCGGTCCTGGTGCCTATGATTTTAAATACTTTCACGAAACTCCTCTCGGTGGTCATCTAGGAGTGTTTAAGACTAGGGAGAAGATTAGGGAAAATTTTATTTGGAAAGGGATTGACGCTGAAGTTCGTGAACTTGTTAAAGCATGTAAAATTTGCGGGCTCACTAAGCCTTCTCCTAACACACGCGTCGGATTATTGTCATCTAGTCAGGCTACCCTCCCCATGCAGCACCTCTATATCGATTACGAGGGCCCTTTGCCGAAATCTAGGACAGATGGTAATAGATTCGTTTTCGTCTGCGTAGATGGTTTCACCCGTTTTCCCTGGTTGCTTCCGACGAGGTTAGCCACTTCTGAGACTACTATCAGATGTTTGAAGTCCATATTTTCGTCCTTCGATCCTTGCCAGTACTTAGTCTCCAATAACGCAGAGGCCTTTACATCGAATCTGTTTAAGAAATTTTGTTTCAGCTTGTCCATTTCTCAATGTACCACATCTCCCTATTACCCTCAACCTTCTTACGCTGAGAGGGTTAACCGGAACTTGCGGTCTGCTCTCATTGCATTTCACCACGACGATGTTTTGAGGTGGAACACGTCGTTACCTTGGCTTGCATTTGCTTTCAATTCTGCGGTACACGAGGCCCATAAATTCTCCCCTAATTCTCTAATGTTTTCTTTGGTCCCTAATTCTCCGCTCACCAATTTGTTGAAGATAAATGAGTTGTTACCAGAAAATTTTGATCCCCCTAATATCAAGGCCATTTGGAGGAAGGCTAAGCAAAACCTCAAGGACTCGTACGAGAAGAAACGAGAGCGCTATGATAAGGGGCGCCGTTCTACCGACCTTGCCGTCGGGGACATGGCATTTTTTAAGAATTTCGTCCCTTCTGAGAAGCTCGCTCCTCGCCTTCACCTGCCCTGCGAGATTGTTGATTTCTTGATACCAGTCACCTTGTTGGTGAAAGATCCGGAGACGGAGAAAATGTTCCGAGTGCATTTATCCCAGGTTAAAGCTGCCTAGCGTTACCTGGGTTGGTGTGGCATTTCTGCTTGCTATGTGTAGCCTGTTCTGTGCTATCCATTTCCTTGTGTTTTTCCCTTCTGTTCCTTTGACACGTATTCTGCCTAAGGGGGAGCTATTTTCATTAGATTTATTTAAAATTTTGGTGGTATGTTTAATGATCATGTGAGTCCTCCCGAAGTCCGGTTTCTTCCTTATTACTCCCATACCCCGGTCCGGTCAATCGAGCCGCCTCTTGCCCGTTGTCTCCCCCGAATGCTGGGAATTATTCGGACACCATTGCTGGCGCTTGATTTATTTTGCAGTGTGCTGGAGTGACTATCTTCGCCCATTGCTGCATGGGAAAGGCCCCCCGTTTGGGTTGCCTTGGCGTGCCTCGTCTCCAGCTGCCGAGCCTTTCGACTTTTCCTCTTGTCGGACTATGTACTGCCACCCTACTGCTCACCTGGAAAGTGCTGTCGCTGCTTTATTTCTCTCATCAGGTGGGGTGTCTCTGCCACAAGAACTGCCCAAATACCTGGGGAGGCATTTTCCGCCGTGTTTCTGTTGGCTTGTGAGGCCGGCTTGGTCTCGTCGATCTGCTGAGACATTACAAGTGAAACTACTACTTGTCGACATCCCGGGATATTTTGTCAAGAACTTTCGTCACATTGTACAGCAAGATGTGTGTCTTATTTTTATTAATTGTAAGGCAAGATGTGTAGTATATTATTAGCCTGTGAGCAAGTGACTAGACTATACTGCAATCATATTTTATTGGTGAAAATTTATTGGTCACCCTGGTTGTTGCTAAAGGGGGGGAGGACTGAGCCATGTATTTGGTTTCCCCTCCTCATTATACTACTTGCTATGTGTATTTTAATGGTTTTCAACTTATTTTATGCGCTACTGTGTTATTTCGCCCCTTTGAGTTGTGCCCTCGGGCAAATTGTAATAAAGTATTCCCAAATTATGGCCCCAGGGTAAAGGCGTTTTTTCCGCCCTGGGAGCGGCCTGTCTTGTACTTGTCTCCCTTTGCGTTCCCACACTTTCCTCTGCGGATGCGCCGTGCTCTTCTGACGCAGCCTCTGTGTGTCGCTTTGCGTCACGTGGTCTTGCGTCATCGTTACTCTTGGCGAGGCCGTGCAGGCTCGCAGGGAGTAAGCTTTCTTGCCTTGCTCTCTCACCTGAGCACTTCACGGACCTGTCTTCGAACCTATGACCGCTAGGGGTATGGGAGGTAAGCATCTAAGTCTTGATTAAACTCAAGGATGTTGGGAGGACATTCCTTCGCTTGTAAGCCACTGGATGGGTGCTAAATGTTGTTTTAAGGCCTTATAAATGCCGAGCTGTTTGAAACATAATATGTTTGAGTCCGAATTTGTAAAGTTTTGTGTGCAGCCTTGGGTCTGTTTACTGCAGCTTAAAAGAAGTTATTGGGAGTTTGTGGCCTTGGTAGATGTAAATATGTTGAATAACGTATTCAACTTCCTTAGGAGTCTTAGGCGCTTAGAAGCGTCTTTTAATGCAAGTTTGAAAACCTTGTATGTTTTTAGGGGTACCTTGCGCTCTCCCCTGAGTCACTTGAAGTGGCGTATTATCGCTAAACTGTATCTAGAATTACCTATTACATTTTAGTCCTCTGGTGTTAGATTGTGAACAGGGCTGGTCCCCTGTGAATTAGTATAGGGCACGTGTCAACGTAACCTTAGTGATGTTGATATTAAAATATTTAAACCTTCTTTACTCTTTTCGGTGTTCATTTATCTTGTTCAGTAAATTTTGTTAAGCTGATTTCCTACGAGTTCTCGCCCACTGGGTGGCTTCCTATCCTCTAATAGTCCAGATCCTATGGGGGCCGCACCTTCTTAAGGTTTTGCCAGTGATAATTATCGGTATAATAATAATAATAATAATAATAATAATAATAATAATAACCACAATTACACAACGTATCATTCGTCAGCTTACACATGTGGTCTGTGAAGCGGATTAGACTGAGCTCTCTCTTCCGTGAAATACTCATTTAAACCGTCGAGTGGAATATCATGCACGTCATATACCTATGTTTATATTTTGGGACGCGAAGTGGGTACGCAAGAAATATAAGATCGTGCATGGACATGGCCGGTACTGATAGTTGTCCGTGAGTTACCACTTTCTGAGGGATGTTTCTTACCATTAAGGTGTGGGAAAAGATGTTGGCAGTTCGTACATGGTTAGTAGGATCAGAGGAATGATAGACAAGTCACACGAAGAAAACAAGTCTTCTAGCTTCTAGGTACCGTATTTCATAGTAAGTAGATTTGTATTGAAGTCCCCTAATATAATGATATGTTGATAGGCTGGTAGCAAGTTAAGTAGGTGCGTATCAAACTCGGTCAAGTAAGATACTTTCGGTGGTCGGTAAACCACTCCAGTAAGTATTTTTTGTCCACTAGCAACTACTTCAACGAACATAAATTCTGTTATCGGCAATTCACCGGTCGATCAGGTACAAAATTACACGGCACTTCAGGTCATCTCTACAGTAGAGAACAATACCCCTACCCCTCTTATTTGTACGATCATGGCGGTAGAGGTCAAGCCGTCAAGGCGAACCATGTTGCTTTGAATGGATGGCGATAACCAGCTTTAAATAATACCAGTCAAATGGACGATATTTTTGTTAACTATAGCCGGAATTTCGTCAATGTGTACGAGCATACTTAGCTGTTCATGTGACAAAACTGGAGATTATGAGGATATAGTGAAAGTTCTTGTTTCAAATGGTTACCGGCAACAATGTTCTGTGAAGGAGTGAGGGTTGTGCTATTCTTAGAGGTGTCATTGTCATGAGGAAATATGGTAGCTACCTGACTGACGGGCAATCTTTAATTGAGACAAGAAAAAATTATTACCTGGATTTCCTGAAGAAGTGCACTGCCGAATGTTTAAGGCACCACACAAACACACATACACAAAATCACACACTTAAACCTAATAATAATAATAATAATAATAATAATAATAATAATAATAATAATAATAATAATAATAATAATAATAATAATAATAATAACAATAACATTTATTGGGCACAACACAATGGTGATATCACTCCAATAATCCACCTAAACGCCTCATATGTAAGTTCAGTTCGTTAGGTGAGCTAATGTGGAGCTTTTTGCCGTCCGTTTTTCAAATGAACGATAATACGGCCGTCCTGTATCGAAACTTGCCGCATACCCCAGAAGTCCCGAGCTTTACGCAGTACTTCCTTCCTTGTGGACGTCAGAAATTCGCTTGTTAATAACTTGGTATATTTAAGAGCTAGCTTGGCGCGCCTCATGCGGTCTCTTTCATGGTACCTGAGTATTTAAATGATGATCGGCCTATTACGTTCGGATACCACATCAGCTGCTGTCCTCTTCATACTGCGCAGTCTATTACATCGGTCTATACTATCTATAGACAATTCGATGTTCAGACTGTTTTAACGTACCCAACGCCACAGCGTACGCGTCCTCGTTGGGAGACTCACAGACCCCATGAAGGAGTAGGCAGTTCCTTCTGATATATTGTTCTGCCTCGTCAATCAGGATGTCCTCTGGTCGAGACGTTCATGTAGATGGCTTACCTCCTTCTTAATTTCACTTAATTCCTCTGAAATTATTTCCCGAAAATCCTGGAACTCTGAAGCGAGGCCGGTTTGTGTGTCGCCTGGGTTGGCAGCACTGGTCGGGCCAACAGCCATGGCTTCCTCCAGGCGTGGTTGGAATTCTGCCATTCGCTTCTCGAACTTCGAAAGATGTTCATTTACGGCCTTCAGTGTTATAGAACTTCACGGCTATTGAAGTTCACACTTAAATAAAGCACTGGCACACCCCCGACTATTAAAATAATTATTATCTGGCGGATATGGCAGGTGAATTGTATATGTTACATTTACTTTCAGCGATCGAAATTTATTACGTATACAATTATATTACCTCTCTTGCTCCTTGCTGTGTAATCCGTAGCGGTTACATAATCGTCGCAGAGCAAGTGGTTGCTGACGAATTGTAGAATAACGGCGATTGTCTTAGCTAACCCAAAATAACATAAAGAATGATTATCATTGAGAACAACTGTGTTGGATGAGAAACAATTACTTGTACGGGATGAACTAGAGATGTACCAGCACGGTGATTAACATACATGTTCACGTATCTAATTAGTGAGTCTTCATACTGCCGATTTTTGATTGATTTTCACATCGTAATTTATGTTTCGAGTACGGTGTAAACGTGATCCAAATGATGTGCCGATATCGGAATTTCGGAGAACGTGGACTACCAGAGACACACGGCCCCGGTAGAAAAAAGTTAAGTGTGATTGAGCGTGAACCGGTAAATATGCTGTATATACATTTTCACATTTGTTGTATTTCTATATATATAACTTCCCATTAGTTTTTTCTATTTCAGGCCGATGCAGCTACGTTTAATTACCTTAGTAATCGTATTTCCTCTCTATTAATTATTTTATATTGGGAGAAATCGTGTCCGAACTAGGACTATAGCATGGAAAGCCAAGACTAAAAGCGTGCTATATCAGATATATTCCAATGTGTCCCACTTCCACAATCGTCGTTCGTAGAATTAATAACACCGTGCATTTTGATTGAATAAGTAAGGTTAACATTCAGATGATAATATTAATAATATTAAAGTTCTGTTCCGATTAGGATATGAGTTATTCGCATATTCTACACCATGCTCTTAAGAATGGTATTACTGACTCAATAAAAATTCTTGACTCGTGCAAGAAAAATTACATTTTGCTTTTTCCTATGGAATGACTAATTATTCTCCAAATGATCCATACGTAAATACGTTGCCAATTATACCTATTTTTTAAGAAGGTATAAACAGACGAACACGTAGGCCTTTTTGTCTTCATTATGCTGGAATTCGAGAGGATAAATTGTGGCAAATATTCGTTTATAGGACGGCGAATTGTACTTTTTAATAAGTTACCAATGGATATGCGCAATAAATTGCCAATTTCTTTGCAACCATTTATGAGAAGGCTATGAAAACAACAGATAGGGTACCCGTCACCTGAACGACTGCCTTAAAGGCTGATCAGTAGTGACTGATTGATCAAGAAAAATTTTTTCTTTATTTAATGATTACTTCTCAGCTTTTCTATTAAAGAGGTATAAATATGGAAATACGTATCCTCCAATTAGGCCTATATCACACACATTGGTATTTGTTGTTTAAAGATTATGCTCATACTCATTATCAAGGCATATAGTACACCTTTTAAGAAAAATAGGCTACATTTATGTGCTTTTGATATCTTACCGGATAATTTATCTCCTTCCCCTTTGCGGTCTACCTCCTTCTTCACCTTGTGTTCTTCATCAGGTTCCTTTTCAACCTTCTCTGGTTGTTGTGTTAAAATTTCTACAAAAAAAAGAGAAAAGAAAATACACACAACTTACTTTTTCTCCCTTTACAGTAATGACAAGATGGCAGCGCAAGAAATAACCACCAGTTAATTACACTACAGTAGCCCATGACCAAATGAGATGAGCACAATTAGTACATGTACAATTTAAGCAGTGAATGTGCTTTGCGGCACCGCTGCTACCAGCTTGCCATTCTGCAAGGCTGGTATTTCAATACTTGTGCAGTGTGATACAGTGCAGTAATTCGTGCGTTACCATGGTTTTTCCTGATGTTTCACTCTCTGTTAACCTGAAATCCTAAACCTAATTTGTACAAATATTTCTCATGATGTTGTCATGTTTTAATTTCTACAGTTGAAGCTCTGTTATACCCTAAAAATTATAGGAAAGTGCAAGAATAGATACTAATAGGTTGGAGAGATTTTAAGTGTCTCTACGGGACTCAGCGTGGGGTTCACTTCTTCCTCCGGAAGGGCAGTGTTCTGGAGTGTGTGGCACTAGGTCGGGGAATCAACTGGTTTACAGACCGATTCACCCATTTAGAACCCTCACCTAGTGTACTCTTAAACAGAAACTTGTTACTACAGCATTTTATTGTCACTTAGTGACCCTATGAACTTTTTGTTCTGTGCATATTTCCTGATCCTGCAGGGTAGTTTACTTCAGGACGGCAAAATTTTAAAAAATCCGCAGGATCCGAATATTTATGTAACAACAATGTGCAAAACATGTAGGCCTACAAAAAGGCGGTAACTATATGTGAAATATATTTGTTAACGGTATTAAAAAGGAACCTCTATAAAAGACGTTATAGTACGTTACAGAAGGAAAATGGTCGTCGATATGGTAATTTTGATATTGTTATATTTTATTTTGTAATATATGGCCTTCGGTTCAGAGGTTCCCGGGTTAGATTCCCGGCCGGGTCGGGGATTTTAACCTTCATAGGTTAATTCCAATGGCTCGGGGGCTGGGTGTTTGTGCTGTCCCGAACATTCCTGCATTTCACACACCACACGTAACACTATCCTCCACCACGTTAACACGCAGTTACCTAGACATAGCAGATGCCGCCCACCCTCATCGGAGGGTCTGTCTTGCAAGGGCTGCACAGGCTAGAAATAGCCACACGAAATTATTTATTATACTTGTTTTGCCTTGAAATATTGACTGAGGACCAAATAGAGGAAATTAAATTTGTTTGGTTTATTGTGTAAAATGTTATAAAGTAATTATGTGTGTAATTAGCATCTGGATTTAGGGAAAAAGCGTGTGGCAGGATATAGCTGCACGTGTCGGCGTTGTTAAGATGATTGTAGTGACTACCTGTTGCATCAGAAAGGAAGTTTCTGGAAGTTCTAAAGATCTTTACACATCAAAATTTATGGAGTCCTAATTGGCTAAATTAACGATATTCTTGATTGGTGAATGTAAGAGCCGGGATTGCGCTAAATGGTTATCTCCTGATTGCCATATATTCGGCTCCTGGCGACTTGTCCAGGGCCAAGCTGGTGTCCGTCGTCCTTGATTCGTGACGAGCGAAGGGAGTAGTCGTCTCCTCTGTCTGATGGGACCACCAGCCCTCCGAGGTGAGCTCCATTTTTTCTGGTTAAGATTTGAACTTTTAGATGTAAATTCTCATTTTAAATTGCTTTCTGCGCCGGAGGTTGCCCGGGGTATGTTCCATTCGCCAATTTTATGTTCGAATGACTTAGCCCTCGCAGCTAGTCACACCCATTCGATTTGGAGGAATTACCCTTTCCCTTGATTTTATATACTATGTAATCAATATGCAAATTATAATTTCCTTGGGGATTGTCTCCAGTAGTTCTATTCCATCCTAACGTATTCCCTTTTAAGGTATGCAAATTATTCGGAAGTGTTTTTGAAAAGGCAGATACTTGATCGGGATACGAGTTAGGATTATTAATATTTAATACGATTTCTTTTCCTAGCTAATATCTTAACCGTGATGTGGTGTTATGTTAACGGGTTAACTTAACGTTTTTGAAGTAAATTTAGAGCTTATTTTTTATGTAATTCTAAGTTGATATCGTCCGCAACTACCTTACGAAACTACCTTGTTATGACTTCAAATTAAGACTATTAAAACTTTCTTAAAATTATTTTAAAGTCATTGGCGTGAAGCTGAAGCTTGTACTATTGACATTGTTGATATCTTAAAATTTGCTTTTATACTTTGTTAATTTTATCTGCATTTCATTATTGGCCTTGTTTTGTAACGTCATTTTCATTTCTTTTTTAATTCAGTAAATGTAGTGTTCAAATGGGATCACCGTTGATTTCGCTTTCCCGGCAAAGTGCAACCTTCACATGGACCCGGTAATGTTCCCAACCGCTTCCCAATTCCTTTCTTTTAGTTGTATTTTTGGCTAACCTTTTATGCATATATGTACGTTATTTTACGGAGTGTTGACTTCATTTAGTTTTTATTTATTTATTGACTTTAACAGTGGCGAAGTTAGGGCTCATGGCCCTCTCTTACACTTAACCAATTAATTAATTTACAGATAATACATATATAAAAGAAGTGTACTATTCTATCATAAAAACAATGTTAAACTAAAAATTACAGATTTGGACAACATATAATGAAGAAAGAAAGAAAAGTTCAACAAATAATATAGAATAAAATTCGGAGCGTATAGATAATGAGAAGGAGACAAAGCCATAACGAAAAAGTAAGATACACACTGAAAAAATGAGAAATACATAAACAGAACACAATAAGTAGTGGAGTTAATGGGAATATAAGTACGGCAGTAAACGTGATGTATGTACATGAGTAGGAAGCTAAATATTATGTACATTACACTATAATAATAATAATAATAATAATAATAATAATAATAATAATAATAACGACAATCACACAACCTATCGTACGTCATCATACACACGAAACAATCACACAAAACAATCAGCGGTATTCAACAGGTAATCTCTGCATGCAGTCTTAAATTTCGATATTGAGTTAGAGTTCCTGACAGCAGCTGGGAGTGAATTCCAAAGTCGTGACCCAGCACAACGAAGGATCTGTTGTTTATTCAAGAGAGGTTGATGGGAATTGCGAGGGAAGTAACAGATCTAGAGTTACGATTATGGAATGAGGATAATAAATGGAATTTTGAAGAGATGTATTTGGGTAGATTTTCCTTCTGAGTTCGGTATATCACCGTATGTACGTGGAATTTCCGTCGCATGTGTAGCTAGGCGTTATATGAGCATGGTAACTAAAGTTAAGAAAAAATCGAAGACCAGAGTTCAATGCTCGTTGAAGTTTCATAGTTTGTTCATGGGTCGCATAAATGAGGACAATGTCGCAGTAGTCAAGTATTGGTAGTATCAATGTTTGGAGTAGTTTTATCTTTACGTCTTGTGGCCAAATGTCCTTATGTCGTTTTAGAGGGTGTAGCGTCGCGTAAATCTCTCTATATGTATTTCTTACGTGTGCAGACTAGTCAAGAATTTCAGTCATGGTCATACCTAGGTTCTTCACTTCCTTACTGAACGGGAGCATGGTGGCATTTAATGTCAGCGGATGAATAGCATAATTTTTATACATGATGTCTAATAATTTCTGAGAAACGATAATGATTGTTTGATGTTTTTCTGGGTGGAGGAGAGAGTTTTCACTGGCGTACACAATGAGTTGTTGAAGGTCGTACTTAATATCTCTTATTGCATTCGATATATCATGTACATGTTAACGTGGCAGTAAATTTGGAGGTCGTCACAAAGAGGGGTTATTTAATATACTTTATTTTAGAGATGTTATTCATATAGAGGACAAGCAAGAAGGGACCATGAAGGGAACTTTGGGGGTTCCTGCCTTCCGGAGTCGCCACTGAGAAGCAGTATCTTGTACTGTAACACGTTGCATACGATCTGTAACATAAGGGACCATGAAGGGAACTTTGGGGGGTTCCTGCCTTCCGGAGTCGCCCCTGAGAAGCGGTATCTTGTACTGTAACACGTTGCACACGATCTTTAATATATGCGGTGGAAAATTTTAAAGCACATTACCGAAATACGATTTGAGCTTCATCAGCATTTTCTGGATGATTATCGTGCCGAAAGCACTGCTGAATTCAAGGAGTGTGAGTATCGTCATTTGTCCTTTCGTCCATTGCTTGTCTGATGTCCGCAGTCACTTTGAGTAAGGCAGTGGCTGTCGTATGATCTTTCTTGAAGCCAGATTTCAGCGGGTCAAGAAGAGAGTGAGCCTAAATGTATTCTTGTATTTGCGAATGTATCAACTGTTCTAACCATTTGGACAGAGCAGGGAGAAACGAAATTGGACGGTAATCGGATAGGAAATTCGAACCTGGGGTTTTAGGAAATGGAATTACATTGGCGTACTTCGAAATTGTCGGTAATGTGCCGTTTTCCAATCAGTAATTAAAAATTGGGTGCAAATGGGTAGAATAGCGCCGATAATATTATGTATCAAAGTATTAGGAACTTCATCGACACCGCTTGCTTTGGGTTTAATAGAATACAAGACTTTCTTAACTTCATTAGTTCTTCTGTGAAATACTCCTTTAAATCGTCGAGTGGAATGTCAGATACCTGAAGCTGTTCATGTGTCTTTCCTATGCCCATGGCTCGGAAATGCCTCCAGGCACTAGCCGTATTTGTGTTACTTACTGACTCGCGAACATATTTAAATTTAAAGTTACGGATGATTTGTTTATTTTTATTCCTAATTATTGTAAATTTTTCAGTCATTTGGGTCCTCAGTACGTTCGTAATCTCGGTGTAGAGCATCTCGTTGAGACATCGTATTTTTAAGTACAGAGGTTAGCCATGGTTTAGGTTTGCGGGTATTCTGATCTGTCTCTTCGGTGCATGTTCGTTGTATAGATTGTGTATTAACGATTTTAATGTATTGATTTTTCACCAATGTCCGTCGGAATGAAAATGCTATTCCACGGAAGAGTGAACGCATCGTGTCTTAATACATAGATGCTAATATATTTCATATTCCTGCACGTTATATACCTAGGATTATATTTCGGAATGCGTAGTGAGTACGCAAGAAATATAAGATCGTGCGTGGACACGGCCGGTACTGATAGTTGTCCGTGAGTTACCAATTTCGGAGGGTTGCTTGTTACTTTGAGACCTATTAAGGCGTGGGAAATGTTCTTTGCAGTATGTACATGGCTAGTAGGGTCAGAGGGAAGGATAGTCAAGTCACACGAGGAAAACAAGTCTTCTAGTTGTTTAGTATTGTAATTCTTCGTAAGTAGATTTGTATTGAAGTCCCCTAATGATATGTTGATAGGCTGGTAGCAAGTTAAGTAGGTGGGTTTCAAAGTCGGTCAAGAAAGATACTGTAGGTGGTCGGTAAACCACTCCAGTAAGTAGTTTCTGTTCACTAGCAACTCCTTCTACGAACATAAACTCCGTCCTCGGCAATTCACCGGTCGATGAGGTACAAATGATGCGACTTTTCAGGTCATCTCTACAGTAGAGAACAGTACCTCTACCACTCTTACTTGTACGATTATGGCGGTAGGGGTTATATCCCTCAAGGCGAACCATGTTGCTTGGAATTGATGGCGATAACCAGCTTTCACTAATACCAATCAAATGGACGCTATTTATGTCAAATATAGCCTGAATTTCGTCAATGTGAGCGGGCAAACTTAGGCTGCTCAAGTGCCAACACTGGTGAGTATGAAGATATAGTGAAAGTTCTTGTTTCAAATGGTGACCGGCATCTATGTTCTGTGAATGAGTGAGGGGTGTGCTATTGTTAGAGATGTCATTGTCATGAGGTAATATCGTAGCTACCTCACCAACGGGCATACTTTAACTGAGACATAAAAGAAAAATCAATCCTTACCTGGATTTCCTGAAGAAGTGCCCTGCAGACTGATTAAGGCAACACACACACACACATACACACAGACACAAACACACACAATCACACACACAAACCTAATAATAATAATCATAATAATAATATTTAGTGGGCACATCACAATGGTCATGTCACTCCGATAATCCACCTAACCGCCTCATATGTAAGTTCAGTTCATTAGGTGAACTAATGTAGAGCTTCTTCCCGTCTTCCAAATGAACGATAATGCGGCCGTCCTGCTTTGAAACTTGCCGCATACCCCAGAAATCCCGAGCTTTACGCAGCACTTCTTTCCTTGTGGACGTCAGAGATTCGGTTATTAATAATTTGGTACATTTAAGAGCTCGCTTGGCTCGCAAGGTGCGGTCTCTCTCATGGTACCTGAGGAATTTAATGATGATCGGCCTATTACCTACGGGCACCACCTCAGCTGCTGTCCTCTTCATACGGCCCAGTCTATGACGTCGATATATACTGTCAATAGACAATTCGATGTTCAGACTGTTTTGAACGTACCCAGCGCCACAGCGTACCTGTCCTCGTTGGGGGCTCACCGACACCATGAAGGAGTAGGCAGTTCCTTCTGCTATATTGCTCTGCCTCGTCAATCAGGATGTCCTGCTGTTCGAGACGTTACTGTAGATGGCTTACCTCCTTCCTCATTTCACTTAATTCCTCTGAATTTATTTCCCGAAATTCCTGGACCTCTGAAGCGAGGCCGGTTAGTGTGTCGCCTGGTTGGCAGCCCTGGTTGCTGGAATTATGCCATTCGCTTCTCGAACTTCGAAATACGTTCATTTAGGGCCTTTAGCGTCATAGTACTTCAGGCTATTGAAGTTCACTCTTACATGAAGCACTAGCACACCCACGAATATTAAAATAATTTTCATCTGGTTGATATAGCAGGTGAATTGTGTATGTTTCACTTATTTTGAGAGATCGAAATTTATTATGTATACAGTTACCTCTCTTGTTCCTTTCTGAGTAATCCATAGCTGTTACATAATGTTTGCAGAGCAAGTGGTTGCTGACGAATGGGAGATTAACGGTGATTGTCTTAGCTAATCAAAAATAACCTAAAGAATAATTATCTCCTATTGCTGTTTCTTGTTGTCGACATGTCTCGTGTTATCCATACGCTTTTCATTCTGAGAAAGGAAGACTTAATTAACGATGTTCGTATTCGTAGATTAAATTCGGCTGGATATGTTGGAGATGACAGGGTTCTGTGACACAGTCCCTTAATTAACCGATAACTATACCTGCGTTAACTATATACGAGTTGTGTGCACCTTTAGCTGTGGTTAAAAGTGAATTGTCTGAGTTTAATGCAATTCTCGTGTCTTTCTGTTCTTTTGAGCCGTCACATGGTCAATTAACACTTGTGATTGCCCGACTACAGCAATGCATGGATCTGATTCGCGATTTGTTCTCTCAATTTATCAGCAGATGAGCGACAGGAGTGTAAATCCTTATTAACACATATTTTTTTCGGATTTTTTTATAAAATCGTAATCTTGCTTGACGGGAATGAGTTGCCTAATTTAAGCTCTGAACTTCAAGTGTCTACCCTTGGGATCTTCTTCTTTCGTCGTTACAAGTGCTTTAGTGCCTGTAAGTAACGCATCTAATGGGTCTTTTACACACGTCGGTAGGTCTTTTAATTTTCCCATGGCACCTGGTAACTCTACTGTGTCCAGTGTCAGCCTAATGTTGCTACACAGCCACTTTCTCATGCGATGATGCAAAATTATCCAACTGTCCAAGCGCCACCTGTATAAAATGCTTCGGTGTTTTCCCAAATTTGTGGCAATGTTTCGCAGATGAGAATATCTGCGCTTGTTTCAATTCAGTCTCTCCCTAGTTCTAACCTCACTTTCAGTACACTATTACTTTTCTCAAGGGCGTTTGAATGAAGGTTACTATGCTGCTGTAAGTCCTTCTCAGGACCACTCTAATCCTTCCCATGTACCACCCACACCTGCATTCTCCCAGATTTTTTCCAATTTACCTCAGCCATTAACGGCTGTATTTAAGGGAGTGTCAAAGTTTACTGCTAACTCTATTGATGAGGTTATTTCCTTCCTTCGATTTTAATTGAATTTAATAATAAGGCCATTTTTTACAATTTAAGTAGCGATCACTTCTTACAAGTCTTATATCCACATCTATCTGGAGCCCTTTCTGATTGTATCATTAGGGCAAAGATGGGCCATAGATCATTTTCATGCACATGTATATGAATTCTTTATTCCTTCTTGTGCCTGGTCTTCGTTGGTGCAAAAACATTATTTCAGAGTGCAGCATTTGAACGAATCATTGTCTGAGTGTAATCAGGATATTAAGTTCTATGCTAGAATTTTTATGCTCAGCTATTCTGTATCATAAATAGATGTCAGTATTGTTGAGGGTCTTGCTCCTAGTTATCGCTCGTATCTTGCTCTACCACCGCAAACAGCAACTTTTGCTCAATTGGAAGCTATCACTGTTTCTGCCGAAGGTATTAGATATGCCGATCAGCTACGCCTTACGTTAGCTCTCCCTCCAATGATCATATGTTTTCCAGTTACTCTCTTTCTTCCAAGCCACGTAATTCTCTTCCATATTTTAATTGTGGCTCCACTGAACATTTCCAGCGGAATTGTCCTAGGATTGGACGCTTAGGCAGTTCAAAACCTGACCTGGCATGTTCCGCTGAAAATTTCCGGCCGAATTGTCCTATGATTGAGCCCTTAAGGAATTCAAAACCTGGTGTAGGTAGAATCTCTTCCACCAATAATTCCTGTCAATAGCTGTGGGTCGAATAGGCTTTTTTGTAGACAGTGCCCTCGCTGTTCTTCCGGGACTGAACGTTCTTTTAATAGTAATTCTAGATGATTAACCGCCAATTCTGGTGTCAAACCTGATGTGTAGCTTCATGTTTGCTCTGTTATAACTGTAAGTTAAAGGATGATTCACTAAATTATGTGGCTGATAATAGGTCCCAGTCTGAACCTAGTGTCAATTTCCTTCAATCTTGTGGTGCTATCCCTCCTTGTAAATTACCTTACGTATTCTTAGAGGTAAATAATGAGCCTGCCTGTCATTGATGGATTCTGGGAGTAGCATCACACTCATGAGTGAGAACTGGTATAACTCGATGAAGACTGCTAACAAGTTCCCTCCATTGAAACCCGTACCTTTAAACTGCCATACTGCTAACTCTAAGACTTTGAATGTGATTGGTTGTGTGATGTCAAGATCAGAATCCGTGATTCCACGTGGGAAGTGTCCGTGCTTGTTGAAAAAGATTTATCTTGTCCTTTCATTCTGAGTGCAAATTTTATTGCCGAAACTGGTATGATTTTGCATCTCCAGTTCAAATATTTCCATTTTATATTATCCGTTAGAATCCTTAAGTTGTGTAATTGCTCCCCTATTCTCTCTCGTCATGTCAATGCTTTTAATGAAGACACGGGTGGATCGAAGGATTTTGATTTTGTTTATTTGCCTGATGATCTGGTCAGCCAACTTAAGAATCTTTACGATAAATTTCCAGATGTATTTGCCGATAAATGAGGTATAACCAATATTTTGGAGTACAAAATTGTAGTTAGACACAACGTTCCTTTTCGTTCTGCTCCGTATCGGCTATCGCCTCCCAAAATGAAAGCTCTTAAGGCTATTACCGATCAAATGCTTGCTGATGGTGTAATACGTCCTTCTAAATTTGCTTATTCTACTCTCATATTTCTTGTACCTAATCCACAAGGTGGTTTCAGGCCTGTCCTTGACTATCGGATGCAGAACAAGAGTGTTCTACTTCAATCTGTTATACTTCCTGATTTGCACTCTTTTTCCCCTTGGTTTGCTAATGCCAAAATTTCTACCACTTTTGATTTGAATCAGACATATTATCACATACCTCTGGCTGAGGAATCCAAGCACCTCACTGATCTTTCCACTGATTGGAACCTCTATAAATTCGAACGAGTCCCGTTCGAACTAAGTACAGGCGCTTCGGTTCTTACTCGTTCACTAGATAATATTTTGACAGACATTAAATTCAAATTTGTATACAATTACCTGGATGATTTAGTAATATTCATTGAAACATTTGAGGAGCACCTTTCCCATTTCAGTGAAGTCCTGGAAAGAATGCGTAAAGCATTGCTAGTACTTAAGGCTACCAAGGTTACTTTCGCACAACCCCAGATGTACTTCTTAATGCATATTTTGTCTGAGAAAATGTCTCTATTGATCAATATCGTAGTGCAGTTATCCAGAATTTTCCTACCCCTAAAGGTGTCAGAGCTGTAGCTAGGTTCATTGGCATGGTCAATTTTTTCCGTAAATTCGTCCCCAGTATTGCTGAAAGAGCAGCTCCATTAAATGCTTTGAGAAGAAATTACGCTAAATTTGAGTGGGGTGTGCCCAACTCGAAGCTTTCTATGACTTGAAATCTGCCTTATGTAAAGCTCACGTTCTGGCTACGCCAGATTTCTCTAAACGTTTCACTCTTCAAATCGAAGCCTCATCAAGAGGTATATCTGGTGTTCTCCTTCAGGAATTTGGAAAGGGACGTCGTCCAATTTTTTATGCTTCATGTGGTCTTGATCCTGGTAAACGTAATTATTCGATTTATGAATATGAAAACGTAGCTGTTGTTTTCTCTTGGAAAGATTTAGTATGCACATTCAACCTCTCCCTTTTGATCTTGAAACAGATAATCAGGCACTGGCACTGGCCATGCCAGGAAGGACTGTTCGTCTTGCGCGTTGGGCAGAATGCATTTCTGCTTTCCAATTTGAACCATGTCACATTCGTGGCACGGAATATGTTGTACCGGGTAGCCCTAGCAGGATGTTCTGTCCTGGCAGTTCTGATCCTCAGTCAGAACCTGCAGATCCCTCTCTTGAAAAAGTTTCGGCCTTTTTAACGTAGTTCTCACTAATTCGCCTTCTCTGTTCAAAGACATTGCTAAACATAAAGCAGACGATGTTGAATTAAAGGCTATTATTGACAGGATTAAATCTGTTGAACATGTCAAACTTTATGTTCTTCAGGATGGAGTTCTTTGTTGTCCGGCCCTCGGTAGGAGGGTCCCCAATATAGTCGTTCCAGCTGACTTAGTTCCTGCACTTTTAAAATATTTCCACGAATTCCTTGTGGGTGGACTCCTTGGTGTTTTTAAAAATAGAGAAAAAATTCGTAAGCATTTCATTTGGAAATCCATGGATGGTGAAATCCGTAAATTTGTCAAATCTTGCAAAACCTGTAATATTAGTAAACCTGCTCCTAATACTCGCCTAGGTCTGTTGTCATCTGAGCAAGCTTCTCGCCCTATGGAGAGGTTAGTTATTGATTACATTAGTCCTTTCCCAAGGTCACGGACCGGCCATCGTTTCATACTTGTGTGAGTTGATGTTATCTCGCCATTTTAGGTGGCTGTTCCCTATTCGTATGGCTAATGCTAACAGTACTATTTCTTGTTTGAAACAGACCTTTGCTACATTTGGAGCCTGCCAGTTTCTGATGAGTGACAATGCCAGAGCTTTTACCTCTGTGCAATTTCGTAATTCCTTTTTTGATTTGTAAATTTCTCATGTAACCACTACCCCTGATTATTCGAGGTCAAATTATGCTGAAAGAGTTAGTCGAAATCTTAGATCTGCTGTTATTGCTTACCACTCTGCAGACCGCTCTAAATGGGATTTATCACTTAATTGGTTATAATTTGCTTTCAATACTGCCGTCCCCGAGAGTTACAAGCAAACTCCTGCTTAATTAATGCCAGCATTTACCCCCAATTCTCCACCTTCTAATCTATGGTCCATTAACGACCTTCTTCCTGACGTCGCAAATCCAGAAACGATCCGTGCTACTTGGCATCTAGCGCGTAAAAACTTGAAACTTTATTACGCTAAAGTTCAACGTAACTACAAGCACGGGTGAATACTGCACATCTGCCTGTGGGTGACCAGGTTGATGTTAAGACGAATCCTTTCAGTAGTGCTGCGGACTATGTCATTAGCAAGTTAGCTTTCAGATTCGGAGGTCCCTGCACGGTTTTAAAATTCATAACCCCTGTGTCATTATTAGTCCGTGATCCTGAGAGAAAGATGATAAGTCGTGTCCACATGTCTGAAATTAAGATTCCGTAGTAATGAGTTGATCCTTTAGTAACCATTTATGTTTAGTTGTAAGGAATTTAGGTAGTTTTAAGAAAATCTTACTTGTAAGCAATTATTTTAAAGGCTCGCCAACTGACATTTGGATATCACTATGTTTTAATTATGCGTTGCTTATTAGTTTTGGGAATTAGAAAGATCGTTTGTAACCATACTAGCAGTCCTTCTTAGGTGTTTATTTCATTTAAGTTTAATGTATTTTACACAAGGGTTAAGTTATGTAAGATGTGCATTCATCTTCAAAACTAGGGATTTTATAAGTAAAATGTTCAGGCCCACGGGTATACTCCAGTAGATATTCCTTTTAATCTTTCACCATATTTGAAATTTATTAATAGTGCCTGCCCCAGGGTGGGGGTATCCCGAGCCAATAGTGTGGGAGGAGATCTCCATGTGGAGGTTGTCGAGCTACCGGTTGCGTGACTGACTTGTTAGTTGTTTAAAAGAAGATAAACAAAAAATAAACCCCTACTGAATACTTCAGCCTTCTTCAAGATCTTCTGAATTGGTGGACGATGGATTTCTTTCAAAAATTCCTCTTTCTGCTGCGGATATATTTGTGTTCCAATGGCTACTATAACTGGGTCCATCCTAGGTGCCATCTGCCGTGATAGCTCGGTGAGCACATTGAACTGTGGGGTCACTGTCATCCGACATGAAATGAAGTGGAGTGGCCTGATGTTCCTAACGGCAACAGTAATTCTAAACTGGGTCACTCATCACTGGTGGTTACTGGTCAGTTCGATACAAAGGTGAAGTGGCACGAAAGTCCTAACAGATATGGTTGGATTGATGTTGTACGGAGTTGTTGGCGATCGGCCATAGTCAGTAGCTGCATGTGGTCAGCGACGCCTGAAGTTGGCACTCGTCGACGTATTATAAACGTTCTTCTCAAGAATGAAGATACAGTTGTGAGGAGTGTCAAATGTGATATCAAGTCAAACACACCACCCACCGGTTAATTTTAAATAAATAAAATTTATTTTCTTCGAGCTATTCTCGAAATGAGCAAGGGGAGGAATGTTACGGGTTTAAAAAGCAATCTACTTGAAAGACTTTAAAGTACGTTTCTATTTTCATGTTGATCTATTTTTTTTTTGGAAAATATGTTCGTTTGTTTGCCATAAAACTTGACTGAGGACCAAGAAGAAATACTTAAATTTATTTGGTTATTGTACACAATTTTATAATGTAAATATCTGTGTAATTGACATCTGGATTTAGGTAGTAAGTTGTGTGGCAGGATGTAGCTGCACGTGTCGCGTTGGTATGATGCTTCTAGCGATTTCCTGTTGCATCAGAAAGGAAGTCTCTGCAAGTTGTAAAGATCTTTTCTCATCAAAAGTTCGGAACGCTGATTGGCTAAAATAAAGCGATTCTTAATTGGTGAATGTAACAGCCGGTTTGCGCTTATGGTTATTTCTTGCTTTCCCCATTTCCGGCTCCCGGCGACTTGACCAGGGCCAAGGTGGTGTCCGTCGTCTTTGATTCATGACCGTCGAAGAGAGCAGTGGTCTCCTCCGTCTGATGGGACCACCGACCCTCCGAGGTGAGCTCTATTAGATTCATGTTGAGTATTTAAACATTTAAAAGAAAATTCTTATTTTAAATTTCCTTCTGCGCCGGAGTTTGCCCGGGGTATCTTCCATTCGTCAATTTTAAGTTCAAATGACTTAGCCGCCACAGCTAGTCAACGCCCTTTGATTTGGAGGCATTCTCGTTTTCTTTGATTTTATATACTGTGTTATAAATATGCACATTTTAATTTCCTCCGGGATTGTCTGCAGTAGACCTGTTTGATCTTATTGTGTTCCCGTTTAAGGTATGCACATTATTCGGATGTTTTTTTGAAAAGGCAGATAATTGATCGCACTTGAGTTAGAATTATTTACATTTAACACGCATTCTTTAACTTGCTAATGTCTTAAACTGCATGTGGTGTTATGTTAACGCGATATTTTCATATTTTGGTTGTAAAATTTTGAGCTCATTTTCTTATATGTAATTTAAAGTTGATATCGTCCGCAACTACCTTACTAAACTACCTTGTCATGACTTCATATTATGATTGTTAAAAACTTCCTTATATTGTTTTTAAGTCGTTGGCTTGAAGTAGAAACTTGTACTATTGACACTGTTGATATCATAAAATTTGTTTATTTGCTATATTCATTTTATTTGTATTTCATTATTGGCCTTGTTTTGTAACGTCATTTTCCATTTTTTAAATTCAGTAAATGTAGTGTTCAAATGGGATCACAGTTCATTTCGCTTTGCCGGCAACGTACAACTTTCTCACGGAGAAGGTAATGTTCCCAAACACTTCCCATTTTTTCTTTTAGTTGTCATGTTGGCTAAACTGTTATTTAAATCTCTACGTCCTTTTTGAGACTGTTAACTTAGTGTGTACGTTTCATTTATTTTGTGCGATCGAAATTTATTACATGTAAAAGTTATTAAATGTCTTGTTCCTTGTTGTGTAATCCGTACCGGTTACAACATTATATTCATACATCATTAAATATGTTATATTCTTACTATGTGTAGCAGTATTAACGCCGTAAATGTGAAAAATATGCGGTGTTTCCATTTATTTACTTTAACGGTTTATAGTTACGATGCTATTATCGTTTACTAAGCCGTTCAATGTCCAGGGTTTTTCTCTCCTGGAAACAGCGAGGGATCAACCTTCACCACCACAAGGGCAGTGTCCTGGAACATGTAGCATTTGGTCGGATATACAACTATGGAGCAGGACATGTACCTCTCCCAGCTCCGTCATATGCTATGCTGAACATGGGCCTTGTTTAGGGAAGATTGGAAGAGGGGGGGAAGACGCCGTGGCCTTAATATTCTTAACGTACTGGCTTCTGACTCCAGAAGAAGTGGAAAACCACGGAGAAACACTTCGAGGATTGCTGAGGAGGGACCCAAAATCCGTCAACTCAGTTAATTTCCACGTATCACTTTTCAATGTCCGTGGCAGTGCCGGGAATCGAAACCGGCCCTCCGTGTGTTACAGGTGATCACACTAACCTCTGCACCACAGAAGCGAACATTGTGATATGAAAAAATAAAATTGCTTTAAATATCTCCATATTCTACGACAAAATTGTCGTTCTTGCTTTCTATAATGTACTTACCCTACAGATTTTTAAATTTGAAAGCGAGTATAGTTGCTTATTAAATAATTAAATTGAGTGTATAAGCTGAACGCTCCAGACATTTAAAAAGATATTATGGACTGTAAATTGTAAAATATATCACACAATATGTTGTTGTAGCTAATTTACTGTTGAACATTTGCCCTAAAGTTTATGCTATTTTCAATTTTATATGCTACTTACCTGTATTGTTGAATATATATGTCCATTTAATATAGGAAAAAGTCATTGGCATTTCATGGCCGAATGTCTTTCGGATCACCTGTATTCTATGAGAAACCATTACTTTTGAGGGATGAACTAGAGATGGACCAGCACAGTAATTAACTTAGGTTTTCACCGATCGACTTGGGGAGTCATCATACTGCCAATTCGTGATTGATTTTAAGGTCATAGTTTATAACTTGTGAACGATACACACATGGTCTGGATGGAATGTCCACAACGGCATTTGTGAGTACTTGTTCAGCCAGAGAATCTCAGCCCTACTGGAACACACATTAAGCTGTCTTGGACGTGTATATACATTTTCCCGTTTGTTTCTTTATTTCAGGTCGATACAGCTGCGTTGGCATGATTGTTTACCTGTTATTGCATTACATTGTTGCATGTTTCTATTTGTTTTATTTCTGCAGCTGCTACGAGGTGTTGTATACTTTGTTACTCAATGTATTCAATGTTTTACAGGATACCAAAGCTGTGTACGACCACGTATTGGTGTTAGTTAACACCGCTAATCAATTTTAGCAAGATTACTATTCAATTATCACATTTAATTGCAGTTTCTTTGCATAGATTAGTCTGTATTGAGGGGAACCTTGCCCTAAATTTGAGTACAACTTGGGAAGCCTAGCTAAAAATTGCTGTATCAGACATATTCGAGGATTGTTCATATCCATGATCGTTGTTCGTAGAATGATTAAAACAATTGATTTTGTTTAAATTTTTCTTTCAGCTGATAGTACTAATAAAGTTAACATTATTTATCGATAGCCCGTTTACTGATAGGATCAGGTGACATAACATGAATGTGTGGGCGTTCAATGCAGGATATCCTGTGATTACATTTTCTAGACTATGCTGTTAACAACGGTATTTCTGACTCAATAACAATTCTTGACCCGTGCAGGGGAATTAATATCTTGCTTCTTTCTTTTCAACGATTAATTATTGTCCAAATGATGCATTTTTGTATGTAAATGCGTTGTAAAATATCGGTAAATTTAATTTTTAATTGGGAGAGTAAAAGGTAAGTACCCTTCCAAATAGACCTATATAAAACAAATTCGTTTTTATTATTTAATGAATAGCCATCACCTTATCCTGCTTTGTTTATGTCATGCATAAAGCCTCATTAGGCATTAAATGAGTTGTCCGTGCTTAATGTGAGCAATTAGGTGTACGAGGTTGTCCAGACAATCTAAAAAAATCGAGGTAGTCTTTTTCAACAATGATAAGTTAGTGGCCCTTCAGTTTATCGAAACCTGAACAATCAGAGTGGTGTAATAAAATACAATAATGTAAGAAGTCCCAAATACCCTCTTCTTACATATTATTAACGTTATTTTGCAGTATTTTATTATTATGAACAGTGTTCAAGACTTGCAACTTCCCTATGGATAATCAAATGTGCCAGTATATGCAGTATGTAATTTTTCTATATTATTCGTTATTACAGGCCTTCATGGTATAGGAAATAGCACCATACACATTATCAAGAAATACTGTACATCTTTTAAGAAAGTTCAATTACGTGCTCTTGATATCTTACCGGATAAGGTATCTCTTTCCTCTTTGTGACCATCCTGCTTCTCATCCTTGTGTTCTTCATCATGTTCCTTTTCAGTTTTCTCTGATTGTTTTCTTATTTGATCTAGAAAAATGACAAATATACACAGGTTACTTCTTCTTCCATTGTAGTAGGGACAAGATAGCATTGTGAAAATAACAACTACATAATACACTACAGTAGCCCATGATGAAAGGACATGAGCATAATGAGTATCTGCATCTTTTAACAGTGAAAATGCTTTGTGGTAGTGCTGCTATCATCTTGCCTTTCTGAAAAGCTGTTATTTCAAGACACACGCAGTGTGATTCAGTGCAGCAGTTATTGAGTTACCCTCCCCGACCCCAATGTTTTTACTCTCTGATAACTTGAAATTAAATTATTTAGTGTAGATATTCCTCATGCTTTTATCATTTTGTAATTTCTTCAGTTGAAGCTCCGCTATAGCCAGAAAATGATACGGAAAATCAAGGTGAGATAGAGATTTCATTCATTTCCTGTCAACATTTACTAATATGATGGTGAAGCGTTTTAAATGCCTCCACGGGACACATCGAGAGATTCCAACTCTACCTCCTTAAGGGAAGTGACCTGGACTGTATGGCATTTGGTCGGAGATACAACTGGAAGGAAGACCAGTACCTCACATAGGAACCCTCACCTGTGCGCCATTTTTCATGGCACGTTATTCATTACTCGTGTTCTGGTTCGTACTCGAACCTGTACATCTGTCTTACACTTAATCAGATCCCTCTATAAAACTCAGTATTTCCGAGTTTCTTCGTTAGATGGCAGTGCTACGCCATCTTTAGTTTCCAGGCCTTGCTTCCTGTCGAAATTAAGTAATGATGAGCGCACGGTTTTGTGTGTGTGTGTGTGTGTGTGTGTGTGTGTGTGTGTGTGTGTGTGTGTGTGTGTGTGTGTATGTGTCGGGCGTATTATCTGACTGTCTGATGTGCGGTCCGAGTGCTTCGTATTTATGTGCCTCTCTACATTTATCCTCCGATTTCATTCGTCATTTGTCTCAAAACCTGTAATATAGGATCTGTACGAACTGTTACCATGTACACGTAGTGTGTCTTAGTTTGTCTATCGCATGAACCTTGTGTTCGACATTTCTTGTTCCTACTGGATACTGGCATCTTTTATATCGAGGCAGTCTGATTTGGTGACCCTACTTAGAGGGGAAACCGTTGTAAGTGAAATTACTCTTTGACGGACAAATGGCCTCGCGCCACACATTTATTATTATGTACGGGTGGTAGGATGTGCGAGCAGTGACGGTTTTGTGTATGGACTGGACGAAGCAGAAAGCCGCACCATATTATGTATTGTGTATTAATTCATGTGATTTCTCTGTATTGCCCTCTCATTTATGCTCGTACCTGACCGCGCCTGCATTTGACTTATCTTGATTCCTATGGCCGTCATTTTATTTCTCATTCCCCGCTTCCTTCTCCTTTTCCTTCTATGATACTTGAATTATGGTGTGCGCAATCTCGTGGCTTCCAGCCATGGAGGTTTATAACTGATGTTATCGGCCCCCTCGTCCTTTTCGACGCATGTTTTTTTATTCCGTTCTGATGGGTCGGCTAATGAAAGGTATAATCATCTAATTGAAAATATATTAGTAAATGAACATCGACCGTGTGGGCGTTTTGGGGGATATATATCAAAAAGGAGAAGAGATAGAGTATTGTGGAATATAATTTTATGGTTTGAGCTCTATTACCGTTTGTAATTCGGTGGGAAGCCTGGCTGAGAGAACGTTTAAACATTTAATTGTGAAACATATTTACATGATGAAATTAGATGTCCGCGGTAATGTGTGGACAAACTTGTATCTCTCCCTGGTGATAAAAGTGAATGATCTTGCGTAACAACATCCTCACTCTTCTTATAAAATTCTCTCCTGAATTTACTCATTAATAAACTGGAGATTTGTGTGGTAATTTACATTTAATTTACAGTAGAGTTAGTCCTTTGGTATCATTACTATTATTAAGGGACTGATTTCCAGTTCGAGGCTTATATGTTGTGGCCTTTTCCCGTCGCGATCGCCGGACCTCGTGTTATTTAATGTACCCGTTTCCTCGCTTTTCCCGTATTATTTCTCTCTTTTTTCCTCTTTATCGGGACAGTGGTGCGGGCATCGGCTGAGAAATGGTAGCAGAACGAGCTCGATGGGGATGTCTCTTCTTAATTGCATCGGACGGGACAGAGCTGGAGATCTTCGCGCTGCAACTAATGTATCATTCTAACTTGATAATACTGTTTTGTTTTACTAAGTATTACTTATACTCCTTCATTTATACGAATGGATTTCTCCGTTCACGTATTTATAATTTTTTCCAGGTACGTTGATCATTTATTACATAGTTGTAAGAATGGAGAATGATGGCGATATGAGTTTGAGTAAAGCAAGTGAAATCTTTGCTGGGAAAGTCTCTGATGTTGAGAATGAAAAAGAAAAAAATACCTGTTTGCGACGAAGTGCTTGTATCGAGACACGACAACGTTGATGATGTTCAGGGTGTCGGTGTTGCACCTTGTGGGAACTACGTGTTATTTGATGGTCCTACGGACACCGATGAGCCCATATCTAGGTCTATGTGTGAACGAGTCTCCAATGTAAATCCCATTTTCAACATGGTCAGGAAGTGGAACTTGAGTTTCTCGGGCAAGGTATACAGTTCCAGCGTGTTGAATCTTCTGGAAAGCTTTCGAGACATTGCCGATTGTAGCTCCCTACGCCTTGACCTTTTTGTCCCAGTTATGCCCAGAATTTTGGGCGGCCGTGCTCTAGAGTGGTTTAAGTTAGTCAAGACAAGCATCCGGACATGGAACGATTTCGCCAAACAGATTAAACTACGTTTCGTGTTAACTGACTTAGGTTATCTTCTGAGACAGGAAATATACCGGCGAACTATGGAGATGAACGAGAGCACCGATGATTACGCAATTGGAATCCTAACCCTCTTCAATCGATTTTGCTCCAAGGTCCCTGAAACAGAAATTTTTGTCCAATGTTATAGGAATCTCGCCCCAGCTACAAATTGTACATAAGAAAGTCACAAGTCGAGAGTGTCGATCGGATCATTGAACTAGGGCGGGAGTTTGAATCCACTATCTGCCAGAATGAATCGTATCGCCCCCCTCTCTCCCCATCCGACATTTCATTCCCTGATGTAGCTTGGTGCACCTTCTACAAAAATGTTTCCTTTACCGAGGACCCGCCGACATGCCGTCGCCCTCGATCCTATGAGTACCTTTCTCCTTCGCTGACCCATTTCCCCCGACGAGGCGTGAACGCCATTGAAGCCCGTGGCTCCACCACAAAAGAGGATTCCGTCGCTAGGAAGTGTTGGCATTGTGGTAAATTAGAACACATCTCGCGGGATGGTTGTTTAAAAACCTCTTTTAAATGTAATTGTTGCTTACTTGGCGTCTCTTTTGATGTGTGTCCCAGATACAATCATCCACAGGGAAAATTCGGAGCGCGTCGACGTAATGGCCCGATGTTGGCGCTGGACCGTGCTATTAATTTTAAAAAAATTGGGGACTCCCCTCTCCTACTCCTTGGGCCAAGATATTTTGGGGTTCGCGCATTTTGTACGCGTTGCTTCACACCGCGTCCTGTTTTTCCTTCATTATAGATCCTTCGTGTCAGATCTGAAATAGAGACAGCTTCCCAGTTGCGAGAGTTCTAAACGACTCCTGTCTGCTGACGGTCGACATGTGCGTCATGTTGGACGGGTAATGGGACATATTGAAATTCACAAACTTTCGTGGAGTTGGACGTTTATGGTGGTGCCCGAATTGTCCGTTCCTGTGTTCCTTGGAACGGATTTTATGTTGGCCACGTGCCTGTCCATCGATTTTTTGAAGTCGCACTTTTGCCTTCCGATTTATGTCTGGAACAAACTATCCCTTTGAGACTCCATTCCGACGAGCAACTGTTTGCTCTGTCTACGAATAAAAATATCTTAACGCCTCTTGTGATTTAAACGATAATCAAAATCTAATGCTAAACTGTCTACAGGAAGAATTTTCTGATGTGCTAACGTCCGAGTTAGGTTGCGCAGAAGATTTCACTTACTTTATCGAACTAAAGGATGATACTCCTGTGAGGTCCCCTCCTTTCAACTGTTCTCCCCCTAAATTTTGCTATGCGTGAGTGTGTAAATGATATCTTAGAGAAAAGGGTCATCAGCCCCTCTAATTCTCCTTTTATCAGCCCGGCGTTTCTCATACCCAAAAGGGATGGTAAATATCGTTTCAGTGTCGATTATA
Source organism: Anabrus simplex (assembly GCF_040414725.1). Lineage (NCBI taxonomy): Eukaryota > Metazoa > Arthropoda > Insecta > Orthoptera > Tettigoniidae > Anabrus > Anabrus simplex. The sequence goes on from NC_090266.1 coordinate 882,213,290, forward strand.
GAATGATAAATGGGAACGTGATCTTCGATAGTTTCCAATCACCCACCATACAAAGCGCCTTTCAACACATCCAGGGGGCTAAATCCCTTACTGTGTTTGATTTTAACTCCGTCTATTATCAGATAACCTAACATCCCAAAGGCCGTCCGCACACTGCTTTCGCTACCCCATTTGGACTCTTAGAGTTCAACAAAGTGCCCATGGGGTCAAGCAGTCAGCCGTGTCCTTGATTCAGTCCTTCGTGATCTAAAGTTCTCCTTTGTCTTTAACTTCCTAGACGATCCTCCCGTGTACTCTGCGACCTTCAAGGATCACCTTTTACACCTCCGTGAAGTCCTCAGTCGTCTACGCAATTCACCGTAAATCTTAACAAAGTATCCCTATGTTCTAAACGACTAAATTTATTGGGGCACCTAATATCTGATATCGGCATTGCCGTGAATCCTGATAGAATTAAATATATTCAAGACTTTCCTCAGCCCAAAAATGTCCGCGATGTGAGGAGGTTCTTGCGCATAGTAGGTTTTTATAGCCTCTTTATTAGTGAATTCTCGCACATCTTGGCCCCTCTAAATTTGCTTAAGAGGAAAAATTGTCGCTACGTTCAAGGGAAGAATCAGAGTCGTGTATTACATCGTTTGAAACAAGCTCTTTGTGAAGCTCCTGTACTTCAGAGTCCCAATTTTTCAAAAGAATTCGTCCTGCAACGCGACTCGAGCGAGGTTGCTATCTCAGGCGTGCTAAATCAGAGAAACGAAGACGGACATTTGGCCCCGATAGCGTATTTCAGCAAACTTCTTCATGGGGCTGAATTGCAATACTCCAAATACGAGAAGGAATGTTTGGCTGTCGTCTTGGTGGTAGAACGATTCCATTCGTACTTGTAGCATCGACATTTCGTCGTTCACATTGATAATCGGGCTCTATCATGGATGATCGGTAATGTCAAGAAGCTCGGCAGAACGGCTAGACGGATTCTCCGGCTGTCGGCCTATAAATTCACTGTAGTAAGGATAACGTGGTGGCCGACTTTTTATCGCGCATGTTCGATTGCCCCCATTCGTCTGTCGTTGACAACTCTGAGAAGTGCACGCCCCTAAACAATATTGCCATCCTCCAAAACTACCCTTGGTTCTTTACCGAAATTTCTGTGCATCAAATTGAGGGTGATGCGTGTAAAAAGCTATTGGAAAAATCGCCGCTGGGTCCATTTCTGAAACAATTTTTTCTACGACGCGTGGGTTATTGGTTCACCAAAGTCAGAAACATGGCAAAGATAAAATCTACGTACCCGAAAAACTCAGGATCATGATTATGCACTGCTCTCACGATTCGTATCTAGGAACCCATCTTGGACAGTACAAAACCCTACATCGCATATGGCGTGACTATTACTGGCCTGGTATCAAAAAAGGTGTTTTGGAGTATGTCAAATGCTGTAACATTTGCTAGCGTTCCAAACCTGCCCAGAATTTGTAAGTCTGCTTTCATTCTGCCGATGTAACCTCATGTCCCGGGGAAAAATTGTTTTTCGATTATTTCGGTCCTCTTGTCAAATCAAAATTCAATCATATTGAGATTCTTTTCCGTGATCGATGCCTTCTCGAAATTTGTGTGTTTATTTCCTGTTCGCCTGATAAACTTAAACACTGCCATTCGAATTTTATCTCAACATATTCTAGGGGTGTACGGACCACGTAAAATGTTGGTCTCTGACAACGCCTCCACCTTTAGCAGCCACCAATTCCGTAATTTTTGATTTGAGTGGGGGTCAATTATATGTTTCTGAGTCCTCATCATATTCAGGGGCTTCATGTGAGAACATTCCACCGAAATTTGAAGTCCTGTCTATGCGCTTTCCACAGTGATAATAAAAAATGTAGGGGTACTAATTTACCCTTTTTGACTTTAGCCTTCAATAATACGGTACATGAGTAGTACCAGAACAAGCCTGCAAGTCTGTTTTAGGGAGAGATGCGGCCGATCCTCTACAATTAAACTGGAATATTGGGTACCTGTCCCGCCCTTCCAGAAAAGTGGACGTGAAAACCAGGTGGAAAGGAGCGCTGGAAAACCTGAAGAAAGCCCATGATCGAGTTGATGCCAAGTTCAATCGTGGAAGGTTAGAGACCTCGTAGTCACGAGGGTATTTACCATCAGCTCCGCGGCTGATCAAACGGCCGCAAAATTGTGTACTCGATGGTCTAAACCCAAGCGAATTGTTCGATTCCTTGGACCTGTTACTGCTCTACTCGAGGAAGTTGGTACCAAGCAAGTGTCTAAAAGTCACGTGTCGCTGTTAAAAGTTTATCACCAACGGCGCACGTGGGCCTTAGTTCCCACTTCTTAAATTGCTCGAACAAACATAATATGATTATGGTAAATAAAAAATGCTGTGCTTGCACTTGATAAATTTTCTCCTTTTGCAGAGAATCGTACGAAATGTATACTGAACTCTGGATACCTCGCAATGTGATCTAAGCGTACAAATATAATGAAAATCGTGTTGAAATGACAGAACTTCCTGCGGTCATGTCTATCACCTAGTTGCGAATGTTCGATAGTCTTGTCTACAAATTATTGCAAAGACACTACTATGAAGGCTGATATGATTAGCCCTTAATTCGTTTAGTATTTAGTGCATGGACCTCCCTTCTGAGGAGCTGTTTAATTTCCACTTTCTATGACGATTGAACACAATTTCATGTAACTTTGTATTTTGGTAGGTTTTAAGATATGATATTAGAATTTTTAACATATCATAGGCGCGCGCCTTTAGAAATAAGTTTTACACCACTCATTGAAATGCGTTCGCTTATTTGATCACCAAGATTCGATACATTTCAATGAGGGATAATGCGCCATTTTTCATGGCATGTTATTCATTACTCGTGTTCTGGTTCGTACTCAAACCTGTACATCTGTCTTATATTTAATTCTGTCACTCTACAAACCTCAATATTTCCGAGTTTTGTCTTTAGATGGCAGTTCTATGGCATCCTTAATTTCCAGGCCTTCCTTCCTGTCGAAATCTTGTAATGATGGTTACACCTTGTTTATTCTTTTAATGGGATCGCGAGGAGAAACAACAAGATGGACTCCACACTAAACGAGGCAGCTTTTCTGACCTAACAGAAGGATTTTTTTAGCAAATTTAAACCGTGATTATCCTTATCTGACCATTTTATTGTTCTTTTATATTTCTCAGGTACATGCCTTTTTATTTTACCCTTTGGTACGTGCTGCTCTGTCCTTGAGCGCACGGTTGTGTGTGTGTCTGTGTGTGTAGATGTGTCGGGCGTATTATCTGACTGTCTGATGTGGGGTCCCAGTGCATCGTAATTATGTGCCTCTCTACATTTATCCTCCGATTCAATGAGTGCTTGTCATTCGTCTCAAAACCTGTAATATAGGATCTGTACGAACTGTGACCATGTACACGTAGTGTGTCTTAGTTTGTCTATCGCATGAACCTTGTGTTCGATACTTCTTGTTCCTACTGGGTACTGGCATCTTTCATATCGAGGCAGTCTGATTTGGTGACCCTACTTAGAGGGGAAACCGTTGTAAGTGAAATTACTCTTTGACGGACAAATGGCCTCGCGCCACATACTTATTATTATGTGCGGGTGGTTGGATGTGCGTGCGTGAGGGTTTTGTGTATGGACTGGACGAAGCAGAAAGCCGCACCATATTATGTATTGCACCCGATCACTTCCTGAGTCCCAGAATAGCATTAATCTCAGGGTTGATCAATTCGAAAAAGATAAAAAATAAATTTAATAAAGAAAATCTAATTATATATCGGCGCATTAAATGAACACAGGGATGAACGGGGCACGCAAATTAAGGTAACGGGGGACGACTCATTCATGGATACAATTTTTTGACTCCACAATAGGACTGGGAAGTGACAACTTAAATTCCATGGGCATACTTGACTAACTACAATAAAAAGATATGGAAACTGTTTTCTATTGAAATTGCAATGAGGAGCAATTTATTCACTTATTTTGCAAACTACACATGATTACAATTATTACATTGGGACACTTCCATCCTGAAAAATAAATGACATGCTACTTGGATTTACCTCACTACTCTGGTAGTGTAAAACATTTGGTGAATTCGCCCCAATTGGTTACTGGGGGTCGAATTCACATCCGTATGAGTGGAAGTTTCATCGCTGGAGATCTTCTTTCGGAGACGAAGGCGTGACAGTAACTATTTACGGTCATCTCCTCGTTCCGTTTGGACATGAGACACTTCCTGTATGTACATTCTGGTAAGCCGGACACCCACCGTGGAAATGTTATCGCCTAGAAAAACGGGAATTTATAGTACGGACAAACTCTAGCCTATTATTTCCAGATTCACAAACACGCCAGGTAGAGTTCATTAACTCAAAGCCTATTTCAATATTTACACCTGTCAGTACGACAAGACGTACGGAAAGGTTCATTACTATGCTCTGACAATGAAGACATGTGCCGTCCGTGGGTTATCTTCGTATCTACCGCTAACAATCTCCTCCGTGAAAACCCAACATCTGGTTCTGAGCAGTTCGACACATGACGACTGTCTCTATCATATCCTCCTATGATTATTAAATAATATCATTATCATTCTTTATCTGATCATAATCATATTCTTTGATTAACATCAATTATTTTATTATTATCATTAATTTCAATTATAATCCTATATTTGATTATTATCATTTGTCATCCGGGATGATTATATGCCAACCTTTGCCGACGTTTCAAACGAAGGGTCGTTCTTCCTCGTAATTTATCCGCACAATTTAATGATCAGTTTCCTAATAAGTATTATTATTATTATTATTATTATTATTATTATTATTATTATTATTATTATTATTACAATGAATCATCGCCCAAAAATCTCTTAATTTTCCGTCATCATAATTATTATTCTCAAAATACTATTGCAAGTTCTTCATCTTCTGCTTCTTCAACTTTTCATTATTATTATTATTATTAATATTATTATTATTAGTGGAGATTATTATTTTCGTATCACTTTTCATCATGGATTTAATATCTACATTGATCTCACCATAATTATTCTCAAAATGAATCGAATAAATCCTTCCTATTATTCTTCCTCTTCACATTATTATTATTATAGTATCCAAATTTCACGTTTACACTACCGTTAGCGATATTTATGGTTAAATGCATAAACCTTTACAATTTCAGTCTACTTTGGCACTAAGCAATTGATTTAAGACAAGATTCACTTGGAGTATGATTATTATTATTATTATTAAAATAGGAAAGGTGATATTTTAATTTCCACTCTTTAGAATGTAGTTACATATGTTAAATCCCGTTATGAACCTCTAAGATCTGCTTTATATCGGTCGGGACAACACGGTGTTCGGGACCGTACCTTCAGTTTCGTACCGCCGTTAATTTATATGGGGACACACGTCCTCCCAAGACACATCTCACAACCTATGGCACCTCGCGGCTGGGCAAATACCTCCAATGCCGGCGATTGCTAAACTATTCCTTCCAATTTGAAGTCCATTTCCTTTTATTGGAACTCTTCAAACATTTAATTCGTAAATTAATCCTCGGTGCGTGGATTCTGCCACTAATAACACCGGAATATGCATTTTATATCATCTTAGGCCTTGCGATTCATCTATTTCTTCATTACAAACAATACGGCTCAACTTATTTCACGCCGGATATTCGTCCCTCATGACTTCCAACTCTAAATATGGGCTCAAACCACTCTGGGCTTTTAACATATCGTGACCATTCTAATTCACGTGCCTTTAACCCTTTTAAACAAATTTTAATAAGATAAAGTCCAAAAACGTGAAATCAAAAATTTACGTAAAATCAAACTGATTACCCGAACTAAATTCTTTAACGCTACATGTCATCTCCACATTGATTATTATTTGCACTAGCTAACTCACGAAGCACTGTCATTATTATTATTATACTTTAACTTGCAAACGCACAAAATATTATTATTATTATTATTATTATTATTATTATTATTATTATTATTATTATTATTATTATTATTATTATTATTAATTTACTTTTCTTTGCCCACTCACAAACATTATTATTATTTCTTTCTCGCAAACACACCGAGCATTATTATTATTATATAGAACTTAGGAACGCCCAAAGCAGATAGAACATTATTATTATTATTATTAATATTATGATTATTATTATTATTATTATTATGACCTTCCGTACGCAATACAAATTTTACATACTCTGGCACTTTCATAATCTGGCTGTCTGGTAGAAAATATTCCTAACTAAAATACAAATAATCACCGCAGTGATTGAAATCAAATAAATGGGTTAGCACAAAAAGGAATTTAACATTTGCAATGAACTTAAATCAAAGTATTACAAACAGCATGCATTAATTGAAAGAAATATACCCCATATTTACATTATATACAACAAACAAATACTCAAATTAATTAATCTACCCCATTATTACGTTAATATAAATTAGTTCGTCCGTCTAACAAAAAAATTAAAATCATGGATTCGGGAGGCGGACCATGTTAAGTAACCATAATTAATTTACACTGAACCCCGTTTAATCGCGATAACATCCCCAAATATTAAAATTATGTACTCATTCCTATGTAGAATTCCATTGTCTCGTAGCGGATGAGGAGCTTCCTGGCCCCATGGTAATTTACTCGTCCATCATATCGCACTTTAAAAATTTAATACAATAACACACTTCTGGGCGACTACCCATGATTAATACCTTACCTAGAGAATTTACATTAATTTATACCAAAAAACACTTATAGGTGCCTCTAGACCCATTACATTTTCACAATTATTCTTCCTTGATCCCGAATCACACGTTGTGACACATTACGACGAAGTGTCGTTTCATTCGAACCGGCGCGCATCGCGTTCTTCAATCCGCACTACCTGAAGTATACGAAACAGTCTACACCGTCTATCATGAAAATATTTATTTCAGGCTCTGAACACTGCCTTCAAAAAGTATTATCGGCGTTCCTGTCGATCCTTTAAATTCCAACACATGAAATGTTGAGAAATGTATTAATTTCACATACAGTGATACTGATAATTTACACTCGATATACTGAATAATTATCACTGTTCGCCTTCACCTTCATGACTACTAACGTACTTTCACTCTAACAAAATCTATAATGAGTTTTCTGGTACCGAATTACAGAGTCACCGTGTCAGCGTAACAAATTATTTCACACGACTGGTTGATGTGAAGCTCGACTGGTCACAACTGGTGACTGGTAACGACTGGGTGATGTGAGGTCCCACTATTAGTTATTTATGGACGATATGGTTTCCCGCCGAGGTCATCCGCGGTCATCTCATGGGGAGGGGGGTTGGTTATCCTAAATCGGCATATGCAGGTGGATTTGGATCTCTTGATTTATCCCACTTAATAAACTTGCGACACACTTTCATGTGTCGTATTCTGAACTCATATCGTTCGGTGATCATGGAAATATCACTTAATTCCTGTCCTCCACCTTTCGCGCGCGAAGTCGGGGTCCCTGATGGCGTGCTCTTCTTGACCAATGGCGAGATAGCGTGGGTCATTTCCAAGAATTCATTACTTTAATTTATTATAATTACTATTAATCAACATGGGAATGATATTACAAAAATCGCCTCTATTCAATTCTGTGGTTGGAATAATTTAATTATTGTTATCGGAGATGCTAACTGGAGTTCACTCTGAGTTTCTCTTATGTTGGTTTATCTGCGGGCCTATGATAAATTTTCCCATTGGTCAACACCGCATCGGTTAGTTTAAAATCTCTTCCTTGCAACTTGACAACACAAAATGCCTCGAGGCGTTGGAAAATACTGGTACGTCATATTCTCGGTATCAGTGAGACACCTGGCTCGCCCTTATTGAGAAATAAATATTCTTTCACTTCCGTGTAGTCATTACTTCTGTTGTTGTGAGCTCTAGATTTAATCCTCTTAGCTTCTGACCAAGAAACATCCTCCCCATAATGACAAGCTTAACTGTGGCGACGGACTGTCACGATATGTCTAACTATGTTGAAATCATTCCGTCCACACAAAACTGACACTGTATTCAATTTAATATTCCTATATATTTGCATTCATCTTATAAAAATCAAATCATGAAACTAGGGCCTATCTCATCCGGGTACAGTGTTGTGTATTAATTCATGTGATTTCTCTGTATTGCCCTTTCATTTATGCTCGTACCTGACCGCGCCTGCATTTGACTTATCTTGATTCCTATGGCCGTAATTTTATTTCTCATTCCCCGCTTCCTTTTTCTTTTCGTTCTACGATACTTGACTTATGATGTGCGCAATCTCGTGGCTTCCAGCCATGGAGGTTTATAACTGATGTTATCGGCCCCCTCGTCCGTTTTGACGCATGTTTTTTTATTCCGTTCTGATGGGTCGTCTAATGAAAGGTATAATTAACTAAGATAAAAATATAAGTAAATGAACATCGAACGTGTGGGCGTTTTGGGGATATATATCGAAGAGGAGAAGAGATAGATTATCGTGAAATTGAATTTCGTGGTTTGAGCTCTATTACCGTTTGTAATTCGGTGGGAACATTGGCTGAGGGAACGTTTAAACATTTAATTGTGAAACATATTTACATGATAGAAATTAGACTTCCGCCGGTAATGAGTGGACGAAATTGTATCTCTCCTTGGTGATAAAAGTGGATGATCTTGCGTAACAACATTCTCACTCTTCACGGTTGGCCCAGCGCAGTCGATCTTGGATGTTTATGCTCACTATGTATGTATTTCATTTTAACATTTTTCTTTCATTGTCTTTCCTCCCATGTTTCATTTATAACTTTCTCTCCTCAATTTACTCATTAATAAACTTGAGATTTGTGTGCTAATTTGCATTTAATTCATAGTAGCTTTAGTCCTTTTGTATCGTTACTATTATGAAGGGACTGACCTCCATCTCGAGGCTTATATGTTGTGGCCTTTTCCTGTCGTGATCGCCCGACATCGTGTTATGTAATGTACTCGTTTTCTCGCGTTTCCCGTACTATTTTTCTCTTTTGTCCTCTTTATCGAGATACTGGTGCGGGTATCTGCTCACCTGCAATGCTGTTAGACAGAAAAAGACAAACTGTCTTTTTATTTTCGTTCAATGAACCTATGGACCATTTTTGCAGTGCATATTTCCTGATCATGCAGAGAAGTTTACTTCAGGACGAACAAATGTAACGTAATCATCGGGATCCGGATTTTAATGTAATATCAATGTGCAAAATATGCAGGCTGATGTAAAAATGCAGCATCTATCTGTGTAATGTGTAATATGCATAAATATGTCATTCACCACATATGATATCCGTAAAATATGTAGGAGAATTAAATAATTATATGTGCAAATATATCAATATTTTCCTTTTATTAAGGCTTATGGCATATGGTTATGATATTATTATTTATTTAATGAGATTAATGCCCAGTGTTGGTTCCTGATAGGGTATCAGCAAGTGATCCCGTCTGTACCATCACAAGGGCAGTGTCCCGGAGCGTGTGGCATTTGATCGGGGATAAAACTAGGGAAGGTGACCAATACCTCTCCCAGGTTCCCTCATCTGCAGTGCTGAACAGGGGCCTTATCGTTGAGGGAAGATTCGAAGACAGAAGCGAGTAGCCAATGTGTTAATTTTGGTATTATACCGACTTCAGCCTGGAGTAGAAGTGGGAAACCACGGAAAAGGACTTCAAGGTTGATGAGGTGTGAATCAAACTCACTCTACTCACTTGATTTCCCGAGGCTTTGTGGACGTCATTCCAGTCTATGTTTCACTTTTCAAATTCCGTGGCACAGCCGGGAATCAAACTCAGTCCTCCTGCTGTGACTGTCACACTAACCACTGCACCACTGGAGCGATCATCATGATATTAGACTATTAATTTGCTTTAAAAAACCTCCGTATTTTACGTCAAAATTACCGTTGTTGCTGTCGATAATTTATTTAGTCTACTGTTTTCTAATTTTGAAAGGATAGTCTAGTTACTTATTAAATATTCAAATTGAAGGTGTAATAAAAAATCCAGATATTTTAAAATATCATGTGCTGTAACTTTCAAAGAACATTACACAATTTGTTGTTGTAACTAAATTACTGTTGCCCTCTTGCCTTAAAAATTAAAGAAATCCAGTGAGTTAATATAGAACTTGTCCCGTACTAAGTAACTAAATTACCATGGTGCCTTTTTTAAATCGTGATGCACAGTGTTTCAACAAGTACACTACAATTGTCTTGCACTGAGATGGTTTGGACCTGATCCGTTAATATTATCTAGTAGGCTGATAAGAATCGTTCGATATTTCGAGTAGTCGGGTAAAATATAAAACTTGGTGGACCGAGTATCTCCCAGGGGTTCATCTTGTTCTCCACGAATGATCTTGCAGTCAGAGGGAAAACTTGAATAACCTGTAATTCCTTTGAAGACTGCATGGATGTTTTCTGAACCTCTGACGCAGATTTGTCCTTCCATGGTACTACTAAGTTTCAATTTAACATTCTCCACAGTTGTCATGAATTATTTTACTGGAAGGCCAATGAACTCTAGTTTTTATGCTCTCTTCATTCCAAGTAAAATTGCTCTGTATGTAAACAATATCGCTGACTAGACTGTGTTCACGTTATGCAGTATGGTAATGGCGTACTAATTTTTCCAACTCGAAAGGAAATAAGACTACAATTGACTTAACAGCTTCACTATAAACATTCTAGTAACTATACCATGAATCAAGTGCATGTGCAAAATATGCAGGCCGATGTAAAAATGCAGCGACTACCTGTGAAATATGTAATATTCATAAATATGTCATTCACCACATGATATTCGTATTATGTAGCAGTATTAAATAATTAAATGTGCAAAAATGTCAATTGTTTCCTTTTATTCGTTAACAAGTCGTGCAATTTCTTCAAGATATGTCCGTTCCAGGATTCTAGACAGATTAGTTCTAACTTGCAAGAATCTTATGGATTCTTCATTCCATGGTTAGGTCATTGACCATCTCAAAGTGTCTGTCGTTTCATGTACTGCAAACGAGATTTAGGAGTTCTGAATATCACTTCAAACAGATGCCGGTATGTCTTGGCAAAAATCGTCCAGATAATTCATTCAAAGCGTAGACTCGTCTTGAATTGGCGGATCGCAATGCTTTCCAAAAAATTAACAATATTCTGGCACTTGATGTTTGTTCTAGGGAATGTTTGTAGCTACCATTACCCGGAATATATCATTAAATATCACTTTTTGAATCCGACTGTCACATTGGAGTTTAGAGTGCTCGCTTGGAACTCACCTGATGTTCATTTTTTGAATGGGTAATCCGTAACTGTTAAAATTACTTATCGGGATACAAGTTCCCTTTGTTTTAACATGACAAACTCTACTGTTGTGCTAACTCGCACCCTAATTTCCTTCCTTCATATTTTATGTAACGCTCAATTATTTTCAGTCCACTTAGTAACTTTATGAGTTTATTCCACTTTATTTGATACTTTAAATTCTTTCAAAGGTAATATTCATATTGGTAAGAAACGTGAGAAATAGATAATTGTTGAGGCCTTGTTCTCTAAATAGTCTTTGCTTGTTTCTGCTATCGTTGTTTGTTTGTTTCCTTGGTTTGAGGGGAGCTTGGTGAGTGTCTTCTTTGCAACTGTCGTGGACTGTGGCGTAATAAGATTTGATGCTGCCGTGCTGCCGTCTTATCTGTACCGCTTATCCATCCCTTGTTCTTGTGGAGTCCCATCAGCCACCATGCCATCCCACTCCTATTAAGCCTATCAACATCAATATTTATCTCCGTTACTTCTAACACTTTATTCAAAACACTAAGGGAACTTCTGAGCCTAATTTCTTCTAATAATCTCTGCTCTGCATACCTCTAATCCTCCTGGAGAGTACCTTTCACCCTCTTGCTCCTGTCATCGACCAAACCACATCCCACATGTATCCCAAACCTATCTTTTCCATTATCCTTCAATTTTTTTATAGCCAGCATCCCTTATACATGCTCTTCAGTTGTTGATTGTACATGGCTTGCAACAATTTCCCGCACTCCCCTCTTTTAAAAATCATCCAGTATTTTACTATTATTTTCACACACTCAACTTCTGTACCTTCCCCGCAAAGTAATTCCACTCCTGCATTAGCCGTGCACTGCGGGATCCGCATCACCGACTTACCGAAATTACAAATGATTCGTCTTAATTCCACTCTTTTCTCATCCAACCCCCATACTGCAGCCCCATACATTACCGTACCAAAAACCACCGATCTTAAAACTAACCTCAAAGTTTTATAACTGATACGCAGAAATTTAGCCAACAAGATTTTGACTGATGCCAGGGCAGCAAAATCTTTGTTTCTCGCTCGACTTATTTGATGGCCCCAAGTCCCTTTTCTCTTAATAATAACTCCTAAATTTTCCATCTTACTTGTTCCAACCTTTCTCCCTGCACGACCCATTTCCCATCTTCCTTTCATCCTTTGTGTACCTGGGCTACTAGCACTTTCCTTAATTTTCAAGGCCCATTTCTTTGCGAAATACGACACCACATTTAAGCCTCTCTGCATCCCTCTTGACGTTAGAGTCATCAATATCACAAAATCAGTAAAAATCAATTCCGGTATCTCCAACCCATTAATCACCGGAACTGCCCAATCGCTTCCCACATGTCCTTCCAGAATATCGTTAATGAATAAAATAAACAATAGTGGCGATAATTTACACCCTTGCTTTAAACCCACCATAGACTCTAGTGGTCTGCTCAACCTATCGTCACCCAATTTTACACAGCACCTAAACACTTTATATATCGCCTCCACTGCCCTTAACATTTTTCCGACACCCCCAACCTACCCAATTTCTATAATAGAGCCCCTATATTCACCCTATCGAACGCCTTTCCAAAGTCAATTGTCGCTACATACAACTTACCTCTTGGCAAGCTCATATACTTCTCCAAAACCGCCTTCACTATCGTTATACTGCCTATTATTCTTTTCTTTTTTCTAAACCCCCTTGGTAATCTGACGATACTTCGTTTCTTTCTGCCCATTCACTTAACCTGTTCGCTAACACCCCTGTATAAATTTTACTAAAGGAATCTAGCACAGATAAAGCCCTATAGTTATTCATACTGTTTTTACTACGTTTTCCCTTATATATTGGGCATACAATTCCTGTCTCCCACTCCCTAGGGCACTTCCCCTCATGAAAAATATTATTGAATAGTCTAACTATGCCCCCTATCATTGTCCCATTTTTGCTAATTTTCTTCCAAAACTTATTGTTGATACCATTGCAACCCCCCGTCGCCCTACCCCTAATTCTTCTTATCACTCTTCTTTTGTGATTTCCTTGTCTAGTTCGTAAATTGCCACTCCTCTATTCCTCCAAATTGCTTCGTCCCTGGCCTCACTCAACCATACCTCCCCTTCCCCCGAGTAATTCTCTAAAGTAACTAACCCACTGTATATCCCCAGTACTCGTTTTCTCTAGACTCCTTCCAGCCTTAATTATTCTATTTACCCTTCCCCAAACTTTCTCAGTGTTGTTCAACTTACATTCTTTATTTATGGCTTCAGTCTGTTCCTCTAACCACTCCGTTTTTACCTCACAAATTTTATTTTTGTAATTTTTCCTTAACTTACAAAAACCTCTCTTTATAAGCTCCCACCTTTCTTTCTATACTTCCCTAACGCTCCCAGAACCCTCTTTTGTACACCTTCGTACTCTACATTGAACCATTCTTCTCCCTCTGTCTTTTTTCCTTCTTCCACCATTATCTATCTGAGCTATCATCTTTATTGGATGTAGCAGCAATTACAAGGCTTTATCGATCTCATTCTCCTCTAACGCCCTTTCCCATCCATATTTCAGTAAGCGTACGTCTTCTTCTTCTACCCTGTCCCAATCCCTTTCTACTTTCTCTGTCCATTTGTACTTATTGTACCCTCTCCCTAGTTAGTCCTTAATCTTAACTTCTTTCTTTATATTCTTCTCCTCTCCCTTTTTAACAGAACCCACACTGGGAAATGCTGTGATTTAATCCAGTCTCCTAATTCCATTCTTATAATATCCTCTAACACTCCCTCCGAGCTTAAAACTACATCTATCACACTACACCCCTGCTCTGAGGCATAGGTCAATTTCCCCTACCGTCACCCTCTTCCCATCCATACAGAATATATAAATTGCCTGCTGCGCACAACTCTAAGAGCTTCTCTCCATAATTGACGGCCCCCCCCCCCCCCGGGAGAAGGGTCTGAGCCACATTTTTCAACAAGTTGAGTTTTTTGCGGAATAAGGGTCTATATCATCTCAGGTTATTGCATGCGAACTATGATAGTCACATCTTTAAGAGAAATAGGTAATTTTTCTGTTAAAAAACTTCTTTGCCTGGAAGAAGGGTCTATGCCACTCATTCAAGATGGCTGCCAGTGTGTTGAATGTTTCGTCCAACGAGTTAAAAATACTTGAATAAAACCAGAAAAACTAAGATAAATATGGATAACTGGAAGGATAATGAACGTGAAAGGAAACGAAATAGGGGTGAAGCTTATACAACAACGAAAGGCGTTATAAAAGAAGCAAAAACGAGGCCACAACAGGCGAGTGGAATAAGGGTCTATAATAAATGGGTTATGTTGTGCTGGGCCGATGACCTTCGATGTTAGGCCCCTTAAAACACCAAGCATCAATCATCAATCATTATGTTGTGCTAAGGAAGGTCCTTAGAATAAATTTGGTCATTGTTACGTAATGCATTATACATACCATTCATTTAATTATCATTACGGTAAAATGGTATAGACCGAGCTCGATAGCTGCAGTCGCTTAAGTGCGGCCAGTATCCAGTAATCGGGATATAGAGGGTTCGAACCCCACTGTCGACAGCCCTGAAGATGGTTTTCCGCGGTTTCCCATTTTCACACCAGGCAAATACTGGTGCTTTAACTTATGGCCACGGCCTCTTCCTTCCCATTCCTAGGCCATTCCTGTCCCATCGTCGCCACAAGACCTATCTGTGTCGGTGCGATGTAAAGCAAATAACAAAACAAATTGTGTAGGGTATAACATTATAATTATTTTCTGCTTCTTCGTTGTTTCGGGGCCGTGTGTATGAACCAGAGTTCTGTAACAAGAATGGGTGTATTCAGCTCACTGACTGTGAAAAGGAGGACTAGTGTACAGAATACTATACCATGGACCTTAATGAGCAGTCTTTGTTTCTTGTGAATAAATGCCTCAAAATCTCTGAACCGAAAAGGAGGTGTAATCAGAGAACAGATGCCACTTCACATCGGAAACATTCTTTTGAATACCACGTTCCAGCAAAGGTAGTGACAGTAGTTCACTGCAGGTTTGTAAAATAACTTTTTCAGACATGTTTAGTCTGTCTGTCCAGAGTTCTGACTTCAAAGACGCGAAATGTTGCTCAAAGGCCCTAAATTCGAAGTTACTGAAGCAATGTGACTGAAGTTTTCTGAAGATGACCCCACATCTGCGTTTATGGGAAGATGCCACAATTTGATCGTTCCTCGGGAAAGATATACCTTAGTTAAATGTGTCAAGAACAGACGGAATCAGCTACTATTCCTGCATCAAGAATTTCCACAACTCTACGGCTCAATACTGCTCATTAAAAAAGAAAAAAGAATGACCTACTGAAGATGTGTGACTATATGTCTCAAGAATTCAGAGGATTCTATAGTGATTTGAAGTGATTCATGTCGCAATAAGTAACACTGTATTAAACTGTGAAAATATGGTTTAGACCCTTATTCCATGATTTCAAAATGAGAAAGTGCTTTTTTTACTACATTAATAAGTTTAATTTGTGATCATTCGGTTTTCAAGTGGTCCTTAAGCATTCTGATTTAGTTCAAAATATATATATTTCATTTTCTCATTATTCAGACGTTTTTTCTGTTTCCTGAACATTTTAGTTTTGTGGCATAGACCCTTATTCCGGGGGGACCTTCAATTGTTTATAGTTTTAACCTCACTTCTTCTACTTCTCAACATGCCATTCCCGTCTTCCCTACTATATACTGGGCTCTGTTCCCCTATTCCCGCGTTCCAGCCTCCAAATAGCAGCATTTCCTCTTCTGCAAACCTCTCCCTTATCATACTAATCTCCACCAACAGCTCTTCAAAAAGATGCTTATTTTTGTATACTGAACAATAAGAATGGCAATACACGAACGCTAGGATTATTCTCTTCATCCTTCCCTCTACCCATCCCATATTAAATCTCATCCATATAACTTCCTGCATATCCGTCTCGATATCTTCTACTAGCTCACTAATCTCTTCTTTAATTAGTATTACTATTCCTCCTGGGGTGCGTCCCTTATTCCTCTCCTTTCTTCCATATTTATATTTAATCACAAACCCCTTCCATGAAATCTCTTTCCCTGCTTCCAACCACGTCTCCAAGAGTGCCACAACATCGAAACTTTCTACTACTACTTTAACCTTTCTATTTCATATTTTGTTTCTTTTCCCCTCTGTATTCACACATCCTATTTTCTAATATAGTTATAACTTATCCTCCCTCACTTCTAAATTGACTCCCTTATTCTTACTTCTTGTAGTTCTCAACCCCTCCTTCCCTATTTCGATACCTCTTTGCCGTTTACCATACAAGTCTTTTAGTCTCCTACTTCTTCCTCTGTTCATAACATCTTTATCTTTTTGTCGATCACTTTTCTCATGTTCTTTCTTGCTCTCTAAACCACTACACACTGCACACGCCGGTTCTTGCTGATCACCCTCACTCGCCCTTTCACTGCTCTGTTCTTCTGTATCCACACTGCTTGCCCACTTCAACATGGGTTGACCTCCACTCCTTCCTCCAATTCACCCCTAGTTATTTCTGCTTCCTGCCTTCCATCTTGCACTGCCATCACTCCCCCCTCGTCCATCTCTTTCAGCTTCGCAACTTGGTGCTCCCTAACCCATCTCCCATACGTCACCACTAGTCTCTGACCTCTTATGCGGGCTTTTAGCCCTTGCTGCCTCTCTCTCCAAAGATGACTATTCAGAATATTCATGTTTTCCACATCTTCTTTTCCCATGTCCCTCCTCACCCATACTTTCTGACCCTGCAAGTTACTGCCGTTTCTTAGCACAAATCTGCTATTGGGGTAGAGAAAAACTGTACCCTAATTGGTCTCCGTCCTTTTGCTGTGCCCACTCCCTCCACATCGTCTATGTCCACTTCACTGAAATTTATCTTCATCCTATCCCGTATGACCTCTATCACCTTATACATTAAATCAATTTTTCCTTCTTTCTCACCTTCTTACACACCATATATAAATATGGCTTTCTTCATTCTCTCCTGCCTGTACCCCTCTGCTTCCTTCCTCTTCATCATCATCACCTCCTCTTCCAGATGTTTCACCTTACCTCTTAATGACTCTATCTCTTTCTCATTGTTAAACGCTCTCTTGTTCGATTCCTCAGTCTTAGTTTCTAACCATTTCTTTTCTCTGTTCTTCCATCATGTCCTTTATTTCTTGCACCTTATCCCAGTGACAATTTTCTTGAATTACTACCCTCACTGCCACCTTCAGTGCTGCCATATCTTCCATGCTTAATTTGCCACTGTATTTGAGCCTGGGTTAATTCCATCCCCCCAATGACCAGAAGCACAGCTAACACTGCTGCTACCAGCACCGCTTCACCCAATTTTACCTCCCCTTTTCTCTTTGCCTGTCCATTCTTGGCCTCCTTCCTCTGCTTCAGCTGCCACCTCCCAATCGCGAACCGGTACTGCTCGATACAATCATACTTACGGCACGCACTGTACAAAGCGACCTTGCTTCTGGCTTGCTCAAGCCAAACTGAGCAGACCAATAGTGTGCAAGGCTGGCTTAAAGCAAGATTGTAAGCCTTCGCCAATATTATTCTTAGTATTTATAAATGACATACTGAATGGGCACGGAGGAGCAAAATGGGTGGTACCGGTAGTGCACAATTTAGAGATTCGTGGATTGATATTCGCGGATGACGTAATGTTAATGGCTTTAAAAAAGGTGGTTTACAGAAAAGTTTGAATGAGATTTCAGAGTACACAAAAAGTGGTCATTAAACATTAATTGTACCAAATCGACGTTGTTAATTATACGTAAGGGGAAAAGGACGAATCATGGAATAAATAGATGATACATGGGGAGAGAATATGGGAGGTTAGAATATTTAGGACTGCTGCTAAATAGTAGAGGAGGATGGGATGATCCAATTAAGTGGGGTAAATTGAGAGAGCTTGCACCTCTGCAGCGGTAAAAATTCTAGTGGGTAAATACCCAGGAATAAACTATACCGTACTGTGATTAGTGTTAAAAACATTAGTACTAAGTAGATCTCTATATGGGGTACAATTATGGGGACTGAAAAAAGGGACATTTTGAACCAAAGCATACCTAACTTTAGAGATTACCGCAATGTACAACTACTGTTGGGGCGTTAGTAAAATGCGGGGATTATTCAGAGGTGGAATGCGTTAAAAGAGTAGTGAATTACTCAATGCGACTATAACGTGGAGGGGGAGGTATCATGTTAAAAGAAGCATTCAACCAAGAATGGAAAGGTATGTATTACGGTAGTTGGTTGGCAAAAATTATAACTTATGTCGAGAATCTGGGTATGGGCTATATTTGGCGAAGGGAAGGGAAAATATAGTAGGACCCACAGTGCTATGATAGCGAGAATCTAGGATATACAAATGCAAAAATGGTTAGAAGAATGTAGGGATAGACCTTCGCTCAGTTTATTCTATAAGGTATTCCAAGTCTCTAAGTTAAACATAAGAATTGGGGATTGAAGGGGGAAAGGCTATCTACTATGGTGGCTTATGGGTTTGTGGCGGCCCCGTGGTGTAGAGGTAGCGTGACTGCCTCTTATCCGGAGGCCCCGGGTTCGATTCCCGGCCAGAACAGGGATTTTTACCTGGACCTGAGGGCTGGTTCGAGGTACACTCAGCCTACGTGATTAGAATTGAGGAGCTATCTGACGGTGAGATAGCGGCCTCGGTCGCGAAAGCCAAGAATAATGGTCGAGAGTAATCGTCGTGCTGACCACACGACATATCGCAATCTACAGGCCTTCGGGATGAGCAGCGATGGCTTGGTAGGCCAAGGCCCTTCGAGGGCTGTAGTGCCATGAGGTTGTTTGCTTTGTTTATGGGTTTGTACATAAACAAAGGATGGGCTAGGAGCAAAGAGAGCTCACAGTGTATCCTATGTGGGGAAAAGCCTGATGACATACATTTATTAGGCTTTTGTAAAGAAACAGAAAAGTTGAGGGCATTGTTTGCAATCTCGAAACAACAGGAGTTGTGCAAGCAAAATAATGAACGAAAAATGTTAGTGTGGATAGTGAATCAGTGGAACAGTGAAAGAAACTTGAATTAGTGTTTATGTGCAGTCAAAAAACTATGATTGAGAAAAGTGAAAGGTATTGTATGTTAATATAGATGGTCAGGGATAGCAAGAAGTAAGAACGTAGATGCATAGGTGGTCTGGAATGTAAACAGGAAAGAGGCCAGCATAAGTAGGGCAGTAGTCGATTTGCACTCAGCGATTTGCAATGTTTTGATAACGTAAGCTTGGAGTGGTAAGCTGTTACCAGACAAGATGACGAGGTCAGATGAACGTGTAGAAATAGGTCAACACAAGTTTGCTTGTTCTTTCCCTCTCCTTGTTACGTAACCTATTCAGGATTCGTAACAATTCATATTCTTTTGTTAATCCCCAGGCTCCATCCAGCAATTATCACTACTAGAGGGAGCTATTACCCCTATTATTCCAAACTCTTATTATTATCGTGAGTATCCTTGCGATTCCCTGGCAATCGCCGAATATATGGTAATCACTAGGCTCCACCGAGCAGTAATCACTGCGTGGGGAGGCCCACTATCCCTATTACAGTTTGTTTAGTACTTATAACTTTATATTAGATTTGATTTGTTCATTACTAACATCACAGGGTCTAAGTTGGAGGAGAACTCTATATAGACTCTTTGGAAATAAATAAATAAATAAATAAATAAATAAATAAATAAATAAATAAATAAATAAATAAATAAATAAATACCCTGATGGCTGGTATTGTCCTAAGGAATGCAGGGAACTTAAAGGAAGAGATAGGTGAAACAGGATATAGGCAGTGAAGCGAGCAGAGATTTTAAAGTGACAAGAAGGCACGTGTGGAGAGCGAGGCAAGAAGGACTGAGAGCGTTCATTCGGGACAAACAATTGGTGGTGGGGAATGAAAGATTGTCAAGAGAATGGTCGGTTGATAACTTGCAGGAAATGGACAAAAACTATCTTCAGGCTAGTATGCAAACGGGATTGGGTTGCGTAAGAAGAGAAGAAGAGGGTTCGGCTGGTCATGACGTTGAAATGGCTGATGGGGTAGAGAGGAGTAATGTCCAGTGTGAAGAGAGAAGAGTCACCAGTGAAGACTGCCGGGGAGAAGAAGAGGCGGATTAACGTGCGGAAAGAGGTAGGGGAAGTCATACGTCACTGGCAAGTGCAGCGAAGGTGGGGGGGGGGGGGGGGGCGGGTAGAGAAGCCGGAGAGAAGTAATGAACAGGGTTAGAAGTGTAAGTCTAAGTGATATGTACGGGAAGAAAAGCAAAGGTCAGTAGGTGAGGAGGATCAAAGTATTTACTAAGATGTCCAAAAATGTAGAGAGCATGGAAAAAGAGAAGGATGCGGAATGAACTCTTCATTTCCCATCTGCACGTGACCGTTCTGTAACCAATATATATTTGCTATTTGGTTTACGTCGCACCGACACAGATAGGTCTTATGGCGACGACGGGATAGGAAAGGCGTAGGAATGGGAAGGAAGTAGTCGTGGCCTTAATTAAGGTACAGTCCAGCATTTGCCTGGTGTGAAAATGGTAAACAAAGGAAAACCATCTTCAGGGCTGCCGACAGTGGGGTTCGAACCCACTATCTCCCGGATGTAAGCTTACATCTTCGCGCCCCTAACCACGCGGCCAACTCCCCCGGTAAATATATTTTAAAATGTGTAATTGTTTATATTCATTGGTGCATGCTGGTTTTCCATAATTGAATTGTACTAGGATTATCACAGGCCATTTATAAAAGACTGGTTAGGTTGGGAATATTTCATATTATACTGTATAATATCCGTAAACATTAATATTTCAAATATCACATAAACAACTGTACCTTTCTTATGCCACGCACTTTAATGGTAATGACGATGATATATTTTATCCGTCGATAGAGTTTACTGCGTGATAAGGGTAGCGCAGCTGTGAGCTTGTATTCAGGGGTAGTGGGTTCGAACCCCACTGACGTCATCCCTGGAGATTGTTTTCCGTAGTTTTCAAATTTCAGACCAAGAAAATGTTGTGGATTTACTTTAATTAAGGCCACGTTCGCCTTCTTTACACTCGTAGCCGTTTCCTGTCCCATTTTCTCCGCAGGAACTATTTTTGTCGGTTCGACATAAAGTAAATCGTAAACGATAAACAGATTTTACCCAAGTACACCTAATCTCCAGAATATTTACGATGGGAGGTAGTGACACATAACTTCTTCCAGTCTTCAGCAGATCGATGATTCCCGATAATTTTTGAAGCAGCAGTTTTACAAAGTTGGGCACTGTACTTGATCCATATTTTCAGTCTCTTGTCATACTGGAGAAAGGATAGCAACAGCGCGAAATATTATGACCTATTATTATGCAGGTTTTCAACATTTCCTCCTAATGGATATAAGTAACGGGTTTATGGCATTGACTTCATGGATAAATTCCTCGATGTGTTCTCAGCTAGCAGTCAAGAGAATTAGGTATTTTCGTATTCCGATTGCTAGTGGCTTTACGTCGCACCAACAATAAAAGGTATTATGGCGACGTTAGGATAGGAAAGGCCTAGGAGTTGGAAGAAAGCGGTCGTGGCCTTAACTAAGGTACAGCCCCAGCATTTGCCTGGTTTGAAAATGGAAAACTACAGAAAATCATCTTCAGGGCTGCCGACAGCGGGATTCGAACCTTCTATATCCCGGTTGCAAGCTCACAGCCGCGCGCCCCTGACCGCACGGCCAACTCGCCCGGTGAAAAAACAAAAGTACTCACATCATACTTATCAAAATGGAACAAAATGATTCGGTTCTTGTCGTCCTCAAATGAAAATATACAGCAGAACTTGCAGACAAAGAAGCCTAAAATAGTTCACTTGTATAATGACATGCATTTTTCTGTGGACGCATTAGAAAAGATTACTATAACAATCGCGTGCAGGTGGAAAATAAAATATAAGCTCATTGTGTATGGTGATTACCCTCTTTCTAAATGCATACATGATATACTTCATGAATACATACTCCCAAAAAGGAAGCACCTATAACTCGAAATGAGTTTATTTAGACGCTGAATAATGAGCTAGTTGGCCTGTTCATGAACATCCTTGTACAGGGATCAGGAGTGCAACGATCTTTGCTCCAAGCCATTTATGAAAATCTTGGAATTGCAGTTCCCCTAAAAATCACAGATTCATCAAGACAGAGAAAAATCTATAATTTCTTTCCCCGGTCAGTTAGGAGAATGACAACATCCTACTCTACGAAATTACTGTCAAGAAGAACCATGGACTGAAATTAAGAGTCATACTATCGGGGTCATGAAGCAATAAGCATAAAGCTATGGGATATGTTATAATTTCTTGTTTGATAAATGAAACTTGCAGCAGAGTCAATATACAGTATATTTTTGCAATATCATTATCTGTTGATGATTTTCGTCACGGGATGTCTTTCCTGTGTACCTGGATTTCTAAACTTTTCTTATAATGATAAATGGATATAATGAATAAACAGAGTAAAATTCAAAATCCTGAACGAACCTATTCCTATCTTTCGACTTTGATATTTTTACCATATTGTTTTAGCTTCTTTAAACCCTGAAAAGAATCGCACATGAATATACACTTGAGTGTGATTTCATTTTATAATGCGAAATATACGATGCTAATTGTACTTCCATGCATTCTTTCCCCTTTTCACAAGTTCAAGTATAGGAAGTTTGATACATTTTAATTTTAGAAGTGCTTAGCTATTCCGATCATCAAATAAGCAGTCTAATGTTAGTTATCACCTGTGCAAACCTGGAAATTTGGGGCTGTAATTTTCTGTGGAGCAAAATGCGTCATGTTCCCATTCTGCGCTTCAAGATGGAGACACCAATATAAAAGGAACGACAACACAATATGTCATGAAGAGGAATGACCAGTAAAAAGATATTAAAATAATTTGCCTTGGTTAAATTCATACAAAGGGTTAATAAAACTGATTGTTGTTGAACGGTTACTGTTCTACAGTTAATGTGCAAAACTTAGTCCAAAGTGATTCCAGTAATATGTATATTGATAATGTCTTACCTCCATACCATGCAGGTCGAGGAAGATCTCCTACGGAGGCTGGTGATTGGAGAGTGATATCTGATTCAGACTTCGAATGCCTTAATTTGCGTTTACCTGTAAGCAGACATTTATTAACCTATGCAGTTAATCATGTAACAATTATTAATTAAACCTACAATAATAAAGTTTTATCCAAACATAAGATAGTAAAATTCATTGAATATATACTCGCGTAGAATACGTCAACTTCATGCAAATAAGCGAGTAAACTATGAACGTTTTTAGCACAAGATTATGATTTCACACTAATCTAAAAGTAAATATGAACTTACTTGAACTTGTCTGACATTTTACCTGAAGATGACAATTTGGTATTCATTTAGACTGCCCTCCCATGAGAATTTTAAGTCAATTCAAATCAGCCATCAATGACCTGATTTTAGGGCTGTCACCCAGGTGGCATATTCCCTGTCAATATCTTTATAAAGATTTTCAAAGGAATTTGAAATTTATCCAACATTTCCCTTGATAAATTATTCCAATCGCTTACCCCTCGTCCTATAAGGGAATATTTCCCCAATTTGTCCTTTTGAATTCCAAATTTGTCTTCCTATTATTAGCTTTCCAACTTTTAAATGCCTCGTTCAAGATTTTTCATCTACTAATATCATTCCAGTCCAGTTCCCCACTGACAGCTCGGAATATATCACTTATTCGAGCATCTTGTCTCCTTACTACCAAGTCTTCCTATACCAAATTTCGTACCATTTTCGTAACATTACTCCGTCGGAAATCATCCAGAACAAAACGCACTTCATTCCTTAGGACCTTTTCCAGATGCTGTATCAAGTAGTCCTAGTGTGGGGTCATACAAACTTGAACCATATTCTGCTGTCTTACCAGGGACGTACATGCCCTCCCATTTACATACTCATTGCAACAACTAAATATCCTCTTAACCATGTGAGGAGGTCTGTAACTCTTCTTAACAAACTCGTTCATATGATTCTCCAATGAAGGTCGCTCCCTATGCACTTACAGTGATCCCCATGAGATATTATCACCTCATGAACACAGTAATTAAAACTGAGAGGACTTTTCCTCTACGTGAAACATACAACCTGAATTTTCATCCCATTTACTGTTATACCACGCTCCGCTGTCCGTCCACAACATTGTCTGTGTCCCCCTGCCTCCACTCAAAATCCTGCATCTCATTTCCTACTCTATACAGTACAGCAACATCCGCAAATAGCATCATTTGTGATTCAAGTTCTTTAATCATATCATTTATGTATATAAGAAAACAAGAAGATCCACGAATACTGACCTGAAGGACTCCCATCTTTATTATTACAGGGTCAGATAACCCTTCACCTACTCTATTTCCTGAAATTTCTGGAAATTTAGCCACTTATTCAACCATACTCTTGCCTGGTCCAATAGTACTCATTTTCGCCATTAATCTCCCTCGATCTACCCTACCAAAAACCTTGGAGAGGTCAATAGTGATACAGTCCATTGGACTTTCTGTTTCTAAAATATCGGGTGCATCTTACTAAAATCCTTCAAGATGATCCTCTCTCGAATAACCTTTCCTAAACACGAACCAGTCAATAACTTCGTAAACGTGTCCAGTACAATCAGAAAGAACATTTTCCGGGAACTTTCTAACATTACCTGTCAAGCTGAGTGGTGCTTAATTACTCACATTTTGTCGCATATTGGGACTAGTATTGCAACTCTTCATTCAGCTGGTATCACGTCTTCGTTTAAACAGTAATCAAGTAAATAGGTATTTCAGATAAGGCATTATAGCCCAACTCATAGCCTTCAATATATTCCCATAAATCTTATCAATCCCAGCTGGTTTTCTAGCTTTAAAATGTTGTATAGTTTGTAAATATCAGTATCATAGTAAATTTCAGTAATTCACCAGTATTAGTCGCTACCTCTACCTGGACATTATCCTTGTATACAACTTTCTTTAGATACCGGTACTGCTGAATGAATACTTCTGCCTTCTGAGAACCTTCGCAAATACACCGTCCTAGTCCATTAACGATCCCAGGAATGTCCTTCCTGGGACCAGATTCTTCTTTAAAGTGTCTATACATATTCTTCCAATGCCCCCTAAGATTCACATGGCTGCCAAGTATGTAAACCATCATGCTGTACTTTGTTGATATTTTCCCTAATCCAGTTTTCATATAAGCTCCTTCATTCTCTCATTACTACCGCATCCATTCTGAACCCCGTTCTTTCTTATCTGTAACTCCACCGTAAATGTTTTCCCTGTTAAAATATATTGTGCCCTTACTATTCTTAGCAACATGTACCTCTTTCCACAATCCTTAACAATTGCCAATAACAATTCTTATAGGCTGTTTAAAATTTTTTCTCAACATTTTTCATTTTAAACATTTCCCCGCGCCTCTCTTTTCAAACGTATGTTATTGCCTAATTTTCGTGTATGCCAGACCACTTAAAGTAGTGGAAGCATAGACAGTTTGGTGAAGCTGATCAACAAAATTATTCCGAAATTCTCTTTTTCCAAACTCTCATTGAAATTCTCGGATTGATACTTCAATAACTGAATTATAATTCTGCGTTACTCAGAATTTCAGCTAGTT
Source organism: Anabrus simplex (assembly GCF_040414725.1). Taxonomy (NCBI): domain Eukaryota; kingdom Metazoa; phylum Arthropoda; class Insecta; order Orthoptera; family Tettigoniidae; genus Anabrus; species Anabrus simplex. The sequence goes on from NC_090266.1 coordinate 882,239,418, forward strand.
TAAGTGGCTCAGATGGTATACTTCTGGGTTTACGAGCACAAGTTGGAAGTTTCGATCCCAGCAACGTCCAGTGGTATTTTGAAGTGCTTAATACATCACACTCTTCTAGGTTTTTTACCAGAACTGAATAGAACTCCTGCAGTATGAAATTCCTTCAGCTCAGTGCCTCCTAAATCCATAGAAGTCGCTAGTGGAACATAAAACTTATAACATTATAATGAAAATTTTCCAGTTGCTACTGACTGAGTTCAGTGTTCTAGATTTCCTTCAATACGTGGCAAGAAGTCACTTCATTTAATTGATGTTAATGAATGGTGGCATTTCAAGGAAAACATACATCAAGACAAGTAACGGAGTTTACCACGAGATATTAAAGGAAATACAACTCACTGGACGCGGCCTCGGGATACTTCCGACTACCGCTACTAGTGTTCTTACTGAGCTGTCTCGCCCGCTCATTACCACACATTCGAATACGAAACACTATAACAATTCATTAAAACTAGTAATTTCAGAAGACTCTAAAGAGGTATGAGATAAAAATTAGACCAAGAGCAAATGTACCACTTACTTTCTACAACGTATTTCTCACACTAGGCTAAAAGGAAATAAGAAATACAAGGAAACCTTGTGATAAAGACAATATATCAGCAGGATTATGTTCATAAGGTCAACTTTATTTAATTTTATCTCATAGAAATACCGGCATTGTATATATTGTGTGACGTACCGGTACATAAGATTAGATTACCTGAACTGCAGGAAGCTATCAAAATTTCAGCACTTTGTGGTTCAGGTATTTCGTTCTGAAATGCTTGAAGTCTGATCGGAAATTTCCTTTGCGTGATTGTGCAGAATCGCTTTTATAAGCTTTGTTAGTATTCTTTTACCTATTGTTTCCAGCTCACAACAACCAACGCAGTGAAAGCGTTGCAGGAATTGGTACAAGTAGCGCAAAGACGAGCACGTGAATTTTGAAATGTTTCTTAGGATGGATACCGTATTCTAAATAGATGCGTTAGAGGACTATCACTGGTGGCTGATGATAGTCCTTGTACGCAGGTTTCACAGAGTGTATGCTCCTCAGCCACTTTTACCAAATACCGGTAGCTAATATTGCCAGGGAGACAAGCTATTAAATGACCACTTTTACCATTCTTTCCAATTTGGTTTACTTTTTTGGGAAGTTCAAATACCTTGAAACTTTTCCTGATTTCATTTCCCGTACCGGTATCCTACTTATTAATTTAAAAATTGTTTTTCTTAATCTGATATTTATTTTTCTCATCAGTATATATTTAGATTTAACTGAGCAAGTACCCTTTCAATGACACAGAAACACGACTTGTACTCCTTTTTCCTTTGCGGCCGACGTAGAACAGTTTTCTGAATTTGTGACATGTTCATCGTTATCCGAATCGGAAATTTTATTAAATATTGATGGCAATACGTCATTTCTGGAAGCTGGATCCTTTCTGCGTTTGACACTTTTCTGTTTGTGAACAAAGGATTCACATTAAAACCGAAGGAAATTTGCTGGGAAAAATTCGTTTCATTGATGTGCTTACACTGAAACTTGACGTATTAAAATAAAAGCTACACACTCGGGAATAATTGTTCGGTACCCACAAAAGTGATCCCATTTTATCACCTTGCATCGAAATAACTTGCCTGCATTTCTCTTTTAAACCTCACTCCGAAGGAAAACTATGGGAGGTCATATTTTCTTGCGTTTTATCAGTATCCGAAGTACATAAAAGTACACAATAGTCTTCTAACCTTTGCCCGGTAGAGCGGCTCAGAAGTTTGAGGCGCTGGCCTTCTGACCCCAACTTGGAAGGTCGACCCTGGCTCAGTCTGGTGGTATTTGAAGGTTGTCAAATAAGACATCCTCGTGTCGGTAGATGTTCTGGCACATTAAAGAATTCCTGTGGGACTAAATTCTGGCGTCTCCAAAAACCGTAAAAGTAGTTAGTGGGATGTAAAGCCAATAACATTTTATTAATATTATTCTCACTTTCACAGACCGTCACAGACATTCACCGATAGAGACAATACTCGCAATAAATTGCGTAAGATCAACACAGCATCACAATTATTCCGCACATCACAATGTTAAAGTCCGCCTAGAACAGAATGTAAACCGGACATCTGGTGGCCAAACCGTGAACACGGTGGGGCCATCTTTTCAGCGATAAATGAGGTACTACGTTACGGCCTTGTATATCACGTAGGTAACGGTAACGGTTAAGACACGTTGCATGTATTTTGATGCAAAGGGAAAGATACAGTTGAAACGTATTAGGTTATGAGAACTGCTTCCAACATCTGAAAAGGAAATGCTGATTTTAGCTTCAAGCTGAAGCATAACTTAGAATGTTTCCTTTCTATCCATCAAGACAGAGACTTCAATACAAGAGGAACAGCAACAGTATATATCACCAACATGAATGAACAGCAAATAGGTATTAGAATAGTAGAGATAGTTGAGAAATTGAGGTATTCCCAATACAGCATTATTCATTATGTGGCCACTCAAGCCACAAGTAGGTGGACAAATTTCAGCATGCAGTTCCAATGAAAGTGAGCATAGATGGTAACCGCCTTGATTAATGTTATTTCATTGGGCTAACTACTGAATTGATGAATTAGTGATCAGTAATACCCAGTTTGAACTATATGCCTAAAAAGTCATGTGACTGTCGTCTTTGCCCTTCAACGTTCAGGGGACAAACTTAGTAGAAACTTTTTTCATCTCCAGTTGTTGTATAATAATGGACCAAGCTGATCCATACTAAATCCACACGGTGTTTACCGATACAATAATAATAATTATTCTGCCTTTATTTACTCAGGCTATGAAGCCTACTATTCTGACAGACAATGTCTTATAATGTACATAGAGTGGTCCAAGTACCGCTGCCAACATTTATTTTTAAATATCGGGTGAGATACGGTGTTCCTTAGGTCATTGGGCAATGAATTCCATGATCGAATTTTACTGACAAAAGAATTATTGTGGAGTATGGATTTGTGATTTTGTATTTTGAGGGTTAGGTTAGCTGCAGCTCTGGTCGGGATGTTATGAATGGTTGACAGCAACTGCAATGAATCTGTTGGATAAGAGGGTGTCTGTTTGTATATTATTTTATGGAGCCGTAGCAACGAATGATAGCTACGACGCTGGTTTAGTTTAAGCCAATTTAACTCTTGGTAATGCATGATTTATATGGTGAAAATTTAGAATGTTTATTATAAAGCAGACGCTAGCATTCTGAACTCTCTGAAGTCGATTGGAGAGGGCGCCATTTAGACTGCCGCACACGACATCACAATAGTCAAACAGAGGAATTATTAGATGTCGAACCAACAGCTTTCTCACCTTTAACGGAAGTAAATCTTTCATTCTTTTAAGTGAGTGAAACGAGAAAATACTCGTTCGCACATAGCGGTTACGTGTTCTGTCCAGTCAAGGATTTGTCCAGTATCAATCCAAAATTTTAAACTTGTTTTCAAAAGGTATAATATTTCGATATAAAGTTATTGGGGGATATGTACGTTCGTTAAGTGATAATGGGTCTTGGATGTACCTATCATTACAGATTGAGATTTCACGGAGTTCATTCTGAGTCCATTAGTGTAGTCCACATGTTAGGTCCCTTAAAATAACAAGGATCATCATCACATTTCGACACGCACCATGTCTTGATTAATTTTACTTACAGCTTCATGAACACCGTTTACTTTCGTGTGAGCATAGACCTGCAAATCATCTGCGTATAGATGTTATTTACATTTTATAATATATGGTGAAATATCGTTAATGCAAAGGGAAAATATAACAGGAGAAATTATAGAACCCTGAGACTTAACTTTCTCAAAATTCCTCCGTGAGAATGCTCTTTCCGCGATGTTAACACACTGACTACGATTTGACAGAAAATATTTTACCTACGTTATTACATTGGATGAGAAATTCAACGATTGGAATTTTGCCAGAATTATACATTTATCCACGCTGTCGAAGACTTTATTTATATCTAATAATATTAAAATTTTTAGCTGATCATTATCCATAGCACATTCAGTATCATCAAATTACTAACACCAGAGCTGTTGTAGTACTGTGGTTAGGGCGAAATCTTGACTTACATTTATTGAATAAACTGTTCTCACCGAGCTCGATAGCTGCAGTCGCTTAAGTGCGGTCAGTATCCAGTAATCGGGAGATAGTGGGTTCGAGCCCCACTGTCGGCAGCCCTGAAGATGGTTTTCCGTGGTTTCCCATTTTCACACCAGGCAAATGCCGGGGCTGTACCTTAATTAAGGCTACGGCCGCTTCCTTCCAATTCCTAGGCCTTTCCTATCCCATCGTCGCCGTAAGACATATCTGTGTCGGTGCAACGTAAAGCAAGAAATAAACTGTTCTCATCTACAAACATCATAAACTGCTTATGAACTACTTCAAGAATTTTCTACAGAAATTGCGATATGCTCCTAAGCCGTAAAGTAGGATTATTATTGTTTTTGGGATCGGGCGAATAATAGCTTGCTTCACTGTGAAGAAAAAATGCCAGTCGTAAGGGATGTATTTATTATCTGAGTTAAAGTAGAAATGATGATATCTACTACACGGTTCAACATCTTAGAACTATTACCATCACAGCCAGTAGCATGCGAGATGATAGGAAGGGTAGGCTTGCTTCAGTTGTGTGGGTGAGATATGAGAGAAATATAGGTTTTCAATATTTGGTTTCTGATCACGTTTAATATCATTCAAACATTGTGTTTTACGTTGTTCTTCTATCGGACACTGTCTAGTCGCAAAGTGGCTGCTGAGCTCCTCAATACCTATGCTATTAATTAGTCAGATATTTTCAGGAGCCTTAACTAAATCTAGATCTTTACATGATCTCCACAGCTTATCCACGTCGTTAGTATTTAGCTGAGATTGGGCGAAGCGTTTTTAGCGTTACGAATCATTCGTGTTACTTTTTTCCTTCATCTCTTGTAAGACTCAAAATGTACGGTTGAACTATCTTTACGGTAGATTTTAGAGGACTGGTCTCTATGAGCTATCTGGGCGAGTGACCAGTGCTGTTTTCAGAGGGGCGTGTCTATCGTACAGTGAAAACAAACGGTAAATAAAGTGATGAGTTTTATCAGCAACATCATTCAGCTGCTGAACATTGGGCCATGGCGTAGAAAAAGCATCCTCAATGAATGCATCCATATTAATGTTTTTAAAATCTCTGAAACTGACAGTTTTCAGTTTATAACTGGGAATTTTGAGTAACATACAACATATATAACGTCATAATGAGGAATTCCAGGAACAAGATGTTGGCCATGTGCTGTGATCTCGTCGGGCTTGTTTGTTACTATCAGATCAAGTAAATGTGGGAAGTATTTGTGTGACCGGTCTCGAAACCCAAGAATAACGGCCGAGAGGATTCGTCGTGCTGATCACACGACACCTCGTAATCTGCAGGCCTTCGGGCTGAGCAGCGGTCGCTTGGAAGGCCAAGGCCCTTCAAGGGCTGTAGTGCCAAGGGTTTTGGTTTTGGTTTGGATTGGATTGGTGTGATACTGCAGTTCTAAGGGCAATATCGTCACGTTGAAGATCTAAAATTGTTGGTCAGTTGGTACCAGACACTGAACAAAGGTTTTGCAGAGTAGATGTTCTGCGCTCGGTAAACTGTTTTGTACTTTAAATCGTTACGTATATGCATACACCTCCCCAAGCTTCCCCTCTCTGCCATATATTTCGAGCGATAATCCATTTAAAATAAGCAATGAACTAGGAAAGTAGAAGGGCATGCAGGTCATACGGGGAAAATGTTTCAGTTATATAAGTGAGGCAGAAGTGACTGCACGGAGTGTGGTTTACCGGTCAGCGGGTGCCACTCGCTTGACTTCGTCGATTTTCAAGGACGTTGAACATCTCCCAATGCGTGGCTCACTTTCCACTTTTTCCCGTCCCCATTGGAACCCCCACATTTGATTCCTGCCACTCCTCTCTATGTTATGTCCATCGACTATGCCTAAGCTTTTGTTAGCATTGACAGGGAAATTCTTATTAAGAAAATAGACACGTAATGTACAATTTCAAGCAAGAAGCGGAGATAATAAAGGTCATATTGATAGAAATTACGTGAAAATGTACGACGGAATTACTAGCCAAACGCAGCTATCCCAAACAGGGGGATTTCTGAAACAAACTTCTTGAGCCCTCTTTAATTCATCCTTATAATAACGGACATTATACATGCACTACATACTCCGGAGACAAAACATATAATGTATGCAGACGACATGGCTTTGCTAGTTGGAGACCACACCATTCCTCAATTAGCACACGATAACCTCGAGAAATGGGCGGATATTAACCCGCTTAGTATTCACAGTACCAAACCAAACGTAATGAAATTCAGTAGGGGACGGATGTATAGAGCAACGTATGTTGCCACCTGTGGCGACAAACAACTGCAAATCGCACCATCATATAAATACTTGTGCATCACGCCCCAAACAACAGGCTCAACTTTTCTTCTGCATATGGCAGACAAGAAGACAGTAGCAACCGAAGCCATGTGTGAAATTCCAAAGCTTCTGGATCTTTCAATATACCCAGCAATGACTCTATTTCTACTTAAAATATCCACAGTAGTAAAGTACGGTATCCAGTTATCATGGTGAAAATTTTCTGTCCCGAATTTGGGAAAACTGGAAAGTATAAAGGCTGGATTTCTGAAACGAGTCCTACATGTTCCAAAATAAACGGAAAACGGATTCACATAAACAATGGACAGTGAGTAATGTTTCCTGGAGGACCTCAAGACTGCGTTTGGACTGCCGGATACAATTGCTTCGATCGCGATGCTAGAGAGAAGACGACAGAAAGCAAATCAAGTACCAAAGGAATTCTCAGCACGAAAGTAGTAAAGACAAGTTTCTGGAGATGGTATAACTTAAAAATACGTCATATATACATCCTTCGGCGTCTATGAGTTCCAGGAATTTATATGTCTAAACGATGGATTCTGAGCCCCAATGGATGATATTGTGTTCCTATTACGTGGCAAGCCATGTCCTCATTACCACCTAAGGAACTGCGTCAGTGGAATGCATCCACTCAGTGCATTTGCTAAAGACTGGTGAAAAATTGAGAATGATGCATTTGATCCGTTATGTTCCTATGGATATTGTATGTGTGTGATGCTTATGTAGATCTTCTATTATATTATGTATGCATATTGTTGTTAATAAATTAGTTACTATACTGCATTCATAAGCATTTGCTTTTCTCAGACTTTGACCTCCACAGACATGCTACCCTTTTCTTAATATCTCCATCTGCAGTTATTATTTTGCTGCCTGCATATTTACTTTCCAGCATCTCTACTCAAATTTTGAAATTCCGGTAGACACGTCACACTTTACTGACGTATTTCCTCAAACTCCTGGGGAGAGGCATTAAGCTGAACCAAGTGTTGAGGAACACGGGTTAAGTCTCTCCTACCGCAATACCTCTATAGACGTTCCTCTTATACAGGTGTCTTCATCCTCCTAGGTTTTTCTCTCCTCCTCGTTCTAGAGGATTGCACTGCATGGCTTGTTTTGCTATGCTGTCTTCAGATCTTTGCTATGAATGTCCAATAAACTACTGTTTCCTTCTCTTGAACTGCTGGTCGTTCAGTAATTGACGTGATATTTCCCAGAGTTCTTTATTTCTGGCAAATGTATACCTATTACACTTCTAAGACATTGCTAAATGAACGTCTGGATCTTTCTTTATAGCTGCTTCTCTACATACCATGTTTCGCAGGCATATAGCAAGGAAGACTTTTTATTGCAATTAATGATCAGCTATTTGGTTTTGATTTAGAGCTCTCTAGACCTCCATATGAAATGAAGCACCACGAAGGCAACCTTGGCTTTATTTATATGGCAGGCGACATCCTCATCTGCACCTCCATTAGCTGTTAAAATGATTCCTACATAGCAGCTACAATCAACCTTCTGTATGGTGTCTCCAACAACCTTCAATTCCACGGTGCTATGATTCCTAAAGCGCATGTTCTGTGTCTTTGAAATTTTTAATCCTTGAAGCTGGTGCCACACTAAGTTACCTTTATGTTGTACCTTCCGACATCGCGTTCTTTATCGATGTCTCAGATTAGTCTGACTGTTTGATATTTTCAAACTTGACGTGTAGTTCATCCCGATAAGACAGATGGCACCTCTTGTTATGAAAGATTGCCGAAGCATGCCTTTCTTACTATTCTTTGATTCTTCTACTCCCTGATAGAGAGGCAAAATGGCTTCGATTGAAAATATGGAGGCTTTGGGCTATGAGATGATTCTTGTTGTTTTTAACTGGTATTTTAGAAGGATTCATTATTTACCCAATATGACTCTCTGTTTTGATTCAATGTATATGATTAAACAGAATCTATGGATTCTACTCCTCATGGTTTCAGGTATTTATCTTACTATCCTTTTCTTGGCTTTCTGTAGTTATGCTGATCTTGTATGCTGAGAGATCCCTTAACTGTAGATTATTCTTTATTTATTTGCTGCAGACTTTTTTCAACGTCTTTCATTTTCTTCATGTCTACTTGTGTGTACTAATCCCAAGGTAGGGGCGGAAGATAACAATGATCCATTTGATAAGTGTGGATGATGAGTTTGTTTGTGATTTTGGTTAGAGAACTTTGATTATTGTCTTCGGATTCAACGTCTGGCTTGATCTTTTTTCCTGTAAAAATGGTTTAACGGTAAGGCTGTACATTTCATGTTCGCCTTTTTCGGGCGATATGAATAAGTTACGTAGCGCGTGCGTTGTGGTTTAGTTAAGAGGTTGAATGGGTGTGCCTGATCTATATTGCGGCGACCCAAATTTCTGATCTGTGTTTTCGGATCAAGCTCACGAGCCTTTGATTTACTCTTCTCATGCTGTTACGAGTCTTATCGTAACGTGTCGTGATACTATATTATTTATTCTACCTTGCATATTTGGTCTGTCTGTGTGTGTGCGTTTTGGTCTTGCGTGATTACTGGATCTGTTTTATTTTTCAGCATCTTACGGATGTTGCTTTATTACTAATATTTGTCCATTTTTCTTACTATTATTCTCGGCTGTATCTGCCTGTTTACTTGCCTATTTTCGGGATGTTACACTCAATTCTATTTATTTTATTTAAGACATTTTTATCTACTTTCGTAACTATGGCAACTCCTTTAATCTCCTTGTGTTCCTTGTTTGGCGAATCAAAAAGTAACTTACAATTCTAAGTTATGGAAAGTTATTAAACCACCTACGCATGGCCAACTCGGCTATGACAACCTACAATGCAAGTTCACTTTTCTAGATATTCCCCAAGAGACTGTAAACATTCCTCGGAGCGGTCTACCAACGTACTAATCACCTCCAGCGCTATGTAACCACATGGATACAGCTGCTTTCACCTCCCCGTAGTTTCGGAATCGTTGTCCACCGAGATCCTTTTCCAGCTTACCGAAACACATGACAATCGCATGGCGCTAGGTCTGGACTGTATGGAGGAGGTAGACATACCTCCCACGTGAATCGCTGCATCAGTTCGGATATTTGGCTGGCCGTGCCTGGAGTTGAGACGTCGTGAAACAAAATCAAAGTGGCGTTCAATTTTCCCCGCTGCTTTTCTTTAATTGCATTACGCAACCGGTTCAGCGTTTGACAATATGAAGCCGAGTTGAATCTCATGCCTTTCGGCATAAATTCCACCTGCACCACATTCTCCTCTGTCGCCATTCCCTTTCCTGATGAAGGTTGGACCTTGGCCTTCTTTCGTGGTGGTGATGTGGTGTGCAGTCCTTCCATCGATGTTCTCTTCGTTTCTGGAGTGAAGTGGTGGACCCACGTTTCATCCCCTGTGATGATTCGCCAAAGAAACTCTTTGGCCTCCGCAGAATACCGTTGCAAAAATGCTAGTGACAATTGTAAACGTTGTCCTTTGTGAACATCGGTGAGCAGACGTGCGACCAATCTTTGACACAGGTTACGAACAAAGGAGAACACACTGTCATACGAAATATTCAGCATGCTGGTAATAACCTGCTGGAGTGTTATGCGCCGATTCTTTCTAATGATCACATCCACACGGTCAACATTTGCGACGGTTCTGGACGTTGCGTGCCTGACTTCGCGATATTCGCCCTTGAGATCAGTGCGGCCGGCGTCAACTCGCTTTCACCGCTTTACAATACCTGGGCGAGTAATATCACGCTCACCATATACAGAAGTTATTTCACGATGAATGTCCGTGCAATTGAGCCGTTGATCCCATAGTAATCTGATCGTTGAACGTACCTCCAATTTGGAGGATTATCCAGTTGACACGCCATTGAGCCAAATTAGCTCTGCAAACACAACACGGCGGTAAACCACACCTACCTCCCTCTGGGACGCGTCAGCAGTTACTGAAGAAGAAGTACGTCGGATGGAGATATACAACATTCGCAATTCTATGTGTGCGTGATGACTGCATAGAAGTACATTTGTATCAACAGAGACGTTAATCTTATAATGCAGATTTCAGATATCATAACATTTTACGTTATAAGCTTTTTCTGTTCTAAACACTAATTGTAAACGTGTTTCGTCCTGTTCTACAATCAATTCTAGTGTGTGCTAATTGTAACAGGATTATACTTGTCCTGTCGAATAGAAACATTCAGAACAGTAACCATTGTGTTTGCGTTATAAGTTTTTTCTGTTCTAAACCTAGTCAACATGTTTTCTCTTGTTCTACAATCAATTCTAGTGTGTGCTAATTGTAACAGGATTCAACTTGTCTTGTCGAATAAAACCATATAACACAGTAACTATTGTGTTATAAGTTTTTCTGTTCAATAGTCAACATGTTTTCTCTTGCCCTCTTACGTCCCTCGGAGGAGGAGGGAGGTTGTGTCCCATGCCCTTTTGCCCTTTTGCTATACGACTAAAGAGGAGGAGGAGGAGGGCGGATGTGGCTTAAGTGTAAGCAACGTATTTCTTATAGCGCTACGCGAACTATTTATTTCACCTCCTCCATGAGCTACATGCTTATAACCGATGCCAACAGATTCAAATAGTATATTTTCGAACCGAAATTTCAAGTTATATGTTTACACAATAATTTGTTCGACTGCTAGGGGCATAAATGTAACCAATGTATATCTTATAGCACTAGGCGCTCTGTTTAATTTCGCTCCTGCGTGAGCTGCAAGCTTATAACGTATGCCTAGAGATTGAAATAATATCTTTCCGAGCCGATATTTCATGTTATATGTTCTTACGATAATTTGTTTGACTGCTAGGAGCTTACATATAATCAATGCATTTCTTATAGCGCTACGCGAACTGTTTATTTCACTTTCCGCATGAGCTACATGCTTATAACCCATGTCAACAGATACAAATAGTATATTTCTGAACCGAAATTTCAAGTTACATGTTTATCCGATAATTTGTTCGACTGCTAGGAGCTTAAATGTAACCAATGTATTTCTTATGCCACTAGGCGTTCTCATAAGAGCCCATGTAAAGCCGTCACCTCGTGCAATCATCCATAGCCGACATCTTTTCTTATAAGAGCCTATGTATATCCCCATCTTGCCCAATCGCCCATAGCCGACATTTTTCTGTACAAGAGCCCATGTTTAGTCGCCATCTTGCAAAGCGTCCCTAGGCTGCCTCAAAGAACAGCCGCCATCTTACGCCAGCGTCCCTAAGCCGCCTCATAAGAGCCTATGTATATCCACCATCTTGTGCAAGCGCCCATAGCCCTCATTTTTCTCCATAAGGGCCCATGTATAGCCGCCTTCTTGTCCAATCGCCTATGGCCTGCATTTTTCTCCATAAGAGCCTATGTATAGCCACCATTTTGCTCAAGCGCCCATAGCCGTCATCTTTCTCCATAAGAGCCTATGTATAGCCGCCATCTTGTGCAATCGCCCATAGCCTGCATCTGTTTCTATAGGAGACTATGCATAGCCGCCATCTTGCGCAATCCCCCATAGCCGTCATCGTTCTCCATAAGAGCCCATGTATAGCCGCCATCTTGTACAATCGCCCATGGCCAGCATCTTTCTCTATAAGAAGCCGAATATAGCCACCGTCTTGAGCAAGCGCCCTTAGGCCGTCACATAAGAGCAGCCGCCACCTTGCGCAAGAACACACAGCCGGCATCTTTATCCATAACAAGCCGTGTATAGCCGCCATCATGCGCAAGTGCCCGTAGGCCATCTCATAGGGAGCTGTGTATAGCCGCCATCTTGTGCAATTGGTGTCGGGATGGGCATCCTGCCGTAGAACTAAGGATAGCTCCTTCAAGATGGCTGATGTAAGGTTAGGCTCGCTCTCTTAGGCGTCGGGAAGGGCAACTAGCTGCTAAAGTGAGGTTAGGACCCACAAGACAGTGACTGTGAGGTTAGGATCCGTCTCTTATGCAAAAACCGCAAATCGACATTGCCCTACTACTATACTACGGGTCAATGACCTCGGGTTAATGACCGCGGAGTCGGAATCGGAATAGGTACACTACTAGGGGTCAATGACCTCGGGTGCTTACTCAACAGAAAAGTGCTGACTGCGTATTTAGAATCACCACAGCTCTACTACTAGTTAAGAACCATACCGGGGAAATAATTCACTTTCATGTAAATTAAGAGTTTCTTATAAGAAATAATGAGAGATAATAAAGGTGATATTCGTGATTGTTGCATTTTCCACACAATTGTACATATTTATGGAAATATTATTTCTCAATGAAAGGTAACATAAAATTATCATAAAATATTTCATTTCAGTGAGTTATGTCAGATACGTTTTTGCTATAAGAGCTCTAATAACTCAGATATCCATATAATTAGATTCCATCGGCTAGCCCATTAAAGTCCATTAATGGCAGGCTTTGCTGATGTAGATATATTGTTCAGTCACAATGGTTAGAAAGTAACTGGTACTCGTGATTGTTGTTGTGGTCATTATAGGCTTCAAAACTGCATGGTTATTAGCTCCTACTAATCAGGAAGACAATGAAGACAAATATCAAAAAGAAAAAATGAACGTGAAGTGACGATCAGTCAAAAAATTAATTGAAATCACTCCTTACCTCGCTTGCGATATGCCTCTTTATGAATCTTCCTCACATAATGCAGATCTGGATCTGAATTCCACTTAACACCTTTCCTTCCCCCTGATTTCAGTGCTTCCAGTATCTTTCTCACTGAAAATTCAAGAGGAAAGTATTATTGTGAGTAAAATTCCCATCAGTCATGTATATCATTGAATAGATCATAACTTATCGGGAAAATAATTCACTTTCATGTACATTAGAGTTTCATACGAGAAATAACCATATTTTAGCAGCATAGGAATATAGAATATATAGCACTGAAATACAAGTAAAGGCTATAATGCAGTATGCTTTTTTTTTCAATGCTTGCACCTTTATGAGATATCTGCCACCAGAAAAATATCAGTTGAACACTAAATCATATATGCTCTTGGAAAATTCTTGACATTTAGATTCTTTTAGACAAGATGTCTATTGTAAATTAAACTAGCTCATACTTTTTATTCTCTATATTATCAGTTAATACGTATTAACTGTAAAAAATATGATCTTAAAATATTTTGAATTCAAAGCACAGAAATGAACTTATATCTATATATATAAAATAACTTGTCCTGACTGACTGACTGACTGACTGACTGACTGACTGATTCATCATCGCCGAGCCAAAACTACTGGACATAAAGAAATGAAATTTTGGAGATAGATTCATATTAAGATGTAGGTGCTCGCTAAGAGAGGATTTTTGGGTATTCCTTCGCTAAGGGGATGAAAAGGGGATTGAAATTTTAGAATGAGTGCATCAATATCTCAGAACTTTAAAAGTTTACAGATGTAAAAATTGGCATCTAGAATCTTCTTTAAAAATAAGGAAACACGTATTCTTTTATTTTCAGAAAATCCCAATAGGAGGGGTAAAATAGAGTGAAAAAGGGGTTGAATGCCTTTAATAAGGATACCGGTACCTATATACAGAAACTGAAGACATTACAGACCTGAAAATTGGTGCTTTTGATCTCTTTTAAAAATAAAGAAACCCGTATTTTTTTGTTTTTGGAAAATCCAATTAATGGGGGGTGAAAAGGGGGGTGAATTTTTAAAATGAGTGCATCTATATCTCAAAACTTTTAAAGTTTACAGATGTAAATATTGGTATTTAGAATCGTCATTAAAAATAAAGAACCACGTATTTTTTGTTTTCGGAAAATCCCAACAGGAGGGGGGAAAGGGATGAAAAATGGGTTGAATGTCTTTAATCAGGATACCTATATCTCAGAAACTGAAGATATTACAGACCTGAAAATTGGTACTTTAGATATCATTTAAAAATAAAGAAACACGTATTTTGTTTTTGGAAAATCCAATTAATGGGAGGGTGAAAGCGGGTGAATTTTTAAAATGAGTGAATCTTTATCTCCAAACTTTTAAAGTTTACAGATGTAAAAATTGGTACTTAGAATCTTCTTTAAAAATAAAGAAACACGTACTTTTTGTTTTCGGAAAATCGCAATAGGAGGGGTGAAAAAGGGTGAAAAAGTGGTTGAATGCCTTTAATGAGGCTACTTATATCTCAGAAACTGAAGATATTGCAGTCCTGAAAACTGGTGTTTGGGATCTTCCTTAAAAATAAAGAAACAGGTATTTTTTGTTTTTGGAAAATCCAATTAATGGGGGGGTGAAAAGGGGTGATTTTTTAAAATGAGTGTATCTATAACTCAAAACTTTTAAAGTTTATAGATGTAAAAATTGGTATTTAGAATCTCCTTTAAAAATAAAGAAACACGTGTTCTTTTGTTTTCGGAAAATCCCAATAGGAAGGGTGTAAAAGGGTGAATAATGGGTTGAATACCATTAATGAGGCTACTTATATTTCAGAACCTGAAGATATTATAGACCTGAAAATTGGTATTTGGGATCCACTTTAAAAGTAAAGCAACAAGTATATTTTCGTTTTTGAAAAATCCAAATATTGGGGGGTGAAAAGGGGGGGGTGAGATTTTTAAAATGAGTGTGTCTACATCTTAAAACGTTAAAATTTACAGATTAAAAATTGGTAGTTAAAATCTCCTCTAAATATAAATGACCGCGTATTTTTTGTTTCCCGTAAATCCCAATAGGAGGGGTGTAAAAGGGTGAAAAATGGGTTGAATGCCTTTAATGAGGATACATTTATCTCAGAAAGGGAAGATATTACAGAACTGAAAATTTGTATAAGGGATCTCCTTTAAAAATAAAGAAAAACGTATTTTTTAGTTTTTGGAAAATCCAATTAATGGCGGTTAAACAGGAGTGACAAATTGGGGTGAATTTTTTGAAAGACTATATCTACAGAATATCTTGGAAACGTAAAATGTAATAGACGTAAAAAGTGCGTGTTTGGAATCTCCTGTAAATGTAAAGAAACATAGGTGATTTGATTTTGGAAACTTCACTTAAGGGGAACTCAAAAGGGGTGAAATTTTAAAATGAGAATTTTTACAGTATATCTAAAAAAACTTAACAAGTTACAGAAGTGAAAACAGGTATTTTTTATCTCTGTTAAACATAAAGAAACGTGTATTTTTAGTTTTCGGAAATACCACTTGGGTGGAGGGGGGGGTAAAAGTGACTGAAAATGGTGTTGAATTCTTTTAATTAGGCTACTGATATCTCAAAAATGAAGATGTTACAGACGTGAAATTTGATATTTGCAATCTGCTTTAAAAGTAAAGAAACACGTATTCTCGGAAAATCCAATGAAGGGGGGGGGGGGTAAAGAATTGAAAAATTAATTGACTTAATTGTATGAGAATACATACATCTAATAAAAACTAAAGTTGTTACAGACGTGAAAATTCGTATTTGGATCTCCTTTAAAAACAAAGAAGAACTCGTTTTGGAGGGAAACCATATTTGGGGGCGGGAGTGTAAAGGAGTTGAATTCCTTTCATGTGGACACATAAATCTTAAGTGAAGAAGTTAGAATCTTGATAATTGGAATTGAGAAGATCCTATACTATTAAAGGAACAAGTATTTTTTGCGGGAAAGTTCACTTGGGGGGGGGGGAGCAGTTGGAAATGAAGTGAAAAAGTGAATTATTTTTATGGGGATACATATATCTCAAAACTGAAGGTAATAGACGTGAACATTGGTGTTTGTAATCTCCTTTAAACTTAAAGAAACACGACTTCTTTTAATTTTGGGGGGGGGGGGTTGGCGGTAAATACACTTAGTGTACTTATAAGGATCCTCCGTTCCTCGGGCGACAGGGCGCCGGCCTCTCACAGCTGGGTTCCGTGGATCAAATCCCGGCCACTCCATGTGACATTCGTGCTGGACAAAACGGAGGCGGGACAGGTTTTTCTTCGGATACTCCGGTTTTCCCTGTCATCATTCATTCCAGCAACACATAATAATAATAATAATAATAATAATAATAATAATAATAATAATAATAATAATAATAATAATAATAATAATAATAATAATGTTCCGGACCGTCGTCAAATGTGCTGACCGCTCTGGAAACTGCTCCTGGACGGGTAATGACTAAGAATGCAGTCTGGCCGCGGGTTCAGTGCCGCCAAGGCACCCAATATGACACCACGCCGTATCTTCTGAAGGATTTTATCCATATTAAAAATGATTATAGGAAAAGATGGCAAAGATTTACGAACCCAACTCACCGGGAGGAATACCTGAGCCTAACCCCGGAAGTACGAAATCGATTGCTGGAAAGGAAGATTGAAAAATGGGAGGAAACATGCCGTAATCTAATAGAAAACGAGTCAGATCGGGAATTTTGGTGGATTATATATCTAACACAATAAGCATTCAATTATAAATTTCAGTATAATACCGTAGCGAAGCACGGGTATCGTGCTAGTTGAAGTATAAATTATGAGACGTGGTTCAAAGTAAGAGGCTTAAGACTTTTCTTTATTCTTGAAGACATGACATCGAGACTGATTTATATTTTTGTACATAGGTGGGGATTAATATGAAAACAATTTGGATTTCTAATTGTGCACATATGTGTAATTCCATTAATGTTAATAACTTTGTAGTGTAACGAATTTCTCCGGTTTCTTCTATTGATTTTTGAAGAAAGTGAGCATCTGCAAGATATGGACCGATATTTCCTTAAGCTGTCATTTTATTAATCTGACTACTTTTAACTCTCAACCACCAACGGATGTTTGGACACTAGCGGCGATTACGGGGGTAAGGGGGGAGTGGACCCCCTCCTCACTTTGTGCAGAAAACATTATATTTCTATTCCATTTTAGTCCGCTGAAACTACGAATTAGAGGAATTATTAAAATAAGCTGTTTGTACAAGCCCTGTTGTCTTAACAGATAATTATTTCCCTTATTATCTTTAATTATTGACAAAATGATTAGTGAAAATACTTGAAAAATGTCGTTCGCCGCGGCTAACCGATTTGTATAGCACCGCAGCAAGTAGTGGACACTTTTATTGTACGCGCACTTTTTAGTGATCAATTTTTGTACTCGATTAAGGACTAAGAAGGGAGCACTGCCGGTTCCGGTAGTACTGTCCACTGAATGGAAATGAAATCTGAATTGAATCGATAATATGATCGATCGATATGAATTTTCTGAACCTTTATTATCTTACGCCAACAACTGTGTCACACACACAATATATAATACTATATAACATTTCCCGATGCGAAACGTGTTCCTAGCATGAATTCTATAGTTTAGCTTTGCTGTGTAAACAACAACAGTACGAGTACGTAAAGTGTACGCCAGATGTCGCACAGCGATGATAAGCGATTCTTAGTTTGTGTTTCAAAGGTTGCCAGTACGAATCTCGAAGATAACCGAAGTCGACCGATTCAGCACTAGCGTGTAAATCTATCGCTAAAAAGTGCGCAGATAATACGTGTTCTGTGAGGAAGGGTAGCAAGTGTATTCTTGTGCTAAGGTCATGGACTCTGACAGAAGATTCACCCGCTTGCCGCACGCATTCGTCAGTCCCTTTATTGTCTGTTAGATTTTTAGTGTAGGTTTGGCCAGAGAGAGGGTGTAACCATCTAGGTGTCCCGCCCTACCCCTTCAGGGTGAGGAATGAAAGCATTTATAGATAGATAGATTAGTGTTTTTTTTCTAGTTGCTTTCCGTCGCACCGACACAGATAGGTCTTATGGCGACGATGGGACAGGGAAGGGCTGGGAGTGGGAAGGAAGAGGCCGTGGCCTTAATTAAGGTACAGCCCCAGCATTTGCCCGGTGTGAAAATGGGAAACCACGGAAAACCTACTTCAGGGCTGCCGACAGTGGGGTTCGAACCTACTATCTCCCGAATATTGGATACTGGCCGCACTTACGCGACTGCAGTTATCGAGCTCGGTGATAGATTAGTGTAGGCTGTACTGAAATACTAAATGATTTTTAATTATATAATCATGCCGTACTTCTACTGTAATACAAGTGTAATATTGTTCCTTTGGTGAAAGTTTTATTGTACGGTATTAAATCGAAATCTCAAGAAGCTATTATTACCGCACGTAAGTTGGTAAATTGTCAATCTTTACCTCTCCGTCGAATTTCGACCCCATCCCCCCTGCTATATCCCACAAACTCGGATACTTACTGTTGTCTGTACACTTTTTGCCTACCCACTTCTAACTTCCAATCGCCGCTACTGTATTTGGAGTTCAGTTGAAAAAAGCCAACGTCCGATTGATCGGACGTCACGGGAAAACAAAAAAAGTCCAAGTCATTTGTTCGTTATAATAGCTCATTATAATGCTTTTGGCAGTATTGTATTGAATGAGAGTAAATACAAAACATTTGAAGTTTGTGGCACTGATGTCCTTGTAGTAGCTTGTATTTTGCAGTAGTTGACGGGAGTCTGCTACCATCCGCCAGCTGATGAGCTTCGTGCTATGTACTCCCTCTGGCTCCCGGGTTGCCCTCCTGTCTTTGTCTCAGTTCACTGTTTGAAGGTGCCGTTGTCAGTTAGCGTAATTCTGTTTCCTTGCGCGAAATATTTGCTTCTCTGTTTAGGGAAAATACGATTCAACATCTCGTTGCATGTAATTGTGGTGATAAGAATTTTCTTAGTAATAGAGAATTCGACAAATTACAAAGCCACTCGTCTTCAGAAGTCAGTGGAAGTCAGGTTGAAAGCAGTACTGTGGACCCTCGTATGACCCTATTGCTGGTACGAGGACGCATTTTCAAAGCACCCTAACAAACAGATCAATAAATGGTTCGGTCTTATCATCGTCCGAGGATGTTGAACCACCTGCCGCTTGTCCAAATACATATACGCCTCAGCCGTCGCACGGTCGTAGCCGCCTGCGTCTCCCTCGTGATATCTCAAGCAGTGAGTGTAAACATGACCATGGTGGGTGGAAGGATATAGCATAGGGCAATGATCCCAGCCATAATCATGCTTTTATTTTTCTACCAATCATAGACTTCTTGTACATTTTCGAATGTCCAGCAAAAATGAGAGGTGTCTGGTGTTAGTCCAGAGCCTTCGCCAACCTTCCTCCCGGATATAAAAGCTGACGCCTTTTTGAGTTAACTTGTCTTATTGATCGCTGGGTTACTATGTGTGTTATGAGAGGAGGCGGGGGCCTCATTATTCGGCAGTCAGAACATCAGGTAAGGTAATGGCCACCAGTTTCTATCTCAGTAGTTATCTCCACAAGCCGACTCGAGGGGAGGGTTCCTATCTCTAACTATGCAACAGTCATGATCCTAACGTGCAGACTGCTCTTTCTTCTCATGCAAAAGTTCAAGTAAGTCATAAGTACTTAAACTGAAAACCGGGGATACAGAGTGCGTTACCCTCTCGAATTCCCCTTCAATTAATCTTGAGGTGACTGTAATTTTTTTAACGTTTCCGCTTGTAATTTGTAACTTGGCTTGTCCATATAGTCACCTCAGTAGTGTGGGATTAGCTTCTGCATCGTCAGGCCGGTGACCCAAGTAGGGTTTTCATCTTTGATTTCAAGAAGTGCAAGTTTCAGCCTCCATACATTATGATTTTTGGGCCAGTAACTTTAACCCGTACTTTTTCACGAAGGCTCGGTAGAATGGGTACTGAATACCCCTGTAATATTTCACTCATGTAAACCTAAGAAAATATGGTTTTGTAAATTGTAGGTTTTGCGTGGAGAAGTCTGAAAGTGTAATTTTATTGAGCAAAGACGCTCTCATCTCTTGTGTAAAAGGTAAAAGTTGCCTTGAGTGGGCGGTTAGGGTTTGGGAGCGCAGTCTCCTTGGTTGAATTATAGAGCATAGAGGCTCTTTTTAATGTAATAAATATTTGTTTAATATTGAGTGGTGCCTTTGGAAGGCCGTAAATTGTAACCTTTGGAGCAAAGTGCTCTTCAAAATTGTGATTTAGAATTTCCTATCAAACAAATTGGGGGATTTGTCTCCTTGCCTATCTACTAAACGCAACATTAGCAATGTTGGGACCTTCGTAAAGTATGAGCTTGAAGCTCAAAGGGTAACATACCAATTCTTGGTTTTTCTGATTTTCGAATTTGTACCAAACTAGCTATCTAGCTGAAATCTTCTTCTTTCACCAAGTGAATAGTTTTGTTAAAATTTGAAAAGAAATATAACCTTTATTTTAAAGTTTTAAATTAATCATTGACTATCGTAGACGGACCCATTCCCACCAGAACGTTCTTTCAACTCTGCGTTCCACAGCATACCCTGGAACAAGTGGTAGCAGAGCGTGGTTGAATGGATCTAGATAAAGACCCTTTTGACGGCTAAACGTAGAATACACACCGAAATCTAAAAATTTTCTCGGCTGCTGGAAATTTTCTTAATTGCTTAATTTTCTGTAAACATGTCTGGTCCTCGCGAAGTCCTCGCTCCCGGGTAATTGCGTAAGGCGGAATTGATTTATGAGCTCCTCATTAGAAAGGTTCAGTCTGGAGGCACGGTTGTGGCACATATTGCCTAACTTAAACAGTTGTTAGAACTTCCTATTTGTATCCCTGTATTTGGGGAGAAATAAATTGATGAGGCTCTATCCACTATCACAGACAATACCACTGAGCTAGCTTCTATAGTTAGTTTCTTTGAAGTGAGTGATCCATCTGCCAACCGACTTAAAAGAATGCAGGCTAGGCTGATTCATTTCTACAATATGGTTAGGGACCTATTGTCTCTAAAATTGACGGAGGATCATGCTAAGGAAGTGAGTAATCTATTAGAACACCTCTCTGATATGTCCCCGGGTACTTGCACAAGGAGAAACTGATTTATGAGCTCCTCATTAGAAAGGTCCAATCTGGAGGCACGGTTGTGGCAGATATTGCCAAACTTAAAGAGTCGTTAGAACTTCCTATTTTTATCCCGGTATTTGGGGAGAAAGAAACTGATGAGGCTTTATCCACTATCACAGACAATATCACCGAGATAGCTTCTATAGTTTCTTTGAAGTGAGTGATCCATCTGCCAACCAACATAAAAGAGTACAGGCTGGGCTGTTTCATTTCTACAATAGGACTAGGGACCTATTGTCTATAAAATTGAAAAAGGATCATGCTAAGGAAGCCAGTAATCTATTAGAACACCTCTCTGATATGTCAAATAGAGTTAGACAATTGTTAACCGGGGCCGCTACTCCTAAGGCCGACCAAGTTCCTATGGTAAATTTATCTACGGAAGAGGAACCTAGTAAAACTATTGAAATTAGGAAATCTGTTGCCACTCAACAAATATCGGCCCCATCGGAAACAAAGTCTGGTCATCCAAGACAACTTCCACCGTTCTTTATGACTAATGCTGTGGTCCAACTTCCTTCACCTTCAATTCAGTCCCCCATTATGTCGCCCGGTTTCAGCAGCTTACCACACCCCTTGCCTATGTTGCTTAAAGTAAATTCCAAGTTTTCAGTAAATTCAACAAATGAAGTCATTTCCTTCCTAACGTTCTTAGTAGAATTTCAAGACCATGCTTTAGTGTTTGCCCTTTCTAATTCTCAGATACTTCAATTATTTACCCATATTCTGTAGGTGTCCTTTCGGACAAAATATTTAAAGCAATAACTGATCGGTCATCTATAGAAGATTTCCACGCACATCTACCTGCTAACTTCATTCCAGCAAGAGCCATGTCATCATTAACCCAAAAGTTCTACTTTAGAGTGCAGGAGTTGGATGAGAACCTGACAGAATTTATCCAGGATATTAATTAAGTTTACACCAGGGTATTCGATCATCATTTCCTTGAAGACCAAATTCTGCAGACGATTGTTGTAGGTATCTCTCCGCCCTATAGGTCGTATCTATGTTTTGCATCTCGACCTCAAAACCTTATTAGAATTACAGGCAATGGCTGTGTTAGCCGAAAGAGTAAGGTACACCGATACCTTACGAGTCGCTAAGGAGAACCCTCCGTCTTCTAACAGTTCTCGGTCACCACCTCGCCGAACGTTACCCACTCGCAAATGTTATGCATGTGGATCAAAGGAACATCTTCGAAACAAATGCTCCTTGATAAAATCGAGCGGAAATCGGAACGGAGCTGGTCCCCCTCAGGGTTGTTTTAAATGTGGCTCCTTTGTTCACCTTGCCAAGAATTGCATTAATCTTATCAGCACACCATATTGCTCAACTTCTGGTGATACCTCCGCTAACCCTGATGATAGGAAATGACTAGTGTCATCGGCTGAGTCAGCATGTTCACCTCCCCAAGGCTCAGCCCCGTTAAACCAAGTAAAATTCTGTGAAGGGTGAAATTTCTTCTAATTTGTCATTTGAAAGCCCTAGAAAATGCCTCATAATTGCGGCAGAGACCCCAGAATTGATGCCATTTTTTAGAATTGAAGTAAATAACGAGCCAGTCACGGCTCTATTAGACTCAGTAAGTGTGAGTTTAATTATTTCAGAGGAGTGGTATTCTAAATTAAAAACGTCTTTTAAGTTTCCGGACTATTGTATGTTCCGGCAAACGCATCACCATTAGAAATTTTAGGTTTCAATTTTGCTAAAGTTCGCATTTCAAAATTTACCAGGAAAGTGAAGTTGTTTGTTACTAAACAAGAGTAATATTGGGGGCCGATTTAATGTGCAATTCTGGTCTTGTGCTCGACATTCAGAGCAAGGCGTACACCTTCAAGTTTGCTAGTAACTGTAATATTCCCCTTTTGAAATGTAATTCTGTTTCATGTTCATCTGTTTTGCCTACCCAGAGTGAGATGTTGTTACATCTTAGGCATCTACCTGAGGATCAGGCAGAAAGTATTAGAAGGTTGTGTCAGTCCTTCCCTGATGTATTTTCAGATACACTTGGCGTTACGGATCTTATTGAATATAAGATTGAGTTAACAGATTATATTACAGTTAAGTTACCGCCTTATAGGCTATCTCCACCTAAAATGAAGTCTGTGAGGTAAATCATCGATCAGATGTTAAAGGATGGTATCAATCGACCTTCAATGTCAGCGTATTCATCGCCCAAGGTGGCTTCAGGCCTGTTATTGATTACAGGGTTTTGATCGGTAAGGTGGTGTTGCAATCTCTGCCCCTTCCTGATCTTCACTCTTGTTTTTCATGGTTTCGAAAGGCCAAGTTCTTTACCATCCTTGATCTCAATCAGGCGTATAACCAGATACCTCAAGCAGAAGAATCGAAACATCTAACGGCTTTCACCACGGATTGGAACTTGTATGAATACAACCGCGTGCCTTTCGTGTTCCCCACTGGTCCAGCTGTTCTTAGTAGAATGCTAGACAGGGTCTTCTCTGATATCAAATTCGAATATCTGTATCATTACCTCGATGATGTCGTCGTGTTTTCTGAGACTTTTGAAGAACATTTAGATAATCTGAAGGAAATCCTCAATCGCCTTCGGAATTTTGCTAAGCCTTCTGTGTCGTTCTTAGGGCATATTGTGCCGCCCGATGGAGTTTCCACTGACCATTCCTGAACACAGGCTATCCGTGATTACAAGCGTCCTAAGGACAACAAAGGCATTGCCAGGTTCATAGGCATGGTAAATTTCTGTAGGACATTGCAAACTTCGCTAACAGGGCTGCGCCCCTGAACTTCCTGCAGAGGAAAGGCGTCAAATTTGAATGGGGCCGTCTCAACAAGTCCCTTTTGAAGACCTGAAATTAGCTCTCTGTGACGCCCCTGTATTAGTCATGCCCGATTTCTCTAAGAAATTCATAGTCCAAACAGATGCCTCTTCGTCGGCTGTTGCCGCTGTCCTTCTTCAGGAAACCGAACACGGAAGGTGGCCCATCGCCTATGCTTCTAGGACCTTATCGTCTCAGGAAGCCTAATACGCTATCTATGAACTTGAGGGTTTGGCAGTACTGTTTGCCCTAGAGTAGTTCCGCCTTTATCTGGAGCATGTCAAATTTGAATTAGAGGCGGATAATCAAGCCTTAAGTTGGGTTTTAGCTTGGCCTCGTCGTACTGGACGTATCGGCCGTTGGACTATCAGCATCCCAGCATTCCAATTTGATGTGCGTCACATTAGAGGATCAGAAAATGTAATTTCTGATGGACTAAGCCGCATGTATTCCAATGAGGTTGAGACCAGTGAATTGGAAGATAGTTCTTCCCTTTCCATGCCCATACCTTCGTGTATTAATGCTATTCTGACAGATGCCCCTATGTTATTTCGGGATTTTGAGAAATATCATCTTGAAGATACAGTGTTGGCTCCTATAATGGAAAACTTTTGCTCTGGGGAACATGTTGACCGTTAGGTATTGAGGAGCGGGGTTTCGTGTTGCCCTTCGAGGCACGATCAGATGATGAAAGTAGTGGTTCTAGCTGTTCTTGTACCCTTCATTCCTCAAATACTACCATGAGACCCCATTAGGCATCTTCAAAACTCGGGAAAAGATCAGAGAGACGTTTATTTGGAAGAGTATCGACAGTGAAATTAGAGAAATGGTTAAAGATTGTAAATCTTGGTTGCTTAGTAAGCCCACCTGGTCCACTAAGCTGGGACTGTTGTCATCTCATCAAGCATCTCGCCCCATGGAGCATCTATGTATAGACTACGTCGGACCTTTCCCCAATCAAAGGGGAAAAGAAATAAATTCATTCTGGTATGTGTAGATAACTTCACTAGATTTTCATGGTTGTTTCCGACTAATCTGGCAACCGCTCAGTCAACTATATCTTGTCTTAATATTAGTTTTGCTTCTGTTAGTCCTTGTCAATATATTGTTTCCGATAATGCTAAGGCTTTCACATCCAACTTATTCCGAAAACTCTGTTTCGACCTGTCTATTTCACATGTGACAACTTCTGCTTATTACCCTCAACCATCTCTGGCTGGGCGGGTCAATCGTAATCTTCGATTGACGTTGATCGCTTTTCATCATGAAGATCATTACAGGTTGGATACTTCTTTGCATTGGTTATCGTTTGCGCTAAATTGGGCCGTTCATGAATCTCACAAGTTCACTCCGGCACCTCTCATGTTGAAGTCTGTTCCCAACACGCCACTCTTTAATCTTTGGTCACTTAATGAAATATTGTCAGAGACAATAGATCCCGATAATATTATGGTTAAAAATGTCGTTCCTGGGGGCAAGCTTGCCCCCAGATTTCATGGGCCATATATTATTTTGGATTTCTTAACACTTGTCATTTTATTGGTCAGCAACTCAGCCACCGAGAGGAAATATAGGGTTCACCTTTCTCAGGCGAAACCAGTATAAATGCTTTACTTTAGTGTATAGGCCACTAAATCTTGGCAGTAGGAAAAGTTAGGGCTGTTGTCATCTCATCAAGCATCTCGCCCTATGGGGCGTCTATATATAGACTACGTCAGACCTTTCCCCCAGTCAAAGGGGAAAGTAAATAAATTCATTATTGTGTGTTTAGATAGCTTCACTAGATTCCTTACAGTACTGGTCCTGCATCTTAAAATTAATTAGATGAAGAGTATTTGTAATATGGAGGCCCTCTGCGCCGACCATAAGGGAATGATTTTGTACAACCTTCCCCTCTATTACGTGTATGTTTTTCCATGGCCTGGTGGCCATTACCTAGCCCCCGTCTCCAAATCCCGGCCTTCAAACACACACTCATCCTCAATGCCGCTCGCCTAATCACAACCTGCAACAAAAATAGTACTCTCAATATCCATCAAACATTCTCTGTCGCTGAGTTAATTACGGTTTCAGTGCCTCCTCAGCCATCGGCAGCCGGTTATCAATATCTGGCGACCGATGCCGTCGTAGGGTAAGGGTCCACTCCACTCTGGTCCAGTCTCCTTCTGAACGGCGCGCCGGAGCTCCATCCTTTCCGGCAAGGGCTGACGAGCGGTTCACCTAGCGCCAACCCGTCTTGGAACAGTATCCTACATTTGATCTACGGCGACAATCACCATGACTACCCCTCTCATGGTAGCAGGAGAGGTATATCTGAGGGTACTTGGGGGGCCCGGAGGACACCACCCTGGTATCGGCGGCGACAGCCGATCTTCCCATCAAACTTGAACTAGGCACCACGGACTTAGACTACTGCGGGAAGACTTCAAAAATGGTTTTCAAAATTATTTTCTCTAAAATGAACTTTCAGCAAGAAATTTTCCATCTGTGAAATTCCAACATACTTTTCTTTTTGCAAATTACTACAGTGTCACCCCAGGGAAGGAACCGAAAGGCCAGCATGCTGACCATTCCGCCAACGAGTCGCACATACTGTATATAACATGCTATTTTATTTTGTTTCATACTATTTCACAATTCCGTGAAGAAGAGAAAAGAATGCTGAGGGAGCCAATAGTAGTACCAGTTGGTGCGAGTTGCAATTAAGGAGAATCATGGACGTTCCGGTGAGATGGAGGGAGATAAGTCTTTTAACGGAAGTCTGAAATGAATGTAGGTCTATTTTAATCAATGTACATTGTAGAGCTGGCACGCAATAGGGAGGGGAATGAAGTTGCGAAGTTGTGGAAAATAGGTGGATTAATGTTTTAAGAGAAAGAAGAAGAAGATAAAGGGTCCTTATTAGGAGGTGAGTTTAGGGAAACTACCGGCGAGGAATTAGTGTGAGTCACTACAGGTGAAACAGCAGACGGAAGATGGGGAAGAGCGAAATGTTATGGCGGGGTGTTGGGAGAATAGTAAATGGAATGCATGGGGCGGGAAACGTAGAGTAGAGTATTGGAAGAAGGAGGGGACCAGGCTCGTGAGAGGAAGAGGAGAGAGAAGGAGGTAGGTTCTGCAGCCATCAGGGAACTCAAGAGAGCCCAGGACATGAGGGGATATAATAAGGTGGGTGCGTATGGGGCTTTGATAGGCATGCGAGGAAAGTGCGTGCAGGATGGGGAACTGGGAAAGACTGATATCCACGGAAAAGTTTAAGGCAGAAGTTGAGGAAAGTAGAAGTAAAGGAGAAGGGTAAGGAGAAAATGGTTATTTTCCACTTTGGTAGTAACAGCGTAAGCAGTAATAGGTACTAACATAGTTAGGGATGTGCGGGACAAGGTTACGACAGTGAGAGAGAAGTTTGAAGGAGCAGAGTTTGTTATCAGTGGGGTACCGTGGAAGAGGGGTATTGCGCAGAGGGTGGTCGGAGATTTAAATTAGACTATGGAGACAGTTTGTTATTTGCTTTACGTCGCACCGACACAGGTAGGTCTTATGGCAATGGGATGGGAAAGGCTTAGGGGTTGGAACGAAGCGGCCGTGGCCTTAATGAAGGTACAGCCCCAGCATTTCCCTGGTGTGAAAATGGGAAACCATTGAAAACCGTGTTCAGGTCTGCCGACAGTGGGGTTCGAACCCAATATCTCCCGGATGCAAGCTCACAGCAGCGCGACCCTAACCACACGGCCCACTCGCACGGTGGAGAGAGTTTGTGGAAAATAGGAAGTGATATTTATAAATCCTAATGGGTGGGTAGGAGATAAGGGTTTATTCTGAAATGGCCTTCACGTGAACCGCAAGGGTACATAAAAGCTAGGGGGTTTGCTTAGAACGGTAATACAGAGGCACGGTCAGGGTAACATGGTGGGCTAGGGAGGAGTGGGAAGAGTATGGCGAGCTGTAAGTCAAGCACGGATAACATAAAGATTGTTAGTATTAAACTGTAGATGTAGGCCTATTGTGTTTCTGTATAATTCGTTTTACGTCGCACCGATGCAGTTAGGTATTAACCCGAGAACGGTCGCTGTGGGTCGTCATGACCCGCACGCTTACATTTCCGTTCACTCCCCCTCCACCAATGGCGACACAGCAACACCCCTCCCAGTATCTTCCTAAGTCTACCCCCTCTACACAGCACAACAGGCGGCACTCAGTTCGAGCGTAACAATTCTCGAGGAAAGTAGTGTGCGGGTCACCACGACCCACCGCGACCTTTTGTGTTCACTTAAATGTTCTGAGTTAAATTTTACATTTCAGTACGTTATCCTTGTTTCGGTGAAATGGATGAGAGAGAAGCAGACCGTATTCGTTCTCTGCTAAATGAATCGTTCTCGGCAGAAACAGACAATGAACTGGGTGGTGATGAAAGTGATGTAGGGACTGATGTCGATCCACAAGAAGAAATACAAGACGACCAAGTCCGGAACACAGATACGGAACAAAGTGATGACAGTGATTACGAAGTAGCCACTGACGATGGACATTCGGAAGGCAACTCTACTTCGGATGATGACATCCCACTGCTTTATAGAGGTAACTACACTGGTAAAGACGGCACTAAATGGAAACTGGCTGAACCTACACAATCAGTCCGTACAAGACGCCGGAGTATTGTAACTCATCTTCCAGGGTGCAAAGGAGCAGCGAAAGAAGCTAACACATCGGTGAAAGCATGGCAGTGTTTCTTCACAGATGACATTCTACAGAAGATCCTTGATTATACCAATATATACATCAATATAATAAAAGACAATTACGAACGTGAAAGAGACTCAAAGAACACAAATTTAGAGGAGATAAAGGCATTACTAGGACTTCTGTTTTATGCAGGAGTATTGAAATCATCGCACTTGAATACGGATGAAATGTGGAGTGACGATGGGACTGGAGTGCCTTTTTTCGGTCTGTAATGTCTCAACAGCGCTTCCGGTTTCTTCTCAGAGCTCTTCGCTTTGACGATAAAAGGGATCGTCACATTAGAATTGCTGGTGATAAACTCGCTCCACTGCGTGAGGTTTTTGAATACATCGTAGCTAAGTGTCAAGCAAACTTCAGTGTATCGGAATATACCACAGTCGATGAAATGCTGTGGGGATTTCGTGGCAGGTGTCCCTTTCGTCAGTACATGCGAAATAAACCCGCTAAGTACGGCATAAAGGTGTTTTCCATTGTTGATGCTCGCACTTTCTACGTCCTGAACATGGAGGTCTACTTGGGGAAACAACCACAAGGTCAGTATCATCAAGTCACACAAACTCCTGCTGAAGTTGTAATGAGGCTTGTATCACCTATTTCAGGAAGTGGACGTAATGTCACCCACGACAACTGGTTCACAAGCGTTCCCCTAGCTCACAACATGTTGCTGCAACATAACCTAACAACTGTTGGTACCATTAAAAAAAATAAGACACAGCTTCCTCTTTGCTTTGTGAAAAGTACGGGGCGTGAGGTACATTCTTCCATGTTTGGATTTGGCAAGAATCTTACAACTCTGGTATCCTACGTACCAAAGAAAGGAAAGGTTGTCATCTTAATTTCAACGATGCACCACGGTATATCTATTGATCCTAGCACAGGTGATGCGAAGAAACCAGAGATCACTACGTTCTACAATTTAACGAAAGGTGGGGTTGACGTAGTCGATGAAATGTCGGGAAGTTACTCTGTGGGTAGAAAAACAAACAGGTGGCCCCTTACTGGATTTTTTCATCTTATGGACGTGACAGCTATCAATGCACTAGTTGTTTATTCCTGGAGCAACAAAGACAAGCATCAGGTGAGGAGACAGTTCTTGAAAGAACTCGCCAAGGAATTGGTTACGCCGTATATGAGGACCCGTTTGCTGACTGGAAATCTCAGCCGTCAGCTTAGGACGGAAATTCTACGCACTCTGAAAGAAACGGATTCACTCCCTGAGGGTCCTCAAGAAGATGAAGGTACCAGAAAACGGAAAAGATGTGCACTATGCTCCAGGACTGGCAACAAAACATATCAGACGTGTGCGATCTGTAAGAAGTTTGTATGTGGAATCCATGGCAAACTGACTTGCCTAGACTGTCTGGAAAATGCCTAAACCAGAGACTGAGAACTGTGAGAAGGTGTATTAGTAAATATTTTTTTAAATCTTAGCCAGAGATTCTGAATTTATCAGTTGGTTTCACCATTTATTATTTTCTGGTTTTTTTATATGTTTACTCGTACCAAAAGTTTATGTGTGAAAATCATTGAAAAATTCAATATCGTGACTATTCAAAAATGATCTCTAAATCTTTCTTCATGTTCTTAGAAGGCATTCATGTAAAATTATTTCTGAAATTTAACAATATTCCAGAAAATAATACTAATCCTTGTAACACATGCAATTAAGTTGAGGTTTTGTATTAAAGTTTTAAAAATTCATTTGTAGATGTATAGTAAGAACATAAATAAAGGTTCAGTTGTTTTTATGTCCTAGATAATAGTATTAATTGATGTACAAACATAGTTTTTAAAAATAACAAGTCCTGACGAAATAAGTTAAATAATAATATGTGGGTCATGGTGACCCACCGCGACCACTTTAAGATGCACCATGCGCGCGACCACTGCCGGGTTAAGTCGGCGAAGGGATGGAAAAGGTGCAGAAGCGGGAAGGAAGCGTCCGTCGACTTAGTTAAAGTACAACCACAGCATTTGCCTTGGATGAAAATGTGAACCACGGAAAACCATTTTCAGGGCTGCCGGCAATGTCTATCTCCCGGATGCAAGCTCACAGCTGCGCGCCCTTAACCACACGGCCAACTCGCCCGGTTAGACCTATTGTAAAAACAGAAATAGGTTTAAATAACTTAATAGATATACAGTATACTTACCAGAGATTCTATTAGGGACAGAATCATGGTTTGGAAGTGATATTATCAATGCGGAAATATTCTCAATGAGACTGGAGTGTTTATACAAGGAGCAGTAGCAGGGGGGTATTTATACTGGTGAAGAAGAATTTATAATTACGTAAATGTTAAATATGAGAAACATGAAATTCTGTGTCTAAGGCTCCTATCTAAAGATAATAGATAACTAGATGTTATTGTGGTGTACAAACCTGGAAGGAGCGGTGCCGGTACTGATGCGGAGTTGTTTGATAAAGAAATAATTTATTTGGGAAATGACGCAGAAAGGAGCGTTATTGCAGAGGGTGGTCTCAATTTAGCAAATATTAATGGGGAGGGTGATGCGAATGATAGAAAGCGTGATAAACAGGTGGTGAAAAGGTTCATTTGGGAAGAGCAGCTGAATCACAATGTGATTGAACCAACCATAGGAGAAAATATTCCAGGCGTAGTGCTGATAAAAACAGACAAGCTCTATAGGGAAACTGGTGTGATAAAATGGCAAGTCATTATGAATCTGAGTTTGTCGTAGTTAAAAATAAATGCGATGTAATGGAAAGTTTTAAAACTAGGACTATTAGGCAATACAATATGGTTAATAATATAATAATTTCTGCTCAATGAAAAATGGTAAATAAAATATAAACTGCCTATTAGAGTTAGGAATGATTGTGGAGGTAAGGTGAGGTTAAAGGAGCTTACTTGAAATTGGATTTAACAAAAAAGTCAGCCAGGAATAATATGAGGCCAAACATAATTAGCAGCCTTATACATTTTCGGGAAAATGGAATGGTATGTATTAGTATGTTCAGGCAGAAAGTAGTAAAAATGATATTGTTCTTACGTCAAACTAATACGTTTAAGACATTTAGAGACGCTGCGATGCTGGAATGTTGACCTCCAGGAGTTCATTTACGTTCCAGTAAATGAATGGACACGAAGCTGACGTGTTCATCTCCGTCAAATACAACCGGACTGTTACAGGACGGAACCTGCCAAGTTGGGCTCAGAAGCCAAGGGCTCTACCCTCCGAGCTACTCAGCTCGGTGGCTGAGCGAGGTTCCACGAGACATATTGTAGGAATTATAAGGCAAGGCGAATGTAGTACTTCCATAAGGCAGAAGTATTCAGTCGGCAGTATATTAAGATATTCAGGTTTAAGGATAATCTCCAGGTTGAGAAGGTGACTAGTACTGGTTAAGTACAGAAATTTACCTATGATAATAAAGTTGTTCATAAAAAGATACAAACTTTGAAAGCTGAAAAAAGCTGGGATTTAATTTCATTTCTGAGGTCATATTAAAGGCATTGAGTTAGGATATAGTACCATATGTGGAAGACATTGGTTACTGTTCACGTTAAGGAACTATACCAAAGGAATTGGGAAATTCTGTAGTAGCCCCTATGTATAAAGAAAAGGTTTATAAATATAAAGTCGATAATTACAGGCCAGTCAATTTGATAGGTGTTACATGTAAGTTATGGGAAAGCATTGTGATACATTAGACATGTTTGCGAAATTACTAACTGGTTTCATAGGAGGCAGTTCTGATTTCATAAAAATTATTCCATTGAGGTTCAAATTGAAGGATTCCAGTAAGACATACCAGATAATTTAGATTCGGAATGTCGACTGGATTTTGTAGCGATTGACCAATCTAAGTCGTTTGGTAGGTTAGATCACGGGAGAGCGGCCTGCGCGTCGTGATGAGGATAATATGATGATGAAGACGACGCATTCACCCATCCCCCGTGCCAGAGGAATTAAACAATTATGGTTAAATTTCCGACCCTGCAGGGAATCGAACACGTGGCCCCTGTGACCAATGGCCCGCACGCTAACCATTTATCCATGGAGCCGGATATCTACTAAATAAAGTACAACAATTGTTTATACTTAAACCCTCACTTATTACCGGTAATAAACGAAGCAAACGGTAACAAAATAAATGAATAAATAAATGACAAAAACGAAAAATGACAAAAATACAAAAATAAATGACAAAAATAGCAAAATGAACATGAAATGCATCAATAAATGATCAATCGCTCTTTGGCAATGATTATATCTGTATTCCACTGTACTTGTATTTTATTACTTTCTGAAACACGAGTAGCTAATCATATTTCCACAGGCACTGCGGTGAGATCCAGAACGACATCTGTGTAAACATTTAGGGCTAATTAACAACTATCTACACTTAAATCAACTCTAAGTGAATCACAACTAACTAAATTAACACGCGAACAAAAAAAATCGTTTAAATAATTATTTAAATCCCTCACGTGGATGTCAATCACCAAGCACACACAACATTTACACAGCAACATCAATGCATAATCACAAAAATAAAGCACACACAACCTGTAAATATAACGTTAGTTCTCACAAATGGACACGGAACACTATAACACTCTCATTCATTATTCACCAACTTCCACACATGCTGAATGAAACTTTACTGGCATCGAACCCGAACCTAGTCCTACTCTAATTTCAACCACATATTGACGGAGCTCATTCCAAAGTTTCTATGTCCCCTGATCTCCATGCTCATATACAGCCGATCAAATAAATACTAACCTTCAGATGACAAACACTAGGACAGGACATTAACTATAACATAGGCCTCCAAATACAGGGTGTTTCAAAAATAATATACGTATTTCGAATGCATATAGCCTATTTATTAAACTGCAAGACATACGAATATGAAACCTTACACACATATTTACGAACCTATCAAGTTTAGATTACAGATATTCAATATGTCCTCCATCAGCGCCACGATCAATATCACATCGATACTCAAATTCTTCCCATACTCGGGCAAGCATGTCCTTCGTCACTGATGTTATGGCAGTACGGATCCGGTTCTCCACCTCTTCCAGGTTCCGTGGGAGTGGTGATACATAAACGTTGTATTTAACGAAACCCCACAGGAAGAAGTCACAGGGTGTCAAACGGTGACCGTGGAGCCCAGCTGAGACATGCTAAGTTGCCAGCTCCTTGACGACCAATCCAGCGGTTCGGTAGTGTTTCATTCAAATATTCACGCACTTCGCGACTCCGGTGAGGGGGTGCACCTTGTTGAAAAACAAAGTTTTGTTCGTGCAGCCTCGGAAACAACCAGTTTTGTAACATACCGAGAGACTGCTGACCGTTAACTGTGTTTTCATCAAAGAAGAATGGGCCGTAAACAGATGATCGGGATATCGCACAAAACACATTGACTTGTGGCGAATCTCGTACATGTTCAATGACTGCGTGTGGGTTCTGTAGACCCCAAATTCGAACAATGTGTTTGTTCACCTTACCACTAACATGGGAAGTGTTATCATTGTCAATAGCATCAAGAATCTCGTTACAAAATGCCACACGTTTGCGTTTTTCATCAGGACGCAGAGCTTGTAATAGCTGTAACTTGTACGGCTTCATAACCAACCGATATCTCAATACACGCCAAATTGTTGTTTTAGGCAGTTGTAAATCCCGACTGGCAACGACGAGTTGATTTTGAAGGACTACGTTGGAAAGCAGTTTCAATTCATGCAACATTTTCTTCAGGAACACGAGGGCGGCCAGGACTCTTTCTTTTACATACACATCCTGCATCTAAAAACTATCGATGCCATCTGCGAATGATCCACCCATTCGGAGGATCAATTTGGTACCTCAACCTGAAACGTCTTTGCACTGTAATCACGGAATTGCACTTCGCAAACTTGAAAACACAAAATTATTTCTGCTGCGGAGTAGCCATTTTAAACATATGACGGTTACCAAGCAAAACAGAAGACAACTGACATCTAGCGGCTGTTAATATAAACTGGACTATGTATTCGTTTCTCCAATAGTCGAGCAGAGGCGCAGAGATCGATAGTTTGGACAAAATAATACTTTGTAATACGTATATTATTTTGAAACACCCTGTACAACAGTCTTTGGGGCGTCACTTTACTTCGTCAGAGAGATCGACGCAGATATCAAGCCCAACATCAGTGTCCGTCTGCTGAAATGGCGGTATATTACTGGTGTTCTGTCTGAAAAGCGGATGCCAGTCAAATTAAAGGGCAATGTGTACAAAACCACTGTCAGGCCTGCGCTCAGTTATGCCTCCGAATGTACGGCAAGGCAGCGAATGCATGTCAGGAAGATGTGGAAGTTACGATGGTCGGCGGGTTTCTCTTTGCATGTCAAAGTGTTCAATGAACATGTGCGAGGATCTTTCAAAGTTGTATCCATCAGCAACAAGATGGAGGAAAAACATCTCTGCTATATGGTCAAATCAGAAGAAGAAATGAACACCAATTAGTACAGAAAGCTCTTGCCATCGAAGAGCCGAAGAGAGGGAGACGGAGCCCTAAGGCAACATGGAAAAGAACCGCTGACGCTGCCTTAAGGAAAACTGAAGTGCCATTAGATCTGGTGCATCAACGTCGCAGATACACTCTCCGAGTCAGATGAGCTGACCCTGAATGAGCTCGGGAGTGCCCTTTTTATGGGTACATATACGGCCAGGAAAGAAGAAGAAAAATACATTTTTCTATCTCGATGACGTAAACAACTAGCATATCACATGCTTCTCTTAATTAACTTACACATTTGAAGATCCTTTACATATACCGAAAGAGGAACCACCCGTGATCGAACTGGCGTCCGCGGGGTCTGCTTCACCCTTTCAAATTGTGCGCGTTGTGGGCTATGATGCAACGCTTCCGGTTCGCTAGCCCGCCTGCTAAGACACGACTACGACGTCACGAAACACGTGGCCCACATGTCAGACAGAACCACCTGGAAGGTTTTTTAAAACTCCGCTTCCAGATCAGAAATCGACTAACGTACAAGAGGAACGTGTAGCTTGCAATAATATATACCTCATGTCCAAATTTCATATTAATAACTATTTTATTTAAGGAGATATGGCAACGTCAAGATATCAAGTAATTTCAATGACGTGTATGCTCAGGGTCAAGCCCGGGTATATAACACGAGCGGGAGGACAGTATAGACACAGTACAGCACAGTACAGCATAGTAGAGACCTGCTGCCCGAGGTTGTGTCGGCAGTAATGTTCAACGTTCTCCTTCTTCTTCTGCTTCATCTTCACAACGAACTCCAACTACAAGTGACAAATATTTGATTGGAAGAGGTGTTAAATTACGAAAACAAACCCTGATTTGGTGAGGATGATTAAAAATTTCTTACAAGGTGTTTTAGGAAATGGCGATGTCATAACGGGTAAAAATTTAAATAATTTAGCATCGGAAGTGACAGGAATGTGTGTTACTACGGTGAAAAAAATACAGTTAAAATCAGTGATGTCAATACCTACGTAACCCCCACTAAAAAGACAGTTCGGAAGCAGAAATTTAAATTTGATAAAAGACGATTTCACTCGGGACCTGTTTTGTCGAACAGTTTTTGAGTATTTTTTAGTATTACTTGAATGTCACACTAATGTCCGACTCCTTGGCTGAACGGCCAGCATACTGCCCTTCGGTTAGGAGGGTCTCGGGTTCGATTCCCAGCCGGATCGGGGATTTTAACCTTAATTGGTTAAATCCTATGGCACGGGGGTTGGGTGTATGTGTTGTCTTCATCATCATTTCATCCTCATCACGACGCGCAGGTCACCTACCGGAGTCAAATAGAAAGACCTGAACCTGGCGAGCCGAACCCTTCCTGGGATATCCCGGCACTAAAAGCCATACGACATTTCATCACACTAATGTAAGTGTTCCCAATTGCGATGTATTTGTTAATAATAATAATAACTAGTTTTTCTGGGGACCTACACGTCAAAGTAAATGTATTTTTTTCCCTTTTACAAATATTTATGGAAAATAAAGTAGAATAAAGTAAACAAATAACAATAATCCGACCTATTTGAAACATTTTATGGTTTATAAAACACCTTAAAGTGGGAGTTAACGCCTTAAAGTGTGTTGACTTCCCTTAAATGTCAGAGGCTACCATCTGGGCCACGAAGGAGCCAATAATTATACTAACACTAATTATGAATAGTTAATAATAATTCAGTTGTCTCTTCATCCAGTATGAATACATTATTATTTTCACTTTTCAAAATGGTTTACATTGAAAACTGTGCAGCCTGTTGGTGGGATCCAATTGGATAATTTGAACATTCATTCTGTTAACAATTATATGATAATAGCACCAACAACAACAATAGCAGGAAATTATATTATTATTATTATTATTATTATTATTATTATTATTATTATTATTATTATTATTATTATATTGCCGGACTGAGTGGCTCAGACGGTTAAGGCGCTGACCTTCTGGCCCCAACTTGGCAGGTTCGATCCTGGCTCAGTCCGGTGGTATTTGAAGGTGCTCAAATACGTCAGCCTCGTGTCGGTAGATTTACTGGCACGTAAAAGAACTCCTGAGGGACTAAATTCCGGCATCTAGGCGTCTCCGAAAACCGTAAAAGAGTAGTTAGTGGGACGTAAAACAAATAACGTTACTATTATTATTATTATTATTATTATTATTATTATTATTATTATTATTATTATTATTATTATTCATGTGGCTATTTCAGCCTTATAATGCTCCGGAATTTACGTGATATGGAAAACTACAGAAATCATTTCAAGAACAGCCGGTGGGAATTGAACCCACGAAACGTCCGGACTTCGGGTTAGTATCCCGTCGCACTATCACTGAGTTAGACCAGTTTTATGGGTCATTTAAGTTTGTGTTTTAGTATTCAGGGGTCTCCCTTCGTTACCTCATATCCTACTTTTGATCGCCATAATACAATATTAACATTATTTTCTTCATGTCTAAATTCCCGAGCTGCAATAATAATAATAATAATAATAATAATAATAATAATAATAATAATAATAATAATAATAATAATAATAATAATAATAATAATAATAATTCAGTTTACATCGAAATGACAAATAGATTCCAATAAAAGTTGTTATTCCTGCTCTGGATCGTTTGGTGCTAATGAGGTAGACGATTTGGCAACTCTGACTACGGCAGACGTAGTAAATCCTATTAGCCCATAATAGACAACGGGCTGCCGCTGGAGGTTAGTGGTGTGGGGCGAGGTCGTCATGTTTTGTCCCCAACTGTACTACATTCTGTGAGTGTAGCTGGTGATTGTATGTTCTAAAGCAATGGGTGCAGCGTCACGATTTTCCCACCAGGACATTGACCCCTGGCACGTTACGGCCACGTGCTATTGTTTACAAACAAGACCACATGCTCGTGTTTTGATAGCTGTCAACTTGACGGATCCTAACCTCACTTTTGACCACGTGCTCGTGATTTAGATAAGTGGGCGATGCAAACCTCACAGCTGTCGTACTGACAAGTCCTAACCTGATTTTTGACTACGTGCACTTGTTATGACAGCTGTGAGGCGCGGAATTCGAATAAGTGGGTGACCCTAACCACACAGCTGTCAGCTTAACAGGTAATTAACCTTACTTTGACAGATGTGAGGCGCGGAATTTGAGTAAGTGGGCGAGGCTAACCTCACAGCTGTCATCTTGACAGGACTTAGCCACACATCACGGGCTTTTAACAAGTGGGAAGAGCGGAATTTTGAAAAAGAGAACGACTCATTCATCACAGCTGTCATCTTGAAGGGACTTAACCACACACCACGTGCTTTTAACAGGTATGAGGCACGGAATTTTGAAAATGAGAGCGATGCTAACGTCACATCTGCTATCTCAACCGGACTAAGGCGCGCAAGAGTGCAAGGCTAACCTCACAGACTCTGGGGCTTAACTACACAGCACCTAGTTTAACGGCCAGATGCCCTTCCCGACGTCGTCTTGCTGGATCCCCTCCCGGAGGCTACCTTTGTGGGGCTTAACCTCTTAGGGTCCTAGTTTTAAGGCTAGATGCCTTCCCGACACAGCCTTGGAGGAGCCTAACCTTATAGGACTCTCCCTAATTTAAGGCTAGCTGCTCTTCCCGACACCATCTTGTCGGATGCCCTTTCCCGACACTACCTTGGAGGGGCCAAAACCTTACAAGGCCTAATTTTACTATCAGATGCCCTTCCCGACGTCATCTTGGAGGGGCCTAGTGTTACGGACAGATACCCTTCCCGACACCATCTTGGAGGCTTTACTTTTCCAACCGACAGAAAAATAACTATGATCACAACTCCTCTGCCAAAATGCATCTCTACTTAGTTGTGCATCTGTGTTATCGTGTGGTCTCTTGAAGGCTATACGTCACCATCCGACAGATGGATACCCTCCTCATCTTCTGACCCTTCTCTCCTTCTCCTTATCGTCTGTCCCCAGTTTTTACAAATACGTGCCTTCCCTCTTCTTCCTTCTCCTCCTCCTCATGATTTTTACTGATAGGCTTCTGGATACCGTTTATGACGCAGGGAAGGTAATAAGATAAAAATGAATGAAGCAAAAAACTTGTTCAATCCTGTTTTCAGCTGTACCTATCCTAGTCGCCACTGCCAGTTCCCCCTTCCCGACACCATCTTGGTGGCTTTACGTCCCCATCCGACGGACTAATAACTATGATTACACCTCCTCTTCCTTTACCTAAAACGCACCTCTACTTAGTTGTGCACTTTTGTTATCGTATGGTCTGCTTAAGTCTTTACGTCCCCATCCGACAGATAGATAACCTTCTTTCCTTTATCGTCTGGCCCCTTCCCTCTTTCTCGTTATTGTCTGTCCCTAGATGCCTTCCCTCCTCCTCCTCCTCCGGATGCCTTTTATAACGGAGAGAAGATAACAAGATAAAATGAATAATGCAATGAACAATAATACTCATCTACTTTTACGGTTTTCGAAGAAATACTTACGTTGTATGTATGATGGGTATTCAGCCCAAAGGCTGGTTTGATCCTCCACAGCTCCACCAACAGCTGTCGTAGATAGCCTAGGTGCCACTGAAGAGGCATACTAGTGAAATGAGGAGCGAGATAGTTTCCCGTTGCTTTCCACACTGAGTCAGATGTTGCTATTACATATCAGTCTGCCAAGCCCACTGAAAAGCATGCACCAACCGACCCTATGAGCGATATTTTCACACCATTCATAACCGGGACTTGCTACATAAGGAATGGTATTACTAGAATCGCGCATACGCCGGTCACTTTCGTACTGTCAAAGCTAACGAACAGACTGAGACAGGTCAATGAAAGTAACAAATTTATTCTAGCCCATACCAAAAGACGTAGTGCACTGTAAACACTACATCCCGCCAACAAAGGCATATACTTACGTTAAGTATAATATTAAACTCGTAAGCATGGTGAAGATTACAGTCGCCATCTTGCTCAAGGCTTTACGTCTTCATCCGACGACATCATAGCGTGACCTCCCTCTCCTAATGGAACTAAACATATCGACAGAGCACAAGCAATCTGTACAGGTTCAATCGCGTTACAGAGGACCGGAAATGCCTTGTGCTGTGCCCTTTACTAAGAGGAAGATGGCAACAATTTAATGTTTAGAACATACATAGTCTGTTGTTATCTTACCTTACTCATAAATTACAAATATACATGTATTTTTTGGAATAAACAATTATATGAATGGATTCGAACACTGAAACTGAACGGCAAACTACCCCTCTCCTTATTTTGCGAGCTGTCTACACATGATTCCTGGCAAAAACATATAGTCACCGTAACAGAAAATAAAAATAACAAAATGATTACTATTATATGCATGGAATCGAACACTGAAACACTCTGTTTTGTAGTAGAAAACAATGTGTAAGGAAACAACAGACTATACATGCTAACAAACGCACTGCATTAGGTAAAGAAAATACACCATTTCTCATTTTCGCTAGTACACTTGTTTAGTGTTATACGCACACGCAGACATTTAATTTGCTAGATGCAAATAAAACACAAGACGCAAAATCCGGAATTAGTTGTTACACAGAAAAAATATAAGTGTGCGACAAACAAATGCTATGAACTAGCCCTTACACACGTATATATTTTATTACTGCGTGCAGCAAAAAATAACTCAGATGTATTAAACACAGGAGTTTAATTCTCTGCACTCTTCATTCACATACACGCAGTATTAAAAACATAGATATAGGAAAGACACGAGGTTAATTCTTCATTCATATTTTGTGTTTACCTGAGATTAGCAATACATACTTACATGTGGGGAAAAATATGGGGAATATTAAATCATACTTTAAGATTTTTGTATGCGGGTGTGTGGTTTGTGCGTTGCTATCAAAAGAAACGAACGAGACCTTGTCTGTCTGCACGTCGCTAGTGGCTAGACCGGATGTTTGACTCAACAACACGCATGCACGTACAGCACACATTGACTTGGGTACAGTACCGATTACATACAGTACTGAGAATTATATAAAAATAAATGTCACATTTGAGTCGCGCTGTTATGGGAAAAACCATAAAAAATTTACAATTTGACTATCTTTTGTATTGTTTATCGATTCTGACACTATTCAATTTCCATAACCTGTAAGATTTCCTGACCTGCCCAGAGAATCAAACTCGAGACCTGACCGGGGTCGCTATCTTACTATCGGAGCATAAATCTATAGCTGTGTAGTCACTCTTATGTACACTCTCTATTCCCTATCCGAAACCGCATGTTATTATTATTATTATTATTATTATTATTATTATTATTATTATTATTATTTAGAAACTGCTCTTATCGTTATAAAAATAATTGTTAACTCTCTAAATCGATGCTAGGAGGCAACCCAACTTACGAGATATTTTCAAACTCGCATGCAACGGAAACTTCATAAATCACCGGGCATGTTGTCCATCCGTAGGCGACCCACGCGTTGTAATGGCCATTACCAATCTCCATAGCACTTTATCCCTTGAATGGCCTTGGCCTACCAAGCGGCCGCTGCACAGCCCCAGAGGCCTGCAGATTACGAGGTGTCGTGTGGTCAGCACGACGAATCCTCTCGCGCCCCATAGCACTTAGCTGCTGCAATTGATTCTGACACAGCTGGATTCCGTCGTTCAAATCCGTAGTTACTTTACATGAGATTTAAGCACCCTAGGTTCATTCCCGACAAGGTCAGGGATTTTTACCTGCAACAATAGAGCTGCTTAATATTGAGATAGCGACTCCGGTCTAGAAAGCAAAGAATAACGATTATCGTGCTGACCCAGTCGAAAAAGGTTGCTAATATGGGGTTCATGGCGAAATCATTTGCGTGCTGGTTAAGTTAACCTCAACACGCATGCAAGTCGCCTACAACGGCGTTAAATAAAACAGACCTTCTCCGAGGAATGGCTACATGATATTATTATTTAGAAACTGCTTCTTAATTAATTATCAGGATATGATTGTAAAAAAAATAGGAAGCTACGGAAATCTATCTTTAGAGCTAACAACAGTAGGGTTCAAATCCCCCAGATTCAGGCTTTTAGCTGGGCAATGATTAATGACTGGCAGATAAAATTATATTGTGTTGCTGGAGTAAAAGCTGACAGAGAAAACCTGAGTACCCGGAGAAAAAAACTTCGTGCCTCCGATTTCGTCCAGCACATTCTGTAACCAGGATTAGAACCACGGAATCCAGTGGTAGGAGGGCGGCGCGCTTCCGCTGTTTCAGAAAACGTAGTACACTGCAAATATTAGGTTTCAATACAAAGGCGTCTTGTTCTATAGCTGAATGGTTAGCGTGCTGGTCTTTAGTTTAGAAGGTCCAAGTTTCGATTCCCCCGGCCGTGTCGGGGATTTTAACCTTTATTCGTCAATTCTAAAGGCTGTAGGGCTGTGTGGGTGTGGCTGTCTTTATCACTAGAATTCATTACTGGTGGGGACCCATCACCATAGACGCGCAAGTCACCTATATGGCATCATCTTAAAAGACATGCGCTAGGCCCCCTAAAGGCCGCACACCATTCAATTATTTACGTACAAAGGCAGATTTATCGCATAATCAGTTCTGAGAAAAGAAAAAACTTCGCATTCGTACATTTTCCCCCGCTACATAGAATATCATAGAATCGTGGATATGTTTTTCGTCTTACAAGACGAGAGTGCGAGAAAATATTTTTTAGTTGTTTCCCCTATTAGTAGCCTCTTACTACATGCAGGAGATAATGCACCCTTTGACTCTACCTACAGGGAAGGTAAAACAAAAGAAAACGACTAAAAATAATGCCAAGGCTTATAAATTGTAAGAAATAAAAAGGACATTCTAGTTATCATTAAAACCATCATTAATATTTTCTGTCTCTTACCCGGAGGCCCCGGGTTCGATTCACGGCGAGGATAGGGAATTTTACCTGAACCTGTGGGCTGGTTCGAGGTCTGCTCAGCCTACGTGTTTAGAATTAAGGAACTGTGTGACTGTGAGATAGTGGCCCCCGGTCTAGAGAGACCAAGAATAACAGCCGTAAGTATTTGTCGTGCTGACTACACGACAACTCGTAATCTGCAGGCCTTCGAGCTCAGCAGCGTTCACTTTGTACTGCAGGTGTGTTTTATTATTATTAATTTATAGGTTTTAATTTAACACACACAGGAATACTGGTAGTATTGTACAGCGTACAGCAGCCCTGCTCAACGCGGCGCCCCCGGGCGCCATGGCGCCCGAGGTGCCCTTATATGGCGCCCTTCGCAATTAATTTCCAAATTAAATTTTACTTAATATTTGAAAACAATACTTTTGCATTTCAATAAATATTCTTACTTTTCTCTTAAAAATACCGTCCTCAAAGTCAGGAAATTGTTATATCCGTACCTCCACCTACACGAAGAGCTTTGAGTAAGCCATAAACGTGATCTAGGCCTAACTGACTCGTGTCCGCAATTAGTGAAGAGATGGAAGAAAGGTTCAGAAAGAGAGCTATTCGACATGTAAGTAGTTGCGACAAAGGGGAATCCTCCACAAACCTCTCACTGTGGGAGGGCTAGCGCCAGCTATAAGGCC
This sequence comes from Anabrus simplex, assembly GCF_040414725.1. Classification (NCBI taxonomy): domain Eukaryota; kingdom Metazoa; phylum Arthropoda; class Insecta; order Orthoptera; family Tettigoniidae; genus Anabrus; species Anabrus simplex. The sequence continues at coordinate 882,283,439 of NC_090266.1, forward strand.
CTCTCTACCCACGGAGCCAAATATAGCCGCATATTTATTCTGCCAAACAGAACCGCTTCCTTACAGTATGATTCACTTGATTGCAATGCCATAAACTACCTACCATGACAGAGTTTCACCAGGATGACAATGGGACACCCAATTCGCCCACAAAGTAACTTTAATCCCAACAAAGCTGTGCCGTAAACAATGAACAAACGATTGATGAAAGTCTTGCAATTGGAATGTTCCCAGTTCCCTAGCATTCAGGCGAAAAATCAGTATTACTTGTGAGCTTATGCTGGGCTTATGAAATACGTTTTGAGAGCCTTGTGTTGTGATACGTTGTACATTCAACATGTTTAGTGTGCATTTTTTCATTACTATTTAAACTTTCAATTATTCAGTTTATAATAAGTTATATTTCATTAAACATAACTCTTCTTAAGATGGCTAAAAGGCAAAGAAATTATAACTTTAACAGTGAATGGGAGGCCCAGTATTGCTTTATTGAAAACAAAGGAAAGTCTGTGTGTTTATTGTGTAATGCTAGCGTGTCTGTTCCTAAAAGAAGTAATGTACAGCGACATTTTTGACTAATCACAAAAAATTTGACAGTGAATTTCCTGTTAATTCTGAACTAAGGAAACACAAAGCGAAAGACCTAAAATCTAAATTAGCATTGCAACAATGTGCCTTCAAGAAGCCAGTTCAGCAAACGCGTAACGTGACAATAGCTTCTTAAAAAGTTTGTTACCAACTTTTATGTTATGTAAATGTAAATACTCTGTAATCTGTTCTTGTACCTCTGCAACTCTGTGTTATGTATATATACTATAAATACTCTGTAATCAATTCCTGTACGTCTGCAACTTTTGTGTTATGTAATTGTAAATAATCTGAAATCTATTCTTGTACTTCAGCAACTCTTATGTAAATGAAAATATTCCATAATCCATTCTTGTACTTTTGCAACTTTCATGTTACGTAAATGTAAATACAGTCAGAAATAATTCTCCGTAATCCTCATATTGATGATGTACATATTTTATATATTGTATGTGTTTATATGTTCAACCATTTACTAATTATCTTATATACACAAACTATATTTTGATGTGTAAGTGCCCGCCAGTATGTAATGTCCTGTACAATTCCTATGTATGAGCCTGCAGGCTCGTTGGAATTAATTGAAATAAATGAATGAATGAATGAAAGTTACGTCCTAGCTAAAAGGAAAAAAGCTTTCAGTGACGGGGAAGTAGTGAGAAAAGCTATGCTAAATGCCGCTGAATCTCTGTTCGAATCTCACAAAGATAAATCTGAATCGATATCTTCAATCAAAGGACTTCAGTTATCTCACCAAACTGTTGCTAGGCGGGTTGAACCAACACCTCCTAGATAACAAGGCCTCACAACAGCGCTGTGACGTCACGCTAAGGAGGCGATCGCAATCCAAAGAAATGCAAAGCATGGTTACAAACGAACATGATTTTAGTACTTTTAGCTTGTGGAATAACTTATTTACCAACAAATAAATTTTTAATATTAAAGGGCATGAATTATATTGCCGTTATTACTCTATCCTAGAAATTCTGTCATTAATGATAAACAACACATTGTTTTAAATCACGACAGCATTTTACAATGTTAACTTACTCCAGGCTGACTTGCTAACACACAGAATTGAAATTCACAAACATATTTAAATTTAAATAGGAACTGAACAGACAGTAAATGATTTTAAAATAAAAAGAGAACGCATAAAATTAGTTTTGGCCTAACATGTAGACTGTACTACAAAAATATGATACACTAACTTAACATTTATTTACAGACTTCCATTTTGTGAAAATAACAAATTTCTTAACTTGTACCATCTTGTGTGCATGCAGTGACAATTTTTATTTTGAACTGAAGTAAGTTTATAAAGGTAGTAAATTTAGAAAAGCACTGAGTTAATAATACACTTAAGAAAATGGAAATTGCAACACCATGAAGGTATTGGCCGTTTGTGTTGATTTTAAAGATATGGAACGATGTCATGTAGGTATGTACACGATCAAAGTTTCGGACCCATTGGATTGTTGTTACAGGTCTCCGCACGTGATTGGTCGCGGAGGAATCAACTCCAGTATACAGATTTTGGCGTAGCGTAGTTGACTTGCAGTCTGTGCAGTGAAGTGTTCTCCATCAAACATGCCTCGACGACAGACAAGAGCACAACAACTGTCACCGTTTGAGAGGGCTCGGATAATTGGGCTGTGCGAGGCTGGATTATCGCTAAGGACTGTCGCTGCACGTGTTGGCCGACAGGCATCTACGGTACAACTTGTATGGCAGCAGTGGTCAAATGAAGGTACCCACACTCGTATACCTGGCACAGACCCAGCGCGATAGACAACTGTGAGAGAGGATCGCCGCATCATTCGGATGGCCCGGATGGAACCCCATGCAACAGCAGCGCAAATTCGAGCAGCTATGGCATCCCACGTTACACAACAAACAGTTGATAATCGCCTACGTGCAGCTGGCTTACGGAGCCCGTGTCCCTGCAGAAGGTGTTCCATTGACCCCACAACAGCGACGTGTAAAGCTGGCCTGGTGTCGAGAAAGATCGACGTGGGTCGACGAATGGCATAGGGTCGTCTTTAGTGATGAATCCGACTTCTGTCTTGCCCGCAGTGATCGCCCGAATCGTGTGCGCCGACGTACCGGGGAGAGGGGCCGCCCAGAATCTTATTGTCGAGAGGCACACAGGGCCAACACCAAGCATTATGGTCTGGGGAACTATTGAATTTCATGTGAAATCACAATTAGTGCTTGTTGAGGGCACTATGACTGCTCGACAGTACGTTGATAGGGTACTCAATCCAGTGGTTGTCCCTATGATGGCGAACATTGATAATGAGATGTTTCAGCAGGACAGTGCCCGGTTTCACACTGCACGCATCTCCAGAGAAGGTCTCCGCGACATCCCAACCTTAGAATGGCCCGCCATATCCCCGGACCTCAGTCTTATTGAGCATGTTTGGGACATGATGGGTCGACAACTGGCCAACCGTCCTCAGCCACCAACAACTCTGGAACAACTGACCCGTGCAGTGCAGCAAGCATGGGCCACAATTCCTCAGGAAGCGATCCAGGGCCTTATTGACTACATGCCTCGACAAATTCATCAATGTATTGCAGCTCGTGGTGGGCACATCCTGTATTGATTGTTGTCCAAGCTTGCGGTCAGAGGGACCTGAAAGTGTAATCATCGAATCACAAGCAAACACTCGTCCAGCATGTTTAATTGCAGCAATGTAGCACCACTCCTTCTGGGTGTTGCAATTTCCATTTTCTTCAGTGTATGAAGGAAGAGGAGCATAACATTCACCTGGTCTGTAGGTAGGCCTAGGTCCAAATTATAACCCATTAGCATTAAAGTTAATAAGATATACATTATCATATATCAAGCATGCTAGTAATGCAAATGGACTTAAATATATTTTCCTATTACACGAGTACTGTACATACATATTTTGAGAAAAATGCAGACATTTTTGAATTTGTACAATGCTTTATGGATTCATTAGTTATGTTCCTGCAGCAGTTATTTATTAGAATAGTTGTACACTTCCAAATAATGTTGTAATACACATATTCTGAAGTGTGCTCCCTACATTCATTCCCGTAGTCTAAACATTCATCAGCAGAGAGAAAACTTTGTAGGGTCACATCAGTTACATACTTCTTATGGTTATTTAAGCTAAGAAATTTTCTCTCACTTTCTGGCCTCCGCATCCTTTTTATGATGACATGTGTATGTCGCTAAGTGTACAGCTATTTCTGCAGGATATTTAAAATTGCCCCTATTGAGGCTGTCAATAACAATATGATAACTATTTCTAACAGTAACATCTTTGAAAACTAAGAAATCTGCACAGTAATTACAATTTAATTTCTTGAGAAGCGAATGATAACAATAACCTGCTATGTATGTTAAAACGCTTGCAACACCAGACGTGCTGTCAAGATCTGAGTCTGTTACATTGAGCTCACCTGTAAATGTCTGAAATGAGGAAACTGAACAATAATCATGATCTAACAGTATATCTTCATCAACGATATAATTTACAACAATTTTCCTACCATTAGAAATGGGCAGTTCAATTGAATTCAAGATTCTGATTTTTCTCAATTTCAAACACCTGTATAATAGAAACATGGTATTGGCCACCTGCAAGTTGCCTGTATTCACAAAATCGTGCCTCCAATGCATCTATCTGAAACTTTACAGGAAGAAAATATGACCATTTCAGAACGTCAGAACAAAACTCTGTTAGCTGTATAAGGCAGCAAGTTGTTTGAGTAAGAGCCCTGTGCGTTCGACTAGACATTTTTGCCACATTTCAGACCTGGATTATCCCAGTGATCTAACCACTGTACAAACTTCATTAAAAAACCCTTCCGTTCATCACCAGGTTTGTTGGTGAGAGGCTGTTGAAATTTATCATTAAGTCTTACACCTTTGAAAGGGGTCTTTACATTAACAATATGCCACCAGGTAGTGTTTACTTTTACAAATTCAGCTGTGTGATGTTATATTGTGCTTTTCTCCTACAACCAGTAAAGCATTTACTACATGGTCATTAAACAACTGACACACATTTTTCACATTTTGCCTTTCAAAACTTGAAGGCCATGGAGCTTTGACAGTCAAACCGTACCCATGCTTTACAAGGTCATTTCCTTCAACCTCAAACAAGTCCTTTATAGCTTTGAAAGATGCAACTTTAACTTTAGAAAAATCATCAAAGTCAGGATACACAAATTCCAAACCATTAGTTTTCTGGTTGAGCCAATTATTTCTGATGCATTTAAATAAATGCACAGTTTCAATGAGACAAAAAAGAGACTTTTTACGATTTCCAGGATTACAATACTCAGTTTTAAGTTGAGGTGGATTTGAAAATTTTGACATTGATTTGGTGTTGACAGCATTATTTTCAGTCACAACAGCCAGAACATTAAATCCCATAGATTTCAAACCAAGAATAACCTTTGATATGGTATTGTGTAAATCATCGCCTGTTAACTTGGACACAGGGAGAATATGAACTACGTCCTTCTTTGATGATAAAATGCTCTGGATCATAAATACATGTGCTGATGTAGCAACATTGGCAGTGTTAGCACATGAGCCTACAATGTTCCCTCCCTTGAAGTCCATGTATGGTTTAATGTAAATTTCATCTACCATCATTGTTACAAATTTGTCATTCTGTTGAAAACATTGAACTTTCTGTTTTATGTATTTCAGAAAATATGTAGGGTTCTGTTCTAATATTGGGCTACCATTCAGACTCGAACATATTCTTTCCAAAGTATTAACATGTGCCAAAATTAAATTACTTCTATGTCTCATATTTATAAGCATGAGAAATCAGTTGGAAGATTGAACAAATAACAAGAAAATCATTATCATACTCTCTTTTTTGTTTAGGAACTAAGGAAAGTTTTAACTGTGATTTTATTAAATTAATCCTGGGGTCATCTTCCTCAGTGTTCAATTTACCCACTAGGCCTAGAATTAACTTATTCATTGTATCTTTCTGCACACTGTTACACTCATTCCCTGTGATGTAGCTATGGAATTTTGTAACTAAATAATGTACTTTATTTGTGTTCGTAATTTTGTCTACATTAGAAAATTTACATTGCAATAAAACCGGTTTAGAATACACTTTTGAGGTCATGTCCTCTTCAATGATTATATATGCTATGCAATGTGGTTGCTTTAATGTATCCATGTACAGAAATATTACTTGCAATTCCTTCACCACAGTACACCAACCATCAGGTAATATCAACATGTTTATTTTTTTTTCAGCTGGATTGTGGACTGAAATTCTGTCTGTGTATGAGGCATGACTGTTGATACTGTCTTCAATTGCTCTGTTTATCGATTCTGTCTCCATTCCACTTCCCTTTTTGTCTGGTTCTTCTCTTGAACTGGCAGAATGTGAAAATAAATATGATGGACAGTTGGGAATGATATAAGGGACTGCATTCTTTGACAGTCATGGTCTTGGAAGAGGAGCAGTTAAAATTTTTCCTCTCTTTGAATCAGTAGCAGTTACTTCCCACAAAACATCACTGAGTTTGAAATGTCTGTGGCATACCTATAAAATAAGGTACCACTGTGGGCCAACTTCATGCATTTACAGAGTGAATAGGCCTACATATGTAGGCATGTAGTTTAATGTGTATAATAAATCTAATTCGAGTAATAATATTAATAATAATAATAATAATAATAATAATAATAATAATAATAATAATAATAATAATAATAATAATGTATCCCTTGATTGTAAGCTAACATAACCTCATATGTTACGAGAGTAAATATACCTACATACCAGCAGTTGCTGCCTGTAGTTTAATACCTCATAGGCCTATGTGCAGTATGATTGCGTGAGAATGTAAAAGTAACAGTTACTCACCACAGAGTAATTAGTAACTTGGTAATCTTGTCTTGGAATTGCACGTAACCATCTCTGCTCAATAACCTCATCATTCGGGAACTTATAAACACATGCACTTTGTCATCATTATCGTAATTTCCCTTGCAGTTTGGCACACAACATTTTAGCACCATTGTACGCAACGATTTGCAACTGGTACAATTAAAATAATTAAAACACTTCTACATAATTGCACCGACACATGGCCACACTCATTGCTTTCTTAACACTGAGAAGGTTCAAGCTTGCATCCCGGTGCTGACGTCACGGTAGACATCCGGAACAGTTGTGAGGCCTTATATCTAGGAGGTGTTGGTTGAACAGATTTCTAATAATATGGAATGTCAATTACATCAGCATTTGAAATCGTGTGAACATTTTTCACTCCAGTTTGATGAAAGTGCTGATATGTCTGACACTGCTGAGTTGTGCGTATTTGCAGAATGGTTTTTAATGATTTTACAGTAAAGGAAGAATTTGTCAAGCTATTGCCACTTCATGGACGTACTAGGGGAGAAGACATATTTAATGCTTTCGTTAAATTCACCAAAGAGAGTAACTTACCACTGTCAAAGCTTGTCGCTATAAAAACAGATGGGGCACTGTCTATGACTGGTAGGAACAATAGCCTCCTTTCTCTTTGCGCTAAGGATGAATAATTTCCAAAATGTCTTCCTTATCATTGTATTGTTCACCAAGAAGCTTCATGCGCAAAGGTTTTAAAGTTCGATCATGTCATGAAAATTGTAACTCATGTCGTCAATTATATAAGATCTACTCGTCACCGATTGTTCAGAAATATTTTAAGTATGTCAGATTCGGAGTATGGTGACGTCATCCTTCATGCAGACGTAAGGTGGCTTAGTAGGGAGAAAACACTCGAACGGTTTTGCTGCCTGTTGGATGAGATACGAGACTTTATGAAATCATCCCCTGGGAAATTTTATCACGAACTTGATGATATATCTTGGCTAATCGAATTAGCATTCTTGGCAGACATCAGCTCAAATTAAATGAGTTAAATCTCGAATTGCAAAGAAAATATCATAATATTTGAGATATGATAAGTATTGTCAATGCATTTGAAAAGAAACTTAAGGTATGGATTGTCCATTTAAATAGAAATTCCCTTTCAAATTTTCCAAATTTGAAATCTATGGCAGATGCAGTAAATGGCGGCAAGCGTGATTTTTCATCTCTTGCTAAACATCTTGAAACCCTTGGGTCCGAATTTGGTAGCAGATTTAGCCAGTTTTCAATGCTTGAACCAGTGATCATGTTTGTCAATAATCCCATCGCATCTGTTGACGTTTGTGAGCTTGGAGGTAGGTGGTGTGAAATATTGGAAAATTATAATCCTGAAGAATTAGAAATGGATATTATAAGCCTTCAGTCAGACCTTTATTTGAAATCCTTCTACGCAACATGTGGCAATTTCTGGACTCTGGTGGACGGTAAAAAGTATCCCATTACCCACAGTGTTGCTCTGAAGATGCAATCTTGTTTTGGTTCAACCTATCTTTGTGAAGTCGCGTTTTCGACTATGAACATAATAAAAAACAAATACCGATCCTGCCTGACAGACTCACACCTGGATGACGCGTTAAGAGCAGCCTGTTCCAGTTACACACCATACTTTCCTCAACTTGCAGCGAGCATGCAGCGCCAGATTTCACATTAATTATGTGAGTAAATATATTTTCATATAATTTTTAATTCTAGATTTGTTATTATTATTATTATTATTATTATTATTATTATTATTATTATTATTATTATTATTATTATTATTATATAGTCGTTGTGGTACCGAAAATAGTAGTCGAATTAGTGGAATCGTACCTGGCGCCCGCATACTCTTAGTACAAACGAACGTTGAACAGCCCTGGCGTACAGAGCATACAGTAGTAGCAAGCAGGAAGCGGGCATGCTGGCGTTTGCAAATAACATTGATAATGCTGACTGGATGTCACTCTCTTAGGGGTGTAAAACACTGCATTGGACTCACCACTGCACGCGCACAGTCATAATAAGGATAACACGGAAGGCTGGTTATCTATCCGTAAAATTGTGTCCACAAGATGTTTGATTGTACAAGTTCGTGGTTTCCTATTTTCACATCAGGTAAATGCAGGGGCTCTACCTTAATTATGGACACGGTCGCTTCTTTCCAACTCCTATTCCATCGTCGCTATAAGGCCTATTTGTGTTGATGTCCGTTGGCATCGTGCGTGTCGTAATAAGGATAACACGGGCGAGTTGGCTGTGCGGTTAGGGGCGCGCGGCTGCAAGCTTTCATACAGAAAGGAGTAGGTTCGAATCCCACTGTCGGCAGCACTAAAGATAGTCTTCAGAGGTTTCCTATTTTACATCAGGAAAATGCTGGGCCTGTACCTTAATTAATGTCACCGTCGCTCCTTTCCAACTCCTAACCCATAGTCACTATAAGACCTATCTGAATCGGTGTGTCGTAAAGCCACAAGCAATAAAAGTATTTGTATGGATTATTCATGTCATAGCATGCAATCTTCTCTCTTCTCTGGCTGCTCCTGTCTGTGAAACTGCGCATAAAATGGTAATTGAATGTAGATAGTAGCAGGTCACTTGAATTGACGCCCGTTGGCGCCCTGCGTGTCGTAATGAGGATAACATGGACGAGTTGGCCGTGCTCTTAGGGGCACATGGCTGTAAGCTTGCATTCGGCAGATAGTAGCTTCGAATTCCACTGTCGGCAGCGCTAAAGATTGTTTTCCGTGGTTTCCGCTTTTTACAGCAAGCAACTGCTGGGGCTGTACCTAAATTAAGGATATGGTCGCTTCTGTCCAACTCTTATCCCATCGTCACTATAAGACCTATCTGAGTCGGTGTTTCGTAAAGCCACAAGCAAAAAATATAAATAATAATTGTATGGATTATTCATATCGTAGCAAGCAATCTTCTCTATTCCCTGGCTACTCCTGTCTGTAAAACTGCGCCTGAAATGGTAATTGAGTGTAGATAGGCGCAGTTCCTTTGAATTGTTGCTCGTTGGCGTCCTGCGTGTCGTAATAAGTTGCATATGGGCGAGTTGGGTGTGCGCTTAGTGGCGCACGGGAGATAGTAGTTCGGGCTGTGCAGCGGCCAAGTGCGATGGGGCTAGAGGGTTTGTCGTGCTGACCACACGACACCTCGTAATCTGCAGGATTTCGGAGGCTGTGCAGCGGCCGCTTCGTAGGCCAAGGCCATTCAAGATGTAAAGTGCTAAGGAGATTGATAATTGGCATTACAACGTGCAGGTCGCCTACGGATGGACAACATGCCCTGTGATTTATGAAGTTTCCGTTGCATGTGAGTTTGAAAACGGCTCTTAAGTTGGGGTGCCTCCTAGCATCGAATTAGAGAGTTAGCAATTACATTTATAACTATAAGAGCTATTTCTAAATAATAATATTAATAATAGCATGTGCTCTTGGAGAGGGAATAGAGAGAGTGTACATAACAGTGACTACACAGCTATAGATTTATTCACCGATAATAAGATAGCGACCCCTGTCAGGTCTCGCGTTTAATTCTCTGAGCAGATCAGGAAAACTTAAAGGTAATGGAAATTGAATAGTGTCAGAATCGATTAACAATACAAGAGATAATCGTATTTTGTTTCTGTATGGAGTCGGTACTGTAGGTAAGTCAAAGTGTGCTGTACTTGCATGCATGTTGCTGAGTCAATCATCCGGTGTAGACACTAGCGACGTGCACGCAGACACGGTCTCTTTCATTTCTTCTGATAACTTTGCACAAAGAACACACCCAAATACAAGAATCTTAAAAAATGATTTAATATTCTCTTTATATTTCCACATGTAAGTATATATTACTACTCTCAGGTAAGCAGTAAGTATGTTTGAAGAATTAATCTCGTGTGTTTGCTATATCTATGTTTTTCATACTACGCGCATGTGAATGAAGAGTGCAGAGAATTAATCTCGTGTGATTGCTATATCTATGTTTTTCATACTGCGCGCAGTAATAAAATATGTACTTGTGAAATGGCTAGATCACAGCATTTGCACGTCGTCCAAATATTTTTCCTATGAAACAATCAATTCCGTATTTTGTGTCGTGTGATTTTTACGTTAGAGTGTGCAAGCAAATTAAATGTCTGTGTGTGCATATAACACCAAAGAAGTGTACTAACGAAAATGAGAATTGGTGGAGTTTCTTTACCTAATGCAGTGGGTTTGTTGTCATGTATAGCCTGGTATCTTACACATTGTTTTCTACTACACAACAGAGACTTTCAGAGTTCGATATCATGCATGTAATAGTAACCTTTCATTTTTTATGTTCTGTTACGGTGACTATGTGTTTATGCCATGAATCATGTGTGCACATTTCGCGAAATCACGAGTGAGGTGGTTTCAGAGATTTTTTATTCTAGCATTAAACAGAGAGATCAGGGTTCGAATCCGTGTCTGTAATAGAGACTTTTTCTGTTTCGGTAACAACGTGTCGCATGTAATACTTATTTAATTTTGGCAATCAACAGTGAGACCATGGATCGAACCCATAACTGTAATAGAGAGATTTTTGTATATTCTGTCACAACGACTATGTATTTGTGAGCTCGAGGAATAGAAGAGAGGCAGTTAGCGGTTCAGTTTCAGTGTTCGAATCCATGCATGTAACTGTTGATTACAAAAAATACATGTATATTTGTAATTTGTGAGTATGGTAAGATGACAACAGACTATGTATGTTCTAAACATTAAATTGTTGCCATCTTCCTCTTAGTAGAGGGCACCGCACAATGCATTTCCGGTCCTATGTGAAAGTATTTAACCTGTACAGATTGCTTGTGCTTTGTGGAGATGTTTAGTTTCATAAGGAGAGGGCGGTCACGCTATGATGTCGTCGGATGAAGACGTAAAGCCTTGAGCAAAATGGCGACTGTAATCTTCACCATGCTTTCGAGTTTAATATTATAACAATAACGTATGTATTTCTTCGAAAACCGTAAAAGTAGATGAATATTATTGTTCATTACATTATTCATTTTATCTGATTATCTTCTCTCCGTTATAAAGGGCATCCGGAGGAGGAGGAGGAGGAGGAGGAGGAGGAGGAGGAGGAGGAGGAGGGAAGGCATCTAGGGGCAGACAATAACGAGAAAGAGGGAAGGGGCCAGACGATAAAGAAAAGAAGGGTATCTATCAGACGGATGGCGACGTAAAGACTTAAGCAGACCATACGATAACACAGGTGCACAACTAAGTAGAAATGAGTTTTTAGGTAAAGTAAGAGGATGTGTTATCATAGTTATTTGTCCGTCGGATGGAGACGTAAAGCCATCAAGATGGTGTCGAGAAGTGGGAACTGGCAGTGGTGACTAGGATAGGTACAGCTGAAGAGAGCTTTTCGGCCAGTTTTTTCATTCACTTTTTATCTTATTATCTACCCTGGGTTATAAAGGGTATCCAATAGCCTATCTGTAAATCCGACGAGGACGAGAAGGAAGAGAGGAGACATATGTCCGTAAAAACTGGGGACAGACATTGCGGCGAAGGGGAGTAGAGTCAGACTATGAGGAGGAGGGTACCTATCTGTCGGATGGAGACGTAAAGACTTCAGCAGACCTCTCGATAACACAGGTGCACAACAAAGTAGAGATGCGTTTAGGAAGAGGAGGTGCGATCACATTTACTTGTCTGTCGGATGGAGATGTAAAGCCTCCAAGATTTTATTGGGAAGGGAAAGTGACACGATGACGTTGGGAAGGGCATATGTCCGTAAAACTAGGCCCCTACAAGATAGCGTCGGGAAGGGCATCCGGTAGTAAAACTGTGCGCTGTGAGGATAGATCCTCACAGATGGCGTCGGTAGGGACATCTTGCAAGATAGCGTCGGGAAGTGCATCTGACCGTAAAATTAGGCCCTGTAAGGTTAGACCCCTCCAAAATTTTGTCGGGAAAGTGCATCCGGCAAGATGATGTCGAGAAGAGCAGCTAGCCTTAAATTAGGGAGAGTTCTGTAATGTTAGGCTCCTCCAAGTTGTTGTCGGGGATGAGACCTGGCAAGATGACGTCGGGAATGGCATCTGGCCGTTAAGCTAGGTCCTGTGTAGTTAAGCCCCCAACGTCTGCGAGGATAGCCATGCACTCTTGCTCGCCTTAGTCCCGTCAAGATAACAGATGTGAGGTTAAAGTCGTTCCTTTTTTAAAAACTCCGTGCCTCATACCTGTTAAAAGCAAGAGGTGTGTGGCCAAATCGCATCAATGAGACAGCTGTGAGGATAGAGTCTTCCTCGTTTTGAAAATTTCTCGCCTTACTCTTGTCAAAAGCTCGTGGTGTGTGGCTACGTCCCGTCAAGATGACAGCTGTGAGGTTAGCCTCACCCACTTACTCAAATTCCGCTCCTCACACCTGTCAAAGTATGGTTAGGACCTGTTAAGCTGACAGCTCTGAGGTTAGGATAGCGCACTTATTCACATTCCACCCCTCACACCTGTCAATAAAACTGCACGTGGTCAAAAAGTCAGGCTAGGACCCGTCAAGGTGACAGCTGCGAGGTTTGTCTCTCCCACTTCTTCAAATTCCGCCCCCAAAACACGAGGACGTGGTCATAATTGAGGTGAGGACACGTCAAGATGGCAGCTGTCAAGCCACGAGCACGTGGTCTATTTTGTAAACCACCGGGTGAGTTGGCCGTGCGCGTAGAGGCGCGCGGCTGTGAGCTTGCATCCGGGAGATCGTGGGTTCGAGCTCCACTGTCGGCAGCCCTGAAGATGGTCTTCCGTGGTTTCCCATTTTCACACCAGGCAAATGCTGGGGCTGTACCTTAATTAAGGCCACGGCCGCTTCCTTCCAACTCCTAGGCCTTCCCTATCCCATCGTCGCCATAAGACCTATCTGTGTAGGTGCGACGTAAAGCAACTAGCAAAAAGAATGTTGTAAACCGTGACGTCATGAGGTCAATTACCTCGCCAGGGTTCAATGACCTCGTGGGAAAGTGCTGACGCTACACCCATTTTTAGAACATACAATCTCTTACTACTTGTGAGGACACAGTAAAATAGATCCTGTTTTTCAATAAAGTGATTTGCATCTGTGTCTTATGAAGTAACTTTTAATTCAGCAAGTCACTTTAAAACTTTCCAACAACCTTAATTCTCATTCAATATGATTTCGAACTCATACATTCTAATTTTTCAAATGACTTGCTATTCCTTAAAGCCCGTTTAATATTAAGTCGTACCAACGGACTTGCTAACGTATGGTAACTTTGAAACTTAGCCACTTTGTTAATATTTCTACTAATTTTAACTTTGTTTATCAACGTATTACATTAGTTACCTAATTGAAGAATGAACCTTAGCTCGAAATTTGTAAAGAATATCAAGATTGAACTTTATTTGCTGGCACCAATTAATCATTTTAGAAAGGAACTCTAATTAATTTCGTTAGTTCCATTTTTAAGAATGATCATTATTTTTCAAAGTAAACTTAATGAAGATCTTGTTCATGAACTTCAAGTATGAACATTGTTCCTTTAAAATTACTAATTATTTCAAGGTGATCTTAATTAATGTTGTCATTTTAAACTTCAAGAATAAACTTTCCTTATGCAAGTTAAGTAATTACATCAAGAAGGGATTTCATTAATTCCATTTTTGAACTTCATTCTAGAAATTTGTCGCTAATAAGATTGACACAGTCTCTTTCACTCCCTCTCTGTACAATATCCTAACATAAGACCGCACACGCCCAGCGAAACCCTCATGCTCAATTGCACGCGTCAGTGGGTGAGTGCCAGTTACTGGTACAGAGAGAGGAATGAAATACGTTGCGCCGCAACGTGTTAGGCACGAAAGGAGAACTCATACTCCACAAGTAGGAGATTACGTGGCTAACCCTAACGCATTAGGCAATATTGACACTAGACTCTTTTTTAACCACTCAAGTAGGCAACATGGAAAATATACTTTCTGCTATCGAAGCCCTCAGTCTTAATATATGTCAACAACCTACCGAAGCGAATGCCAACATAACTTCTGAATTAATTAATAGCATTGCTGAGGTGAATACCAAAATTACTGGTGTAACTTCTGACGTTGTAGGGGTAACTGATAATATGTATAAAATTTTCGAATCTAAATTTGCCGAAGCAAATACTAAAATTGAAACCAAATCTGCCATGGCCGATAAACAACTTTCTGATTCTAATGCTATCATTGAGCTGCGGCTTACGCAGGCTAGCACACACAGAGAAAAATGTAGTGACTCTAATTGAGAAATAGACAGGAGGTTCTTGGAAATGAATACTCAATTCGGCAATAACCCGAAGCGGTAAACGAAGGCATTAGATTTCGAGTGGTAATTACCATCAAGGATGATTGTCAGGCTATTTCACCAGCTTCAGATCAAATATCTGAAGAATTAATCATAAGGCAAAATTTAAGGAATCTCATGGTAACCTTTCACTGGCACACGCTAAGGTAGCTTCGGTAAAGGACACGTTAAGATATTCTCAAAAATGATATAGGTAAAATTAGTAAAGAAGTCAGACGCCTGAAAAGTAAACCAGGAGAATTTGATAAACGCTTCATAGCTTAACTTGAAATTACATATACTCAGGTCACCAGTCTCTGTAAGGACGTAGCAGAGGTAAAAACGAACATTCAACCAGAAATTAAGGAAATGGAAATGACGGTGCATATGCAAGTAGATGTCCTAGATAATAAAATTACCTTATAAGAGCAGAGGAATATTTAATTTTCACTATCATTTTCAATGGGATCATGTGGTGGCAATCCTAATGTAACTACTATTATAAAAGTACAACATGAGATACCTGCGAAAATTTCAGGAAAAGAGGAATATACTGCTAGAGAATTCCTAGAAATATTGAAGAGTATTTCCTAGAAAATCGCGTTAAAGCAACTTCGCACTGTGTCGAAGCTATTAGAAGAACGCGCACTCCCATGATTCGCAGCCTTTAAATCATCATCAAAACTTACTCAGAATTTAAAGGGGCTCTGTTAAAAAGATTTTGGTTCACTGAAGTTCAGCACATAGTTAAGAAGCAGTTATAATCGAAACGGTATAACACTTCTATTAATATTTCGAGGTACTCAGACTATTTCGTTGCTCGACTTCAGAAGATGCAATTCCTAGATCCACTACGACCTGAAAAGGAACAGACCGAAGTAAATACTCTACAGTTTCCACGCCATATCCAAGAAATCCTGATAGTTGCCGACATTAAAGTCTTAGAACAACTAGATACTGTATTAAGTAGACTGGACACTGCGAACATGCAGTCGATGTCCAGGGCTTACAGGATTGAAGATGTTGCTGCCAACCCGGTATAAACAAAACCTCCAGATCGCCAGGAAGGAGAGCACTTAGAGAACAGGGAAGTTAGGCAAACGACTCCCATTCGATATAGAGCATTTAGAAGGCGTCCATATCGAAGAAATTCACCCTAGCGACCAAGGACTACAGGAAGAAGAAAGAGGAAACTCAAGAAAGTGACCAAGGCTCGCATCGGGCAGGGATTGGAAAGAGGGGGCGTGAAACCAAAGAATAATTAAAGGAGCGAAAATCTGATGACTTGCCTGGAGCAGCCTCCCTGGAGTACCAAGAGCACTCAAGACGGACAGAACTACCTAATCATGACTCGAAAGTCAGAGGTGCTAAAGAAAACTCCGATCCAGATCAAGGGAGATTGCCTGAGTATCACAAGGAGGATGATTGGATAAAACCACTATGAAAAATTGAAGTCAATATTTGGCATATAGAAGACTCAGAGTTATTATATGAAGAAACTCCACTACCTGGACCGAAAATTCAGCGTACATTACCTGTCGTTTATCTGAGGATAGGCAAGATTATTGTTGCCAAATTAATTGATTCTGGAACAGAGATATCGCTCATTTCAGAAAGATTCGTTGAGGCCTTAAGGGACAAGCAAAAACCTGCTGGTGATGCCGGTAGCCCAACTAAAGTTTAAGGTGATTGTGCCTGGTAAGGTTGTTAAATGGAAGGGACAAGCATACATCGAAATTTACATTGATGGCGTACTCTTCGAGCATATATTTTTGATCATGCCTCGAATGAAATTTAATATGAACTTAGGGTATGACTTTATGCTGAGATTCCGTGGGGTGAGTAATTATTCTGCTAGTGTCATTCGGTTTTTAAATCCTGACTCTCTAGAAACGCGAATGGTACAAGAAGAAGAAGTGATACACCGGTTAGAAGCTCTTGATGAAGCGCATAATCAGGATGATGCAGCGCCAGTCGAAGTTAATCCGAAAGAAGAGGGCGACCCGAAGGAAGAGTGACCCGTGAAGGACGACTTTGTGTCCATAGCAGGTGATGTCACTGATTTTGTTCAGGACTACGTCGCCTCGTTTACCCACACGATGATTAACCCAGAGTCCCCTTCAGACAAGGCAGAAGCGACGAATATAATTTTTGAAATTTACCCTAACGTGTTCGATAGCAAACCAGGAGAAGTCCTTGATTACGAATACCATCTGAACGTTAAGGATGATTCGCCATAGAAACGTAAGGCCTACCCAATACCAGAAAGGTATCGTGGGGAAGCCAGCGCACAAATTCATCAGTTGAAAGAAGATGGGATTATTTAGCATTTCATCACCACATTCATCAACCCTTCAGCGGTCGTAAGAAAACCCAACGGCGGTTTGCGCCTTTGCCCAGATGCGCGTGCACTGAATTAGAGCCTGATCCTGGAACATGACCTTCCTCCTTTGTTACGAGGTATCATCACGCATTTCCATGGGAAAATGTATTTCACGTGCCTAGATGCGACTTCGTCATATTACCACACCAGGCTAGATAAAAAGAGCAGATTATACACTGGTTTCTTATTCGTGAATGATAGAAATTTTTATACGCCTCCCATTTAGTATTGGGAACTCGGGAGCAGCCTTGATTAGGATGTTAGAGAATGAGCTGTCCGATGAAATGAAAGCTACCACAGAGATTTACGCCGATTATATTTTGATCGCGTCAGAGGCGTGGGAGCAACATCTGGTAGACTTTAACAAGGAATTGCAGGAGCTAATAGAGAAGAATTTAAAGATCAATGCTCAAAAGTGTCATTTTTTAAATTGAAGTTTTGTCTTTGGGGCATGTCATCTGTCGTGAAGGCGTATCCTACTCTGCTAATTTAAAGTTGTATTACAAGAAGGTGACATAAAAGAAAATCCTTATCAAATTTTCCTTACCCCGAATGGGGCGGGGATCATGAAACAGGAACCACCCGTGGTCGAACTGGCAACCGAGGGGTCTGTTTCATCTTTTCAAATTGTGCGCGTTGTGGGCTATGATGCAACGCTTCCAAAGGGCGAGCTCGCGGCAGCCTGCTAGGAGATGACTACGACGTCACGGAGCCCGTGTCCCACACGTCAGATAGAACAATCCGGAACCTTTTTTATATCTCCATTTCCACATGCTATATCGACTACTGTACAACGAGACCGTGTAGCTAACAATGACAGATAGCTCATGTCCAAATTTCATGTTAATAACTATTTTATTTAAGGAGATATGGCAACGTTCAAGATATCAAGTCATTTCAATGACGTGTAATGCTCAGAGTCAAGCCCTGGTATATATGACGAGCGAGAGGACAGTTTAGACACAATACATCACAGTACAGCATAGTAGAGACCTTCTGCCCGAGGTTGTACCGGCAGTAAAGTTCAAGCTTGTGCGGGAGTCTCGAGTCCGAACGTCGAACTAAGTACCCGCGAGGTACGACCGAATACTCTAACTCCGACAGCGGTATAAATCCTGCATTCTAAGTTTTCCAAATACTTAAACATTTCGCGTGATTTACAATATACAAGTGTTAGACATCGTACATGTTAATAGCGTTGTGATAGAATCGTTGATTAAATTTTATGAGTAAATTAGGCAGTTAGGACTTGTTTGTGGATACTACATGGTTAATACTTCATGATTAGAAGTAATGACAGTGCCATTAACAATTTAATATTTCGTGGTGATAGAGTGATAGTAGACTGTTCTTAACGCTTCGGGAACGTAAACTGAATCCTACACTAAGATCACGTGTGAAGTTGAATGAATAGACATTATTTCAATTTCCTCGAACTGCATCGAGCTGACAGTCAGAACATAGTGAAGTCAGGGTACTGTGAAGGTTCAATTAACTTCGCATAGACTTTGTTTAAAAATTATTTAATTGCATTAAACTGGCGAGTGGAACTTAGAAAGTTCAGTTTCTCATGACAAGTCAATCACCTTATTAATGGACTTGGTGCTAATTACTGCTCAACGATCCCGCATTCAGCAAGATTCAACGATATGATTATGAATTGCCTGGCTTCTTCCGATGGGACACTATAACACATCAGCATGCACAAAAAATCATAAACCAATTTCAACTCGAATTTGACAATAACGCAATGTCCCAATTTGAACTGACATTTCCACAAACACAGGGATTGACAACTTTGACATGACATCATAATATTCACTAACAAGGGAACATCCACAATGGTGAAGTCGCCGATCGCGATGAAACTTAGCAAACATATTGAGGTACATGTAAAAACAATGCCAGCATCAATTTTAGGCGCCAACATTCATTAGCGCGTTAACTAAGGGGCCTAAAAGTTGCGACATTTCAAGTTCCGCGCGAACAACGATGAATTCCTCCTGACCAATGCTTAGCCGGAACACTTCTTTGTGCCACACCTCTGCTCCTCCTCCCCTCCGCCCCGCCTGGTTCAGCACCACTCGTTTCCCTCTCCCCGCGCTGCCGTCTGCTTAGCTGTCGAACAGAACCTGTGCTACACTGCGTACGCTATCAGCCTTCCTCATAGCTCTCCCTTGGAATTTCCACATTGTATAGGCAGTTTACATTTTATGAAATATTTATGAAAACGTTTGCGACGAGTCCTTAAGGGCAATGTCACTGAGCGTGTCAAAAATTATTTTTCATCTTCAAGCAAAGCACGGAAGTCACGGTGAAGAAGGTCCGCTGAACTTTCGGGAGCTGCAGCTTTATGACGCGATTGAGGGTGAGTGTTAAGCAGTCAACTATTGTCAAATAGGTTTTGACGTTCACGGGGAGATGTCACACTGCGGACATAGGCCGTAATAACGTAGATTGAAGCGTGGTCTTTTGCGCTGCATGTGAAATTGTAGGTTTATGATATGTTGATACCGATAACTCTGTCCGACTCGCTGGCTGAACGGTCAGCGTACTGGCCTTCGGTTCAGAGGGTCCCGGGTTCGATTCCCGGCGGGGTCGGGGATTGTAACCTTAATTGGTTGATTCCTACGGCACGGGGGCTGGGTGTATGTGTTGTCTTCATCATCTTTCATCCTCATCACGACGCGCAGGTCGCCTACGGGTCTCAAATAGAAAGACCTGCACTTGGCGAGCCGAACCCGTCCTGGGATATCCCGGCACTAAAAGCCATACGACAATTCATTTCATTACCGATAACACTCGTTGTTTTTAAACGAACAGTTGTGTTCTCCGTTGTTCCTGTCAATACTTATACACATAACAACATGTATTTTAGTTATTTGTTTTATTTCTCCTCGCAAGCGCGAGGAGAAGGGAGGGGAACGTGCCGGGGAGAACCACTTGGAGGGTAAAAGGCGGTGCAGAGGGTGTGTCCCTAGACGGGAAGTGTGTGTGCTGGCTTAGCATTGGCCAGCAGGTATTCGTCGCTGATCGTACGCAACTTGAAATGTCGCAACTTTTAGGCCCCTTAGTTAACGCGCTAATGAATGTTGGCGCCTAAAATTGATGCTGGCATTGTTTTTACATGTACCTCAATGTGTTTGCTAAGTTTCATCGCGATCGGCGACTTCACCATTGTGGATGTTCCCTTGTAAGATGCATTCAGAAAATTCTACGCAGAATTATTCACTCTTTCATACTTGATTCATTTCACAAGGCAAGCAATTTACTCATTTTCCTTTGACCCGACATTATCTTTGAGGTTGGTCCACACATTTAACTAGTTGAGCCTAAATACTTACATGACAATATTCTTCCCATTATTTACATTTAATTCATTGAACTCATGCATTTGACTTTAATTATTTCACAAATATAAATGAAATGTAATGAAATGGATGTGGTTCACTCTTCATTTTATATTAATTCTCGTATTTACAATTCCGCTCTGGCGGATGCTTCACATTACATTAATACGAATAATTAAGAGGTTGGAAAACCTTCATATCTGCTATCTACTGTCCCTCTAAGTATTTACTCAAACTACTATATATTCTAAATTGTAAAGGCTACTCATCTTTTTGGTAACATCTCACTTCGGAACCGAAAATGCCCCAACGTCTACTCAGCCATCATCTTCAGTGTTAGGTGTCCTGTATCTACGTTTCTTTCCATCGCCTGGTTTAGCAGCTGCGGTCCATCGGTGACCACCTTCCCATAAGTTGGATAATTTTTCGTCTCAGGATCTGCTGATTATTCTAGTGCAAATGCCGTTTCCACACCGCGGCCTGGTAACACCTTATTGATTTCGTTACACTGATTAGCTGTATTTATATCAGCTTTTTTGGCTACACCATATCCTATTAACCTATTCATGGAGTTCGTTACTGGCCTATAGCTAGGCGCTAGCTCGCACCGTCTCTGAGTGTTCACATTTCAAAAGTTTATGGTTCGATGTGTGACGCAGCCGGTCGACAGTACATGCCCGCACTGTTTGTTATCACTTGTTCTGTATTCGCGAACTTCGTTCTCGCCGCACTCGATTTCGGTTTCGAACAATTTACACAACTCATGCCACTGTCCTAATTGAAATAATACTGAAGTATGTGTGTGTCTTCTCGCCTCTCATTACGTGCTCTGTCATTGCTTTGTCAGTTTCTAATGTTCAACGTGACGATCCTCTAACAGTGTTCATTGGATTAGCAGTGTGATGGTGTGAACGTTAAGTCTATCAGAATACCGTCGTGCCTGACATCTAATTTAAAGTCCATAGTGTTAACTTCATGATGTACACAAACGTATCCGCCGTATACTCAATAAGACAAAAATCACACGCCTGAGTCATAAAAGGAGACACTTAAGTGAAGCTGACTGTCTGTCAGAGTAATAATCTTACTCATAATAACGATACATGAATCACTATAAGAGTTTGAGTGACGAAAAACTTCAGAATGAAGCTCTACGTTAGAATGCCTAAAAAAAATTCTGAATCATATTTAGCAGAATGGCGAACCCAATTAGAAGTTCACATTCAAAAACGATGTAGAATTTTGACAAAAACGAATTATAGGTTTGAATGATGCTCCGCATGGCTAATACCCAAACTTATCGTACGCTCCAATCATAGCTGGATTCTTTACTGACGCTTTATATAATTGGCGCTCACATTGCGGGCGTCTCTTTTCGTGACAAGCGGATTTGATTCCCTCTCTGGTCATGTAGACCAGTGTCTAGCCTTTTCTACCCTTGTGTTTCTCCACGGTGTATCCTTGGCCTAAAATGTTATAAATTCTAGACATTTTCTCGGGTTTGTTTTGATTTTATGGTCTGAGCATCTGGCAGTTCATTACAAATTTTCACCATATATTCTTCCTAAGTTTTTATTCCTCATAGTAAGTATATGGTGATATTGGTTCATAGTGTGCAAGCCTTGCACCCTCTTCGCTCCAAATTTCCATGAGAGTTTATGTTTATGATTCCGGTGGCAGGTATACTGCGACTATCGTTACCAACCCTCTTTTTGAGACCTCAGTCTTCGACCGTCAAACTTCAGACCATGGCTTTCCACACTCATATTATTCAATTTAGATTTCCTAAATATTCTTATAATTGCAATTCACATAAATTACACTAAAGAGCTAGATGCAAAACGGGCTCAGTAAATGATATGGGTAAAGAAATGGAATCAGAAATAAGGGTCTCTTTCCAACGATATTTTACTCCACAAAATAATAAATAATTTACACAGGATTGTGAGCTACATCGACGATATTGCGAGATGGGCAGCAGACAATGGCATCTTGGGAAATGGCATGAAATGTCAGGCTGTAAGATTTACCGAGAGAACTCTTGTCAATATTAATTACTCTGTTGATGGGGTGACAGTTCCTCGTGGAGTTCGCTGTAAGTTCTTTGGTGTTAATGTAAGGAAGGATCTTTATTTTGTTGACAACATTAACGAGATCGTAAATATAGGTTACAGAACTCTTCATATAGTTATGACGCCGTTTGTGCTTTTTAGGAAGGGTGAAAAGAGAGAGCGTATAATTCTGTGGTATGAACCCAATTAGTACACGGTTCCATTGTATGTGACCTACACCAATATTACTTGATACGAGATCTGGAAAAGAACCAAAGGAAAGCAGCACGATTTGTTGTAGCCGATTTCCTACAAAAGAGTAATATTACGAAAATGTTGCAAACTTTGGGCCGTGAAGACTTATCAATAAATAGACGAGCTGATCGACTAAGCGGTATTTTCCAAGCTGTCACAGGAGAGATGACATTAGCATATGCATAGGCTTGAGTAGAATTTCTGAATGTTGAGGAAGAACATAATATGGAAATAATATCGGAATACAACAGGAAAACCGGGGAAATATTCATTTATAGCAATAGGAAGTACTGATTGGAATAATTTAACTAGGGAAATGCTCCATAAAGATCAAAACTAGATGTGTAAAAGAACCTTGAATTCATGTTTGCTTGTTGATGCTTGTTGTTCAAAGGGGCTGAAATCTATGGTCATCGGCCCACCTTAAATTCTTGATCTTGACTTAATATCCCTGTTACATTTAGCTTCCTATAGATTGAAACAATGTTCATTACACAGGTATTACTGTGTTTAACACTACTGTTTTATTAAGTATGTTTTCAAAGTGCTTATTGTTTCCTTTTAATTTTAATACTACATTGCACTGACTTCAGCACATCCGTGATCCCTGCTATTTTGTGAAGCAGCAGTTTTAGAAAAATTTTGCGAAGTAGTGGTCGCAAGTTTTGATTCTACTGCCATACAGAGGAATGACTAGTAACAGTGCATTATATTATGACCTACTATTATGCAGCTTCTTTGACATTTCCTACAGTAGGAAATAGTATAACAAATTCATGACACTGATTTCATGGATAAATTCATCGACAAATGCCCATCAAGCAGCAAATATAATTTGGTATTTTCGTATTCTGCTCTAGCAAATCAAAATTACTCACAAGTTTTATCGAAAGAAAACGAAATATAACGACATTAAATGTTCTGTGGACACATTGAATCTGATCGGCCTCTTTGTGTATGGTGACTATCCTCCTTATAAATGCATTCATGATCCACAGCATCAACAAAAATCTCAGAAGGAAACACCTATCCCTCAAAATGCGTTTAATTATATGCCGAGTAAGGAGCTAGTTGTCCTGCTGATGTGAGATTCGTATGCTATGTACAGGAGTGAAGCGATCTTTGTCCCAAGTAATCTGTGAACATTTTGGAAATTCAGATCTCCAATAAACTAAAGCTTCACCAAGAAAGAGAAAATTCTATCCTTTCTTCCCTCCATCAAATAGGAATGTGACAACTGTCAGGAAGCAACATGGGTTGAAATTAAGAGCCTTAGGGGTTCATCTGACCATGAACACAATGACAAAGAATATTTTACAATTTCCGATATAAAAACTGAAAAATGCAGCCAAGTAAATGTAAATTTCTTACATTATCTATTGATCATTTTCGTCATAGGGCTGTTTTATCTGAATATATGGAGTTCTAAACGATTCTTCTTAAGAGAAATTATTATAATAATAACTGCATGGAAATTCAGAAAGTTAACCAAATATAAATATTTATTCATTGCTTTTATATTGTTCACATAGGCTTGCAGACGTAACGCTGAAAGGCATAACGGTATAATGATGACGTATGTATGTAGGTTTACACTATAACAAGAATATAAAAAATTTTACGGTTTGTTTTAGCTCCTTTAAACATTAAACATATTATTGTATATCCTTGAGTGTGATTATATGTAATATGAAGAATAGGTACCTTAACTTAATGTACTTCCTTACATGATTCCATTTTTGCAAGTTCATAATATTACCGGGCGAGTTGGCCGTGCGCGTAGAGGCGCGCGGCTGTGAGCTTGCATCCGGGAGATAGTAGGTTCGAATCCCACTATCGGCGGCCCTGAAAATGGTTTTCCGTGGTTTCCCATTTTCACACCAGGCAAATGCTGGGGCTGTACCTTAATTAAGGCCACGGCCGCTTCCTTCCAACTCCTAGGCCTTTCCCATCCCATCGTCGCCATAAGACCTATCTTTGTCGGTGCGACGTAAAGCCCCTAGCAAAAAAAGTTCATAATATTAGCCTAAATCAAATCATAAAGAGCTAAAGTATAGTATTTTCGATACATTTTAAGTTGAGAATTCCTTAAACGTTCCCATCATCACATAAGCAGTCTAATGTTAGCTTTGTCTTATGCACAAACCTGGAAATGTTGGAGCTGACTTTTGAGTGCAGCAAAACTTGGCATGTTACATTTCTACTCATCAAGATGGATACATGAATGTAAAAGGAAGAGC
This sequence comes from Anabrus simplex, assembly GCF_040414725.1. Lineage (NCBI taxonomy): Eukaryota > Metazoa > Arthropoda > Insecta > Orthoptera > Tettigoniidae > Anabrus > Anabrus simplex. Next base: position 882,308,516 of record NC_090266.1, read on the forward strand.
AAATGTATGTCACAACATGAGTGAACAGCAAATAGATATTGAAATAAATATTATTTAGTTGAATTAATACAAAGGGTTAGTAATACTAATTGCTGATGAAAGTTTAGTGGCCTTGACTTAATGTACAACACTCAACCCAAAGAAATTCCACTAAATAGTATGCTGAAAATTTCTTACCTCCATACAACGTATATGGACGATGACTTTTGGCGGAGTCCCGTGGCCCGACAGAGATATCTGATTCGGACTCCGATTCGCTTGATGTGGGTGCAGTCAAATCTGAATAAGGAAGGACAATTATTTTACCATATGCAGTTACTCATAGTGACAATTGTTATTAAATATGTATGAATACATTCTTTAACCAAACTCATCATAGTAAAACTATGTTGAAATTAATTCACACGGTTTATATCAATTTCATGCAAATAAACCGGCTCCATGGCTAAACGTTTAGCGTGCTGGCCTTTGGCCACAGGGGTCCCAGGTTCGATTTCCGGTAGGGTCGGGAATTTTAACCATCATTGGTTAATTTCGCTGGCACGAGGGCTGGGTGTACGTGTCGTCTTCATCATCATTTCATCTTCATCACGACTCGCAGGTCGCCTACGGGTGTCAAATCAAAAGACCTGCACCTGGCGAGCTGAACATATCCTCGGACACTCCCGGCACTAAGAGCCATACGCCATTTCATTTTTATCATGCAAATAAAGAATTGAACCATAATTATTTTTCCTAACAGATGGTGATTTTACATTAATATGAAGAATAATTACAGCTGTGTCTTCGTTTCAACCTACCTAGTATTTTACTTTAATATGATAATTTGGTGTTCATTTGACCTGCTTTCACATGAGAATTTCCTTGTTTGTTGGCCAACTTAAAATAATGGAAGCATGAATAATTTGGTAAAGTTATTCAACAACATAATTTTCAACTGCCCAAACCTTCTATATTTACAACCGACCATGGACGTCCTCTTACTGAAATTTCAAAAACTGATTTATAATTCGGTGTAGCTCAGAATTTCAGCTAGGTTAGTTGGGCCAGACGGTATTCTTTTGATCTACCGAGCCCAAGCTGGAAGGTTCGATCTCAGCATAGTCCAGTGGTATTTGAAAGTGCTTAATACACCACTCTGTTGTAGGTAATTTTACCAGCACTGAATTGAATGCCTGTAGGATGAAATTCCTGCAGTTAAGTGGCTCCTAAATCCATAAAAGTGGCTAGTGGAACGTGAAAGTTATAACATTATAATCAAACTATTCCAATTTCCACTGACGACTGAGTTCAGTGTTCTAAATACCCTTCAATATCCTGTAACTAAGTGCTTCCTAAATACTTAACAGTGGCTAGTGGAGTAGTATAATTGGAGAGTTCGGGCGCCTCCTCCCGCGGGAAATTTGAATTTAGGCGGGAAATTTGAATTCTGGCGGGAAATCTGTATTCTGGCGGGAAATTTGAATTTTGGCGCGAGATTTGAAGTTGTAAACAAAGCCACGTGCTTTTTGACAGCTGTCATCGACGACAACGCATCGCTAACCTCACTGCTGCCATCTTGACGGGCCTAAACATCAGTAGTGCCAACTTAACATAACTAGCGCGAGGTAAACAGCGCCACGTGTTTTTGACAGACAACAACGCACCGCTAACCTCAGTACTGCCATCTTGACGGGCCTAAACCTCAGTAGTGCCAACTTAACCTAACTAGCGCGAGGTAAACAGAGCCACGTGCTTTTTGACAGCCACGTGCTTTTTTGACAGCTGTCACTTAACCTAACTAGCGCGAGGTAAACAAAGCCACGAGTTTTTTGACAGCCACGTGCTTTTTGACAGACAACAACGCATCGCTAACCTCAGTACTGCCATCTTGACGGGCCTAAACCTCAGTAGTGCCAACTTAACCTAACTAGCGCGAGATAAACAAATCCACGTGTTTTTTGACAGCCACGTGCTTTTTTGACAGCTGTCATCCGCCATCTTTAAACTACAGAGCACTGTGCTGCCCTCTTTATCGCAGTAGCTGCAAATTCGTCATCTGTCATCCGCAGTGCTGCCATCTTGACGGGTCTAAACCTTAGTGCTACCAACTTAACCTAACTAGCTCGAGGTAAACAAAGCCACGTGCAGCTGTCATCCGCCATCTTTAATCTATAGAGCACAGTGCTGCTCTCTTTAGCTACTTACCTTTGAAATGTGGTGGCGGATAATTTGAAAAATGCTATTTGACAGCAGCCATCTTTGAGCACCGTGCTGCCCTCTTTAGCTACTTATTTTTGAAATGTGGTGGCGGTAAATTCCACGTGCTTTACAAACCTATATGCTTTTCTGACAGCTGTCATCCGCCATCTTTAATACAGAGAGAACAGTGCTGCAATCTTTAGTTGAAATGTGGTGGCGGCAAATTCCACGTGCTCTTGTTTGGAAACAAATCAACATGCATTTTTGACAGCTGTCAACCGCCATCTTTAATCACCGTGCTGCCCTCTTTAGCTACTTACCTTTGAAATGTGGTGGCGGTAAATTCCACGTGCTTTACAAACCTATATGCTTTTCTGACAGCTGTCATCCGCCATCTTTAATCCAGAGAGAACAGTGCTGCCCTTTATGTGGTGGCGGCAAATTCCACGTGCTCTTGTTTGGAAACAAAGCCATGTGCTTTTTTGACAGCTGTCATCCGCCATCTTTAATCAACAGAGCACCGTGCTGCTATCATGCGGGCAATTTCGTCAGTTGTCATCCGCCATCTTTAATCCACAGAACACCGTGCTGCCCTCTTTATGGCTACTACCTTAAGCACGTAGTAGCGGGCAATTTTAAAAGTTCTGTTAGCTATCATCCGCCATCTTTAATCAAGAGAGCACCGTGCTGCCATCTTTAGCTAGATACCTTTGAAATGTGGCGGCGGATAATTTGAAAAATGCTTTTTGACAGCAGCTATCTTTGAGCACCGTGCTACCCTGTATGTGGTGGCGGAAAATTCTACATGCTCTTGTTTGGAAACAAACCCACGCGCTTTTTTTGACAGCCATCATCCGCCACCTTTAAGCAACAGAGTACAGTGCTGCCCTCTTTGTTGTGGCGGCAAATTTCACGTGCTCTTGTTTGGAAACAAAGCCACATGCTCTTTTGACAGCTGTCACCCGCCATCTTTAACCAACAGAGCACTATGCTGCTATCATGCGGGCAATTTCGTTAGCTGTCATCCGACATCTTTAATGAACAGAGCACCGTGCTGCCCTCATGCGGCGGGGGGGGGCAATTTCGTTAGCTGTCATCCACCATCTTTAATGAACAGAGCACCGTGCTACCCTCATGCGGGGCAATTTCGTTAGCTGTCATCCGCCATCTTTTAATGAACAGAGCACCGTGCTGCGCTCTGTAGTAGCGGGTAATTTGAAAAGTTCTGTTAGCTGTCATCCGCCATCTTTAATCAAGAGAGCACCGTGCTGCCATCTTTAGTTGAACTGTGGTGGCGGCAAATTCCACGTGCTCTTGTTTAGTAAATAAACTCACGCGCTTTTTGTCAGCTGTCATCCGCCATCTTACATCGCAAACCTCAGTGCTACACTCTTTAGTTGAAAAATGGTGGCGGATAATTTAAAAAGAAAAATTCTACAGCAGCCATCTCTCGACGCTAATTGCACAAGATGGTGGCTATACATGACTCCTTAAAGGTGCTTATGCGAGATGATCGCTATACATAGTTTCTTATGAGACTCCCTTGGGATGCTTGCGCAAGATGGCGGTTATACATGGTTCCTTATGAGACAGCCTAGGGATGCTTGCGCAAGATGGTGGTTGCTCTTATGAGGCGGCTTAAGGATCCTTGCACAAGATGGCTAGAGACGCCCTAAGGATGCTTGCGCAAGATGGCGCACGCAAGATGGCGGCTATACATAGCTCCTTATGAGGCAGCCAGTACTCGATACAACATGTGATCAGAACATTGATTGATGTGTTCAGAAGACAAAATAAGTAGAATCGAACACTGTACTCGATGTCGTTAACTTCAACATGTGATTAAAACATTGTTTGGTGTGTTCATAACACTACATAAGTAGAATCGAACGCTGTACAACATGTTAGGGGATACCTTTTTTCTAAGAAGATCAGATTGAAACATAACAAGACTAGAATTGAACACTGCACTCGATACAACATGTGAACAGAACATTGATTGATGTGTTCAGATCACTAAACAAATAGAACCGAACACAGTACAACATGTTAGGGGATACCTTTGTTCTAAGAAAATTAGATTGAAACATAACAAGACTAGAATCGAACACTGCACTCGAATTAACATGTGATCAGAACATTGATTGATGTGTTCAGATCACTAAACAAGTAGAACCGAACGCTGTACAACATGTTAGGGGATACCTTTGTTCTAAGAAGATCAGATTGAAACATAACAAGACTAGAATTGAACACAGCACTCGATGTCGTTAACCTTAACATGTGATCAGAACATTGATTGATGTGTTCAGATCACTAAACAAGTAGAACCGAACACTGTACAACATGTTAGGGGATACCTTTGTTCTAAGAAAATCAGATTGAAACATAACAAGACTAGAATTGAACACTGCACTCGATGCAACATGTGAACAGAACATTGATTGATGTGTTCAGATCACTAAACAAGTAGAACCGAACACTGTACAACATGTTAGGGGATACCTTTGTTCTAAGGAAATTAGATTGAAACATAACAAGACTAGAATCGAACACTGGAATGCTTGTTACAAAAGGAGTTCATATTAATTGCTAATATCCAGTGAAGAGTAGTGTTCAAAACGTTAATTAAATTTGAGCAAAATTTCTTTAAAAGAAGTATCCTTGAAATAAGCGAATGGAGTTGATGTAACACATATAAGTAAATGAATTCCCTGAACTTTCAGACGTTATGTCATTTTCTAAGTTTGCCTAAGATAGGGTAACTCTTGTCTATTGAGAGGCTGAGGTGAGTCTCACGGAAACATTGGAATAATTAGTCAAAAACTGCGTGGAAACCTTGAAGATTAAGAGAGGCCATGCTAAATCCTTAGGAGAGAAGTCTAAGGATATAAAAAGCAATTGAGTTAATTTGGGACAGAAGAGTGAAAGAAAGGAAGGAAGTATCGAAGAACCTACTCGCCCGCTCGTCTCGCTGTCCGGGCGTGTGTGCTAGCTAAGCTGAGGGAAGGTTTCTGAATGTTGCAATTGCGTAGTGAACAGCTGATGTTAGGAGAGATGTTGGGGGATGAAAGGTATGGGAGGGGTGGGGCTGAGGTACGGGGAGGGGAAGTCATCAGTATCTATTGTATTCTCGCTGTTTCATTCCAAAAAGAAGACATAATTATTCCTTCATACGTATGGTGTAATTATCGTTACGTACATTACGATTTTAATTGGCATTAAAACTGCCCAAAATGGGTGAAAATTTTCTTAAATAAGTACATTACTGTGTTTGTCCTATATACGAAGCTTTGCACTGAGTGTATGTTAGCTTCTACACTACCGAATTTAAAGAATTGTGTTATTACGAACGATGAAAATTAACTTGTATTAGAAACGTGGTCTCCTTCTCTTTTACTTAACTTCAATATTATAGTAAGTACGGACTAAAAATTAAATTCATTTCTCACAATTGAGCCAGGGTGCTGTCAATGGCAAATTTGTTGGCATCTGCGTCGATCACAGACTTCGCCCCAGCTCTTGGATATGTCAATACAGGTGCTGTACACAGGGCTTTCTTCAGATGGTCGAAAGCTTCCCTCCATTCCTCCGTCCAGATAAATCGTTGGTCATTTTCCATCAGGCGATGCAATGGTTTGACAATGTTGGCAGTTCCACTGAAAAATCAACAGTAGTAGGTGCAGAGGCTCTGGAATCTTCTAAGCTGAGACTAGTCCTCTGGTACTAGCCACTTCCTCAACGTCATGGTCTTATCTGAATCGGTCCAGACTACTTCCTCTGAGAGAGTATCTCCGGGGTACTGTACCTCCTTCGGGCTCTACATCAGCTGGAATGCTCTCAGTGTTTTAAAAATCTCCTAGAAGTTCTTCGGGTGCTCCCCGAAAGGACTTTCCAGAATGAAATCATCCAGGAAAATCAAGCATGATTTCCTGTACAATTCTCTAGGCACAGTCTCCATCAGCCTCTTGAAGGTTGCTGGGGCGTTGAACTACAAAACTGGCATGACCTTGAACTGCTAGAGACCATGAAGAACCGTGAATGCAGTATTCTCTCAGTCTTCAGTTGAATCTCTGCTTTCCAGTAGCTACTCTTCAGATCCAGCTTGGAGAAATATTTCAATCCGGATATTGTATACATAATATCGAAAGTTTGAGGTAGAGGGTAGCTTGTCTTTTCATGACATACATCACTCTCCTGTAGTCAATAGAGAATTGAGTGTAGTCATTGCTCTTTCTCAATACTAACGCGGAGCTCCAATGGCTTTCCCAAGACAATATTACTTGCTGCACCATAATTTATTCGATCATCAGGTCCTCTTAGTGTGGTTTCGCGAGTGAGACTCATTGAAACGGAACCAATATGTGTGGGCTGGTACCTACATCATTCCGATTTTGTGAGAGTTTTGTTCTTCCAAGTTGTTTTCCGTCGAGGGAGAAGACGCTGAGGTAGTCCAGAAGTAGGTATTCAAGATTCTTTTATTGCCTGCGTTCTAGGATTCTGATGGATCCCTCATAGACCGTCCCAGGGCCATTGGCATGCTCGTTCTCCGTTATTAATTTTATTTATGGTTGCAGTGGGCATCTGCTACAACGACTTCACGGGGGGTAATCAACATAACCGGCTTGCAAACCCCGAGTTTTGCCCGTCCGTGGACGGAGATGTAATGGTTTTAAAGTTGCACTTCCAAATATAAGGCTGATGAAATGTCTTGATCAGAGTCTTAGAGACCATGAAGAACGGTGAATGCAGTATTCCCTCAGTCTTGAGTTTAATCTCCGCTTGCCAGTCGCCACTCTTCAGATCCAGCATAGAGAACTACTTCAATCAGGATATTGTATTCAGAGAATCGAAAATTCCAGGTAGATTCTGTAACGCATGTACAACATTGAGGATATCCCACTCGAAGCCGCGACGAGGGCTTTAGTTTTGTCTCATTCTCTCAAACAATTAGCAGAACAGGCCGATCGGATTACACCAGCTACGTACTCCACATTACCTGTCCTGATATCTAGGCTCCAGCCACCAGCAACTCCATCCACTTCATCAGCGGCATCTACCTCGGTCCAAACTGGAATGATAAAGTCGTCCTGCAGCTTCTCTTGGCATAAATAAATGGTTTTCTACGCCACTCACTTTGCTGTTTCTTCATCCTCATACTGAAGCTTCTTGAAGCTCATGTCCAGAATGATTTTATGACTCTTCAGGAAGTCTAGTCCTATGATTATATTGTCCGGGATGTACTTAATTATCCTCCGCCCCACAGAGAATCCCATCACCATCTCACCGTGGAAGGCGTCATATCTCTTGTGGCAGTCACCTGCAAGTGCCGAATTATCCACTAATGCGCAACTGTTGGCTTGACGATGGCACTGCTTGCTCCAATCCTTATCAAAATGTCCCCCATTGTCTCGTCGATTACTCCGTCCACCACAGGTTCGCTGCCATAAGGTCGTAGTCTTTTTATTCGGGGCTAGGATGCTGGTGACTAGTCACTGTCCTGAGCCAAACATCGCCTCTTAAATCTGGCTAATAGATGTTTCCAGGACTGGCATTTTACTCGACTGTCCTGGTGTCATATGTAGTCATTCATCTTCACATTTCCGGCTTGCGTGTCCCTTGTTACCTTAAAACTAGCAGGTGACATATCGTAGGAGCTTTAAGGAAGTCTTTCAGTGGGCGTTGAGTTCTGTTAAGTTCCAAGCGACAAACACTAGTTTGTAGTCTCAGTGCCTATTTCACAGCTTGTCCACAGGTCGTTGTGGAAATCAAGCTGAAGGGCCTGTTCGGTTGCGTAGTCCATCTCTGAAATTCTGCCTACTCTGCTGTCCAAGAAACTCTTCTGATCTTGATGGGTAGGCCAGGTGTAAGAAACTTGCGGCATTTGTCCCGAACTCGTGGAGTGACTTCGTACTATTCTGAGTCCTGATCGGAAGCTCCATCTGGTAGAAATTTTCGAGGTGGCGAACTCGGTATCAGGTTTCCTTGTGGAATAGTAGTGTGATGAAGCTACTCTCAGAAGATTTTTGTAACTCATACACAACATTGAGGATATCCCACTCAAAGCCACGCAGAGGACTTTAACTTTGTCTCATTCTCTCCAACAATTAGCAGAACAGGACGACTCGGACTAGAGCACCTACGTACTCCACGGTATCTACCCATCGAACATTGGTGGCATTGAACTTGGTACTGGAGACATTCCTTCTTCCCGTTGGTCCTGTCTCACACGTTATTGCACATTTGGGTGACGTCTCCCTGTAGGTCCTAGCAAATAGCACTGAAAGTTCGGTCAACCATGTCTCTTATCTCTTCAAGTGTCCCTCTCCTTCCAATGTCTACCGAACACAAAATTTCAATATAGGCCTACATATTACACTATAACATACACTTAAAATCGTAATTGACAAGGAACAAAACACACACTATTATTTCTTACTTAATAATATGTCTTTTGAAAGGTGCAAAATTTATACTGAAAAGTACGGCTTCCTTATTAACAAATATAATTCAAAAACTTTCTCGTAAATCTGCCATTGTACTGAGTTCCCGTTTTATTCAAGCTCGTATTTTACTTGCGCTATTTCTGACCGAAGATTGTGTTTTGTCTTCGGTGACCCTATTCGTTCTTTTTCTGTTCGTCTTCTATCTTCTTCTGATCTTCTTACTTTTCTTTCCACCATTGCCTGGACTTCTTCTGGACTTCTTCAATCTTCTCCTCGGTCATATATTGATCTTATTCCTTGTACCTTCTTTTTCTTCATCATCTTGTGGAGTTTTTCTATCTTCTACCCCATCTTGTTCTTCATCAACAGGACTTCTTCAATCACCTTCATAATTTCAAAGAACGCATTTAACTGAGCCGTCATTTTCATGTGGCTTCTGGTCTCAATTGGCATGCAGTATATTACCATAAGAGGAAAGCTACAAATATGTGTGTGTACTTCCAAAACACGATTGTTTTGGAATATCCCTATTGGCAGTCAAAGCCTGCAATATCCGGTCACTGATTCGCACTGATTACAATGATTTGTCAAACTTGAGGTTTTTTCTGAATTCAGGCACAAATTTTGTTATAAATTAAGCAGTCTCCTTTATTGATTTAATTTAATTTAGAATAACCCAGTAAGTGTGTGTAAAGATACATACAATATTGTACTAGCACATGAATGACAGTAGTTCACTAATTAGTGGTCACTTGAAAAGTCCCTAGTCCTTACAGGGCGTAATATGTGTGTCTTTTCTTTGCCTGGAAAGGGGTATCCCACCACAGTCTTGATTGACAGGCCTTTCCTTTCACTTGGCTTCTGACCACTGGTCACTCCACCAACCAGTTCCGCGTAGTTGGCTTTATTGACTATCACGCAGAACGATGATCGCAAATTTGGATTGAGTCTATACATGGCTGGTAACTCACACACATCATTCACGTAACCGCTCCTCACACTGAACTGCTTAACACATGTCAAACGTCAAGAAAATGACACAGCATAACTCAGCACCCGGAAGTTAATAATGACAATAACTGCACCAATATTACTCTCCCAAACATAATATTCCTATTCGCGTCAAGCCTTCCTTTATTTCTCTGGTGATGAGATACTGGAACGTTCAGAGTGTGGCTTGAATGCTAAAATACTACGTTCACTTTCCAGATAGTCAACGTAAACAACAGATGAAAAGCACAATACAAGGAGAGCACATTACATGCCCTAAGGCTGGCTGGGAACATTCCCACCTGACTCAATGATTCCGTCCCAGAAATAGAGAAGGGAACTAAGGACGGCTGGCAGTCGCATGAACACATAACTGTATGGTCTAGCCGGGATGAACGAAATGAAACATTATATTCATTTTCCTTCAAAATAATTAGATTAAAAATTCCTGAGAAGCCGTAGCCTAACTGAATTTATTCAAGCCTAGAGGAGTGAAAACAAATTACGCTGCATTGAGGAACATTTATGACGACACACTAGGCCCTACTATAGACTACTATGGCTAACGGCAGTTTACACCCATAAATTTATTTCGCTCATCAGCGTTCTTAATATAACTGAGGGAAGCCCACAGTATCCCACAGTGAAATTTGATTTACTTTAGGGTTCCTAATTTTTCTTAGGTATTGGAGAGCTTGAATATATTGAAAGTGTTTAAATTATTCTTTCAAATATGTTCCCTAAATTCGTGGCTGTCTTAGATGCGAGGCAATTTACATTCGTGTCAATACAAAAATTCGTATCGGAATAGTCATTTCCACTTCCGTACATAGCTATTTAAATATGATTCAGTTAGGCTTTCCTTCAGCCTCATGTATTTCGTTGTAACTGGATATTTTAACTGAAATGATCAGATATGATTAGCCACTATTTCATTAAGCTACGTGAGCATTAAAATTACTTCTTCCTGGCTTGAAAAATGCATTTCGAAACATTAAAAAAATGTCATAAGAAGCGAATTTAGTTTATTCAGAGTGGGGATACAAGTGAATTGCGAATAAAATTTGACCCTATTTTCCTTGTCCTGAATCTTGACTTGATTCAGTTAGTAATCAGCCATCCTAAGAAAGTGCCTTGTTCAAACCAGCTTTCGTTAAATATGCCAAATACACGGTAAAGGAAAAGGTTTCCCAGTCAAGAAACTGATACATAGTCTGATTTTTTGTATTATTGTTATGTGTTTGGTACGTTAATATGATAGGTATTTTATTTTTGGGAAAAAAAATATTCTGTACAAATTTCTGATGTAAGCCTGGGCCTAAATTCTTTTCATTCAATATTTTTTCACTTATATACGTCCTTGTTTTAAATCTTCCGGGTTAGGAACATTTCAGAAATGAACATGCAACTTATTAAAAACCATTTGAAAAGCGAAATTTCAACATTTTAGAGCGTATCAATGTTAATTTGTTTGGTAAAATGCTTTCCTTAAATTTTTTATATCTGAAACTGTGCATGCAGTTTGGAGAAGAATTTTGCAAAAATAAAGCAGTGGTTGAAGTGTTACGGTTAAAATTACTCTGTTTACCGCCTACATGTCGCCACTGTAAACGAAACCTAACTTGCACAGGAAAAATGGCAACATTTCTGCCAAATGAATGGATCATTCCACAAAGATACTCTTTAGTGAGTGTTGTTCTAGTACAAGTACTATCAATAGGATCAGGTTAATAAGTTGTGCAAAGAGATCTGCTAAGTCAGAACCTATGTAAATACCAAAGAAAGACATGAATGAATTATGACATTGAAATTAAATGAGGCGCTGACATGGAGAAGACAGTAAGTCACATAATATGAATTTCTGAATCCATTTCCATACAAAATGGTAAGTCTCACGTAAGAAAGGCCATTTTCAAGCGTGCAGCAAGGCATTCATTAGTACCTTAGGCTTAACTGGTCAACGTGTGCACACTATTATCTAAGGGGAGAATTGTGGGGATGTTATTTTCCCTAATATCAAGGGAAAAAAATACGAGGTCGCATGTCCGCTTGTACAAATACACTCAGCAGGGAAAAATTCATTAGAGTTCATGTCAACTCCTTCTCTACCAACTAAAGCCGCTATTCTCGCCTTAAATCTTAAAAGAAGTTATTGAATTCAGATATCATCATTAAGAGAATGTTTCATTCATCCATGAAATAGAATCCTAGCACTAGGAATGATCAGCGGTTTTCAAGGGTCCTTCCCTCAACTCGCGTTTCATTGTCTACACACAGACACTATGCAGTTAGTGATCTCCTTAAGAAAAAAATAAATGTATAAAAGGGTAGTGATGGCAGAAACTGAGTTGTACATACGAATTGCTGACAAGGTTGCAAAATGACTTGACATCAGTAATGCTAAATCTTGTACAAATTCTGGTGCGAGCAATACTGGGCGCATCTGACATTCACCAAGTAATGCTCATCCCACCCTCACTCAATGAAGTATGTTTTTGAGCCGTTAGCTTTCGAATTAAACCTGCGCATTCATTTTGATGATACAAGTCGGAGTTTTATATGCATGTAGCATGAGGGAATAGCCAGACGAGGGGAAAATCGGATTACTTCTTGTGTTTTGAAAGTTACGAAATCTGGCATTACTGCGAATAGAAGTTTGAAAATCGAGTGTCAACTCTGCGTGACAAAAGCAAATGTCATAATTATTGTTCTTACGGTATTGTTGTATCGTGAAGATAGAAAATGTTTTTGTACCATCGGCCTTAAATTGTTAATATCTGGACTCTCCAGTATGTAAGAGGTTGTATCTTCGGCGTGATCGAAAACCGGGGGAATGTTTGTCCCATTTCAAATTATTTTTATGACAGAATGCTAGAGCGCAAGGATTGCGAGTCAAGATAGTGGGGAGGTGTCTGGTAACTTGAGGCAGAAATTGGTCGCGATCGTGGACACAGGAGGAACTGCTGAGAATGGAAAAACGTGAGGAGGAAATGAGTTGCAGAAATCGAGAGCAGGGCGACATCAGTACGGAGAAGGAAGAGAGAAGACGGGACTGCCCTGTCAGCGGGCAGGTAGCGGAGACAGCAGAGTCCTTGGTGAGTCAGAACAACCCAGGAAGGAATGAAGCAACAAGTAGGACACTAGACCGAAGTGAAGTGGATATAGGTAGTGAAGAGGTGACGGGAAGGGAAAGGAGTCAGGGTAGTGACTCAACCTCCCCGTATAAGAGAAATGCAGAAAGAAACCTGGAGAGAAATCAGGCGTTGAATAAGGCGAGATCGTTAAGTTTAAAAGATCTCTGGGGTGGGAAAAAGGCTCTGGCACGGAAAAGGGGAAGGATGGGGGGAGAAGAAAGAGAGGGAAGGGGAGAGGGATGGGGTGTAGCCAAAAGGAAGAATCACGTGACGTAAGGGGGGAAATGGTGAAATGCAGAAGTATAGGGAGGGAGGGGGAGGAAATAAATGACTAGATATGGTGATAGGGGTACTGAATATTGAGGGGTTGATGGGGATGTTAGGGAATAAGAAAATTGTGGATTTAGTGAAAGATTTTGAGATTATTGCTCTAGTAGAGACGTGGTTAGGGAAAGGGGTTGAAATTACATGGGACGGTTATAGAGTAGTTAACGTGTTAAGGAAAAAATAGGGAAGAGGGGCCGAAACCGAGGGGTCATAGTAGTTTTAATAAGAAATGAGATAGCTGAATGGGTGCGGACGTTACAGACTAGGGTAGAAGGGGTAGTGTGGTTGAGAGTATAAATGGGGAAGGGGGCAGCGGAAGCAATTTGTCTGGCACTTCTTTATAACCATCCGAGCGATTCAGTTTATGCAAATGAACATTTTTTCGACGAACTGATTGAAGAAATAAACACAATTAGAGGGATGTATATAGAAGATGGGATGATTTTATTGGGGGATTGGAATGCGGGAGTGAGCAATAGGGTACCGGTGTACGGGAAAGAAGTAAATGTAGACGGGAAACTGCAAAGAAAGAGTAAGGATATTGTGTAAATAGTTATGGAGAAAGGTTATTAGAGTTGTGTGCTATAGAATCTTTATTTATTTTAAATGGGTGGATGAAGAGGGATAATGTGGGAGATTTGACGCATATTACAACAAATGGAGGGAGTGTAGTGGATATAGGAATAAGTTCAGAGATAGCGTTAAGGAGAATAATAAGTTTTGAGGTGTTAGAATGTGGGTTAACGGAACATATGCCTATCAAAATAAAAGTGAGAACTTTGGTTGCTGATGAGAAGGGAAAGATGGAGGAAAGTAGGGAGAGATATTGGAATGGAGGATGGAAGTATGTATGGGATGATAATGCTAAAGAGAAATTGAGACGGCATTTGAAAGAGGAGGGAGATATATTAAGGATAGGAATTGAAAGGGCGGCAGAAGGGAATGATATGGATAACGTGCTAAAATTAATAGAACACCCTGTATGGAGGGTGGGGAAGAAAGTGAGGAGAAGGGAAGAGGGAAAAAAGAATAAAATGAATGGTTTGATGAAGACTGCAAGAAAAAACGCGAGGTTGTAATGAGAGCCCAAGCGGAGTTTAGGAAGGATGGTGTGCAACAAAAAAGGTAGGAATATTGTAAATTGAGAAGGGAATATAAGGAGGTATTGAATGAGAAGGAAAGAGGATAGAAGGAGACGGAAGCTGAAAAAAATAATATATATTGTAGAGAGAAGAAATTTGAGAGGATTTGGGAGTCAATAAACAAGATCAGAAGAACGAAACCGGTGGGGAAGGGGGATGAAATAGGAGAAAACGAGTGGGTTAGGCATTTTAAAAGGCTTTTAGAAGGGGAGAGGAAATTGGGTAGAGAAATGGACAAGTCGCATATAGGAAGGGAATTGGAAGTAGTCATTACACTATTGGATGGGGAGATAACAAGGCAAGAGGTAATTACAGTATTAACAAATGCTAGACCCAAGGCTACAGGAGGTGTGAATGGTATTTCCAATAGTGTATGGAAGGAGGTTGGGGCAAATGAACCGATGTTGAGAGGGATTGTGAAATTATTTCATAGGTTGCTGGAGACGGGGAAATTTCCTGGAGAATGGAGGAAGGGGGTATTATGCTCTATTTATAAAAATAAAGGAGCTAGTAGCGATCCTAACAACTATAGAGGAATTACACTCCTAGACTCGTTGTCGAAGGTGTACACAGGGGTTTTGGCGAATAGGATAAAAACATTGGGCGGAAGAGTACGGTAGGATATCTGAGTTCCAAAATGTATTTCGGAAAGGAAGGAATACAGTCGATAATGTTTGGATTCTGAACACTTTGATTACAAAGTATGTGAGGATAGCAGGGCGTAAATTATTTATAGCAGCGATCGACTTAGAAAAAGCCTTCGATACGGTCAGTAGGGAGGCGCTATTTTTGAGATTAAGGGAGGTTGGAATGTCGAAGAAAATGAGGGTGGCTATAGAAACTATTTATGAGGAAGTGTTTGTGATGATTAAATTGCAGGATGGAAGGTTGAGTAAGTGTTTTGAATCGAAAAGCGAGGTGAGACAGGGGTGTAAGCTATCCCCGATATTATTTATATTATTTACAAATAATATTTTAGAGGGGCATGGTCGAGACGCATGGCAATGCCCTTGGATAGGGAAAATAGAGGTTCCGGGGTTGCTCTTCGCGGATGACTTATTGATTTTGGCTTTGACGGCAAGTGGGCTGCAAAAAGGGTTGGACAAGGTAGTTGAGTATACTAGGAAATGGTCTCTCAGAGTAAATGTAAGAAAGACTCAGACAATGGTGTGTAGGAAAAGGGGTTGGAGAAAGGATAAGGAAGTTTGGAGGCTAGATCAGGAAGAAATTAGACCAGGGGAAAATTGAGTACCTAGGTGTAATAATTAGTAAGAATGCTTCTTGGAAAACAAGAGGGCAAAATTTAAAGGAAGAGGAGCGCTTGCGGCAGTAGGGGTATTAGAAAATAAATTTCCAGACGTTAAATACAAAATTCAGAAAACGGTGTTTAAATCACTGGTAATGGGCAAAATGCTATTTGATGGACCTCCTGAATTGTACAGCCAATGCCGGTGCCAGATTAGTCTGTAAAGAATCGATAGAGGTTGAAATAGGTAAGTGGGTGTTCAAGTACTGGATTAGATTGGATGAAGGGAAGGGCGGGGCATTAGTACAAGAAACGTTTAGTTTTCAGAAAGATATGACGAATGAAGCTTACTGGGTGAATAAGTGCAAAAAATGGTTACAAAAGATTGGATTGGTGGTATATGGAGAGGTCTGGGGGGGGGGGGGTTGTAGGAATAAATGGGTATGGGAAAGGATAAAGTGAAGACTACTAGATACTGAAAGACAGAGATTAATAGGGGAATGTAGAGAGAGAGTCTCTTTATCAGTATTAAATCAATTGGTGGAAGTAATAAACCCGAAAACGGAGTTTGAAGGTAGAAGGGATAAGAGAGGCTTGTATTGGTGGGTATTGGGTGTTCCGAGGAATAGGGGATGGGTAGAGAGTGAGAATAGGGATAGATGTGTGTTTTGTGGAGCGAAGTGGGAGGACCTGCATATTTATAATCAATGCCGAGCTTTGGCGGAGATAAAGATCAAACTACTAAGAAGGAGCTGGATATGGTAGGGGAAAGCTATAAGATGGCATCTTGATTATGTAGAGAGTGGGAGAAAGGAACGAATATAGCGAAATTCTTAAATGTGGCCAGAGCTATATTCATAAAGAAATTGAGGGAGTAACAGGGGTGGTGCAGATAATGTGGTGCTTGCCGAGGGAGGAAGTGGGTAGGCATTCTGTTCAGAGGAATGGATATCCGCTCTGAGCAGAAGCGGGAAGGGTATCATGGTAACCATGATATCAGAAGAGGGGGCTGTAGTGTTAGGGGAAACGGGGTGAGCACTTTGCCCTGTGGAAAGGTGATCCGCCTGGGGCAAATTGTTGGAAAGTAGATAGAGAAGTAGTAGGATGGGAGGTAACAAGGGAAAGCCTGAGAAAATTAGGTAAGAGTTGATAAAAGGGGAGGTTGAGTAGGCTTGAGGGTAGTGTAAAATGAAGAAGCTGGTATATAGTTTAAGTTTATCGTGGATAGATGAAATGAAACTTAGGTGGAAGCAAATATATATATTGAAATGACTGAGTGAACTAATGGACTTGGAATGGAGCACTGTCTGTTTGTGTGTAAATGAGGAGTGAAAAGAAAAATGGATTGTTTAAGTGTATATGTGGGAGGGGGGTATAAAGAATGTGTATGTAATAGAATTGAGATATACTAAGTGGGACTGTAGTTAAGGAGAAAATGTTGGCAGTATGGAAATTATGAAAGTAGGTCATATGAAAAAAATAAGTTAAATGGTGTAGATGCCTTGAGGAGGGGTGTAAAACTGAGGGATTCTTGATGTTTATGTACGAAGTTTACTAGGATGGAAGAAATGAGATAAGTCTAACAGTCTGACGTAAGTGTGGTCCTGTAGA
Organism: Anabrus simplex; assembly: GCF_040414725.1. Classification (NCBI taxonomy): domain Eukaryota; kingdom Metazoa; phylum Arthropoda; class Insecta; order Orthoptera; family Tettigoniidae; genus Anabrus; species Anabrus simplex. The sequence continues at coordinate 882,325,593 of NC_090266.1, forward strand.
TTGAGAAGACTGAGTGAACTAATGGACTTGGAATGGAAACTGTTTGTGTGTAAAAACAAAAAAAGTTAAATGGTTTGAATGTAAGCTGGTATACAGTTTAAGTTCATCGTGGATAGTTGAAATGAAGCTTAGGTGGAAGCAAAAAAATTTATATATATATAGTGAGATGACTGAGTGTACTTATGGACTTGGAATGGAGCACTGTCTGTTTGTGTGTAAATGAGTGGAAAAAATGGATTGTTTAAGTATATTTGTGTGAGGAGGAAGTATAAAGAAGGTGTATGTAATGGAATTGAGATAGATTAAGTGGGACTGTAGTTAAGAAGAAAATGCTGGCAGTATGGAAATCATGAAAGTAGGTCATATGAAAGAAAAAAAGTTAAATGTTGTAGATGCCTTGTTGAGGGGTGTAAAATTGAGGGATTCTTGATGTCTGTGTACTAAGTTGAATAGGATGGAAGAAATGGGATAAGTCTAACAGTTTGATGTAAGTGTGGTCCTGTAGATTGAGAAGACTGAGTGAACTAATGGACTTGGAATGTAAACTGTTGGTGTGTGAGATGTAAAAAAAGGTTAAATTGTTTTAAGTGCGATGATGAGGGATGTAATATGGTTGTTAGTTGATGTTTAAATCTTAAGCTTAATAAGGTGAGATGTAGTGGACGAGAATAGTGCTAGAAAGGAGAAGGTGACGTATCAAAGGGAGAGGGAGGGGATGGACCTTGACCCACCCCAAAGAAGTTAGGCTGGAGCACGTCTGAACGGGAAGAAACAGGAGAGGGAAGATAGAGAGCTGATAATGAACATAGTAGGTGTGACGTACATAACGCAAGTGTGTGGCAAGCCATGTGTTGGGTCTAGATTTCGCCAAGCTGGCTTGTCACACATGGTAGGGAGGGAATACATTGTCAGCAATTGTAGGTGAGATAGGAGATCAGTTCTCACGTGGCGAGGCTGGTGGCTGCGATCAACGGGTTGCTGGGCATGTATTCCATACCAGGGCTGACGCAGCGACCAGTCTACTAACAATTTTTTTAGGTGGTAGGTGGGAATAGGGGAATAGGGTAGTTTGTATTCCGGTGCTTCCTGCACGTATGCTGGCTATCCGCGTACGTGTGGGAGGGCACTGATTAGATGTAGAGGTAGATAATTTAGTTAAGTAGTTTTAGGAGAGATATAGTGCCCATTGTTTGTTTGTTCTGTGTTTCACTCTGCCTTTATTACCTGTAAGCCGATGGTGTTTACTAGGGTGGGTAATAAAGATATGTATGTATGTATGTATGTATGTATGTGTGTATGTATGTATGTATGTATGTATGTATGTATTGTGACCTTATCGGTCATGTACACATTTATTTATTAATTATTTGGCAGTGAAAAACCTTTGTAAAGCTCCCTCGTACTTGTTACAAAAAGTTGCATTAGGTTGCACATGCTTACACAACCTTTGTAACCTGCTAAACACCACTCCGTCTTAACTAAAAGGATACACAGATAGAGAGAGAGGGAAGAAAATCTCAAGCCAGAAAAATCGATAATGATACCGTCACCCGTTGAAAAAATGGCCGAACACGATGTTGCCAGCTCGCGAATCGCATTATTATGATGAGATTTCGAGACATGCATAATATTTAATATGGGAAACCTCGGGATGTGATATGATTTAATTATAGACATCTGCCAAAATTCTAATTATTTTTATAATAAATTAACGTGTGGAAGAATACGCAATCGTTGCATTATATAACACGCTAAGCGTCCCTTGTACGCAGCACCTTCATGGAAGACATTGTTGGGGCATTATTTTGATAATTAATTTTGAATAAATGGCCGAACATTTCAGGTTCCGCACATAACCAGACTACTTAAGAATCTGAGTCACACATTTGAGTGTATTACCGATGTCATACGACACGTGGAACTATTAATTAAAAAAGTAGTGGGGACTATCCATTGTCTCTTGCATGGAAGGGGGAAAGTTTATAAAAGGAATCAGATGATGACAACAGTATCCACTTCACGCGAAGGATCCAAAGCAGAACCACGGTTTGATGGTGTTCTGTTCTATTTAGTGTTTCAGACTGTAAATGTACAGTTTATATCTTCGAGAATATTGTAATTGTCTACAAACAATAGTATTTAAAAACAGGTTGAAGTTATGTGATCGCAAGAACGGTATAATTGTAACTTTTTAAATGATGCAACAAGTATTAATTTCATTATAGTGCAATTAATTGTATTTTGTGTGTTAAAGTGACGCAACAAGTCTTAATCTCATAAAAACTCTTATAAGTGTAGAAGATAACCATTGGAATATGAACGAGCTCAGCGGGAGTAGAAACGGACATGAACCCGTGACCAGCGTCAACACCATGGAAGCTTAAAAGGAAAGAATGAGGGTCTTACCCGGGACCCGAACCTTGGATTTTTACGACATGATGATAAGTACTAAAATGAAATACTTTTTTTTTATAAAATGCGCGGTTATTCATTATGCAGATCACGTAAATTAGGTTAGACATGTAAATTGCATGTATTTTTTTAATTAGGAAGAGAACTTGTGAGTGGTCTTCATATTCATTTATGTTCATTTCATGGAATTTATAGTCTACTCCATGGGCTTAAATATATATATAATTAACGTAATGCATGTATTTGACGTGATGATAAAATATTAGTTAGTCAGAGTGCTTAGATTAGGTAAATGTAATAGATAGTGGATTTGTTTTTGGCACTGAGCCAAGCCGTAATTTTGTATAATTTATTTACGTGATATCCAAGCTTATCATGATAATGCGTGGTGATTATGCTTGTAAAAATGGATTATCGACTGTTAACATTAGGATAGCAAGGCACTCTTATTTTCATGTAATTCGCATGATGATATATTTGTAGATGGCTCTATTAATTATATGCGTAACTTGTGACATGCCTAGACATCGAACAGACGCCTTCCTATTGAGATTAGCGTTTTCCTTTAATGTCGAATAATTTCCCTTTCTAGATATGAGAATAACCTTATGGATATGTTTAAAATCCATATTTGATTTTATTGATTTGATTTTAAAACGTAGGAAAAACCTAGGCTGTATTCTGTAATCGGATGGAATCGAAGCCGGTCATTCTGAGTTGATGGATGTGAATATAAGAAAATGAACAGTGGATTGATATTGTATTATAGAATTATGGCAGGACAGTGAATTTATAAGCCAGTGGAGCTTTGGAAATATGATATGAGAATATATAATGAAATAAGATTATTATTTCCAAGGGAAACGATTTGCTTTCACCTTGAGATGTTGAAAGGATATTTCTGCCACACTGGGCCATTATTTGCCAGGGCTTTGACGTCCAGAGATTTACGATGAGGGGAGAGTGAAGAAGGCTTGTCCCTTTTAAAAGATTACTGTATGCTGTATTGTTCGAACTATTCCACTTAGAATGAAGGCCGTGCGACACCGATTATTGTTTAAAGGGTTCTTTGACTTTTTCATGTATGATCTTATAATAATATTTAACTAACTGGAACGCCAGTATTATCATTTATTTGTTGACCATATGATTAATTAAGAAAGGCAGTTTTTTTAGTCCCGTTTGTCGATGCTATCTTGGATATCATCGGTTCGAGTTCTGAGGCAACCATGGATTTTTGTTGTCACATTTTTATTTTATTTTATATACAGCCAATTGCATGTGTATATTGTTATTGTTTATTTTCATACTGTGTACATATTTTCTTTTTTTAATACATTCTTTTAGTCGTGTTTCACTCTTTATGTGGATAAAAATCGAGTTTTATTTTCGTAATTTTTGTCGTTGGATTCATTGGGATGTGGGTTCGATTTCTGGACCCGACATCAGTCATTTTATTTGGATTAGGATTATATCGACTAGCATTCATTTACTCTTTGTTTATTTTTGTAATATAATTAATTTAGTTAGGTGACCACTTCAAGTTATCTTCAATTTATTTTGTTGTATAAATAATTGCTTCTTCTGATAGTGAAGAAAGTTCGTAATGATAACCGTCGCATTTATAAGGATATTTCTGATTTTTTAAATTTGAAAAGTATGTTATACAAATTATAATGTAATATTTATCATCATGTCGGGAAGAAGAAAGAAGTAAAGGAGAAATAAAATTTTTTGACACTTTACAATTTGTATTTAGTCCGTTGGACATTGCATATTCAACATTGATATACTATAAATATTCAGGATCAACCTCTAATTAATTTGATTTATCAAGGCTCAATAAATAGGTATTTAAATTTTTGTCTGCCTGTCATTTTGCCGAATAACATTGTATCCCAGGTTTCCTTCCGTTCATTTATGCCTTTAAGCCAGTTATGTGTTATTTTCTTTGATCTTCTGCTGCGAACGCACCATGGCCTTGGGAGGTCGGTGGTTTGATTCTATGGAACGGAAGGGTGCAGTAGACCCTTGCACGGTCGGAAGAGCATTTGCTCACCCATCATTGTGAATTTTTTTTTGTTGTTCCTTCTTGATGAGGTGGCATTTGACTCTAGACTAAAAAGGTCCCTTTCCATCAGGCGCTTTGGCGTATGGTGCTATATGGCGGTATCCCGACATTTTAAGGGATTATCATGCAGTCATATGGTTCTATGCGGCAAATGGCGTGGGGTGGAAAGGTTGCATTTGGCGCCCAGCGTTTTGGCATTTTCGGCATTTTTAGGCATTTACAATGGTAGGCATTTTCGGCATTTTCGGAATTTTTGAATTTTTCGGCATTTTCGGAATTTTTCGATGTTTTCGATAGAGATAATTTCAAATGATAACTTTTGCGAAAATGGGCGTCAGGCATGGTAATGCCATATTTAGGAATATAGGACTGACCAATTATTATATGAAGGAACACGATGGTTGTTCAATTTGTGGGATGCTGATAATTGGATCAGTATGAGAAGTGAATGACAGATTAAAATTAATGCGATATTTTTGGCAAAATGAAAACATAGTCGTGGTTATAGTCTAAGTGACGATAACCAGGACAGTCATTCATAGTAATTGAGGTACCCAAAATCATGTAGGGATTTAATTAAATCCCGGGAAACAATAAAATGGTTTCCCAAATCTGAGGAAAAATGAATATCGATACCCTTCAGGTAATCGTATTCATGGGTACTTGTCAGGAGGTACTGGTTGTAACAGGCCTCATTACTCATAGTGAATCATTTATTAAATTTGTGTTTGTGTTTCGCGGTAGGTAAAGGTGACCTCAGGCCTTTAGTGTTTGTTGTTAAGTGGCAGTAAGTTAGGATTCATGTGGAAAGTTTTGGGACGATATTACCCAGTGTATTAGGTGTATCTGCCTCAATACTGGAAGGATGGCCTAATTTATTGGCATATACCACCTGTGTTGGTATTTAACTTGCGATATTTTTATTATACGAACTTATTCAAAATTGATAATAATAATAATAATAAATATAATAATGATAGGCTATATATTTAAAAAATTGTGATGAAAGGTACCCTTGATAAATTATACTGTTGAATAATTTTGAGATAGCTGTATTCAGGCTATAAATTTAATTCAAATTACATTGTTGTGAAATTTTTGTGATTTTGGATTGAGGTAACCTTGAATTGATTTCATTTTCAAATTGATTTCTCCTAATCCGAGGTTCGAGTTAAGGGGGGCCCACTTTATTGAAATATTGTGTAGAATGGATATGGAAGCCATGAGGGCTCTGATAGAGGACATTAATAAAAATATGAAAGTGATTGATCAGAAGATAGGTCAGACTAGTGAAGAGATTAAAAAGTGTAGTGAAACTTATAAGGACATGATTGATCAAAAAATAGATCAGAGTAATGAAACAGTTAAGGACATGATTGATCAGAAAATAGATCAGAGCAGTGAAACAGTTAAGGACATGATTGATCAGAAATTAGATCAGGTTAATGAACATATGGAGAAAATACAGAAGGAGTGTAAGGAAGGGAGAGATGAAATTAATAAACAGATGGGGGACTTTAACGTACGGTTGGAGGAAACAATTGAACGTTATGATGAACTGGTAGGACAGATAACGGGGTACCAGACACAATGTGAAAGGAACTCAGCACAGTTGGAAAAACGACTGGATAATACGCACGAAAAACAGGAACGGCTAGAAAACTCGTTATGCACGGTAATTGAGCGCGTCGAACGTGTTGAGGCTCGGACATTAAGTATGGCGGAACAAATCGATGTTCATATTCAAACGGTGACAGATCACCAGGAACGTCCAGATAGGATAATAGAAGATGTTAAGAAGGAGGTCCATCAGACTCAGGTCGATATGCACGACATTCGGAACCAAACCAATGCGTTGAAACAGGAAATTGTTACCAACGTGGATAAGCGAATATCTGAGGTCAGAAAACAGGCATTCGATGGAATAGTCACGGTCCAAGAGGAGGTACGGAGGAATGAGGATAGGACGTCAGATAGGATCGAGGAATGGTCGCATAAGATGCAAAAGACGAAGATAAAAGTAGATATACATGACGACCTTATACATGAGTTGAGAGAAAAGATTGTGAAACTGGAATTACAGGATGACTTTCAGGAACTAGGAATAAAAACAGATCCAATAAAAAAAGCTACGTTAATCCTTATGATCTTAAGATAGAAGGAGAAGGAATGGGTTTATTCAAGGGTGTGAACAATAGTGCAGATCAGATATCGGCGGCACAGATGCATAATTCTACAACATTGCCGATTGAATCCATACCGTTTTATAATGTAATTCGGATGAATGAAGATAAACCGAAGCGATTCAAACCAGGAGGTACTGTAACACCAAAGAAATTTTTGGCTGAGATGGACGGTTACATGGTTGACCATCAGGTAGCTCCGGAACGTAGATTAAGGGTCGTGGAGAAATTCTTAGAGGACCAAGCCTTGGTATGGTTTCAAGCTTTCAAATATTGTTTTGATAGCTACGATACCTTTAAGAGAATGTTTCTCGATAAATACTGGGAATTGGAAACGCAATTAGGATTGCGTTTGGAACTGTATTCACGTCGTTATTCCATGACGGGCCCGACACGATTTTGTGAATTTTTCACTGGGCAATTAGTGAAATAGAGGGAGCTGGATAACCCTCCGGCTGAAGTGGAACTCCTATCGGCCATTACCAAACAGTTCCCAGCTGATGTTCAACGAATCTTGATTGCTGCGAATGCAGAGACGGCTGTAGAAGCAGAACAGATCTTACGACACCTCGACCAAACACCGAGTGGACATCAAATTAGGGCCAGACAATCAGAAATGGTGAATACATTGCATTGTCAAGAGAAACAAAGTACAATTGTAGTCAAAGATCAAGGCACGAATACTACTCAGGGATATGTTGGTAATCGAAATATTAGGGACACCCGATGGAATTTTCGTTCTTGGGGAGAACCTAGACGACAATATGGCGAACAGCAGTACAGGCAAAGGTGCATTAACAGAGATCGTCGGCCCTATTCTAGATGGCCACGTCGGAACGATCAGAATTTCAGGCACCAGAAAGAGTACTACCAAGGAGATCTCGAAAACAGAAAGAGGGAATCTCAGCAATATGTTAGAGACTTAAATGGGTCTAGACAAGGGAAAGACATATGGGAACAACCCATACGGCGGCTGACGGAAACGGCGGAATGCCAAGGAGCCGAAAGTCTCGCTTTACAGAATCATAAAGCTAATCAGAACAGGTTAAATCCTCGTGCCCCTGAATATCAGGCTAACGAGGAAATCCATCCAAAAAAAGCGCGATTGCTAAGCGAGGAGATAGTCGGAGTTTCAGAGGTTATCAATCCTCAGACTCATACATGGACTATAGTGACGATCGACACGTGGGTGATACAGCCGGATGAGTTATTAGAAGACAAGATCCAATTGAATTCAAAGGTCGAAAGAGAATTGCCGGTAATCTACATAAGAGTAAATGGAGCACGGTTTCGATGCTTGGTGGATACAGGCGCAAGTGTCAGCGTCGTATCTAAGGCTTTGTTGGAAGAATTGAAGTTGAAAAACCACATTCCAGTCACTCCAACATCGAATATTAAAGTTCGTGGTGTGATACCCGATCGGACTACGATTTGCAATACTCAAGCTTATCTTGATTTGGAATTGGGGGACAATATTATTTTACATCCGTTCATTGTACTAACAAAAATGGAGTACAATGTTATTATTGGGTCAGACTTCCTACGAGAATATAAGGCAAATATCAACATGGACAGTAACGAGATTCGCTTTATATTCGACTCAGTCCAAAAGGAGATGAAATTGAATGACGTTCAAAATTTTAGATCAAGAAGAGATGATTTGGCACACTCAATTATGTTCGGAACCAGAAAAGGAAGAAAATTTCTTAGAAATGGAAGAGATAAGTAAGAAGGTCATCGATGAATCTGGAATTAGGGTCACGGCGGTGAAAGAAGAAGAAGAAGAATTGTTATTTGAATCCTTAGTCCAGAAGAAGATCAGTGAGGCCAAGATCGGAGATGAAGAGAGAATTCGTTTGCAACAAATTATTGAACAACAAAGGGAAGTTTTCGGATCAAGACCTGGGAAGATTCCAAATTTTCAATACACATTAGTGGTAAATAGCTGGGTACCTTTTCGACAGCGTCCTTATCCTGTACCAGAGAAATACCATAATCAAGTAAGCCAGATTATTCGTGAAATGGAAGAGAGCGGCCTGATTTCTAAATTCCCCACACCATACCTAAATCCGTTAGTAATTGTAGAGAAAGCGAATGGCTCATTAAGAGTATGTTTAGATGCCCGGGCAATAAACAAGCGCCTAGTCCCCGAGTTTGACCAGACTCCTTGTATCAAGGATATTATGAAGAAATTTCATCTTATGAAGTTATTCACAGGGGTTGATTTGACTTCGTCATTTCACCATGTGGAACTTGATCCAAAAACTAAAATATTAACAGGTTTTATGTTTGATCAAACTACGTATGTTTTTAACAGGCTCCCATTTGGGATAATGAATGCAGGATCTGCCCTCATAAGAGCTTTAGATCGAAATTTGAGTGATGAAGTGAAAGCCTTCACAATAAGATATGTCTATGACATTTTGATTGCATCAGAGACTGTAGAGCAACATCTCGAAAATATCAAGAAATTACTTATAGACTTGGACAGAAACAATTTCAAAATTAATCTCTCGAAATCCCAATTTTGCTAAAGGAGCATTTTATTTTTGGGTCATATTATTGATTCTGAAGGTGTGACCGCGAATCCAGTAAAAATTCAGGCCATTCAGAAGTTTCCGAGACCAACTAGGGTGAAACATATTAGGCAGTTTCTGGGTATTTGTAATTTCTTCGATGACCACTGTCCAGGGTACACAGAGGTTGTGACCCCTCTGCAAAATTTGATGAAAAAGAATAATCGATGGAAGTGGGATGATGAATGTGAGGCAGCATTCGTAAAAACGAAGGAACTCCTCACAAACAGCGTAAAGCTCGGGTATCCAGATTATAAAAAGAAGTTCATTGTACAGACGGACGTATCAAATGTAGGAGTAGGCGCCGTCCTATATCAGGAAGACCCCGAAAAGGAACCGAAGATCTCATTTTTGGCATTCATGAGCCGTAAGTTACGAGCACATGAATTGAAATATACCGTAACTGAGCTTGAGATGTTAGCCATTATAACAGCCCTAAGTCATTGGCGGAAATATATGTATGTTTTCCCCGTTGTATTGCGAACTGACCATAAGGCTCTTACTTTTATGTTAAAATCAACCATGACTAGCGAAAGAGTTAATCGGTGGTGTTTGTTTGCACAACAGTATGATTTAAGAATAGAACACTGTGCAGGCAAAAATAACGTCATTGCTGATGCACTCAGTCGGAATCCTGATCCTGAGAGTACTTTCGTCCATCAGATCCAGCTTGTGGATGAGGATCGTGAGACATTAGAGAAATTAAAAAGCATCGGTGAGGAACAAGAGAGGTATCAGGAGACGAGTCGGTTGATTGACTTCTTCAAGCGAAGAATCCAACCAGGCACGGCAGAATACACAGAGTTGGAGAAGCGAGCGGAGAAGTATAACTATTTCAATGGCATTCTGCATAAGTTCATCGACGAAAATCATACACGATACCGAATTGTGGTACCACCAGTTCTACAGAATGATGTGGTGTGGTTAGCCCACCGAGCCATAGGTCATGCAGGAATAGATGAAGTGTCAGCACCACTGAAAGATGCATTTATTTGGCCTAATCTTAGAAAAATAGTCCGCCGAATATTGGTTACTTGTGACACGAGTCAAAGGGTGAAGCCTAATACCTATTTGTTGAAGCAGCTACCACGACCTTTGCTGCCAAGTAAGCCTAAGGAGCTATATGCTTTGGATTTTTACGGCCCGTTACCACGTGCTAGGCGTGGCCTGCAACATATTCTTGTGTGTGTGGACGTATTTTCAAAGTATGTAAAATTATGTCCGGTCCAAAAAGCCAATACCCGAGCGGCCATCAACCAAATTAAAACCAAAATCATTCCTAAAATGGGAAAACCGGAATGCATTTTGACAGACCATGGTTCCCAGTTCACTTCTGGGGTTTTCAAGCGTGACATTGACCAATTAGGGGTGAAACACCATTTAAGCTCTATTCGTCACCCCGAATCTAATCCTGCAGAACGTATCATGAGGGAGATCGGGAAGTTTTGCCGAATCTATTGCCCCCGTCAACATTGGCGTTGGGTAGATGTCCTCCCAATTATTGAAGAGTGCATAAATGGGACTGTACACGAGTCAACCGGCCAGATCCCCAGCGTCATCCACTTTGATGAGATGCCGAAGAGACCATGGCATAATGCCGTACCATGTCCACAAGATCCGCGATTTTCAGCAGAACTTTGTATCCAGGCAACAGCTGAATATCTGAGAAAACAAGCAGAGAAAAGACTGCGCCGACTTCGAGGTAAGAGATACCATCGACCACTGAGGGTAGGAGAATATGTGTTGGTAAAGAGACCAGCAGTGTCAGATCAGCCAGCAAAATTTATCACAAATTTGCGGAGTTGTACATTGGACCTTACAGAGTAATTGAAAACCTTGAAAATAATGCCTATAAAGTCCAAAGCATGGATGGTTTAACCGAAACCATATATAATGCAGCCAATTTACTGCCATATTATCCACCAGGAAGCATTAGAGCAAATTTGGACCAGCCAGGCCAGAACTCCGAGGAGGAAGGAGAGGATCAAGATGAAGATGATGACAACATTCCACAGGATGAAGAAGATGAGAATCTTGAGGAAGCTGAAGTCCAGATGACAAGGATTGAAAACCAGGAAGACGAGGATATCCCATGGTGTCAAAATTGTGAAGAATTAGAACAACGTCGAGAAGTTTTGGGTCAACTTGCTTTTATACTCGAACGGGATAACCAAAGGTTTAGGGTTGAAAACTGAGAGCTCTTGAGAACAATACACTGCCGAAGAGACCACAATTAATTATGTAAATGAGAGTCTCTTCAATAAATTGAAATCAGTCAAGAAATTTGTAACCCTTTCCAAATTTCTTGAGTCCGACGGAAAGGCAGATGTGATCTTATCGGTCATGTACATATTTATTTATTAATTATTTGGCAGTGAAAAACCTTTGTAAAGCTCCCTCGTACTTGTTACAAAAAGTTGCATTAGGTTGCACATGCTTACACAACCTTTGTAACCTGCTAAACACCACTCCGTCTTAACTAAAAGGATACACAGATAGAGAGAGAGGGAAGAAAATCTCAAGCCAGAAAAATCGATAATGATACCGTCACCCGTTGAAAAAATGGCCGAACACGATGTTGCCAGCTCGCGAATCGCATTATTATGATGAGATTTCGAGACATGCATAATATTTAATATGGGAAACCTCGGGATGTGATATGATTTAATTATAGACATCTGCCAAAATTCTAATTCTTTATAATATATTAACGTGTGGAAGAATACGCAATCTTTGCATTATATAACACGCTAAGCGTCCCTTGTACGCACCACCTTCATGGAAGACATTGTTGGGGCATTATTTTGATAATTAATTTTGAATAAATGGCCGAACATTTCAGGTTCCGCACATAACCAGACTACTTAAGAATCTGAGTCACACGTTTGAGTGTATTACCGATGTCATACGACACGTGGAACTATTAATTAAAAAAGTAGTGGGGACTATCCATTGTCTCTTGCATGGAAGGGGGAAAGTTTATAAAAGGAATCAGATGATGACAACAGTATCCACTTCACGCGAAGGATCCAAAGCAGAACCACGGTTTGATGGTGTTCTGTTCTATTTAGTGTTTCAGACTGTAAATGTACAGTTTATATCTTCGAGAATATTGTAATTGTCTACAAACAATAGTATTTAAAAACAGGTTGAAGTTATGTGATCGCAAGAACGGTATAATTGTAACTTTTTAAATGATGCAACAAGTATTAATTTCATTATAGTGCAATTAATTGTATTTTGTGTGTTAAAGTGACGCAACAAGTCTTAATCTCATAAAAACGCTTATAAGTGTAGAAGATAACCATTGGAATATGAACGAGCTCAGCGGGAGTAGCAACGGACATGAACCCGTGACCAGCGTCAACACCATGGAAGCTTAAAAGGAAAGAATGAGGGTCTTACCCGGGACCCGAACCTTGGATTGTTACGACATGATGATAAGTACTAAAATGAAATACTTTTTTTTATAAAATGCGCGGTTATTCATTATGCAGATTACGTAAATTAGGTTAGACATGTAAATTGCATGTATTTTTTTAATTAGAAAGAGAACTTGTGAGTGGTCTTCATATTCATTTATGTTCATTTCATGGAATTTATAGTCTACTCCATGGGCTTAAATATATATATAATTAACGTAATGCATGTATTTGACGTGATGATAAAATATTAGTTAGTCAGAGTGCTTAGATTAGGTAAATGTAATAGATAGTGGATTTGTTTTTGGCACTGAGCCAAGCCGTAATTTTGTATAATTTATTCACGTGATATCCAAGCTTATCATGATAATGCATGGTGATTATGCTTGTAAAAATGGATTATCGACTGTTAACATTAGGATAGCAAGGCACTCTTATTTTCATGTAATTCGCATGATGATATATTTGTAGATGGCTCTATTAATTATATGCGTAACTTGTGACATGCCTAGACATCGAACAGACGCCTTCCTATTGAGATTAGCGTTTTCCTTTAATGTCGAATAATTTCCCTTTCTAGATATGAGAATAACCTTATGGATATGTTTAAAATCCATATTTGATTTTATTGATTTGATTTTAAAACGTAGGAAAAACCTAGGCTGTATTCTGTAATCGGATGGAATCGAAGCCGGTCATTCTGAGTTGATGGATGTGAATATAAGAAAATGAACAGTGGATTGATATTGTATTATAGAATTATGGCAGGACAGTGAATTTATAAGCCAGTGGAGCTTTGGAAATATGATATGAGAATATATAATGAAATAAGATTATTATTTCCAAGGGAAACGATTTGCTTTCACCTTGAGATGTTGAAAGGATATTTCTGCCACACTGGGCCATTATTTGCCAGGGCTTTGACGTCCAGAGATTTACGATGAGGGGAGAGTGAAGAAGGCTTGTCCCTTTTAAAAGATTACTGTATGCTGTATTGTTCGAGCTATTCCACTTAGAATGAAGGCCGTGCGACACCGATTATTGTTTAAAGGGTTCTTTGACTTTTTCATGTATGATCTTATAATAATATTTAACTAACTGGAACGCCAGTATTATCATTTATTTGTTGACCATATGATTAATTAAGAAAGGCAGTTTTTTTAGTCCCGTTTGTCGATGCTATCTTGGATATCATCGGTTCGAGTTCTGAGGCAACCATGGATTTTTGTTGTCACATTTTTATTTTATTTTATATACAGCCAATTGCATGTGTATATTGTTATTGTTTATTTTCATACTGTGTACATATTTTCTTTTTTTAATACATTCTTTTAGTCGTGTTTCACTCTTTATGTGGATAAAAATCGAGTTTTATTTTCGTAATTTTTGTCGTTGGATTCATTGGGATGTGGGTTCGATTTCTGGACCCGACATCAGTCATTTTATTTTGATTAGGATTATATCGACTAGCATTCATTTATTCTTTGTTTATTTTTGTAATATAATTAATTTAGCTAGGTGACCACTTCAAGTTATCTTCAATTTATTTTGTTGTATAAATAATTGCTTCTTCTGATAGTGAAGAAAGTTCGTAATGATAACCGTCGCATTTATAAGGATATTTCTGATTTTTTAAATTTGAAAAGTATGTTATACAAATTATGATGTAATATTTATCATCATGTCGGGAAGAAGAAAGAAGTAAAGGAGAAATAAATTTTTTTGACACTTTACAATTTGTATTTAGTCTGTTGGACATTGCATATTCAACATTGATATACTATAAATATTCAGGATCAACCTCTAATTAATTTGATTTATCAAGGCTCAATAAATAGGTATTTAAATTTTTGTCTGCCTGTCATTTTGCCGAATAACATTGTATCCCAGGTTTCCTTCCGTTCATTTATGCCTTTAAGCTAGTTATGTGTTATTTTCTTTGATCTTCTGCTGCGAACGCACCATGGCCTTGGGAGGTCGGTGGTTTGATTCTATGGAACGGAAGGGTGCAGTAGACCCTTGCACGGTCGGAAGAGCATTTGCTCACCCACCATTGTGAAAATTTTTTGTTGTTCCTTCTTGATGAGGTGGCATTTGACTCTAGACTAAAAAGGTCCCTTTCCATCAGGCGCTTTGGCGTATGGTGCTATATGGCGGTATCCCGACTTTTTTAGGGATTATCATGCAGTCATTTGGTTCTATGCGGCAAATGGCGTGGGGTGGAAAGGTTGCAGTATGTATGTATGTATGTATGTATGTATGTATGGTCTACGTTGGACCGTATTGACAAAGTACAACGAAATTGAATGCCTGTGGTAGAGCATATTTCAAATGGTGTCTGCTTTGACAATGCTAAACATATTTTGAAATGAGCGACATGTTTATTGCATACTAATTATATGGTCGTACATGTTTCGAGAACAATATCATTATCTTTGATAATAATAATGTTATTTGCTTTACGTTCCACTAACTAAGCTTTTACGGCTTGCGGAGACGCCGAGGTGCAGAAATTTGGTCCCGCAGGAGTTCTTTTACGTGCCAGTAAATCTACCGACACGAGGCTAACGTATTTGAGCAACTTCAAATACCACCGGACTGAGCCAGGATCGAACCTGCCAAGTTGGGGTCAGAAGGCCAGCGCCTCAACCCGCTGAGCCACTCAGCCCGGCAATTATCTTTTTTAACGAATATTTCGCATTCAGTTTTCAAATTACTTGATTACGTTGCTTGAAAAATTCTGCAAAACTTTTTTTATAATAGTCGTTTCTTGTATGTTACCAAGAAATATCTGTTCTCACTTCCCACTAATTAAAGTTAGCATATTTTTAAGGGAAACCTGTTATACACTCCTGTACAACTTATACAATTTAAAAAAATTAATACAAAAATCGTAAAATCGTACAAAGTTCATGGCTTAAAATACTGCGATATTTGTGATAAATTATTACTATTGTGGAAAAACTAACTGTTCCGCGTTATTTGCCGTTGATCTAGTGCTCCTGGCAGCACGAAAATTCGACAGAAGAATACTCTTTGTTTAACACAGCATGTTTGTATCTTAGGAAGAGGAGATGAAATGAAATCTGATGTCACTGAACCTACGACAGTAGTGGAGCAACAGCGGTTCTAAAACAATGGGTGCTGAATCAACATTTCCCCACGAGATCATTGACCCCTGGAAAGGTCATTGCCCCTTAGTACCAGGTTCTATTGTTTGCAAACACAGAACTTGCTTTTGTTTACAAACGTAAGCACGTGTTAGGCATGGAATTGGAATAAGAGAACGATCCTATACTCACAGACGTCATTTTGGAGGGGCCAAACCTCACTCCACGTGCTTTTGTTTGACAGGTGTGAGGCACGGAATTTGAATAAGAGTATAAGGCTAACCTCATAGACGTTATCTTAGAGGGGCCTAACCTATTCTTCTTCTTTTTCTTCACGGACCCTCTAAATACTAGTTCCTAATTAGCGTCGGCCTAACCTCACTCCATGTGCTTTCGTTTACGAACAAGAACACGTGCTCTTGTTTGACAGGTGTGAGGTGCGGAATTTGAATAACAGTGCCAGGCTAATCGCACAGACGCTATCTTGGAGGGGTCTAACTACACAGGGCCTAGTTTTACGCCCAGGTACCCTTCACGACACCATCTTGCCAGATGCCCTTCCCGACGTCACCTTGAAGGAGCTTAACCCCACAGAGTGGCCAGATGCCCGACCCGACGCCATCTTGCCAGATGACCTTCCCGACACTTTCTTGGAGGGACCTAACCTCACAGGGCCCTACATTTACCGTGAGGTGCCCTTCCTCAAGTCATGTTTCAAGATCCCTGTCCCGACACTATGTTGCAGGCTTTATGTCTCCATCCGAAGCACAAATATATATGAACGGCAAGATGCCCTTCCCGACGTCATCTTGCCGGATCCCCTTCCCGACAGCCTCTTGGAGGATTTTCGTCACCATCTAACGGACAATTAATTATGATCACAACTCATCTTCCTTCTCCTAAAACGCACCTCTGCTTAGTTGTGCGCCTGTGTTATCGTGAGATCAGCACAAGGCTTTACGTCAAAATTAAACATGCCCTTCCTCACGCACAGAAGATAGTAATATGAAATGAATGACATGTGTATATGATAGTACTAAGAGGGAGAGTAGTAACACATACCCCTTCTCCTGTCGAATAGCATCGTGAAGTCGGCACAAGGCTTTAAGTCCCCATCCGACATTCAAATAACCTTGAACAGCGTCCTCTCGCTGCGGAGAGGATTTTGAAATTTAATCATGACACACACACAAACAATTGTATATACTTACTCTGTTACGCTGAATAGCTCGTACGACGCTGGCCTTCTCGTCGCAAAGAACTGGTTCAATCCTGTTTCCAGTTGTGTGGGTAGAGGGAAGGAGGGCATAGGGACTGGAAATGTATTCATACATTGTCTGTTGACTTACCTTGTTCATAAACATAAAAATGACTTTACCATTTTTGTCACTACTTACAACGGGAGGGGTACCGTAAAAAAACTCTGAAAATGGTTTTCCGTGGTTTCCCATTTTCACACCAGGCAAATGCTGGGGCTGTACCTTAATTAAGGCCACGGCCGCTTCCTTCCAACTCCTAGGCCTTTCCTATTCCATCGTCGCCATAAGACCTAACTGTGTCGGCGCGACGTAAAGCCCCTAGCAAAAAAAAAAAAAAAAAAAAAAAAACTCTGAACTGGCTATGAATCGAAATAGTCATAAACATTATTGAAGAAAACGGAAATCATGAATTTAGTAATTACAATTGATGAGCTAACTGATAGTATACTGATGGCATGCATGCAATCATGTTTTAATTCTGTTATTTTTCATATGTAAGTACATTTTAGTATTCTCTAGTAAGCGATTAATTACTAAAAAGCGATTGAAGTCTGTGTGCGTTTGTAGGCTTTTGTAGAGAATTAAACACGTTAATGCTTCTGTAAATACTTCGTGTGCGCGGTGTAATGGTTGACGACTACGGTGCACTTAGCTGAGTCCAAGTTATCACATTATCTACTATACAACAGGGACAGAAACAATAATCGTATTGTCTCAGCTACTTGAGTGCACGCTATGCTCGCTGGGGCACCTACGGGCTTACAGCTTGTGTGCACTGGTTGACGACCACGGCGCACATAGCTAAGTTCTAGCTATTCACATTATCTACTACACAACAGTAAGTGAAATAATAATTGTATTGTCTCAGCTACTTGGGTGCGTGGTGTGCTGTAATCTTCATCATATTTTAATTCCTCCATTTTCATATATAAGTATATCATAGTAGTCCGGGATAAGCAATTAATTACTAAAAGTGATTGAAGTGTGTATGTGTGTGTGTAGGCATGTGTAGAGAATTAAACACGTTAATGCTACTGTAAATACGTAATGTGCGCGGTGTAACATTTGACGACTACGGTGCACTTAACTGAGTCCTAGTAAATCACGCCCTCCCGGACGTAACATATCATATTTTTTGCGGTATACCCTGCCTGTCTGTTAATGCTACTGCCTGTCTGTCATTCAGGTCTGAGATATTTTTTATCTATGACATACACTCTGTACGTTTGTTTCTATCAACGAAAGACTATCTACACATAGTTTTAATCTCTAAGTGATGTGAGCATTACAGTAGACAATTAGAAGTCTCTAGAGGTAAAATATATAAGCTCGAAATGTTAATTCAAGAGTTCAGTGTTCTAATCATCAAAAACCTGTCGTCAGTGGCGAATAAAATGGTGCCGCCTGAGCTATAGAGGCACATGACAATGCGAATTGAACCAGGCCCGCCCGGATGTAACATAATATTTTGATGGTATCCGTTGTTTCATTCTTCTTACAATATAGTTAAATCCCAATCAATTACGTTTCGATGTAAGTACTCTGTTGCTGTATGTGTGCTCAAGGTGATTTCCTTTTTACATCAGAGAGTTTAGAGGTTCGATTCTGACATAATGCAGCTTTCTTCTCACGATCACAATCAATTACGATAGTAAGTAGTAACTAAAAGGGTAATATCATTTTATTTTTATCTAAAACCAAACCAAACCCCATGGCACTACAGCCCTTGAAGGGCCTTGGCCTACCAAGCGACCGCTGCTCAGCCCGAAGGCCTGCAGATTAAGAGATGTCGTGTTGTCAGCACAACGAATTCTCTGGCCGTTGTTCTTGGCTTTCTAGACCGGGGCCGCCATCTCACCGTCAGATAGATAGCTCCTCAATTCTAATCACGTAGGCTGAGTGGACCTCGAACCAGCCCTCAAGTCCAGGTAAAAATTCCTGACCTGGCCGGGAATCGAACCCGGGGCCTCCGGGTAAGAGGCAGGCACGCTACCCCTACACCACGGGGCCGGCTTTATTTTTATCTGCAGTGGAGAAATTAATAATCTTATTGTCTCTTGCGCACTTATTTGACTCAGTATCGAATACGTACATGAAAGCAACATACTATTAGTTAGCGCACCAACAGTAATTACTAAATTTAGGTTTTCAGTTTTATTCAATTTTTTATGACTATATTCCATTCATAGCCAGGTCAGAGATTTTTTCACGGTATCCCCCGCCTGTCGTGAGTAGTGACTAAAGAGGTACAATCATTTAATATTTATCTGCATTATCAAAATAATAATATTAAAACATAATATTAATCGCATTGTCTCATGCACACTTATTTTGACTCCATCTAGATACTATAAGCGCATCAATTGTAATTGCTAAATTTTTTATTTCCGTTTTAGTCAATAATTTGTATGACTATTTCGATTCATAGCCAGGTCAGAGATTTTTCATGATACCCCTGCCTGTCGTAAGCAGTGACAGAAATGGTGAAGTGATTTTTATTTTTATGAACAAGATAAGTTAACAACAGGCAATATATGAATGCATATCTGGTCCCTCTCCCCACCTTCCCCCTACCCACGCAGCTGAAAACAGATTTAACCAGTTTTTGCTACGAGAAGCCCAGCGCCGTCCGAGCCACTTAAATTTCAAAAATCCTCTCCGCAGCGAGTGGACGCTGTTCATAGTTATTTGTACATCGGATGGGGACATAAAGTCTAGCGTCAACCTCACGATGATATTCAAGAGGAGAAGGGGTATGTGTTACTACACTCTCCCTACTATAATATATACATATTCATTTCATCTTATCTTCCCTGCCTGAGGAAGGGCATGTCGGAGTAAGACGTAGAGCCTTGAGCTGACCTCTCGATAACAGAGGTGCACAACTAAGTAGAGATGCGTTTTAGGAGAAGGAAGACGAGCTGTGATTATAATTAATTGTCCGTCGGTGGAGACGTAAAGCCTCCAAGATGTGTCGGGAATGGGATCAGGCAAGATGACGTCGGGAAGGGCAACTCGCTATTTATAGATATTTGTCCGTTGGATGGACGCATAAAGCCTCCAAGATGGTGTCGGGACGTGGATATGGCAAGATGAAGAGGGGAAGGCATCTTACCGTAAAGGTATTGCCCTGTGAGGTTAGGCCCCTCCAAGAAAGTGTCGGGAAGGGCGCCTGGCAAGATGGCGTCAGGAAGAGAATCAGGCAAGATCGCGTCTTGAAGGGCACATTGCAAGATGGCGTTCCATGGTTTCCTATTTCAACACCAGGCAAATAATATGACGTCGGGAAGGGCATCTAGCAATATGGCGACGGGCAGGGAGTCTGTCTGAAAAAGTCAGTTTAGACCCATCCAATATGGCATCGCGAAGCGGATCATGCAAGATAGTGTCGGGAAGGGCATCTGTGCACCCTGTGAGGTTAGGCCCCTCCAAGGTTAGGCCCCTCCAAGGTGAGGTCGGGAAGGGCATCTGGCAAGATGGTATTGTGACGGGTATCTGGCCGTAGAACTAGGCTCTGCGTAGTTAGGCCTGTCCAAGATAGTGTCTGTGAGGTTAGATTTGCACTCTTATTCAAATTCTGCGCTTCACAACTGTCAAACAAGTGTACGTGGTCTTATTCTTAAACAAAAGCACGTGGAGGGAGGCCAGGCCCCTCTAAAATCTGTGAGGTTAGCCTTGCACTCTTATTTAAATTCCGGGCCTCACAGCTGTCAAACAAGTGAACGTAGTCTTGTTGAAACCTGTCAAATAAGAGCATGTTTGTAAAAAAAGCACGTGGAGGGAGGTTACGCCCCTCCATGCTGGTGTTTGTGAAGTTAGCCTTGCAGTCTTATTCAAAATCTTCGACACACACATGACAAACAAAAGCACGTGGTCTTGTTTGTAAACAATAACACGTGGTACTAGGGGTCAATGACCTTGGCGGGGGCAATTCCCTCTTGGGAAAATGCTGATTTAGCACCCATTGTTTTAGAACCACTGCTGCTCCACTACTCATCATGACCACTAACACCTACCGTATTTCAAACCTTACCAATAGCTTCATAACTTTACCTTTCCCAGCCGACTGCCCGGATACTCGGCCACAGCTGTTTAACACTCGCAGTGCTTGAATATCCGAGCTGTTAAGAAGGGGACACGCCATTTTACGTAAGTCATTTTTACGATAGAGTTTTTTTTATCTTCACTATATACCCGAAATTTATTTAGATTAGCATAGCTAATAAAAGATTTTATCTCATTGTAGAATGAAAGAAGATGTGGAATTCAACCTGACTTGAGTAGATTCTAATAAGCTAATGTCCTACTGAAAAACATCAGATACGCGCTATCGGTAAAACTAATTCTACGGCACACAACGTAGAACTTAGTTATTCCAGCATAGTAATAATTCTTCATAAAGGCCAGAGCTTTTTTCAAGCCGTAAAATTGAAAGGTATTATGGTCTTTTTTACTAAATTTTTAAATTGAAAATTAAGGTAAACAATAGCACACAACGGTGTAAATTTTCATTCTTTGGTAAAATTTTCGTTCATTTTTCCTGTGTTCAAACAGGTTTTAGACTTCTCATATTAGTGGAAAAAGAACCTTTGTTGGTATTATACGAGAAACGAGTATAAGAAGCGTTGATATTGATTGTTATTAACGTTTTCAAGTAATGTCTTTAATTTTAGGTAAGTGTTTTTAAATATTGTTCTAGGAAACGTAATCAAGACATTTGAATATAGACAGTGCCATGTTCTTTGAAGAAGAGAATTATACTGATCTCGAAACCAGTAGGATTGAAAAATTATTAAGAAATAATTATATTAATGTTTCCAAAGTATGTTTAGTATTGACAGGGCGGGCGCCATCTTGAATTTCCCGTACCAGGGCTATTCGTATTGATTTGGTAAGAAAAGAAACACATTTTAAAACTCTGCGTTCCTCAAAGTCAGCATCCTGCCATGAATAAAGATTAGAGACCTAGGTTACCACTTATCAAAGCAAACCGATCATTCAATGAAATGCAGAAGGACCACAATATATTAAAGAAGTACGATCTCACAATGCCATAAGCAACATACCGCTCATCTAACCTCTCGGAAAATTTTCTGTCATCAGCGACGTCAGGATAAAAAGAATTACCGGCTTAGATGGATCGTTTAGACGAAAAGTACCATGGGTTTTTGCCATGAAATCTGAGGATGTATGCTCATGATGATGTGATCTCCCAAGAAAATAATAGTTTTTCATAACTAATATATATATATGTACGGGTAGTCACTATGTTGCTCAAAATATGGACATGTTTGGTTTATACAACACAGTTTACTTCTATATCGATAGTGGAGGAGCTTTGGTTACCTAACTTTCTTTTTCTACATTGTGAGATTGAAATCTGGGTCCACAGATCAGGACCTGCTCTACACAAATATTTTTTGAAAATATTTACAGCTTCTTTGTACCAATGTGTGGTAGTGTGTCTCCTTCGACATAATTACCCAGTGTTATGTTAAGCATAGAATCTTTCTGGCCTCCACAGAAACGTAGTACAAATGGTAATGCAAAGCTTGAACGAAACATATCTAGCTTAGCTACTCTACACGGTAAGTGACAGAAGTGTTTAGAGTTAAAACGAATGTACCAAAAGTGGTTTCCTGAGAGAAAAACCCGACAGCAAATTCGTCCGGAGCCTTCAACCTCGTATTACATATACTGCTGGAACGCCTCGTCGAAATGAAGAGTTTCTTTTAGATGCTGTTGGGAATGTCCCTCAAACTGGTACACAGGCACTTGTACAACACATCAAGCTCAATCTGTCATAAGTTATGCAAACAATAGCTCGTAATGAATTCCATTCGCACCATCTGCAATTACATCACAATCTTCAAAAACGGAATTTAATACTTAGAGAAGAGTTTGTCTACAGATATTTCCCAAATTGGGCAGTGATGCAGCCTCTTCAGCAATAGTCTTCTTTTCTGATGAATAACGTTTTTATATTAACCACGCTACTTATCATCCATTCAAATGGATGCCTTCAGGGCCAAGAAATCCTTATTTAGATATGCCTAAGTATGAGCGCATACTACAATCACAGCAAAAATGGTAACGAAGGAGGCACTGGCAGGGATTGTTCATTGCTATGATTGTTCCGTGCATTCTTTATATTTTCTATCATCGAGTTACTATTCGTGCAAATGATTAACTCAGTATTGTCGAGCTTAAAACCGAACATATCATTGGACTAATAGTGTATGGGAACAGGAAACAATATTTTTAGGATTTCTATAAAAAGAAGGTTGCATAAAATTAAATTTTTCTGCCTGGTGAACCACTCTGCAAGTGTGTGATTAAATATAACATCGATGGCTTAGAACGAAAGGGTTAAAACTGAAAGAAAGTGCTTTTTTGAGATTTTACCATCAATACATAGCGTATTTCGACCTCTACAACCTCCAAGTGTTGCAACAAAAACCAAATGCATTTCCTTTAACGGTTTTCACTGTTCTGACAATAGTTGTTTTGCATACTTTGAAAGGGTCATTTTCCAGATTATAGCAATAGATGTAAGAACTATGTAGATACCAAATTTCATTTCAAAAAATGTGTAACAAGTGTTTTGAGAGGCAAACATCTAAACTGATAAAATATTTGAAGTCTTCTTATGAACATTCATGGATTTCGAATTTTAACCCTTTCGTTCTCAGCCATCAATATGCTCTCAATACCTGTTGTTCTTTCGAATATCACCAGAAGGCTGGGATGATCATCAGGTATGGAAGTCTGGGTAGATTTGTCTGCTCGAAGATTTTCCCCTCCGCCTGTAGAAAGAAAAACACTGAAAAACTCGTCTAATTTCATACAAAAGTCCAAAGGGTACAAAATATTTTACTCTAATGAAAGTGGACAAAAGTTCATAACATTTCATGTAAGTATAGGTGATAAGGACTTTCTTTAATAAAATGCACATAACTCGTGGCTATTAACCAGTATTTTCTACATCTTTATGTTAGACAACTACTACACAAATGAAGTGTTCAAAATAAATGTCTTGCTAAAATCCTTTCTAATTTCTTAGATGCATATGATAGCTGCTCTAGTGGACTTAACATTAAGGTCATCCTCTATTTCTAATAATTATATTTGCGAAGGAAAGAAAAAAGGAAATCTTGCTTTTTAAGAAATTGTTCCCCTTCAAGCGCAAGTATGTATTTTAGGTTCTACACGTGAATATGCTGATATGTTACTTGTCTACCATTTGTACTTAATTATAAAATATCATCTAATTGAGGGGAGTATAGGAGAGGCCTCTGACAGAATTTAGTCATAAGTACAGCTTGTATCATTTTTATCGTGTTTCCTACGGGACTAAGACGAGTCGAGCAGTTTTAAATATAGCATTCTGTTTGGTTCGTACAACATTAGAAGCCTGCGCAAGTATATTACGAGTCAAGTGGATTTTCCGCAGATATGCAATGAGGGTCAGTAGGCCAGGCTACTCTCATTGATAACGTACCTGTCGTGGAGAGGGTTGACCATTCGCTGGAAAGTGGATTTTTCGAGATTTGTTTTGCTGTCAAGAGGATGTGGGTGTGTGAGTTATACTGTAGATACGAGTTTGTTAACAAAGATTACGCCTGTTTTCCTTATGTAATGCCATGTATTGTGAAACCTAGAATTTGATTTGTCATAACAAGGATTATTAATATTGGAGATTAAGATTTTTACATTCCCCGTAGACAGTATGAAGTCATCCTAAACACTTGCAATGATTTTACCCTAGGCTAAAACAACCTGAATGACTTAGCGTGTGTGAAGTGGTTTACAAGAATTTACAAACACTTGAAAGAGTGAAAGAGCAGGAGGATTATGTAATAAGTATATTATGTTTTACAGGTGTAAATTGAATTGTCAAGTGTTACAAACGCCGCATTCATGAAATCAGTATGATATGAAGAACACTTCGAAAAGTGAGATACCAAAAGCTCAATACAAGCATAATAATTTAGAATGACGTACCACAAATTAAGTATTTCCCAATTAATTCCATAGTTGGGTTATTTTACTTACATGCTGTGATGTTCAAAACATCACATCACATCACATCACATCACAACACATCACATCACATCACATCACATCACATCACATCATATCACATCACATCACATATTGTCTGTCTTTTCTAAGATAATTTTGAAGCGTTATATTATTTGACATAATGAAGTTTTATGTGGGATCATCAAGATCACAAACACTCAGTCGTAGAAGGGACCAAGAAGTAATTTTCTTACATGTTGTTTCATGTGTAAAATTTCGTACAAAGAGGGAATTTAGAGTTACTTTACACACAAGTGTAGGCATAATAGGAATGTAAGTTCCAGAGTGTAGGTGTGAGCCCTCAACTGAAGCGTCACTTGTTTCGGGCGAATGTGATGTTTTGAACATCACAGCATGTATGTAAAAAAAAACAACTATGGAATTAATTGGGAAATACTTAATTTGTGGTACGTCATTCTAAATTATTATGCTTGTATTGAGCCTTATGGTTCATGGTAAGAGAAATTGATAATTAACGCAGTAGTAATGTAGCGTCAGAGAATTGAATTCACAAAAGGCCCGAATTAGTGCTGAGTGTTTTAGGGGAGCAAAGCTCGCAGCGAGGGACGTGGCGCAGGGAATGAGCAAGAAAGAAAATATCAGATAAGGGAGGGCGATACTCGGATACTGTTCGGGGAAATACATCTACCACCCTGCTATGAATTAAAGCGGCAAGAACCACACCTGACGCTTTGGGAAATCAGGGCCATATCTACACTCCTGGAATGATATCAGAGATATTAAAATCACAGTTATATTCCTCATAATTTACTGAATGACATGATGTGACTTGAGATGTTAATGAGCAATGTTTTTCGAAATACAACATTCGCGCGAATACCATGGGAACAAAACGACTCCCTACACGTATCTGTATGAAGTCCCTGGCGTGGCTTTACCGGCTGTCGTAATAAATAGAGAGAGGTGTGTGGAGAGGGGGCTCATTCCATACTAACATTTTCTTCAGTGCGGTCGCGTGTGTGCCAGTCCGGCAGGTGACTGCGCCGTGAACTTACCAGTAGAATAAAAACTTCGTCGTAGAAGATGAATAGGCGAACAGTGTGCAATTCGAGATAGAGGTGCAGCTAGAGCATGATCTACGGTAATAATTACAGACTTCCAGCATAAATTCGTGTGTGGTTAATCACTTGGCATTCCCTAAGTACATTTTGGCTAGGTAGGCCACAACCTTAGCCTTAACATAAAGACAGACATTCTGATGATGTCGAGTGCGGTCGAGCACGAGGCATTTACTATTTACATTTCGGCTAGCTAGGCCGCAAAAGTGCTAATGTATGGCCACCTTACGTCAAATTTTCTCGGTGACAAACAGTCCATCGTCAGCGATTCAGGCCGCTTCATATAAAAGTCTGAAGAACATCTAGTCAGAAGCCGAAGACAGGCTCGTCTCCTTCTACTTTATTTCACTCTCCACTAAAGTACCTTTAAAGGAGGCCTTATGTCACATCGCTCAGATTTCTCGCGAAGCCATTACCAACTTGTTCAACCATTACCCCGCCACAAGCTATTTCCTATTTAATGACAATTTCTACGAACAAATTGACCGTGTTCCCATGGGCAGTCCTCTGAGTCCGGTGATCGCAAATTTCCTTATGGAATAGCTCCAACAAGCAGCACTCGAGACCGCACCACTGAAACCTAAGGAGTGGCAGCGTTTCGTACATGACACTTTTAAAATCTGGAGCCATCACCAACACCTACAGCTGCTTCTACAGCATCTGAATGGTATTGACACCATCATTCAGTTCACTACGGAGACAGAAATCAAATTAGAACTCCCTTTGCTCGATGGTGTGTTGAGGAAGTCAGCCGATTTAAACGGGGGACTCACAGTGTACCACAAGGCGACTCACACAGACCGCTATCATCACAAGGCGCCTAACCACCAACCACGGAGTGATTGAGACGCTAGCTGATCATGTAAGGAGAATTTGTCAACTTGAGCACTTAAACGAGGAGCTCGGCCACCTCAATACGGTCGTACTCGTTAACGTTTACAGACGTAAAGATATCCAGAGAGCACTCCATCCCCGACGTCCAACAACCAGGTAGAGAGAAGAGCAGCCGGAAACTAAGGCCTTTTTGCCCCATATTGGGAAGACAACTGTCAGCGACCGCCCCTCCTCCAAGGCGGACCACTATTCGACCAGTACATCTTAAACTACACTGTATAATGTGGTGGAATTGGAACACCACGCCATTCCACTGCGAGCTTCGCTGCTATCGAAGTCAGCCAGAACACGTGATAATGCTGAGCGCAGTCCTAGCAGAAGCGTAGGGACCATCTCATGCCCCTGGACCACGGGCCATAAGCCAAGAAAACACTGACATAATTTACTAATTAATGTTTTTATCCCTCCAATTTCTGCAGTATTTTTTGTAAAATTGGATAATAGTTCTTATTATTACTTCTACCAAACAATTAGATATTTTAATAATATAGTCTTTTGATTTTCCACTTATATAATACGCACTGTACAATGAATTTTAATGCAGAGTGTGATATCCTCGACATGAATGAAGATTGAACATTACCGTTCCTGTAGATAAATTAACACCTTACCTGATGAATTACTTTAAAGCTTTATGATAACAAGACCAGTCTGTGTGACTTCAATGTTAATAAGAAAGAACCGGGAGCTCTACGACATTAAAGAAGGCGTCAAAATATTTGTCAATGCAATTTATTGCAATGATATAACAGGATATTTAACATTAAAAACTCACTTGTTACTGTGGTATGTATTTCAGTTTCATGCAGTGATGATTCTTTATCCACAAATTCACCATCATCTGATAAGAAAATTTGATTGTTAATTTGCTTACATTTTGAATATACAAACTAGACCATAAATAGTATCATTATTAGTATAAAACTTTCGCAAATAATGAGATATAGAAAGGAGATAACACCTTATATTTTGTTACGGATTTGTAAATTCTGATATGAAATATGGACCAGAAAGTCGATCACTAGTAAATCATGAGAACTATTGTGTCATTATTTTCTCACCTCAATGACCCCATAAGATTCTAAGCATTTACTTTCTCAGTATGAAGGAATCATAGTTATGTTTTGTTATTTACTAGATTGCAGGACAGGGCTATTTGGCCGGGCGGTCATGGGAACGCGGCATCCGGGTGATAGTGGGTTCGAATCCTACTGTCGGGAGTCCTGAAGATGTTTATCCGTTGTTTCCCATTTTCGCACCAGGCAAATGCTGGGGCTGTACCTTAATTAAGGCCTCGATCGCTTCCTTCCAACTCCTAGGCCCTTCCTATCCCATCGTTACCATACATACGACCTATCTGTGTCGGTGCGACGTAACCCACTAGCAAAAAAAAATAGATTGCAAGAAAATATCACGTTTATTTACATTATGATTAGGATCTCTTTTGCATTCTCCTCCTTCACGTGCACTAATGTTCTGCCAACTCCCCTATAGTTCTCACTGAGACTATCATAAGTTACTGAAAATAGGACAGGTATATAACAATTCTTTTATGATCACGCATCTCCTTGTGTCCTTTCCTTGACTCCTATTGCTAATTCCCTTTCAGTTGCACTATTTTCATAGAAAAAATCATGCTCGCCCAATAAAAAGAACACGCATATCATAACAAAGAATACATCATAGACTGTAAGGTCTGGTTATGATGTACCACATAATCAAGATATTGTGATCAGTATCGGTACTGAGATTTTAAGAAAGCAATAATTACCATGAAGAAGATTAATCATTGTCTCGATCGGTTTCATTCATCAGGTAATGCAACAGTTTGGGACAGGAATAATGGTAAAATCAACTAACAATTGGCGTTCTGAGAGAACTTTTAGAAGTTGAATGAACCTGCCGTAGCGCAGGTTCTAATTTCGTACGGTATGTGAATATATCTATTGTGTGCTGTCGTGAATTTTTATTTCAAGGAATGTTTTTCAATACTTCTATTATCTACTAACACTTTATTTGCAAATCTTAACAATGGCAATTCATAAAATGACTTTGGTTTCAATGTGTTGTTAAAAAAATTGTTACCCTGTTGGGTATTTCTATCATAATATTGAAGTGCAGAAATAAGGTTGGACTGGAAGGTGGACACGAGTAAAATCCCGTGTAGGCCTGGTTAACTTGTTGAATAAATGCAATTAAGGTACAAAAACTATGTATCCCTAAAACATTACATCAGTATGGTGTGTTGTATATCAACGTAAATGATAAGGTAAATAATTAGTACAAATATATATCGGGTTCCAAACTGCTATACGAAGAGAAGAGAACATTTTACATTAAGGGCTCGTGTTATGTACAAAGAGGGGGTTACCCTGAGATATTGAGAATTTTGTGTAGAGCTACCTATACAATAAGTGGGATGGAAAGGCATTTTCAGGCAACTGACCTTGTAAATACTGGTGACATGGATTTCTGAGTAGAAAAAAGGTAATGATAGACATGATTAATATTTAAAAGAAGGATTAAGGCAGCTGTTATATATGCTACTATATACAAATACAGCTCTCAGTCTGAGATATGCCTTAATGAGTTCCTGCTATCTAATATTATTTTATTTTGCTATTCTCCTTACCCTACACTAACATAGAATAGTCTCATTGAGCCAATAATATAGGCCTGGGAAGGAATGAACTCTGACTTTAATTATGCTAGAACTGCAGCATTTCCCTGGTTTGAAGATGGTAAACCACGAAAAATCACCAGCATGCCTACGGACATGGGGGTTCCAAACTATTATCTCCCAAATGCAAGCTGACAGCTTATTATCTGACTAAATTTTCTGATGAACAAGGCATAGTTAAAGTCATTGTCAGAAACGAAATCAAACAATTTGGAATGATGATTCATATCTCCAAGATCAGTGCAACCGCTGATGACAAACTTTTGACAAGATTAAGCAGCTCTGTTTTATGAAAATAAGGGAGAGTTCAGCTTGATCTGTTTAAAACCAAAACATCTAGATACCAATACACCAGCTTTCCAGTCTTTTGAAGATTTATCTAATTGTCATGATTCATGAATTTTTAATTATTACAAATTAATTCAATATTTCACTGCTATTTTAATTTGGTGTTTTCATTTGGTATACTTATTCACACTGACCTTGCACTCGTTTAGTGTGAATTTAAGAACATGGTATCTTATCTCTCTTAGATTCTGAGCCCTTTGCACGTTCTATGATCGTAAGCTGCTGCACCCAACGTAAGTATTTTTGTGCCTTGATTTTGAATTCTTGTTTTGCTGTGTTCATTTCCTGTGCTCTTGGACCTTTGCAGTAGTTTCTGGTAGCAGAGCGTGGTTGCTACATAAGTTGTTGTCGTTTATACTAATGAACTTGACAAGTTGCTTGGGTGAGTGTTGCCAGTTGCCAAGTGATACAAGCCTTGTAAACCTAAATATTGTAAAAGTGAAGTGTATCCAAGTAATTTGTTTTTATGTTTGTTTCATGTGTGGTCCGGATTTCCTTTATCTGTACCCCGTTGGCTTTGAAGAATTTTATGGTTTGGTTCACCGCGTGAGCACTTGAAGCTTGTTATTGTTTCCTGATTCTATCTAGTGTTCATGGAATCTGCTTAGTTTTTGGTTCTATTTACTTTGTTCCAAGCATCCCTGGGTGAGTCTGTGACCATTATTTTGTTTCCATAGATGAATATATTCAAATTAATTATTTACCTAATCTGGCTTCAAGTCCAATTTAAATAAATTCTCTTTCACATTTCACCTAAACGATTTGAGTTTCTTTGATCTTATGAACTGCATCTTCTTATTATACTCAAGGTATTGCAGGAATTGCTATGCTTGTCCTTCGTGGAATTTATTTGAAATAACTTGAGTTTGTTGTTGAAACTACAGTTTCAACCTTTATTCAGCCTCTAAAAATTAACTTTATTCTAGCATCGCTTGTGGTCCACATTGAGTGCTATACAGTTGTGTTGTAATTACATTCTCTTTTCTAGTAACTGTGTACCCGCCTTCCTATTTGGATTGAATATGTAAAAAAATTTCAATTTTGACCCATGGTGATCCTTCTTTTCATATTTATTTCCGCTGTTCTACTTTGCCCTGGTTACTATGTGCCATGGGTTACTATTGTGAGTTTTATTTAATGTAGTGAGTTCTCATTTTGATGATGATTCTTGCTTGTGTATATTGATTTATATCTGGGACATGCGCTGATGGAGTTTCTTCCTATTTCGACTTATGGGGTCTTGTGAATGTTCCCGCTGTGGGTATGGTCTTTTTATGGGCCTGTATTGAACTCTCGAATGAATGTATAATGAGATTGTGGTGTATTGATGAAAAAATCACATGGATCTGTTAATGTTTAATGCTATTATTGTAAACTTGGGCAGAGTTCTTGTTGTCATGTACTCTGGAATGTACTTCCTGAGTGAATGGTGATAGACTATGGCTGTATGGCTCATCTCAGATTATATTATTTTTTTAATTTGATGTGTCCATCTCAGGTAATTCCGTCAGTTCTGTTTTGTGATTATTACCTTCTGTTGGTAATGTTAGTCATGTCTGATCCTGTCATGGTACTAATTTCTCTCTTCTGATTTGCCTCCTGGTGCAGTGTGCATGTGATTCACTTATTTGGTCAAGATGTAATTAAGTGGGTCTAAATTTCTTTGTGAAGCTTTCTTCACAGTTCCTATGGTTTCGTTAAACTAGTTAATTGTAGACATTGTTAGTTAGCTTCTTCGGCCTTGCGTGTGTTCTCTTTGGTGTTTGTGTACTGAATTTCTGCTCTGCGATTTCATAATCTGCTACTTAAGGTGTGTGTGTGACTAGTGTCACGCATGTAATGTGATCTTCTTGTTTTGTTCGATGGATGTCAGATTTGGCGATGTGCTTGCATGTATTCTTCGTTCTTGCTTATTTTTCATTGCTAGTCCTGGTTGATTACTGCATGTATTGACTCTTGGTCTTCCTTACTTGTTATCGGCATGTCTATATCCCGTTGCTGGTGCTTCCTGGTCGTTGTGTGGGCTCATTTCTGGATTTTGGTATAGAGCACAGCTGGCTTACTGCTGAAACGATCCTTCCTTTTTTACTATGTTTTCAATTTGGGATTTTGGTTGTGGGTCTCACAATTGTCATGTAACCATAGGTACATTTCTTTACCTGGTAATTTTGGAATCTGCTTTGAAATTAATCTTTACCTTAATTCTTCTCTTCCTATTTATTTTGGGATGAATTATGGGAGCGCATCATGAAAACAACAAAATTGTCTGCCTGGTGTAAAATTCTGTCTGTCTGGTTAATCATGGGGTCTTCGAGATTGATATGAAGTCTGCTCAAGTCTTGCCTTGTGCCAACCTTGTAATGTATGTCCATGTCTTGGCTGATATATTTTATTCAACCTTGGAATCCTCGAGGTAGGCAAGGCTGTTGCGAGTCAGTATGGGACGTCATTCTTGTCATTTCATGGATGTACACTGGCTTTGGTCATGACTTCATTTGATGTCTTGTGATATGAGAGCTTATGTTCTTTTGAAAGATATCTGTGGGCCATATTTTGCATGTAATAATAATAATAATAATTTCGTGTGGCTATATCTAGCCGAGTGCAGCCCTTGTAAGGCAGACCCTCCGATGAGGTTGGGCGGCATCTGACATGTGTAGGTAACTGCGTGTTATTGTGGTGGAGGATAGTGTTATGTGTGGTGTGTGAATTTCAGGAATGTTGGAGACAGCAAGAACACCCAGCCCCTGGGTCATTGGAATTAACCAATTAAGGTTAAAATCTCCGACCCGGCCGAGGATCGAACCCGGGACCCTCTGAACCGAAGGCCAGTACGCTGATCATTCAGCCAACGAGTCGGCCATGTTGCATGTGATCTGGTATTATAATGAAAAGATTATGTACTGAGAAGTTTTCTTTTGCATCCTAGGGCAGTTTAAATGTAATTTCATCCGATTGCGCTTATTTGCATGACCTATTCCTTTTTGGTAACTTAATCCGTTCCTCATCTACTTTATTTTCTAACCTCTTGTAATCCTGTTGCTTCCAGCTCTACCCTGCATGTATTTGAAAATTCAGATTGCTGCTTGGTTATCATCTAACTGTTCTGGGTTCTATCCCAATGAGTGTGGGAATATTTGGGGTAGTTCGTGGCCGGGTGCTAAAACTGCTTATCAGTCACTGGGGTATGGGACCTTATATAATGATAGAAACTTCTTGAACATCAACTCTGGTACATTCAAACTATATTACCTATAATTTCTGCATCGTTTATATCTTATTATATCCCGTGGATTCCGACTGGCTGGAAGGTTGTCTGTGTAGATTGGCATAATCTCAAAGGATGGATTATCTTTGCGCCACCATATTATTAGTCCTGGATTCTCCAGAGGTTCTCTTGAACACTTGATGGGCTTGATGATATAACTGTGCTCATTGCTTTAAAAGATTATTTATATGGACGTGTATATTTCCTTGTATTTTGGTCTTTATTTATGCTGTGTTGAGCTATTTCTGTTTGGTGCTGTTACCATTTTTATTTCTTATTTATTATCCCCTATTATCCTTACTGTAATTGTCACCTATCATGTTGATGTTGACCTTGGTAATTGTCGCAGGGTAATTTCTTGCGGACACACTTTGGAGTACTCCACTCCATCTATAATTATGTCGACAGGGTCTCCAGTTATTACCATTGCTTCTTCTTTTATTCTTGTTCGGTTTTTCATGTGATTTCTGCGTTTATGATTACCATTTCTCCTGTCTCTTGTTTTCCTAACCTCTTTCATGTTCTGGGTTGTCTGGTTATTGCTTAGGATGGTGTTGTGTAAATGGGTTTATCATCATGAATGTCCTCTCCCTGTATCCGCCGTTGATTTATTCTTTCTTCTTATCGTTTTCGTATCTTACTGGTGTGTGTACTGACCGTCGTAATTATGTAAGGTGTGTACGAATGCTAGTATTTCATACAAATCAATATGATAACTATTTTTAATGGTTTTCGACCTAATAATTTGGTGTTTGTTAGGTTATTTCAATTTTAATTGAATTTTCTGGGGTCAGAATTACTGTAGATACATTACACTAGAATCCATGACCCATCTTAAATGTTCAAAATTATTACTTCGTTATTTGTGTCTTATTTTCCACATACGTATACTAGTTCTTGGGTTCATTTCAGTTAAACGATTTCCACCTTTCTTAGAATATAATTGTTACTCAAGAACAAATATTGTTGAGGTAGCTCTCCAGTGTTAAGTCCATGAGAATACAATATAGCAGCCATCATGCATAGTAGCCCTCTCTTCATTTCCCGAAAGTTAGTCTGGTAAAACTAATGGGTCGTAAGTTACAAGTTGCGAGCCACTGAGGCAGCTCCCTAAACAGGTCTATATGAATAGAGTATATCAGCTATCTTGCATAGCAGCACATGCCTCAGGTCTCAAATGTCGGGCTGATCAAACTAATGAGAGAATACAGTACGAACAAGTCTAAACATGCATAACCATAATAACGTCATCGCTGAAGGTCAAAAACGGAATAGCACGTGCTTACTCCCGTAATGCTGAAAGCCGTAAGCATAAGATCGCGTTGTCATAGTTATGCATGTTTAAACTTGTCGGATAGACACATAAAACCATAACCTGACCTCTTATACCCCGTCGGAGGAGGATGAAGAGGAGGAGGAGGAATGCGGCTGTGTCCCGTCGGAGGAGGAGGAGGAGGCCATAAGAGCCTATGTATAGCCGCCAACTTGCGCAAGTGCCCCTAGGCGGCCTCATAAGAGCAGCCACCATTGTGTGCAAATGTCCTAAGGCCATCTCATAAGAGCCTATGTATAGGCGCCATCTTGCTCAAGCGCCCCTAGGCCGCCTCATAAGAGCAGCCGTCATCTTTCGCAAGCGCCCCTAGGCCGCCTTATAAGAGCCTATATATAGCCGCCATCGTGCACAAGATTCCCTAGGCCGCCTCGTAAGAGCCTATGTACAGCCGCCATCTTGCACAAGCTCCACTAGGCCGCCTCGTAAGAACCTATGTATAGCCGCCATCTTGCGCAAGCGCTCATAGGTCGTCTCCTAAGAGTCTACGTATAGCCGCCATCTCGTACAAGCGCCCCTAGGCCGCCTCATAAGACCATAGTATAGCCGCCATCTTGCGTAAGCGCCCCTGGGCCTACTTATAAGAGCAGCCGCCATCTTCCGCAAGAGCCCCTAGGCCGCCTCATAAGAGCCTACGTATAGCCGCCATCTCGTACAAGCGCCCCTAGGCCGCCTCATAAGAGCATAGTATAGCCGCCATCTTGCGTAAGCGCCCCTGGGCCTACTTATAAGAGCAATGTATAGCCACCATCTTACGCAAGCGCCCCTGGGCCGTCTCACAAGAGTCTATGTGCAGCCGCTATCTTGCGCAATCGCCCTTAGGCTGTTTCATAAGAGCAGCCGCCATCTTACGCAAGCACCTCTAAGCCGTCTCATAAGAGCCTATGTATAGCCGCTATCTTGCGCAGTAGTCCTTGGACCGTCTCATAAGAGTCTATGTATAGCCGCTATATTGCGCAAGCGCCCCTAGGCCGTCTTTGTATAGCCGCCAACGTGCGATATTGACGTCGGCAAGGGCATCTGCCAGTAAAACTGAGGTTAGGCTACTTTATGTGGTTAGGTGTGAGGTTAGGCTCGCTCTTTTAGGCGTCGGGAAGGGCATATAGCCGTAAAAGTGGGATTAGGACCTCCAAGAAAGTGTCTGTGAGGTTAGGCTTGATCTCTTATGCAAATCCGCAAAATCCACAATGTACAACTACTATACTACGCATCAATTACCTCGGGTCAGAACCCGCGTAGCTACACTACAAGACTCCGCATGAAACCCGGTACCCGTGGAAAAATGCTGACACAGCTCCCATTGTGTTTGAACGCACCTTGCTCCTCTACAAAAGTAGACAGGAGATGCCTCAGGAGCAGATCAAAAATGGAAGAACAAAAAACATTGTTTGAAAACAATGTAGTGAGGAAGGGAAACCATACAGAAAAGGATATTACCACTAAACCACAACAGGTGTTGGTGGTAATCTCAGAACATAGGAGCAAAGGTGTATCGAATAGGCATTCTAGTTATAGCGGTCATGGCTGGCAGAACATTGTTTTAAATACTTTGTCTCGTGTGTCACATATGTGCTACGTGGGACCTATACACTGTACGTATTGTTCTGTAATACTACAGTCCCTGGCCAAATTAATATGACCACCTCATATTTTCTCTCTTTATGGATTCATTTAACCATTTTCGTCACTGAAAAGTGTTTGTAGGAAGACTGTAAGTGCATTTATATATCAAGGAAACATTTAAGTCGAAGAATTGTGAAAAATATTGTATGTTGGTCACACTGTTTACGTGTTGGCGCCAATTTATACTTATGGAGGGAAATGCGTGTCGCTCTTGTATTCATTTTCTCTGCACACAAGTTGCTTTTTAAAGGTAAAATTCTAATGGTAAGTTAAACCTAATCAATTATTTTCATTTCTGCTTGCATGTACGTATATTTCATGTCCGTTCACGATAAGTTTATGCTCCTTTGGGGGAAAATTGACAACATTTTCCAATTCTAACCTCAAATCATTATGTTTTCAGAAATGGGCTTAGAAAAGGACCTGTCACCAAACAAAAGGGGAATGATTGAAGGTCTTTTGACTGAAACTAATCTTTCACAGCGAGAAATAGCAAAAAAAGTTGGAGTTTCAAAAACTTCAGTGGCTAATATCAGTCGTAGGTTACGTGAAAAGAACACTCTGGCATCGAATCGTAAGGGCAAGTGTGGCAGAAAAAAGGTGCTGTCACCTCGTGGTGAACGAATGTTGAGAAAAATAGTAATAGAAGATAGAGCAGCAACGAACAGCATCATAAGAAGGAAATTAAACGATGCTGGAATTCCAGTGTCTACCAGAACAGTTCGGCGGAGACTGGCAGACTTGGGCTACAAAAGCTGCAGACCTGCTCGCAAGCCCAGACTTAATCCAAGTATGATGAAGCAACGGTTGGAATGGGCTAAGGCGCACAAACACTTCACTGTAGAAGACTGGAGATCAGTATGTTTTCTAACTCTTCATTTGATTTGAAAATTATCCATAGTTTTAAAAATTTACAAAGTGCTTTTGTGTTTCAGGCATGCTTTAGTGACAAAAGCACCTTCCAGATTTTAATGAACAACGCTCAGTTTATTAAGAGAAGGCCATTGGAAAAATTCAGTGAAGATTGTGTGATAAAGACTATCAAACATCCAACTTCGGTGATGATATGGTCAGTGATTAGTGGCAGAGGTCTGGGTAGGCTGTACATCGTTGAAGGTACGATGAAACAACAACAGTACATCAATGTTCTGCAAACTCGACTTCTTCCACAACTCCGGGACTGGTTCAAAGGAGATGAAAAGAAAATATGTATGCAAGATGGTGCGCCCTGCCATACGGCAAAGACTGTCAAAAGATTCTTGAAGGAAAAGGAAGTTCCTCTGTTGGACTGGCCAGGTAATTCTCCCGACCTCAACCCAATTGAGATTGTATGGGAACTGTTAAAGAGGGAAGTGGCAAAAGACAACGTCACTACGAGAATACATTTACTTGAACGGATCATATTCCACTGGAACCACAACCAGCAATTGAAGGATATGAGCTTACGATGCACAGATAGCATGCCTCGCAGAGTGCAGGCCGTTATTGCAGCAAAAGTAGGACTGACAAAATCCTAGTATTGACAATTAAATGAGTGTTCAAATCTGAGTTTTGTGATTAGTTGTGTTATTCTGTGTGTATATGTATAAGTCTAGTCACATTTCACACAATTAAGATAAATTAAACATGAATGAAATGCATAAAGGCAATTTAAAGTTTATTTTCCTAGGTTTCCTTAGGTGGTCATATTAATTTGGCCAGGGACTGTATTAACAGAACTGCTCCTTCCATTGTCTTTTCCAAATCCCCATCTGACCTCTTGTCTCATAGGTGCCGACAGCATTTTCAGTTGGAAGACAAATTTCATCTCCCTGGTCAGGGTGATAACGGTCTAGCTCCAGGGATATTCACAGAAATTAATGGCTTCGTACTGTCAGTTGTCTGCAGTTAAATGACAGCCAGAATAGTTCGCATTGATTTACAGGCTCTTCGACCAGCTGACGAAGGACATCTTCTGAAAGTCGGCTTTATGGTCCCAGTTATAGTTAAACTCTATCTGGTTGAAGAAAGCCACAACAACATGTGTTTCGGACTTCTGTGCTTCTGGGGACATAAAATTCATTTGCATTGTTATATGCAAACACCAAAGCATGAGTGGTTTCAAAACTTTTAAAACATGAGATTCCTTTTATAAATTGTGTTCATTATGATCAGGAAAAAGTTGCGCAGATTGCAACCAGGTCTATCATTCGATATACGTGGTAGGAATGATATTATTACTACGAAGCGTATACCCGCAGATTCAGCCATCTGTACAATTAATTGATACTACCATGAGAAAATATCGTATAGGTGACAAAATGAAGCGGTTCGGGCGGCTAAAGAGGGAACATTTACTTTTCATAGAGCTTCAAGCCATCATCACCTGACGAGTAATTAATGGTAAAGGAAA
This sequence comes from Anabrus simplex, assembly GCF_040414725.1. Taxonomy (NCBI): domain Eukaryota; kingdom Metazoa; phylum Arthropoda; class Insecta; order Orthoptera; family Tettigoniidae; genus Anabrus; species Anabrus simplex. The sequence goes on from NC_090266.1 coordinate 882,364,325, forward strand.
ATCATTCAATGACAGGGTTCAATTGCCGACGGAATATACGGTGGATGGCTTTTCCAGAAAGGTAGTGAGGAGGTGCAACCTATGCAGATCAAAAAAGACGAACCATTACCTTCATAATAATTAAATCATTAAGACTAACAGTCATTTTTCCAGCCAAAGGAACGATATTCAATATTAGGATTCCAGTTGATGCGATTCATATAGCATATATATAGGATATATATATAGGATTTCAGTCAGTGTAACCCAGGCTTATAGAACTCTACAGGGTGGAGATTTCAAACTGATTTCGTTCGCTTCGAGATACTACTAAAGAATAGTGCGTAACACTTGTCTCCACTCACTTTCCTCTCCGATGCAGAGATTCGGGCATAGTGCCCAAACCTCTGAGAATGAAGAGACGGTTCAGCTTTGTCATGTAACATCGTATATATATAGAACGGAGCACTCACTGCTGCGGTAACGTATAATCTCCGCACACAAAGAGATCGTCACCGTTGACCAGGTGCTTTAAGCGAGCCTGCACTACCTTCTGAACGCCAAACTCTCACCTCAGGATTCAGAAAGAACATATCATATCACCCACTTTTCCATGATATCGACATTCGATCATTCGACCAACCGGCAGAAGAAAACGTTGAGCGATATCAGGAGAATCGTCTAGTGGCTGAGGCTTACACCTGCTTTGGATACTTCTCGGGAAATCGTCAAACTGAATAACTGTTCCCCGACAGATTCGGAGACCACTCTACTGCCTAAAAGTGGAATCATTTTTGTTACATCTCCCTCGATTCCCTTGGAGGAGATCGTCGCTGATAATGAAGCTTCTATTCGCAATTCACCATCTGACCAGGGAGATGAAATCCGCCATGCTGCAACACGGATACAGAAAAAGGCACCAAAACTGAACCTCAACATCATAGTTCAAGGGAGGATGGCCATTAATGCTCTGAACTAGGACGAGATTATAATCATTCTTCCCGTGGATAAAGTGAAAGTCACTGCCTTCATGGCTACTAATGATTAGATTTGCGAAATTGTCGGAGATTACAAACACTTAGATCTAACGCAGACTAAGGAAATATCCGACAAATCGGATTCCTCGGAACACCAACAGCCTTATTAAGGCCTCATCACTGCCTACTTCGTGAAGGAAGAAACCTTCAGAAGTAGTGCTCTACCTTAACCAAAATTCAAAAGGTCAACGTACCTCTACGGCCCACTGTGAGTGCTATTGGATCGCCAGTCTTACCTAAGCAGCGGACGGAAGCAGACGTTAGGAGCGGACAGTGCCGGTAGAGCGGGAGCGCAGTGTGTGCGGCGAGTGGGAAGAAAGACGGGAGGGAAGAGGAAGATGATTGGTGCGGACCAATATCGGGTGCTTATTGGAAGATGGCAGGGAAGACGGAAGATGGAAACGGCCTGGAGTGAAGGAGGTAAAAAGAAACGAGAATGATGGGTGAGATAATACAGGTGGCAGCGGTGATTATGGTACTGTTAATTATAGGGGGCGAGGAAGCAAATCCCGGTCCGACTCACAGTGGCAACATGAACTGGGGAGACGTGGAGGTTATAAGAAAAGTGGTCAAAGAAGTTGTAGAAGAAGTTTGCCCGTTTGAACAGATTAAAAATGTGATGAAGGAACAAGTGAAAGAACTTGAAAATATAAGGCGATGGATACAGGGAAAAACGGAGGAAACAATGACCAAAGTGAAAACTAACGACAGAGAAATTACATCACTCAAGACGAAAATAAGGAAGATGGAGGAAGAGATGGTAAAGTTAAAGTCAGTAGTAGAAGATGGTAACCAAGAACGCAGGAATAAATGCTTATTCATATATGGGGTCCCGGAGGAAAAAGGTGAGGACAAAGTGCTGACTATATACAAAGTAGTGGAAGTCGTCCAAAAAATTATGAAAATCAATTTTAGCGAAGCTGATATTGACGATGTGGGAAGGGTAGGTAAAGCACGGGGAAACAGACCGATAAAATGAAGTTGTTTTCCACCCTGATGGCGAAATTAGTGATAAGAGGAGCGGATAATATACAGGGAGCAAAAATTTGGATTAAAAGAGATATGGGAAGAGATGGGATCAAGAATATAAACACCCTGAAAAGACATTTGGTCCGAGCGCGATTGCAAGGGTTAAGAGCCTACATCAACGGTCAATTATTAGTGGTAACCAATGGTCAATGGACCAAATATTGGACAGTAACACAATTACGTGAAATGGAGCAGAATGAGAAGGAAGTGGTAATTGAGAAGAGGGTAGAAGAAATGCGAACTACATAGAGTATAGTGGGTGAAGACGGGCATGGAAATAAAGGAAAAACCAAGGAAAATAGGGCATTAGAAAGGAGCTCGCAACGAAAAGGAGACACCACGGTAGAGGAGATCATACAGGTTATCAGTGAAGAGATGAGGAGGGAGTCCAAGACGAGGATTGAGGAGCTGAGGTCGGAGTTCCGTGCCAGAGACGAAAGGAAGGAACACGGAGTGAATGGGGGGAGGAACCACGAGACGTGACGAGTGCACATAAACGGAGTGAAAGGGAGAAGACAGAAGCACGGGGTGGCTTGGTAAAAGGAAGGAGCTTGAGCCTGAAAGAAATGTGTGAGAAGACGAGTAACGTGGACGTAGGTGTAATGACAAGAAGTAAAAAACAAGCAGTAGCAGCAAGTAAATTGTTTAAGCTAAAGGGAACTGTGGAGGATGTGTGTTATTCGCAGTGGAAATAAGAGTGATCAAGTATTAAATTAGTAGGAGGTGAAGTGTGTGTGGACAAAAGAAAACAAGTGTAGCGAGGCAATTGAATTCAAGAACAGACAATAATAATGAAACGTAAGGAGAAAGAGCACAGCGACACGGCAGTGGAGGTAACATTGAAACGGGAGGAGAAAGAGTGCTCAAGGACACGGCAATGGAGGCAACAAGATAGCTGGGTTTGCAACGTAAGTAGAAATACAGGAAGGTCAGTGTTCAGAAAAGATTGTGCTGAGTAACGTACCAGGCCGGAAAAGACATGCCGCGTGTTTAGAGAACAGACACCGTCTGCTTACACTATTACATCCTACATAGCAATATGTTATTGTGTAGACACTCTCCACAGCAATGTATCATGGGTTTAGTTCGCACTCTACATAGCAATATGTTATTGTTTAATATCTATATGCAGCAATGCGTTATTGTTTTAGTTTCTGATTATTATACTCACAGACTACATTTCTGCCACGGCCAACAGACTATCAATAAGGGTGGATCTCGGGTCAGGCGAGAGTGTTTATTCTGCCTACTGCTTTTTTCATTATTATTATTATTATTATTATTATTATTATTATTATTATTATTATTATTTATGATTTGTTCATGGATCTGTTGTTTATCAGGTGACAGTATATTCCTTTTCCTTTGTGAGCTGGTTTAGGTAAGATTTGTTATTTTTTCTCCACATAAATGGATCATATACACATTATGTAGATCTGGAGAAAGAATAAAAACATTAAAAAAATTTTGGATCGCCGACTGCAATACTGCTAATATCTCGCCACCTTAGGACAACTTTTCTCGGTGGTACACAGCCGATCGTCAGAGATTCAGGCCAGTTAATATAAAGGCAGAAGGACATCCAGTTAGAAGCCGAAGACCCGCTTGTTTTCTTCGATGTTGTCTCACTTTTCACTAAAGTACCTGTAAAGGAGGCCTTGGACAACATCACTCAGATTTTTTCGAGGACATTACAAACGTGTTCTTCCATTGCCTCTCCACAAGCTATTTCCCGTGGAATGACAATTTCTACGAACAGAACGACCGTGTTCCCGTGGGCAGTCCTCTGAGTCCGGTGTTCACAAATTTCTTTATGGAAATGTCCTAATAAATTCCCTTATGGAAAAGTTCTAACAAACAGCACTCGAGACCGCACCACTGAAACCTAGGCAGTGGCAACGTTCCGTAGATGACTGTTTTGTAATCTGGAGCCACGGACACCAACACTTACAGCTGCTTCTGCAGCATCTGAATACTATTGGCACCAATATTCAGTCGGAGTTACGGAAACGGAAAACGAAAGAAATCTCTCTGTGCTCGATGTTGTGGAAAAGAAGACGGCCGATTGCAACTTGGTACACATAGTGTACCACAAGGCGACTCACACAGACCGTTATCTTCAGGAGACGTCCAACCACCAACCACTGAGTGATTAAGACGCTAGCTGATCATACAAGGAGAATGTGTCAAGCTCGACAGATCAACGAGGAGCTCTGCCACCTCAGTATGGTCGTACTCGTTAACTTTTACAGACATAAAGATATCCAGAGAGCACTCCGACCCCAGACATCCAACAACAAGAGGGAAAGAACAAGAGTGACTGTTATCTAAAGCCGTTTTGCCACATATTGGGAAGACAACTTTCAACGAACGCTTCTACACCAGTGTGGACCACTACTCGACCAGTACATCGTAACCGGCACTGTATAATGAGGTGGGGTTGCAACACCACATGATTCCAATGTGAACTTCTCTGCTATCGAAGTCAGCCGGCACACCTGATAATACCGAGCCCAGGCCTAGGGAAAAAGTAGAGACCATCCCATGTCACTGAACCACAGTCTATAAGCCCTCAGAACACTGACATGATTTACTAATTAATATTTTTGCACTCCTATTGCTGCAGTGTTCCTTAAAAAATTTGATAATTTTAAATATTATTTCTACCAAAAATATTTTTTTAAATAATTTTATGTTTTGATTTTCCATTTACATCGTTATATAATACCCACCGTAAAATAAATTTTAAGTCAGAGTAAGACATCCTCGACATGAATGCAGATTGAACATTACCCTTACTGTACATGAGCTAACACCTTACTTGTTGAATTACTTTAAAGCTGTATTATAAAAAGACCCGTTTGTGACAAATCAAATAGAAAAGAGAACCAGTAGCTCTACGATATTAAAAAATGCATCAAATTATTTGCACGTGTAAATTATTGTAATGATATGAAACGACATTTAACATTAAGAACTCACTTGTTACTGAGGGCTGGATTTCAGTTTCAGGCAGTGATGATTTTTCATCTACCAATTCAACTTCAGCTGTAAAGAGAATTTGATTGTTAATTTGTTTACATTTTGAACATTGTAACTAAACCATAAATAATACAACTATTTGCACAAAACATTTGAAAATGAATGAGAAATAGAAAGGAGGTAACAAATTAGGACATTTTTAGGGATACGTAAATTATTATATGAAATATGGACCAGAAAGTCGATCAGTAGTAAATCATAAATGAACTATCCTGTGTCATTACTTTCTCACCTCCAGGTGCACATAAGGTTCGAAGCATTTACTTTCTCAGTTTAGGATATGATTAACATTTATCTACTCTTAAGAAGATTATATATTGTTACTGAGTAGATTGGAGGAAAATAGAAATTTTATATTACATTATGACTAGAATCTTTTTGTATTTTCCTCTTTCACATGCACTAATGTTCTGCCACCACTCCTATAGTTCTCCTTGAACCTGTCATAAGTTACTGAAAGTAAGACCGGTATATAATTATAGTTATTTTTGTGATCACGCATTTCACTGTTTTCATTCTATGGCTCATATTGCTAATTCACATTAACTGGCATTAATTTCAAAGAACAAATCATGTGTGTCTCATGAAAGAGCACACATATCATAACATAGAATAAATCATAGACTATAATATCTGGTAGGGATATACCGCATAATCAAAATATTCTCATCGGTACCGGTACTGAGATTTTAAGAAAACAATAATTACCAGTAAGAAGATTAATCATCGTGTGTACAGATTCATTAATTACGTAATGCAACAGTTTGGGGCATACGAAATGGTAAAGGAAAGTAATAACTGGCGTTCGGAGAGAACTTTTAGAAGTTGAATGAACTTGCAGGTTCTAATTTCGTAAAATATGGGAAAATGTCTATTGTGTGCTGTCGTGAAGTTTGATTTCAGGGAATGATTTTCAATATTTCCATCATCTATTAACATCTACTAACAAGCTCATGAATCCGCAATGGTTTGATCCATCAGTTAGCGAACTACCTCTAAGAGGCCTACATAAGTCTGTCTTACACTTTTCGCCGTACACATTGAGTAATGGATGTAGAATACAAGCTGAATTTGAGAAAATGTCCTTACCTGTCCGTATGTCAGTTGATTTTATTGACTCCGTAACAGTAGAAACTGTTGATGGCTTTGAAATAGTAACAGAGGATAGTGATTCAGGGATTGTAACAATTGGCAATTCGGCTGTACTAGGTTGAGTGGGCAGAGGCTCAGAGATACTGAGGGTGTGCAATGACTCTTTGACATGACCACCTGGCATCGTTGGTAATGAAGGCCGGCGAAGTATCTCCGGTCTTTTTATGTCATGAATTAGCACTGGCAATTGTTCAGTAGGAGCTTCACCAGGTGGTTCAGGTATCCTGTCTTCCTCATGCTCAATACCTCCGTCATCAGATCCCCCTGTTGAAGAGAACGGAACACAATGAATCACAAAATTCTTGAGTCAGCTCTTTGGGAACTATATGTAAAGAGAGCAACAATGCAAGAAATGATATACAAAGTTTATTTGCTGTCGTTAAAATTTCGATTACTAATCCCTAACAGCCTGGCTTTAAATAATTCAATTAAACAATTAAAAGATTACATTAATTTGAATTTTATTTAATATTCGTTCCTACTTCTGCATTGTAAGTTGGTGGAGAGTAACTGGCCACGGATAATCGTCACAGAAGACGGTTTACAATCTGGCACCTTTTTGTCCTGCTACATCCAGTCACAGTGCAGGCCTGCAATCCTATGTCCAAATGAATCTACTACATTAAGACAGGAAGCTAGAACAACGTTGCTTTTTTTTTCTTTGTTATGTGCTTTACGTCGCACCGACACAGATAAGTCTTATGGCGACGATGGGACAGGGAAGGGCTAGGAGTGGGAAGGAAGCGGCCGTGGCCTTAATTAAGGCACAGCCCCAGCATTTGCCTGGTGTGAAAATGGGAAACCACGGAAAACCATCTTCAGGGCTGCCGACAGTGGGTTTCGAACCCACGATCTCCCGAATACTGGATGCTGGCCGCAATTAAGCGACTGCAGCTATCGAGCTCGGTGACAACGTTGCTAGTGAAGATAGTAGCTATCTTCACTATAGTAACCGGCCTGGGTGAAATTCCTAGAAGTATGCTTGAAGCATTTAGTACAATATTTAGGAAAAGTATAGAAAGTATTTCTGGCTGGGAAGATGCAAAAACTAAATTATGCCTTTTGTGGAATTTTTTCGACACCTCATAAGTGTTGTGACCAGAACAAACGGCGTTGTTTACGTATTACCCTAGCATATCCTGTGAGGATGAGAGGAAGTTCTCCAAACTTAGATATATCCTGCCTGAAATGAGGCATAATTAAACACCACAAAACCTTGAATTGTATCGAGTAGTCAACTGAAATTTTCTGGTTAGTAAAATGATCCAGCATTGTTTAATGCCACCATCACAAAAGAAAGATTAATAAATAACAACCAATTCCAAATAGCAAAGCCTCTACTTAGCAAAGCTCAGGATATAATTGAATATTTGACTAATTAAGTACGTAGTCAATATAATTTTGTGGACATCCTGTCAGTCACTGTTTTAAAGCCTGTTTAACTTCTTCAGTACCGTCTGCTGAACTTGCGATTTAAACACCTAGAACACCATATAAATGCAGTGTTGTTTCAAGTTCATGGTGTAAATCAGTGACGACCAGAGGATAATCCACTGGGGGACAGAGTACCATAAGGACCATACTTTAGGGCCAGGCAAGTTAAAAGTAACTATAATGAAAATTATAGTACAGAAATGGCAATTGTAAAGAATATTGTTATTAATATGATTACTTTGTTACTGAAAATATTAAAACAGAAATATTTCCTGCACATTGACAGTACAAGTATTGTTTCTATATGGGATCAATGACTTTCAATTTTTTCTTTTCATTTTTAAAATCCACTTCCATTTCCGAAGTGTTTCAATCATAAGTATATAATATAATGTAGCATTTGCTAATACTTTTCTGGGCTTTGTTTTCACTCGTTTCATTGCAGAGAATGCAGTATCACAAACGTAACTACTAATCAAGTGTGGAAGTAAGTTTGAAAGACCACCTTTATAAGAAATGAATAACGTTCTTTTGAAATTTTTTCTCACCATACCTGCATTTCAATCGGCTCTATTTTAAAGAACTGCGTGTGGGTGATTATTCAATGGCAGGATTTATTTGCATACAGATATACGGTACATGGTTTGGGAAGAAATGTAGACAGGAGATGCTTCAGGAGCAGATCAAAAATGGAAGAACATTAAAAACATTGATTGAAAGCAATGTAGTGACGAAGGGACATCATACAGAAAAGGATGTTACAACTAAACCACAATATGTTATGGCAGTAATCTCAGAACATATGAGCAAAGCTGTATGGAATGGGGATTCGAGTTATAGCGATCATGGCTGGACATTGTATATTTTAAATACTTTGTCTCGTGTATTACATATATGCTACGAGGTACCTATATACTGTACGTATTGTTCTGTAATACTTCATACAGACCTGATCCTTTCATTGTCTTATTTAAAAAACCACAAATATGCTCATGTCTCAGAGGTGCCGATAGCATTTTCAGTCGGAAGACAAATTTCGTCTCCCTGGTCATGTTGATAACCGGTCTAGCTCCAGGGAGATTGTCAGGAATTAATATGTTCGTACTCTCAGTTGTCTGCAGTTAAATTACAGCCAGAATAGTTCGCACATCCTTTGACCAGCTGACGAAGGATATCTGCTGAAAGTCGGCTTTATTGTTCCACATATACTTAAACTGTATCTGGTTGAACAAACTCACAACAGCATGTGTTTTAGACTTCTGTTTTCTTGGAACATAAAATTCATTTGTATTGTTACATGCAAACACCGAAGCATAAGTGGTTTCAAAAGTTTTAAAACACGATATTCCTTTTATAAATTGTGTTCATTATGATGAGGAAAAATTTGCTCAGGTTGCAACCAGGTCTATCATTCGACATACGTGGTAGGAATGATATTAATACTACGAAGCATAACCCGCAGATTCAGCCATCTATACAATTAATTCATAGTCCCATGGGAAATGCTGTATAGGTGACAAAATGAAAGTGTTCGGACGACTGAAGGGGGAACATTTACTTTTAATAGACCTTCAAGCCATCATCACCTGACGAGTAATTAATGGTAAAGAAAAATCACTCAATGCAGGGTTCAATCGCCTAAGGCATGTACGGTGGACAGCTTTTGGTGAAAGGTAGTCTTGAGGTACGTCCTGTGCAGATCAAGAAAGAAGAACCAATACTCTAATTAAAAATTAAATAATTAAGGCTGACAGCCAATTTTTCCAGGCAATGGAATCGTATTCAGTATTAAGATTCCAGTTGATGCGATTCATATAGCACTTGAGGATTTCACGCCCTGCGTTACAAATAATGTCAGTGTTCTTCAGGCTTACAGACCTCTACAGACTGGATATTTCAAACTCATTTCGTTCGCTTCGAGATACTACTAAAGAATAATGCGCAGCTCTTGTCTCCACTCACTTTCCTCCCCGATGCAGAAATTCGGGCATACTGACCAACCCTCGGGAATGAAGAGAGCGTTCAGCTTTGTCCTGTCACATCGTATCTATTTAGGACGGAGCGCTCACTGCTGCGGGAACATGTATGCCCACATACAAGAAGATCGTGACCGTTGACCAGGCGCTTTTAGAGAGCCAGCACTACCTTCTGAGCCCCAAACTCTTACCTCAGGACTCGGAAGGAACAGGTCATATCACCCACTTTTCCATGATATCGACATTCGATCATTCGACCAACGGGCAGAAGAAAAAGTTCGAGCGATATCAGGAGAATCGTACAGTGGCTGAGGGTTACACCTGCCTTGGATACCTCACGGGAAATTGTCAACCTGAATGACCGTTTCCCGACAGAGGCGGAGACCTTTCTACTGCCTAAAGTAGGAATCATTGTTGTTACCCTCCCTCGATTTCCTCTTAGGAGATCGTCGCGAATAATGAAGCTGCTATTCGCAATTTTCCATCTGACCAGGCAGAAGAAATCCGTCGTGCAACCTCACGGATATCGAAAAAGGCACTAAAATTGAACAGCAACATCATGGTTCAAGAGAGGAAGGCCATTAATGCTCTGAACTAGGACGAGATTATAATCATTCTTCCCGTGGATAAGGTGATGGCCACTGTCTTCATGGCAACTAATGATTACACTAGGAAGAGATCAGAGATTATGGACCAAGAGACATAGCGCATACTACCGAAATATCCGTCAAATCGGATTCCTCGGAACACCAATAGCCTTATTAAAACCTCATCATTGCCAGACATCATGAAGGCGGAAACCTTCAAAAGTGAAGTCCGACTTACGAGACTAAATGTCTTACCCGAAATTCAAAATTAAACGTACCTCTACGGCACATCGAGAGTGCTATTGCATCGCTGAACTGCAATACTGCTAATATCTCGCCACCTTACGACAACTTTCTTCGGTGGTACATGGCCAATCGTCAGATATTCTGGCCACTTCATATAAAAGCAGAAGAACATTCAGTTAGAAGCCGAATACCCGCTTGCCTTCTTCGATGTTTTCTCACTCTTCACTAAAGTATATGTAAAGGAGGCCTTGGGCCACATCGCTCAGACTTTCCTCGAGGACATTAGAAACGTGTTCTTCCATTGCCTCTCCACAAGCTATTTCCTATGGAATGACAATTTCTACGAAAAACGACCGTGCTCCCATGGGCGGTCCTCTGAGTCCGGTGTTCACAAATTTCCTTAAGGAAAAGTTCCTACAAACAGCACTGGAGCCCGCATCACTGAAGCCTAAGGAGTTGCAGAGTTTAGTTAATGACAGTTTTGTAATCTGGAGCCACGGACACCAAAATCTACAGCTGTTTCTGCAGCATCTGAATAGTATTGGCACATAATTCAGTTCATTACGGAGACAGAAAACGAAAGAAAACATTCTATGCTCGATGTTGTGGAAATGAAGATGGCCGATAGTAACTTGGGACACACAACGTACCGCAAGGCGATTTACACAGACCGATATCTTCAGAAGACGTCCAACCACAAACCACGGAGTGATTAAGACGCTAACTGATCATGCAAGGAGAATGTGTCAAACCTCAACATTTCAACAAGGAGCTCAGCCACCTCAGTATGATCGTACTCGTTTAGACATATAGATATCCAGTGAGCACTCCATCCGTGACGTCCAACAACCAGGGACAAAGAAGAAGAGTGCCTGTTATCTAAAGCCATTTTGCCATATATTGGGAAGACAACCGTCAGCGACCGCCCTTCCTGCAAGGCGGACCACTATTCGACGAGTAAATCGTAAACTGGATAAACAGGTGGAATTGAAACACCACACGATTCCACTGTGAGCTTCGCTGCTATCGAAGTCATCCGGAACACTTGATAATACCGAGCGCAGGCCTAGGGGAAACGTTTGGACCATCTCATGTCCATGGACCACGGGCTACAAGCACGGAAAACACTAACATATTTTACTAATTAATGTTTTTATCACTCCTATCGCTGGGGTGTTTTTTATAAAATGTGACAATTCTTAATATTATTTCTACCATAAAATTACATTATTTAATAATATCACGTTTTTATTTTTCACATAAATTGCTACATAATACACACTGTACAATATATATATAAAGTCAGAGTAGATCCCTGTAGGTCGACGCCCCGAACAAATAGTATTAAAAAAGAGACATCCAGACATGAATGAAGATTGAACATTACCCTTCCTGAAGATGAGCAGACACCTCACTTCTTCAATTAGTTTAAAACTTCATTATAACAAAACCTGTCTGTGCCAGTGCAATGCAAATCAAATAGAAATTAGAACCAGTAGCTCTACGATATTAAAGAAGGCGTCAAATTGTGTACGTGCAAATTATTGCAAGGATATGAAGGGACTTTTAACATTAAAAACTCATTTGTTACTGAGGGCTGTATTTCAGTTTCAGGCAGTGATGACTTTTTACCCACCAATTCACCATCACCTGTTAAGAAAATTTGATTGTTGCTTACATTTTGAATATAGAAACTAGACCATAAATAGTATAATTATTTGCATAAACCTTTTGCAAATGAATGAGAAATAGAAAAAAAAGCACTTCAGCATATTTTTAGGGATACGTAAATTATTATATAAATTTGGACCAGAAAGTCGATCAGTAGTAAATCATAAATGAACTATCCTGTGTCATTAATTTCTCACCTCCAGGTGCACATAAGGTTCGAAGCATTTACTTTCTCAGTTTAGGATATGATTAACATTTATCTACTCTTAAGAAGTTTATATATTGTTACTGAGTAGATTGGAGGAAAATAGAAATTTTATATTACATTATGACTAGAATCTTTTTGTATTTTCCTCTTTCACATGCACTAATGTTCTGCCACCACTCCTATAGTTCTCCTTGAACCTGTCATAAGTTACTGAAAGTAAGACCGGTATAAAATTATAGTTATTTTTGTGATCACGCATTTCACTGTTTTCATTCTATGGCTCATATTGCTAATTCACATTAACTGGCATTAATTTCAAAGAACAAATCATGCGTGTCTCATGAAAGAGCACACATATCATAACATAGAATAAAACATAGACTATAATATCTGGTAGGGATGTACCGCATAATCAGAATATTCTCATCGGTACCGGTACTGAGATTTTAAGAAAACAATAATTACCAGTAAGAAGATTAATCATCGTGTGTACAGATTCATTAATTACGTAATGCAACAGTTTGGGGCATACGAAATGGTAAAGGAAATTAATAACTGGCGTTCGGAGAGAACTTCTAAAAGTTGAATGAACTCGCAGGTTCTAATTTCGTAAAATATGGGAAAATGTCTATTGTGTGCTGTCGTGAAGTTTGATTTCAGGGAATGATTTCCAATATTTACATCATCTATTAACATCTACTAACAAGCTCATGAATCCGCAATGGTTTGATCGATCAGTTAGCGAACTACCTCTAAGAGGCCTACATAAGTCTGTCTTACACTTTTCGCCGTACACATTGAGTAATGGATGTAGATTACAAGCTGAATTTGAGAAAATGTCCTTACCTGTCCGTATGTCAGTTGATTTTATTGACTCCGTAACAGTAGAAACTGTTGATGGCTTTGAAATAGTAACAGAGGATAGTGATTCAGGGATTGTAACAATTGGCATTTCGTCTGTACTAGGTTGAGTGGGCAGAGGCTCAGAGATACTGAGGGTGGGCAATGACTCTTTGACATGACCACCTGGTATCGTTGGTAATGAAGGCCGGCGAAGTATCTCCGGTCTTTTTATGTCATGAATTAGCACTGGCAATTGTTTAGTAGGACCTTCACCAGGTGGTTCAGATATCCTGTCTTCCTCATGCCGAATAACTCCGTCATCAGATCCCCCTGTTGAAAAGAACAGAACACAATGAGTCACAAAATTCTTGAGTCAGCTCTTTGGGAACTGTATATAAAGAGAGCAACAATGCAAGAAATGATATACAAAGTTTATTTGCTGTCGTTAAAATTTGGATGACGAATCCCTAACAGCCTGGCTTTAAATAATTCAATTAAACAACTAAAAGATTACGGTACATTAATTTGAATTTTATTAAATATTCGTTCTTACTTCTGTATTGTAATTTAGCGGAGAGTAACTGGCCACGGATAATCGTCACAGAAGACGGTTTACAATCTGGCACCTTTTTGTCCTGCTACATCCAGTCACAGTGCAGGCCTGCAATCCTATGTCCAAATTAATCTACTATATTAAGACAGGAAGCTAGAACAACGTTGCTAGTGAAGATAGTAGCTATGGGGTTCATATAGTAACCGGCCTGGGTGAAATTCCTAGAAGTATGCTTGAAGCATTTAGTACAATATTTAGGAAAATTATAGAAAGTATTTCTGGCTGGGAAGGTGCAAAAAATAAATTATGCCTTTTGTGAAATTTTTCCCACGCCTTATAAGATTTGTGACCAGAACAAGCGGCGTTGTTTTCGTATTGCCCTAGCATATCCTGTGAGGATGAGAGGAAGTTCTCCAAACTTAGATATATCCTGGCTGAATTTTGGCTTAATTAAACACCACAAAACATTGGATGATACCGAGTATTCAACTGAAATTTTTCTGGTTAGTAAATTGATCCAGCATTGTTTAATGCCACCATCACAAAGGAAAGATTAATAAATAACAAACAATTCCAAATAGCAAAGCCTCTACTTAGCAAAGCTCAGGATATAATTGATTATTTGACTAATTAAGTACGTAGTTAATATAACGTTGTGGACATCCTGTCAGTCCCTGTTTTAAGGCCTGTTTAACTTCTTCAGTACCGTCTGCTGAACTTGCGATTTAAGCACCTAGAACACCATATAAATACAGTGTTGTTTCAAACTCGTAGTGTAAATCAGTGACGACCAGCTGATAATCGAATGAGGGACAGAATACCATAAGGACCATACTTTAGAGCCAGGCCAATTAAAAGTAACTATAGTATTTTATTTGCTATTTGTGTTACGTCGCATCGACACAGATAGGTCTTATGGCGACGATAGGATAGGAAAGGCCTAGGAATGGGAAGGCCGCGGCCTTAATTAGGGTACAGCCCCAGCATTTGCCTGGTGTGAACTAGGGAAACAACGAAAATCCATCTTCAAGGCTGCCGACAGTGGGGTTCGAACCCACTATCTCCCGGATGCAAGCTCACGGCCAACTCGCCCGTTTGTAACTTTAGTGAAAATTATAGTACAGCAATGGCAATTTTAGCGAATATTATTGTTAATATGATTAGTTTATTACTAAAAAGATTAAAACAGAAATATTTCATGCACAATGAAAGCACAAGTTTTGATTTAAATGATATCAGTGCCTATCAGTATTATTTATTCATTTTCTTGAGTCCACTTATATTTCTGACGTGTTTCAATCATAAGAATATAATTTAACATTGCATCTGTTAATCTGTTTCGGGACATTGATTTGTCTCGTTACATTGCAGAAAAGTCAGTTTCACAAGCGTAACTACTGTCAATTATGGAAGTAAGTTTGAAAGCCCAATTTCTAAGAACTGAATAACGTTCTTTTGAAAGTTCCTCTCACCACAACTGCATTTTCATCGGCGCTATTTTACGTAACAAGGGTGCGGGTGATTATTCAATGGCATGATTTATTTGCGTACGGTATATACGGTACATGGTTTAGGAAGAAATGTAGACAGGAGATGCATCAGGATCAGATCAAAAATGGAAGGACATTAAAAACGTTGATTGAAAGCAATGTATTGAGGAAGGGAAATCATACAGAAAAGGATGTTACAACTAAAACACAACATGTTATGGTGGTATTCTCCGAACATAGGAGCAAAGCTGCATCGAATAGGGATTCTAGTTATAGCGATCAAGGCTGGACAGAATATATTTTAAGTACTTTGTCTCGTGTGTCACATATATGCTACGTTGGACCCATGTACTGTACGTATTGTTCTGTAATACTTTTAACAGACCTGCTCTTTCCATTGTCTTTTTCAAATCCACATCTGAGCTCATGTTTGAGAGGTGCCGACAGCATTTTCAGTTGGAAGACAAATTTTGTCTCCCTGGTCAGGGTGATAACCGGTCTAGCTCCAAGGAGATTGTCAGAAATTAATAGTTTCGTGCTGTCAGTTGTCTGCAGTTAAATGACAGCCAGAATAGTTCGCATTGATTTACAGGACCTTTGACCAGTTGACGAAGGATATATTCTGAAAGTCGGCCTTACGTTCCCAGTTATACTTACACTGTATCTGATTGAAGAAATTCACAACAACATGTGTTTTAGACTTCTGTGCTTCTTGGAACATAACATTCATTTGCATTTATAAGAATATGCAAGCACCAATGCATGAGTGGTTTCAAAAGTTTTAAACATGTGATTCCTGTATCAATTGTGTGCACAATGGTGAGGAAAATGTTGCGCAGATTGCAACCATGTGTATCAGTCGACATTGGTGGTAGGAATGGTCAACCCACCAGAGCACGAGTTGTGTCTGTGAGACCTATGCGTCTATTTCCTATGTTTTCATATAGACGGCGGGAGCTGCATATTTCCTGTTTCTGCTACCTTCCTGTTTTCACCGGTGTAGTACTCCTGCAGACGAACAAGGAAATGATTGCATTAGTACGTGAGCTGTGGCAAGTTATAGTGCTGTGTGGGCCTGTGAGACCCAACCCGTGCAGTCATGTAAGTTTTTGTATCATAAGCATTTTGGTATTTCAATTTTAACCGTATACATAAAGAAGATTTAATGTTGGTTCATAGGGTGATTATATTGTAGCGTCTTGTCCAAATCCGTGGTGTAGTGGTTAGCTAGTCTGGCTGTCTTTCACCTTAATTCCTTGTGATTTTAGTACACTGGTCAGACTGAAAATGGGTGACCTGGGCTAATGAGTTCGTTTCTTCTTAGGCCTAAGAAAAAGGAGTGTTAAGATGTCAACAATCCACATGATATGGAATGAGTTGCCGCATTATTGGAGGAACCATTGTCAGATGATGATATATCCGATATCGCTGAATCTGATGCAGAACCCAAGTTTGTTATTACAAGTGACCATAATACAGACTCGGAGACTGATGCCGACGTACAAGAAGAAGAATAAGAAGAAGAAGGAAATGATTCAAGAATAAACTAGTCTGAATCCAACAATCATTTCATGGGTAGAGATCAAACTACAAAATGGAAGAAAATGAGACCCATCGCAAATGTCCGTACAACGAGGCACAAATATTGTGCATAAACTGCTCAGGGTAATAGGGGCTGCTAAAGGAGCAAAAGAAGTTACAGAATACTGGAATTCGTATTTCAACAATGGTATGATCGAAAGTATTGTTACGTACACGAATATCTTCATTGAGGAATCTTCCTCCAGATATGAAGATCCGAGTGACTGTAAACCTACGACAGTTTCAGAAATTAGAGCACTTATAGTACTTCAGTACGGTATGGGTTTCCTTCACGGTGGAAGAATGAATATTCAAGATTTCTGGTCTACTGATGGCTTGGGAACGGCGCGCTTTCCAGTGAATATGGCTTTCAGACTTTTCAGGTTTCTTTTAAAATGTATTCGCTTTGATGATGTGGGGACCAGGCAGCAGAGAAGAGAAGGTGATAAATTGGCAGCTGTAAGAGAAATGATGGAAACATTCAATGGAAACTGTAAGAAAGCCTCCTACCTTGGAGAATTCATGACATTAGATGAGATGCTTTGGTCTTTCCGGGGACGGTGCAGTTTTAGAATGTACATTTCCACGAAACCAGGTAAATACGGAATTAAAGTATTCGCTCTAGTTGATGCAAAGGTGTTTTATACATACAATTTAGAAATTTACTGTGGTAAGCAACCTGAAGGCCCGTATCAAGAGGTGAGTTTCAGACCTGCTGATGTTGTAGAGAGAATGTGCACCCATTTGTCCGGACGTGGACGTAATTTGACAGTTGACAACTGGTTTACCTCGTACCCTATTGTCAAAAAAATGAAGCAGGACATAATATTACCATGGTCGGTACTCTTCGAAAAAATAAAAGAGAGTTGCCCACAAGATTTGTTGTAGCTGCAAAACGAAAACGTTACAGCAGTTTATTCGGCTTCCAAGAGGACATGACGCTGGTTTCCTATGTTCCGAAGAAAGGAAGAACTGTTGTTTTCCTGTCGTCGATGCACAGCGATGATAAAATTGACGAAAGTACTGGAGAAAAGAGGAAGCCTGATATAGTCACATTCTATAATTCAACTAAGGGTGGTGTAGACTGTGTAGACGAGAGAACGACATTCTATGACGTGGCTCGAAACACCAGACGCTGGACAATGGTGGTTTTCTATGCGCTGCTGAATATAGTAGGCTTTAACGCATATTGAATATTCAGAGAAAACAACCCTGACTCTCCAGATGCAAGGAACAGAAGAAATTTTTTGAAGAAACATTTGCTTCTTCTTACTGGGGAACAAATAAGAGAAAGAGCTGTCTAAAGATATCTCCCAACGAGCATTCGCGATACTGCAAGGAGGATATCTGGGGCGACGGAAGAAGCAGGACGAGAAAACACAGAAAATAAAAGAGGACGTTGTGCATACTGTAGAGACAGGAAGACCCGCTACTCGTGCTATTTGTGCAGAAAGTTCCTGTGTCATGAACACTCCGTATTTGTGTGCAGTGAATGTAAAGCTGAAATGTGAATGTTCCAGTGAACTTTCTGGATAGTGAAGATTAGGTTATGACGATTTCATTAATCTTGACTTGATAAGTTCTGAATTTTGTGATCAAATAAAATATTGCGTGTAAATTTGCAGTGGTTACAGAAATGCTTTGTAAAATGTTAAATAAGTGTTAAGCATCAATTGTTTTGTGACAGAAATGTGTTTATAATGTTATCGGAATAGGAGAGTTTGAATACTGAAAATAAATGTATATTAGCATACTACAAAAAAAAAAAAAAATTCATGATGGGTCTGTGAGACCCAACCCGTTTACTCATGTAACTTTTTGTGACCCGTGCACTGGCGGGTTAATACTACAAAGCACCGGGCGAGTTGGCCGTGCGTGTAGAGGCGCGCGGCTGTGAGCTTGCATCCGGGAGATAGTAGGTTCGAATCCCACTATCGGCAGCCCTGAAAATGGTTTTCCGTGGTTTCCCATTTTCACACCAGGCAAGTGCTGGGGCTGTACCTTAATTAAGGCCACGGCCGCTTCCTTCCAACTCCTAGGCCTTTCCTCTCCCATCGTTGCCATAAGACCTATCTGTGTCGGTGCGACGTAAAGCCCCTAGCAAAAAAAAATACTACGAAGCATAAACCCGCAGATTCGGCCATCTATGCTATTAATTCATACTCCCATGAGAAAATATTGTATGGGTGACAAAATGAAACGGTTCGGATGGCTGAAGAGGCGAACATTTGCTTTCCATACAGCTTAAAGCCGTCATCACCTGACGAGTAATTAATGGTAAAGAAAAATCATCCAGTGGCAGGGTTGAATTGCCTACGGCATATACGGTGGATGGCTTCTGGAGAAAAGCAGTTACGAAGTACATCCTGTGCAGATCAAAAAGAAGAAGCAATACCTTGATTAAAAATTATATAATAAATACTGACAGTCAATTTTCCCAGTCAATGGAATCATATTCTGTATTAAGATTCCAGTTAATGAGATTCATATAACACTTGAGGATTACATGGCCTGCGTTACAAACAATGTCAGTGTTTCCTTGCCTTGTATACCTCTACGGGGTAGAGATTTCAAACTCATTTCGTGAGCAACTATTTTCTCCTCTCACTTTCCTCTGCGATGCAGAGATTCTGGCATGCAGTAGTGCCTAAATTTCTGAGAATGAAGAGACCGTTCAGCTCTGCCCTGTCACGTCGTATCTATAGTAGAACGGAGCGCTCACTGCTGCGGGAACTTATATGCTCCACAGGCAAGGAGATCGCTGCCGTCGACCAGGCGCTTTTAGCCAGCCTGCACTATCTTCTGAGCGCGACACTCTCACCTCAGGACTCGGAAGAAATAGATCATATCACCTACATTTCTACGACATCGACATTCAATCAGTTGACCTACTGGCAGAAAAACAATTTCGAGCGATATCAGGAGAATCGCCCCGAGGTTGAGGGCTACTGCTGCCTTGGATACCTCACGGGCATTCGTCAACCTGAATAACCGTTGCCCGACGGAGGCGGAGACCACTCTACTACCTAAAGGATGAATAATTATTGTTACCTCTCCGTCGATTCACGTGGAAGAGATCGTCGCGAATAATGAAGCTGCTATTCGCAATTGACAATCTGATCAGGCAGAAGAAATCCGCCAAGCAACATCACGGATACTGAAAAAGGCATCAAAATTGAACAGCAACATCATGGTTCAAGAGAGGAAGGCCATTAAATCTCTGAACTTGCACGAGATTATACTCATTCTTCCCGAGGGTAAAGTGACCGCCACTGTCTTCATGGCTACTGATGATTACACTGCGAAGATGTCAGTGATTATGGACCCAGAGACCTAACGCAGACTACCGAAATATCACACTAATCGGATTCTTCCAAACACGAATAGCCTTATTAAAGCCTCATTATTTATAGACATCGTGAAGGGGGAAACCTCCAAAAGTGAAGCTCTATCTACGAGATTAATTGGCTTACCAAAAATTCAAAACTTCAGCGTACCTATACAGCCCATCGTGAGTGCTATTCAATCGATCAATACCGATCTGAATTTAGGGCAGTCGCCCAGGTGGCAGATTACCTATCTGTTGTATTCCTAGCCTTTTCTTAAATGATTTAAAGGAAATTGGAAATTTATTGAACATCTCCTTTGATAAGTTATTCCAATCCCTAACTCCCCTTCCTATGAATGAGTATTTGCCCCAATTTGTCCTCTTGAATTCCAACTTTATCTTCATATTGTGACCTTTCCTACTTTTAAAGAAGCCACTCAAACTTATTCGTCTTCTAATGTCATTCCCAGCCATCTCCCCGCTGACAGCTCGGAACATACCACTTAGTCGAGTAGCTCGTCTTCTTTCTTTCAGTTTTTCCCAGCCCAAACTTTGCAACAGTTTTGTAAGGCTACTCTTTTGTCGGAAATCACCCAGAACAAATCGAGCTGCTTTTCTTTGGATTTTTTCCAGTTCTTGAATCAAGTAATTCTGATTAGGTTCCCATACACTGGAGCCATACTCTACTTGTGGTCTTACCTGAGACTTGTATGCCCTCTCCTTTACATCCTTACTACAACCCGTAAACACTCCCATAACCACGTGCAGAGACCTGCACCCTTTATTTAAAATCCCATTTATGTGATTACCCCAATGAAGATCTTTCCTTATATTAACACCTAGATACCTACAATGATTCCCCAATAGGAACTTTCTCCCCATCAACACAGTAATTAAAACTGAGAGGACTGTTCCTATTTGTGAAACTCACAACCTTACTTTTAACCCCGTTTATCAACATACCATTGCCTGCTGTCCATCTCACAACATTATCGAGGTCACGTTGCAGTTGCTCACAATCTTGTACTTATTTATTACTCTATACAGAATGAGATCCTTACCTCTGATTCCACTTGTTTACAAATATCATTTATATATAAGAAAACATTAAGGTACAATAATACTGCCTTGAGGAATTCCCGTCTTAATTATTACGGGGTCAAATAAAGTTTCGCCTACCCTATTTCTCTGACTTCCATTATCTAGATACATAGCAACCCATTCAGTCACTCTTTTGCCTAGTCCAATTGCACTCGTTTTTGCCAGTAGTCTCCCATATACAATGCTTTAGACAGGTCAATCGCGATACAGTCCATTTGACCTCCCGAATCCAAGATATCTGCCTTACCTTGCTGGAATCCTACAAGTTGAGCTTCATTGGAATAACCTTTCCTAAAACAAAACTGCCTTCTATCGAACCAGTTATTAAATTATTAAATTAATAAAATCAGGAAGAATGCCTTCCCAAAGCTTATATGCAACGCCTGTAATTTTCGGCTTTATGTCTATCACCCTTTCCTTTTTACACATGGGCTACTATAGCAACTCTCCATACATTTGGTATAGGTCCTTCAACCAAACAATAATCAAATAAGTACTTCAGATATGGTGCTATATCCCAAACCATTGTCCTTAATATATCCCCAGAAATCTTATCAATTCCAGCCTCTTTTCTAGTTTTCAACTTTTGTATCTTATTGTAAATGTCATTTTTATCATATGCAAATATTTATACTTCTTTAGCATTAGTCTCCTCCTCTATCTGGACATTATCCTTATAACCAACAATCTTTACATACTGCTGACTGAATACTTCTGCCTTTTGAAGACCTTTGCATACACGCTGCCCTTGTTCATTAATGATTTCTGGAATGTATTTCTTGGAATCTATTTCTGCCTTAAGTTACCTATACATACATTTCCATTTTCCACTAACATTTGTATGACTTCCAATTATGCTTGCCATCATGTTATCCTTAGCTGCCATCTTTGGTAGCTTCAATTTCTTAGTAAGTTCCTTCGATTTCACCTTACTTCCACAGCCATCTCTAACTCTATTTCTTTCAAATCTGCACCTCCTTCTTAGACTATTTATTTATGTAACATAATAAGGTGGGTCTTCACCATTCCTTACCACCTTTAAAGGTACAAACCTGTTTTCAAATTCCTCAGCAACTGCTTTAAACCCATCCCAGAGTCTGTTTACATTTTCATTTACCGCTTTCCACCGATCATAATTACTTTTTAGGAACTGCTTCATGCCTGCTTTATCAGCCATATGGTACTGCCTAATCGTCCTACTTTTAAGACCTTCCTTTCTATCACATTTATTTTTAATTGCGGCAAAGACAGCTTCATGATCACTAATGCCATCTATTACTTCGGTTTCTCTATAGAGCTCATCTGGTTTCACCAGCACCATATCCAGGATATCTTTCCCTCTAGTTGGTTCCATCATTTTCTGAATCAGCTGTCCTTCCCATATTAGCTTATCTGCCATTTTTTGGTCATGTTTTCTGTCGTTCGCATTTCCTTCCCAATTGGCATTTGGTAAATTCAGATCTCCGCTACAATCACATTTCCTCCATGTCGTTTCCCACATAGCTGATTATCTTATCAAATAATTCTGAATCCGTGTCAGCGCTACCGTTCCCCGCTATGTACACTCTAAAGCCATCAATTTGCCTATTATCTTTAGAGATGAGCCTTGCACCTATAAGTTCATGTTTCTCACCTTTAACTTTTCGTAGCTTACAAATTCTTCTTTCACCAGAGTGAATAATTCCCCTCCCGCCATTCCTATCCTATCTGTACGGTACACTCTCCGGTTCCATGCGAAAATTTCTGCATCCATTGTATCATTTCTCAGCCATGATTTATCTCCTATTACAATGTCAAGTAAATATATATCTATTAAACTACTTAATTCTATTCCTTTCTTTACAATACTTCTACAGTTCAACACTAACAATTTTATGTCATCCCTACTTGATTTCCAGTTCCCTGTTCCCTTATCACCGCTCCCTAGGCCATCCCGTTTCCCTGAATGTACCTCCCTATTACCCTTCCAAACAAATTTCCTAACTTATACGTACCACTGCGGTTTAAGTGAAGGCCATCTGAGCGCAGATCCCTATCTCCTACCCACCCATTAGGATCTAAAAATTTCACTCCCAGTTTCCCACATAACCACTCCACAGTCTCATTTAAATCTCCAACCACCCTCCTGTCAGTATCCCTCCTACACAGTATTCCACTGATAACAATCTCCTCTTCCTAAAACTTCACCCGTGCTGCATTTACCAGATCCAACACATCCCCAACTATGTTTGTACTTATATCAGCTTGCCTTACGTTGTTGGTACCAACGTGAAACACTACCACCTCCATCTCTTCTACTTTCCTCATCTGTCTCAACCTAATTCCTGGATAACACTCTACCCTGGTTCCCTTTGCTCCACACGCTTTCCCCACATGTCTAACGATGGAATCCCTTATCCCTTATCCCTACCCACCTCATTCGATCCCCTCCCCTCATGGTCAGCCCTATCTTTCCTGATATCTGCAGAAGGTACTTCCTCCTCCCCTTTCTCCTTCCCATGACCCTGATGCACCTGTCTTTTCCTATGCTCTACTCAACATTTCCCTTTCCTACCTTTTCCCTTCCTCGTACTTCCACAAATCTCAGTAACAGTTCCCTGTTCCTCATCTTCCCTCTGTTGTTCTACCTGGAGTGATTCGTACCGACTTCGCACAGACAACTGTCCTAAATTCTGATCCTAAATGGAGCCCTTAGCCTGCAATCTCCTTCCCCTTAAAACATTAGACCACCTGTCTTCTACAACTGTCTGCTTTCCTTCCGCTCCCTCTTGTACACCTACAGAAACCTGTACATTGTTTGAGGGAGGCCCATCTTCCTTCCTGTCTTCTGTGAGAATCCTAATTATCTCCCTCAAACTCTCCAACTTCTCCCTCATACCCCTGAATGCCTCGCCACACCCACAGTTCGTAAACTTGCACTCCTGAGCCATTCTTTACGGAAAAATGAAAAAAGTGAAAAATAAAATAATTCCTGTGCAAAAATATGAAAGGGGGATATATTGTCTGGGATAGTACTCAAAGATCACAGTGCAATAAGGTAATTAATATACGACTGCACTACAATACTACTTAGTCGAACTCTCATTTTATCCTACAACACCCTAACAGGATAAAACCTGCTGTTAATTAATGAATAACGAAAGGAATACAGAAGAATTATACAATTCTAAACTGCAATTAAGCCTATCATAATTACAACAACAGAATTTTGGTAAGAGAGAATTATAACGGATACCTCTACTATACCGGTACTACACGAATATTTTACAATAATAAATTAAGCACGCTAAATTCGAATAAGATATTACTCGTATACTACTGCACAGTACACTGCAATAACTTTAATCTACGTTCAGACGTATCCTAATTACAATACCGGTATCGTATATCGCCACCTTACGACAACATTTCTCGGTGGCACACAGTTGACCGTCAGAGATTCACGCCACTTCATACAAGAGCTTAAGAATATTCAGTTAGAAGCCAAAGACCCGCTTATCGTTTTCAACTTCGTCTCACTTTTCACTAAATTACCTGTAAATGTGGCCTTGGGACATACAGCTCAGATTTTCCAGGAGACATTACCAACTTGTTCAACCATTGCCTCTCCAACAAGCTATTTCCTGTGGAAAGACAATTTCTACGAAGTAATCGACCGTGTTCTCACAGGCAGTCCTCTGAGTCCGGTGATCGCAAATATCTTTGTGTAAATGTTCGAACAAACAGCACTCGAGACCCCACAACTGAAACAAAAGGAGTGGCAGCGTTTCGTACATGACAGTTTTGTAAGCTGGAGCCACGGACACCGACACCTACAGCTGTTTTAATGCTGTTTATTCGGGGTGTCCACCTAAGAAGATCGTTTGTCACTAATTTGCACCATATGGTATGAAACTGCGTGTATTTCAAAATTGCAGAAGTGTAATGTATTGCATGTGAGGAAAGGAACATTAAAGACGACACCAACACCCAGTCTCCAGCCCAGGGATATTAATCATGTACAATTAAAATTCCCTGACCCTACCGGGTATCGAACCCGGGGCCGCCTAGTGACAGACGACGCGTTGCCCCTGCACCGGGGGGCCGGACACCTACAGCTGTTTCTACAGCGTCTGAATTGTATTGACACCAATATTCAGTTCATTACGGAGACAGAAACGAAGGAAAACTCCCTTTCCTCGATGTTGTAAAGAAGACGGCCGATTAAATCGTGGGACACACAGATTACGCAAGGCGACTCACACAGACCGCTATCATCAGAATACGTCCAAAAACCAACGACGGAGTGATTACGACGCTAGATGATCATGCAAGGAGAATGTGTCAACCTCGGCACTTAAATCAGGGGCTCAGCCACCTCAATATGGTCGTACACGTTACAGTTTACAGACGTAAGGATTTCCAGCAAGCACTCCATCCCAGACGTCCAACAACCAGAGAGAAAGAAGAAGAGCGGCCGGCATCTAAAGCCTTTTTGCCACATATTGGGAAGACAACTATCAGCGACCGCCCCTCCTCCATGGCTGACCACTACTCGGCCAGTGCATCGTAATCTGCACTGTATAATGAGGTGGAATTGCAACACTATCACCATTCCACTGTGAGCTTCACCGCTATCGAAGTCAGCCGGAACACTGGATAATGCCAAGCGCAGTCCTAGGCGAAACGTAGGGATCATTTCATGCCCCTGGACCATGGGAAAACACTGAGATAACTTACTAGTTATTGTTTTTATCACTCCAATATCTGCAGTGTTTTTTATAAAATTGGATTTTCTTAATATTATTTCTACCAAACAATTCGATCTTTTAATAATATCTTGTTTTGATTTTTTACATAAATTGCTATATAATACCCACTGTACAGTGAATTTTAAATCAGAGTGTGATATCCTCGACATGAATGAAGATTTAACATTACCCTTCCTGTAGATGAGCTAACACCTTAGTTGTAGAATTACATTAAAGCTTTATTATTGCAAGACCTGTCTGCGTATGTTTCATGTAAATCAAATAAAAAAAATAACCGGTATCTCTACAACATTAAGGAAGGTGTCTAATTATTTGTAAGTGCAAATTATTGCAATGATATGAAAGGACCTTTAATATTAAAAACTCACTTGTTGTTGTAGTCTGTAATTCATTTTCAGGCAGTGATGATTCTTTATCCACCAATTCACCGTCAGTTGTAAAGAAAATTTCATTTTAATTACTTGCATTAAGAATATAGAAAATAAACCATAAGTAGTATCATTATTTTATTTAAAACATATGCAAATGAATGAGAAATAGAACGGAGATAGCACCTTAAGATATTTCTTAGGGATACGTAAATTATTATATGTATACTAAATGAGATGGGGTGAATTTTGATACAATTAGATATGTTTTTAGGTAGATCGCTTTCCTCCAGCTCTTTTAACTCCCATTTGCTAAGATAGTCCCAAATGAGTTCTATTCCGTAGGTAACCGTGGGCGTTATTTGAACCAAGAACTCCTTGTCAATAGAGATTTTGTTTTAGTGCTTGATGCTGTTGATTGCCTATATTATCACTATGGTTCTTTCTCTGATGTGTTCCGTGAACACTATCCCTCTTGTCTGCATGGTTATTAATACATATTTACACTTATTGACTATGTTAATTTTGACGTCCTCACATTTTAGGGTTTCTTTGCCTGAGGTTCTACCTACTGGACTGAATATCATACCTACAGTCTTATTTTTGTTGATAGTTAATTGATTCTCTTCAGACCACTTAGTTTGTTTGTCCAGGGATTCCTGTAATTGTCCTAGATTCGGCGATAACAAGACCATGTCGTCTGCGTAGATAAAGATCTTGACCTGTTCTAAGGCGATGGCTTGTACTACATCATGTGTTCCTATATTAAATAATAAAGGGCTGATATGGTCACATTTAAGTATTTCTACAGTCTAAAATATGGGTTTTGATATTAATAAATTATCGTCCACACTGACATAATTCTCTGGTAAGATACTTCTGATTATCCGCAAGATGTAATGATCTCTTATGATGTTTTCTAACTTTTCCAATATCATACTCCTGCTAATCGATTCAAACGCTTTTGAAAAATCTATGAAAACAGCATATAGCTTCCTTTTTGGTATTCTAAGTGTTTTCTCTATTTCTTCAAGAAGTCATTTCATCGCATTAAGAGTCGATCTTCCGGTTCTGAAACCGAACTGTTCCTCCGGGATGCAATGCTCAACTAGTTTTTCTAATCTCTTTGATATTACTCCTGTGAAGATTTTAAATAGTGTGTTTTCTAATGCAATTCCACGATATGAGTTTGGTTCATTTACTTCTCCCCTTCTTTTATACAGAATTTTTAATATAGAATGTCTACAGCTATGGGGTGTAATTCCTTCAGTTAGACATTTATTCAACAGCTCTGATATCGGTTCCTTCAGTGTCATCCAGCTTACTTTGATATGCTCATAGAACATCATATCGTGACCAGCTGCTTTTCCGTCTTCCTTTTTTAGTATTATCTCTTCTATTTCAGTTATTGTGAATAGATCCACATCTAAGGAATTATTTACTCCATCATTTTGCTTGCTGTCTGGTATTTCTGTAGTGTAGGATACCTGTAAAATGCGTCTCCCATGATTGTATTGGTAGATATCTTGGAAGCTTAGGCTGTTTCGCTTTCAAAATTTTAAATGGTTCTTTATTTGCTAGTGATATCACTTTTTCTTCTTCTTTTTTATTGTAATGTCTATTAGCCTCTTTAATTGTAGTTTTATGTACCGTAGTCTCATTTTTTTCGGCATATTCCTTTACGTTTTAAACAGTTGGTGAATTCCTTGTTTTATACAGAACATCGATAGCTTCCTTTCTCTTGGAGTAGCATAGTTGATTGAATCAAGGCCTCGCCTTCATTATAGGTGACTCTTGCTGTTTAATCGCGTATTTAATGATTTCTTCTATTCCTTCCAGTGCTTTATCTGTACTGCTCTCCTTAATTAGTTGTAATATAGTAGGTATTTTGACCCCGCTATCATTAAGTTTGTCCATATCTAGCGTTCTTGACGATGTTTCCCGAGGTGCTTCTCTTTCAATTTCAGTTGTTACTGGAAATGTCATTGGTATTAGGATGTGTTTCCTTATGATTACTCCGTGCAAAGCTTTGGTTGTGTTTTCCTCTTGGCTTTCAATGTTACTGAATAAAAGGTCTATGCAACTGCTTCTATTCGGTCCTATGTATGTCTGTCCATTTCCTTTATTGTGCAGAGTGAGTCCTTCTTCCTCGATATATTGAGTAACAGTAGGCGATGTTCGTTCTGATATGTATCAATTCTGCAGTTGAAATCTCCCCCTAGAATCAGATGTTTGTTGTCATCCACTTGTGTAAGACTCATGTTAATTTCTTGTATAATCTCCTCTGACTTCCACTCTGGCTGAAAATAAACCCTGATTATGCCAGAAACTGTCGTTTCAACCAATAAGTTATTGTCTGTTTTATTTACGACTTCGAATGAGCACAGAGCTGGGCTTAAAAGACATAAAATTCCCCCTTTAGACCGCCCTCTATATCCTTAAGATGCGAAGTTATGCACTGCATATTTTCCTTGCACATGCAGATAAGATGTTTGGAATGTTTCAGTCAGTATCACTATGTCATATGTACTAAACAAGTTTTGAGTAACTACACTTAATACACTATTTAACCCCTCAAGATTCCATAAAATACATCGTAATTCACGAAGGTTCACTGATTGATTGAAATTTAAAACTTTACTGAGAGCTGAGTTAGTCAACTCTCATCTGTCTGACTTTTCCCTGCTATTAACATCGAAAGCGGCGACAAGAAAAACCTTCTTCATTGAAGATCTTCGGATTCAGATGCATCTGCCTTACACTACGAGCTTTGGAGACCTCTTGGACCAACTGAATAGGTAGAAAGAAGAAATGTGGGAAGAATTCTACTCAACTGATGCGATGTCAGCGAGAGAGTGGACAGATAGCAGTTACGAATGGGGACTTTCAATGATCCGCTTTGCTATTCACGGGTTTCATCATAAATGTTGCCAACATAAGATGTATCACGTACCAGATCTGCAATGCGTCTGCTTGTGGTGTGGCAAGCGATGTGATAGATATCATGCCTCTCATTTTCAGGAAAGAAATATGCCCTTGACTTAATTAAGTAAGGAATAATTCAATTGTATATACCCTGTATTACTTTTGGCCATTCGCCGTATTAAACATTACTATTAGATCATTGTATGAAATATGGACAATAAAGTAGATCACTAGTAAGCCGTAACAGAACTATTTTGTGTCATTACATTCTCACCTCAATGTGCCTATAAGATTCTATGCATTTACTTTCTCAGTATGAAGAAATACAGTTTTGGTAATGATTAGCATATATCTACTCGTAAGCAGATTCTATTTTGTTTTTGAGTAGATTGCAGGAAATAGTACTTTTATATTACATTGTGATTAGACATTTCTTTGTATTTTCCTCTTTCCCATGCACTAATGTACTGCCACATCTCTTAGAGTTCTCATTGAGACTATCATAAGGTACTGAAATTAGGACCGGTATATAATTATATTTATTTCTTGTCAGGTATTTCCTTGTGTTCTTTCCTTGGTTCCTATTGCTAATTCCCTTTCAGTCGCACTATTTTCCAAGAACAAATCATGTGTGTCTCATAAGAAGAATACACATATCATAACAAAGGATAAATCATACACTATAAGGTCTGGTTAGGATGTACCACATAATGAAGATATTGTGATCAGTACCGGTACTGATATTTTAAGAAAACAATAATTACCATCAATAAGATTAATCATTTTCTGGATCAGTTTCACTCATTAGGTAAACAACAAAAATAATGGTAAAGGAAATTAACAATTGGCGGTCTGAGAGATCATTTAGAAGTTGAATGAACTTGCGTAGCGCAGGTTCTAATTTCGTACGCTATGTGAAAATGTCTATTGTGTGCTGTCGTGAATTTTGATTTCACGGAATGTTATTCAATATTCCCATCATCTACCAACATTTTATTTGTAAATACTAACAATGACAATTCACAAGTTGACTTTAGTTTTAATGTATTATTAAAAAAATTGTTCATCTGTAGGGTATTTCGGTCGTCATGTTGAGGTGTAGCAAAAAGGTTGGACTGGAATGTGGACGCCAATACAATCTTGTGCAGGCCTGGTTAACTTATTCTATAAATGTAATTAAGTTGCGTAAACTAAGTATCCCTAAAAGATTGGATCAATATGGTGTGTTGTACGTCAAAGTATATGATAAGGTGAATAATTAGTACAAATTTAATTGGTATTCCAAACTGCTCTTCGAAGAGAAGACAACATTTTACATTGAGGGCTCGAGATATCTACAAAGTGGGGTTTTACCCTGAGATGTTGAGAATTTGGCCCAGAGCTACCTAAACAATAAGTGGGATGGGAAAGACATTTTCAGACACATAAACTAGGAAATACTGGCTACATGGGTTTCTGTGCAGAAGCGAGGAACTGTTGGACAGGATAAAAATTTAAGAGAAGGATTAAAGCAGCTGTTATATATAATACTATAAACAAATATTGCTCTCAATCTGAGATGAGTTTTAAAGGGCTCCCCCTATGCGATATTATTTATATTTTGATATCATTTTTATCCCACACTATGATAGAATAGTCTCATTGAGACAATAGGATAGGCCTGGGTAGGAAGAGACTCTGGCCTTAATGATGCTAGAACTGCAGCGTTTCCTTGGTTTGAAGATGGGAAACCACGAAAAATCACCAGTATGCCTACCGGCATTGGGGTTCGAAACTACTATCTCCCAAATGTAAGCTGACAGCTACGTGATGACTGTAATTATTATGAGACTAAATTTTCTGACGAAATGTGCGTAGTTAATGTAATAGTCAGACATGGAATCAAACAATTTGGAATGATGATTTATATCTCCAAGATCAGTGCAACCACTGATGACAAACTATATCCGCCATGCACTGTTGACAAGAGTAAGCAGCTCCATTTTATGGAAATGAGGGAGAGTGTAGCTAGATCTGGTTAAAACCAAAATCTAGGTTGGTAGTTGAAGTGTAGATGTTTGAAGCATCGTTCACCGATCTCCTACTGCCTTTTATTAGAAGACTTTAAGAAAAAAAGCTGTTTTCTGCACAAATTTTTCCTTCCTATTTTACCCCGGTGCAAAACACAAAATGTGCCCTTTATTCTTTAACTTCCCAATGTATCTCACTAGTGCCAACTGTTCAACAACTGACTCGTTTCTGGAGGAATGAAAGCAACACAACAGATGTGCAGTCCTTAGTCAAAACCTCCTCATATCCTTAAGTAAGCATTCGCGTGTGAAAATAATGCATAAGGTATCATATCTGACTTTAAAAGGATCATTTTTCTTTTCGTCCACACAAGCTGAGTAGCTGAAACGGACGGGCACAGGCCTTCTGAGCCCAGATTGGATTGTTGGATCCCCTGTTCAGTCTAGTAGTATTTGTAGGTCCTCATATTCGTCTGCCTCGTGAGGATAGATTTACTAGCACATAAGTGAACGCACATGGAAAGCAGTTCGTGAACGCTGGCATCGCCTTTGCTAGTATAAATACTGTTATGGCATTTAAAAACATCAAATTTGTAAATCCATGATTGTTCAAGAGCGAAAGCAACTATATTAATGATAAATCGCTTAGCCTGCTCATTCCAAAGCCTTCATCATTTAAGGCACAGGTAACTCCATTATTTAACGAAATGGCTAGTCCAGGTGAACGGAAAATACATTATATTCTACTCCGCAAAGTATGATACTGTACGCTCAGGAGCGTCTGTCTGGCCGTAAACTATCAGAATTTAATGCAAGACAATGGTAAATAAATAGATGATGCAGCATTCAGAACTCATATTAAGATGTCAAACGGCTAGTGCACAATGCCTACAGAAAGATTTCGCTGATAAACTTGCTCACTTGTCAACCATACATAATAATACCGAAGAGAACCCCAAATTAATTTATTAAAATGAAAACTAGTTTCTAAATATTGAGGGCTGATTAAGTTATCTAAGACACAGGAGAACGTAAAAATTGTACGCGTATAATTACAATCACTATTTAACTTCTCTAGTGAATACCTTGACAAAACCCACGGTCACTTAATACATGGGGCCATCTTCTATTAGGATCAATACTACTTTGTTTACAGAAATTAAGATGTACCTTAAAATATTAGCATTGTGACACCGCCCTTCTCTAAAACATACTACCTCCCACTGTGACGACTATAAAACATTAAAATAGTAGGTTCCCGTTGGATAATAAAAATGTTTCTTCGCGTAGTAATTTCTGCGATTGATTTTATTATTCCCAATGAACGTAATTTGTTGAATAGCAACACGAATTAGCAATGACACTTGTTCGAAAGTAACCTCAGCAGTTGGTTTAAATTTCTCGCAACAGGCCATTTTAGAAGTTTCCTTCGTGAAACCTGTTGACGTAGTTGAGAATAAATAGATATGGGGTTGCACAATATTAGAAATCAATGTATATCTTCAGTCAACTACCGAGAAGGTTTAGTAATATTCTTAAACAATTTTGATAATAGAGAAGAAGATTTAAAATTTTTCGTAAGTCCCATAGATTTCAAATTACAACTGTACAGTATTAGCCATCAAGAGAAGTAATAAAAATTTCCTACATGGCATAACATTATTTACATTAATCACTACTCAGTATGACTCAGCTCTTAATACTCTATTCCTTTGATGACAGTCAAATGAAGCCGGAGACGCTTCTTTAGTTCGTTAAGGGGTCCGTTGACTACAGAAATGAAAGTAGAGGTAGAGGTAGAGTACTGTCTGAAGGCACAAGAGCTCGACTGGGCACAAAAGCAGGTTCGTGTGCAGGTGATCCCACGTCTTGCACTGCAAGTAGGAGTAGAGGAACGTTCATTTCGCGAGTTGCTCCTTAAGAGTTCCCGTCCGTTCCTCGTAGTTGTATCTTTATTGCGGGTTAAGATCACAAGTGAGCAGTACACCAGTAATTACCGTCCTGTACATTCCTTCCGCTCCTTTTCGCTTAATGCTCACGAATCCGCAATAGTTTGTGCCATCAGTTAGTAAACTGGCCTACATAAGTCAACCTTACCCTTTTTCCGAACAAGATAAGAGACATTGTGTAATTAATACATCATTGGAATCATGCTAGTGAATTTGAGAAAATATCCTTACCTGTTGGTTTCGATGGAGTTTCAGAAGGTGGTGGCTCTGGAATTGTGTGAGCTGGCAATTGATCTGTTCTAGATTGAGCCAGCAGAGGCTCAGAGATACTGAGGGTGGGCAATGACTCTCTCACATGAACTCTTAGCGTCTGTGGTAATGAAAGCCGGCGAGGTATCTTCGGTCTTTCATTGTCGTGAGTTAGCAATGACACTTGTTCAAAAGTAACTTCAGCAGGTGGTTTAAATATCTGGTCTTTCTCAGGCAGACGATCCCCACCCTTATCCGGTCTCCCTGTTGAAAAGAACAGTACACAATGAGTCACTAAATTATTCAGTTAGCTTTTTTATAAGTATATATACACTTTAAACAGAGTAATCATGGGATAAATTACACTGACTAACAGAGCAAATGCAACACCAAGAAGGAGTGGTCAGAACTATATGCCAATTGCAGGGTAGACTGACGTCACTGAGGTATGCTCATGATGTGAAATGCGCCGCTGTGCTGCGCACGTAGCGAACGATAAATGGGACACGGCGTTGGCGAATGGCCCACTTCGTACCGTGATTTCTCAGCCGACAGTCATTGTAGAACCTGTTGTCGTGTGCCACAGGACACGTGTATAGCTAAGAATGCCAGGCCGCCGTCAACGGAGGCATTTCCAGCAGACAGACGACTTTACGAGGGGTATGGTGATCGGGCTGAGAAGGGCAGGTTGGTCGCTTCGTCAAATCGCAGCCGATACCCATAGGGATGTGTCCACGGTGCAGCGCCTGTGGCGAAGATGGTTGGCGCAGGGACATGTGGCACGTGCGAGGGGTCCAGGCGCAGCCCGAGTGACGTCAGCACGCGAGGATCGGCGCATCCGCCGCCAAGCGGTGGCAGCCCCGCACGCCACGTCAACCGCCATTCTTCAGCATGTGCAGGACACCCTGGCTGTTCCAATATCGACCAGAACAATTTCCCGTCGATTGGTTGAAGGAGGCCTGCACTCCCGGTGTCCGCTCAGAAGACTACCATTGACTCCACAGCATAGACGTGCACGCCTGGCATGGTGCCGGGCTAGAGCGACTTGGATGAGGGAAAGGCGGAACGTCGTGTTCTCCGATGAGTCACGCTTCTATTCTGTCAGTGATAGTCACCGCAGACGAGTGTGGCGTCGGCGTGGAGAAAGCTCAAATCCGGCAGTAACTGTTGAGCGCCCTACCGCTAGACAATGCGGCATCATAGTTTGGGGCGCTATTTCGTAAGATTCCACGTCACCTCTAGTGCGTATTCAAGGCACGTTAAATGCCCACCGCTACGTGCAGCATGTGCTGCGGCCGGTGGCACTCCCGTACCTTCAGGGGCTGCCCAATGCTCTGTTTCAGCAGGATAATGCCCGCCCACACATTGCTCGCATCTCCCAACAGGCTCTACGAGGTGTACAGATGCTTCCGTGGCCAGCGTACTCTCCGGATCTCTCACCAATCGAACACGTGTGGGATCTCATTGGACGCCGTTTGCAAACTCTGCCCCAGCCTCGTACCGACGAACAACTGTGGCAAATGGTTGACAGAGAATGGAGAACCATCCCTCAGGACACCATCCGCACTCTTATTGACTCTGTACCTCGACGTGTTTCTGCGTGCATCGCCGCTCGCGGTGGTCCTACATCGTACTGAGTCGATGCCGTGCGCATTGTGTAACCTGCATATCGGTTTGAAATAAACATCAATTATTCTTTCGTGCCGACTCTGTTTTTTTCCCCAACTTTCATCCCTTTCGAACCACTCCTCCTTGGTGTTGCATTTGCTCTGTCAGTCAGTGTATATACAAGCCAACTAAAATATTTATTTACGTGTTTGAGCTATGTCTGGACAATATTCACTAAGCGGTGCTGTTTTGCAATGAACTTAAAACATTGCATATTTTTGAGGCTTTCCCAAATA
The DNA here is from genome assembly GCF_040414725.1 of Anabrus simplex. Taxonomy (NCBI): domain Eukaryota; kingdom Metazoa; phylum Arthropoda; class Insecta; order Orthoptera; family Tettigoniidae; genus Anabrus; species Anabrus simplex. The sequence goes on from NC_090266.1 coordinate 882,399,737, forward strand.
TCCGGATGTCTTTATGCAGGCTTGAGGTAACTGCTAAAATGCCTCCTCATTCCTGTAACTGCTAAACGTGCAGAGTAAAGGGTAGAATCTACTGAAGTTCGAGTTATGATAGATAAAAGGCATTTTCTAGAGACTAGAGATGCCAGTGTAACACCAGGCAGACAGACAGACAGACAGACAGACAGACAGACAGAGGGGTCATTTTCGACCCTTGTACGGTTTCAACGCTGCTGTTGCCATAATTTATCTTAGATTTCTTTCGGAATGTATGGCTTTGCATCACATAGTCTTTATTTGCAGTCGTTAAAATTTGGATACGCCAGCCCTCACAGCTTGGCCCCCATATATCAATTAATCACCTAAAATTACTATATCGTTATGTGCTCAAGCGACCGTCAGCCTTGTCGCAGCCCCTTCGGTATTATCTAAAACAGGATGACTAAGCCAGCTCGGGGAACTTCCCAGCCCGCCTGAGGACATGCCACGGCCTTTCCTCTATTGTTCTCTTCATCTAGTTTCTCCATGCGATTTGTGGGATATACGACGGGAATGTTCGACCTCTACCCGAACCCTGAATGTTTTGCTGGCCCAACATCGAGGTATAAATACAAGGTTCCCGCGAGCGAGCCGTTGTTGTGGTGTCGGAGAGACGACGGAACGGAAGAATGTGTTCGTGTATTTCTGGGTGAGTCGGCGAGGGTAGCCACTGTCGCGAGTGTGAAGGTAAATGGACCTGTGTTGATGTTTGCTGTAGTGAGTATCGTCCTGCTGTTGAATACTGTCGAGCTGTTTGGTTGTTCACTGCAAGTGACTGTGTGAATTACTGGACTATCTGCGGAGTCGAACCAACAAACAGTCATCGTATATCGAAAGGCCCATAGTCCAGTATTCAGATCCATCGGTCTACACATAGCTGCTGTATGAGGTGACTGAACTTGGGAAAAGTGAATGTAAGGCTCTACTGAAGTTCGAGTTATGATAGATAAAAGGCATTTTCTAGAGACTAGAGATGCCAGTGTAACACCAGGCAGACAGACAGACAGACAGACAGACAGACAGACAGAGGGGTCATTTTCGACAAACAGGCTGGACACCTCCTACTGTGTCGTAAGGAAGAGAGATTTGCGAATAGACTTGTAATTAGTAAGTGGGGCCATTCATTATTGGTTAGAAATGTGTGCATTTAAATATGTGTGTGTGTATTTATTTGGTCATACTAAAATAAATTTGAGTGATGAAACAGATGGAGTTTTATTCGTAACAAAATTGTGTCAGAAATTGGAATATACAGTACATCATTGCAGGGAGCGTGAATCAGCGGACCAGATTATGCTGGTTTCGACCGCCATCGGGCACATACCAGAATGTCGGTGTATAATGAATGCACACTTATATAAATTCCTTTATCATCTTTTGTTAATTATTGCATGTAAGTTGAGACCAGAGGTGACACGAAAATGAAGGCACAATTACATGCGCTCTTCAATATGATTATGAAGAAGATGGAAGAGAAGATGGTAGGAAATCAAAAGAAGATGGAATAATATCAAAAGAAGATGGAGGAGAAAATGGAAGAAAATCGAAAGGAAGTGAAGGACGGACAAAATAAGGAAGATCAAGGCCAGAAAATGACGATGTAGAAGATGGAATAAGGCCAGAAGAAGGTTGAAAACAGATCGAGTAGGGTCACCACGAGGTAAAGTATATTATGCAGGCTGGAATAATTAAAGTGAGAAGTGAGCTTGAAGACAAATAGCTGCGGTCGATCGAAAATTCTACGCTATTTGCCAGTACCGAAATCGACCAAGGTGACGCTATCAATGCTCGACAGGAAGGTACCATTGAGTAGGCCTACGTACCTGAGGCAGTTCGCGGCGGCCTCCTCCGCTAACCACAGGAGTGAAGGGGACAAAGCTACAGCCCTTGTCGTGGCTCTGAGAGGGGAAGCCCTCAGTGTACGACAGGCATAACGAGAAGGCGCTTAACACAAATACACCGCGCTAGTAGCCCACATGCACATGGACGTCCGTTACGGAGATCACCTCCTACAACAGGCGTGCCAGACCCCGCTTCAAACCAGAATTAAGAAGAGTACGGAGACACTCCAGGAATTTGAGTCAAATTGTCGCCGGTCTCGTTCGCCTAGCTTATCCTTAAACACCAGAAGAGTTCCTCGAACAGCTGCGTAGACAGACCTTCATAGATAGATTGCGCGACCCGGACACTCAACAGGCCCTTCGCCTCGCCCACCACAAGACACAAGGAGACGCTCTCGGCCACGCGTTGAGTTCGAGGCCGCGAATCAGTCATTGAGACTACAAACTAGGGCCCCCCACCTGGAAGTGGAAGAAACACCGCGATTGCAGGACGATAAGTCTCTGATCGATTTCCTCGAAGCCGTGGGAAGTTTCTATGAAGCCAAGCGGTGCCCAGCGAACGAGGCAACGGAGCAACGCTCGAGCCATCGGGTACCTTGAAAACCGGTCACCTGTTGGAATAGTGGTACCAATTGCCATATAAGCCGGAACTGCATTGACCGCCGAAGACGGGAGCTTCCATCCTGACGTTCCGACGGCCGAGAAGAACACCAGTCAGGGAAAAGAGAATTAGCCAGCTCTGGGAAGCGAATGTTACCTCAGGAAGGTCGTCAAGCCCCAGCAGTCCACTCCCGCGTAACGAGACTGGGATCGGATAGTAGAAGCCTAATGGTAGCCGGCGTCGTCTACGGGATAGTGCGGAGCATTCTGATGGACATTGGAGCAACGAGGACCACCGTAAAGCCAACAGTTGCGCGACGGTGGAGAATTCGACCCCTGTTAGTAAACCTCAGCTTGGCTCCTGCCACAGGAGAGACGACGCCTGTCCACGGCGAGACAGTGATGCAGTTCTCCGTAGGTCGGCAGACAGTAAAGCACCGGGTTCTCGTTGCGGACATCTTGGACGAGATAATCATCGGATTCGAGCTTCTGAACGAACATAAAATCATCCTAAATACAAGCGCGAGCACGCTTCGGTACGGGGATGAAGAAATTATCATGCGACCGGCGCCGGATGCTACTGCTTTACGCCAGGTTAAGCTGAAAGAGGACCTGACCATCCCAGCAACGACCGATTTTCTCGCGGCTGTGAACGAGGTTGGAGCTGCTGGTGGTTTGACGGCAATTATCGAGCCGCAATATCAGATCGGTCAAACAAAGGGATTACTATTAGACCAGAACCTTGATCAGCACCTGGCATCAGCCTTACGTTCGACTGACCAACTTGAACGACAACGACGTCGCTACCAGTCAAGGCAAAACGCTTGGAGTCTGTGAGCCCGTTGTACGGATTTCTCACTGTGAAGTCATCGAGTCGAATACAAAGGAGCGAGATTTGGGCGGAATTTGCGAGAGGCCCTGCACAAGGTGTACGAAAAATCAACTGATAACTTATAACGCGGGCAACGAGAGAAGCTCCAAGACCTACTACTGGAGCATCAATACGACTTCTCCATGGAAAGCAACGATTTCGTCTTGACGAAACTCGTACAATATCCTATTGATGTAGGTGGCACCGCGCTGATGATGGCGACTGGACGACTTACCTGATTTACCTGCATGACGTCACGGTTCTCGAAAGCACCTTCGACGAACACCTGAAGAATTTGAGAGAGATTCTGGGAAAATTGAGAGCAGCCCGTCTGAAGTTGAAAACGAAGAAATGTCAGTTCTTGAGGAAGGAAGTACAGTACCTTGGCCACATCGTCTCGGAGGAAGGAGTCAGAACGAACCGTGAGGAAACCATTACGGTGAGGGAGTGGCCAGAACCTAAGGACAAGTCTCAACTTCGAAGCTTCCTGGGTCTCTGCACATTCTACCGAGATTCGTCATGGGATTTGCCAACATTACCAAGCCGTTGAATCGTCTTACGGCGAATGACCAGCGGTTCACCTGGACAGAGGAATGCCAAAAAGCTTTTGACTACCTGGAGCCCGCACTATGTACAGCATCGGTATTGGTATATACAAAACCTGCGGTGAAATTTTTGCTCGACACGAACACCAGCGTGTTTGGTATTGGGGCGTCCTGTCTCAGGTCATGGACAACGAAGAGCGGGTAGTTGCGTACTTTAGTAATGCTCTCTCCAAACCGGAAAGAGAGTCTTGTAGTTGTGAAGACCATCGAGCATATCCGTAATTACCTGCATGGCTAAGAATTCCTCATCAGAACTGACCATGCATCACACAGGTGGCTTCTAAATGTCAATAACCTAGGAAGTCAGCTCGCACGATGGCTGGGGAGACTGCAGAAGTACAATGATGTGATCGAACAAATCAGGGGTCACCAACATTTAAACACGACGCTCTGTCTCGAAGGCCTTGTCTAGAAGACTGTAGGTTCTGCTCCAAGTGGGAAGATGAACACGACATTCCCTGCCGAAGGACCACCGTAGATTTCGAGGGAAGCTGGAGACGCGAAGCCTGGATATATGCGCAGAGGGATGACGAGGACATCGGACTGCTGGCCTAGTGGAAGATCGCTCGCGTACCGAGGCCTGGATGGAAAAGCGTCAGTGACCTCAGTCACAAAACTAAATCGTACTGGTCGCAGTGGGACTCGCTGTTGACCAAGGATGGATTGGTAAAAAGCGACGGGAGGACTCCCTGGGAGTAGATGGTGGTCCCACGAGATATGGTAGCGGAATTCCTGAAAGAAGTTCACGGAGGAGTTTCGGAAGGGCACCTCGGAGTCAAGAAGAGCTTACAGGAGATCCGAGAGTTGTTCTACTGGGTAGAGTGCCGATAGGATTTGGAAGACTTTTGCATTAGATGCAACGAGTGTGCAGTCAGCAAGGGACAAAGTCGGAGACGTAAAGGCCGAATGGAGACTTACAAATTGGGCGCGCCCCTCGAGAGAGTGGCAATTGCTGCGGCCAAACCAGTCCCTACCAGTGACACAGGAAATCGTAATATATTTTTCAAAATGCTACTTGTTCGAGGCTTCGACCCATGCGGATCTTTTTCCCTTAAATCGTAATATACTCATCATCACTGATTACTTCACGAAGTGGCCGGAGGCATATGCGTTTAAGAAACAGGGGAAAAACCTCGGGAACCAGTTCGTCAGTAGGTACGGCGTACGATTGGAGCTGCTTTCCCATCAGGGTTGGAACTTCGAGTCAGCGGCCTCCTAAGATCTGCGCCGTTTGATGGGTATCCGGAAGACCCGAACCACACCTCTGCATTCCCAATCGGACGGGATGGTGGAACGATTCAATAGGACAATTGAGAATCACCTGCGAATAGTTGTCAGCGAACATCAGAGAGACTGGGATCGTCATCTTCCCCTGTTCCTCTTAGCTTACAGGTCTGCATTGCACGAGGCCACTAGATGCACACCAGCAAGGATGTTGTTTGGAAGAGAAATGCGCCTCGCTTTGGTTTTAGCGTTCGGTCGACCTGACGAAAACCCTGCGCCTAACGACGAGTACTGCTTCAACCTAATATTACGTGCTCCCTAATATATGTACTATTCTGTGCTTTACCTTTGAGTCTGCCAACTTCGCCGGCCTGCTGCTTTGTTTAATTCTACATCTGATTCATGCTGCAACGTTCACTCCGCCTGCTTACCCAGCCGATTTTACACTGTGTTCGTGAATTGCTTCTTACCCTGCCTCCTTCTACGTCAGCGCTAAGTCACGCATACTTTTCGTGTGTTCCCGACTCCGCTACCTTCGTTTATAAATCTGTACGCTGGTTTTGAACTGGCAGTCAGGCATCGAGTGACAACTGGTGTGGAGGGAGCAGTTCTGTTCGTAACGACTGGTCCGTACGACTTTTTATTTTACTAGGCAATGCTACATCTGAACTGTTTAAATCAGGATGGGTGAGCAAATATTCATGCAGTACTCTGCTACTTTACCTTAAACTTCTCTTATTGTGCCCTTCAGGCATTATTAGCAGCTGAAACTTTAGCCCTCTCGGTAGCAATTCGAGTGCTCAATAATTTGAGTTCCTTTTTAAACATAACGCTAAATCTCGAATAGTTATGCTGCAAGACCCTCTGTGTGGACGAACACTTGAAGTTTAATCAAATCCGTGACAGTCGTCTAGGGAACTAAATTCTGCCTTATGTCTGTCCTGTGTAACTACATTTTATAATTAATGCAGCCTCATTCCTCCTTCTGTTTCCCGCTTAATTAAATTTATTGTCGGTCCTTATCATATTTAGTCATTTAATATTTTAAGTGTAACCCTGGGGGTCTCAATTTTTTAATGTGGCCTTGGCATTTCATTGTCGAAGTTAGAAGTGTTTATCAATTCTATTTACTTTCTTGGTGTTAAATTGTTTCCCCTAACAATTATTTTCGTGTTCAATAAAACTTATGTTTTATCCTGAAGTCTTGTCACGATCTATGAGATCAATTTTCTTAAGAGTTCTTGTTATGCATTTAAATTTCTAACTTTCATGTTGAAAACAAACCCACCGGGTTCTAGGTGTTTAACTGAAATGAAATCTTACTCAATGTAATGATCTTGTTCCTCTTAATGGTGTTATAAATATATTTTGGTATCAATCTTGTTGTTACGTATGTCCAGAATATTCTCTTTTTCCCTTATTTCCTTGTCATTGTTGTACTTACCACGGATGACCTTCCAGAACTACGTCAGCAAACGCTTAGCACTAACTCTGTTTTCAAGTTGTGTCTCGATCCTTAATTGTAGTGTTCACAGTTTCATATTTTTACCTTGGTAAAATTGCGTTGGGGCATGATGATAATTACGCCTTTACAGAAAAATCACCTGCCCCACCATCGGAAGGTTTTTGGCAATTGGTGTTTATTTGCCTCTTAATTCGCTTTTCCTGATTTATTAATAAATACTTTACGATATCTTATTGATTATGTTGTGCGCGGGCCAATCTATCCCCGTCCTTACTGCTCCCGTCACTTGGCATGATTGCTTACAGTTCATTTAGGAACTATACTAGCCATATATCCGTCGCAAACTACTTATTTATTATTTACCTGTTCAAGCTATTTTCAAAATAATTAAATATTGTATTGTCCAAGTACACAAATGGTAGCTGACAAATGGTTAGCAGATCATCTCCTTGTTTCTTCTTGATTATATAATTTATTATTCTCTCTTGTTTTCCTCACCATGGCATGTTTTTCCGATAACGTTCCGTTGGTGGAAGATACTACCTCATCGCCACCCCCATCCTACCATATTTTTTACTCGCCTAACCCCCCGTTGTTACTGCATTGCCTTTTCTATTTCTCCTATTTCATCTACACATCTTCCTTTTTCTATTCCTACGCGCGACTTACTAAACGAAGGTATTAAACCTTCCTCACCCTTTCAATGATATCCTATGCCTCCTTCTCCACATGTTAATTCTTCTTTTCCCATAATTCAAGTCAATTCAGTCGACAGTTCTCTTAGGATTCAGATTGTTTAACAATCCTTACTTCAGGTTCCCCAATTACAAGCTAGTGACTCCCGTAGCTAGTTTATTTTTGCTCGTGAATTTTCAACCAGTTTTGAATTACGGAATGCGATACACAATTATATTTTACCTTACGATATAAGGTGTAAGCTTAGCATCGAATTTATCCGCCGTCATCAACTACCTACCGAACCAGCGCATGATTATTTGGACTCCATCACCACGTATAGTGATGTACTCAATATTGCCCATAATACCTCTGAATTAATCCCTTTTTTAAAATGTTATCCTCAATCTCATGCTATAGATTCGTTAGGAGACCTCCCTTATTATCCTTCTATTCCACCACCTGTTATTACCCCGACCCTACCACCTATATCGCTACCTTCGCCTTACGTTTCTACTTCTCCAAATACTACTCGTTTCACCGTCACTTGTTTTCGGTGTAAAGGACAGGGACGTATTTCTAAATATCGTACTACTCCATCTTCAGGAATACACCTTTCACATTCGTCGTTAGGCAGTAGACGTATAAATGGAGAAAAATTGCCTTCATCTACTTTGCCTCCTGTTCCCCATATCTCCCAAGTTTTTCCTACTTCACGAATACTTTCTTACCATTCTCTTACTCATTATGCTTCATTCGTACCTCGTGCCTCTCATGTTCTTTTAACTGTTAATAATTTACCTTCCATCGTTCTGTTAGACTCCGGTGCAGCCGTGTCCCTTATCAGTTTAACGTTTTTTTTAATCTTAAAAAAAAGTTTGTTCGCAATTGCATTATGTTCAAACCTCTACTCAATGTGTTTCTGCATCTTATCAACTTCTGCATGTTCTTGGCACTATTTCTTTCAATATTAAAATGCAATATTTTACTTGGCCGTTTACTTTTCTCGTTGTTGAAGATTTATCATCTCCTTCTATTTTAGGTTTTGATTTTGCCCTCATACTGGCCTTATTCTTGTTTCGGCTAATTCTAAGGTCTCTTTTCATATTTCTTCCAAATCAATTCCCGGGGTAGATAATTTTGATTATCCCTTTTTGAAACAGTCCACTGTTTTTAAAGTCAATACGGTCAGTAGTAGAGCTGTGACAATTCTGGACCATAGCGTCAGCATTTTTCTCCGCTGAGTCAGCACCCGAGGCCATTGACCCCTAGTAGTTTAGCTATGCCGATTGTCGACCAAGGTTATTGACTCCTAGTATAGTAGTTATACAATGCCGTTATCGAATTTTTGCATAAGAGAGCGAGCCTAACCTCACAGACGCCATGTTGTAGGGGCCTAACCTCAAATGAACTGCAAGTATCCCTTCCCGACGTGGACTTTTACATCAGGGAGCAAGCCTAACCTCACAGTCGCCATCTTGGAGGGTCTGACCTCAGTTTTACGGCAAGTTGCCCTTCCCGACGTGTATTTTGCGTAAGAGAGCATGCCTTACCTCACAGTCGCCATCTTGAAGGGGCCTAAACTCCAATTTACGGCAGATGCCTTTTCCGACGCCATCTTGAGTAGTAGGGCAATGGAGATTCTTGCGACGCCATCCTAAGTAGTTGGGCAATGTGGATTCGCATAAGAGAGCAAGCCTAACCTCATGGCGGAGCCTAAATTCACTTTTCGGCTAGATGCCCTTCCCGACGCTATAGTAGGGCAATGAGGATTCTCGCAACGCCATCTTGAGTAGTTGGGCAATGTGGATCCGCGTAAAAGTTCGCTTTTACGGCTAGATGCCTTTTCCGACGCCATCTGGGGTAGTAGGGCATTGGGGATTCTCGCGACGCTATCTTGTGTAGTAGGGCAATGGGGATTCGCATAAGAAAGCACACCTAAACACATAGAGGAGCCAAACTACACATGGCCTAAGTTTACGTTCAGATGCCCTTCCCGGCGGTATCTTGTGTAGTACTAGTAGTAGGACAATGGAGATGCTCGCGACGCCATCTTGAGTATTAGGGCAATGGGAATTCGCATAAGAGAGCACGCCTAATCACATGGAGGAGCCTAACTACACACGGCATAGTTTTACGGTCAGATGCCCTTTCCGAAGCCAGTTTGAGGGCCTAACTACACAGGGTATAGTTTTACGGTCAGATGACCTTCCCCCACCATTTTCATCCTTACACCTCCTAGTTTTATGGCAAGATGTCCCTCCCGTCGTCACCTTGGAGGGGCCTAACTACACAGAGCCTAGTTTTACTTAGATATGCCCCTCCCGATGTCATCCCTGTTGGTGCCTAACTACACAGCGCACAGCTTTACGGTCAGATGACCTTCCTGTCACTTTTTGATCCTACTACTGAAGGGACAAAATAGCTTTGTGCCTCCATCCCATAGTGAAGAACAAGTCTAAACATGCTTAACTATAACGGCGTGATCCAATTCTTGAGTCTTCACGCCTCCATCCGACAGACTGTCTCCGACGGGACTGAGCACGCCTGGTCCGTACGACTTTTGATTTTACTACGCAATGCTACACCTGAACTGTTTACATCAGGCTGGGTGAGCAAATATTCATGCAGTACTCTGCTACTTCACCTTAAACTTCTCTTATTGTGCCCTTCGGGCATTATTAGCAGCTGGAACTTTAGCCCTCACGGTAGCAATTCGAATGCTCAATAATTTGAGTCCCTTTTTAAACATAACGCTAAATCTCGAGTAGTTATGCTGCAAGACTCTCTGTGGTGACGAACACTTGAAGTTTAATCAAATCCGTGACTGTCATCTAGGGAACTAAATTCCGCCTTATGTGCGCCTTGTGTAACTACTTTTTATAATTAATGCACCCCAACCTTCCTTCATTTCCCCCCGCCAATCCTCCAAACCCCTTCTTCATTTTCGCTTAATTAATTTTATTGTTGGTCGTTATCTTTTTTAGTCATTTAATGTTTTAACTCTAAACCTGGGGGTCTCAAATTCGTAAAGCGGCCTTGCCATTACATTGTCGAAAGTTAGAAGTGTTTATCAATTCTGTTTACTTTCTTGGTGTTAAATTGTTTCCCCCAATAATTATTTTCGGGTTCAATAAAACACGCTTTATCCTGAAGTCTAGCCACGATCTACAAGATCAATTTTCTTAAGAGTTCTTGTTATGTACTTAAATTTCTAACTTTCATGTTGAAAGCAAACCCACCTCGTTCCAAGTGTTTAACTAAAATGAAATTTTACTCAATGTAATGAGCTTGCTCCTCCTAATGGTGTTATAAATATGTTTTGATATCAATCTTGTTGTTACGAATGTCCAGATTATCCACTTTTTTCCCTTATTTCCTTGTCATTATTGCACTTACCACGGATGACCTTTCGGAACTATCTCAGCAAACGCTTAGCACTAACTCTGTTTTCAAGTTGGGGCTCGATCCTTAATTATAGATTTTACAATTTCATTTGTTTACCTTGGTAAAATTTCGTTGGGGCATGATGATAGTTACGCCTTTACAGAAAAATTGTGAGCACCAACAATCGTTAGTTTGATATTCAACATGCCTTTTCCTTACTCTTTGGAAACGGATGGAGAAGAACGCCAGTAGTAAAGGATTTAAAAGCAATTATGACTGCGGTGGGAAGGAAAAACGTATTCGTTATAGCTTTCTAGCTATGACCATGATAGTACATTTTTCAAAAGCAGAGCTAGTGATTGTAAAGAGTTGCGAAAAGAAGGAATGGTTGCGTGAGTATCTAACATAGGCATGTGAAATTATGGACCTGCATGAATTAGGATGTCCATAACTTAAGACTCATTTAAAGAGCATAGTACGAAAACTTTTAAACAATCTTCACGCTGTGTGTATGTGCTCTTTTATTGGATGTGCCGCAATTCATGTCGGGAGGTAAGCAATATATATAAATTGCAGTATTAATGTCGAGAGTGAGAAATAAACGTTTGTAGATTAAATACATTATGTCATTTCTGTCTGACACTATGTGTAACGCAGTAGAAAACGCTATCGTAAAATTTTATGCTTGCAATAAGAAACTAAACATTTTTACTGAATAAGTATTACAGGCATTACCAAAGGCATTTCTAGTGATTGTGGCTGCTCGTATTTTCATCAATAGAACTCATACCGAACGTATATCATGAATCTGATAAACTATAATATATAACACACTTCGATAATCATCATGTAATCATCAGTTGTCATCAACGTTAAAAACTTGTTTAAGAATCAACAACATCACAGCCTGCTCGACTATATCATTAATTATAGCATTTGTGAGGAACCACCATATTTCCTTATCATCCTGTGACTAAAACACATCGGTAACATCACACTTAGGCTTGTGAAGAAGCATAACCAGCTCGTCAATTTAGATCGTCAAGCGTATGTAGCTTAGAAACATCGTCTTACACAGCTAAGAAACAAATCTATAAAACACAGTGTACATCCGGAAGACAAACCACATGTGTGTGACTGGTCATCGAGTTAACGGATGCCTATTGGCAGATTCTCGAAGACTTCGGTTAAATGCTACTACAAAATTAAGGAAGAGATGCTAGATATCGTGTGCACAGTTGAAACACAAGGAGGTGTAGTACGAAGTGAGCTCCATTCTTATCAACCTTTTAGATTTGGACTCAATAACAATGATGAAATTTGCATCATCTTCAACCAGCAAGATATATGCATCCTACCTCACGAAAGTCCGACTCGTTGGCTGAATGGTCAGCGTACTGGCCTTCGGTTCATAGGGTCCCGGGTTCGATTTCCGCCCGGCTCGGGGATTTAAACCTTAATTGGTTAACTCCATTGGCTAAGGGGGCTGGGGGTTGTGCTGTCCCCAACATCACCGCAACTCACACACCACACATAACACTATCCTCCACTACAATAACACGCAGTTACCTACACATGGCAGATGCCGCCCACTCTCAACGGAAGGTCTGCCTTACTATGGCTGCACTCGGTTACAAATAGCCACACGAAATTATTATTACCGCAGGAAAGCTACCTATATCGTCTATCGAAGAACGCATAGATAAGCCTGATGGGATTGGACCAAGCACATTTTATTCAAACAACCATGGACTAGATTTTCTCCTTTCTGAAGCGCGTTAAGAAGTAAATAGTGTAGAAATAGTTAGATCGAAGAATGTTGGTATAAAAAGTGCAATGAAACGCTACCCTTCTTACAGTGTTGAAGAAAGTAATCTGTTGCGGGTGGCAGGATGGTATCCAAAACCTACTAACAACTGTTTGATTAATGAGGTAGGCACTTTTACAGGTAGGATATATTACAAGAGCGAAACAAAAAGTAAGTTACACTAGATCGCCGTGAGAGTACGCTGTGTGTCGTGACCGTGGCCAATACGGACAAAGCTACAGTAAGTGCTGACACGTCCGATATGAAGGTTGGTATTGTGTCGCGTCGAGTTTTGTGTGCAGAGCGGCCTAGGCACTATGGCGCGTCAACTGCATGTTCACTCCAAATCGGAGGTGCGTGCAACGATCATTTTTCTCCGGGCTAACCGGCACAATTGCACAGATAATCATCATGGATTCACTATATATAGTGAGCGTGCAATTTCTCGCCCAGGTATTGTAAAGTGGTGTAAGCAATTTGACGCTGTACGCAGGGATTTCACGGTCGAATATCGCGACGGTAAGCCCGCAATGCCCAGTACCGTTGAAAATGTTGACCGTGTGGATGAGATCATTAGAGAGGATCGGCGAATAACACCGCAGATAATTGCCAGCATGACAACATTTCGTACAGCAGTGTGTTCTACATATCTCACCAGCACCTTGGATTTCTTAAGCTGTGTCAACGATGGGTCTCACGTCTGCTCAGACATGCTCACAGAGGACAACGTTTCCAATCGTCAATGGCATTTTTGCAGCATTATTCTGTGGATGGCAACGAGTTTCTGCGGCGAATCATCACACGACATGAAACATAGGTCCACCAATTCAACCCTGAAACAAAGAGAACATCGAAGGAATGGGTGCACACCACATTACCCCCACGAAAGAAGGCCAAGGTCCAACCTTAAGCAGGAAAGGTAATCGCGACAGCGTTCTTTAACGGAGAGTGCGGTGCACGTGGAATTTATGCTGAGAGACTTCGTATTGTAAAGCGTTGAACTGGTTGCGGAAGGCGAATAAGGAAAACGACACCTCACACAGTCCACCAAACATCCAAACTGCTGCAGCGATTCAAGTGGGAGTTATGGCAACATCCTCTATACAGTCCAGACTTAGCACAATGTGATTATCATGTGTTCGGTAAGCTGAAAAAGGATCTCGGTTGACGACGATTCCGAAACGATGAGGAGGTGAAAGCAGCTGTCTCCAGTTGGAGGTGATTTCTACAAATGCGGAGTCCAAACGTTGGTTAACCGTACCGAGAAATGTTTACATTCTCTTGGGGACTATGCAGAAAACTACATTGTACGTTGTCAAAGCTGTGTTGCCTATGAGTAGGAGGTTTCATAAATTGTCAAAACGTGGAAGTGTAACATACTTTTCGAATCGCCTTCGAAACATTAAAAATAAGTCCGACTTCACTGAAGGATATACGCGTATTATAATCAATGCAAAACAAGAGTTAATTCCCATCCATGATCGACGTGATTACTATGCTCTTAAATGATTAACCTCTTATGGAAAGGCCTTCGTAACTACGTGTTCAACAGAGAGTTCAAGTCTATGGTGTGAGCAGTGCCAGATAAAGATATTGCTTCTTAATCAAATAAATTACGACGTTCCCTATCCCCTACATAACAGCGGTTCCATCACATGCAATAGGATCTTATTTAATAAATTCCTGAGAGAAGCCCAATTCATAAAATATATTAATCAGACACTGAAACGTATCTTGGGAAGAATCATTTTGTAATTCTGCAACATCAATAAATAGATCTGTATGATCATCCATATCAGGAAGCATTGTCCTCACATCTATTATTAAAGATGGTAATTGGCTAATAGTAGTCATGTCACAGGTGAACAATGTAGTGGAAGTGGAAAGTGTTTTTGAAGACTTTATTTGTAAAGTATGATATAATGTTTTGACCTAACCTGTACTGTGTAATATTTGTAACATGTATTTGTAAATAGTAGACTTCTATTCTGTACTTACTGGAAGTATCTAGAAAATTGTTGAACAGTGTGTGTGCCTTTTGTGGGAGGAATTTTCTAACTATTCTGGATATGGAAGATTCGCGAACGTGTGTATTCGAGAATGTTAGTTAAAGTTCGCGACGAGAGTAGGAATTGTGATTGGTGAACCTAGGAGGGGATGGGAAGACTCGTGCATTCTGATTGGCAACTCCAAGGCCAGAGTTTTCCTATATATAGTGAGCGAGGCTGCGTTCGCTATAATTCGGTCTTGTCTTGGTCTGATCTGCCTTTAGTCTGTGTTGGTCTGCGTCGTGTGCTACGCCTCGGTTCCGGGATGTGGCACCCTCGGGTAGGCACTTTTACTTTCCGTTCCGGTTAACATTTCCGTAATGTTCGCTTGTTGTTTCTTATAGGAGTCTGCCCTAGCCTCACCTAGATTCGCCAAATTAATTATTTACGACGCCTTTTATTAATTAATTAATTAATTAATTTATTTATTTGTTTATTATTTATTTATTTATCTATTCACGAAGCACAAGATACAGCCACACTGAGCAAATTTCACTTGCACTGTCAACGGACTATTTAACAAACGTAAACTTTCATAACAAAATATAACAAACATAACAAAATATAACAAGTTCAGGTACACATTCTGCTAATAACTGTCCAAATCGAAAACCATGGAAATGTCCATGTTCATAGCCAAGTCGTCGTGGGTCAAGATGGCGGTATAATCCCTTCACATCAACTTATCTTTAAGATACTATTTACACACCTCTCGAATACACTTTTATTTGATGCTATATCAAGTTCTTGTCTCCTATTAATATTGTTAAAGAGTTGTGGGAGGCGGATTACGAAAGATCGTTGAAGTATTGAGTGCTGAGTGGGGGGAATGTGGAGAAGGTCTTTGGTTCTGGTTGAGCGGGAAGGAACGCGGAGAGAGAAGAGTGAGACAAGATCTTCCGAGCGGTAATGTCCATTTAAGATCTCGTGGAGGAAACTCAGGTCAGCTACCTGTCGCCTGATGTGCAGCGGTGACACATTAATTGCCATTAATACCTGCTGCGTAGACAGATTTCTGAGCTTGGGGTTTCTGTTCCTTACAACTGCAGCAAGGAAGGACACTGCTCTGTCTAACTGCTTAGTATTGGAGGGGACGGCTGTTGTCCAAATCGGAGAGCAGTAGTTTAAGAGAGGTTGAACGATCGTGAGGAAGAAGTGACGAAGAGCAATGGGGTCAGAAATTTCTGTGAAGCGATAGAGAATGCCTAGTAATTTCATAGCCTTGGTTGTATATGTTTCTATATGGGTCTTAAATTGTAATTTTGTATCGAATATTACACCTAGGTCACGCTGTTGTGTAACCACGGTGATGGGCTTGTCGAGTAGGTAATATGATGTCGGTAGAGGAGATTTACGTAGTGTCATGGTCATATGGCTGCATTTTTGTGGATTGGGAATAAGTTTCCAAGTACGGCACCAGTTCGAGAGGGAAGTAAGTGAGGACTGTAGCAGAGCTGCATCTGCTGGATTCCTGATCTCCCTAAATATCTTGCAGTCGTCAGCAAAGAGTAGGGTATTCGCTGTTTCGTTGAGTTCGGACGGCAGATCGTCCATAAACATAGAAAACAGCAAGGGGCCAAGAGTACTGCCTTGTGGGACACCGGAGGTGACTGGTAACCATGAGGATGAAGTGCCTGATATTACCACTCTCTGCCAACGGTTATGTAGGAAGCCAGCAAGAAGGGTCAGAAAACTGCCATGTACATTAAATCGTTCGGAGAGTTTATGGAGCAACAGAGTATGGTCTATAGAATCGACAGCTTTCGAAATGTCTACATAGCAGATATCCAGCTGTGATTTAGGTGCAATGGCGTGTGATGCAAAGCTATGCAGAGTGGCCAGGTTCGTTAGACAAGAGCCACCTGGTAGAAAACCATGCTGCTTGGTTGAGATATACGGCAAAGTGAATGCGGGGAGACGCTGGTGTATAATTTTTTCCAAGATAAAGGATAGTGTGGGGAGAATAGAGATTGGGTAAGATGAAACATTCAATTTGTTGCCTGATTTGAGAAGTGGAACAATATTTGCCTGTTTCCAATTAATAGGAAAATAGTCTGCGGCAAAACAACTGTTAAATAATTTAGAGAGAGGGACGCAAAGAGTGCTGGCAGTATTTTTTAGGAAAAGAGGACCTATAGTGTCGGCACCGGTAGCTTTGTTGGTACGAAGAGTTTGAAGAAGGTTATGAACTTCACTTGGTGTGGTAGTTATGCTTGATAGGGTTCTGTTTGAAGCTGTACCAACGGGAGGGAGCGGTTGGTTTTGTAAGGGAGGGGAGAAGTTGGAGAAAAAATACCTGTTGAACAGTTCATTGCGATCGGCGCATCTGCTGTTGCATCGTTGTGGTTCACGCTGACAGGAATCCGCTCCGTCCTTCTCCGTTTGTTGATGAGACTCCAGTAGCGCTTGGGATTGCTGCGGACGTTTTCAGTGACAGTGTCTATGTGTGTTTTGTAGTCTCTTCTGTCCATAAATCTCGCGTGGCGGCGGATTTTAACGAAGGTGTTGTGAGTGTGTGGGTTAGGGATGTCTTTCCACAGGCGCCAAGCTCTCTTCATATTAAATAGTAATCAGTCTGGTCTCTTATGATATCCAGTGTTGATGTTTGCTAGTAGTATGCCGTTGTGCAGGTACGAAGTCTTTAATTGCAGCTTGCAGCCAGTCGTACAGCAGGTCAAGAGCTGATTCCATATCAGCTATTTCGAGCAGACTCCAGGGAAGGCATTCCAGGGCACGACACATTGCAGGCTAGTCGGCACGGTGCCAGATGTAGGTAGGGCGGTAGGATGTCCTGCTGTGAGGCTTTGAGGAGGGGTGGGGAAGGACGAATGTAGCATCGAGGGACTGGTGGTCGCACAGGAACAGGTTTCTGCCTGGGGTTATTGTTTTAAGTTCTAATGAGGAGAGTATGAAGTCCAGGGTGTTGGGTCCACGGGTTGGGTACATATTAAACTGTTTCCGTCCCAGGCCATTAATAAAACTGTCTATAAAGTTTGTGTCACAGTTGTTAACTGACTGTCCGATAGTTGTAGAAGACCACTTTATAGACAGGTTAAAGTCGCCCATTAAAATTACTTCACCATGAGGGAGCGCTGCAATGACTGAGTCCAGGCACTATTCAAGGTCACAGAATGGGCTGTTTGGTGGACTGTAGTAACATACCACATGTACAGGGCGTCGAGGAAAAAGTAGCTCCACCCACACTAATTCACAGTTCCGTTCGAGTTCTGTCCTTCGTTTACACGGTAACGCACTGTTTACTGCTAGCATCACTCCACCACCTAGAGTAGCGCGATCAAGACGGAATATGCTGTAATTAGCACTGAGTGGTAGTTCACTTTCACTAGCCCACGAGAGCCATGTTTCAGTAAGACCGATCACGTCAACTTCTCTTAAGTCTGGCAGGGATAGTTCACAATCAGACAACTTATTGTTTAGGCTTTGCATATTCTGACAATAGATGTTTATGTCTGTTTTCATTTCACAAGTGGTGGGACTGGCGTTTAAGTGGACATCTCCAGCCAGTAGTAGGAGGCAAAGCAAGCCCCTAATCGCTGAGCGACCAGGCGTAGACTTGTTCGGCTCCGAGCTAGTAGGGAGGCGCCTATAAGTCTGGAAAATGGCGCATCCAGTCAGAGAGAACGCCGGAATGTAGTAGTTTCTCTCTGCTAGTAGCCATGCAAAAGGAGAACTCACTTTTTCACTTGCACACACCGATTCCCTAACTCGAATACACCCGTGCAGAGAACCGTAAAGCGCAACAACTCTGATTATTAGCACACAAACAACACAAACTGCTGCAGCACTAAGCTTGCGCGTGTCTCCTCCAGCTGCCACCTTAGCTGTTCTGCTGGGGTTCCCAGTTTGTTTTCGAGGCATTCCCATTTCTTATTTCACTAAATATGTAGATTGTAATTTAATAGATTTACCTTGGGGTTTGCCTCCGGTACTTCAATGTCACTTGATGTACGAGTTTAGGAGAATACGCCTTCACTGTAAATTGTAATTGCGTTTAACCTACTAACTTGCATTGTACTACTGGACTTGTAACTAGTTGTATAGTTGGTTTGAAGTTTGAAACTCGTAGTGAAGCCCATTATGAAAGAATTTCTAAGATATGTGTATCACGGAACTTATAATTCGTAAGTTATAATTTGATGGATTTTGTTCGGAATGTATTTGTAAAATTTCACTAAATAATATTTTTCAAATTTAAGGATCACGGCGATTCATTTCGGAATCTGCAATCTAAGCCATGTCCATTACCTCGGTAGGTCCTGCATGTTTCCACTTTCCTTGTTTATTGTCCACTAGTTGGCCCTACTGATGTTTCGTATTATGTTCTTGTTGGCTGAGATCCGCGTAGGCCAGCTGATGTTTCTCTGAGTGTATAGTGTTTTCTGGTAGTGTGTAGTTGCTCTTACTTCCCTCCTTTATTGTGCTTATCACTTGTTTTGTGTAACCGCCGTAGTAAAGTTAACAATAATCAATGCAAAACAAGAGTTAATTCCCATCCATGATCGAAGTGATTACTATGCTCTTAAATGATTAACCTCTTATGGAAAGGCCTTCGTAACTACGTGTTCAACAGAGCGTTCAAGTCTATGGTGTGAGCAGTGCCAGATAAAGACTTTGCTTCTTAATCAAATTAATTACGACGTTCCCTATCCCCTACATAACAGCGGTTCCATCACATGAAATAAGATCTTATTTAATAAATTCCTGAGAGAAGCCCAATTCATTAAATATATTAATCAGACACTGAAACGTATCTTGGAAAGAATCATTTTGTAATTCAGCAACATCAATAAATAGATCTGTATGATCATCCATATCAGGAAGCATTGTCCTCACATCTATTATTAAAGATGGTAATTGGCTAATAGTAGTCCACTCGATAATTATTACTGTACCGGGCGGTACACCTCTACACCGTTTATTTAAAAGTTGCACCAGTTGAAACTCCTCTTCTGGAGGAAGGTTGAACTTTATCTACTCTATTAATTCTCTACTTTCTCAGAAGATGTCACCACGTGGAAAATTTTGAGTTTTTGAACTGTGTCACTTTTGATGTGTTTTTGTTTCGCTTGAAGTAAGAAGTGTGAACTTTCTCTTCTAGAGGACACTACTGAAGATCAACAATAGCGCACCCTAGTGCGGAGTCAAAGAACTATTTTGTTTGAGAAATTTTTATTTCAAAAGTTTGTTTCTTGTTAAATTTCTTTCTGTTATTGTTTAAGTTGGCTGTATACCCCTCTTTTTCCCCTTGTTTTAGATTTATCCAATCCCGAATTTCTTTTAGTAATTTCTGACCAATCTGGTGTATCTTCCCCCAACTTGTATCTGTTGCGGGGTCCTATCCAATAAAAACATTGTGGGCGGGTGTTTTCATTCCCCTAACGCCTAGAAACTTCCGCGAGAGTATATAAACTGCTGATTTTAGGGTCTCCGGGCCACTGCTGTTCCATCTTTCAGTGTATTAAGTACATAGCAGGAGGCGGGAAGCGCCTCTTTCCTCGGCGGCAGTCAACAATAAGGTAATGGCCGATTAATAAATTCTTTCTTTTCTTGCTCAGCAGTTTAACTTTCGGGGCGGGTTCTAAGCGTTCAACCATGTAACCTTTTCCTAAAATGTAAAAACAACTGGTATCTATTCTATTTTAAAACTACATATCGGGATAGAGAGTGCTTAACCCTCTCGAGCTCCCACTCACATCGTCTTGAGGTGAACTTATTCTCTCAACCAATTCTTCCGTAATGTAATGTAAATTGCTATTACGTCACCTCTGTAGTATGGGATTAGCCCTTGCATCAGTGGCCTAAGAGCCAAAGTAGGTCTTAAAAATCAAAGTGTATTAGGAGTGCAAGTTCGCCTCCTCTCAAATTGTTTTAGAGGTCATTTAATTAACCTGCTTCTCATTTAATAGACCTCAGTAGATTGGGTATTTTACCCCTGTGTTTATGTCCGTTGAGGACAACTTGAAGGTGGAGTTTGGTGTGGCCTAGGAGAGGCTTAAATTAAAGAGCGTGTGGCTCTTTTGGAAACGGAGTGTTGTATGCCTCGAGGAGGCTTTACTGTGTAATTTGGAGCAAGGGCTCCAGGGTTTGATTGGGGTCTTCTGCCCCTTTGTTAAAATTTGTATATCGGAAAGTTGGGAACTCAGGGCTCGAAGCCCAAACTCTGTAATCCCTGTAATTGTACATTTCAAATTGTGTTTCGGCTACTAAGTACCTGTTCTTTGTTATTACTTAATATTGAAAAGGAAATATAACCTTGTTAACTTTTACATTAACTTTGATTCCGTAGTTTGAGACCCATTCACGCCCGCACCTTCTTACACCTCTACCTACCACCAAAACACGGTAACAAGTGGTAGCAGAGCGTGGTTGAATGGGTCTCAATTTAGCCCCTTTTGACGGCTAAACATTGTTTGTTCCGAACTCTAACCATTTTCTCAGTTGCTGGAATTTTTTGATTTTTTCCAAGTTGTTCTGTCATCATGCCCGGCCCTCGCGATGTTCTCCTTCTTAACTATTTGCGCAAGGAGGAGTTGATCTATGAATTGACTATTAGAAATGTACAATCTGGAGGCACGGTTACAATAGACACTAACAAGCTTAGAGAGTCCCTTGATTTGCCCATTTCCATCCCCAATTTGGGAGAGAAAGAAATTGACGACTCTCTTTTCACGATCACGGAGAATATTACTGGGTTAGCTTCTGTAGTTAGTTTTTTTTTATGAAAATGATCCGTCTCCAAATCAAATTAAGCGTGTGCAAGGCAGGTTATATCATTTTTCGAATAGGGTTAACGATCTGTTGTCTCTAAAACTGAATGATGTTCAGAGGAAGGAAGGTAGTACGCTCCTCGAAAATATTTCCGAATTATCTAATAAGGTCACTCAATTGTTAACTGGGGAAGTTCCTCCCAAATCTGATCAACCCACCATAGTGAATCCAGGTAGTGAGGAAGCGCCTCCCAAGGGAGAAGTTAATAGGATAACCGTTGCTGCTCAAACTATCCCTGCCCCATTGGACAACGAATCTGAACGTCGTGCATCATTGAGTAACATCCGTTCTGAATTGACTTCCTTGCCATTGAAACCTTTACCTACTATGTCACCCGGGTTTAGCAGCTTGCCTCATCCATTGGCAATGTTGCTAAGAGGTATCTCTAAGTTTTCGGTCAACACCACCAGTGAAGTTATTTCTTTCTTAAGGTTTTTAGTTGAATTTCAGGATCATGCCCTCGTATTTTCGCTTTCCCCTTGTCAAATTTTACAAATAATCTATCCTTATGCTATTGGTGTTCTCTCAGATAAAATAGTAAGAGCCATAGCTGAACAGTCATCTATCGAAGATTTCCATGCACATCTGCTTGCAAATTTTATTCCTGCCCGCGCGAGGTCATCTCTTATTCAGAAATACTATTATCGGGTACAGCGCTTGGATGAAAACCTGGCAGACTTCATCCAAGATATTAAGTTTTATACTAGGGTGTTTGCTCTTCACTTCCCTGAGGATCAAATTGTACAAGCTATTGTGGAAGGCATTTCACCATCTTATAGGTCATACTTGTGTTTTGCGGCGTGCCCGCAAACTTTCTCTGAACTTGAAGCGTTGGCCGTCTCAGCGGAAGGAGTTAGATACGCCGATTCTTTGCGTGTAGCAAAAGAACCCCCGCCTTCTTTTAGTAATACTCGGCCTCCACCTCGCCGATCAGTTACCCCTCGTAAATGTTATGCTGAGCGGGTCGCCTGACCATCTGCGCAATAAGTGTCCTCTGATCAAGTCTAGTAGGGCAAATAATGGAGCTGGTTCATCACAAGGCTGTTTTAAGTGTGGGGCCTTCTCACATATCGCCAAAAATTGCCCAAACTCAAATAGCACCCCCTCCTGCTCAACTTCTGGTGCAAATTCCACCTATGCCAATAATAAAAAGTGACTAGTGGCTTCGGCTGAGTCGACTAATCCATCTTCCCGAGACTCAGCCCCTAGTAAACAGATTGTAAATGCAGAGAACGATCAGCCTTCAAGTTCATCTTTTGAATGCCCTAAAGAATGTCTTAGGATTGCGGCGGATACCCCCGCACCTGTTCCTTTTCTTAAGATTGAGGTAAATAACGAGCCTATAACAGCTCTCTTAGATTCAGGTAGTGTTTGTTCGATTATTGCGGCTGAATGGTATTCTAAATTGAAAACGGTTTGTAAACTTCCTGACTATGTCTCTTCTCCTGTTCAATACGTTTCGGCTAATTCATCTCCAGTAGAAATTCTAGGCTCCTTACTGGTCAAAATTCGTGTTTTTAAGTTTACATGGAAAGTTAAATTGTTTGTGGCCAAGCAATTGTCTTGCCCCATTATATTGGGAGCTGACTTTATTTCTCACACTGGTCTTGTGCTCGATCTGCAGTCTAGGTCGTGCACATTCAAATTTGCTTCTAGTTGTAAAATCCCACTATTAAAGTGTAATTCTGTGTGATGTTCTTCTATGTCGCCTATCCAGGATGAGATGTTGTTAGACCTTAGACATCTACCTGAGAAGCAGGCTGATAGTATTCGCAAACTGTGTCAGTCGTTTCCCGAGGTGTTCTCTGATACTCTTGGTGTTACTGACCTTATTGAATACAAAATTGAGGTTACGGATTCGATTCCTGTCCGTTTTCCACCGTATAGGCTATCTCCACCTAAAATGAAGGCTCTGAAGGAAATCATCGATCAGATGTTGAAGGACGGTATTATTAGGCCCTCTAAGTCAGCGTATTCTTCGCCTATTTTTTTAGTACCGAAACCCCAAGGAGGATTCAGGCCTGTCATTGATTACAGGGCTCTCAATCGGAAGGTGGTGTTACAATCTGTGCCCCTTCCCGACCTTCATTCTTGTTTTTCATGGATTCGTAAGGCCAAGTTCTTCACCATCTTGGACTTAAATCAGGCCTATAATCAAATTCCCCTTGCCGAAGAGTCTAAACACCTTACAGCGTTTGCCACGGACTGGAATTTATACGAATACAACCGCGTGCCTTTCGGGCTCCCCACGGGGGCAGCTGTGCTCACTAGGCTACTAGATAGGGTCTTCTCCGACATCAAATTCGAGTACTTATATCACTACTTAGATGATGTCGTAGTATTTTCAGAGACTTTTGAAGAACACCTAGATCATCTGCGAGAAGTTCTCGATCGCCTTCGTAAGGCTGGGTTAACTGTTAAGTTGTCCAAGGTTGCCTTCGCTAAGCCCTCTATGTCTTTCCTAGGGCATATTGTGTCACCCGATGGTGTAGCAGTTGATCATTCTAGAACACAGGCCATCCGTGATTTTAAACCTCCCAAGGACATTAAAGGTATCGCCAGGTTCATTGGTATGGTGAATTTCTTCAGAAAGTTCATTCCTAACTTTGCTAATAGAGCGGCGCCCTTAAACCTTCTTCGTAGGAAAGGCATCAAATTCGAGTGGGGACCTTCTCAACAAGCCGCTTTTGAAGACCTTAAATTAGCTCTTTGTAATGCCCCTGTACTTGCTATGCCTGAATTCTCGAAGAAATTCATCGTCCAAACCGACGCGTCGTCGTCAGCAGTCGCTGCAGTCCTTCTTCAAGAGACTGAACTAGGGAGGCGACCCATCGCCTATGCGTCTAGGACATTGTCGGCTCAAGAAGCCAAGTATTCCATCTATGAGCTCGAAGGTTTGGCAGTCTTATTTGCCTTAGAAAAGTTCCGTCTCTATCTGGAACACGTTAAATTCGACCTGGAGACAGATAACCAAGCCTTAAGCTGGGTCTTAGGTAGGCCGCGTCGTACTGGTCGTATAGCCCGCTGGGCTATTCGTATTTCCGCCTTCCAGTTTGATGTTAGACATATCAGAGGTACCGAAAATGTTGTTGCTGATGGACTCAGCCGTATGTTTCATAACGACGTAGAGACCCACGAACCGGTCGACAGTTCATCACCTTCCGAGTCCATACTATCTGGTGTTAATGCCATCTTAACAGATGCTCCCATGCTTTTTAGGGATATTGAGAAATACCAACGTGAAGATCCGACGCTGGCTCCGATAATGGAAACCCTTTCTTCTGGGGAACATGCTGTCCCTTATGTTCTGAGGAATGGTGTTCTATGTTGCCCTTCGAGGCATGATAAGTTGATGAAAGTTGTTGTTCCAGCGGTTCTTGTACCTATGATCTTCAAATACTATCATGAGACCCCATTGGGGGGGCATCTTGGAATCTTTAAAACTCGTGAAAAGATTCGTGAAATGTTCATATGGAAAGGTATGGACGGTGAAATTCGGGAACTTGTAAAAGCTTGTAAATCTTGTTTGATCAGTAAACCCACCATGTCCACTAAAGTAGGCCTTTTGTCTTCTCATCAAGCGTCGCGCCCCATGGAACGCCTGTATATTGATTATGTGGGACCCTTCCCCCAGTCAAAGGGTAATGCCAACAAGTTCATCTTTGTGTGTGTAGATGGTTTTACAAGATTTTCCTGGTTATTTCCGACTAAGCTGGCTACCGCTCAGTCAACTATTACTTGCCTAAATTCTATTTTTGCTTCTTTTGGTCCGTGCCAATACATTGTATCTGATAATGCTAAGGCTTTTACATCTAATTTATTTCGTAAATTCTGTTTTGACTTGTCCATCTCTCATGTAACTACTTCCGCTTATTACCCTCAAACATCTCTGGCTGAACGGGTTAACCGTAATCTCAGGTCCGCACTTATTGCCTATCATCATGAAGATCATTCTAGGTGGGACACGTCCCTGCATTGGTTAGCTTTTGCTTTGAATTCGGCGGTTCATGAATCACACAAATTTACTCCAGCTTCTTTGATGTTTAAGTTCGTTCCCAACACGCCGCTCTCTAACCTCTGGTCTCTGAATGACATTCTGCCCGAGACAATAGATCCGGACAACATTAAAGATCTTTGGAAGAAGGCTAAAGCCAATCTTAAAGTGTCTCATGAAAAGGTTAGGGAAAGGTATGATCGTGGACGGAGACCCACCCCTTTGAAGGTAGGTGACCAGGTTATGGTCAAGAATTTTGTTCCCGCGGGCAAGCTTGCCCCCAGATTCCATGGGCCATGCATCATTCTCGATTTTCTCACACCGGTTACATTGTTACTAAGCAATCCAGCCACCGAGAGGATATTTAGGGTTCACCTGTCCCAGGTGAAACCGGTGTAATTTCTGTGTTAACTTGCTTCATATTATTCTGAAAGGATATGAAGGTTATATTTTTTTTGTGTTTCACTTTTAAGGCATTCTGCCCCTTCTATAATATTTTGGTTTTAGATGTAAGCCTTTTGTAAAACCCACCCCGATCCGTTAAACTGCCATCCTGTTCTTGCCACGGCCATTACCACGCTCCCGTCTCCTGCTCCACCTTACACTGTGGCTTCATAATAGTAAATGCCATGGATATCTACACGCCGCTGGCCCCTCAACCTCTCCACAAGCCTGTACCCTCAAAGAAGATGATAGTCCAACAAAATTCTGCCGCCTAGCTTTAATGTTTCAGCGCCCCCGCAGCCGCGCAGCGCCGTGCAGCGACTGGGGAGGGGGATGGGCCCCCTCCTCTCCAGCGAGGACGACATGTGCACGGCGAGCCGGAGCTCTCCTCCCGGCCAAGGCTGACGTGCGGCGCACGACCTGCTACTTGCCCGCAGCCTGTATATGTTCACCGCGGGCGCGGCGTGCTTCAAAACCTCTGCTCCCCTCATAGTGCGGGCGAGCGGTATCTCAGGGTACTTGAGGGGTCCGAGCGGCCTCCTTTTGGACGCAAGCTGCAACGGCCGGTCCGGCCATCCAACTTCATCAACATCAACTACATGGACAG
The DNA here is from genome assembly GCF_040414725.1 of Anabrus simplex. Lineage (NCBI taxonomy): Eukaryota > Metazoa > Arthropoda > Insecta > Orthoptera > Tettigoniidae > Anabrus > Anabrus simplex. The sequence goes on from NC_090266.1 coordinate 882,426,130, forward strand.
TTACTATAAGAGATAACTACATTTGGGAATTCAACAGCAATATTTGGTGGACCGTGCAAAAAAATTTTCTTCACTTCTAAGTATTAAAAGTTTATCTGCAGAAATTCAAATTCTACAAACTTAAAGACTTTCATTCACCTGCAACAACAACATTTTGAAACTGAATTAAGAAATCTTTTAAAGGCTTCTGCTATCTATCTTCGTATCAACATCATTACTTGGACTTTGTTTCAAACTGATTTCATGTGTCACCCCTGGAGGAACTTTTGGGGGGGGGGAGGTCTGTACCGGGCGGTACACCTCTACACCGTTTATTTAAAAGTTGCACCAGTTGAAACTCCTCTTCTGGAGGAAGGTTGAACTTTATCTACTCTATTAATTCTCTACTTTCTCAGAAGATGTCACCACGTGGAAAATTTTGAGTTTTTGAACTGTGTCACTTTTGATGTGTTTTTGTTTCGCTTGAAGTAAGAAGTGTGAACTTTCTCTTCTAGAGGACACTACTGAAGATCAACAATAGCGCACCCTAGTGCGGAGTCAAAGAACTATTTTGTTTGAGAAATTTTTATTTCAAAAGTTTGTTTCTTGTTAAATTTCTTTCTGTTATTGTTTAAGTTGGCTGTATACCCCTCTTTTTCCCCTTGTTTTAGATTTATCCAATCCCGAATTTCTTTTAGTAATTTCTGACCAATCTGGTGTATCTTCCCCCAACTTGTATCTGTTGCGGGGTCCTATCCAATAAAAACATTGTGGGCGGGTGTTTTCATTCCCCTAACGCCTAGAAACTTCCGCGAGAGTATATAAACTGCTGATTTTAGGGTCTCCGGGCCACTGCTGTTCCATCTTTCAGTGTATTAAGTACATAGCAGGAGGCGGGAAGCGCCTCTTTCCTCGGCGGCAGTCAACAATAAGGTAATGGCCGATTAATAAATTCTTTCTTTTCTTGCTCAGCAGTTTAACTTTCGGGGCGGGTTCTAAGCGTTCAACCATGTAACCTTTTCCTAAAATGTAAAAACAACTGGTATCTATTCTATTTTAAAACTACATATCGGGATAGAGAGTGCTTAACCCTCTCGAGCTCCCACTCACATCGTCTTGAGGTGAACTTATTCTCTCAACCAATTCTTCCGTAATGTAATGTAAATTGCTATTACGTCACCTCTGTAGTATGGGATTAGCCCTTGCATCAGTGGCCTAAGAGCCAAAGTAGGTCTTAAAAATCAAAGTGTATTAGGAGTGCAAGTTCGCCTCCTCTCAAATTGTTTTAGAGGTCATTTAATTAACCTGCTTCTCATTTAATAGACCTCAGTAGATTGGGTATTTTACCCCTGTGTTTATGTCCGTTGAGGACAACTTGAAGGTGGAGTTTGGTGTGGCCTAGGAGAGGCTTAAATTAAAGAGCGTGTGGCTCTTTTGGAAACGGAGTGTTGTATGCCTCGAGGAGGCTTTACTGTGTAATTTGGAGCAAGGGCTCCAGGGTTTGATTGGGGTCTTCTGCCCCTTTGTTAAAATTTGTAAATCGGAAAGTTGGGAACTCAGGGCTCGAAGCCCAAACTCTGTAATCCCTGTAATTGTACATTTCAAATTGTGTTTCGGCTACTAAGTACCTGTTCTTTGTTATTACTTAATATTGAAAAGGAAATATAACCTTGTTAACTTTTACATTAACTTTGATTCCGTAGTTTGAGACCCATTCACGCCCGCACCTTCTTACACCTCTACCTACCACCAAAACACGGTAACAATTACCAAAACGATATTGCAATTGCATTAAATTATTTTCTTCATTAGGGTTTTCTTTATTACACCACCAATACGCTTCTATATGTTTATGGAAGCATTGGCCGAATGAAGTATTCGGCCCATGTCGCTACTGGAAATCAATTTTAGATAAATATTCCATGAATGCCTGATTTTTCTAGGCTGTTCTGAATATTTTGGTGGTTACCTCATTGTCATGTTCAGAAGACTGAATGAAAGAGACTTCCAAATTATTCATTTTGCAGCAGTTAATATGCTTGTGGCAGCCTAATGAATGGAAGACATTTTACGTTCTTTTTCTCGTAGTGAAGTAATTTTAATATTCACCAAGTAGTTTGAACATTTGCCCGTGCCTTAGAAATATTTATATCTTGTTTGCTCTAGTACGGGTCCAAATTCATTACTTCATGGCATGTTTTACACCTAAGCTCCTTATTTTACACGATTAAACAGTCATTCCTTGGCATAAATCAGCCTGTTTGCTGTGGAATCCAACATTAGGGAAGAATTTCATTCGAATCAGCATGTTTGGTAGCCACAGCCACGTGATCAGATTATACAGATTCGATCGCAGCATTTTTCCCCAAACTTGTTTTCAGCATACTACATTCACTCGGTTCTCTCATAAAGTTTCAATTTCCTACCTTCCGGAGAGGAGGAGAAGAACTGAATGATTTTGGAGGCATTTGGTTTGATCAAGGCCATAGGAAACAAACCAGTTCGTGTACAGAATGCACAACAGACGCAACTACAGCACACAATACAACTAAGTGAACAGGAAGTGAAATGAAAATGATCACAGCCTCACGAAGGAATTTTAAGCGACAATCATGTACAGTCGAATGAGTAGTTCTCTCGAACCAGATCGATACCATATACTTCATAACACGATCGATGACTATGGATGAGAGTTAATCTATCAACCCTTCCTGATGTCTAAAACATGGCGGACCAGATGAAAACACGGATTGAGAACGCTCTCAAAACGATAGTTAGTATTACAGAAACAGGTGGTTTCCTTAAGGATGAAAGGAAAGAAAACATAATAAAAGCGGTAAGCTATCTGAGAAACTGCTTTGATATGTTACCGGTGACTAATGTAGTGAAGGACAAGAACAACGAAATGATTGATTCTGAAAGCGAGGTTATGGAATACCAAAGAGAAGGCGTATGAGAGGGAGAAGACAGTTTTATTCCGAGACAACTAGCGCCATCTGATGGCCACAACCAAGTACCAGCAAGTAACTCCAACTGTCAGCTTCTACCATCTAGCGGCCACACCCAAGCAGGAGAAGGTAGATCGACCTCGGAACAAATAGCTTCATCTCCTGGCCACAACCAAGAACCTACAAACAGCAACAACAATCAACTTCACACATCTGACGGCGGAATGCAAAGCTCGCATTTATTTGAACGGACAACCCTGCTCATTCAGCAAAACAAAGCCGTGAGCAATGAAACTAAGGATCTAGCGGATTTAAAAGAAACCGTAAGATATATGGTGGACTTCATAACGAATAAAATAAATATAATTATTGAAAAAATTACGCAGACCCTGAATAGGAATGCAGTGCTTACTCACAAGGATAATGAAGAACTCCATAACAAAACAGGTTGAAGGGATAACGATCATAACTATAGAGGAGAAACAGAATGGACAACTGTAATAAATAACAGAAACACACAAACCATCAGAGGGACAAGGGCTCAAGAAGATGATCTACAAACTGCTGACAAAATGGCATGGCTTTACGTAGGCAATCTGAAAGGAAACGCAACAGAAGAGAAGGTTAAAAAGAACCTAGAGGAAAATGGAATAATAATATCCATTGTGAAGAACTTCACACACGAAGTGAAAACAAGGCCTTCAAAATAGGTTTCCCTTTCAAATTCCTTGAAGATGCTGTACGACCGGAATTCTGGACAAATAGAACATTTCGTTTTCGGAGAGCAAACCGTGCTGAAGGAGGAGAACTACAATAAATATACACATATCCTCCTATGGAACATTGAAGGCCAAAAAAAAAAAACCGCTCTGCCTCTTTCCAATAGAGATACTAAGCAACTACAACGCCATTATACTGACAGAAACATTCTTAACACAGGATTTCAACGTTCAAGAATATTACGGAATTCATTCATTCGCCCGTCAGACCACAGGAAGACCAGCAGGAAGGGTCTTCATCTTTCTCAAACCGAACTTAGGGAAAATAAAACAAATAATAAAAGAAGAAAACAATTATCGTAAATACTAACCTACTATCAATCATTGCCATGTATATTTAACCACATATGTCAACAGAGGACACAATCAAAAGAATAACAGAGGCCTTGTCCCAAACGCAAACATATGATAGAGTAATCTTCGCAGGCGAACTAAATGCAAGAATAGACAAACCAACCGTCAGAAGAGGATTGATTAAAGAGGCACTGGAAGAAGCCGGCTATGTCCTTGTTAATCGTCCCTACATGAAAACGTGCATAGCCTCGAATGGAACCAGCGCAATAGATTTAGTCTTTTACAGAGGTACATACATTAAAATATTCAGTCAAAAAGCATTATGAACTTCAGCCATAGCCCCGATTAGGAAATATATACCAATCTCGACAGTCTTTGAAATCACTCATAAAGATCAACTGCCAATACAACCAAGGAAGAAAATATCCAGGAAATTAGATCCAGAGAATCTAAGACATATCAGTGATGAAATAGATGAAGCAAGGCTATTAGTTCAACGACATGAACTAACTGAAGCAGTGGAAATGTGTACAAGAACCCTTCAATCGTGCCAAACTCACACGAAAGTAAGGAGATCACAACCATTGTTCAATAGAGACTGTTACAATAAACGGAAAAAGACCCTGCTAGCACTACATCGAGGGAAGAACACATCGAACCCGAGTCACCTGCCAAATACGCCGAACAAAGAAGGAAATACAAATCACTAATCAAGAACACAAGAACGGAGTACATTGAGGAAGACTCCAGGAGACATGTTGCAAACGCCCAAAATGACCCATTCCTAGTGCTTAGGAAACCAAAAATTTCAGCAACAAATAATATCTCAATGGAGTCATGGGAAAACCATTTCAAAAGCATTATCAACCTCCAACACCGATCAACAGCTTTTGAATTAACTCCAGTAACAATGACGGGAAATCACACACCCATAACGAGGCAGGAAATATATAATACAGTAACAGCAGCGAAAAATGGAAAGGCCCCCGGCCTAGACAGCATCTGCACAGAACATCTGAAAGACTCTCTACCTGTCATGCTAGACTACTGGGTAGAACTATTCAACACATGCATGCACACTGGGGAAAGTCCAGATCAATGGAGATTGTCAACAATCAAAATGATGTTTAAGAAAGGAGAAACTGAAAATCCTGATTTATATCGAGGTATAGCCCTCGAAAATACATCATTCAAAATCTTCATGAAAATCTTAACAATTACATTAGTTATGTCTATATAAGGTTTAGAGTCCTAATTGTAATTAAGCCTGATATATAAATGTCGTATTTATCATGTCGGTTTTATTTCATGCATGCAACACGAATTTTAAATTATAAATCATAATTTTCCCTCAAAAATAAATTTCAAATAATAAAGAAAATTCAATTTAACAAAAATCATAATTTCTTTCCTACATTACTCTAAAATGAAATAATATGTAAATGAAGACAGACTAAACATTCGTAAAAATTTTGTGAACTAGCGTCCGTTCAAGCAAACTGATCAATTTGTAGCCCATTCGAAATATGAAGCGGTTCAGCAAATGTCATCCAGATGCACCAAGATTTATTTTAATCTATGGTACTGGTGTGCTCAATATGCATAGATGGCTGAAATATCTTGTCTAATAAATTGTCAATATCAACTCCTCCTCAGTGGACGTTATGGCGAGAAAGGGTGCCTGTTAATTTTAAAAAATCTTCACATGCTACGTTTCTTATCCATTTCTCTTCTTATCTCGTTGATTGCTTGGAAGTTAGAAGGTTTGTTTTCCGCGTCCAATTAGGCTTGCAGAAGAAGTAGACTCCCAGATACCAGAAAATCAATTCGGCTTCCGAAAGGGAGGAAGCACACTACATGCCGTAAAATACCTAATAGAACAAGTCCAAGATACATTGAGGCATCCACGAAAGAAATATTTTGTAGTCTTCGTAGACTATCGTAAGGCTTTTGACCTTGTTGATAGAGCAACACTCGTCCGGAAACTCAATTACCTAATAGGGGCTACACATCCGATAGCAATCATAATCACGAATATCCTCAAATATAATTATGTCCAAATATCAGACAACATAACCCTATCCAAAAACGTAATCCTAACAAACGGAGTTCTACAAGGTGACCCAACCAGCCCAATTTTATTCTACATCATGACAGCAGACATCACAGAAATAATCATAGATACTTCAGCATTGCTTATACTTTACGCAGATGATGTGGCAATAGGCTCAGAAAACATAGAAGAGCTCTAAGAGGTCCTCAATAGGCTCACATCATGGGCAGAAAGAAAAGGTTCGCAAATAAACCACAACAAAACTAAACAAATGACCTTTAGGAAAAGAGGAACACATGCACCTAAAAATACAATAACCATGCACAACAAACCTCTAGAAGTAATGCCGAAATTCAAGTACCTTGGAGTCATCCACCAAACTACTCTAACATCCTACGTCAAAGAAAGAGCAGCCGCAGCAATAAAAACCTTCTACAACATTCAACAACCACAACAAATATCATTGGGTACAGCAATGCTACTGTTCAGGACAGCCACATCACCAATAGCAACCTATGGAATTAGCATCACCTAGGAAAACTCACACTCAGCGACCTGATGACAATAGAAAAGTGAAGGCCCGATATCTCAAGAGAATTCTAGGCATTAGGAAGTCAGCCCCTTCAAGGTTAACATATATTCTAACCAAAGAGGACTACTTCATTGACGATATCAAAACACAGTTTTGTCTACCAAACACCAAGCCCTACGAGAATGCACGCCACACTTAAAACGAGAAAAGAAATACTATTTGGTCCGACTTCTACTCCACGGACGCCACAATGACGGAAGAGTGGAAGCAAGTAAATTACCGTAATAGAATGACATGGTATATTTCCAGAATATTGCTTATATGAGTTGGTGCATAGACGCAGAATTCGAGGCTCGTGGCGAACGTGAATTTAGCAGGTGAATTTTCGTAGTGTGGCAGCTCTGAGTTTACTACACTATCTCTACCAGTTCAGTAGTTCCTTGTGAGTGTTAGTGAAGTGATTGGTGAAAGCGTAAGGCAAAAATTCAATAAATTAATAATGCCACGCAAGGTGAAGCAAGTGCCAATGGAAGCCATAGTTAAGCAGGCCGTACAAGAAGCGCTGAGCAGCAAGGAGACACTTGGCACGCTTGTCAACCTTACCCAGGACCAGGTAACAAAGTCAGTTGTTGATCAATTAAAAGAGACTATCAATTTTAATACCAGTGTAATTGAAGAACTTAGGAGGGCTCTGGAGGAGCGGGACAAAACAATCAGTGATCTAAAAACTGAACTGCAGGATAAAACTGACTGTTTGGAACAATATCAAAGAAGGCAGTGCCTACGTGTGTTCGGTATACCGGAAACTGCGGACGAGAACACTGACAACTTAGTTCTAGACATTGCGAAGGAAATCGGGGTCAGTCTTTCCGTGGATGACATTGATAGGTCTCACAGGGTTGGGAAAATCCAGAACGGGCGTCCGCGACCTATAATTGTCAAGTTTGTATCATACCGTAAGAGAAACGCTATGTTCACGAACAAAAAGAAACTTAAGGGCTCGAATAAAACCATCCGCGAGGACCTAACCCCAGCAAGACTCCGGCTTCTTCAGGACGCAGTCGCAAAATTTTCCGTCCAAAACGTATGGTCTAGAGATGGGATCATATATGTAAAACATGGGAACCGAAAAATAGCCATTACTAATCGTTCAGATTTGAACAGTATTCACTAGCCATGAGCAGACTCTCTGCAATATAAGGACCGTCATAGTTATTTTAGTTCACTTAAGTTAATTTTCCACATAGTTGTAGTGTTGATTTAGGTGCTAATCTTATAGTTGTAGTAGGTACTTCTTACTATCAGTTGCCATAATTTAACTTTCAAGTTGGCAGCATTTAGCAATCAGGAAACAAATGTCTCTAATTTCAGCCTCCTTTCACCACTGTCCCAGGCAGGTCATTACCCCGTCGTGCCAACCCCCTCAAAGAATACCGCTAACCGTCTCAAAGACATTCTTGCGCCCTACCCTATTTCTCTACAAATAGCACATGTCAATGCACAGAGCATTGTCCCATATTTCTCAGAATTCTCCGAAATATTTTCAACCTGTAATCTGCATGCTATAATGATTTCAGAATCATGGCTGCGTCAGTCTATCCCTTCAGCACTGGTTAAAATGAGTGGATACACTTTAATTAGGAACGATAGAGAAGGAAAGCCTGGAGGCGGAGTCGGAATGTTCATACGTGACGATTTGAAATACAAGGTAATAGTCAAATCGCCAAGCGAATACTCTCACAGACCGGAGTTCTTGTTCGTGGAAATTGAAATTCGTGGTACGAAGTGTTTACTCGATGTAGTGTATCGCCCACCGAAGACCGGAAACACAACGGATCTAGAGGAAGCCCTACAGGATTTAATATCCAGGTATGAACACATGGTTTTAATGGGAGATTTTAACAGTGACCTGACAAATGAAACTACTGAAACTAGGCGACTAACATGCATGTTTTAATACATTAATATGACAATTCTGCCCTTACAACCCACACACCATGTTGCAACATCGCACACACTCCTTGATCTAATCGTTTTAAACAATAAAGACCGTATATTGTCACATGGACAGATGCCTGTGCCAGGCCTTTCCCGCCATGATATGATATACGCTGCATACTCTTTGAAGTGTCCAAAATACAAGCCTAAGATAATCACATACAGAGATTTCAAAAATTTGAACGAAGAAGCCCTCATTGAGGACGCTCTGAGCACACCATGGCACACAGTTCAGTACGTAAAGGACATTGACGACAAAGTATCACATTTTAACGAACTTCTCTTAACTTTATACGACAGACATGCCCCATTACGTACTGCTCGAGTAAAGCGACCCTCTAACCCTTGGCTCAATCAAGAAATTCGTGATCAAATGAAAGACAGAGACGTAGCCTATAGCTACTATGTGAAATATCCAACACAGGACAATTTCGAGAAATATAAAAGACTCCGAAATAAAACAACGCAGATGATAAGAAACGCTAAAATACGCTACTCGTACGAAGATTTAAATACACATAACTCTGCGGCTGTATGGAAAACTCTCCGCGATATGGGTCTAAATAAAACAAAGACAAAGGATAGTAACTGTAATGTACCATTGGACGATCTGAATAGTTATTTTAGCTCAAGAAACGTCCTGACGAACGGAAATACCAAGAGAGCCAATATTGACAAAATATCATCAAAGAGGAAGCATGGTGGAGAAACATTCTACTTCTCTCATGTGACTCCAGGTGATGTAAAGAGCGCCCTCAATGACATAAAATCAGGGTCTACCGGACACGACGGAATAAACCTGTCCCTTTTAAGAAAAATTCTAGACATAATTCTTCCTACAATAACGCACATTATTAACACCTCTCTGATGACGGGAATCTTTCCTGAAAAATGGAAAAATGCCATCATCAGACCCTTGCCGAAAAATAGTACCCCTATAACCTTTGACGATTACCGGCCTGTTAGTATCCTCCCTGTACTAGGAAAAGTACTAGAAAAACTAGTACACAAACAAATGACAGACTATCTCTTACATCATAACTTACTCGACAGATATCAATCAGGGTTCAGATCGAATTACAGTACCAACACAGCATTGGTAAAAGTAACTAACGACATTCAGCTAGCAATGGATAACGGACAAATGACAATTCTAATTCTTCTCGACCTTACAAAAGCATTTGACTGCGTAGACAAAGACATTTTACTAGCCAAATTAGAAACGATGAAATTTTCTAATAATGTATTATGCTGGGTACGTTCCTATCTCAGCGGACGTAAACAATGTGTGTCAGTGGGAGACAATATGTCTAGATGGCTAAATACGGAGATGGGGGTAGCACAGGGTGGGGTGTTATCGCCGCTTCTGTTCTCCCTATACATGAATGACCTATCAGAACAACTGACGAACTGTAAGTATCACTTATATGCTGACGATATCCAATTGTATATTCATACCAAGCCGAATGACATACAAGAAGCAACCATGAAATTAAACGAAGACCTATTTAACATTAACGAATGCACTAGTGGCCACTACCTGATGGTAAACCCATTAAAATCTCAAGCCATCATAATAGGATCTAAAAAAGAGCATGCCAAGTTAGAAAGTATCAATATACGGGTTATCAAGATCAATGAAACACCTATAACACTGAAAGACTCCGTTAAGAACCTTGGGATAATTTTTGATAAGTATTTAAGTTGGTCAGAGCACGTAACAAAAATTTGTCAACGTGTATTCGGCTCATTACACTCACTGCACAAACTGAGGGACTTTCTTCCTGTCAAAATCAGGAAACTGCTCGTTCAAGGACTAATTCTACCAATATTTGATTATGGTGACATAGTAAAACCCTTTCAGACTGAGTACGCACAATTGTGCGGGTTCGTATTTTAGTTATCCCTGACCGTATTTGATGTTTTTTCGGCGCTACACCGGACTGCAGTGATTGTGCAGGACACGTGGCGTGTATTTCAATTGATTTTAGTATGCGCTTGACCGCCAGGGCGAAGGAAGAAGAGTTTAAAAAGCACAGTTGATCGGCGAGATGGCAGGAAGCAGTAGTGCCGAAAGTAAGTATTTATTTACTGCGTTTATATTAATCCAGAAGCTTTACTGAATACCCGAATATATTCAATGAAGTGTGTACATTGGTTAGTGAACGTAAATTTTGAAGCTACACCATCGTACGTGATACAACGAGGTTTTGAATTTTGATACGCACAATTGTGTGGGTCCTGTTTTTCGGATGTTAGTTTTTATTTTGTAAAATAAACTATTAATATGTGTATTGAGGAGCATTTTAGTCAGTTCTTGACGTACAAACAAAAATTCACACCTCCAGTTTCCTTTCAGGTCTGAACGGGCTATAATAACATAAGTTATTCACTTGGTTCCAAACTTCAACGGGCGCATGTTGCCTGCATTCGATTCATTCTAAATGTTCCGCTCCATTCCCACATCAGCCCATTCCTCCATCAGCTGTCCTGGTTAAGATTATGCGATAGACGCAAGCACCATGCTGTTTCTCTTCTGCACAAAATACTACGAACAGGTAAACCAGACTACCTGAGAATAGATTTTAGCTACCTCTCTCCCTCAGGCAGAACACCCGCAAGGTCATCAATACGATCCCTGTTGTCCATCCCCATTCACCACAGTAGGATGTATAACAACTCATTCATACCAGGGACCATACGTTCCTGGAATTCCCTCCCGGCTGAAATTAGAGACATAAGCAACCTAAAGGTATTCAAAAGAATGTGTTGGAACTTTTATCTACAATCAGAATAATTTACTCCAAGAAGTACCCTCAAATGTTAGATTAAGTCAAATGAATAAAATGTAAATGTAAGATTAGTGACATTGACAATTTTCGAGGTATAGTTTTAATAATAGTAAATACTATAAATTCATTTTAAAATGTTAAAAACAAATTATTAAATTACATTTCACGTTAATTTTAAATTATATTAAACTTATTTTTAATTTTAAGTAGTTATAATGTTCTGTTTACTCAGGTGTACAATTATATGGTTTGGCATAATAGCAGGCTTCATAGCCTGAGCCCCGCCATGTACAGAAAGACATTAATAAGTAAATAAATACATTTATAAAGGAACGGCGTGTGTTATTGTCTGTCAAACACGGGTGATAGTGTGACTTAACGAATTCAGACTGAGAGTAGGCTAAGAATTCAGTAATTTTTTCTTGGTCTTTCGGAGAGAAACCTAAGCACAACTTAAAATAGTAATTTTCTGTTTTAACAATGATATATTTAGATGTTATAAGACTTATTATTTAAAATTTCCTTTACATCAAGAAAATGTCCATACAGATCCTTTCTCTCAGAGGAAAATACTGTTGAAAAAGCTGCTCTGTTAATAATTGACTGAGGTGGCATTTGGCATTACCATGTTCGTCTCGCCCTATTTCCTTATCCATATGTTAATTCACAACACAATACAAGGATCAGAATTCACAAACCTTTATGTCTAAATACAGTAATGGGTCGAATACGGTATAACACTTTTTTAACATAAAAGGTAATAATAAGTACCGCAATTACCTTCTATGCACAGTAAAAAGAAATAAAAGCTCAATTTTATGAAGTACTATTATCATTCCCCACTTCTATTTACTCGCTCACGGAAGTCACCGCGTACATTACAGCTGAATTCGGAGTCACGAATAAACCATAATTCTTCATGCTTTGACATATTTTTCATTTTGTGTCTTACGATCTATTGCTGGTTGGGTTGGCATAATCGTCTTAAAGAGTTCAGTTTTGGTTACTATTTCAGTCGTGGCAGATCGTGCTGAAAGGAGTGAGGACTTTCTTATTGTAACGTATGGCATTGTAGGAAAGACGACGATATGTATAATAACGGCGGAACATCTAAGAAGCATTCAGAAGATCGAGGAAAGGAACAATGCGAAAATTGACTGGATTTTTACGGGATTTGTACAGGTGAAATGAAAAGGGGCTATCAATTAGATGTGGCATAGAAATTAAACGTTCCGGTATGGCTTCTGCCAGACAGGCGATTTTAAACGTAACAATTTTACATCGAAAGATGCAAGCACAATGCATAGTGGTTTGAAATATCATGTGGCTAAACACTTTCAAAAGTATCGCAAAATATAGAAGAACACAGCTGTCCTCAAGGTAAAAAAAAACAGACCAATTGATAACGAGCGATACTCTTCTAGTAACGAAAAAACTATTAATAGCTCCACGTACGATGAGCAACGAACCGTACTATAAGACAGATATGATCAATTTCCGACCACTGGATGTGTCCAGCACCTCCCCTTATCGTTTCTGTTTACAATATCGTTTAACATCCTGGAATAATCCTATCACCTTTGATAGTATAAATTCTGTCATAACTTTTCAAACCACCATTAACTTGAAAATGCATGATGATCCAGACCGTGGTCCAAGAGCAAAGACAACTATGTTAATGATAAATCGTGAAGCCAGCTCATTCCCAAACCTTCATCGTTTAAGGCACAGATAACTCAAATTATTCAACGAAAAATCTAGTCAAGGTGAACTGTATAATACATTATATTCTATTCCGCAAAATCTGTTGCTGTACGTTCAGAAACGTCTGCCTGGCCGTAGGCTATCAGAATTTAATGCAGGCCAGAGGAATGTAAATAACTGGTGCAGCATCCAGATTTCTTATGAAGATGTCAAACTGCTAGTGCACAATGCCTACCGAAAGATTTTCCTGATAAATTTGCTCACTTTCAAAAAACCTAATATAATAAAACCAAAGAAAATCCTAAATTATTTACATTAAAATAACACTTTGTTTTTATATTTTAAGGGATGATTATGTTATCTTAGATACAGGAGAACTTGAAAATAGTATAATTAAATTACTATATAATTTTTCTAGTAAATCCCGGGTTACCTTCCATTAGGAACAATACTACTTTATTTACAGAAATGAAGATGTACTGTACCATTACGCTCAGTCATTAACAAATGATATTTAACGCAGAAATAATACTTCGCAACATGACGCCAACTGGAAGGGCGCGATGCCATATAGAACGCGGAACTCAGAAGGTGATTCCTTAGGCGATGCACGAGTGAGACAGAATATGTTGAATGGAGAAAGAGAGATAAGAATTTGTTTGGGGAAGCACCATGCCACCCTAACAATATTTTTAAGCGGGAGCAGTCAGGTTCACCACATCACGGAATTTGAGCGATATCTCCTCTATCTGAAGGTTTTTCCAGGATGATAAAAGGATGGAAATTATCTCCAGAATTTTGTGAAGCCAACGATGCATTTAATGCTGTTAACAAATAATTAGATTAATAACTACGTAGTAAGCCGACTACCGTGGGAAACTGTTTAGTGGCTGCATGCCAAACTCAAGTTGTTTCCAGGGGCTTTCCCGGGCGTCACGTGCCTTCTTGCCTCCTATAAGAGCTGAGAGATGTGGAAGGAGGGGATTCATTCGACGACAAGACCGCTGTCCGTGCGTGTCGCGCGTCTGCTTGCATTTACGCCAGAAACCTTTGTTTAGGACAAAGACAGTGAATAATGAGTGCAGTTGCGCTAACTTTGTTTCAGTGGATCGGTAATAATCTTTCCGGTAGTAATTCAAGTGTAAGATAACATTTAGATGCTTTGCAGTGAGGTCGCGAGTGCCTAATAAACTGACGGTAAAGAGTGCCGTATTTATAGACTTCATTATGAAGCGGTGAGGGTGAAGTTGGCGAAGTGCAAAGGAAGTACCAATAATAATAAGATAGAGCAATCGGTATTATTCCTGCTAGACTTAAGAGACTGGATCAGTTGAGCAGCAAATAGTAAATTGCCTCGAATGACTCAGTGTTGGTTTCAGTTTTGAGGTAGCAGATAGCCAGTACTGATTCCCATTTCAAAATGGAATAAAATATATCGGGAGATGGTGTGCTGTGAATAAAGTAGATATTTCATTCTAGTAAAGACCTGCGACGTGTGCAAGACGTGTGGTACGACCTTCCGGCCACAAACCCCAGAAGACGACCAGCGAGCCATCCTTACAGAAGATGTCATGAACGAGCTACACATGGAGACTGGACCTAGAGGATCGACCCAGGACCATACTACTACCATGATGGCTTAAGCAGGCGCAGTCAACCCGGATGGATGGATGAAGAGGTCTCCAAAATGATAGATAAGTGAACCATAATCAATAAGCATGTGTTAGGATCGTGGGGTTCTTGCGCAGAAACACAGTGATTAAATTTGTAAATATTAGTAGGGGACGTGGTTACAGCCTAACAGGCTATGTATTAAGATGTTTTTATATATTCAAGTGTAAGGCACATATATTTTTATTGTAGTAAGCAAGGATTAAGTTAGGTTATGTGATAGGATGTAGTGTGCCATAGGGGAGCTTGTTTGTGTGCTTAGATTACTATTCCTTAGTGTCTGGCGTCGGATAAAATTTACTTGTAACTATGGGTTACTTAGGATAGTGTCTAATTTCTCTTCACTGAGAAGGAGAGTCAGACCTGTGTAACATAGCCTCTGCATACTGCCTGAATTGATTTTTTTAATGCTTGTATTTATTTAATCGACTGTGGGTGAATGGAACCACATCGTAGGCTGTGTAGTTAATATGTGCGACCCCGTTTTTACTCTGCCAAGCAAGGGCTAGATCCCTAGACCCGATGGTTACCAGGAACACGTCATATGTCTTGACGGTGATGTTTTATGTGTATAACAGGGCAAAATAATTTATGTGTTATAAATGAGGCCCATGGCGGTCTGTTACTTGTGTTGGATATATAGAATGTGATGTGATTCCTCACTCATTATGTGGCTATTGGTTTGACATGCGTAGATGAGGATAAAAGCCCTTTTGTGAAGCAGTTCTGAGCGCAAGGAAATTAAACCATGTGGTCACTGCCGGTTGTGTTTACATTTTTTTTTAGTGAGAGGAGGTTTTACTGGCGAGTCAAGGAGGTCATTCACCAACCCGGCACGACGGGGGATCGCGGCCATTTTTAAAAGGCGAGGTTATGAGGAATTCTTTTTTTTTCAGGCAAGACGTGTATGTGACAGCGATTCTTTCTTTTGTTTTTCTTTATTTGTCAATAGAGGTGTGTCTTACGTATGAACTTGGCACTAAGGAATTAGTTGTGTTAGTATATCTTGTAAATATAATGATTGCTTAATGGACCTGAGTTCGCATCCATATATATATTTCTATGCGGGATAGAGAGAGATATGCCTGTCGTGGTAGATTCGAACTTGCTATTTGTGTGTGTACTCCCCTATATGTGCGGGGATCCCTTGCATTGGCTTTATTTCTGCGAGACAGTTCCGATCTTAGCATCATATCTTTTTATTTTGTAGGTCTATTGGTGCTGTTCCATGTAGGGGACTTGGGGGGTTCACTGATCTACTCCTCCGCGCAGAATCATCGAGCTATTTTATGTTGTCCTTGGAAATTATAGATGTAAGCCTTTTTTGGCATTTATCTTTTGCACTACGAGTGCAATCTATTGTGAAGAAAAATTGGATATGAACATAGAAAGTTATGCTTTGTAAAAGTATATATTTAAAATGCAACTGAGTTCCTCGTTTCATAATTAAGAGAATAGAGTAAATTTCCTAACACCTATACTCTCGTCGCCAGAACCCAGTCATTGACCGTCTGCCGACTGCAGCTAGTCTGGTGCATTTATTTAGTAATAGGTAAGCAGGTAAGTTCGATTATGCATTGTTATTTACGCCCCGTAGGGTATAGTGCCTTAAAATATTAACATTGTGATACCGCCACTCTCTAAAACATACTAGCTCCCAAAGTGACGAAAATACAACTTTAAAATATTTACTTCCCAAGTAGACCAATACTCTAATAAAGGTATCTGTTGCATATTAAAAGTATTTTTTCGCATAGTAACTCTTGCGTTTGATTTTAGTGTTACCAACGAAAGTAATATATTGAATAGCAACGTACAACACATCAGGTAATGAAACCTAGTGACTAGTCAGTGCCAGCAAGAATCAAAACGGAATGGACAGTGTTAAAAGGAACTTGTGCAGCATGATTGAATGTTCTGCATTGACCTTATCAGAAAAATGGTGTTCGTAGTTGTATCTTTTATCACAACACAACTCCAATTAACGTGGTTGTATTTTATAAGGGCTGGCTTTTAGCTCCTTGATACATGAACATGACAAACAAATTTTCTCGGAAGAAATTTCTTTCAAGAAACCTGATCCCGTTGTTGAAAAAAGTAGATATGGGTTTGCAAAAGAATTCGATGTATGTCCTCAGTCAACTTCCCAGAAGGGATAGTGATATATTTATTCTTAAAAAATTTGGACAACAGGGAAGTCGCTGTAAATCCCATAGATTTCAAATTATAACTGTACAGTGTTAGTGACTAAGAGGTGTAATGTAAATCTTCTACATCACATAATATAATTTACATTAATCACTGCCCAGTATGACTCAGCTCTTAAAACTCTACATTATTTGATGACAGGCAAGTGAAGCCTTAGATATTTCTTTAGTTCGTTCAGGGGATCGGTTGACTACAAAAATGAAAGTAGAAAACCGTCTGAAGGTACAAAATCTCTTCTGGGCACAAAAGCAGTTTCGTGTGCAGGACATTCCATGTGTTGCAGTGCAAGTGAGTGCAACTCCGCTAGTTGCTACTTAAGTGTTCTCGTCGCTTCTTCGTAGTTGTATCTGTATTGGGGGTTAAGATCTCAAGTGAGCAGCACATCAGTAATTACCGTCCTCTACTTTCCTTCCCCTCCATTCCCTTCCATGCTCATGAATCGGCTATGGTTTGTGCCATATGTTAGTAATTTACCTCTAAAAGGCTGACATAAGTCTGTCTTACCTTTTTGTCGAATAGAATAAGAAACATTGTGTAATGATGGTAGAATACAAAGCTGAATATGAGAAAATGTCCTTACCTATTAGCATTCTATGTGATACCATTGGATCCGTGCCCCTAGAAACTTTTAATGGCCTCGGAACAGCATCACGGGGTTGTGGTTCAGCGATACCGTGAGTGCGTAATAACTCTCCGAAATAACCTCTTAGCATCAGTGGGGATGGCGCCGCAACGTCACTCTTCAGCAATGGTTCAGATGTAGCTCGAGCTGGTGGTCGCACAGTGGTCTTATAGCGAGTTAAACTTGGTTCAGATCTGATCCCTTCTCCACTCAGAAACTCTCCAACGTCATAATATCTCCCTGTTGAAAATAACAGCACACACTGAGTCACTAAATCCTTCAGTCAGCTCAATTTGAACTATATATATAAACAGATTAAGCATGCAATAAATGGTATACAAAGCCTATTAAAACATATATTTACTTGTTAAGGCTATGTCTTGACTGTATACACTAAACAGTGCTGTCTACTTATGAACTTAAAGCATTCTCTATTATTGAGGCTTCCCCAAAAATCCAGATATCTTAACGTTACAACTAGGCTCAGGGTAACTCCTATAATGCCTCCTATTTCCTGTAAATGCTAAACGTGCAGAATAAAGGTGAGAATCTATTTAAGATAAATTGAAGCTAAGTAAAAGGCATTTGCTAGTGACTAGAGATGTTTATTCAAGCACCTACAATGGTTTTATTTATTTAAATTTTATTTCATATTAGATTTTACTTCGGTTTCTTAAGTTCTCAAAAGCAAGATGACACTTTCTAAATCATACTACACCTATATCCTCACATACAGCCTGTAAACCGCTGCATTAACAAGAAAGGACAACTCGAAACTCCTACACACAATGATCCAGAAGAACAGCAGGAATGAAGAGGTCAGAGAAAACGTAGGACTGCAGAAGATCCAAAAGGCAAGACCGAAGCGGTTTGGCCATGTGAAAAGAATGAGTGCCAATAGGCCTGCAAGAAAGGAGTATGAAAGAGAAATAAGGGGGAAGAGACTAGTGGGCAGACCAAGAGAAAATGGACATACTTAGTGAGGAAGGATGTAGAGGAGAGAGGTCAGGATTGGGAGCGGACTGTGAACGCAGAATGGTTCATGGACCGAACAAAATGGAAGGGGCTCGTATTCCACACCTGGGAAACTAGAGTTGGTCAAGGATGATGATGACGTCTCGAAAGTTGGTGGGGAGTAACTGGCCACGAATGATCGTCGGAACAGATGGTATACAATGTGGCAACTGTTTTGTTCTGCTACATGGAGACAAAGTGCACGCTACGGTATGCAATATTGAAACCGGCCTGGGTGAAATTCCTAGAGATATGGGTCAAGCTCTCAGGACAATTTTTGGAAAATTATACAAAGTAATCCTTGCTGGGAAAGTGCATTCACTCACTCACTCACTCACTCACTCACTCAATCACTCACTCACTCACTCACTCACTCACTCCGTACGCTTCTGAGGGACGTGAAGTTCCCGTGCCAATCTCACAATCCTCTTCCATCCTTTTCGATCTAGAGCCTGCTCTTCCTAATTATCAATTTGGAGGTTCCGGCTTACCTTGTTGATCTCCTCCTTCCAGGTGCTTCGGAGTCTTCCTGAAGGCCTTTCCTCATTAAGAGATCCTTCGTATAGATCTACTGGTGCTCTGTTATCCTGCATCCTCAGTACATGTCCGTCCCAGCTCAGCCTGTTGGATTCTATCACACTCATTATAGTGTGTTGTTGACGGAGGGTGTAAATTTCATAATTAGATCCTTTCTGCCAGCTTTGAGAGATGGGATCGAACCATGTACCAAATTTTTTTCTGTTAATTTTGTTCTCAGACACTTGCAACTGCTGTTGCTATTTCTTGGTTAAACTACATATTTGGGAACCATACAGAAGTACTGTTCGATTGATTGTATTGTAGATAATCATTTTGTATTCCTTGTTAAAAACTTGGAGCCTAATATAGGGCTCATAGAATAAAATGCCTTATTTGCATTCTTAATTCTAGCATGGTGCCCCTTTTTCCTTCGGTTTGGCTCCTCTACTCTTTTAAATATATTTTTCCCAATCTTCAAAAGCTATGTATCAACCTCCTCATGAGTCGGTCTCTGTACAACCATGTAATGTTTTTCTTTATCATTTACCCGTAAGCCAATTTTTGTTGCCATTTCCTCTAGTTCCAACTGCCTAATTTGTAATTCATTGCGGCCTATAGGAACAATATCAACCGCATATGCAAGGGCTTTATGCTGTCTGCCCAATATGATGCCAGCAGGTACAAGAGCTAATTTCCTGATAATCTTCTCCTGTGCAATTGAAGAGGAGATAGTGCATCCCCTTTTCTCAGACGAATTTTATTATGGAAGGAACTTGATTTTCTGCCCTTGAGCAAAACACAGCTAACAATACTATCCATAAACAGTATCCACATGATTTTACGGGAAAGCCAAACTCTATCATGATGTTCTACAACCCTTCTCTATGGACTGAATCACATGCCTTGAAGAAATGTATAAAGAGATAATGAACCGGCTCCTTGTGTTCCCTCGCCCTATCATTAATAGTCTTAATTGCAAATATGTTGTCTGTAGTGGATCTGTTACTACGAAAACCGATCTGATAGCCCCCAATAACATTTTTATCAAAGAATAAAAGACAGAGTTTTGTAGGCCGTGTTTACAAGAGATATGCCACGATAATTTTGAAGTTCTTCCTTATCTCCTTTATGAATTGGGAAAATAAGTGATTCCTGCCATTCTTGGAATAACTTCATCGTGCCATATACTTAGAATTACCGTATATATGTATTTATGTAATCTGTCTCAACCGTATTTAATAAGCTCAGCAGGAATATTGTCACTACCTGAAACTTTATTGTTTTTTAAACGTATACTTCTAATACTTCTTGATATGGTGGTTCTGGTATTTGTTCTTCTGATGGGGAACTAGATGGTTTACAAATACAGGTTTCTAGATAATTACAATTCAGCAAGGAATCGAAGAATTGCTTACAGTAATTTAATAACTTGTCCTGATCAGCAATTAAATTTCCAGACTTATCTCTCATAATACTCAATCTTGGTTTAAATTCTTTTTAATTGTGTTTACAGTTCCATACAGTTTGGGAATGTTCCTGTATCTTTTTTTACAAGTTGCTTTACGTCGCAACGACACAGACATGTCTAATAATAATGTTATTTGCTTTACGTGCCACTAACTATTTTTTCGGTCTTCGGAGACGCCGAGGTGCCGGAATTTAGTCTCGCGGGAGTTCTTTTACGTGCCAGTAAATCTACCGACACGAGGCTGACGTATTTGAGCACCTTCAAATACCACCGGACTGAGCCAGGATCGAACCTGCCACGTTGAGGTCAGAAGGCCAGCGCCTTAACCGTCTGAGCCACTCAGCCCGGCACAGATATGTCTTACGGCGACGATGGGACAGGAAGGTGCTAGGGGTGGGAAGGAAGCGGCCTTGGCGTTATTTAAGGTACAGCCCCAGCATTTGCCTGGTGTGAAAATGGGGAAACCACGGAAAACCATCTTCAGGGCTGCCGACAGTGGGGTTCGAACCCACTATCTCCCGAATACTGGATACTAGCCGCACTTAAGTGACTGCAGCTACCAAGCTCGCTGTTCCTGTTTCTGTAGACATCTTGTATTGATTCTATTTGTTGTCTCAGGTAGATTTTTCTTTCTGCGAATTAATTTACTACATTCTTTCTGTTTTTCTCTTTATAGTTCCGCAACATCTACACTCTTATTAGACTGTAGCCACTTATTAAGCCATATTTCAACTTCATTACTGCATCCTGACATGCCTCATCGAACCATTTACTTTTCTTACTAACACATTTTGGTATCACTTTCATTGCTGGAAAGGTGCACACAAATAAATTATGTCTTTTGTGGAATTTTTTTCCGCCACATTATATGACCTGTCACCGGTAAAAACGGCCTTGTTTACGTATTTTTCGATCATATTCTGTGGAGATGAAAGGAATTTCTCACATTTTAGAAATGCCCTGGCTGAAAAGAGGCATACATATACACAAGAAAACCTTGAAACGTAGAAAGTAGTCAAATGTAATGTAGTTCGTGAGTAAACTGTTCCAGCATAGTGTAATTCTACCTTCACAAAAAATAGATTAATAATTAACTGGCACTCCCAAATAGAAAAGCCGCTACTTATCATAACTCAGGAAGTAGTTTTAACTTTAAATAATTAAGTAAGTAGTTAATATAATTTGGTATATATTTCGATAGTCCCATGTAAAAGCCTATTTAACAATTTCAGTACCAGGTACTGAAGTGGCAATTTAAATGCTTAGCACAATCACTGAAATGCAGTTTCATTTCTTGCTTATTGTGTAAATCGCTGATGGCCAATTACTAATGCAATGAGGGCCAGAATACAATAAGGACCATACCCGAGGGCCAGGAAAATTGAAAGTAACAATAGTAAAAATTATAGTACAGCAATGGCAGTTTTAGAGCATATTATTTTTAATATTTGTTTATACATAAATTATCACTATAGACCGTTATGTCTCATCGTTCAGTCTGCAAGCCCCTGTGAATTTAATAAACGTCGCCGTAATCATCGCCACAATTCTCTATTTGCAATTAGTGCTGTGGCCTCATTTAAATCTATACCTCTCATTGTTAAATCATTAGAAACTTAGTACAACCATCGTCGTCTTGGTCTCCCTCTACTTCTCTTACCTTCCATAACGGAGTCCATTATACTCCTAAGTAACCTATCATCCTCCATTCGCCTCACGTGACCCCACCACCGAAGCCGGTTTATGAGTACAGCTTCATCCATCGAGTCCATTCCTAACTTAGCCTCTATATCCTCATTCCGAGTACACTCCTGCCATTGTTCCCACTTGTTGGTACGATCAATCATTCTCGCTACTTTCATGTCTGTTACTTCTAACTTATGAGTAAGATATCCTGAATCCGCCCAGCTTTCGCTCCTGCAAAGGAAAGTTGGTCTGAAAACAGACCGATGTAAAGATAGATTCGTCTGGGAGCTGACTTCCTTCCTACAGAATAGTGTCAATCGCAACTGTGAGCTCACTGCATTAGGTTCACTACATCTTGATTCAATTACAATAACTCACTATCTCACAAACTATCTCAGTAACTAACCACCCTGGGAGAACACACAACCTAAATACTTTAAATTATCTACCTGTTCCAGCTTTGTATCCCCAATCTGACATTAATTCTGTTCAATTTATTACCTAATGACATCAATTTAGTCTTCGGAAGGTTAATTTTCATACCATACTCCTCGCACCTACTTTCAAATTCCAAGATATTAGACTGCAGGCTTTCAGCACAATCTGCCATTAGGGCCAAGTCGTCAGCATAGGCCAGACTGCCTAGTACATTTCCACCCAACTGAATCCCTCCCTGCCACTTTATACCTTTCAACACATGATCCATGTAAACTATGACCAGCAAAGGTGAAAGATTACAGCCTTATCTAACCCCTGCAAGTATCCTGAACCAAGAATTCATTCTACCATCAATCCTCACTGAAACCCAATTGTCAGCAAAAATGCATTTGATTGATTTTAATAGTCTACCATTAATTCCGTACCGGTAGTCTTCCAGTATGGCGAACACCTTCTTCTTCGGTACCCTGTCATAGGCTTTCTCTAGATCTACGAAACATAAACACAACTGTCTATTCCTGTCGTAGCATTTTTCAATTACCTGGCGCATACTGAAAATATGATCCTGACAGCCCCTCTGTGGTCTGAAACCACACTGGTTTTCATCCAACTTCTTCTCAAATTCTGATCGCACCCTCCCTTACAAGATGCCAGTGAATACTTTGCCTGGTATACTAATCAACCAGATACCTCGATAGTTGTTGCAATCCTTCGTGTTCCCGTGCTACAGATAGATTCAATTACTGCTTTTGTCGAATCTGATGGTACCGTGCAGAGGAAACTAGGAAAGTTCTGCAATGTGATTGACGCTTTAGACTTTTTCAAAATGATTTCTACCAAACTCAATATACATTTCTATACGTCGAATCCAGTCACTGAACCAACTCTGCCACTTTTCTTCGGTTACATTTTCACACTCTTGATCCCATGCTGCCAGAAGCTCCTCGTCGGATGCAAAACGCCGCCCTTTCAGCTTCATCTTCTCTTCTGGGAAGAGTGCGAAGTCACATGGAGAAGATCAGGACTTTATGGAGGCTGCTCAAGCACAGTCAACCCTGATCTGGCAACAAAATCCATTTTTAGATTAGCACGATGTGCTGGAGCATTGTCGTGTTATAAGAGCCAAGTGTTGAGCAGTGAACTTGGACGGAGCTGCTTGAGAGCCTGGATGACCTGAGGCAGACAGTCTCATTGTACCTCTTCGCAGTAACTGTCCTTTATGTTTCTAGCACAACGCGAGTCAGGATGCCCCGTTTAGTGGAGAATACAGCAATCAACCTTTTTTTCACTGACCATGACTTTCGCAGTCACAGGAGTACCCTCATCTTCAAACAGCCACACCTAGTTCTGGGATTTTGTTGGGACGTCGTAAAAATAAAGCCAAGTTTTCTCACCTGTAAAGATGCTATTGACGTTGCGTGAAATCCCATTTTCAAACTGTTTTAGCATTTTCGGCACCATTTCACTCGATGTGCCCCTTGTACCTCTGAAAGTGAATGGGGTACCCAAAGCGAACAAACCTTTGTAACACGGAGATGGTCAAGTAGAATTGAATGAATAGCTGGTGATGGAATGTGGAGGGTCTCTTCTACCAGCCGATTTGTCAACCGCCTCTCATGCTGCAACATTTTCCTTACAGCTTCAATGCTTTCCTCAGTCACCGATTCAGACAGTCGCCAAAAACGAGGATAGCCTTCAACCCCAAAATTTCCCCTCTGGAACTCTTTATACCAGCGGAACATTGTTGTCCGATGTGGACAGTTTTCCCCAACACAGGAGTCATTTCCTCAAGGCACTGGTCAGAAGTGAATCCACGAGCAAAATTGTAGTGGATAATTGCGCGATATTCACTTTTAGACCACACTGACATTTTAACTTGCTTTCAATCCCACTGCTTGGTAACAACTGGTGTGAAGGTCACACCTTGTTCTCTTCTAGACCAGTTTTCACCCCTATTTTCATCCCCCACCATAACAGGGGTGTCCAGCCAACAGTTTTTGGGTATTGCAAAACTTTCCTAGTGACCTTTGTACTGTACCAGGAAATGATGTGGAGAAGGAGTATGAGATGGGTCTTAGGGAGTTAGCAGTTCATAGGAGCCGGTACAGGGAAAGGTACTTGCAGTGCGAAATAATAGATTGTTCATATCTCATACTACCTTTATTCAATTTATCTGAGATGCGGAAAATCCTATTATTTAAAACCAAATTAATAGTAAATTCTTTCACGTAAGAATTGTTATTTTAACTTTCAAAATCTGAAAATTGTTTGTAGTAAACGAAAATGAATCACTTTCATGAAAATGAATGTTTCTTTCAGATTCCCTAGAGTCTTCTTAAAATATATCATTAGAAAATTCAATACAACACTTAAATTCTTCTCTTCTCTTCCTTCCAATGAAATTCCCAGTCTGTTTAAGAATTGATATCACTGAGCAATTACATAAAATTATTATGGAAAAACTTTTTAAAGTTCTGAGTTCCTTGAATATTCACTTGAATATTAAGAAAAAAATTGTTACGGAGTTATCCGTGGTAGTTAGAGGTGAAAGAAGGTGCTGGGATGAATAGGTCTCAATCTACGAAATTAAAGTTAATTTAAAATTTAACAAGGTTATATTTTCTTTTCAAGATCAAGAAATAACAAATATAACAGATACATAGTAGCTTAGCAACAAATCGAGAATGTACAATTACAGTGGTTACAGGATTTGGTCTCCGAGAGCCAGACACACAATTCTTGAGCTATAAGCCCAACCTTACCCATATACAAGATTCAACAAAGGGGCAGAAGACCCCAATCATGCCCAGGAGCTCTTGCTCCCAATTACACAGTAAAGCCTCGAGGCACGCAGAAACAATTTTTTTTGGGAAGAGCAACCCGCTCTCAAAGTTCCAGGCTATCAAAGGCCACACCAAATTCCACCTTCAAGCTGTCCTCTAGGACATAGACACAGGGGTAAAAATACCCAACCTACTGAGGCCTATTCACCAAAGAACCAGGACAAATACATGGCCTCAAAATACAAACTTGAGTGGAGGCGTAACTTGCACTCCGAATATACTTTATTAAAAACTATTTGGCTCTAGGCCGCTTATGCAAGGGCTAATCCCATACTACAGAGGTGACTTATATAAAAATATATATATTACATTAGGAAGGGAAGAAACGGTTGTGAAAATAAGTTCACCTCAAATCAATAGGAGTGGGAGCTCGAGAGGGTTAAGCACTCTCTATCCCAATATGTAGTTTAAAGAGGTAGAATTTATACCAAGTGTCTTTTACATGTTAGAGGAAAGTTAGATGGTTAAGGCTTCGAACCTGCCCCGAGAGTTAGACTGCTGAGCTAGCAAGAAAAGAAGTTATTAAAAGGCCATTACCTTATTGAAGAACTGCTGCCCGACGAAAGAGGCGCTACATAATTTACACTATGATAGATGTTACTGAAGTGGCCCGGAGACCCGAAAATCAGCAGTTTATATACCCTCGTGGAACATTCGAGACCTTTCAAGAATAAGAACACCCGCCCACAAGCTTTTTATTGGACGGCCAAAAGATTACATGTCAAAACTGAAGAAGAAAACCAGGATTGGTGGGTAATTAATTACAGAAATTTGCAATTGGCCTATTTCAAAACTGGCGAAAAGAAAGGGTTAACATTGCCAACTTAAACAATGGCAGAAAGAAATTTAATAAGGAACAAACTTATAAATACTAAATTTCTTCAAAAAAAGGTTCCTACCCTTCGAACTAGAATGCACAATTGTAGTTCTTAAGTGGTGCCATCTAGAAGAGAATGTTCACACGTCTTGCTACAGAGAAAACAAATATAAATCGAAAAAGACACAGTTCAGAACACTTCAAAATTTACAATAGCGACATCTTCTGATAAATCGTAGAATTAATGTAGAAGTTAAAGTTCAGGCTTCCTCCAGTAGAGGAGTTTCAACTGGCGCAAGGTTTGAATTAGCGGAGAGGAGGTGTACCGCCCGGTACAGACCTCCTCCCCCAAAAGACCCTCCAAGGGGTAATACAGAAGAACATGATCTTTTGTTTTAAAATAAGGTCCAAGTTATGATTTTGATATAGAAGTTAATTGCAGAAGTATTTACAACCAAATTTTCTTTAACGATTGGACCCGGTTTCAAAATTCTTTGTAGTAACTTTTGAAGGAATGTCTTTATGCTTGTAGAAGTTGAATTCAGAAGGAAAACTTTTAATACTTGAAAGTGAAGAAAAATTTTCTAATTCCACCAAATATTGCAGTTGAATTCAAAAATGTAGTAATTGTTGATATTAAATGTCCATGTAGCTGATTAAGTACATTCAATGTTGATTAAGTTTGACGGTCAGACCAGCCGCCGCTGCTTGTGACCAGTGGAGGCCGCTCGGACCCCTCAGGTACCCTGAGATACCGCTCTCCCGCACTATGAGAGGAGTAGTGGAGTTGAAGCACGCCGCGCCCGCGGCCAACATACAGGTCGCGGGCAAGTTGCAGGTTGTGCGCCGCACATCAGCCTTGGCTGGGAGGAGGGCTCCGGCTCGCCGTACACTGGTTGGCCTCACTGGAGAGGGGCGGGCCCATACCCCACCTCAGTGGCGGTACGGCGCCGCGCTGCTGCGGGGGCACTGAAACATTAAGATCTCGGCGGCAGAATTTGTTGGACCATAATGATTTTAGGGTACAGGCTTTGTAGTAGAACTGAGGGGCCAGCGGGGTGGAAATATTTATGTCATTCCAATTAGCCACAGTTTTATGTGAGCAGGAGACGGGAGCATGGTAATGGCCATGGCAAGGACAGGATGGCAGTTTAACTAGTCGGGGAAGGTGTACAATAAATGCTTAAATACAAAGAACCTGACTCCAAGGGCAGAAGGCCTCAAAATACAACCCAAAAAATATAACCTTCCGAATTCTTTCAAAAATGTTAAAGCAAATATAAAATCAGCTACGTTAGCGCGGAAGCTACACAGGTTTCACCTGCGACAGGTGAACCCTAAATATCCTCTCGGTGGCTGGATTGCTTAGCAATAAGGTAACGGGTGTAAGGAAATCGAGAATAATACACGGCCCATGAAATCTGGGGGCAAGCTTGCCCGCGGGAACAACATTCTTGACCATCACCTGGTCGCCTACCTTCAAATTGGTGGGTCTCCGTCCACGATCATATCTTTCCCTAACCTTTTCATGAGACACTTTAAGATTGGCTTTAGCCTTCTTCCAAAGATCTTTAATATTATCAGGATCTATTGTCTCAGGTAGAATGTCACTCAGAGACCAGAGGTTAGAGAGCGGCGTGTTTGGAACAAAGTTGAACATCAAAGAAGCTGGAGTAAACTTATGTGATTCATGAACAGCCGAATTCAGAGCGAAAGCTAACCAATGCAGGGACGTGTCCCACCTGGAATGGTCTTCATGATGATAAGCAATAAGAGCCGACCTGAGATTACGATTGACTCTTTCGGCAAGAGATGGTTGGGTATAATAAGCAGAAGTAGTCACATGAGATATGGACAGATCAAAACAGAATTTACGAAATAGATTGGATGTGAAAGCCTTAGCATTGTCAGACACAATATATTGACACGGACCAAAAGAAGCAGAGATTGAATTTAAACAAGTAATGGTGGACTGAGCGGTAGCCAGCTTAGTCGGGAATAACCAAGAAAATCTTGTAAAACCATGTACACATGCAAGGATGAACTTGTTGGCATTCCCCTTTGACTGGGGGAAGGGTCCTTCCTAATCGATGTAGAGACGTTCTATGGGGCGCGGCGCTTGATGAGAAGACAAAAGGCCTACCTTGGTGGACATGGTTGGTTTACTAAGCAAACAAGATTTACAAGCTTTAACTAGTTCACGAATTTCACCGTCCATACCCTTCCAGATAAACATTTCCCGGATCATTTCACGGGTTTTAAAGATGCCTAAATGCCCCCCTAATGGGGTCTCATGATAGTACTTGAAGATCATTGGTACAAGAACAGCTGGAACGACAACCTTCATCATCTTATCATGCCTCGAAGGGCAACATAAAACACCATTCCTCAGTACATAAGGGACAACATGTTCCCCAGAAGAAAGGGTTTCCATGATCGGAGCCAGCGTTGGATCTTCACGTTGATATTTCTCAACATCCCTAAAGAGCATGGGAGCATCTGTTAAGATGGCATAAACCTCAGATAGCATGGACTCGGGAGGTGATGAACTATCGACCGATTCATGGGTCGCGACGTCATTGGAAAACATACGGCTGAGTCCGTCTGCGACAATATTTTCAGTACCTCTGATATGCCTAACGTCAAATTGGAAGGCAGAAATTCGGATGGCCCACCGGGCTATACGACCAGTACGACGCGGCCTACCTAAGACCCAGCTTAGGGCTTGATTATCAGTCTCCAAGTCGAATTTGACATGTTCCAAATAGAGACGGCACTTTCCTAGGGCAAATAAGACTGCCAAACCTTCGAGCTCATAGATGGAATACTTGGCTTCTTGAGCCGATAGAGTCCTAGATGCATAGGCGATGGGTCGCCTCCCTAGTTCAGTCTCTTGAAGAAGGACTGCAGCTACCGCCGACGACGACGCGTCGGTTTGGACGATGAATTTCTTAGAGAAATCTGGCATAGCAAGGACAGGGGCATTACAAAGAGCTAATTTCAGGTCTTCAAAACCGGCTTGTTGAGAAGGCCCCCACTCGAATTTGATGCGTTTCCTACGAAGAAGGTTCAAGGGCGCCGCTCTATTAGCGAAGTTAGGAATACATTTCCTGAAGAAATTCACCATACCAATGAATCTGGCAATACCTTTGATGTCCTTGGGAGGTTTAAAATCACGGATGGCCTGCGTTCTAGAGTGATCAACTGCAACACCATCGGGCGACACAATATGCCCTAGGAATGACATAGAGGGCTTAGCGAAAGCTACCTTGGACAACTTCACAGTTAGCCCCGCCTTACGAAGGCGATTGAGAACTTCCTTTAGATGATCTAGATGTTCTTCAAAAGTCTCTGAAAATAAGATATCATCAAGATAGTGGTACAAGTACTCAAATTTGATGTCGGAGAAGACCCTATCTAGTAGCCTCGTAAGCACAGCTGCTCCGGTGGGGAGCCCGAAAGGCACGCGGTTGTATTCATACAAATTCCAATCCGTGGCAAACGCTGTAAGATGTTTGGATTCTTCAGCCAGAGGAATTTGATTATAGGCCCGATTTAAATGCAAGATGGTAAAGAACTTAGCTTTACGAAACCATGAAAAACAAGATTGAAGGTCAGGAAGGGGCACAGATTGTAACACCACCTTCCGATTGAGAGCCCTATAACCAATGACAGGCCTGAAGTCACCTTGGGGTTTCGGGACTAGAAAAATAGGCGAAGAATACGCCGACTTAGAGGGCCTAATAATACCATCCATTAACATTTGATCGATGATTTCTTTCAATGCCTTCATTTTAGGTGGAGATAGCCTATAAGGTGGAAAACGGACAGAAATCGAATCCGTGACCTCAATTTTGTATTCAATAAGGTCAGTAACACCAAAAGTATCAGAGAACACCTCTGGAAACGACTGACACAACTTACGAATACTGTCAGCCTGCTCCTCAGGTAGATGTCTAAGGTCTAACAACATCTCATCCTGGGTAGGCGAAATAGATGAACACGATACAGAATTACACTTCAACAACGGGATTTTATAATTAGAAGCATATTTGAAAGTGCACGACCTACTCTGAAGATCGAGCACAAGACCAGTATGGGACATGAAGTCGGCTCCCAATATAATGGGGCAAGACAAATGCTTAGCCACAAACAATTTAACTTACCAAGTAAATTTAGAAATACGATTTTTGGCTTTTAAGGAACCTAAAATTTCTAATGGAGAAGAATTAGCCGAAACATATTGAACAGAAGATGAGAAATAGTCAGGAAGTTTACAAATAGATTTCAATTTCGAATACCATTCAGCCGAAATAATAGAAAAACACTGCCAGAGTCTAATAGAGCTGTTACAGGTTCATTATTCACCTCAATTCACCGCCGCAATCCTAAGACATTCTTTAGGGCCTTCAAAAGATAAATTTGAAGCGGGAGATTTCCCTGCAATTTTGGTGTGTTTGCTTAGGGCTGAAACTCGAGAAGAAGGGTTCGCCGACTCAGCCGAAGCCACTAGTCACTTATTATTATTGGCATAGGTGGAAGTTGCACCAGAAGTTGAGCAGGAGGGGGTGCTATTCGAATTTGGGCAATTCTTGGCGATATGGGAAAACGCGCCGAATTTAAAACAACCTCGAGATGAACTGGCTCCATTATTTGTCCTACTTGATCTGATCAATGGACATTTGTTGCGAAGATGCCGCAAGCGTAACATTTACGGAGTGTGATGGGTCGGCGAGGTGGAGGCCGAAAACTACTAGAGGGTGGAGGGGGTTCTTTCGCGACACGCAAGGTATCGGCGTATCTAACTCCTTCCGCTGAGACGGCCATAGCCTCAAGCTCGGCGAATGTTTGCGGACGCGACGCAAAACACAAGTATGATCTGTAAGGTGGTGAAATACCTTCTACAATAGCCTGAACAATTTGATCTTCAGGAAAATGAAGAGCAAACACGCTGGTATGAAATTTGATGTCTTGGATGAAGTCGGCAAGACTCTCGTCCAGACGCTGTACCCGATAGTAGTGTTTTTGAATAAGCGATGACCTAGCTCGAGCCGGAATGAAGTTTGCGAGAAGGTGTGCATGAAAGTCTTCAATAGATGACTGCTCAGCAATTGCCCTGACTATTTTGTCTGAGAGAACACCAATTGCATATGGATAAATGATCTGCAAAATCTGACACAGAGAAAGAGATAAAACAAGGGCATGATCCTGAAATTCAACTAAAGACCTTAAGAATGAAATAACTTCACTGGTAGTGTTAACCGAAAACTTAGAAATACCTCTGAGCAACATTGCTAATGGATGAGGCAAGCTGCTGAACCCGGGTGGCATAGTAGGTACAGGTTTAAGTGGCAAAGAAGCTAATTCAGAACGTACATTATTCAATGAGGTACGTCGTTCAGATTCATGGTCTAATGGGGCAGAGGTTTGTTGAACTCCTATCGATTTAGTACTTTCTTTCCCGGTGGGAGAACGGTCCTCGCTGGCTACGTTTACCGTAGCGGGTTGGTCGGTTTTGGGAGGAACTTCCCCAGTTAACAATTGGGTAACCTTACTGGACAATTCAGAAAGGTTTTCAAGAACCACACCAGCTTCCTTCCTCTGAATGTCATTTAACTTCAGAGACAACAGATCGTTAACTCTATTAGAAAATTGAAATAACCTGGCTTGAACACGTTTAATTTGATTAGGAGAAGGGTCATTCTCTTCAAAAAAACTAACTACAGATGCTAGCTCAGTAGTAATGTCAGTGATCGTGGAATGAGAGTCGTCAATTTCTTTCTCTCCCAAAGTGGGGATGGAAAAATGGCAAATCAAGGGACTCTCTAAGCTTATTTGTGTCTACCGCAACCGTGCCTCCAGACTGCACAATTCTAATTGTTAATTCATAGATCAACTCCTCCTTGCGCAAATAGTTGAGATGGAGGACATCGCGAGGGCCGGGCATGACGACAAAACAATTTTGAAAAAAGGAAAAATCAAAAAATTCCAGTAACTGAGAAAATTGTTAGAGTTCGAAAACAAAGCAATGTTTAGCCGTCAAAAGGGGCTAAATTGAGACCCATTCAACCACGCTCTGCTACCACTTGTTACGGAGTTATCCGTGGTAGTAAGAGGTGAAAGAAGGTGCTGGGATGAATAGGTCTTAATCTACGAAATTAAAGTTAATTTAAAATTTAACAAGGTTATATTTTCTTTTCAAGATCAAGAAATAACAAATATAACAGGTGCTTAGTAGCCTAGCAACAAATCGAGAATGTACAATTACAGTGGTTACAGGACTTGGGCTCCGAGAGCCAGACACACAATTCTTGAGCTATAAGCCCAACTTTACCCATATACAAGATTCAACAAAGGGGCAGAAGACCCCAATCATGCCCAGGAGCTCTTGCTCCCAATTACACAGTAAAGCCTCCTCGAGGCACGAAGAAACAAATTTTTGGGGGGAAGAGCAACCCGCTCTCAAAGTTCCAGGCTATCAAAGGCCACACCAAATTCCACCTTCAAGCTGTCCTCCAAAGACGTAGACACAGGGGTAAAAATACCCAACCTACTGAGGCCTATTCACCAAAGAACCAGGACAATTACATGGCCCCAAAATACAAACTTGAGTGGAGGCGTAACTTGCACTCCGAATATACTTTATTAAAAACTATTTGGCTCTAGGCCGCTTATGCAAGGGCTAATCCCATACTACAGAGGTGACTTATATAAAAAAATATATATTACATTGGGAAGGGAAGAAACGGTTGTGAAAATAAGTTCACCTCAGAGCAATAGGAGTGGGAGCACGAGAGGGTTAAGCACTCTCTATCCCAATATGTAGTTTAAAGAGGTAGAATTTATACCAAGTGTCTTTTACATGTTAGAGGAAAGTTAGATGGTAAAGGCTTCGAACCTGCCCCGAGAGTTAGACTGCTGAGCTAGCAAGAAAGAAGTTATTAAAAGGCCATTACCTTACTTAAGAACTGCTACCCGACGGAAGAGGCGCTTCCCGCCCCCTGCTACATAATTTACACTATGATAGATGTTACTGAAGTGGCCCGGAGACCCGAAAATCAGCAGTTTATATAACCTCGTGGAACATTCGAGACCTTTCAAGAATAAGAACACCCGCCCACAAGTTTTTTATTGGACGGCCAAGAGATTACATGTCAAAACTGAAGAAGAAAACCAGAATTGGTGGGAAATTAATTACAGAAATTTGCAATTGGCCTATTTCAAAACTGGCGAAAAGAAAGGGTTAACATTGCCAACTTAAACAACGGCAGAAAGAATTTTAATAAGGAACAAACTTATAAATACTAAATTTCTTCAAAAAAAAGGTTCCTACCCTTCGCACTAGAGCGCACAATTGTAGTTCTTAAGTGGTGCTATCTAGGAGAGAATGTTCACACTTCTTGCTACAGAGAAAACAAATACAAATCGAAAAAGACACAGTTCAGAACACTTCAAAATTTACAATAGCGACATCTTCTGATAAATCGTAGAATTAATGTAGAAGTTAAAGTTCAGGCTTCCTCCAGTAGAGGAGTTTCAACTGGCGCAAGGTTTGAATTAGCGGAGCGGAGGTGTACCGCCCGGTACAAGAATTATCACTGAAATGTATGAATTTCAGAGTTCTTTGAATGTTCACTTGAAAATAAAGTAATCAACTCACGAAGTCATATTATGAACTAGTGACTGAATTTAGCAACTTTGAAATGACTTCAAGATTTATCACCGTCTTTATAGTTCAAATAGTATTGATTAAATGCACTCATATTACCTGAGATGTTATTCGATCTGGAAACGATGAGGTGTAGTACAGCATCGGTGAATTCCACTGATGTCCTGATGTACCACATCCCGCATCGTCCCGCGTCGTTCCGCGTCGTCCCGCTTCGTCCCGAGTCGTCCCGCTTCGTCCCCCGTCGTATCTCGTACCATTTCCCTCGTCGTCCCGCGTCGTATCTCGTTCAGGTTAATATGGTGAAATCAACATTCGGTCAATATTTCTCCGTCACGCGTTAGATCGTAATGACACGAGAAAGTTTAGTTGACACTTTGACTTTAAAAGTGTGTTGAATTAACACGATTTTATCTGTTTGAGCTCAGAAACGATAGCACTGAGTATCACAGTTTGTATCACAGTTCGTGCCACAGTCTATCACTTAAATTCAACTCAAAACACAGTTTAGAGTAAAGATATTCGACACCTTGAATTAAAAGCACAGTTCTGGGTTCCGAAGTATAGTCCTTGGTTCGAAATACTGTTTTTCAGCTCAGTTCACTTTACATTATTTACAGTTTATATGATGACACCTAGTTAATGAGCTTCACGGCGATGTTCTTTAAATTTTGATATCTCAACTGGTTGCCGAGATATTAAAAATGATCCAGAATATTCCAGGCGAGTCGGTGACGTATGGCGACAGCCGATGACGTGTACTCTTCCCCCACACTCGCTCCGAGCTTCACATTGTCTCGCTAACCTACATGCTGTGAACAGCTGTTCTAAGCCGTGCTATTTCCAATACTTGATGAAATAATGAGCTATGTTCCATAAATAAATACGACCATAGGCATTCCTGGTACAGTACCAACATTCCATGCTAATCTTACTACTCTATGAAGCTATTTCATCCCTGCCTTACAGCTATACTTCACCATTTCAAGTCTACTTTCATCTATTTCTGCTGCCTTATGAAAATGGAGTTTATTTACCTTCCATTCCACTTCCTCCTGGGTAATTTCACCAACAACATTTTCCTCCTCCACATGAGCTTGGCTGTTCGCAACACCACCAGGAATATTTCCTTTTACGTTTAGAAGATGCTCGAAGTATTCCCTCAAACTGTCCGGTGATTCCCTGAGATCTATTATGAGTTCACATGAATTACCCAAAAACACTGTTCAATCCTTTTTCCCTTCCTTCCTAAGATTTTTTATTACTGTCCAGAGAGGTTTCCCTGCTGCTTGACCTAGCCTTTCCAGGTTATTGCCAAAATCTTCCTACAACTTCTTTTTGGATTCAACAACTATTTGTTTCGCTCTGTTTCTTTCACCTACGTACAATTTCCTGTCTGCATCGGCCCTTGTTTAGAGCCATTTCTGATAAGCCTTTTTTACGTTTACAAGCTGCTCTCACTTCATCATTCCAACAAATATTTGCTTTCTCCCATCTTTACACACGGTTGTTCCTAGGCATTCCCTTGCTGTTTCTACTACAGCATCCTCATATGCCACCCATTCACTTTCTATATCCTGAACCTGCTTATCGCCTACTGTTCGAAACTTCTCATTAATTATATCCATGTACTTCTGTCTAATTTCCTCGTCCTGGAGGTTTTCTATCCTTATTCATTTGCAGACAGATTTCACTTTCTCTATCTTAGGCCTTTAGATACTTAGTGCACTACAGATCAGATAGTGGTTTGTATCATCGAAAAATCCCCGTAAATCTCTTACATTCCTAACAGACTTCCTGAATTAGAAGTCTGTTAAGATATAGTCTACTATGGATCTGGTACCCTTAGCATCCCATTTGTAGTGGTGAATAGACTTATGCTTGAAGAATGTATTCGTAACTGCTAAACCCACACTAGCACAGAAGTCCAGCAAACGCTTCCCATTCCCATTAGCTTCCATATCTTCCCAACATTTACCAATCACCCTTTCGTATCCTTCATTTTTGTTTCCAACTCTCGCATTGAAATCGCCCCTTAGCACTATCCTATCCTTGCTGTGGACCCTGACAACGATGTCACTCAATGTTTCATAAAATTTGTCAACTTTGTTTATTACTAAAAGATATTAAAAAAGAAATGTTTCATGCACAACGAAGGTAAAAGCATTGATTTTAAATGAAAAAAATGTTTATCAATAATTTTGCAAGATATTTAAAATCCATTTCCTCTTCTGATGTGATTTAATCATAAGGATATGAGGTAACATTGTATCTATTAATCTGTTTCGGGACATTTATTTCACTCGTTTCTTTTGCAGAGAAGACAGTATCACAAACGTATCTACTATCAATTATGGAAGTAATTGTTGTGGCCCAGTTTCTAAGAACTGGATAAAGTTCTTTTGAAATTTTCTCTCACCATCACTGCCCCCCGCCCCTTCCTTCAACTGAAATAAGGTAGACGCATCACACAAGTCGTTATGGAGTAAAGTGTTCAATAGTCCATCCTTCTCCAAGCTCTCCTTACAAGTCGAAGCTTGCTGTCCATTTCACAACACACTTATCTATACTCACAAAACGCACTTAGAAACCCTGCTTGACATCGATCTTCATTACGATTTTGTATCCATGGTAACAGTCAACCTGCCAAATGTACTTAAACGGAGCATACGTACTAATAATTACTGGCTTACCAAATCCACTTTGTCCAGCAAAGGCATTTCCGACTTGAGGATAGCGTTAATGATTATTACCAATGAGAACCTGCATAAGTGGTGAAAGAAACTGGTTTATTTCTAGGTAACAAGAGGAAGCAGCATCCTAGATCAAACACTACAATCAGCTGAATATATCAGAGTAACAGCATAGGTATACTCAGAAAGTCACGTCACTCATTGTCACTGGAGTAGGAAGATGACTAAAAGCAGTTAACCATGAAAATATCTAAGGGTATAGAAAAACAATGACACCCAATTGTGATAAGTATATTTATTCATGAGTTTAGTAGTAACAACTAAGGAATTGCAAGATTTTAATATGGACATCGTATACGTCAAGTTTCATATAAGTCTGTTAGAATATAGGATATTTATATTTCGAGAATATTCATGAGGAAATTTTATGCGCTATCAATTTTACGGCAGCCTTATATTATAGTTAATAAACCTCATGGTTAAAGAGAGGAAGGCCATTTAAACTCTAAACATAGACGAGAGTGTACTCATTCTTCCCGTGGATGTAGGGAACGCCACTGTTATCATGACTACTAATTATTACACTGCGAAGATGTCAGAGATTTCGGATCCAGAGACCTACCGCAGACTACCGAACTATCCAACAAATCAGGTTCTTCGGAACACCAATAGCCTTAAGGCCTCATCAATGCTAGACAATGCGAAGAGGGACCATATGGCTTACCTAAAATTCACAAGGACAATGTACCTCTACGGCACATCGTGAGTGCTATTGAATCACCGAACTACAATATTGCTGAACATATGGCCGCCTTACTACCACCATACATCGACGGCACACAGTCGTACGTCAGAGATTCAGGCCACTTCATAGAATAGCTGAAGAACAACCCTTTAGAAGCCGAAGTCCCGTTTGTCATCTTTGACGTGGTCTCACTCTTCACTAACGTACGTGTAGAGGAGGCCCTGGACCACATCACTCAAATTTTTACTGAGGACATTACAAACTTTATTCCACCACTGCCCCACCACAAGCTATTTGCTATGGAATGACAATTTCTACGAACAAAGCAACGATATGACCTAGCTGACGATGCAATTAGAATCTGGAATCCTCAGCACCTAAACGAGTAGCTCAGTCACCTCAATATAGCCGTACACGCTAACGGGTACAGCTATAAAGAGATACAGCGAACACTCCTTCCCAGACGTACAATAACAGGAAAAAAGGAGGAGTAGTCGCCGGTAGTTAAAGCTTTTTCTGCTGTATACTAAGAAGACAACTGACAGAATAGGAATGCTACTAGAGTTCCATATACCGGGCGAGGTGGCCGTGCGGTTGGAGTGGCGCAGCATTGAGCTTGCATCCGGGAAAGAGTGGATTCGAACCCCACTGTCGGCTGCCCTGAAGATGGTTTTCCGTGGTTTCCCATTTTCACATCAGGCAAATGCTGGGGCTGTACCGTAATGAAGGTCAAGACCGCTTCCTTCCCACTACTAGGCATTCCCTATCCCATCCTCGCCATAAGACCTTTATTTGTCGGTGAGACGTAAAAGCAAACAATAGTTGCATAGTAGAGTTCCACAGGGCAAGATCAAATATAGGCCAATGCAGAAAATCCACGAACTACTTAAGTCTGCGGTAGACAAGCGCCATCCTCTTTCCCTTGCAGCTGCGGCCAGGTATAGTTAGGCACTGCAACACAGAGCATCATCACATGACTGAAGGAATATAAGAGACATAGCCGGCTGGAGAAGCAGGCAGATAACCAGTCACTGAACACACGCTGCAGGCAGGCCAAGACATACAGCCCTGCATCTCCAAGGTGCTGTCAACCAATGCATGTTATCAAGCCCGTCAACGAAGGGAAGCCATTGAAATCCTGAAGCACACACCAACAGCTTCAACCGTAAGGAGGAATCTGAACAGGTAAACAATTCCTAGTTTCCAGTCCTGCAAGCCTTAAATCCTGCAGAATACGATGGCCTAAGCAGACCACAAAAATCAACGGGCGATCAATGGCCTGTCTCCACCAAGGCAGGTCAAAGTAAATCGGGCTAATTAATGCCTCAATTGTTGGGCCGAAAACCAGTCAAACAGCGACCGCCTGGCCAACATGGCGGTCCAAACGGTGAGCTGCGCATCTCAGCATGCACTGTATAATGTGGTGGAACTGCAACACCACCCCATTCCGCTGTGAGCTTCGCTGCCATCGAACTAAGTCGGAACACTTGATAATGCCGAGAGCAATCATCGGTGAAACGTCGGGACCATCACTTTCCTCTGGACCACTACCTACAAGCCCGGAAAACGCTGACATTATTTAAAACTTTATTTTTTTATCTCCACGATTTTTGCAGTGCTTTATCAATAAAATTGGATAATCCTTAATATTACTTCTGCCAAGCAATTAGATCTTTTAATAATGTAATATTTTGATTTTCCACATAAATAACAATATACTGCACACCTTAGTTCACTGAATTGTAACAGCGACTGTGATATCTTCAACATGAATGAAGGTTCAACACTAACATTCATATGGATTAGCTAAAACCTTACCTGTAGAATTACTTTAAAACTTTGTTATCACAAAACCTGTCTGTGTCAGTACAATGTAAAACCATTAGAAATGGAATGAACCGGTAGCTCTATGACATTAAACAAGATATCAAATTATTTGTATGTGCAATTTATTGCAATGCTATAAAAGGACCTTTGACATTAAGAACCTACCCGTTACAGTAGTCTGTATTTCAGTTTCAGGCAGTGATGAGGGTTTCTCCAACAATTCACCATCAGCTGTACAGAAAATTTGATTATTAATTTACTTGCATGATCCATATTGAAAGCAAACTGTAAATGGTATCATTATTTTGTAAAAAAAGTACTTCTAAATGGAATGAGGAGAAGAGAGATGACACCTTACAGTAAATTGTATGGATACTTAATATAATAAATGTAGACCAGAAAGTCGATCACTAGTAAACCATAACAGAACTATACTGTCCCATTATTTTCTCACCTAAAGATCTCCATATGATTCTCAGCAAAAACTTTCTAAGTATGAAGGAATCTTAGTTAATAAAATCATTAACATTTATCTAATGAAAACTGTGATTTTACTCTTACAAATTTACATTGCTTAATTAAGTAAATTGCAGAGAAATATTGATGTTCTATTACATTATGATTAGACTCATATTTGTATTTTATTCTTTCACATGCACTGACGTTCTTCCACCTCTCTTATGGTTCTCATTGAGACTGTCATACGTTACTGAAAATAGGACCGGTATATAATTATGTATCTTTCATGATCATGTATGTCCTTGTGTTCAATCCTTGGCTCCCATTTCTAATTCCCTTACAGTTGCACTAATTTCAAAGAACAAATCATGTGTGTCTCATAAAAATAAAAAGACATATCATAACTTAGTACAAATCTTGGACTATAAGGTCTGGTTAGGTTGTGCCATAAAAGCACGAGATTATGTGTAGTACCGGTACTGAGCTTTTAAGAAAGCAATACTTACCATCAAGATGATTAATCATTGTCAGGATCTGTTTCACCCATTAGGTAATGCAACAGTTTGGGACAGAAATAATGGTATAGGAAACCAACACTTGTCGTTCTGAGAGTAACTGTTAGAATTAAATGAACTTGCCCTAGCGCAGGTTATAATTTCGTACGGAATGTGAAAATGTCTACTGTATCCTGTCATGAATTTCGTTTCCACGGAACTTTTTCAATATCTACATCATCTACTAACACTTTATTTGCAAATATCAGCATTGATAATTCATACAATTACATTGGTTTTAATGTAAATATTAAGTAATATAAAAAAGTTACCCTGTTGAAGTGCAAGAGAAGGTTGGACTGGAAGGTAGATGTCAGTACAACCATGTATAGGTCTACTTAACTAATTCAAAAATTCTATTATTCTTGGAAGAATAAGTACAATGGAAACATGATATCACTAGTCAGCTCGGGAACTAAATTTTATTTCGAGTTATCGAAATTTGGAGATATAGAGAATACCGTTTTGGAGCATGTATAACACATACGATAGTGAAATAAGAAATATTCCTTTGTTACACCTTTAGAAAACATCCGTTAGTCTCTTCTATTTGTTACTGTTAACCTTTTCTCCCTTCACTTTCAACTTCTCGTCAACACCATGCACCGGGATTCGTAAATGGAGCTTGTCATTCGCGACTTCGTGTTTGCTTTGGTATGTGACCGATAAATAATTCACACCTGATAAACAGCGAGGCTTCGCCAATTTTCCGATAACGAGGAGTTTTAGTTTACCGGTTCCCGTTATATTAGCTCCCAGCATAAATCTACGGGTAACACTTTCTTTGCTTGTTACAGTTAACTGTTCCTCACAAGCCACAAATGCCGTATTGCACAGTTACAGAATTCGAATTACAGAGTATTTTTTGCTTCAAGTGGGGAAATGTTTGCTTTGAGAAATCGATAAATTCGTGTAACCGAATTTCGAGTAATAGAGAAATATATATACACTTAAAGAATAGAACGAGCGGCCGGGAAATTTTGGATACATCGGTGTACTGAAAATTCGAGTTTTGTTTGTTTGTAAACAAAGCCACGTGCTTTTGACATATGTCAAGATGGTAGCTGTCATCTTGACGAACATTAATCTCACTTTTTGGACAAGAGAACGTCGTTAACCTCACTACTGCCATCTCGACAGAGCCTAACCTCAATGCTACCATCCGAACCACGTACGGGATTTAAGGGTATACGGAAAGCAATTTTGGAGGAAAAATAACAAACGTTTTCTTGTTGTTATTAAACCTTGGAATTTCCTCTTTAAGATGGCATATAAATCTTGAACAAATAATGTAAAGAAGCATTTAAAATTATTTTTTTTAAATTTATTGTCTTACGCACGGCGAATATTCTGCCATGACATGGCGGATAACTTATTGTCAACAGTTTGACGTTTCATTACTTTTGTGCATATCATGCTGATCTAGGAATTATTTCTTCGTTTGAAAGAAATGTTGTCTTAGATTATTGTCTGTTGGTCATATTGTAACAGTTTGCATTATTGATAGTCCTTTGTTTGCTGTTTAGCAATATGTTGGGCCACGTTTTTTCGCAATATCTTTCTGTGAGTTTATGTAAAGTTTGTGGAAGTTATGCCTCGATTTTCGAACAAAGTGTTCAGGAAACGTGTGGCAAAAGATGAAATGTCCTTCTTCAACTCTGCCAAAAACCATTGTTTAGCGCCTTCACGATGTGAAGCAGGGCCGAATACACCTAACCTAATAATCGTGAGTGAAAATATTTGTGAAACCCCGTCTGATAAGACGGATGCTGGGACTGAGCGCTCATGTAATAGAAAACTGAATGGTGTCGAGCAGAAATACGATAACTTTCGTACTGGCCGTGAAATTAACGAAGTGATAGATATATCAATTTTATCTGATATATTAGAACATAAATTATGTTGCAAAGAGTGTGGTTAGCATGGCATTTCCTTGAAAACAAAGAGACATTTTGGCCTTGCTACTGAATTAGGACATTTCTGTGCTTCTTAATACAGTGTGAAGTTTTTCAATTCCTCAGCTATAAATAGTTTACAACAAGACAAGAGCCTTTACACTATAAATATTAGATTAGTTTATGGCCCTCGGTCTTTAAGGAAGGGCAGAGCAGCAGATGGGCTCACGAACAGTAAATGCTATGCATTCTATAGACATGGAGAGACTAAGATCATTTGAAAATGCTACCAAGTACATCATGAACTGTGGAAGAAACAAGAGAGCAACCAAGAAGAAGCTTCTTGATGAATTGCAAGAGGATGCTGATAATCTCAGCTATGCACCAGGCATGCATTGATGTTGAAACTTTGGAGGCGATTTCCCAAAAAGTTACTTTTTTCCTGCAAAAGGAACATTATCTTAAAAACTATTACAGATATCACTATGAAATTTTCAGTACTCCTTTGTAAGAGTATGTCATATATTCTGAAGCAATATAAACAAACATATTGCAAAATTTCTAAGGTGGGTTGGAAAAAATTCATGAGAATATTAGCAAACAAGTTTGCATTATTGAAAAATATTTTTTTCCAAAAAATGATCTTTAGTTTAATGATCTTAGCATCTGTTCACAGCTCATATACCAGTTCATAATATATAAAAATTTCAAGTGTCTGTGTCAAACAGTTGCTGAGAAAATATTCCTTAAATGTGACGTATTTTAAGATTGTGAAGATAGGGCTTTCCGTATACCCTTTATTCCACGTGCTTTTGACAGCTATCTAGGCCTAGGACTGGGAAGGAAGCTGCCATGGCCTCGATTAAGGTACAGCCCCAGTGGTTCGAATCCACTATCTCACGAATACTGGATCCTGGCCGCACTTAAGCGACTGCAGCTACCGAGCTCGGTACTGTTGGTATCTTGACACGGCCTAACCTCACTGCTACCATCTTATCTCCTTCAAAATGGCAACGGGAGGGGGATCTGACCGAAAACTGGGATAACGATGACGACTGTGTAGTTAGGCCCCTCCGGAAATGGTGAAGGGAGAGCAACTATCCGTAAAACTGCACCCAAGATGGCGACAGCGTAGTTAGGCCCTTTAAAAATGTCGTCTGTGAGGAGAGGAGGGCATCAGACCGTAAAACACTTAGCCCAAGAGGGCCACTGTCTAGTTATGCCCCTCCAAAATGGCGACGGGAAGGACATCTGTCCGTAAAACTCGGTGTTGTGTAGTTGAGCCCTCAATATGGCGACGGGAAGGGCATCTGTCCCTATAAGATTGAGCCAAGATGGCGACGATGCAGTTTTCCCCTCCAAAATGGCGACGGGAAGGGCATCCGACAGTAAAACTGGGCAATGTGAAGATAGGTCTCTCCAAGATGGCATTGGGAGGGGAATCTGTCCACAAAACTAGGTCCTGTGTAGTTAGACCTCTCCTAGATAACGTCGAGAAGGGCATCTGCTCATAAAACTAAGTAGTCTGTCGGATGGAGACATAAAGCCCTAAGCTGACCTCTTTCGAAATCACCGATCGCGGCTGTGTAGTAGACCCCTGCAGAATTGCAACAGGAGGGAGATCTGACCGTAAAACTGGGCCGAAAATAACGACTGTGTAGTGGGAGAATCAAAATGGTGACGGCGAGTTCATCTGACCGTAAAACTGTGCCCTGTTGAGTTATGATCCTCCAAAATGGCGTCGGGAATTGCATCTAACAGTAAAATTTGCCCTTTGAACTTAGTCCCCTCCATGAGGTTAGGTGTGCTCTCTTGTGCAAGTCCGCCATTCACCTATTACTGAAGAGGGCGTCGCAAGGATAGGCTATGCCCTACTACACCAGATGACGTCGGGAAGGGTATCTGGCCGTAAAAGTGAGGTTAGGCCCTTCCATGTTGTTAGGCTTGCTCTCTTAAGTGAAACCACAATGTCCAACTACTCAAGATTGCGTCGCGAGAATCCGCATTACCTAATACACAAGATGGCGCCAGGAAGGGCAACTACCGCTAAAACTAGGTCCTGTGTAGTTAGGCCCTTTCTGTGTGGTTAGGCATGCTCTCTTATGCGAATCCCCCATTGCCCAACTACTCAAGATGGCGTCGCGGGTAACCACATTGCCCTACTACTCAGGATGGCGTCGGGAAGGTCATCTACCCGTTAAAGTGACGTTAGACCATCCTAGATTGCAACGGTTGCCTCAG
The DNA here is from genome assembly GCF_040414725.1 of Anabrus simplex. NCBI lineage: Eukaryota > Metazoa > Arthropoda > Insecta > Orthoptera > Tettigoniidae > Anabrus > Anabrus simplex. The sequence continues at coordinate 882,470,578 of NC_090266.1, forward strand.
AAAGGGCATCTGCCCCTAAAACATTAGGTTGGGCCTCTCCAAGATGGCGCCTGTGAAGTTAGGCTCACTCTCTTTTGCAAAATCCGCGATTTGGCATTGCACTACTACTATACTAGGGGTCAATGACCACGCATGAGAACGTGCATAGGTACACCACTAGGGGTCAATGACCTCGGGTGCTGACTCAGCACAAAAATGAATCCCCCTTGCTCTTCTTTAGATGTAGAATGTTGCTTACTTGGGATAGTCGGCAGGCGAGATAGTGTGCTACGTGTTGAACGGTCAAATGCAAACGTATGCAAGTAACGAAAGTCGGGTTACAGGATACAGGGATGTTCAAAGGTACAGACACACTTCATGGAAGCTACTGTAGGTATTATCCGCATTTACATATCACAGAACTGACCCGCGATTGAACCTAACAAACTGCGGTCGGCAGCTGTAAGCTCCTTTCTGTGAGATAGTGTGTTCGAACCCTACTTTCATCAGCCATAAGCAGAATAAGAAGAATAGTAATAATAATAATAATAATAATAATAATAATAATACCTTTTTCCGACTATCTAAATTTGACGCTTTTTCAGAGATACCGATGTACTGGAATATTATTCTGCAAGGGTCCAATAATAATAATAATAATAATAATAATAATAATAATAATAATAATAATAATAATAATAATAATAATAATAACAATACCTTTTTCCGACTATCTAAATTTGACGCTTTTTCAGAGATACCGATGTACTGGAATTTTATTCTGCAAGGGTCCAATTATATATCGTTAAACTAGCAATGCAAAACTTATGTAGCCAGGATCAAACCTGACAAATTAACGTCGGTAGCTGTAAGCTACTATCAGTGAGATAGTGTGTTCGTTCCCTACTGACGATAGCAATAATAATGATAGTAATAATAAAAATATGATATTTTCGCCGCTCTATCTATATTTGTCGCTTTTCAGAGACGTTGAGGTGTCGGAATTTTTCCCACAGTAGTTCATTTATATGTTAGTAAATCTATCGACACAAGGCTGCTGTATTTGAATGGATTTACATGCCACGAGACTGAACCAGGATCGATCCTGATAGATTGTAGACAGAAGGACTGCATACCACTCTATGATCGTGTGGATAGATATACACAGCTCTAAGCTCTCATCTAGAAGATAGGGGTTTCGAAACCTACTGCTGTAACTCATAATGATTTTTCTATGGTTTTACATTTTTTACATTAACACAAGTCTGACGTATTTGACTAACTTTATATACTATCGAACTGAGACACGCCTGAGAATTTTCCAACAGAAGGTCGCCGTCTCAACCCCTAGACCAACTCAGCACATTTTTGTCAACTTCAAGTGTGTTATGTACACCCCTATCATCGTTATTGCGTATAGAAGCATCTTATCAGTGCATGAGTGAAGATGGTTGGCCCGTGAAGCCGTGTGTGCACGATGCATCACGATTCCAGTAACATAGAGTAATAATAATTCAAATGATGATTTTCTTTTTAAAATTAACTTTTATGGAATATGAACAAAATATTTACACAGAAAAATAAACATTAGGTAAAAAACAGATGGATGCATAATCAAAGATCAGTAACAGCTTTCAAATTGTAAGAAAGTAGGAAACCGTTAATCTATATTGTCTGCGGACAGAAGTGTTCAAACTTACTATCTGGAACACCTACATCCGGAGTGCATTGCTGTTTGAAAATCATTACGGTAGATGAACTTTGATCAATACGGTTATATATACTGTATATCAGCATGCGATAGACACTCCTCTTTATCACGCAGAGCTTACGAGCAGTCCACATGAATTATTGGCAAGTGTGTTTTTAGAATGGAGGCAATTAACAATCTTGGTCGCTTCGTAGGAATTCCAACACGCAGACTTTCCTATCTTCCTGTTGATCATCAATTCCGTGTTATTTCTCTTCGAAGAATATCAACAAGATTTTGTAAGAGAATGTTGTGTATAACACATGTGAGGATTTTAAAGTCCTTTTCCAAATAGATTTAATGCACTTTCCGATTCTGATCTCCATGAAAAAACCAAAGAACAATTTCAATTACATATCATGGTGTAGAAAACAACACATGTATTATTAGTTTTAACGATATATAACATGTAATTATTTATTATATCACGTAAACTGCATCACACACATAGCATGAATTGAAAATGAATTAAATACAGTAATACATATCTTAAATACTTATTTTCATGTAATATCAGAAGGATTTCCTTTTGTTTTATTAATGTTTCTGTGTGCCATGGCTTCTAACTAGGAAACCATTAATTTATGATTACGTATAACAAGTGTTATTATAAAAAATTCAATGAACATTTTACATCCAAATTCGTTTTTAATATCATGCTATGATGTGCTCAAAGATGAAGTACCATCAACGCTATCTACACGTTCTGGACTTTAGCGGAATGAACATTAGCATGTCCATTTATTCTTTTTAAAGGTAATGATAAAATACGCGGAACATTTTATATAACGTCAAAAATGACAAAGCTGTTATGTTCCGATAATATTTCAGAGTGGTTTCATGAACACATTTTAGACGAATTGCTTACTAAATTTCAAAAGTTTGAAGAGGGTGCAAGCAGTAAAGCACCAGAAAGTATTTCACATCTTCACTTTAATGTCTGTAAGTTTGATCCATTAAATTCCGGAAGACGATGTATACCACTTCCGAAAGCGATCGCAAATAAAAAGCTGTTATCAATATTCAGAAAACTGATGACTATTGCTTTTTATAGTGTATTGCAATGGCATTAAAACAAGTAACACATAATCCTTGTCGAACTTCACAGGATGAAGATATGTTCAATGATTTGCAGCCTTCATTCAATTTTGACAAAGTTACTTTTAAAATGGACTTAACAAACATTTCCAAATTTGAGAAAAACAAGCATGACTTTTATTTTGTGCGTACGGCGTAAAGAGAGTCTTTCAGGGCTGCTTTATTCAGCTTCTTCACCTAAACTGCATCATGTCCACCTTTTATGTTTGTGATAAAAACAGAAGCCACTACTGTCTTAAGGTTTGTTAAGCTCACAACTTTCATCACACACAGAAAATGTGACAAATGCTTGCAATACTTTTCATTAGAATGCATGTTGGCTACTCACATAGTTGATTGTAAAACACACCCAACTGTAAAACTTATTCATCCTGATAGTGAAAAAGCAGTAATGAAATTTGAGTATTATTATCGTCAGGAACCGGTCCCGTTTACTGTTATCGCAGATTTTGAATGTTTTACAACACGTATTCATCGTTGTCAACCAGATATGACAGAACCATATACTGATTATATTCAGAAGCATACATCGTTTTCTGAGGCATTCAAAGTTGTTTGTTTATTCGATTCATCTTTATCGTTTTTTGAAACATGTATAGCGGGGAAAACTGTACTGCATGGCTGTTAAATGAATTACAAAAGTTAGCACATCCTGTTATCTTATCATATCCGGTTCAGTCCAAATGTCATTTGATGACATGATTATGCCTGATGAAACCGATGAACGCCACATGTGTAAACAGCTTATTAAATTCCCAGAGATTTCAGTTAGAGATCACTATCATTATACAGGAGAATATCGTGGACCTGCACATCACTCATGTAATATTTTATATCGTGTTCCAAAATGTATTCCTTGATTTTTCCATAATTTATCAGGCTACCACTTCCACTACATTGTCCGTGAGATTTCACGATTAGAATGCAAAATGTTCCGTGTAATTGCTCAACATCATAAGCGTTTCTTATCATTCTCTCAACGTGTAGCCGACATTAGCATTTGATTTTTAGACTCCTATAAATTTTATTTTCCTTTTTTCTTTGCTTTATTTTGAACATAACATGTCATGAGTCCCAATTACAATATTCACGACTATTGTTACTTAGACGTTAAAAATACAAATTAAAACAATATATATCCATAATAATATTAAGAATTAATTCCAGTGATACACAAGTCACACTACTAGAAAACAAAATCATTAAGGATAATATAACTAACATTACATTACAGTACTAATTAATTCTTATTAAAATTAGTTAAGATAATCATTTTAACAGGATTTCTATTTGGAATGCAATACATTTAATAACATGATATACAATATTTATACTAGTTCATACTAGTTTTCCTTTTTTTTAATTTCTTCATAATGTATTAAATTATGTTGAGGAATGCAGTGTTTCATGTCGAAGTGAATGTAGCTCCGGTTTTGCTAAAAATATCAACATAGGGATGAATATTATTGTAGAATATTATTGGAGAGTTCATATGGATTTCAGTCTTAACCTTTGATAGAAATAATATATTTCTAGGACGACTTAGTTAATGTCGCATATAGAATGTTATTGTCTTCAATATATTTAAGTCATCAATTACACAATTAATTATTTTATGTGGGATAGTCAAATCTTTCCAACTTCGTCTGTGGCGCAGGCTATTCATACCATGTTTATTCGGTATACATGAATAATTTATGAAGGTTGGGTAATTTCCTGTGATTTTATGAGTCATGAATTTCAAAACTTGTTTTGAGCACCCTCGATAAGATTGTCATTCCTTGTGGTCACTGGGTTCCAAATAATTGAGCCATATTCAAGTCTGGACCTTACAAATAGTGTCTTTGGACAAAATGATAATGAATTCCGTATAATGAAGCCTAACATTTTAAGAACATCATTCGTAATTTTTAATATGGTCGCTAAATCTTAAATCTTCATTGAATGTTATTCCTAAATCCATTTTCGTCTTTACACGAGTTAATATGTCAGTATCCATTGCATAGTTATATTTAATCTTCCATTCCTTCCGAATAAATGTCATGGCTGCACATTTACCTATATTAAATTTAACTTAATCTGTTTGCTCTAGCCTACAGGAGAATCTAAATCGTTTAGAAGTTGTTGAGAATCAGACACTGTTTTAATAGATTTGCATATTTTAATATCCTCAGCAAAAATAAGGATTTCAGATTACGTACAGTTTCCAGGAAGTTATTAACGAAGATAAGAAATAGCAAGGGCACCATGTTAGAACATTGAGGAAATCCAGAATTCACATCAAATTTGGAAGATATATGACCATTGTAACTTGCAACCTGAGTTCTATCATTAAAGTACGATACCAACTGGGTTTGTAATGTAGTGGGAAATCCAAAGGAGGAAAATTTATTTATTAAACAATCATGATTAACCTTGTCAAAAGATTTTTTAAAATCCTAGTAAATTACATGAACCTGTGCATAATCATATAAACTAGCGGATATATATTCGGTAAAGTTGCAAAGATTTGTTACTGTGGATATTCTCGCTATGAATCCATGTTGTCTCGGTGAGATACTACTTCTACCACAATCATAAATTTCCTTGTACAGTATAATTTCAAAAATGTTGGCTGGGGCACAAACAATAGTAACAGGTCTACAATTACTAAATATTTTATATCTCCAGTTTTATATACAGGAGCAAACTTGGTATTTTTTCACAAGTCAGAGAATGTCTCTGTTTTTACAATTAGGTTGATGAAAATGGTTAAAGGCCATACTCATTCTTCCCTATGACCTTTCAATGTATTTGGTGGAATATCATGAGGTCCTACTGACTCCATCGGTTTAGGTGGTCAATTGCTTTAAGAACTTCTATAGTTATAAGTTAATATTAAGTACACCCATTTCAATTAATGGATCATTAGTCCTAAATTCCAAATTATATTCAGCCTTTTCCTGAGAGTATATAGTTTTGAAATAGTCTGCAAATCAATTAGCTATGTCATCTGGTGATTGCTACAAACAACCTTCCAACTCAACTGTGGGTTACTTTTTAAGCATCTCCTCTTATTATTAATAAAGGTCCAGAATGCATTACAATCATTACACAAGTTCAATCTTTAGGGGCATTTTCCTTGTATACAATAGTTCTATCTTCTATTATTTTTGCTCTGAGAGTTTTAAATATATGCATGCAGTGCTCAGAATTTTTCTTCTTTCCAATTTTTTCTTTTAATTTAATATTACTTATAATCTCCTTTGTAAACCAAATGGGATAATTTTTCTTGTAGCTTTTCGTTTTCGGTACACATTGATCCAATACAGCATAGAAAACTTGTGTGGCTAAGTTAAGATCTCTGCATTCTTTAATATTAATCCAATCAGTTTCCCTCAACAGAGTATAACGTTTCTCAAAATCTGCCTTTGTGAAATTATACCATCTATTATGATGATTTTTCTCCTATTTCGGTTAAGTAATATACGAACAGGAGGATGATACCCGTCTTTTGGAATGATTGGTTGAATTTCTTCAACAATACGTATGCCTACCGGTAATAAATTTTTAACAACATTAAGTGTCTTATTATTACTATTCTGTACATTGTTAACAGAGTGGAGATGCGAAAAATATCATACGTACTGTCAACTATTTCAGAGTCACCAACTATAATAATGTTATTCCCCAGTGAACTAATAAATTGTTCCAACTTACTAAAAAATGTAAGTAGGCATCTAAATGTGAATTTGGAGGAAAGTGAACTGTGCAGATATAATAGGCTACTTGTTATGGTTGAAGGTAAATTTAACCTATACTGACTCAGTATTTGAGTCTAATGAATGAACCATTTCTGGATTAAATGATGCCTTAACACCAATCAGGACTCCGCTCCCATGTTATTTGCAACTAAATAGGGCATTCCCGTCCTTACGAAATATAGTATACCTATTATCAAATAGTTCAGAAACATGTAGAGCATCATTCAGCGATGTCTCAGTCAGACATATTATATCAAAATTATTGTATACCTGGATATAAAGTACGTGTTTAAGACCTTATTCCACCTACGTTTTGATAATAAATCATTACCTAACAAACACATTAAATAATTTTGATTGTGTTCTTGAATTTCCTTATGTCTTCTTCGCAGGCAATATTGACAACTGATGAATTATCACTTTGTTTCACGAAGATTCGGCCATTCCTTGTCCAAAGATGCTTCACATTAGATGACCTACGAAGTTGACGACATTGAGCCAGCAGCCGCTTCCTGGTAGGGCAAAGGCTCTCACTGATACAAATCGGATTGTTGTAGGTGAATTCCAAGTCCAAATTCGACAGATTCCTTTTCACGCGGCGTTTCCTCAGCAGTTCATCTTTATGTACTCTCCGACAAAATTTGACGATGATAGTATTAGACGACGAGTAGTTACGATTACTTGAGAACCTGTGACGTGTATCAATATCCTCTTCGTTAATATTTATGTCCAGAGATCTTCCCACAACCTTCACTAAATGGACTATATTTTCATTAGCTTGTGTTGGAATGCCTTGAATCTCTATTGTGTTTACCCTCGAGTACTGTTAACAGTCTTCAGTGCGCTGTTTTAGCTCCAGATTTTCTTTCTTGAGTTGTATGTTCCCAGACATCAAACTCTCGATCATCCCCAGGGCCTCTTGTAACACCTTATTATATTCTTGTTGTTGTGTGATACTGTGGTCCAACTTTTCATGGCACACTTCTATGGATTTACCTAGATCACGCTCAAGTTCTTTCTAAGAATTCTTCACCGATCCAATTCCCTGCTTCATTTGCACACAAGTTCATTCTTCATTCTCCAAGAGCTGTTTCTAAAGATTTCTGTGTCTTCTGCAAGGTTATTATATTTTCCTGTATCTCACTTAGTTTACTCACCATCAATTTTCTTGAATAAATAATGTTATTACTACAACTCTCTCTTTCAGGTTGGTTACTGTCCACAGTGCCCATTATTGTGATACTATTACTTCTGTCAGTGCAACTGTCTCATTTCCAACAAGAAGCTGTACTTCCTAAATTGTCAATGTCCTCTTTTTGTAAATTTACACACTTTGTATGAAATCCTTTATCACATAAACCACAGGTAATCCTGTTAGTTTTGTCTGACCTACTAGATTTTTATTTTCACAGCTATTGCATAATTCCGTTGTTAGATGAGGTTAATAGTCGCTGAGCTCCGAGAATGAGACGGGATAGGAGGAGAGATGGTGGAGCTTGAAATATTTTATTGTTCCCAGAGATTGACGGCAACTGGTTGTATAAATACTCTTTCAACAGATTTCTTACATGACTACACTGGAAATATTTTAGTATTCCTTGAGATTGACTGCTATTGATCATATAAATACTATTTGTCCAGATTTCACAGTTGGGTACACTGGAAGTATTTTTAATATTTCTTGAGATTAACTGTCACTGGCTGTATAAATACTCTCGGCCCAGATTTCAAAATTGGCCACACTGATCCAGTGATTATTTTTTGAGGTTATGATGAAAAACATGCGCTTTTATAGTTCAGTATTTTACTTGTAGTGTACAAGATCAAAGAAAAGAATTATCGAATATGAATCAGTGTAACTTACAGTTAAAGAAGAGACCACTCTCACTATTGTGTCGCCGATAAAACCATCGCATTTTCATAAAATTGCGGAGTTAACACAGCACATATCTTACATTATTGTCTTACACCACTTTTATCTAGATACACTTGTAAATATCCTTTCAAGCGACGGCTTCAAATGCATTCATGAGTATTTTCCAGATCCTGAGAAATTTAAACTTTGTATTAGGAAAGGTATTCTGCCATGTGACTATATTCAAAGCTTTGAAACGTTAGGAGAAACTAAATTACCTCCACAGTCTGCATTTTCAAGTGTTTAAATGAAAGCAGTACGCCATCACTAAGCACATCATCATTTGATAAGCATACAATATCCATTTTAGATGAAGACTACATGTACGCATGAAATGTGTGGTCTATATTTAATATAAAGTCTTCAGGTTAATATGCTGACTTGTATTTAAAAGTAGACACACGTTTACTTTGTGATGTGTTTGAAAAGTTCCTTAAAATGTGCTCTGCTATTTATGGATGAGATCCTTGCTATTACTACACTACTACTGGTATTTCGTGGGATGAAATTTTAGGCTAACAAATGGTGGACTTGATCTTACTGATGTTAACAGGTCTTTTAACGTGGAATTCGTGGTGGGCTTGTTTCGCTTGTTAACAGACATGCAATTGCAAATACTCCAATCATCAACAATTATGATTCAGAGAAAGAACATTCATATCCAATGCATTATGATGTTAACAACCTTTATGACTATGCGATGTAACAGGCTTTAGCATATAAAGATTTTGTTTGGCTAACTTAAAATAACATTGAGCAGTTGTAGCTAAAGATCCTAATCGCGGTTTCATTTTGGAAGTTAATCTTGCTTACCCTTCTAATCTGCATAATTCACATTCTGACCTTCCTTTCTTGTTTTCAAAAAATGAATGCCCCTGATAATACATCAAAGCATGTTAAAGTGCCAGCTACACTATTCCCAAAAAGGCGGTATATTATTTACATTCAGTGTCTTGTTCAATGTCTAAAACACGGTTTACAATCAGAGTGTATTCACCGTATTATTGCGTTTTAGCAGCAAGCGTGGCTTAAACCGTACATGGATTTAAATACGGAGCACCGTCAACGTGCTACCTCAACGTTTGAAAGCACGTTTTTGAAACTCATGAATAACTGCATCTATGGAAAAGTATGGAACATGTTCGCAAACATCGCGATATTTATTTAATTAATTATTGCGATGGACCGTGTGGTGCATGCAAGTATACCTCAAAACCGAATGTTGAAGCCTGTAATGTCACTGATCGTGAATTTATTACTGTTGAAATGAAAAAAACAGATATAGTTTACGCAAAGCTAATTTATTTAGGAATGGTTAAACTGGATTACTCAAAATTAAAATGTATGATTTTCATTATGGTTTGCAAAGCAGCAGTTTATGGATCATTCACATTTGTATATGGCCGCAGATAGTTTTATTTATCATATTCGGAATACAAACGTCTACGATGTAATGCGTAACCATTCAGAATACTTCCGACACCTCATCATGTAATCATTTCGGCATTAAACCACTTAATAAGAGAAGATAATAGGTCTCATGAAGGACGAATTTAGTATGAATATTTTGACTGAGTTTATTGATTCCGCACCATAAATGCATGCGTACATGAGAGAAAATTCGCAATCTGTGCGTTCTAGTGCAGTTAAATATTTACAGGTACAAAACTATCGTAATGTCCTTGTATCTCAAAATAATGCTTTTGGAGACAGATGAGAATATTTTCACGCAGGCATCATGTTTGTACTATTGAATATAATAAAAGTTAATTAATTGCATTTAATAATAAATGACAGTGGAAAAGTTATAATCTTACGAGTGTGCCTTGGGGATATAAAAACATATAGTTGTTTGTCACGTTATGTTTGGTTTTTTATAAATGTAAAATATAAGCAGAATACAATACAAGTGATAAGATAATGCAAAAGATACAAGATTGTCTGAAATACGAAGTTTTCTACATTTTATTAACTCATTTTTTTAGATTTTGATGAAAATATTGAATATGTATGTAAACAAAAAATCATAAAAGATTACTACATCGTCAATCATTTTCAATTTCTATTTTGATTTCTGTACAAAAATATAATATTATGTCAAATATGATATTTATTACATTTTCATCTCATTTAACTGCTTTTTAAAAATATCAAATATGTATGTACATACAAAAATAAAAATTATTTATCATTTCTATATTGAATATATATGTGAATACATTATACTAAATCTCTGAAGCTGTTGAGGATATTACATCAATTGTTTTTAATTTATATTTTCATTCACATATTGAGTACTTAACATTATATTTTGCTTTATTTCGGAATATTGAAAATGTATGTAAAACGTAATATAGTATTAGTTCTATATATGATTGCATTATACTAAAATCTTTCTGTTGATGTTTACGAGAATGAATAATACATAAAAAAGAAAAAGCTATATTGTATTATATTACTATAATAGTTCAATTTTTACTGTCACTCGTCTCACTTCTATTCTTCTTTCTTTATCCTTCTAATTATGCATTATTAATATTATATTGTGACGTTCCCACTTAGCCCACAGATGTTAGACAAAATTATAACGTGGCGGGTCAATTTAATATTAAAATAAATAAATGATATGTCATTGTTTCTCCATTAACAGTATCCCAAGGGCGCCAGTCATCAAGCTTAAGGCTTGAAAACAAAAGTTGAAAATTAATAATAATAATAATAATAATAATAATAATAATAATAATAATAATAAATAAAAATACGTAATGAGACTCAAAAACTCCCAGGGGTGAGGTGAACGGAACACAAATCATTAAGTACACTAACTTGGAATTTAAGGATCATTAATAATTATTTCATAAAATACAAATTAAAACAGCTATTTATTAAGATGAAAAACGTGACGTAACGGCGTTTTAACGACAAAATTGAATGAAATTAATTTTAAAAATGAACTGTTGCGCGAAGACTTGCAGTAACTTATGCCATAAGCTCACCATATGTAGACTCTGTTGTCTTGAAGCTGATGATATGTGGATCTCGTACCGGCTGCCTTCTCTGTTGTTGGATTCCAGTCCTACTTCTACATTTCCTGTCCTTAACACTTCCTACTGCACTCCTTACATAAAGTCGTAACGAGTCCTAATTTTAAGTGCAAAACCAGCATGGGTTATGTTCATGGGGAGAATACATTCATATTCTTCCGTATTACGGAACAGTAGCGTAGCTAAATTCATAATAAAAGCTCTCCTCCCCTATACCAGTCAGAACCGGTCTCCCGTTGACTACCTCTCGTCATTGAGATAACAAGACCCAATGAGAGTAACTTTTGAGTAGAATATACTCAGATGCGAAGTGAACTAAGTTAAAATCTCCGATGTGTAGACGTAGAATCGTAGTAAGATTATCTTCCAAGCGTGAGAATGTCCGAATACAAGTGACAATCTGCTCACGGGTAAGAATACGAGTATGAATGTGAAACGACTGCTAATGCGAATAAGAAACTGAATCTCTTCTCCATCTCTTGTCGGTGGTATATACCGGTTCAAAAGTCTCCTTCCATCAGCCATATCCCATGGTCCAGTAAGATTCGAGGTCTCATCCCTTCTCCGATGTATTGCTGTGAACCCATCACGTTGCTTCATTACGTTCATTCACATAGGCTGAACTTTCCCGCTGAAATAAAGCGTCCCGAAGCGGAGTTTGAAAAGTGGTTGTTAGTAATGTATCAACTGTCTCTTCATGAGGTAGAGAGGGTAAGGTCTCCCGTAACCTAGATGACGTACTTTTCCTGGAATTGGGCTGAAATTAGCCTGCTGACTCTGGTCACCTCACAACGGCTATTGGAAAATTTACTGCAAGTTATAAATATGCATGATGTTGAAATACTTTACCGAATAATTTGTTCGTTCAGAATACGTTATAGCCGCGATACAAAGAAATGAAATGATGATTGAAATGGATGATAAAAACCCTATATATATATATATATATATATATATATATATTAATTTAAACATGACCTAGCAGTGATTAAATATACACATCTTATCAATTAATTTCATAGTTCAATTATTAAAAACATGCAGTGATGTCCCAAACATCACAATATGACAAAAATGCGAGTACTTAACATGCATGCAAAAATTATTCGAAAGATTATGTTCCTGATATAAAAGACAGAAATGTATAAAAAGGTAAGTTTACATGTAACATAATTCAAACAATACGATTTTCATCTCCTCATCCTCCTAACACACCCGGTAGCGAACGACAAACTGTTTCTCCTCTTTCCCTTATAGACATAGATCTTAAGGAGGGAGGAAGACCTGCTTCTCCTTCTAATAAACCTTGTAACGTATTAACGTTTTCTCTTCTTCATAGTCTTTCTTCGGAAAGTATTATTTCATATGTACGTTAGTACTTTAAGCTCCAGTTCGATGACTTAACAATAACGTAATTATAACAGATTTGTGAATGTTAAAAAAGCAAAATGATATAAGCTTTGTGTGCATGAGTATGAAGATTTAATTCTTGTAGGTTTCAGCTAATTCTGCTGTTAAACGGGGATATAGGTGACCTGGAAGTAAGGTAAACGCGTGACTTTACCTAACCTCCCACATAGGCTCTTTAACGTCTGCTCTTAGAAAAGCGTAATCAAATTGAGGAAATGCAGATGGGGATAGAACGTTGTTATAACATTATAACGTAACTTGGTTACTAGAAACGCAAACCTATCCTCCTACACGATATTTATTGTCTCCCCTTAAAATAATTGAAAACGTGAGGTAACCTATAGGTGTAGGTAACACGTATGTTAACCTTGTCCATAAACGATAAGTTAACTACACACTCTCCTTTTTACATACCGTATGTCTCCAATTATTACCGTTTCCTTTTAGAAGTGTTAAACTGGTAAAGCTCATTCAATGAAAATAAACATGTAGATGTTCTTTTCTGTTCTGTGCACAAGGGATTGTATGGTAATGGTCAGCGATGGAGTTGGATATTAGTAATAATAATAGTAATAAAAATAATAATAATTTTTCTACTTTTACAGTACCTACAATGTTACTTGTGTGAACTGTGTAGCACATGTCGATTTGACCCTCTTTTAAGGTCAGATGTCCTTTCGGTCACCAATGCAATATGAAGAAAGGGCCACCAGGGATCCATCAGAGCCACTCAGCCTAGCTATTATTATCCGAATCCTCAGCTAGAATGGTCAACGTTGGATTTGAACATTAATAATAATAATAAAAAATAATGTTTCTACTTTTCCAGTACCTGGAGAGTTATTAAAATGCAGAATCATCAGTTGACTCGAAAACTGCTCTTCATCATATATTGTGCTAGTGTGTGATCTGTTGGCTATTTTTACCAACTAGCTGGTAGGTGGTGCAACCTCTACATTTTTTTTCTTAGCCGCAGGAGTAGACTGTTATGACACAATCTGGATCTGGTAGTCATTTGATCAGTAAATCACGAAGTCACCGCGTAGGTGGGCGATGATATGTCTCTTGTACTATGTGATCATCATTTGCTTACAGTAACTCACGAAGGTCGACACAAGAGCATGCTCTTATCTCTCTAGAGGGATAATTTATTGCAGTAACTCACAAAGACGGTACGAGAGCGCGCTGATATATCTCCCCCATAGACACATAGTAACTCACAGAGTCCCCGCGTGGCTGCGCTATAGTCACCCCTCTCCTCAGCGCGCAGGCACGGTTGCATTCCCGCCACTCCTCGCACATGCCCCATACGCACGACCACGGTAAGAAGACGCTGGTGGAGGCGAGCTCTCTGCAAGTTTCCGCAAAGGAACGTGGCCATGCCTGGCTAATCAGCCGGCAATATTTTTGGTCGAGTACCAGGGGGTGGTACTCCGGGAGAGAGAGAGAGAGAGAGGGAGAACAATCTCTCTCTCACCCTTCCCCCATTTTGGTAGGGGGTTGGGGATAGCCCCCACGGAGGAAAGATATGACCCTCTCCACCGTCCCATGAAACCAAAAAACTCGGTCCCTAACCTAGCCAATGGGGTTAGGTTAGCGTCCATGGTTGCAGGTTGGGCTAAGACATCATCGTGACCTCATAACCTTACCTACGTGAACTTAGGTCTGCTCACGTGGGTAACGTTCGACATCATAATAACGTCATTGATCTGACGTCATGGAATATGGTTCAATGACCTTGCCTGCACCGAAAAATGCTGACTCAGCAGAAAAGCGTGGAAAATGCTGACACAGCACCCATTGCATTAGAACGTACTTAGCCCTTCTACTGCAGATGTCTAAGAAAACCGTGGTAAAGATTTTTTATTTGTGATCTGTGGTAAATGTTTCAAAATGGAGGTTAACAACCAGATCTGATATCTACAGCACCTTAATCAATTCGGAAGTAATAAAGGGAAGTTATAAAAGATGAGTGATTTATTTGAAGAACTAAGCGCTGCTTCGTTCCAGAGACGATTTCGATTACAAAAGGAACTAGTGAGTTAAATTTTAGATATGGGCCTAATTGATGAACAATTGAAATTCCATACTGGGAGATACTATCCGATATCGCCCAGAAATCGCTTTCTAATAGCACTGGGCTTCTATGTAACTGGAACATTTCAAGTAGTGATTGGTGGCGTCTGAGGTGTTGACAGAACAACAGGAAGCCGCGTAATACACAAGGTTTCTGATGTAGTTGCCTCGTTAGTTTCATAGTTCATTAACTCCCACTTACTGGAAGGCTTTCACTGCAGAAGACCCGGGTTCCCTGCTGTACTGGGTGCGCTGGACTACACTCATTTAAGAATGCAGTCTCCCGGAGGTGAAAATGGGAAGGTATTTAGAAACAGAAAACACTATTTCACTTCAAACGTGCAAACTGTGAGCGATTCGAACCTCATGATAAGAGATACAGCAACAAGATGCCCAGGTTCGACTCACGATAGCACTATATTTCCTGAAACTCGGCTGAGGGCTGAGAGTTATTCTCGAGACGAGAGAAATAACCAGATGGTGATGTATGGTATCCGTGTTAAACCCTCCTCGTTACACATATTCAAAATCCTACCTCCCCAGCAGAACAATGTTATAGCAGAGCTCATATTTCCACAAGAAATGTAAACAAAAGACAAGTGAGTGTCGAAACGATTAACTCCTTTTAATTCTAATATTAGAAAATAATTACTTTACATTCAACGGGAAGTACTACCAGCAAAACACCGGTTTAACAATGGGGGTCCATTATCAGGTTTCTTAGCCAATATTTATTTAAATAACCTTGAGAAAACCATCTTGAACACATATCAGAAACATATAAAATTATGGGTCCGTTTTGTTGACGACACGGTAGTTTTTTAAATGGAGACCTCATTACTTCCGAAACATTTCTGGGTTGTTTGAATTTGCTTGACAGGAACATTAAATTCGCTATGGAGAAAGAAATCGATAAAAAGTTAAATTTCTTGGACCTCATATTATCAAAAACCAACAATAGGATAGATTTCGATATTTTTAGGAAACCCATACAGGCCATCACCACCATCAATAAAAATTCCAACCACCCAGGAACTCACAAACAAGCAGCTTACAACAGCTACATTAATAGATTACTAATACATCCCTTGAGTAACGAAAACAAACTGAAAGAAATTAGAATAATAAAATAAATTGCTAAAGCAAATGGCTACAACCCAGAAATGATAGACAATATTGTACGTAAGAAAGAAAACGGAGAAAAAATAAAAACCATGAGAAAAGAAAGAAAAGCCATGAACGTAATCAATTTGTAACATTTACATACTTTGGAAGTCAAGTATTTATAATCGCGAACATATTTAAGAAATTTCAACTAAAGACAGCTTTTCGAACCAGAAATAAGATATCAGAACTTTTATATATATATATAATGCACATAGTTTCAATAAAAAATATATATATACCAATTCGGGAGTACACAGGCTCACTTGTGACGACTGTAAAATGTTTTATATAGGAAGAACTGGACGAACCTTAAATCAAAGATATCAGAAACATTTCAAGGCAATAAAGTACAACAAATATTCAGCTTTTGCGGAACACATTTACAACAATAACCACAGCTTTTTAGGGATCGAAAAGGACATGAAGTTAATTTTACGGGTAATTATGGATTTGAATAAAATACCCGTGAAAACATTGAGATATTTTTGGCGCAGAAAAGGGAACCAGATAAAATTTTAAATGAAACAGTCACAAGCAACATCTTGTTTACAATCTTGAGTTGAACATCAGGTGCTTCCAACGAAACCTTGAGGTGACGTAACATCATGTGCTTGCAGCGCGGTTCCGTAGTTAAAGCTTAACGTTTGTTAGTACTCGACCAACAGCCTGAGCACGAGGAAAAGCCAGCCTTTCCTATGGTATGTCCATACCTTTTACAACAACATTGTAAGTTTATAATATTCATTTCATAATTTTACACTTGTTTTCTTTTCCTTATTTTTACAGTTGATGTCAACAGGGCTACATTTAAACTCATTTTAACTCATTTTGACGACACACTTATGTAAAATTAAATTTAAATTTTAACACTGATGATGGACCGTAGTGTCCGAAAACCGGTTATTTTTTAATAAAGTGTGTGCTGATAGGACTGTATATAATCAATAATAATAATAAAATGTATATATCGCTGGCTGAGAACAATAGTGATATGACTCAAAACATGCCGATTTCGAGTTATGTCGATAAACATCCTCACAACATGGTTCTCTCTATGCATGCATGGAATTAGAAACAGTTCTCTATTCAGAGAAGTGTGAGGGGACAGGGCAAGAATAAGTTTAGAGTCTCAGCATTCTTGTTCACGGTAGCCTATTACAAAACTGAAAGCATTACTCTGAAGTTATTTGAAGTTGGACAAAGCCAAGATGAATGTGACTCCTGCCATTCCGTTATGGAACTAAATATTAAAAGGGCCCTGAATATGGACCCTTCTTTGTACCAGCCCACTATACAGCTACAATCAGTAGTGCACAGAGAAGTGGAAGTGCGTTTAGAATAAACGAAATGGCTCATATTGATTTCGTTGATGTGAAGAAAATTACGTCCGATTTCACCAACTCTCACATAAATGAAAACATTGCTGGAGATAAATTTCAATTCAGTAGCATCGTAATCGTTAAAGTTACCAATGAGCATTTGGACCTTTACTTCTACAATGGCTCTTAATCTTAAGATGAATATAAGGTCGATAATAATGCTCCGAAAGGAAGGGAGAGATGCAGATCATATTGAAAGTTGTAGATTCACCCCAACTTACCCGGGAACTTTGGAAGAGTTACAGGGCCTCATTCGCAACAGGTCAATATGTCTTTCCTTGCTTCTATTTTGCAAGCTTAGAATGCGAGTAGGATAAAAAATGTGATTCATCAATGTGGACTGACAGACAGTACTTGCATCGTTTGGCTGGATGTGACTCCCTGTAATTTTCTTACACTCTGCATGATAATTGCTTCCTGATTTTGTTCAAAGAGAAACCTAAAGTATAACGAACAATGTTGTATTTTCCTGGTTTAGAAAATTTCTGTTTTTGTTTCTTATTCATTATTTGTAAAATCCCGTCAATATTGGAGAGTAAGCAGTCCTGTAAGCATAAATAGCATTCATTACCTCATTATTGCATCCATGTTTTCTTGGAATATGATGCCAACTAATTTATTAGCGACGTAAGTCAGAAAAAACCCAAAAACATATTTTGAAATGCAAAAATACTTTCATATTATGTTAACTTGAAGACTAACATCTACAAATAAGACATTCTGAAAAATGGTGAGCGGTCCCGGCGGAATGAAGAATCGAAGTTGCGCCAAAACTTCGAAGGCAATTTTCTCAGAAATGCTAATCGTGTTTTGCATCACTATATATACAGCGATATATATATACAGTACTTGGAAACTTCTGGTCTACTTATGAACAACGACACCAGAAAATTGTAGGAAGATGAAGAGCCATGTTTTCCCATGTACTTCTGTTTCAAACTAGCTGACATACCCATCGCATATGGGTTAGTTTATCGCATAACGGCAGAAGCAGTGACATCTAGCGGAGATGACTAACCGCCGAAGAGAAAGAGCACATCTCAACGAACAACGATAGCGTGTCAGTGTACTATTTGATATGGTTTAGGGATCACATATTAAAGCATTTGAGGCCTAGGCTTCCAGTCTTGTCTTTTATGATTCTAGATTTTTGAGTAATCTTCCCTTCATGTTCCTCAATACTTATGTTAACTACCTTACACCAAAATAGTCAATGACTTTGCAGTTTTCTGATTATATCAATGACTAAACCCCCATCTCCGCCAGCAGGTTCGTTATCATATGACTGAAGGATATTTTCACGTCCCTCCTTACATTTTAGTTGACTCCACTACATTGTTTCCTTAGTACTGTGTATTATACTACTTATTCAGTCTTAAACTGTATTACTATTATTCAAATAAACTAATTAATTTCTTGTTTTCGCATTGCCTTTAAAACATTTTCCTGAACACCATATCGATAGCATTTATGTTCATATAACAATTTGGTAATTCATTTTTTCGTATCTTCCTGAGTATGTGTAATTGTATGCAGCCATCTGTATTCATTTTTGACTTAGTTAATTTACAATTGTTCTGTTTTTCAGTCCGCAGAAACTAATTTCCAATACATACATTTCTAAACTACCTGAAAAAATATTGCAACAGAATTATACCTGAAATATAAACAATTTAATTTAAATACAATGACATGTTTTATTCTTGCTAACAAAATGTTCACATTAATTGAAGATTACTAAATATACGATAATACTAGTAATAATAACAGAACTGCAAGCACAGTTTCAAAAAGTTGACGTGTGCGAAAATGACTAAGAGAAAAGTACCGCTATAGTAGGTAGACCATGAGATGCTACTTGAGAAACCCTGAATAGTTTACGAAATCATTTGAATACAATAATAATAATAAGGGGAGCAATAAAAACAGAACTTCTGAAAGTAAAATACAGGATGCCACTGACCCAGCCAGGGTGAAGGGCGTGGCATGGCGGAAGGTCAACGGACTGACTAGCCACCTGCACTCTGATCAACGACAGAGTACCGGTATTGCAACAACTCACATTCTATGCTAGAGTGCGGAGATGTGAGGTCTTCTTTAAGATAAGTTTCAAATTGCAAATTTTTAAGGATTTATACAATAATAAACTTAAATATTTATACATATCTAAATATTTTGAATGTAATTTATTAGAATCTAATGGTGTTCCTTCATGAACGAAACCTATCATTCTATTTAATTAGGTTGTTTCTTTTTAAGGTATAATTCTGGTACCATATGTTTTCTTTTTTGCATTTCCCTAGGTTCGAAATGGCATTTTCCTTTAATTGCTTCTTCCTGGGATTCTCACGCACACAATCCATACAACTTCTCCTGGGTCAACCTCTCTCCCTCCTACCTTCCACTTCAATGTCAAGCATTCTCCTTCCTACAAAGTTCTTATCCCTGCTATTATTGTGACCATAAAAGAGCAATAGTCGTTCTTGGACCTTTCTAGATACTTCAGTCAACTAAATGCTCCTTGTACTAAGTTATTGATGTGATCGTTCTTCGTAACTCCACATGACCATCCCAGCATCTTCATTTCAGCTTCTCTCAGCCTCTTACAGAGTGGCTGCACTGTTGACCAAGTCTCTGCACGATGCAGCATTGCAGGTCCCACCATATTTTTATACACTTTCTCCATTGTTAGATCTCATTTCACAGAGGACACCACAAAACCTTTTCTAGTTAGACCTGGCAGCCTGAATTTGACAGATAAGTTCTAGATCTAGATCATCATACGAAGACATAGTGGATCCTAAGTACTTGAAACTCTTCATTGGCTTGATCGGGTTTCCATCCATCCGAACAGATTGATTTCCACTTCTTCCCAGGCACATGTATTCAGTCTTACTCTGGATGATTTTAAAATCTATTTCCTCTAGAGCTCTCCTCCAGCACTCTAGTTTGTGTTCAGGCTGTTCTCTAATTTTCAGAGAGAGCACCAATTATCGAAATTGAAAATATAGGGACTAAATGCATAACCCTTGATGAAGCCCAGCTCGAACTGATATGCACTCCGCAAATCCTACACTGCTTCTAATTTGCATCTTTGGTCTTTGGTGCATGCCATGAACAAGGCGCACATAGTTCTCTGCGTATGTACATTTCCTGACAGGGGACATATTGATAAGTCCTTTCTAAGTCTATGAACACCGTACGTTGTTCTTTTCACTATTCCTTGTGCTTTTCCATAACCTGCCTAAGAGCAAATTTTAGCATACGTAGTTCCTTTCTCTGGCATAAACGAGAATTGTCCTCCCCTATTATTATCTCCTTCCTAAGCCTATATTCAATAACCTTCCACAGATTTTCACAATTTGCTACACGAGATTTATTCCTCTTTAATTGGCACAACTATGAATGTTCTCTTTCTCCTTATATATTAGGAATTATGGAGAACAGTTTTCGATATAGGTAATATTATTGGAGAAATTTGACGTTTGCTACTCCAATGTATACTAACCAAATAATACATAGCCTTCAGAACACCCTAGATATCATCGAACCAAAATACCAAGTTTCAAGAAATTCTGTCAAGCCTTTTCCGATGATGTTGAGAAAAACCGATTAATGGACGGACAGATTAAAAATAAGTGAGCAAATTTTTGAATTTAGTACACCTTCTGAGATATATAATACCAATTATGAGGTCAAAATATGAAATGTACAGACAAAGTTATATGTTCTTATATACAAATATTTCCTTTATATGAATGTTCACATGATGAGAGGAAAATGTACAGTTTTTGTTTATTTGTCTAGGGTTAATTATATGTCCATTTCAATACATTGTATAGGTATTGTTGAAATGTGTAGGCATGGATTATTATAATACAATATAGCCAACTGTAGCTAGATAATTTCAGGTCAGTGTGGAAGTTATTTTAGGTACATAACCTAGGTGTTGGATACAGTTGGATAAGGCCCCATTCAGATATACGAGGGCACTGCCTTATGCACACGTGCTGAGAGAGTAAATAATTATAATTCATTATGAATTTTCGAGGGATAGATTTTCGTGAACTCTGGTGCCAAAATATACATATATTATCATTATTAAAATCTCAAGAAGTGTTTAAAATTAGCCTAAGTATAGTTATAGTGTTTAATTAATTACATTACTTATGTTAGATCGGAAAATTATGTAATAATTGTATAATGAGCTGTAAAATAATTTAAAAACCCAATATTGATTGAAGTCAAAAATACCTGGGCGGATGAAATATCCAAACATCACGGAGGGGCTGTGCTATATAAACGAACGTTGGTAGGCGTGTTTATACATCTGAAATATGACGTTGATTCAAATTTCCGGCAAATCGCATTGGCGTGACGGTAGTAGCGGCCCCGTGACTTTGCACATCAGGTTTGCATTGCTGTGCGAGAGTGTTAGTTACCAGTGACATTGAACGGAGTGACAGTGTGTGGGTCAAGAACTTCTTTAAGACGATGAAAAGGCTAGTATCAACAGCTCACTGCGGTTGAGCAAGGCCGTATAATAGGGCTACGTTAAGGTGGATTTTACTCCCACGCTATTGCAGAACGACTTGGCAGGCGTATATACGCTGTGCATGCGTAATGGCAGTGGTGGTCAAGAGAAGGTACGCTGACAGGAAGACAGGTCTCCGGACGTCCCCGTGGCATCACCGAGAGGGAGGAACGCCATGTTCGGTGTATGGCTTTGGCGCAGCGGGCTGCGTCTTCAGCAGCAATTCAAGCAGCAGTTGGCACCACAGTGACGCAACGAACTAATCGAAACCGGTTACTTGAAAGACAGATCCGAGCCATACGCCCTGTAGCGTGCATTATACTTACCCCAAACCACCGCCGTCTGTGACTTCAGTGGTGTCAAGCGAGAGCTCATTGACGGGTGGAGTGGAGGTCCGTTGCGTTTTCCGATGAAAGCCGGTTAGAAGGAGGCCAAGTGACCGCCTAAATTCCACCTCTCTGCGGCGTAGACACACAGGACCTACACCGAGAGTTCTGGTCGGGGGAGCAATTTTCTATGACAGCGGGAGCATTCTCGTGGTTACTCCCACGAACCCTGACTGCTGATGTGTACGTCCGTCTGGTGATTCGACCTGTAGTGCTGCCATTCATGAACAGAAGTCCCGGGGGTGATTTCCAACAGGATAAAGCGCGTCCCACTGCCGCTGTTGTAACCCAAACTGCTCTACAGCATGTCGACATGTTGCCTTGACCAGCTCGAACCCCCGATCTGGCCCCAGTCGAGCACGCATGGGACATCATTGGACTACAACTCAAGTGTCATCCACAACCGGCATTAACCGTCCGTGTATTGCTCCACCAAGTACAACAGGCATGGAACTCCATCCCACAGGCTGACATCCGGCACCTGTACGACACAATGCATGCACGTTTGCATGCCTGCATTCAACAGTCCGGCGATTGCACCCGGTATTAATGGACCACCATGGCACATTTGCGATGGCTTTTCTCGCGCGTTTATTAACCTGTAGTTGTGTATCTTTAATAAATTACATATGTAAAATATTGCCAAAATGTCCGCATTATATATTCCTTATTTCATGGTGTTTGAATATTTTTTCCGCCAGTGTAAATGCGCATTATATTTATTTCCATAAAATATAACATCCTATGTCTAGTAGCTCTCATTAAAAATAATGTGGGTGATAGATTGCAACTTTTCTGAAGAATGAACTACCAAATTTGTATGTTATACTGTATATACATGATTTCAGAGCAGCTGATTCATTGCTATGCTGCATATCTCAACAGAAATTATGGAGGCAGTAATTAATGTTTCCTAATGGCCAAGCATTGTGCCAAAGGTGACCAGATATCAGCGAATGAAGGTATGAATGTATTGGATATATGTATAGGATACAGCACGTAGGCAATAGGGAAGAAAAGGAATGGAAAATGAGTGGAAGACAGATGAGCTAATTATTTAAGAGGAAGTAAAATGTGGAATAATGGTTCTCATCGGTGAATGAATACAGCAGATGTCATAATAATAATAATAATAATAATAATAATAATAATAATAATAATAATAATCATCATAATACTATTTGCTTTACGTCCCACTAATGATGTAACAATACGGAATTGATATGATTAAATGAAGGTAGAACAGAAGAGGGAAGATAGCGAATAGAGAAGTGTTAGAGAGGAGATCTTAGGCAAGAGGAAAGAGAGCGGTAGGAAAGGAAAATGTGGTTTAGATAATAGGAAGAGAGAGATAGAACATGGCCCTGAGAAGGGTGGAATGGAGGACGAACTATGTTTTCTAGCCATGAGAAAAATCAAGCGAGGTCAGGAGAGGAGGGGATCTAATGACATGGGTGGGATTTAAATTCTGGTCATGGAGGAATCTAAGGTTAATCATGTAAGGAAATTGTGTGGAGGAAAGGGTGCTAGTCTATAGTGTTATCCAGCACTTATTTTCAGGTAGACGTTGAAAAAATAGAAGGGAAGGAGGAGGGTACGAACAACTTAAGATGGACAGGAAAAGGTACTAACATAGTTGGGTATATATATTATCTGCTTATGACATTGAGGGAGAAATGGAAAAAGTGGAGGTTGTTATCGGTGGGATACTGTGTAGAAGGGATACTGACTGGAGGGTGAATGGGGATTTAAATAAGACTATGGAGTGTGTATGTGGGGGATTGTGAGTGAAATTGATACATCGGTTTGAGAAGGAGATCTGATCTATACTGAAACGGTCTTCACTTGAACCGCAATGGTACCGACACGTCTAAGTTTGCGTGTTTGTATAGAAGAGTTACAGAGAGGTACATTCAGGAAAATGGGCTGGATTAGGGAGTAGTGGTGAGAGTATACGGATTTAAAGCGCAAGCAAGTTGGCATGAAGTTGTTAGTGTTAAACAGTCGAAATACTGTAGGAACAGGGACAAGAAACACTTGACTGAAATACCATTTAACGTGAAGAGCAGAGAAAGTCAAAAATACTTTATAACCTTTAAAAATGAAATTAAAATTATTAAATTCTGGTTAACCAAAACCACCTTCTCCCACTTTGTTCCAATTATCAGAGGTTATACTGAATATATTTCCCAGATATTATGATAGGAGTTGATTCATGGTTAAGAAGTCATTTTATGGACATGGAAAGTTTCTTACGGAAGTGGAGTGATTATCGTAGAGACAAAATGGGAACAGATGGACGGGAAGCTGTCATACGGATGAAAAAGGAACTGTCTTCATTATATGAATTGCTTTTCTGTCGTAATTAAGAATTACGTGCGAAAAATAAATTTCTTCTCCATAGTGTTTACTATTCGCATGCAGTCTGTCGGTGGTCTTTTTATTACGTTCGTCTGTATGTGAATTTTGTGAGCAGACATATTTTTTTGATTCGTCTAATGACAAGTCAGTGTTGTTTACGTCGGTTTTCCTTTTCGTCAAACTAATGTTCCGAAGAATTTTCCAAACGTTGGCACAATTGTTATTTTTAGATGTCATGTGTATGGCGTATCTTAGCATTACTGATGGTCTGCCTTGTGTTACTAAATTTCCTGTACTTTTCGAAATTGTCTGCTATTGAATTTTTATATGATATACGTAAGCTGCATGTGTTTCCTTCATTTTTGACCCTATGTCTTGCGTCAGCCGAGGAGATGGTCTTCGTTTTATTCGTGCCGTCCATATGGGGGCACTTTTGTCACAAAGTCGTAAATGTAGTTCTTTAAAAAGGGTTATTTTGAGGTCAATATCATGTATGAGCTGTACGTTGTGCGACGGTGTTTTGAGTGCGTCCTCAATGAAGTCTCGATAGGCAAATAATTTAGGTTGATATTTGGGGCATTTCACTTACTATGTTGCGTAAATTCTGCATTCTATCAGTATTTTTGTAATGATTAGATCCAGTTGTGTATGGGAAGTATCTATGTAGTGTGTAGGACTCATGGGAAGGAACGTCACATTGCGCGAGGTAAACATGCTATTCAGTGGGATAGATTCTGTAGAGTCACATTTTATCATGTCAGTATTAAAGTCACCCATTAAACTCACACGCTATACCTGGATGATAAGTTCTTCAGCGCTTCCTCTAGGTTTGCAATATATCTGGGCTTCGGTGCACGATACAGATCACCCAGTAAACACTTAACAGTGCGAATTTGTAATTTGACAAATAGAAAAACTGGCCCGTTGCGAAATTCGTTTGGTGATTTGCGTACTTCTTTGAATACAATATCGTAGGTCAAGTATATCCCTACGCCTATCCTTCCTTATCTTACTCGATAGTTTCTTATCCGCGTGTCGGTGAAAAAAGGAAATCTGGGTCTTAACAACAACTCGGATATGAGTACGGCAGAGAAGTTGTTGTTAGAGAATCTCTGAGAATTCAGAGGAATGGGAAAGAAGGCTCTGTGGTTTCACGTGGCCAACATATCACCTCGTTTTACCATCACTGCGCCGTCCTTCGACCACGTATGTTTCACATCGTACTTCGAAACTGCTTGCTGGAGAAGCTGTAGTCTCGAGGACGTGAGATCATCTCGGATAGTTTTGTTTCTGCCCTTCAATATTACTTGTTTTTGAACATTGCTTTCTTCTTGCGATAGAAATATAACTGCACTATTATCGGTCTCACACGACCACCTTCCCTTTTTCTTACCCTGTGAGACCTATCAATGCCTTCTAGACTGAGATAGATCCCCAATTTCCTCGGTGAATTTTAAAATTATATCGTCCGTGTTCTCGTGCGGGTACTCGGTTACACCGAACACACTCAAGCGTATCGTGTACCGTTCCAGATCGTCGGGCTTTTCATGTAACTGGGACTCTCGTCGTTTTATCTTTGAGAGCATACGCAAGACTTTAATTACCTCAATATTTAAGTCCATAGATTCCTGCAATTGATCCAATACTACCGTTGACATTTGCTCATGTATCAGGTTGGAAAACGTGCTCAAGATATCCGTGCTGCACAGCGCCTCGTGGACGACTTGCTTGCCAAGCTTTCTATCTACTTACAGAAGACAGGAGTGTTCAGTCACCAATATGTGAGGACAGTAAAATATAAGGATATTATCTAGGTAAATAAGGTTACAAATACTGGCGAGGTACTGAAATTGATTATAATAAAGCTATTTACATAATGATATAAAAGTTAAAAATTAGAAAACAGCTGTGATTAATAATATTTCTATAGAAGAACTGAAGAAATATAATGCCTTATTTGAAATATTTATTTGATCACTGTTTGCGTGAAGGAGCTATACATAATAAATGGAAAGTTGCTACAGTAGCCCCGGTGTATAAGAGAAAGTGTGATAAACATTAAGTAAAATAATTACAGGCCAGTTAGCTTGACATGTGTTGCAGGCAAGTTCTGGGAATGCTTTCTCTCTGACCCTTTTAGACATGTTTGCAAAATTACTAACTGCTTTGATAGAAGGCAGATAGAGTTTTGGAAAGGTTATTCCAGTGGGAATCAACTCGTACGATTCCAGCAAGGTATAGCAGATGTTTTAGATTCAAATGGTCAAGCGGACTGTATTGCTATTGACCTATCCACGGCTTTTGATAAAGTGGATCATAGGAGACTGCTGACGAAAGTCATGGTTATTGAAAGAGACTAAATAGTGGTTAAATCGGTGACTAAATTTCTATAGAACAGAACTCAGAGAATTAAAGTAGTTGAAACGTTTTATGATCCCGGAATGATTAAGAGGGAGGTATCCCACAGTGCTGTATTATTCGAAATTCGTGTTTCCTTGCAAGTATAAATGATCTGAGTAAAGAACTGGAATCACCGCTAAGGTATTTTTGCACATATTATTTTACTATACAGAGCAGTCAGCAACTTTCAGAACTGTGGCTACTACAAAAGTTTTCTCACTTTCAATTATTGGGTTGATGGGGTGAAAGTAACTCACCGAGATCACTGATTTTTTTTACAAATTGTTTTACGTCGCTCCGACACAGATAGGTCTTATGGCGACGATGGGAGAGGAAGGGCCTAGGAGTGCGAAGGAAGCGGACGTGGAGTTAATTCAGGTACAGCCACAGCATTTGCCTAGGGTGAAAACTGGGAACCACAGAGAACTATCTTCAGGGCTGCAGACAGTGGGGCTTGAACCCACTATCTCCCGGGTGCAAGCTCACAGCTGCGCGCCCCTAACCACACAGCGAACTCGCCCGGTGGGGATCACTGTAAGTGCTTGGGTGTTAATATGTGGAAAGATCTTCATTGGGGTAGCGTAGTCATATTAGCGAATTTGTACATGAAGGTTACATATCTCTATGTATGAGTATGAGGATCCTTTGGGGTTGTAAAATGGGTTAAAGGATAGGGCTTATTCTCTTCTGGTAACACCCAAATTAGATTTGGTACAGTGTATAGGGCAACACCGTGATTACTTGATACGAGAAATGGAAAACGATCCACAGGAAATCAGCACGATTTGTTCTGTCTGATTATCAGCATAATGCAGTGTTACGAAAATATCTTAAATTTTGGGTTGGAAAGACTTGGGAGTAAGAAGACAACCTGCTTGACTAAGCAGGATATTCTGGGCTGTCGGTGGAGAAACGGCGTTGAATGACATTGCTGGACAAATAAACTTGAGTTGAGCTTCTAAAAGTATGACGGGTTGTAATATGAAGATAAAGTTGGAAATGATGGGGACACTGGAGCAAATATTCATTGATAGGAAGAGGAATTACAGAATGGATCGTATTATCAAAGAAAATGTTCAATATCATTTCCAATATTTTTAAAAACATGTAAGAAATGGTAAACAATTCATGGGACATCTGCCACCTCGCTGACTCTATTAAATGAGGATCAATGTTGATGAATATAATTTAAGAAATAGCTAATTAATATATTTGAATTTGAAATGTATCCCTCAAATTCAAGTTACATTACATATGGCATGCTTCGTCCTTAAAAAGAGCAATTTTCTTTGGAAAACTACAAAACATATTGAAGCAGTAGCACCCCCATGAAAATGCATTCCTTTTCCCCATGAACTAGTGAACTCGGGATCTGCGTAATAAATAAACTTTGAATCATTGTCTCCAAATTCCTTGCAATATGTTTTTCGAGGTAATAACCATGTTTTCATAGCATGCAGAAATAACGCTTGCAAAAGATTTAGTCAGTAAAGTTTTAGAGTAGTATTGCTTATTATTGCCGTTATTTTGTGGGAGCGAGCGATACCAGTTGTATTAAAGCAATATATTTATAATACCATGAAAAATATAATACAGATTTGTCCATAATTATCCTGTATATGAGCGTATGGGTGTTCATATGACTGATGAGGTGTGACATTGAACTCTGCTAGATATGAGTTAGTGCTTTCAAGTAACAGATTACAGTCGATTGATCTGGGTAGAACAGAAATTTGATGCTTGCAGACATATATCTCATCCCTGAATTCTTCTCATCTACCAACAGTACACAACTTTTGATTTATATTGTCCTTGAACAAGGCTCCTACCATTCATTTTTTGCTGGAGTAGGATCAAACATTCACGCAAGCTAAGAGATGTATATTACTGATAATCATAAATCATAAGTCACATGATATGTAATTGTACATGATATTCATACCTCAGGGAAAATAATTTCATATTTGCAGAGTTCACGTACATTTAACTGGGATTTAAACTACGGCTGTCAGGTGAGAAGTCCTTTAGCTATGTTGTCGAAATTCAAAATTCAATAGTAGATTACCAATCTAAAATTCCATTCCCATATATATGCTAACCATTTCTTGCATTATCAAAATGATATATATCAAACAGTATACATAAAGAAAATGAAATAAGTTTACTGATTACATCAATTTAAAAACTGCATAATTCGTCATGGAATGACTGAATCTTTTAAGTAAAACTGAAAAAGATGTCTTTGCTGGCGAGACCTAGTGTTTAGAGTGTAATGGGCTAGAATAAATTTGTTACTTTCATTGACCTGTCTTGTCTCGTCCTTGGCTTTGACGATATGAAAGTGACCCAGGTATGAGCGATGCTACTAATGCCATTCCTTATGCAGCCAGTCCCTGTTATGAATGTTGTAAATATATCACTCATAGGATAGGTTGGAGCATGCACTTCAATGGGCTCGGCAGACTGGTATGTAATAGCAACTTGCGGCTCAGTGAGTAAAGCAACGAGAAACTACCTCACTCCTCATTCCTCAGTATAACTCTTCAGTGAAGCCTAGTCTATGTATGATAGCCGTTGGCGGAACTGTGGAGGACCAAACTGGCCTTCGTGCTGAATACCTAACGTACATACTGAAGTAAGTTAGTCATACCTGTCATCCAACTTTCAATGTATGGAAAGACACGCTGTGACACAAAGAATGCATCTATTAGGATAATTTTCTTGTCTTCAATCAATATACTGTACTAACTGAATAAAATGCAGCAAATTTGATATGCTGTATTGTTTGAAGTATAATAATTTTTGTGAGCCTGCACACAGAGTTAACTATTTGTGATATGCATCAAAATTTGGAAAGGTTTTGCAGAGATTAGGTATACTGAAACTTACATATTTCCGATGCAGGTGGTGGTGGTGCGGATTCAGTTCCCTCGGTTTTCCATAAGGAGTCATCTAAGGAGACCTCTGAGCACTGAATAGTGGTCCAGGAGTCACTTTCATCTGCAAAATCAGAGTATACAATATCATTTAAACCTTGTAAAACAATATGTAAACAACATTTCAAGTAATGGACGTGATATATGAGAGAACCCTTGAGAGAAATATGTATTATTTGAACGTTTATGGCACAGTTCTTACGAACCTGAAACATCCAAAAATTAACAGATTAACAAATTATCACTCAACCACAAACATTAATTCGGACTGCAGAGAAAAGGTTAACAGTATCTGCTCATTACTTCTTGCTCTCAGAGTTCTTAAAGTTCTAGAATCTTGCACCCTATGGGCAGCCCATTGCCCGAGTTTATCGTTTCTGCCATTTGTATTAGTGTGACCTTCGTACTGAAGAGCATGTTTTTGCAGTAGTCCCTGGGACTGCACATCCATGGATATAACAATTATCCTGTATAACATCAGTTACATCAAATGTTTTTGTGTGTAACGCAAATTAAGGGAAACAATTACAGAATAATCTGTAGATATGCACGATATGGAATAATGGGGCAGTGAAACATTAAGTGAGCGTAATAGGATTACTGAAACAAAGTGCAGAGAAGAAGGAAGTAGGACGATGCCTCCAGTCACTATGATTGGATATTCTCAGAACTTTTACTGGAAAAAGGGGTACATATCATCCTCTGCAGAGCCTTAGCAGTACTTCAATTCTCTTCATCATAATATTGCAAATCAGCTATTGTAAAATATAACGATATACTGAAAAACTAATCACAGACTAGTTTTTAATGCTTACTGAATAATGGTGTATTTGTTATTGCAATGGAGAAATATGAAACATGAAACTCAATGCAATGGAGAATAATTCATTATAAACGATCTACTAACCAAGAATTGCAAGGCCTTGATATCACTAATGTGGCAGGATTTCTTGCTTTCCTTTATTCAGAAGTCTTCAAGTTTAACAAGAAAACATAGCTTTCATGCTTGCATCTGATAGAACACTCTGAAAAATACTAAAGGGAATGTGGAAATTGCAGCACTTCGAATGAATCAGTCTTTCGTGTTGATACAGAAGATATGGAGTGGTAGGTAAATAATACCACTTCAGGCGAATATTTATGAACTCCATTGCTGAAAATGCGTATTGATGATATTCAGTTACAATTGAGCGAGTTACCACCTTTCAATAAAATTTTAATTTTTGTCATTGAAGAAAATACACTTAAATAGTCCAGTACATATTTCGTCGCTTTTCACGGGACATCTTTATACCGGAAGATAATTTATAACTAAAAGTCATTAGATAAGTTTAAAGTAAAAATGTGGAAAACATTTTAAAAAGTTCATGAAACAATTGTTCGTCTCTATGTTGTCTTCTCCTTCTACTTCTTGTTATATAGTAAATTAATATTTTCTTGTTGTTTTGATAGTACACATATCACACCCTCGCACTGTATTCACAAATAAGAGATATTATTGTCATTACGCGCACTATTATTATTTCATATATATATATATATATATACACTTAATATTTTAAGCTAGAAAGTCCCAATATGTGTTGTGAGCAATTTTTTTTGTACATGCGGATGAGAAAACTATGCTATTTACAGATAGGAAAATATCCATGAGTCATGCCAATAGCGTGGCCTTATTTTTATTGTCTCGGGAACCGGAAGAGTTTCGAGCGTAGCTTTGTAATGTCAAGAGGATCTTCCACTCGTGATTGAATGGCAATCAGAACCAATCTAGACGTGCCATGAGAGAGTAGGGGTGAAGTAGAGGTGAAAAGAGACATCTGAGAAAACATGGAGAGACTGCATTTAAAACTTTTCTGGAACGTGGTTGACTTGAAATTTTGCGGAATGTGAAGTGTGATACTGACCTAAAACTGTGGAATGTTTAAGCATTTGGTATCATATTACTTGTGGCGGCTTGGTGTCTTACATGTTGGTAAAAGCTATGGGGTACTGTATTTCAGACTTTCCATAATTTATTGTCGAGAAAGACAAGCGAGTGTTTCTCAAGTGAAACTATCTTAAAACAAAGTGCTCGAATCAGAGAACACTGAATGTTAATAGTATGGCATGCATGCTGTATAACAAATGCCCTTAGTAAGAATCTGCTGGTTGTTTTTATTCACAGAGATAGTGAAGGGTATTTATCCATATATATATTGTAATTAGAGCTCATCGGCCTAACTACAATTGGTAGCTTGGTCCTCGCTTTTCGTTTCCAACTGTTTTTGTTTAATTATGTATATATGGGGCCTTCCATCAGTATATTGTGGGTTTATCCTACAGTATGTATATTTTGATGTGTTGATGAGGTGATCATGAACGGATATTATTCAGAATATAGTTAATTATTTTAAAATCAGTAGAACGTAGGTGCAGTTCATAGCTATTTAGTCCTTTTAAGAAACTTAGGTAAGGCCTGAAGCGAATTTAACATTACGCAGTTTTATGTACACGTCCTGGGAGTGAGAATTATCATGTTCAGTTAAAATTCGTGGGCTCCATATAGGTGAACTCTGGTGCCCATCTTCCGGACATTTCAATTAATTATATTAATAAGTTATTTTATTTATTCCGATGTCATTTATACATATATATACATATATGTATGTATAAAACACATATGACGCCCAAGCTTGAGGTGAATAAGTGCTTTATTTATACTTTATTTTTAATTGGTGCCCAGCATGAGGTGATTAAGTATTTTATTTTATTCATATTGTATTACATTTAGATATATTTCACACACGCCCAGAGTGAGGCGATTAAGAATTTTATCCATATTTTATTATTTTATATATATTTCAATTGGATACCCAGCGTGAGGCTGAACGATTGGTACATCTGTTAGGTTTATAAGCGTAGGTGCAATTATCAGGTGTGGATGGAATTCTAAAAACGATTTCAGTGAATTATCTATTTTATCCGTACGTGATATGTATTTTGGAGTATGAAGAAAGTTTCAGTGAATCGTGCATGATAAATTTAACGAATAGAAAGGTTGTTGAAATTGTTGGTACTATGAAGCAGAATATGAAAATACAAAAATACCACCGCACCGGGCTTTTTTATTTAAGTAACTCAGACTAGGATACATAATGGTGCCTAGCACATCTAGAGCACATCTAGCGAGAACAGGGTACTGGTTACCTCAAGTATGATATGAGGTGACATGGATTCTATGGCAGTGTAAATCGCAGAGATTATGAGAATAGGGGCCGTGATGAAATTAGGGAAGTTGTGTCGGATGACCTACTTTGTGCTAGTGGTGGTGGTAACAGCATTGTGACGTTCAATAATATTGTTGAATTTTCTGAAATTAAGAGTGAAGTTTTTCGTGAAGGTGATGAAAGTTGTTTATTGGGTGAAGAGTGTTTACGGAGTAGACCTATACATCAGAATGAGGATGTTTTTGTTGACGTAAGAAGATTAAGGTTAGTACAATTATGAGTGAAAATGGTGACTTTGAGGTTAAAGAAAATTCTGGTAAGAGCGTTGAGAGTAGCAATGTGTTTGGCATGAAGGTAGTGAAGTCAGAAGCCGATATGGAAGGTGGTAAAGATGGCTTTATTGTTGGAATATTAAGTAGTAATGATGAGGATCTCGAAGTTAATTATGGTAATGATTTCAGTAATAGTGTAAGCGTGAGTGAGGGAACGAGTGCTAAGTGTAGTGTGAATGACCTTGAGGTAACTGAAGTAGGTACGTTCGATTAGTGTCACATAGCGGACGCGTTTTAGGCATCTCCCACGACAATTTTGGTCCTTTTATGTCGCCGCAGAAATTTGTGTCTTTTGGAATATAATTCAGTCTTGTATTCTACTACTATCTTCTGTGCGACTCCACGTCGCAAAATTTTAATTCTATCCTCTCCGCCCGAAGAGCAGTATTTTATCTTTTATGCCTTAAGTGATTTATTAACTCGCCATGACAAATATTCGTGGGTCCCGAATTGGGCCACATTAGGAGCGAGTCTATATTGAGGGCTCACTTTCTCACCAACCAATGAGATCAATTGACTGAGATTGGAGTGGCTTCTGCTTGGTGTGAGCTTGCCTGGCAGTGTTGAGTTGATTGTTTGTCATGATGCGAGTCAGATTTGTTTTGTGGGCACGCAAATATCTGGCTTAGCACCACATGATGAAGAAGGGATAAGATCCGGTTGTTGAAACGTATTCTTCCCTCAGGATAATTTATATTTTCGTCTAAGGGAAGGCATCCTCTTGATGATTTATTCTTATAGATTTCTTTAATGCTGATTGAGTACTGCGTTACTGACGCCCTGGCGTTAGTACCTATCTGAAGACGCCATGTAAGTAAATTTAAATTCCAGTTTTATTCTTTCTCCACGGACAGGTCAAAATCAACTTCAGGATTTTATTTTTCCCTTCGGAACTGTTTGCATCTTTTGGATCTCATGCAAGTAATTGCAACCATCGTTTAATCTTTGATCGCATTACATTTTAAAAAACTGCACCGAAATATTGTAAAAACCTCCTAAGGAGTTGATAGTAAATCGTATGCTGTTAACGTTGGTACATCCTTCTGGGTAATATTACATTGTTATTATTATTTTTATTGTAAGTTGGTTCGGGACATTTTGTAGTAGCTACTTCAATTGAGGTACCCGTATTATTTACAAATGTGCCAAAATTAATCTTTCATTGTAGTGGAGACATTCATTCATTGCAGCAATTGAAATAATACATTTATTCATAAAGTTGAATTTTCTTTACCGAGTTCAGAGTGAACATGATAATGCACAGCACGGTAAAATATACAGAAATCAATGGATTTCTCTGCTTTCCCCCTTAAAATCAAGTACTGGATAGGTCTGCTTATAGTGGAGGTATTGGTGCACTTATAGGTAAAATAACTAGATGAATATTTTATGTAATGTATCATGCCGTGTAAATCCACAGATATAAAAATTACTATCTTGTATGGGAGGTGCTAACTTAAAATCCTTGAAATCCAGGTCAAGTTCCTTCCAGTTAGGGATCTAGATTCATAATCTTCATGCGCAATTTTATCCTTTTAGGTACATATTGAAGATAATCATTGGGAACGTAAGAGAGCAGTGGTTGAAAATACAGAAGCCCAATGCAATTCCTACACTGCTTAATGTTCCAAATCCTTGCAGGGAACTTTTATCTTTGAGAAAGTCTCAGTATCAGGTAACTATAATAATACTTTCTAGCATAGATGTATTGTTTAACAAATAATTATAAACATAAAGGTGTAGTTTTCCTTATTGCCTTAAATGAGCAAATATATTCCCCAAAAGTTGCAAAGGTAGGTGTGACTGGTAAGAACGAAAATATCAAATTGCAATTCCTTAGTAGATTTGTAGAGATATTTCTAAATATTTCAACAAATAATGGCGGAAAACCTCTGAATACAGGAATGATTTTGTAAACATTGCCATTGTGTTCAATTTCAGTGCAACTTCTAAATGAAAGATATAAATTTGTGCTACACTATAGGTTTACATAAGAAGCCGTTGAAAATATTTCCTCATAAGTTAGCTGATTCTTGTCCGTCAGCACTAGAGTGAATCAAAGCATTGAAACTTATAAGAGTTTCCCAATGTATCTCAGATGAAAGTGATCGTATTTTTGTGACAGTGATTCCTCCTTAACTGACCATATACCGCAAAATATTCCATTTGCACCATTTTCCTCCGCAGTTCCTATACAACCTATGTCCTCTTTCATTGACTGTACTGCATGTTCTTCTGCAAGTACAGTCATTAATTCTACTTCCACTGACATCACTTAAACGCCTGCCTTTAATCTGTATCCCATTGATGTTACTGCACGAATGTCAACTTCTAATCATCAGTATCACACTCCCATTGACATTGTTGAACCCATTTCTCGTTCTGTTGTTGATCTGTTGTCTCCACTGCGTCTGCTACACTATCTACTTGAACTGCTGACATAAACCTGCATCCAACTCTCACTCATATTACTACACCCCTTAATTCAGTCATGGTTGATCTTTCAATATTCAGTTCTTACCCCAAAGTCCAGCAAAAGGAGTTCAACATCCAAACAAAAAGAGTTGCAATATTTGTCAAAACTAACATCATATAACAGAAATAATTTTTCTAAAATTTGTGGTAGTACAACAAATGCATTTCTGGAAACCATGATCAATGTTGTATGCTGGCAGTTTTTAAACTGTTAGCTTTCTGACTTAAGCTCTAAAACATTCGTCATTTTTTAAAAATTTGTTTGGTCTAAGGAATTCAAATTGGAAAATTATGAAATTAATTTGTAACTGTGAGGACTTCTGTAAGGACTGAAAGCATTATCTAGTGCAAAACTGGTGAACATTTTGTAATGTAGAAAATTTTGATTGACGAATGTACCAGTACACGTTTTCGAACGTGCTATTACACTGACTGACAGAGCAAATGCAACACCAAGAAGGCGTGGTCAGAACTTTATGCCAATTGCAGGGTTGACTGACGTCACTGAGGTATGCTCATGATGTGAAATGCGCCGCTGTGCTGCGCACGTAGCGAACGATAAATGGGACACGGCGTTGGCGAATGGCCCACTTCGTACCGTGATTTCTCAGCCGACAGTCATTGTAGAACGTGTTGTCGTGTGCCACAGGACACGTGTATAGCTAAGAATGCCAGGCCGCCGTCAACGGAGGCATTTCCAGCAGACAGACGATTTTACGAGGGGTATGGTGATCGGGCTGAGAAGGGCAGGTTGGTCGCTTCGTCAAATCGCAGCCGATACCCATAGGGATGTGTCCACGGTGCAGCGCCTGTGGCGAAGATGGTTGGCGCAGGGACATGTGGCACGTGCGAGGGGTCCAGGCGCAGCCCGAGTGACGTCAGCACGCGAGGATCGGCGCATCCGCCGCCAAGCGGTGGCAGCCCCGCACGCCACGTCAACCGCCATTCTTCAGCATGTGCAAGACACCCTGGCTGTTCCAATATCGACCAGAACAATTTCCCGTCGATTGGTTGAAGGAGGCCTGCACTCCCGGCGTCCGCTCAGAAGACTACCATTGACTCCACAGCATAGACGTGCACGCCTGGCATGGTGCCGGGCTAGAGCGACTTGGATGAGGGAATGGCGGAACGTCGTGTTCTCCGATGAGTCACGCTTCTGTTCTGTCAGTGATAGTCACCGCAGACGAGTGTGGCGTCGGCGTGGAGAAAGGTCAAATCCGGCAGTAACTGTGGAGCGCCCTACCGCTAGACAACGCGGCATCATGGTTTGGGGCGCTATTGCGTATGATTCCACGTCACCTCTAGTGCGTATTCAAGGCACGTTAAATGCCCACCGCTACGTGCAGCATGTGCTGCGGCCGGTGGCACTCCCATACCTTCAGGGGCTGCCCAATGCTCTGTTTCAGCAGGATAATGCCCGCCCACACACTGCTCGCATCTCCCAACAGGCTCTACGAGGTGTACAGATGCTTCCGTGGCCAGCGTACTCTCCGGATCTCTCACCAATCGAACACGTGTGGGATCTCATTGGACGCCGTTTGCAAACTCTGCCCCAGCCTCGTACGGACGACCAACTGTGGCAAATACTTGACAGAGAATGGAGAACCATCCCTCAGGACACCATCCGCACTCTTATTGACTCTGTACCTCAACGTGTTTCTGCGTGCATCGCCGCTCGCGGTGGTCCTACATCCTACTGAGTCGATGCCGTGCGCATTGTGTAACCTGCATATCGGTTTGAAATAAACATCAATTATTCGTCCGTGCCGTCTCTGTTTTTTCCCCAACTTTCATCCCTTTCGAACCACTCCTTCTTGGTGTTGCATTTGCTCTGTCAGTCAGTGTATTTAAAAGTCGAAATTGTTCGACTCTTATTCAAAATTCGGGCCTGTGCAGTTGTGGAATTTAACAAGAATGTACGAAAATTAGGTAAAATATATGGGACTGCTTCGGAAAACTGTGAACAAGGAATTTAGTCATTTATTTATCGTATGATGAATCTATGTACACACATCTATATAGTTCAGGGTAAATGTGCGTAGTCACAAGTCCGTACAATACTATAACTCTAGGTCTAGCATTTTGACACAATCAACTGCTTCATCCGATGTGCGGTGAATGTCCATCAGCGTTCCTTTGAAAGCTCGAATTGGGCAGTCAGCAGCAATGTGGTGGATTGACTGAGAAGATGCACCACAATCACAATCTGCAGATCTAGTCCAACCCCATTTGCACAACAGATAACCACATCTGCCTTGTCCAGTTCTTATCCGATTGATGATTCTCCACTGTCGTCTTGGAAGATCAAATCCTTGTACTCGTTTAGAAGGATTCTCAACCAGATGTTTGTAAACTACCGAAGACTGATCCCACTGGGCTTTCCATGAACTGTTAAGATGAAAAGAGGTTCTTTCAAGATCCATTGCTGTACGCCAGGGTGGTTTCCTTGATTTCAGTTGTTGATGTTCAGTGTGCGTAATATCTTGATGGATGGGCAGTTGGGGGTTCTGCTGAATGTTCTTCCAGACCTTTAGGAGAGCTTCTGATCGTCTTAGGGCTGGAGGTGAAATATTGCTTCACGTCCGTAGGTCTAACCACTACACTGCCCTACACGTGTCCCCCGGGTGGTGCTTAGAAATCAACAGTGATAAGATGAGACCGAACTGTCGGAAACGACCTCTCGGTCCAAGAGCGAACAAGAAGGAGATGTGTGGTCCTTTTCAGGACCTTCAAGTTCGTAGAATTGGACCATCGCTGCGCATTTGTCAATTGAATATTGAACAAGGAATGGAAGGTTCTTATTTTGTAAAAACTGTACTAAAATTATACACTACATTTGTAATAAACTAAAATCCTCTGTTCATTACAATTGCATAAGCTGGTGAGATTCATAACACTCACCAAAAATTAAGTATATTTTACACATGGAATGTCGTTGTTTAAACACTGGTAAAGAAGGAAAGGAACACAATTTTAGAAGACGAAAATAAGTTCTCAAAAATCCCTGGTACATGGGTATGTTTGTCTTCGCTTATCACATTTAAGCTCTAATTTTGTTCGAAGAATATTTTTCTTATTATTTCGACAACATTGAAATCAGTGCTGGACCAATTTCACACAAGGATGAAACACCGACTGAGATAATATTTAATTGAAACATTCTATCACAATAAATTTATATATCTTCGACAATGACCAATTACCACGTCAAATCCCACGATTTAAGAATGGCTGTAGTCTATATAAACACCACGGCATTCCTCATTTTCTTTGGCGGTACAGCGGCGCATAGCTTACGAGGAACCTATTCTACTTATCAATAATAATTATAAAACGATATATTAGTAAGCTATTTTTAGAATATTTGTCCAGTGAGAATACATGCCCAGTTTGTTTGGTTGTTAAAAGGCAAATTATAATGACCTTGCTTTTACAATCATCGTCCCGAGTGAAAATTACAAAATGTACGAACATTTATGTTGAGTAACGTTTGAGAATTACTGCGAATGAGTATTTTTACATTATGTTTAGCATTATTTTATAGTTTGTAGGACAGTAAAAAATATAGGATTATACAAGGCTGGGACAGTCAACTGCCTTATCAACGTAGTCCCGAAACGAACTATAATAGTGGGCGAGCATACCTAGTCTTTAGAGAACCTTGGAGAGTCCAACGACGTGGCCTTCCTGTTATTGTCTTGAGACCCAGAAGTGGTTCGGGGAGTGGTCTTGGAATGGAAAGAGGGTCGTCCACTCGTGACTGGATGGCAATCAGGACCAATCTAAACGTACCATGAGAGAGTAGGGGAAGGTGAGATCTGTATAGGCATGTGAGAAAACGGCGAGAGACTGGACTTAATCTTTAGTGGAACGTGCATGCCTTATAAATTTCGTGGAAGGTAGTTGACTTGGAATTTTTATGGATTACGAACTGTGGTACTGACCTACAAACTGTTGAGTGCTTAGCCATTTGGTATTATATCACTTATGGACGCTTGGTGTCTTATATGTCGGTAAAAGTTATGGGGTACTGTATTTCAGATTTTCCATTATTTTTGGTCCCGAACAAAAAGCGTGTTGCACCAGTCAAAGTGTCTTTAAACCAAGTATTGGAATTAGTGAAGAGAATTATAAAATTACAGTGTCAATGTGATATAACAAGAACCGATAATGAGAATCTACAAGTTGTGTTTATGCATAGACATATATATATATTTTTTGTAATTAGTGCTCATCGGGCTATCTACGAATGGTAGCTTGGTCTTCGGTTTTGGTTTCCCACTGTGTTTGTTGTTGTTCGCAATTGCGTAAATATAGTGTCCTCCAGCAGTATTTTTAGTGTAGTTCTATACATATCTTGGTTTGTTGATGAGGTGCTCATGAACGGGTATTATTTGGAATATAGTTATTTATTTTGGAATGAGTAGTGTTATTGACGGACCTAGGTGCAGTTCCCTACAAATTTCATCGTTTTCTGAAGGTTAGGTAATGCCTGATGCAGATGTACCAGTACCCAGCTTTATGTACACGCCCTGGGAGAGAGAAATAATCATGCTCTATTAAAATTCGACGGATCCGTTTAGCTGTACACCGGCGCCCATATTACGTATATTTCGATTAATTATTAATTTATTTGAGTTATATATTACGGCGTCTTATATATGTTACAAATGACGCCCAACCGTGAAGGGATTAAGTAATTTTTCATTCATATTTTATTATTTTAATCATATTTCAATTGGCACCCATAATTGGGGCAAAGGTTGTTAATTACTCTTTAGATATATTTCACGGTGTTTTATTCCCTTAAATTAGTTTAAAATGTTATAAATTGTCTGGTGTGGTTTTTGATATTGATAATAAAAGGGTTTTTAACCCAGCTGGGGAAAGTCCCCTCGACTGCAGTTCGAATGCAATATGCATGCATGCTCTTGTGTCTGCCAATGTGTCTTGTTGTTGATCTTGTTATGGGGAGAACAAAAAATATATAATTTATTTTAATGTGAAGGAACTGTGTTGTTACTTTGTGGGGATGCTAAAGAATGTTAAGTACTCACCTCCTCGCTGATCCCTTTAGAAAGTGTTGTCTTGTCGTTTTGCATTACTAGTGACTGACTGATTACTTCGAGCAGCTGACCGGTTAAAGGCACGGAATGAGGTGTGGAGGGAATGGGATGAGTTTTATTATGGTATGGGAGACAGACGATTGACTTGAAGTTCGAGTTTTCTTTTGGATCATTTTTAAATTTGCTTTTTTGTGAAGCTTCTTTTTTAAATTATTTTAATAATATGTTTATATATTGTATAATTAAATTTATATTAAATTCAGGGTTTTGATTTCGATCGATTTCTATGTGGATTGTTTCTAAAATGTTCATCATGGTGCATTTTTTATTTTACGTAAATTGCTAGGTCTTGCCCATTGTAATAATTGAAATTAATGGGGTCTTCCTATTCAATACAAGGACTTTTGTATGTATGTATGTTGGGTATTCAGCCCGAAGGCTGGTTTGATCCTCCACAGCTATGAGAACAGCTGTTATAGATGGCCTAGGCATCACTGAAGAGGCGTACTAGGGAAATGAGGAGAGAGATATTTTCCCGTTGCTTTCCTTACCGAGCCAGAAGTTGCTCGCATATCAGTCTGCCAAGCCCACTGAGATGCAAGCACCAACTGACCCTATGAGTGATATTTTCATACCATTCATAACAGGGACTGGCTGCATAAGGAATGGTATTACTAGCATCACACATACCTCAGTCACTTTCATATTGTCAAAGCCAAGGATGAGACTGAGACAGGTCAATTAAAGCAACAAATGTATTCTAGCCCATACCAGAAGACACAGTGCACTGTAAACACTACATTTCACAAAGACGTTTATTAATGTGAATTAATCACATGTCGTTCACATGAGGTACTAGTTTCGGCACTAAACCTGTGCTATCGTCAGCCAACGAGTCAAATCAGGCAAGCACGATACAACTTTAAAACAATACAACTTCAAAACAACTTTAAAACACACATTAACACCTGCATAGATGAATATTAAATAAAATATGGCACATGATGTTATTGCACTTCAGTACAAAATCATTTTAAAATTACGTTGACTCCGTTGTTGTATACACATCTTTTATATATATAGTTCTTTGATCTTGTTGTATTTACGCTGCAGATTTTAATATCATGTGAAATTAACACTTAGTTTGATCTGTGGTTTGGTTCCGTAAAATAAATGCGCATGTGATGAACTTGGTTAGACCCAAAGAATTAATTCTCACTTCAGTATGGGGTTTTGGAACCTGGAGAAGAAATCAAAAGCCGAATTCCGCAAAAGATAGGAAGGAAAGACTAAAAAGAAATGTCTAGAAAAGACGAGAAACGAACAGAAACGAACTCACCTTGAGCAGCCTGTTTGATCGGCGGACGGAGCTGGACTGATGGATGCAAACATGAGGTAACTGCGGAGAGGGGGTGAGGGGAGGGGTAGAGGTGTAGCAACTGTCAGGGAGCTAAGGTGGAGCGAAAGGATGTGGTAGTGAGGGTAGATGATGAGGATATATACTGCGTACGGTTTGAAAGATTGAGTTGTTTTTAGGCGGTCTAATATTTTTTAAACATTTAAATAAGAGATCAGAAAGAATATTATATTTCTCGGGAATTTCATTTAAATTATAATTAGGGTTGAAATATGGATGGCGATGAATTAAACAATTTTCGACAATGTTCATGATTGGCCCTTGTTTGCTGTTTGGAGTATCTCAAAATCATGGTCTATGTCAGTGAATTTATGATTAGAGTCGTGAACTTGTTGGCCTATAGCAGAAAACTTGTGATATCTTAGTGCGTTGACGTGCTGTGAATATCTGGTTGTGAAGCTGCGACCTGTTTGCTCCACGTAAGAGGCGCTGCAGTCAATACACTTGAATCTATAGATTCCGGATTTAGAAAATCTGTTCTAGGTATTGACATATGCTGAATTGTGTATAATTTCTGAAGTCCTATTATTAGTTCTGAAGAAAATTTTGACGTTATGTTTTCGAAAGAGATTGGTGACTTGATGGACATCGTCATTGAATATAAAAGTAGATTAAATTGTAGTTTTAGGTTTTTCTTTTGTTAGAGTAGTCTTAGGCCGGTGTCTGAATTTATTGATTATCAGTTCTATAAATGATCTGTTGAGACCGTTAAGTTTAGTGATTGCCCTTATAGTCTTGAGTTCATTATTGAGGTCTTTATTAATCATAGGTATCGTGAATGTACGATAAAACATGCTATTATACGCTGCACGTTTGTGTGTTTGGGGGTGTATGGAATTTTGACGAATAGTATTTTCAGTTTGTGTCAGTTTCTTGGAGATGGTATATGAAAGAGCAGATGGGTTACTAAGAATAATTAAATCCACAAAATTTTTTACTTTATTATTTTCGGACTCAAGCGTGAATTCGATGTGGGGGTCGATGTTGTTTAGTTCTCGCAGGGTAGAGGTCGTATTCTTGATTTCTTCATTCATTATAACGGATCATGAAATTTCTAGATATCAATTGCACATTGTAGTAAAGATATGTCGAAAATCGTTCATGAGTGTACTCGTGACTGAGTGCCTGTTATACTTTTCTGCATTTGTGTGTTCTTCGTAACACGTTAGAAAATTCATCGTGGTTTGACCCATGAATGTTCTCTAACAACCTTAACATTTCAGCTTGTAGATCTCTGAGTTTAAATTTCGATTGTTATTAGGGATAATACTGTGATTATTGTATATTAATTGTATTGTAGATTATCTGTATGGAATGCCATTTTAAGATTGTGTTTCATAAACATTTTGGTGATTTGGTAAATATTTTGATTATAAAAGGTGAGGATGGAAAAATTCTTATTAATTATCCTTCTTTCATTCTTTTTAAGTTGTGTTTGAGGTATTTTTACTTTGTTGGTTATTTTATCGGTGTCATCCTTAGTGCATTACTTACTAGTTGCTATTTTATAGATAATATTAATTTCTTTACTTAAATTGTCTTGTGCCAGAGGGACATTGTAGGCTTTTGTATTCTTACTAGGAAATGTGGCTTCTTTGCGAATTTCCCGACTGTGTGACTCTTTTCTATGGCGTTAAGCGTTCGGGTCGGCTTTCTGTAGATTTTGTATGATTGATAAATGTTCAGTTTTCCTTATTCTAATTGTAATGTCTAAGCAATTTAGTTTACCATTCTTTCGGCTTCACATGTGAATTTTATATGGAAGACTATG
This sequence comes from Anabrus simplex, assembly GCF_040414725.1. Classification (NCBI taxonomy): domain Eukaryota; kingdom Metazoa; phylum Arthropoda; class Insecta; order Orthoptera; family Tettigoniidae; genus Anabrus; species Anabrus simplex. Next base: position 882,515,026 of record NC_090266.1, read on the forward strand.
TCATTTAATTGGTCTAAAATTGTGGAACTGTTAGTCATTTCCTTATCTATTATGACAAAATTGTAATATCTCAGCCATATGACTTATTCATTATTTAATATTACCTTTTCTCCAAATAATCAATATATATTTCTGTGAGGATTCCAGAAGCCGGAGCTGCAATTGGAAGTCCTTTTAGTAGGTAAATATTATTAATGAAAGGAGTTGTTGTTGAGAGTAAAGTCTACGATTGTCATAAATTCCTCAATTCCAGATTTACTTAATTTGCTTTTTTGCTTTAGACTTTTCTGATTCGATTAAATGTACCTTAGCCGAAAATTTAGTGTAGACGTTTGTGATATGAAATGCATTCATCGTGTATGAATGCCGTAATTTGATATTTTTAGTAGCATTGCATAATTCTATAGAAATGTTAATTGAGGTGTTTTTCTGAATGGTATAGTATTGTTTTAAAACGTGTGGATGAATTCGCATGTTTTGTATGTAGGGAAATTTCTGAAATTAACTATTGGCATAATGAGAATTTCACCTTTTTTATTTTTGGCTGGGTTCTTGCTGCTGGTGGTTCGGGGGTCAAGCTAATTAGCTTAGTTATTTCGTCGTCATTTAAGATGAAGCTAATGTTTCTCAATATCTGTTTGACTTTATCTGGATTGAGTTCAAATGGTCTCTATTAATATTGATGAAAGAGGTATCTGTAAAGAATAATTAAGTTTTTTCTAGATATTCGTTTTTGTGCATAATAAACGTTACATTTCCTTTGTATCTGTTACTAATTATTAAATTGTTACCGTTAATTTCTTGTTTAATGCTCCTGAATGTTTGGGTGATAAGTAAAGAAGTATTTGGGATTTGCTTTTAGAAAAGTTCTGTAAGATTTGTCTTTACGTCATATATTATTCCATATTGATCTTTATAAATATGTCGATGATATTTTTTATAATTGGTCAGAAAATTGATAACAGTTCCACAATTTTAGATCATTAAATGAAGTATACTAGCGTATAAAAGGTGCATTGGAATCCAAAAAAGATATAAACCCAGTTTTCTAGTCCTAACAGTGATAAGAATAAATGAATATCTATCATCTATCTGTCATTTACAGGAAAAGGCGTCCTATGAATAGTTAAAAAAAAATGCGTATAAATAGGTCAAAGGCAAAACCCTATATTTAATATAAATGAAATAACAGAAAAAATAAACATATTATTTTAGAAATTCATTAATAGCTTCAAGAAAATGCAAATTTAAAAATGGCCCAAACGACGAGACGAAATGTACAACAATCGCCTGTTCACCCGCCACAATAATACATCTCTCATTCCCTCCGCTCCTCCTTCCATGCCTTCAACCGATCACCTGTTCAATGCAATCAGTCAGTCAGTAGCAACAAAAGGCGACAACGCATTCTAAAGACACCTGCGGAGGTGTGAGTATTTAACATTATCTAGCATCTCCACACAGAAGCAACACAGTTTTTCGCACTAAAAATAAATTAATTCTTTTCTTTCTTTCTAGTTTCATAATAACAAAAGATCAAGATCATCCATCCGTATTGCATTCCAATTGCAATTTCTTCAGACATGTTAAAATCCTTGTACTGTCAACATAAAAAACGCTACCAGATAGCTGATTGAAGATTTTAAACTACAACTCATTAATATAAGACAATAAATTACCACAATAAAATACTAATAGGATAATATAATATATAACCACAAGAATAAGAGGAAGGGGAAGAAGAAAAGAAAACATAGTCACATACAATTATTTTAAGAACTTTTAAATATACTTTCCACATTGTATTTTAAACTTGCCTTATGTTTTTGATGTATAATTTTTCCAAGCTGACGATGTCCCGTAAAGAGGGACGAAACATGTACTAGACCAATTAAATGTCTTCTCTTGGCAGGCAATATATAATATACATATTGAAAGGTGGGAACTCTCTATATTTCAATTTAGTTGCAGATCAATCGGAATATTGGTAAGTTAGGTCGTTTGTGTACAGTGAAAGTAGTAGTGGTGCTAAATCACTACCCCCAAATACGCCAACTTGAGTTTGTTGCCAGAGTGATACTTTCGTATCCGCTGACACGCACTGCTGCCGCTCAGTAACTCAGGTGTGCAGCCAAGTCAATGTGTTTGAAGAAAATTTCTGTGCTTGTCGCTTAGCTAATAATATTTCCATGTCCGCACAGTCAAATGCTTTACGTATGTTTAAAATTACAGGGATAGTCTCTTGTCCGTTGTCCATTTTCAGTTTAATGCCATTCGTAACATTTAGTAATAGTGTGGTTGTTCTGTGGTTAGATCTAAATCCTGATTAGTATTTATCTAATAATTGTGTTTGTTAAGGAAATTTGTTATCGGGTTTTGAACGACCGCTTCTAATATATTACTACCGGGTACGGCAAGGAATTATGCAAACTGATTGGAAGTTTTCGGGTCTTTTTGTCTTATCGGTCGTATTATGGCACATTTCCATATATTGGGAAAGATTCCTGTCATGAGTGAGGTATTTATCATGTGCGTAATTGTTGGGAGACGAATATCACAAATTTGTAAAAATTTATTCCGTCACATCCAGCAGCTTCTGTCTTTATTTCGTGAATTGCTTTTCTATAGCCATTAAGAGTTACATGCGAAAAATTCATATATTCTCCATCGTGTTTCCTTATCACATGTAGTCTGTCGAGTGTTTCCTTTTTTCCCGTTCGTCTGTATGTGAATTTTATAAGCAGAGATTTATTTGATTTGTCTAATAGAAAGTCAGTGTTATTTTCGTCAATTTTAATTTTTCTCAAACCAATGTTACGAAGAATTTTCCAAACATTTGCAAAATTGTTATTTTTTAAGATGTCATGTGTATGGCGTATCTTAGCATTCCTGATGGTTAGGGATGCTGACTGGAGGTTGAACGGGGATTGAAATGAGACTACGGAGTGTGAATGTGGGGGATTTGGGAGCAAAATTGATACATGGGTTTCAGAAGGAGATGAGAACTATACTGAAATGGACTTCACTTGAACCGCAATGGTAGCGATACGTCCAAGTTTTCGTGTTTGTTTAGAAGAGGTATAGGGAGGTAAATTCAGGAAAATGGGCCGGACTAGGGAGTAGTTGTGAGAGTATAGTGAGGTAAAGCTCAAGCAATTCGGAATTAAGGTGTTAGTGTAAAACGGTCGAAATACTGTAGGAATAGGAACGGAAATACAATTTAACGTGAAGAACAGAAAATGTCAAAAAACTTTACAACCTTTAAAAGTGAAATTATAATTAATGCATTCTGGTTAACGAAAACCACCTACTCCCACTTCGTTCCACTTACCAGAGTTTATGCTGAATATATTTCCCAGATATTATCATAGGTGTTGATTCATGGTTAAGAAGTCATATAATGGACGTGGAACGTTTTTCAGGGAAGTGGTGTGATTTTCGTAGAGAAAAATGGGAACAGCTGGACGGGGAGTCTTCGTACTGGTGAAAAAGGAATTTATAATCTACAAAAAGTTTCAGGATGAGAAGCACGAATTTCTAGGTGTAAGGCTCATGTCTAAATACGAGTATATGCAAGTTGATGTTTTTAGGATGTGCAAACCTGGCAAGGGTGATGTCGGTGGTGATGCAGGAGTAATTGTCAAAATAATTAACCAGGAGGGGAATAATTTAGAAAGGAATGTTATTGCAGCGGGTGATCTCAGATTACCAAATTACCGAGGTAATTCAAAGAACGACCAACAAATGGTAAAAACTTTAATATCATTAAAGATAGCGGTATCAGAAAGCGAGGAAACCCAAGTAACCTAGATATGGTGCTAATAAAATCAGACGAGCTTTATAGAGAAACAGAAGTGACAGATATTATAAGTGATCGCGAAGATAATTTTATCATAGTAAAAAATTAATGCCATTGAAAGAACGGTTGTAAAACCAGGGCTATTTGAGAGTACCAAATTGCTGAAAAGGGAGGCGCAAGGTAGTATATGGAAAGTTAATACCATCACATTTGAAAGTTAAATATAAATGGGACTAAAGCAGCTGTTTAGGAATGTGAAAATAGGTATGTACGTTTTAAGTAGGTAAGGAATGACAAAGACCGACAGAAAAACATAGAGGTTAAGGAAATGGTGCAGGTTACAAGGAAAGAGTTAGGATTGGTTGTGGAACTAAGGATGACGGATGAGGCTTACTAGGAATTTCAATTTAACAATACCATAGCACTACGGAAATCGAGCGAGTTTTCCGTGCTGTTAGGGTCGCGCAGCTGTAAGCTTGCATTTGGGAGATAGTGGGTTCGAACCCTTGTCATGAAGATGGTTTTTCGTGGTTACTCTTTTCCACACAGGCAAAAGAGGCAATGCCGGGTCTGTGTCTTAATTATGGCCACGACCACTTCCTTCACACCAGTATCCCTTTCCTATCCCAACGTCACCACAAGACCTATCAGTGTAGCCGCGACGTATGAACAGATCGGAAAAAGTATATATTTAGCAAAATAGTCAGTCAAGAATAACATGATAGCAAATAGAATTGGCAGTCATTGAATTTTAGGGAAACATGGAAGAATATGTATGCAATGTGTGCAATATTTAACATTTCAATGAACAGTGGGACTGTTCCAGGAGAATGGAAGAAAGCAAATGTCGTTCCCGTATTCAAAGATGGTGACAGTCTCTGGCTTATGTAAATGCATGGAACGCCTAATTGTTAAACATGTGCTGGATTTTCTGAATGAGAGAAACCTGTTGAATAACAACCAACATGGATTCCTCCCTGGAAAATCCTGTACTACACTTTTAACAACAGTAATTGATGAGTGGCAACATTCCCTGGACCAGTCTAATATATCCCAAGTGGACTGCGTAACTCTCGACTGGAGTAAGGCCTTTGATCAGGTACCTCATCAACGACTGTTGTTAAAACTTAACAAGTATGGCATTCAAGGCAACCTGCAGGCATGGTTTCGATCATTCCTGGTAGGTCGGACGCAGTGGGGCCAGGTCAAAACAAACCTCAGTCACCTCGGGTGTGATTCAAGGTAGTGTGATAGGGCCGCTGCTGTACACAATATTTACGCTGGATCTGCCAGGTTGTGTATCGTCTTCTATGGCACAGTACGCTGATGACACCATCATTTACAGAGCCATTCGCAATGAGAACGACGTAAATAAGTTACAGTCAGATCTCGATAACGTGGTTCTGTGGTGCAAAATAAATAGAATGTGTATAAATGTACAGAAATGTAAATATATCCGCTTTACTAGAGCAAGATCACAGTTACAACACGAAATTTCACTGTGTGGTAAAAACCTGATGCCTTGTACCTCAATAAAATTGCTTGGCATTCACATCTGCAGCAATTTAAAATGGAATAAGCATGTTGAGGAAATAAGGTGCAAAGCATACAGAGTCCTGGGATTCATCCGCAGATCTCTACTGGAAGCCAGGAAGAAAGCCGTTCAGATAGCCTATTTGTCATTAGTACGGCCAATACTGTTGTACGGGCTTCCTTCCTGGCACCCTACTACAGTGGAGAACATGACGAAACTAGAGAGAGTTCAACGCCGAGCAGAACGACAAATTACTCAACACGGTCATTTAAATACAGCCAGGTCACTGCCCTCCATAACATCCCTCTGTAAACAAATAGATATTACTTTCCTGAGAAAATCCCTCGCAGGTAACATTCATATAAACCCTTTCAACCGCTTACAGCTATCGTTCCGCTCAAAGAGGTCGAGGTGTGTCCCTTTTCCCCCCATTCGCAAGAATAGCATCATATCAAAGTGGCTTCTTTAGTCGTTCTGCTCGGTTGTGGAATGAACTCCCACCGCAGATAAAAGAACTACCTGCAGAAAAATTTTGTAAAGACGTAAAAAGGATGTATATATAACGAAACCCTATGTACAAAACATAATTTATCTACTGTGAGAATGTTCAGTATGAGTGGGAGGATGGATGAAAGTTATGGGGTCCCGAGTGATTGAGACGGTAAATGGGTATGAGTGAGCCGGCCTAGGTAAAATATATGTGAGGTTTCTAGAGAGAGAGGGAGAGAGACAGAGAGAGAGAGACTCTCTTTCTGTGTGTGTGTGTGTGTGTGTGGGTGGGTGGGTGGGTGGGTGTGGGTGTGGGTGTGTCGAATGACTTGAATGTTGAACAGGTCTTATGAGTATTATGTAAATATGCCTATGTAGATACGGTAACTGTATATAAGAACACCATGTAGAATGTAATTGTATATTTGTATATTATAATTTTAAGTGGTGATGGAGGCGCTTTTGTGTATGTGGGGCTATGCCCTTTCTCCATTCACCATCCCTAAATTGTAACTACAATTAGTGGAAAATAAATAATAATAATAATAATAATAATAATAATAATAATAATAATAATAATAATAAATGTACATTTATAGAGAAATGGGGTCCTGGAAGGAATTTTCAGTTATTATTAACGAACCAGGAGAGTGTACATGTGATTATTTATTTATTTATTTATTTATTTATTTATTTATTTATTTATTTATTTATTTATTTATTTATTTATTTATTTATTTATTTATTTATTTATTTATTTATTTATTTATTTATTTATTTATGTATTTATTTATTTATTTATTTATTTATTTATTTATTTATTTATTTATTTCATATGCGGTGGCTCAGGGTATGTAGCGTGCTGTTATGCCAGACCATCTAATATATGCTACCTTGTAGCCTACAAAGTAATGAATCTTACAGTTCGTAAGTACGCATAATTATTTATGAAATTAAACTTTAAATATAGTTATAAACGAAAGGTAAATTTCTGAGAGTTACATAAAAATATTACATACTATTTTTACAGTATATGTACCATTTACAGTCTCTCTGTTTAAATATGTATGTCTCTAAAGCCCTAAAGGAAATTCGGGAACGGATGGTTACAGGTTTGAATGAGTTGTCGTAGCCTGTCTTGCGATAAATTGAGAAACTCAGCAGAGAAGAGGTTTCTGACCTTCTAGATATACTGTTTGTGGATGACAAGCTTTTAGATCCGTTCTCAGATAACTTCTTGTGTCTGTACAGAGGACTTTGTGGACAAGCGAAACCGAGTGCAGGATTATTTCTATATCAAATACAACCACGATAGCTGTTCAAGACCGCTTGATTTATGACAACACCTGGGCATACTTAGTATCTAACGACTGAGTGTATTATTAGCCCGCTGAATTTTAGCGTTAAGGGTGGTGTTTAGGTTGATATACATGACGTCAGCATAGTCGAAGATGGGTAGAATTAAGCTCAGAACAAGTGACTTTGTGGTATTTGGTGGAAGGAGATCCGGTGAACTTTTAAGGAGTGCATAGCAAAGAAAACACGTGATCAAATTTTCATCGTGTGTTCTGTACAGTTTAGGTACTTATCAAATATGAGGCCAAGGTCGTTTAGAGTTTCGTTTATCTGTATTTGTGTTGCGTGGAATAGGATTGGTGGAATTTTAACACCTTTCAGCTGGTATGAATATTTTGAATTAGATTATGATTGTTTGCGATTTGAACTGATTGACTTTTAGGGAATTATGTACATTTAGTCGAGTGTTTGTACTTTGTTAATGTCTAGTTGTGTGTATTTCGGGCTTGTATGTATATATAGTTGAATGTCATCCGTGCAGAAATTGTAACTACAAGTTCTTACAAGTTCTGGTCGGTCATTTAAGTACAGTGAAAATAGTAGTGATGCCTGAACTACGCCAATCTCAGTTTGTTGCCAGAGTGATACTTTCGCATCTGCTGACACTCGCTGCTGCCGCTCAATAAAATAGGTGTACCGGTACTGCCAAATCTAGGTGTTTGAAGAAAATTTCTGCGCTTGTAGCTTAGCTCATAATATTTCCCTGTCCACACAGTCAAATGCTTTACTTAGTTCTGAAAGTACAAGGATAGTCATTTTTCCGTTGTCCATTTCCACTTTAATACCATTTATAAAGTTTAATAGTGGCGTGGTAGTTCTATGTTCAGATCTAAATCCTAATTAGAATTTATCGACTAAATTATGTTTGTTTAGGTAATTTGTTAGCTGGTTGTGAACGACTTTCCAAATATTTTACAATGACAAGGAAGTATACAAACTGATAGAAGTTTTCGGGTTTTGTTGGATTATCGATTTTGTCTTATCGGTCGTATTATGGCCCTTTTTCATATATTTGGAAAGATTCATGTCATGAGTGAGGTTTTTATTATGTGCATAATTGCCGGGAGGGGAATTTCACAGGTTTGTCAAATTTATTCCGTCACATCCAGCAGCAACTGTCTTTATTACATGAATTGCATTTCTGTCGTCATGAAGAGTTACATGTCAAAAATAAATTTCTTCTCCATCGTGTTACCTTTTCGCATGTAGGATGTCGATTGTTTCCTTTTTATTCCGTTCGTCTATGTGTAAATTTTGTGAACAGGCACATTTATTTCAATCGTCTAATGGCAAGTCAGTGTTGTTTTAAATTTTGTTAAACAAATTTTCCGAAGAATTTTCCAAATGTTGGCAGATTTGTTATTTTTTAAGATGTCATGTGTATGGTGTATCTTAGCGTTCCTGTTGGTCTCACTTGTTGTGTTACATAATTTTCTGTACTTTTCGCAATTGTGTTTTTTATATGATATTATTATGCTGTATTTTTCTCCTTCATTTTTGACCCTATGTCTAGCGTCTGCCAAAGAGGTGGTCTTCGTTTTACTCGTGCTGTCCATATGAGGGCGTTTTTGTCATACAGTCCTAAAAGTACTCCTTTAAAAAGGGTTATTTTGATGCTAATATCATGTATGAGCTGTGCGTTATTCGACGGTGTTTTGAGTGCGTCTTCAATGAACGCCTCTTCGTTTAGTCTTTTGAAGTCTCGATAGGCAATTAATTTGGGTTGATATTTGGGGCATTTCAGTGAGTATGTTGCGTAAATAAAGTCATGTTGGGGAAGTCTGGGAGATTTATATTTTCCATAAGTCTGCATTCTATCAATATTGTTTGTAATGATTAGATCCAGTTGTGTATGGGAAGCATCTATGTAGTGTGTAAGACTTATGAGAAGGCTGTCAGGTGAGAAGTTTTTAGCTACTGTATGTTGCCGAAATTCAAAATTTAAAAGTGCATTACAATCTAAAATTCCATTTCCCTATATTGCTAACTAACTTTTGCATTATAAAAATCATATACATCATACAGTATACATAAAAGAAAGGAAATGAGTTTACTAATTACATCAATTTAAAAACTGCATAATTTGTCATGAAATGACTGAATCTCTTAAGTAAACCGTATTCACATTCAATTTATCACAGACTACTTGAGTAAATGCCTTTGCTGATGAGACCTACTGTTTAGAGTGCACTGTGTTTTATGTAATGGGCTAGAATAAATATGTGACGTTCATTGACCTGTCTTAGTCTCGTCCTTGGGTTTGACAATATGGAAGTGACCCGGGTATGAGAGATGCTATTAATGACATTCCTTATGCAGCAAATCCCTTTTAGGAATGGTGTGAAAATATCACTCATAGGATTGGTTGGCGCATGCATTCAAGTGGGTTCGGCAGACGGATATGTAACAGCAACATGTGGCTCAGAGAGGAAAGCAACGGGAAACTACCTCACTCGTCATTCCCCAGTATGCCTCTTCAGTGAAGCCTAGGCTATCTATGGCAGATGTTGGTGGAACTGCGGAGGATCCAACTAGCCTTCGGGCTGAATACCCAGCGTACATACTGAAGTAAGTTAGTCACACCTGTGATCCAACTTTCAATGTATAAAAAGAAACGTTGTGACACAAAGAATTTATCTATTAGGATAATTTCCTTGTCTTCAATCAATATATTGTACTAATTGAATAAAATGCAGAGTAGTACTGCAGCAAATTTGATATGCATTATTGTGTGAAGTATAATAACTTTGTGAGCCTGCACACAGAGTTAAGTATGTGTGAAATACGCGACAATTTAGAAATATTTTGTAGAGAGCAAGTATACTGAAACTTACCTATTTCCGAATCCAGTGGTGATGGTGCAGACTCAGTTTTCTCGGTTTCCCTTGAGGAGTCATCTGAGGACTCAATAGTGATCCAGGAGTCGCTATCATCTGCAAAATAAGAGTAAGCAATATCCTTTAAACCTCATAAAAACAATATGTATACAACATTTCAGATAATGGACGTGACAAATGAGAGAACTGTCGTGAAAATTATCTATTATTTGATCATTTAGGGTACGTTTTTCTTTTCCTAAAATTTTCAAAGATTACCACTAGAACGGCGGAGAATCCAACATTCCTAGAACAGCGGTAAGGGGTCAATTTGACCCATCATAAGAAATGCTTGGAAACGTTTAAAATAAAACACAATGAAACATGCATTTTCTTCTACTGGGTTTCCACAACTTTATTTTACACATAAATACCTGACATTAGTTTATGGACCTTTTATATTAGTGATGGACACATGAATATTCACACACAAGTGTACCATGTTTCTGTTTCTCTACGGAGATTTCAAAAAATTAACCAATTGAACACCTTTTCTTTGTTAGTCGTCCATATTGCAACGATTATACATTGTCAGTAATTCTTTAGGAAATCTGAAAATACACTAAACACTTTTTGCACACAAAACTTCTGCATTTCGTGCACATTTTCCGCACAATGCTTTGAGGCACTTGGTGCAGTCATCGCTAGATTTGTTGCCTTTACACAGACCAACTTGGCACTACGTCCGCTTTTTAGATGGACATGGTCCTGCAACTTCCTCATCTTGTTGTTGTTGTTGTTGTTGTTGTCCTCGCTCGCCCCGCCTTGTTAGTTCACTTGCCAGCTGGAGGATGAACTTCCTACCCGTTACTTGCTTGTAAATGACCTATGCATTGATAGCTGTTAGGTCTAGGATATTGTAAAAGACATGCATTGGCCACCTCCTGCATGCAGCCTTTGTGGTATATTTACGGGACATTTTGTCGACTACATCTACCCCGTGTTTTGTGCCGTTGTAGAATGTTACAGTTTTTGGCTTCTTCTTTCGCCCTGTGCTGATTGTTACTTGAGCGTGTCGTGTGCTGAGAAGAAGGACGTTCTTGTTCTTCTTTCCTTGGTACACTGTCAAGGTGCATTGTGGGTTCCCAGTCTGTCGCAAGATGATTGTAGAGTACAATTCACACTTGGACTTCTTCACCTCAGTAGGGATTACCCGACGGAGGGGTTGATTGTTCCCACCAACGAAGTCTTTTTCTCTTGGAGTTCCTTAGCAAGTTGGAGTGATGTGAAGAAGCTGTCTGTCGTCACGTTTCGCCCTTGGTTTAGAAAAGGCTCCATGAGGCGAAGCACTACGTACTCTCCCAGAGGCTGCTTATCAGGACGCGCGTCAACTTTACCAAGGTACGGTATCGAAAGGCATTGCAGATGTATTTTGAGTTCACATCTGCAGCAATCCAGAATTTGAGTCCATACTTGTCGGGCTTGTTTGTCATAAATTGGGTACATCTGCACCTGGTTTTGCTGGGAAGTAACTGTTCATCAACTGTCATATTTTCACTTGAGCGGTAACAGCGAAGGCAATTTTCTACGAATTTTTTCCAGATTTCAGGGACATGAGCGAACCTGTTAGTTGGCAGGCGCTCAGCCAGGGTTGATTTCTCGTCGAAGCGGAGGAATCTGAGAAGCTCCCGAAATCAATCTCTTGACATTGTGTCCTTCATGAATTGCTGTCCACAAGAACGCGATCATAGTTCATCCACAGACACACCTTTCGAACACAGGACACCGCGGGAATACATGATGGCAATCATAGCCTTCAACTCTTCGAGCGACACGGTCCAGTTCCCGTGTTCTGAAGTTCTTTCTGAGCGTTTGATTCGGTGTGTCGTTTCATTAGACGAAGCATCGATTCATCAAAGAGGAGACGAAAGGCCCTAATAACAGAGATGTCAACTCGATGGTAAGAATACGTTGTGGGACCTCCCCGCTCCCTCAGGATGTTCAATGAAGCCCGCCTTCCAGATGCAGAGTTCGAATCCAAGAATCCCGGTTCCGTCTCGGACGACCATCTTCACTGATGAAATACCTAACTGTGACTGAGACATTTGGGACGAGTTCGGAGGCAGATTAGCACTTTCGACTTCTCCTGCGTATAATTCATCCTCTGTCTCGTTATGATCATCGTCCTCGCTCGTCTCACTTGTCTCAAGCAAAAAATCACCATCTGAATCGGATAGTTCATTTTCAGACTCAACGTCTGAATTTTCTAGCATACAAGACACCTCGTCAGCAGAAAGACGATCGTAGCACGACATGTCTATAAGTAGGACACTTTATAAATGACGAGATGAATACAATAATCCCGCTAACTGGAACACTCATCTGACAGTAAGAGCTCAACAAAACTAATAATGGCCGGGTACACACTGTTGCCTGACAATGCAAACTTCTGTAATAAGGAATATTATACAAGTGTCAAAATGTCCCCTCCAGCTGTCCAGGGTATGGCATATCAGAAATCAATGAAAATATAAATATTTTGCTGGGTGCGATACAGGACCGTGAAAGGGACGAAATACGATGAAAAGTCAAAATATTTGAAGGGAAATGATAAAAGAGTGAGCACGTTTTTAAAGAAAAATTGAAGGTGGGTTTCATATTGACTCCTTCCTCTGTTCTAGTGTTCACAAATTATCACTCAACCATAACCATAAAGTCGGACTGCAGAGTAGTAAACAGTATCTGCCCATCAATTCTTGCTTTCACCGTTCTAATGTTTCTAGAACCTTGCACCCTTTGGACAGCCCACTGCCCGATTTTATCTTTTCTGCTATTTTTGTTAGTGTGACCTTGGTACTGAAGAGCGTACTTTTGCAGTGGTCCATGCAACTGAAATTCCATGCATACTAACAGTTAGCCTGTATACTATCAGATACATCAAGTGTTTGTGTGTGTAACGCAAATTATAAAGAAATAATTACAGATAGATATGAATGATATGGAATAAGGAGGCAGTAAAAAAATACTTCAACATAATAGGATTACTGAGACAAAGGGCGAAGAAAAAGGAATTAGGACCATGCTTCCAGTGGCTATGATTGGATATTCTTAGAACTGGGAAAAGGGGTATATATCGTCCTCTGCAGAGACTTAGCAGTACATAAGTACACTTCATCATAATATTGCAATTCAGCTCTTGTAAAATTGGAAACAATATACTGTACATCCAATCACAGACTAGTATTTAATTCTTATTGAAAAATGAGGTATTTGTTATTACAATGGAGAAATGTGAAACATAAAACTCAATGCAATGAAGAATAATTCATTATAAGCGATCTACTAAAGCAGAATAGCAACTCCTTAAAATCACTGACATGGCAGGATTTCTTGGTTTTCTTTACGCAGACGTTTTCAAGTTTTACTAAGAAAACATAGCTTTCATTCTTGCAGCTGATAGAACACGCTGAAAAATACTCGAGGGAAAGTGGAAATTGCAGCACTTCGAATGAATTACTAATTCGTGTTGACACTTCAGATATGAAATGGTAGGTAAATGATACCTCTTCAGGCGACTATTTATGAGCTCCATTGGTGAAAATGCGTATTGATGATATTCAGTTACAATTCAGCGAGTAACCACAATACAATTATAATTCTTTCTCATTGAAGAAAAGTCACTTAGTTAGTCAATTACATGTTTCGTTGCTTTTTACGGGACATCTCGATATGCTATTGGAAGATAATTTATACCTGAAGAGACATTTGTTACGTTACAATAAAAAATTAAAAATAATTTTAAAAGTTCATAAAAATTGTGCGTCCCTATGTTGTCTTCACTTTCTTGTTAAATTTTAAATTAATATTTTCTTGTTGTTGTGATAGTACACATATCACACCCTCGCACTGTATTCACAAATAAGTGATATTATTACCTTACTCGTATTATTATTATTTCATTTGTATATTTATTCTTAATATTTTAAGCTGGAACTTCTCCATATGTGATTTGAGTATTTTGTTTTGTACATGCGGATGAAAAACAGTGCTATTTACAATTCGGAAAATATCCATGAGACATGAGAATGACTTGGCCTTATTATTATTGTCTGGGAACCCGGAAGAGGTTCGGGCGTAGTCTTGTAATGGCAAGAGGATCTTCCACTCGTGGTTGAATGGCAATCAGGACCAAGCTGGACGAGCCATGAGAGAGTAAGGGGAAGGTGAGGATAACCATGTGAGAAAACAGGGAGAGACTTGACTTAAAACTTTCTGGACGTGGTTGACTTGAAATGTTGTGGAATGTGAAATGTGGTATTGACCTACAAACTGTGGAATGTTTAAGCATTTTTATCATATCACTTGTGGTGGCTTGGTGACTTATATGTTGGTAAAAGCAATAGGAGACTGTATTTCAGACTTTCCATAAGTTATTGTGTGGAACAACAAGCATGTGTTGCACAAATGAAAGTATCTTTAAACCAAGTGTTAGAATCAGAGGACAAGGAATTATAAAGTTATAGTATCAATGGTGTATAGCAAATTCCGATCGTGAGAATATTTTTTTCTTTTTGTGCTATATGTTTTACGTCGCACCAACGCAGATATGTCTTACGGCGACGATGGGATAGGAAAGGCCTAGGAAATGGAAGGAAGCGGCCGTGGCCTTAATTAAGGTACAGCCCCGGCATTTGCCTGGTGTAAAAATAGGAAACCACGGAAAAACATCTTTAGGGCTGCCGACAGCGGGGCTCGAACCCACTATCTCCTGATCACTGGATACTGGCCGCACTTAAGCGACTGCAGCTATCGAGCTCGGTAGTGAGAATCTGTAACTTGTATATATATGTATATATTGCAATTAGAGCTCTTCGGGCTAACTACATATGGTAGCTTGGTCCACGCTTTTGGTTTCCCACTGTTTTTGTTGTTTTTCGATAATTGTGTATATATCTTCCAGCAGTATTTTGTGAGTGTATTCTACAGTGTGTAAATTTTGATGTGTTGATGAGATGCTCATGAACTGATATTATTCAGAATATAATTGAATATTTTAGAGATACTGATGAACCTAGGTGTAGTTCCTACCTACTTAGTCGTTTTCGGAAGGTTAGGTATGGTCTGAAGCGTATTTACCAGTACGCAGCTTTATGTACACGCCCTGGGAGAGAGAATTATCATGATCAATTAAAATTCGGGGGATCCATTTTGGAGTGCTCTGGTGCCCATCTTCCGGACATTTCAATGAATTACTAATACAAATGATGCCGAAGCGTGAGGCGAATAAGTCATTTATTAATATTATATATATCAATTATTGCCCAGCGTGAGGCGATTAAGTATTTTATTTTATTCATATTGAATTAGATATATTTCAATAGGCGTCCAGAGAGAGGCGATTAAGTATTTTATTCAGATTTTATTATTTGATATACATTTATTTAATGCCCAGCGTGAGGCTGAACGATTGGTACATCTGTTAGGCGTATAAGCGTAGATGCACTTATCAGGTGTGGATGGATTTCTAAGTTCGATGTCAGTGAAGTATCTACTTTATACGTACGTGATATGTTTTTTTGGAGTATGGAGAAAGTTTTAGTGAATCGTGCATGATAAATTTAACGAATAGAAAGGTTGTTGAAATTGTTAGTACTATGAAGCAGAATATGAAAATTCAAAAGAATACCACCGCAACGAGCTTTTTTATTTAACTCAGATTAGGATTTAAGATAGTCGAGGATACGTAATGGTGCCTAGCACATCTAGAGCACATCTAGCGAGAACAGCCTACTGGTTTCCTCGAGTGGGATATGAGGTGATATGGATTCTGTGGCAGTGTAAATCGCAGAGATTTTGAGAATAGGGAGAGTGATGAAATTAGGGAAGTTGTGTCGAATGACCTACATTGTGCTAGTCGTGATGGTAACAGCATTGTGACGATCGATAACCTTGTTGAAGTTTCTGAAACTGAGAGTGAAGGTTTTCGTGAAGGTGATGAAAGTTGTTTATTGAGTGAATACTGTTTACGGAGTAGGCCTATACATCAGAATGAGGTTGTTTTTGTTGACGTAAGAAGATTAAGGTTAGATCAATTATGAGTGAAAATCGTGACTTTGATATTAAAGAAAATTCTGGTAAGAGGGTTGAGAGCAGCAATATAGTTGGCATGAAGATAGGGAAATTAGGAGCCCATATGGAAGGTGGTGAAGATGGATGAATTGTCGGAATATTAACCAGTAATGATGGGGATCTCGAAGTGAATTATGGTAGTGATTTCAGTAATAATGTAAGCGTGAGTGAGGGAACGTGTGCTAAGTGTAGTGTGAATGACATTGAGGTAACTGAAGTAGGTAAGTTCGATAAGTGCCACCTAAGCGACGTGTTTTAGGCCTCAACCAGAATATTTTTGGTCCGGTTATATCGCCGTAGAAATATGAGTCTTTTGGAATTTATTTCCGTTTTGTATTACACTACTATTTTCTGTGCGACTCCATGACATTAAATTTTAATTGTATCCTCTCCGCCCTAGGAGCTATATTTTATCTCTTATGCCTTATGCATTTTATTAACTCGCCACGAGTAATATCCGTGGGTCCCGAGCCGGGCCACTTTTGGAGCGAGTTTATCTTGGGCGATCGTTTTCTCTCCAACCAATGAGATCGCTTGACTGAGCTTGGAGTGGCTGCTGCTTGCTGTGAGCTTGCCTGGCAGTGTTGAGTTGATTGTTCGCCATGATGCGAGTTAGATGTGTTTTGTGGGCACGCAAATGTCTGGCTTCGCACCACATGATGAAGCCGGGGTAAGATCCGGTTGTTGAGGGTTTTCTGCCCTCAGAATCTTTTAAATTTTGGTCTATTGGAGGGCGTACTCCTGAGAATTTATTCTCATTGATTTCTTTTATGCTGAGTGAGTACTGCGTTACTGACGCCTTGGCTGTTAACGTTGGTACATCCTTCTGGGTAATATTATATTGTTATTATTTTTATTCTTCTTATTTATAATTTGAGAAACAGAGTAAGGTACGAGTGAAATCATTTAAACTTTAATGTTATTGTGACCACACGAGATTTTGCCTGGGACTCGGAATCTCTGTTTGGGTTTTGGATTATGTTCCACCCTTTTTCTAATGTTAATTTCATTATTTTTCTATTTTAAGCATTTCTCTTCTTGAAATACTTTGTTCATTCTTTGGGTTTCTCCCCATTGTTGTTCCCTTTTTGTGATTGGTCTCTTCTGTGCTTTATTTGCGTGTTGTTGTCTCCATTGCAACTGTAGCTTTGGTGAGGATGATTGTTGATTGATTGGAGTGGGCGTGCCCCTGATAATTAGAGCTGTTTTGCTCTTACTTCCTGGAGAAGATCTATGAACATTCTCGTCTTTAATGTGACCTGCTTGATTAATCTTCCTTATCTTGCTCACCCATTGCTGTCCTTGATACAGGTGATACTCTTTAAATTAATTTTACCCTTCTGAATCGTGCGTTTGAGGACTGACCCCTTGGGGAAATCACTGTGGTCCCTACTTGCGATGTTCTGATGTAAACAAAAGGAAAAGAAGCAAGTGGTGAAATCTTGAAATTAAGTATAACGTCGATTTAATTTGTTAATCTGGGAGAAACGTTTGTTAATTTTACCAAAAATTTACTGCCAGTTTTATGAATCGAGACCATGGTCCTGTTAAATCTTATATTAATAACGGCATTTCTCACTGTGTCGTTTATCTATTAATTCATTGGACTTAATTGATTTTCGCATTCTAATTTAGAGGACGTTGTTTTCCCCGTTATTGCATTGGTTTATTTACTTCACTAGTGCAGCCCTCATTAGGTCCATAAGTTACTAATCCATTGGTTTTATTTAATTTTCGCATTATAATTTTGATGACGTCTTTTCCCTATTACTATATTTGGTTAATTATGTCACTAACGCTGCCAGTAATCACCATTAGGGTTGGCAATATTAAAGTTATGTCATTGGTAGATTCAGGAGCTCAAGCCTCCCTTATTTCAGCTAGACTATTAGAAGCCATAAAGGAGAGACGTGATGTACTTGTGATGCCTGTTTCCCAACTTAGGATCAAAGGGATTGTTCCAGATAAGTGCATAAAATGTAAACTACAGACTTTTATGGAATTCGTCGTGGGACATGTTCAATTTGAGCACGTTTTTCTAGTGATTTCTCAGATGAGATTCAACGTTATCCTTGGATCGGATTTTCTCATCAAATATGGAGGAGTGATTGATTACACAGCAAATGTCATTACATTTTATAACGTTGACCCTGTAGAATTACAGCTGATCGAAGGAGACGACGGTCGGATACAAGGGAGAGATACCCCACAAGAAGAATTCGATGGTGGAAATAGCGATGCTGCACCAGTCGGAGATGAAGACGGTGACCCCGATGAAGTGGGACCCGTCGAAGATGTACCCCTGATAGATGAGATGTACGACGACGGTCCAGACTATGTCAGCTCCATAATCAGTGTGATTGAAGACCCAGTGGCCAACAAAGACGTTGCGGATTCAGTCAAGGAAATCTTCGAGACTTATCCAGAAGTGTTCAATGACAAACCCGGAGAGATCCGAGATTTTAAATATCATTTGGATGTCAAGGATACTTCCACTTTTAAAAGACGTCCCTACGTCCCTATTCCATAGTATGGAGATGCAGAGTATAAGCAAGAACACACATCATGGAACCACCGAAGGCATATATAATGCTTCTAGCCTAAAAACATACTTCGAGAGAGAAGCCTAAAGAAAATCCTTGTCGAATTTTCTTTGCCCTAAAAGGGGGGGACATGTACCGGGACCGCAGCTACGAGAGAATTCCGAAGTATGTTTGTTGAACTCCGCGCGAGGAGGAAGGTAGGCAGCCCGCCGAACGCAGTGACGTACCCAGCGAGTGACGTGGCCACCGTAAGCCAGCTATTCGTGCCATATATGGTAATGTTCCAGCTCACCCTCAAAAGTACATTTTGAGCTACTTAATCGCTATTTTGACACTGCCATCATAAAAACCTTTACAATGGACGTCATCTGTCAAGATTTCAAGAAAATCCACCGTGTATTATAGAAGTTATAAGGGTAGATTGTACCCGAGTTCTAGACACTTCCATGCGAACGTGTATAAAAGGAGGACCGCCGGACCTACGAATTCAGTGTCTGTCACTCCGCCGTCTCTGTGACACGGGTGACAGGAGAAGTATTGTGTGTGTCGAACTTCTGGTTGACAGTCTGCAAAATCCAAGTATTGGAACTTCGGTATTTTCTCTAAGTGTTGTATCGGGGCTTTATCATATTCTTGAAGTGCCTGAATGGGACTTTGTTATTTTCTGCGAGCATCGTATTGGAACTTTGTCATACTGACACATTTCAACTTTGTTATTTTTCGTCTGTCGTGATTGGACTTTGATATTTTCTTAAAGTGCCATATAGGAACTACGTTATTTTTTCGGAAGCGTCTCATTGGAACTTAGTTATTTTCGCCAAGTGTCGCGGTAAGACTATTATTTTCTTAAGGTGACATATTGGAACATTGTCATCGGAACTTTATTTCCTTCGAGTGTCGTGTTGGGACTTGAATATTTTGACACCACGGAACTTTATTTTCTTCGAGTGTCGTGTTGGGACTTTAATATTTTGACATATCGGAACTTTGTTATTTCCACACATTAGAACTTTGTAATTTATTTGAAGTGCCACATAGGGACTTACTTATTCGACGACGATTGAAAGGACTTTGAATTTTCACGAGTGTTGTGTACCGCATTGAACTTACGTTTCGAACTTATTCGAACTTGTATTTTAGAATCAATTTCCGGAACATTGAAATTTTCCGAGCGTGTAGAATGAACTTGTGCCCTACCAACATAAACTTTCGTGTGAACGATATGACTTGTTTTCTCAAGTGCCTCATTGAATTTACGCCTTGTAAAGACTATGAAACTTAGGGGACGTTCAACATTACGTTTAATTGTGATATGCAATACTTTCCAAGTGCTGCACAGGGACTTATGTTTGGATTCTTAAAGATTGTGTCAATTCAGAATACGCATATCGCGTTCCCAGAAAGCCTAGAACTTTCCCGCATTTTGAGTGATCCATAATTTATGAAGTCAGACATTTTCTTTCAAATATTATTTTCTTTAATGGCTATTCACTTCGCCTATTGACGGAACAAGACAGTTCCCGAGTGCTAATTATTCAGTTCATTGCCAATATGCTTTAAATCTTCAGAACTATGCATTTAGGACTGCAGTGACAGTAATCCTCTAGAACATTCTGACTTACTGTGAGCTTGCATTATGAACTTGCATTTCTACCAGTACTTGTTCTTCGAGTGATTATTCCAGAACGTTTTGATTTAATATCTAGAGTGCAGTAACCATAATTAAGAGGTCATATCTATTCAGACAATGCTATGAATGTGTGGAGTGCCGTGCAGGAAATTCAAGTGTGAATTACGTCTCGAATCGAACCCAGGAACGTGTGAAAATCTTCGAGACATTCCAGAACGTCGGGACATTCCAGAACGTCGAGACTTCCCGAACGTCGAGACATTTCCAGAACCTCGAGACATTCCAGAACTCCTCATCCGAGCAGGTTTGGTCCCTGCCCAGTCGATGTCCAGCACCATCCCAGGACTTGGAGTTGCCAACCAGCCACGACACTTCCACGCTGCTGTACGAAGGTGATATGAACTTGCTTTTGATGATCAATAAACTCAATTTAGCGAAATAATCTCAAAAATTGAAAACTGTACCTCTCTCTGTACCAGCTCCAATGATAAAGCCACTCCCTAGGTTAAGAATCATGCTCGTTAATTTAATATCAAGAGCCTTAAAGATATGAACACATTTTTACGGGTACAATATATTGGGAAAGATTCCTGTCATGAGTGAGGTATTTATTATGTGCTTAATTGTTGGGAGAGGAATTTCACAAATTTGTCAGATTTATTCCGTCACATCCAGCAGTTTCTGTCTTTATTTCATAAATTGCTTTTCTGTAGACATTAAGAGTTACACGCAAAAAATAACTTTCTTCTCCATAGTGTTTCCTTTTCGCATGTAATCTGTCGAGTGTTCCCTTTTTATTCCGTTAGTATGTATGTGAATTTTAAGAGCAGACATATTTATTTAATTCGTCTAATAGCAAGTCAGTGTTGTTTTCGTCGGTTTTAATTTTTGTCAGACCAATCTTCCGAAGAATTTTCCAAACGTTTACAGAATTTTTATTTTTTAAGATGCCATGTGTATGGCGTATCTTAGCATTTCTCATGATCAGGGATGCTGAATGGAGGTTGAATGTGGATTTAAATGAGACTATGGAGTGTGTATGTGGGGGATTGAGAGTGAAATTGATACATGGGTTTCAGAAGGAGATGAAATCTTTACTGAAATGGTCTTCACTTTAACCGCAATGGTACCGACACGTCTAAGTTTGTTTAGACGAGTTATAACGAGGTACATTCAGGAAAATGGGCTGGACTAGGGAGTAATGTTAAGAGTATAGAAAGGTAAAGCACAAGCAAGATGGCATGAAGTTGTTAGTGTTAAAGGGTCGAAATACTGTTGGAAAAGGAACAGGAAACTCTTACCTAAAATACCATTTAACGTGAAGAGTATGAAAAGTCAAGAATACTTTACAACCTTTAAAAATGAAATTATAATTATTAAATTCTGGTTAACCGAAACGGGGAGTCTTCATACACGTGAAAATGGAATTTATAAGCTACAAAATTTTTCCGGATGAAACGCACGAATTTCTAGGTGTAAAGCTCATCTCTAAATACGAGTATATGCAAGTTGATGTTTTCAAGGTGTGCAGACCTGGCAAGGGTGATGTCGATGGTGATGCGGAATTAATTGTCAAAATAATCAGCCAGGAGGGGAATAATTTAGAAGGGAACGTTATTGCAACGGGTGATCTCAGTTTACCAAATGGTAATTAACGAGGTAATTCAAAGCATGTCCAACAAATGGTAAAAACGTTAATCTCGCATGGACAGCGGTATCAGAAAGCGAGGGGATCAAAATAAACTATATATGGTGCTAATAAAATCAGATGAGCTTTATAGATAAAACTGAAGTGACAGATAACATAAGTGATCGCGAAGATAATTTTGTCATAGTTAAAAATAAATGCCATAGAATGGACGGTTGTAAAACGAGGATTATTAGAAAAGCGAGGCGAAAGGTAGTATATGGAAAGTTATTACCATCAGATGTAAAAGTTAAATATAAATGTGAACAGCCTACGGGACGGGACTAAAGCAGCTGTTTAGGAATGTGAAAGTAGGTACGTACGTTTTAAGTAGATAAGGAATGACAAAGGCCGACAGAGAAGTATAGAGTTAGGCATGGTTGTGGAAGTAAGGATGACGGATGAGACTTACGAGGAATTTCAATTTAATAATACCACAACACTACGGAAATCGAGCGAGTTTTCCGTGCGGTTAGGTTCGCGCAGCTGTAAGCTTGCATTTGGGAGATAGTGGGTTCGAACCCCAATATCGGCTGTCATGAAGATTGTTGTCCGCTGTTACTCTTTTCCGCACAGGCAAAAGAGGCTGTGTCTTAATTATGGCCACGACCACTTCCTTCACACCACTATCCCTTTCCTATCCCAACGTCACCATAAGACCTATCTGCGTAGCTGCGACGTATAAACAGATCGCAAAGTATACATTTAGCAAAATAGTCAGTCAAGAATAACATGATAGCAAATAGAATTGGCAGTCATTGAATTTTAGGGAAACATGGAAGAATATGTATAGGTACGTTTATAGAGAAATAGGGTCCTGGAAGGAAATTCCAGGTATTATTAACGAACCAGGAGAGTGTACATGTGATTATTTATTTATTTATTTATTTATTTATTTATTTATTTATTTATTTATTTATTTATTTATTTATTTATTTATTTATTTATTTATTTATTTATTTATTTCATATTGGGTGGCTCGGGGTATGAAGCGTGCTGTTATGCCACCTTGTATTTTACAAAGTAATGAATCTTACAGTTCGTAATTACGTATATTTATTTATGAAATTAAACTTTAAATATAGTTATAAACGAAATGTAAATTTCTGAGAGTTAAAAAAAACATTACATACTATCTTTAAAACCGAGCTCGATAGCTGCAGTCGCTTAAGTGCGGCCAGTATCCAGTATTCGGGAGATAGTAGGTTCGAATCCCACTGTCGGCAGCCCTGAAAATGGTTTTCCGTGGTTTCCCATTTTCACACCAGGCAAATGCTGGGGCTGTACCTTAATTAAGGCCACGGCCGCTTCCTTACCACACCTAGCCCTTTCCTGTCCCATCGTCGCCATAAGACCTATCTGTGTCGGCGCGACGTAAAACAACTAGCAAAAAAAAAACTATCTTTAAAGTCTATGTAACATTTACAACCTCTCTGTTTAAGTATATTTCTAATATGTATGTCTCTAAAGCCGGAAGGGAACCCCGGGATCAGATGGTTACAGGTATGAATGAGTTGCCGTAGCCTGTCTTGCGATAAATTAGAAAATTCGGCAGGGAAGAGGTTTCCGACCTTGTAGATAGTTGTTGGGGGTGACAAGCATTTAGATACGTTCTCAGATAACTTCTTGTGTCTGTACACAGAACGTTGTGGACAAGCGAACCGAGTGCAGGTTTCTTTTCTCTGTCAAATACAACCACAAAAGCTGTTGATATATGACAACACCAAGGCATACTTAATACCTAACGGATGCGTGTATTATTAGCCCGCTGAAGTTTCTGGTATTTGGTGGAAGAAGATCGCGTAAGTGTAATATATACAGTTAAAATTATCAGATTTATTTCTAGAACTTACGATTGTAAACCATGTGATTATAATCAGCTGTATTAGAATGTCACTACGTCAGGTTTGGACGATATGTACGTCATTGGGTCATGTGGCCGTTCAAATTATGCTATCTCGTTGGCTACTCCTATCTCGCCTATCCACAGCCTAAGCTTTCCCTTGACCTCCAGTCAGTCGTCAAGTAGCCTGCACCGGTTTCATTCGGCTCTTTAGCTGATGTGGTACTTTAAAAATAACGTGTACTTCTACTGATTATCTACCTCAAGGTGTTCCATACGTAAAAATTGGCGACGAGGTAAAAGTCATCACATTGCAGCGACTGGCCAGTGCTTCGTCATGGCAACGAAACATTTCTCGTGTGTTTTCACAGTATATGACGCAACATAGTATAGTCCAATGTATCGGGCCTCCTCCTGAAGCAACGTAATATTGGGTATGCCTTTCACTCCATGCCCTTGGACAACAGTTTTTTCGCCGCCTTTTCAACTTTAGCTCACTTATATCACGCCATGTCTTTAATTGGTAATATTGGACCATTTGACAGTTCGAAAGAAACTTGGTCAACCTACGTGAAACGCTTTGAACTTTACGTACAGTGCAATGACATTCCGAATGCTAAAAAATTAGTACCTTTCTAACAGTGGTCGGTGTTAAAACCTACAATTTACTGAAAGATTTAATCACCCCTGATAAACCTTCTGAAAAATCCTTTGAAACCATTGTTAAAATTGTCCAAGACCATCTCCATCCTAAACCTTCATTTATAGTTCAACGATATAAATTCAGCAGGCGAGATCAATTGGAACATGAGACTGTGTCAGATTATATTGTGCACCTAAAGCAGTTATCCAAGTATTGTGAGTTCAAGGATAAACTTCCTGATTATTTACGGGACAGATTAGTCAGTGGCATTCGTGATGAATCCATCAAGAAACGACTGCTGTCGGAGGAGAACCTCACATTCCAGAAGGCGGAACAGTTGGCGATATCGTTGGAAGCAACTGACAAGGATGCAGTGTCCTTGGTCTACCACACCACACCAAGACTGCAGAAGTTTTCAGCAAATGCCGTTATCGTGGATATATTTGCAATTTTTGTCGGAAGAAGGGTCATTTAGAGAGGGTTTGCAAGTCAAAAAATAACAGCAAGTCTCAATTTCAGGTAAAATCAAACATGCTTACAAAAAATCCTTCATTTTCTAAGGGAACTAAGAATCAGCAGGGAAACAGACTTAGACCCAACCAGCACTATGTAGACTTACATGAACCCAATGTTAGTCAAGAAAAATTGTGTGATGTAGTGTATGATATTTCTAACATGTTTCAGACTGATGAAAATGATCAAATCATTCAGCCTAAGTTAGGTAAAATAACAAAAATTGAGCCCATTAGAGTAAATTTAATTGTTGAAGGAAAGCCAATTAACTTTGAAGTAGACTCTGGTGCTTGTGTGTCTGTTGTTTCTGAAAATCTTTGTAAGGCTAACTTAAGTCATGTAACATTGATTCCCATGGAGTTAGTTTCAAATTCTTATACCAACGAGAAAATCACGTCGGTGGGTAAGTTAGAAGTAAATGTTAAATATCAGTCCCTGGAAAAGAATTTATATTTGTATGTTATTAGTAATGGATGTACTCCTCTCATGGGGCGTGATTGGATAAAAGAGCTCCAAGTTGTTATAAGCATTCCCAGCAGTGTAAACAACGTAAACTTTTCGAACGTAAAAACCAATGCAGAGTCTGAATTAGTACAAGACTTATTAAATGAATTTCCAGAGGTATTTATTAGTAAATTAGGCTGCTTTAAAGTAGACCCAGTAAAACTAAACCTTAAGCCAAATGCAGTACCAAAGTACCATAAACCTAGGTCAATACCATATTCTTTAAGAGAAAAGGTTGAGCAAGAGTTGAAAAGTTTAGTGGATGAGGAAATTATTTCCCCAGTACCTTCAAGTGAATGGGGCACTCCGATTGTTCCAGTATTAAAAAAGAATGATAAAATCCATATTTTAAGGTCACTTTAAACCCCTTTCTAGAAGTAGATAGACACCCAATACCCAGAATTGAAGACATCTTTGTTGGTCTTACGAAAAGGAATTCAGTTTTCTAAAATAGATTTGTCGTCAGCTTACATGCAGTTGTGGTTAGAGGAAGAAAGTAAAAAACAATGTACTATAAGTACACAAAAAGGGTTATTTGCTTACAACCGTCTTTGTTGTGTAATCTCGTCATCACCGGGTATTTTTCAAAGAGTTATTGAACAAATACTACAACGTATACCAGGTGTGGCCTCATTCCTTGATGATATTATTGTGACTGGAGCAAATACAGCAGAACATGTGTCAAGATTACGAGAAGTTTGTAAACGCCTAAGTAGTCATGGGTTGACTGTTGGTAAAGAAAAGTGCAAGTTTTTCTGTGACAGTCTAGAATATTTAGGCTGTCATAAGTAAAGACGGTTTAGCTGCAGCCAGTGATAAGGTCAAAGCAGTTGTTGAGGCTCCAGTTCCTAAAGATGTTACACAGCTTAAAGAATTTCTCGGTCTTGTGAACTACTATGCTAAATTTATCCCCAATATAGCCACTGTTCTTACGCCCTTGTAGCAGCTTATTAGAAAAGATGCAGATTTTCACTGGAATTTAGCTTTTCAGAAATCTTTTGAATTAGTCAAAGAAAAATTAGTTTCGGCTAAGGTACTAGCACATTACAACCCTGATTTACCAATCAAGTTGTCATGTGACGTGTCACCTTACGGCATTGCAAGTGTTTTAAGTATAATAGAAAAAGATAGTGCTGAGAGACCAATTTCTTTCGCAAGTAGAGCTGAAAAAACTACTCTCAAATTGATAAAGAAGCCTTGAGCATTGTGGATGGTGTAAAGAAGTTCAGTCAGTATCTATGGGGAAGACATTTTACTCTGTGTACAGATCACAAGCCGCTTCTAACCTTTTTGGTCCAAAAACTGTTTACCAGCCTTTGCAGCAGGTAGATTGCAACGCTACGCATTGTTTCTGTCAGGTTATGACTATGACATTCAGTATGTTAAATCTCAATACCATGGCGATGCTGATGGCTTATCTAGGCTATCTTTATCAGCCAATCATTTTGAGGACGTTGATGTTAGTTTAGAGTACGTAGGTAGTTACTTACAATGCATAATGGAATCTGATGTTCCCATAAACTTTAACGATATACGTATTTAGACCCAAAAAGACCAGGAGTTAAACAAAATCCTAGGCTATATGTTGTACGGATAGCCTACTACGCCAGATCCAGTTTTAAGCAACTTTGTTAAAAGGCAAGCTGAGCTAACTGTAGAACAAGGAATTTTGATGTGGGGCTACAGAGTCGTAATTCCAAGGCCCTTGAGAAAGTCCTTGTTAAATGAATTACACAGTGGACACCTTGGAGTAATTAAAATGAAATCATTAACTAGATCCTATTTATGGTGGCCTTCAATTGATAAGGACATCGAAGCAGTAGCCAGCAGTTGTTCAGCGTGTCTTGCCCAGCGAGAAAGTCCTAATACAGCTACTCTTCGTGTATGGGGATTTCCACCCAATGTATGGCAAAAAATTCACATAGATTTTTAGGACCTTTTAAAGGAAAACTGTATTTGATTGTGATGGACGTTCATAGCAAATGGTTGGAAATTCAAACAGTTAACTCAGCTTCAGCTAAGCAAGTCATTGAGAAATTGCTTCCTATGTTTTGTAGATTTGGTCTTCCCGAAATCATTGTTAGTGATAATGGCCCTCCCATTTCCTCTGAAGAATTTTCTCGATTTTTGAAACAAAACGGGATAAGGCAAACGCTGATAGCACCATACCATCCTGCTTCTAACGGGCAGGCTGAGAATGCAGTTAAAACTGTGAAAAACGTTTAAAATGTGCAATTTGTGAACGTGAAGATGTAAATTTAGCTTTGAGTAGATTTTAATAGCTTATCGTAACTCCTGCTAAGCTAACGTTCAACCGTCCTTTGAGAACTAAGTTGGATTTGATCAGACCTAATTTGCAGAAAGCTGTAGCAAATAAACAGGACGAACAAATAACTAATGCAGGAGGTAGTTACACTAGACAATTAACTATAGGACAACCGGTATTAGCTAAAGACTACAGAGGAAGATATAAGTGGGTATAAGGTAGGATTATACATAGACTAGGCCCAGTTACGTATTTAATTCAACTCGAGTCTGGGTTGATTTGGAAAAGACATATAGACCAGCTAATAGGGTTACAGTCAGGGCCAGTTGTTTTTAGCTCTGAACGCTGTAGGGCTAATCCTTTACAGCGAGGGACGTCACAGTTAGTTGACTCTCCCTCACTGACCACTCCTCTACTGACACCAGCCTCTGAGTTCCAACAGAGTTCTCATATTTCCCCCTTCCCTGCCCGCTTCACAACCTGCATCACCACCATGTCATAGTCCAGTTGCAGCTAGCAGACGATCTCTGCAACCCTCACAGCTAACTGTTACGTCACCTGTCGCAACTAGACGCTATCCAATTCGAGACAGGAAACCTATTGTAAGGTTCAATTCAGAGTAGGTCACTCTTTTGTATCGTATAGTATTGTATAGCAAGATAGTATGTTAGTTTGATTTTTCAATTTGTATGGTTGTTTGTTTAGTTACATAATCACTTTTTGTATTTGGTATATATTGGTCTGTTTTGTGTTTTCTAATTAATGCGATACTACATTGGCCTGATCTGTTGTAGTCAAGATCGTAAGGAGGAAGGAATGTAATATATTCAGTTAAAATTATCATATTTATTTCTAGAACTTACGATTGTAAACCATGTGATTTTAATCAGCTGTATTAGATTGTCACTACGTCAGGATTGGACGATGTGTACGTCATTGGGTCATGTGGCCGTTCAAATAAAGCTATCTCATTGGCTACTCCTATCTCGCCTATCCACAGCCTAAGCTTTCCCTTGACCTCCAGTCAGTCGTCATGTAGCCTGCACCTGTTTCATTCCGACTTCTTAGCTGATGTGGTACTTCAAAAATAACGTGTACTTCTACTGATTATCTACCTCAAAGTGTTCCATACGTAAAAGTAAGCTTTTAAGGGAGTGCAAAGGAAAGAATACGCGCGGGCAAATTTTCATCGCGTGCGCTGTTCAGTTTAAGTACTTATCAAATATGAGACGAAGGTCCTTTAGAGTTTCGTTTATTTGTATCGGTGTTGCGTAGAACAGGACTGGTGGAATTTTAACACTTTTCATTTGGTATGATTTTTCATTTTTGGATCCTATTATGATTGCTTGCGAGTTGAAATGGATTGACTTTAAGGGAATTACTTTTAGTCGAGTCTTTTACATTATCAATGTCTAGTTGTGTGTATTTCGGGCTTGTATGCATATATAGTGAATGTCATCCGTGCAGAAATTGTAATTACAAGTTTTTACAAGTTCTGGTAGGTCATTTAAGTACAGTGAAAGTAGTAGTGGTGCTAGAACACTACCCTGAACTACGCCAACTTCCGTTTGTTGCCAGAGTGATACTTTCTTATCTGCTGGCACGCGCTCCTGCCGCTCAATAAAATAGGTGTGCAGCCAAGTCAATGTGCTTGAAGAAAATTTCTGTGCTTGTAGCATAGCTAATAATATTTCCCTATCCGCACAGTCAAATTCTATACTTCGGTCTAAAAGTACAAAGATAGTCATATTTACGCTGTAAATTTTTTAAATGTTATTTGTAACTTTTGGTACTGGTATTGTAGTTCTGTTGTTAGATCTAAATCCTGATTAGTATTTATCGACTGAATTGTGTTTGTTAAGGTAATTTGTTATCTGGTTGTGAACGATCATTTCTAACATTTTACAAGGACAAGGAAGTTTGCAAACTGATCGGAAGTTTTCGGGTTTTGTTGAATTGTAGATTTTGTCTGAAGGTCATATTATGGCACTTTTCCATATATTGGGAAAGATTCCTGTCATGAGTGAGGTATTTATTATGTGCGTAATTGTTGCGAGAGAAATTTCACAAGTTTGTCAAATTTATTCCGTCGCATCCAGCAGCAGCTGTCTTTGTTAGATAAATTGCATTTCTGTCGTCATGTAGAGTTACATGCGAAAAAATAATTCTTATCCATCGTGTTTCCTTTGCGCATGTAGTCTGTCGATTGTTTCGTTTTTATTGCGCTCGCATATATGTGAATTTTGTGAGCAGACATATTTATTTACTTCGTCTAATGGCAAGTCAGTGTTGTTTTCGCCTGTTTCAAATTTTTTAAGCAATGTTCCGAAGAATTTTCCTAACGTTGGCAAATTTGGTATTTTTTAAGATGTCATGTGTACGGCACATCTCAGCATTCCTGAAGGTCTGACTTGTGTTACGCATTTTTCTGTACTTTTCGATATTGTCTTTTGTTTTATGATATTTGTAAGCTGCATTGCTTTCCTCCATTTTTGACCGTATATCTTGCGTCAGCCAAAGAGGTGATCTTCCTTTTACTCGTGCAGTCCATATGGGGGCATTTTTGTCACACAGTCCTAAAAGAATTTCTTTAAAAAGGGTTATTTTGATGTTAATATCGTGTATGAGCTGTACGTTTCAGTGAGTATGTTGCGTAAAAAAGTCATGTTGTGGAAGTCTGGGAGATTCATATTGTCCATGAGTCTGCATTCCATCAGCATCCTTTGTGAAGATAAGGTCGAGTTGTGTATGGGAAGTATCTATGTGGAGTGTAGGACTTATGGGAAGGATCGTCATATTGCGTGAGGTAAGCATGCTATTCAGTGGGATAGATTCGCCAGAGTCGCATTTTTTCATGTCAGTATTAAAGGTCCTGAAGCGCTTCCTCTATGTCTGCTACACATCTGTGCTTCGGTGCAGGATACAGAACATCCAGAATACACTTAACACTGCGAATTTGTAATTTGATAAATAGATCTCAGGCCCGTTGTGAAATTCGCTTGATGATTTGCGTATTCCTTTGAATTTAATATCGTCGCTCGGATATATCCCTACGTCTCCCTTTCCTTTTCCTAATCTATCACTATCAGCGTGTAATCCTTCATACGTACCAGTGAAAGCGGGATACTGGGTTTTAACCACGACTCGGATATTACTATGACATAGAAGTTGTTGTTAGAGAATATGTCTGAGAATTCAGAGGAATGAGAAAGAAGTCTCTGTGGTTTCACGTGGCCCACATGTCACCTCGTTTTACCATCGCTGCGCCGTCCTGCGACCACGTATGTTTCACGTCTTACTTCGAAACTGTTTGCTGGAGAAACTGTAGTCTCAGGGAAGTGATATCATCTCGGATAGTTTTGTTTGTGCCCTTCATTATTACTTGTTTGTGAACATTCCTTTCTTATTGCGATAGAAAAATAACTGCACTATTATCGGTCTCACACGTCCAACTTCCCTTTTTGATTACCCTGTGTGACTTCTCAATGTCATCGAGAGCACACTGCAAGCCTTCAATTACCTCAATATTGAAGTCTATAGACTCCTGTAATTGATCCACTACTACTGTTATCGTTTGCTCATGTATCAGGCTGGCATACGTGCTCAAGGTATCCTTCCTACACAGCTCCTCCTGAACGACTTGCTTGCAAAGCCCTCGACCTACTTACAGATGACAGGAGGGTTCAGTCAATAATATATAGAGATACTAGAACGTTAGGAAAACATCTAGGTAGATGAGGTTACAAATACTGGCAAGGTACTGATATTGATTTCAATAAAGCTATTTACATAATGATACAAAAGTTGAAAGTTAGAAAACAGCTGTGATTGATAATATTTCTGACGATGTACGGAAGATATATAATGCTCATATGAAATACCTATTTGATCATTGTTTGCGTGAAGGAACTATGCATAATGCATGGAAAGTTGCTACAATAGCCCCGGTGTATAAGAGAAAGTATGATAAACATTAAGTAAAATAATTACAGGCCAGTTAGCTTGACATTTGTTGCAAGTAAGTTCTGGGAATGCTTTCCCTCTGAATATTTTAGACACGTTTGCAAAATTACTAACTGATTTGATAGAAGGCAGTTAGAGTTTTGAAAAGGTTATTCCAGTGGGAATCAACTCGTACGATTCCAGCAAGGTATAGCAGGTATTTTAGATTCAAATGGCCAAGTGGCCTGAATTACTATTGACCTATCTACGGCTTTTGATAAAGTGGATCATAGGAGACTGCTGACGAAAATAAGGGCTATCGAAAAAGACTAATTCGTTTTTAAATCGGTGGCTAAATTTCTATAGAACAGGGAATTAGTGTAGTTAAAGCGTTTATGATCCTGGAATAATTAAGAAGGAGGTGTCCCACAGTGCTGTATTGCTCAATATTCGTGTTTCCTTACAAGTATAAATGATATGAGTAAAGAACTGGAATCACCGCTAAGGCATTTTTTGCACACATTATTCTACTATATAGAACAGTTAGTAACTTACAGAACTGTGACTACTACAAAAGAATTTGACAATATTGTGAGATAGACAATAGCATGCTGGTGTACGGGTTGAAAAGTCACGTTGTAAATTTCACCAAGAAACAAAGTGTTCTCACTTTAAAATACTGTATTGATTGGGTGAAAGTAACTCACCGATATCACTGTCTTCTTACAATTTGTTTTACGTCGCACGAAAACAGACAGGTCTTATGGCGACGATGGGAGAGGAAGGGCCTAGGAGTGGGAAGGAAGCGCCCGTGGCCTTAATTTAGGTACAGCCCTGGCATTTGCTTGGTGTGAAAATGAGAAACATCGGAAA
Organism: Anabrus simplex; assembly: GCF_040414725.1. Lineage (NCBI taxonomy): Eukaryota > Metazoa > Arthropoda > Insecta > Orthoptera > Tettigoniidae > Anabrus > Anabrus simplex. The sequence continues at coordinate 882,547,593 of NC_090266.1, forward strand.
ATCATCTTCAGGGCTGCCGACAGTGTGACTCGAACCCACTGTCACCCGGATGCAAGCTTACAGCTGCGCGCCCTAAACGCACGGCGAACTCGCCTGGTGGGGATCACTGTAAGTGCTTAGGTGTTAATATGTAGAAAAATCTTCATTGAGGTACCGTAGTCATATTAGCGAGGTTGTACATGAAGGTTACAAATCTCTGTGTATGGTTATGAGGATCCTTAGGGGTTGTAAAAAGGACGTAAAGGACAGGGCTTATGCGCTTCTGGTAAGACCCAAATACTGTACATTTGGTTCCAGTGTATAGGACAACACCGTAATTACTTGATACGAGAACTGGAAAACGATCCAGAGGAAGTCAGCACGATTAGTTCTGTCCGATTATCAACATAATGTAGTGGTACGAAAATGTTGTAAATTTAGGTTCTGAAAGACTTGGGAGTAAGGAGACAAGCTGCTTGACTAAGCAGGATATTCTGGGCTGTCGGTGGAGAAATGGCATTGAAAGAGATTGATGGACCAATAAACTTGAGTTTAGCTCCTAAAAGAATGACGGATTGTAATTATGAAGATAAAGTTGGAAATGATGGGGACACTGGAGCAAATATTCATTTATAGGAAGAGGAATTGGAGAATGGAATGATTTATCAAAGGAAATGTTCGATAACATTTCCAAAATGTTTGAATATCATGTAAGAATTGGCAAACAATTGATCTTATATCTGCCACCTGAGTGACTCTCTTAAATGAGGATCAATGTTGATGAATAAAATTGAATAAATAGGTAAATAACATATTTGAATTTGAAATATCTCCCTCAAAGTTATGTTGCATTATATATGGCATGCTTCGTCCTCAAAAAGAACAATTTTCTCTCGAAAACTACAAAACATTTTGAAGCAGTAGCACCCCCCTGAAAAGATTCCTTTTCCCCATGAACTAGTGAACTCGGGATCTGCTTAAAAAATAAACTTTGAATCATTGTCTCCAAATTCCTTACGATATGTTTTTCGGGGCAATAACCATATTTTCATAGCATACAGAAATAACTCTCGTAAAAGATTTAACCCGTAATATTCCAGAGTATGATTGCTTATAAATGCCGTGATTTTGTGGGAGCGAGCGATACCAGTTTTAGTAAAGCAATGTATTAAAATACCATGAATAATATAATACAGATTTGTCAAAATTATCCTATGTATGAGGGTATGAGTACTCATATGACTGATGACGGGTGACATTGAACTCTGCTAGATAAGAGTCAGTGTTTGAAGTAGCAGATAAGAGTCGATGGTCTGGGTAGGACAGAAATTTGATGCTTGCTGACACATTCCACATCCATGAATTATTCTCATCTACCAACAGCACACAACGTTTGATTCATATTTTCTTTAAACAAGGCTTCTACAGTACATAATTTGCTAAAATAGGACCAATCATTCACGCAAGCTAAGTGATGTATATTACTAAAAATCTCAAATCATAAGTCACATGATCTGTAATAGTACATGATATTCATACCTCAGGGAAAAAAATTCAATTTCGTAGAGTTCACTTAAATTTACTGGGATATAAATTACGGCTGTCAGGTGAAAAATTCTTTAGCTATGTTGTCCAAATACAAAATTCAATAGTAGATTAAAATCCATAATTCCATTCCACTATATTTCTTGCATTTTCAAAATGATATACATCAAACAGTATAAATTAAGGAAAGGATAATTACATCAATTTAAAAACTACATAATTTGTCATGAAATGACTGAATCTCTTAAGTAAACCTAATTCATAAACAGTTTATCACAGACTACTTGAGTAAATGCCTTTGCTGACGAGACCTATTGTTTAGAGTTCACTGTGTCTTCTGTAATGAGCTAGAATAAATTTGTGATGATCATTGACCTGTCTTAGTATCGTCCTTGGCATTGACAATATGAATGTGACCCGGGTATGAGCGATGCTAGTAATGACATTCCTTATGCAGCAAGTCCCTGTTATGAATGGTGTGAAAATATCACTCACAGGATTGGTTGGTGCATACATTTCACTGGGCTCGGCAGACTGATATGTAATTGCAAATTGTGGCTCCGAAAGGGACACAACGGGAAACTACCTCACTTCTCATTCCCCTGTATAAATTTTCAGTGCAGCCTAGGCTATCTATGACAGCTGTTGGTGCAACTGTGGAGGATCAAACTAGCTTTCGGGCTGAATACCCAGTGTACATACTGAAGTAAGTTAGTCATATCCGTGATCCGACTTTCAATGTATTAAAAGAAAAGTTGTGACACAAAGAATGGATATTTTAAGATAATTTCCTTGTCTACAATCAATATACTGTACTTATTGAATAAAATGCAGAGTAGTACTGCAGCAAATTTGATATGCAATATTGTGTGAAGTATAATAATTTTCGTGAGCCTGCACGCAGAGTTAACTAGGTGTGAAACGCACCAGAATTTGGAAAGATTTTGCAGAGAGCAATTATACTGAAACTTACCTATTTCTAAATCCAGTAGTGATGGTGCAGATGCAGTTTTCTTGGTTTCCCTTGAGGAGAACTCTAAGGAGTCCTCTGAGGACGAGACAGTTGTCCAGGATTCACTATCATCTGTAAAATAAGAGTAAACAATATCCTTTAAACCTCATAAAAACAATATGTATACAACATTTCAGGTAACGGACGTGATAAATGAGAGAACTGTCTTGAAAAATATGTATTATTAGAACATTTAGGGCACGCTTTTACTATACGTAATAATTCACATATTAACAAATCACTACAAATTATCTCTCAAACATAAACATGAAGTCGGACTGCAGAGAAAATCTAAACTGTATCTGCCCATCAGTTTTTGCTCTCGCAGTTCTTATATTTCTAGAACCTCGCACCCTTTTCACAGCCCATTGCCCGAGTTTATCTTTTCTGCCATTTGAATTAGTGTGACCTTGGTACAGAAGAGCATACTTTTGCAGTGGTCCTTGCATCTAAACATCCATGCATATGAACAGTTAGCCTGTGTAATATCAGCTACATCAAGTGCTTGTGTGTGTAACGCAAATTATAAAGAAACAATTTCAGAATGATCTGTAGATATGAATGATATGGAATAAGGAGGCACTGAAACAATACTTGAACATAATAGGATTACTGTGACAAAGGCCGAAGAAGAAGGAAGTAGGACCATGCCTCCAGTGGCTATGATTGTATATTCATAGAAGTTTTATTGGAAAAAGGGGTACTTCTCGTCCTCTGCAGAGCCTTAGCAGTACACGAGTATTCCTCACCTTAATACTGAATTTCAGCTCTTGTAAAATTGGAAGCAATATACTGTACAACCAATCACAGACTAGTATTTAATGCTTACTGAACCGGGCGAGTTGGCCGTGCGGTTAAGTGCACGGAGCTGTGAGCTCGCATCCGGGAGATAGTGGGCTCGAATCCCACTGTCGGCAGCCCTGAAGATGGTTTTCCGTGGTTTCCCATTTTCACACCAGGTAAATGCTGGGGCTGTACCTTAATTAAGACCACGGCCGCTTCTTTCCCATTCCTAGGCCTTTCCATTTCCATCGTCGCCATAAAACCTATCTGTGTCGGTGCGACGTAGAGCAAATAGCAAAAATAATGCTTACTGAAAAACGCTGTATTTGTTAGTACAATGGAGAAATGTGAAACATGAAACTCAGCGCAATGAAGAATAATTCATTATAAGCGATCTTCTAACCCAGAGTAGCAACTCTTTAACATCACTGACATGGCAGGAATTCTTGGCTTTCTTTACGCAGAAGTCTTCAAGTTTTACGAAGAAAACATAGCTTTCATGATTGCAGCTGATAGAACACGCTGAAAAATACTCAAGGGAAAGTGGAAATTTCAGCACTTCGAATAAATCCGTAATTCGTGTTGATACTGAAGAGAAGGAATGGTAGGTAAATGATACCATTTCAGGCGAAAATTTATGAACTCCATTGCTGAAAATACAAATTGATGATTTTCAGTTACAATTGAGCGAGTTCCCACCTTTCAATACAATTATTAGTCTTTGTCATTGAAGAAAAGTCACTTAATTAGTCGAGAACTGTACATATTTCGTCGCTTTTAACGGGACATCTTTATATTGGAAAAAATTATATCTAAAGAGATATTTGTTACGTTTTAAATAAAAAAGTAGGAAACATTTTAAAAGTTCATAAACAATTGTGCGTCCTTTGTTGAGTTCTTCTTCTTCTTCTTCTTCTTAAATAGTAAATTATTATTTTCTTGTTGTTGTGATAGTACACACAACACACCCTAGTACTGTATTCACAAACAAGAGATATTATTGCCATTACTCGTATTATTATTATTTTATTATTATTATTATTATTATTATTAAATTTGTATATTTATTCATAATATTTTAAGCTGGAAGTTCTCGATATGTGATTTGAGTATTTTGTTTTGTACATGCAGATGTGAAACAGTGATATTTACAACTCGGAAAATATCCATGAGTCATGATGATGATGTGGCCTTATTATTATTGTCTAGGAACCCGGAAGAGGTTCGGGCGTAGTCTTGTAATGGCAAGAGGATCTTCCACTCGTGATTGATGGCAATCAGGACCAAGCTGGACGTGCCATGAGAGAGTAAGGGGTAGGTGAGGATAGTCATGTGAGAAAACAGGGAGAGACTTGACTGAAAACTTTCTGGAACGTGGTTGACTTGAAATTTTGTGGAATGTAAAGTGTGGTACTGACTTACAAACTGTGGAATGTTTAAGGATTTGGTATAATATCACTTCTGGCGGCTTGGTAACTTATATGTTGGTAAAAGCTATGGGGTACTGTATTTCAGACTTTCCATCATTTATTGTCTGGAACAACAATCATGTGTTGCTCAAGTGAAAGTATCTTTAAACCAAGTGTGAGAATCAAAGAACAAAGACATATAAAGGTGTAGTATCAATGGGGTATAGCAAATGCCGATAATGAGAATCTGCAAGTTATTTCTATACAGAGAGTCAGTGAAAGGTATTTTTCAATATATATATTGTACCGGAAAATAGTTGTTTGGGCAAGAGCATGGGAGGGATCTTAGTTTGTGTACGGTTGCTATTGGAGCAGGTAAAGGGTGATTTCGCAGGGCGAATAATAGATGGTAATTCAAATTTTTGACAATTTTTATTAATAATGTCATGCAAATCACCCTGCTTCTCATTCATCAAAAATTAAATCTTCAATTGATCTCTTCAGAATGCAATTAAATAACTGAATTATATACGCTGATGTGATTGAAATAAATAGAATCTTTGTCCTATTCATCCACTCGATGTTTAAATAATATTCAGAATAAATACTAAATTTCTATGATTTCAACACACTCTACAGTTCATCTAAGATTTCACACATGGACTCAAATTCAAAATGACACTTTGATCATAGACCTTCATTCAACCACTTTGCCAATTGACCAAGATCTTTAGACTGCAAAGAAAATTAAATCAATCACTTTTGGTGCAAACCTAAAGTCTGTCTAAAATTATGAAACATAATATTAACCTGCACATGCTTTAGCAATCCTGCAGTTCAAATTAAATATTCCCAATCACTTGCTGAAGAAATCCTACAGTTCATCTAAATAAGTTAAACAAGACTCCATGTCGCTAAATTTTAATTGTATCCTCTCCCCCCTAGGAGCTATATTTTATCTTTTATGCCTTATGTATTTTATTAACTCGCCACGAGTAATATTCGTGGGCCCCGAGCCGGGCCACTTCTGGAGCGAGTGTATCTTGGGGGCTCGTTTTCTCTCCAACCAATGAGATCACTTGACTGAGCTTGGAATGGCTGCTGCTTGGTGTGAGCTTGTCTGGTAATGTTGAGTTGATTGTTCGCCATGATGCGAGTCAGATGTGTTTTGTGGGCACGCAAGTGTCTGGCTTCGGACTAAATGATGAAGCCGGGATGAGATCGGGTTGTTCAAGGGTTTTCTGCCCGCAGGATCTTTTACATTTCCGTCTATTGGAAGGCGTCCTCCTGGGGATTTATTATTGATTTCCTTTGTATTGAGTGAGTACTGCGTTACTGACGCCTTGGCGTTAGTACCTATCTGATGGCACCGTGTAAGTTAATTTAAATTCCAGTTTTATTCTTTCTCCTCGGAATGGTCAAAAACAACTTCTATACTTTACTTTTCCCTTCGGGATTGTTTGCATCTTTTGGATCTCGTGGAAGTAATTATTTGCAGCTTCGTTCTATCTTTGGTCCCAATAAATTTAAAAAATACTGAACTTAAGATGTAAAATGGATTCATTATTATTAATACTGTTAAAACATCCTAAGGAGTTGATTGTAAATCGTTTGCTGTTAACGTTGGTACATCCTTCTGGGTAATATTACATTGTTATTATTTTTTTCTTCTTATTTATAATTTGAGAAACAGAGAAAGGTACGGGTGAAATCATTTCAACTTTAATGTTATTGTGACCACACGAGATTTTGCCTGGGACTCGGAATCTCTGTTTGGGTTTTGGATTATGTGCCACCCTTTTTCTACTGTTAATTTCATTTTTTTCCCTATTTTAAGCATTTCTCTTCTTGAAATACTTTGTTCATTCTTTGGGTTTCTCCCCATTGTTGTTCCCTTTTTGTGATTGGTCTCTTCTGTGCTTTATTTGCGTGTTGTTGTCTCCATTGCAACTGTAGCTTTGGTGATGATGATTGTTGATTGATTGGAGTGGGCGTGCCCCTGATAATTAGAGCTGTTTTGCTCTTGCTTCCTGGAGAAGATTTGTGAACATTCTCGTCTTTAATGTGACCTGCCTTATTAATCTTCCTTATCTTGCTCACCCATTGCTGTCCTTGATACAGGTGATACTCTTTAAATTAATTTTACCCTTCTGAATCGTGCGTTTGAGAACTGACCCCTTGGGGAAATCACTGTGGTCCCTACTTGCGATGTTCTGATGTAAACAAAAGGAAAAGAAGCAAGTGGCGAAATCTTGAAATTAAGTATAACGTCGATTTAATTTGTTCATCTGGGAGATACGTTTGTTAATTTTACCAAACATTTACTGCCAGTTTTATGAATCGAGACCATGGTCCTGATAAACCTTATATTAATAACGGCAGTTCTCACTGTGTCGTTTATCTATTAATTCATTAAACTTAATTGATTTTCGCATTCTAATTTAGAGGACGTTGTTTTCCCCGTTATTGTATTGGTTTATTTACTTCACTAGTGCAGTCCTCATTAGGTCCATAAGTTACTAATCCATTGGTTTTATTTAATTTTGGCATTATAATTTTGATGACGTCTTTTCCCTATTACTATATTTGGGTAATTATGTCACTAACGCTGTCCTCATTTAATTTCTAATTTATTAATTAATTAATTTTAAATTGTTACTTGTCTTCTATTTTTAGGATATTCTTCCCATTTATGTACTGTGTATTCGTTCCTTTCTCTAATTAAATAATACTTTGTTTATCAAAAAGAAAATGCTCATGTCTCCCTTTCGAGGTATTTCAAACTAATTCTTACCGTGAAAAGTATTTTTAAATTCTCATCTGGTTTCTTTGTCTAGAGTCCAGGTCTTCCACATGTGGTGAGTATTTTGTTTTTGAAATTTTGATTTTGATATCTCTTGTTCATGTTTGACTTGAGCCAGGAAGCGTCGGTACGGCTGGTGCAGTAAGCATGAGTTAACTATGACTGTTCTTGGTGAAGGTTTGTCTGGAGCGGATTGTGGGTCATATTTTGTGCTTAGGGGGACCACCGGAATTGTAGTAAATCGTATAGTGATTCAGGGTGTGAAGATTCTGTGTGAAAATATTGTGTCAGTGATTATGTGAGTGTGCTGGGAATGGATAAGGAAAAGGGATAAGGGATTACCGTGTTGGATGCGCTAGCAAATGGTTGACTGCTCCAAGAGCTCTGTGTTATCTTAGTGATAAAGTAGTTAATAATTGTAGAAATTTACCAAAGTGTGTGTGTGATACATGCAGCTCCACAAATAATTGTGTTTAGTGTTTGTTTTTAGTAATCGGCGATTAGTGGTATTTATTTACAGTTTTCACACTGAGTAGTTTCGTAGGCGTTCGCTAGATTACAACCTGTAATTTAGGTCTGCGTGAAAGAAGAAATATCTCTTTCTTTTTAATAGTATTGTTAAATTTCAATAGGTTTGTTGATAAAATACTTACAAAGACGAGATATTAAAAAGAGTCGTAACTTAGGCAGCGGTTATATCTATTAGTGCAGGTATTTGACAGGGTATTTCAAATAGCAGTTCAACGGTCCCACCTATCACGAAGGTAATAAATTCTTTTAATAACGCTATACTGTTGTAAATTTTGTTTAAAGAAAGGATTTCAACAGAATAGACAGTATTTCACTGGCGAAATAGTTAACAGTCGTAATTGTTATTGATTATTGTCGCTCTTCTTATTCAAATATTAGCATTTTTGGCTACAGTTGTGAACAAAGCGTGTAGTGTATCAAGAAATATAGATAAAAATCAGCTGATTCTTGTATTCCGAACACATGTAGTTCTGAGTAGGCAGTTACAGTGTCCGTAATTTATATTTCACACCCTCGACGTTTCAGTATTTATGAGCGGTTAGCCAATAATGAAGTTCCTACATTCCAATAATTGCAATTCAAGTTCCTGACGTACTTTAGACAGAAATACTTTTGAGAAATTATTGTAAACAACCTCATATTTTTCAGCATTTAAGGATACTTTTATTCTCCATCCCACGGAGTAGGGAAAATGATAGTAATCCACCATCTGTAAAGATCACATAACCGCATTTCAGTTGAGAATTATAGTGTAAATACGGTATATTAGATAGTATCTTAAATGTAATATTAGTGTGTATTTTTGTGCAAACGGCAGGTTACATTTCTATTACAGCATAGTAGGACAAAGTAGTACCAATATTAATCTGTATACGTGTTTAACTTTGTTGGTAATCCTGGAGTACCTACCGGTAGTTCTTGCGAATATCTAAATTTAGGCCTAATTGGAATTTTCATTTCTATCTGTGCTAAGTAAGAAGCTGGGATACGTCTGAACGTAGTTTTAGCATTATTGTAGTGTAGTATAGTAACGTATTAGAAATTACAGTGCCTATTCTATAATTTTGAGTAGGTAGTTTTGCGAATTTCGAATGTTAATGGTAATTTTCTATCCTATTTTTGCTTGGTAATAACCTGTTGCAATTAGAATACGTCTGAACGTAGTTTAAAATTATTGTAGTGTATTGTAGTATCTGTACTTAGTCTGAACATAGTTTAAAATTATTGTAGTGTATTATAGCATCTTATTAGAAAGTAGTGTGTTTATTCTATTACTGTGAAATATTTGTGTAGTATAGTACCGTTTCTGTGGTATCTGTAGTAACTCTCTTACTAAAATTCTGTTGTTGTAATTAGGGTAGACTTAACTGCAGTTAAGAATTGTGTAATCCTTGTGTATTATTCTCTGTTTCCAGTAATTAACAGCAATTTTCCACTTGTTAGCGTGTTGTAGGAATAAAAACTAGTACGACTAAGTAGTATCGTAGTTTAGTAGTAGCCTATATTAATTAACTTACTGCCGTGTGATCTTTGTGAACTAACCTAGACAATATTTCTTTCCATTCATTTTTATTTTGCACAGAATAAATTACCTTATTTTTCCTTTTCATTATTTAGTAACAAATGGCAAAGCAGTGCGAGTGTAGGAACTGTGGGTGTGGCCAGGCATTAAGGAACATAAGGGTGGAGTTGGAGAGCTTGAGGGAGACAATTAGGATTATCTCAGAGGACAGGAAGGAAAGTAGGCCTCCAAACAATGTACAGGACATAGTAGGTGTAATAGGGGGATGGGAAGGAAAGGGGGAATTTTGGAATACAGGTGGTCTAATGTTTTAAGGGGAAGGAGATTCCAGGCTAAGGGCTCCATTCAGGATCAAAATTCAGGACAGGTGTCGGTGAGAAATCGGTACGAGTCACTGCAGGTAGAACAACCGAGGGAAGACGAGGAACAAGGAACTGTTGCCGGGAAGTGTGAAAGTAAGAGAAAGGGAAGAGATAAGAAAGGGAAATGTGGAGTAGTTGATAGGAAAAACAGATGGAACAGTCTCATGGGATGGAGAAAAGGGAGGAGGAAGTAGCTTCTGCAGCTGTCCGGAAAAATAGGACTGACCAGGAAGGGAGCGGATCAAGTGAAGTGGGTAGGGTTGAGGCTCTGGTCATGGGGGATTCTATCGTTAGACTTGTCGGGAAAGTGTGTGGAGGAATGGGTACCAGGGTAGAGTGTTATCCAGGATTTAGGTTAAGGCAGATGTTGAGGAAAGTAGAAGAGAAGGAGGAGGGAAAGGATAAGGTGGTAGTGTTTCACGTTGGTACTAACAACGTAAGACAAGTAGGTTAAAGTATCAACACAGTTGGGGATGTGTGGGATCTGGTAAATGCAGCACGGAGAAGTTTAAGGAAGCGGAGATTGTTATCAGTGGAATACTGTGTAGGAAGGATACTGAGTGAAAGGTGATTGCGGATTTAAATGAGACTATGGAGTGGGTATGTGCGAAACTGGGAGTGAAATTTCTATATCCTAATGGGTGGGTAGGGGATAGGGATCTGCGCTCAGATGGCCTTCACTTAAATCGCAGTGGTACATATAAGTTTGAAAATTTCTTTAGAAGGGTTATAGGGAGGTACATTCAGGGAAATAGTGTGGCCTAGGGAGCGGTGTTAAGGGAACAGGGAACTGTAAATCAAGTGGGGATGACATAAAACTGTTAGTGCTCAACTGTATAAGTATTGTAAAGAAAGGAATAGAATTAAGTAATGTATTAGATATATACTTACCAGATATTGTAATAGGAGTTGAATCATGGCTGAGAAATGATATAATGGATGCAGAAATTTTCACACGGAACTGGAGGGTGTATCGTAGAGATAGGACAGGAATAGTAGGAGGGGGAGTATTCATTGCCGTGAAAGAAGAATTTGTAAGCTACGAAAAAGTTAAGGTTGAAAAACACGAAATTCTGGGTGTAAGGCTCATCTCTAAGGATAATAGACAGCTTGATGTCTTTGGAGTGCACAGACCAGGAAAGGGTAGCGCAGATGCTGATTCAGAATTATTTGATAAGATAATCAGCTATGTGGGAAACGATAAGGAAAGGAACGTGATTCTAGCTGGTGATCTCAATTTACCAAATGTCAATTGGGAAGGTAATGCGAACGACAGGAAGCATGGCCAACAAATAGCAAGGAAGTTAATATAGGAAGGGCACCTGATTCAGAAATTGATGGAACCAACTAGAAGGAAGAATATTCTGGATGTGGTGCTGGTAAAACCAGATGAGCTATATAAAGAAACCGAAGTAATAGATGGTATTAGGGATTACGAAGCTGTTTTTGTGGTAATTAAAGATAAATGTGAAAGAAAGGAAGAGATTAAAATGAGGACTGTTAGGCAGTACCATACGGCTGATAAAAGAGGCATGAGGGACATTTTAATAAGTAAATATGATCGGTGGAAAACGGTGAATAAAAATGTAAACAGACTCTGGGATGGGTTTAAAGCAATTGTTGAAGAATGTGAAAATAGGTTTGTACCTTTAAAGGTGGTAAGGAATGGTAAAGATCCACTATGTTATAAAAGGGAAGTATAGAGACTAAGAAGGAGGTGCAGGTTGGAAAGAAATAGAGTTAGAAATGGCTGTGGAAGTAAGGAGAAAATGAAGGAACTTACTAGGAAATTGAATCTAGCAAAGAAGTCAGCTAAGGATAACATGATGGCAAGCATAATTGGTGGCCATACTAATGTTAGTGAAAAATGGAAGAGTGTATTGGTACTTTAAGGCAGAAACAGGACCCAAGAAGGACATTCCAGGAATCATTAATGAACAAGGGGAGTGTGTATGCGAGGATCTCCAAAAGGCAGAAATATTCAGCCAGTAGTAGGTAAAGATTGTTGGTTACAAGGATAATGTCCAGGTAGAGGAGGTGACTAACACTAAAGAAGTATTAAAATTTACCGATGACAGCAATGACATTTACAGTAAGATACAAAAGTTGAAAACTAGAAAAGCAGCTGGAATTGATAAGGTTTCGGGGGATATACTAAAGGCAATGGGTTGGGATATAGTACCATATCTGCAGTACTTATTTGATTATTGTTTGCATGAAAAAACTTTACCAAATGAATGGAGAGTTGCTATAGTATCCCCTGTATATAAAGGAAAGGGTGATATACATAAGGCGGAAAATTACAGGCCAGTCAGTTTACATGAATTGTATGCAAGCTTTGGGAAAGCATTCTTTCTGATTATATTAGAGTTGTTTGAAAATTAATAACTGGTTTGATAGAAGGCAATTTGGATTTACGAAAGGTTATTCCACTGAAGCCCAACTTGTAGGATTCCAGCAAGATATAGCAGATATCCTGGATTCAGGAGGTCAATTGGACTGCATCGCGATTGACCTCTCTAAGGCATTTGATAGGGTAGATCATGGGAGACTACTGGCAAAAATTAGTGCAATTGGACTTGACACAAGAGTGTCTGGCTCGGTTTCTAGAAAATAGAACTCAGAGAATTAGAGCAGGTTAAGCTTTATCTGTCCCTGTAAAAATTAAGAGGGGAATTCCTCGAGGTAGTATTATTGGACTTTTATGTTTTCTTATATATATCAATGATATGTATAAAGAAGTTGAATCAGAGATAAGGCTTTCGCAGATGATGTTATTCTGTACAGAGTAATAAATAAGTTACAAGATTGTGAGCAACTGCAAAATGACCTCGATAATGTTGTGAGATGGACAGTAATCAATGATATGCTGATAATCGGTGATAAAAGTTAGGTTGTGAATTTAACAAATAGGAAAAGTCCTCTCAGTTTTAATTACTGTGTTGATGGGGTGAAAGTTCCTTTTGCAGTTCATTGTAAATACCTAGGTATTAAAATAAGGAAAGATCTTCATTGGGATAATCACATAAATGGAATTCTAAATATAGGGTACAGATCTCTGCACATGGTTATGAGAGTATTTGGGGGTTGTAGTAGGGATGTGAAGGAGAGGGCATATTTTCTCTGGTGAGACCCCAACTAGAGTATGGTTCCAGTGCCTTACCGTTCAGGAACTGGAAAAATCCAAAGAAAAGCAGCTCGATTTGTTCTGGTCGAGTTGCGACAAAAGACTAGCGTTACAAAAATGTTGCAATGTTTGGGCTGGGAAGACTTGGGAGAAAGGAGACGAGCTGCTCGACTAAGAGGTATGTTCCAAGCTGTCAGTGGAGAGATGGCGTTGGAGGACATCAATCGACGAATAAGTTTGGATGGTGTCATTGAAAGTAGGAAAGACACAGTATGAAGATAAAGTTGGAATTCAAGAGGACAAATTGCTTGCTTGTTGTTTTAAGGGACCCAACATCGAAGGTCATCGGCCCAGAGGACAAATTGGGGCAAATATGAGGCTTAGTACTTGGTCAAGATTTCTCGTGTCGTAAAATGTTGTGGACACACGAGAAAGTTCAATCGGCACTGGATCGTGAGTGTTAAAATATACCACTGTCTGGTTAATTGAATATTCAAAAATCAAGAATAAATAGCGTTCATAATTGCACTTAGGATCACGTGAATTTGAATCACAGTTTGTAATGTGCACTTTGATGCACAGTCCGTTGTCTAACTTCAAATTATTAGAAGTAGTTATAGTGTTTAAAATGAACTAAAGCACAGTCTGAAGCGTTTGAAACACATGTCACAGTTCGAAGTATCTACAATTTTTTATTATTCACACTTCTTAAATAACTTGAGTTTTTAAAGACACAGTTCTTATAATGCAAGCTATTGACAATAAAGCACAATGTTCTTGACATTCAGAACACGTAGCATTGAGTTTTAAGTGAAACATAAATTTCAAAGTTAATGGAAATAGTGAGTGTAAGTTCAGTCCATGTCCTATACACACACGATATATTTAAGTGTCTCTACCTAGCACCAACACAAACCTTAACGAAGTTTTCAGTGTTATTTAGCTTCACTTAATTCGTTATTTCCTAAAATGACATAAAATGTCCTTTAGGTTTACTAAGTTGTTTGCTATCACTGTTCGAACACTAGTCATATCTGAGAAAATTATTCACATTCGGCTATGATAATTACTGAGTTTCTGATTATCAAAATACTCTAAGTTATGAGAAGCAACATTTCAATGTAAAACACACGCAGAAATTTTAACAAGTTCGGAGATGCACCGATGAAATGAAATGTCGTATGGCTTTTAGTGCCGGGAGATCCCAGGGCGGGTTCTGCTCGCCAGGTGCAGGTCTTTCTATTTGACTCGCGTAGGCGACCTGCGAGTCTTGATGAGGATGAAATGATGATGAAGACAACACACACACCCAGCCCCCGTGCCATTGGAATTAACCAATTAAGGTTAAAATCCCCGACCCGGTCGGGAATCGAACCCGGGACCCTCTGAACCGAAGGCCAGTACGCTGACCGTTCAGCCAACGAGTCGGACGATGCACCGATAATAATAGATGTCAAATCATCACACGCAGTCCTTTTCCAAGTCCGTTGCACTGTATTTGAGAATAACAGAATTCAACTTAATGCACACGGAATTTTTACCAAGTCCGCAACCCAGCAGAAAATTAATAAATATCGTCGTAGTATACGCCGAATTGTTCTAAGTCATTTAGTACGGCAGAAATCTCATAACTCTGACGAACAACATCGCGTACCGCGACACGACGACAGTACCATTTGAAATGGTCGAGTTGTGTATTGCAATTGCCTGTACTCCTCAAGGCGATGCTCTTATGTACTGAAAGTTGGATGGCTCTCTGCTTCAAGCGAAAAATGTGTGTTTTTTCCAGCTTAATATCTCGGAAATTCGTAGGTTGATATATTTCAAATTTTGGCTACTTTACTTTTCAAATATGAGCTTTAGGCTGATGTACTTCATATGTTCGTAGTTAACGGCGTTTAGTAGATATCAATGTCCCTCGAGTACAGTCTAGACGGGTGAGTCTGCGACACGTGGCGATTACGTCTCCCAGGCGATTCTCTGCCTGTGTCGTAGCGCTCTCTCTATCTCACTCCCATAGCGAGCGACTGAGTCTCGAATGTTCGTTCGGCACGCTGACTCCAATTCTGATATTAAGTGTATGCATAGTTCTTTCATTCACATCAGGGTCCGTTAACTGTGGACAGTAGAATATGCAAGTGTGCTTACCGGCTTCTGACGTCTGACGACAAGGTCCTTGAGACATATAATAGATACAATATTCGCAGGTATAGGAGATAAGATCTACACTTTGGATCAATTTTGAGCTAGTGTTCAATAGTCGGAAGGGATGGTATTAAAGCATGTATGAAACAATCAGAGTTGTTTCTATACAGCCACATTATTATTATTATTATTATTATTATTATTATTATTATTATTATTATTATTATTATTATTAGACAAATTTTATTTCGGGTGTGCGAATTCTATGAAGTTGATGCAATGTAGATACCCTTATCACAGTAATTTACGTGTTCTGTTATGTCATTCAGGATTAATTATGAAGATCACTTTTGTGGTGAATCATAATATGCTATTCAACAAGGGGGCGTTATTTCATAGTACATATATCACACCCTCGCACTGTATTCAGAAATAACAGATGCTAGTGTCGTTATTAATATTATTATCTTTTATTTCATTACGTCTATTATTAGTTTTTTAAGCTAGAAGGTTTTCTTACATGATATGAGCTATTTCTTTTGTGCATGCGGATGGGAAAACAGCGCTATTTACAAGTTGGGAAATTTCCGTGAGCCATGCGGACAGCCCACAGCCCTAAGGCTATTTAAGATGGGTATGTTTAGCCCCCATTGTGATTCATATATACCCAATGGGTCACGTGATCAAACTCTAGTTTCTTCTAGAAATGCTCGCTTCATCACATTGAACAGATCGCTTTAATCACCACGTTCACGGACAAAGTAGTGCTATATTTATGTGGATATTTATTACGTAATGGTGGGTTGTTCTTCACCTAATTGTAGTAATGTATCTACTGTGGGATAGAGGTTGTTTAGATTCCATTCCAAAAATTCTAGGAGAAAACCCTGGCTTCAAAACTGTAGACGTCATATCAACTTCGAGGCTTTGTGAGGTAAGTTATTTCACGTGAAATATTGGGCTGGAAGTACTGTGCCACTTTAATGATAATACTGAGAAGGTTAATTTATTACACTGACTGACAGAGCAAATACAACACCAAGAAGGAGTGGTCAGAACTTTATGCCAATTGCAGGGTAGACTGACGTCACTGAGGTACGCTCATGCTGTGAAATGCGCCGCTGTGCTGCGCACGTAGCGAACGATAAATGGGACACGGCGTTGGCGAATGGCCCACTTCGTACCGTGATTTCTCAGCCGACAGTCATTGTAGAACCTGTTGTCGTGTGCCACAGGACACGTGTATAGCTAAGAATGCCAGGCCGCCGTCAACGGAGGCATTTCCAGCAGACAGACGACTTTACGAGGGGTATGGTGATCGGGCTGAGAAGGGCAGGTTGGTCGCTTCATCAAATCGCAGCCGATACCCATAGGGATGTGTCCACGGTGCAGCGCCTGTGGCGAAGATGGTTGGCGCAGGGACATGTGGCACGTGCGAGGGGTCCAGGCGCAGCCCGAGTGACGTCAGTACGCGAGGATCGGCGCATCCGCCACCAAGCGGTGGCAGCCCCGCACGCCACGTTAACCGCCATTCTTCAGCATGTGCAAGACACCCTGGCTGTTCCAATATCGACCAGAACAATTTAGCGTCGATTGGTTGAAGGAGGCCTGCACTCCCTGCGTCCGCTCAGAAGACTACCATTGACTCCACAGCATAGACGTGCACGGCTGGCATGGTGCCGGGCTAGAGCGACTTGAATGAGGGAATGGCGGAACGTCGTGTTCTCCGATGAGTCACGCATCTGTTCTGTCAGTGATAGTCACCGCAGACGAGTGTGGCGTCGGCGTGGAGAAAGGTCAAATCCGGCAGTAACTGTGGAGCGCCCTACCGCTAGACAACGCGGCATCATGGTTTGGGGCGCTATTGCGTATGATTCCACGTCACCTCTAGTGCGTATTCAAGGCACGTTAAATGCCCACCGCTACGTGCAGCATGTGCTGCGGCCGGTGGCACTCCCGTACCTTCAGGGGCTGCCCAATGCTCTGTTTCAGCAGGATAATGCCCTCCCACACACTGCTCGCATCTCCCAACAGGCTCTACGAGGTGTACAGATGCTTCCGTGGCCAGCGTACTCTCCGGATCTCTCACCAATCGAACACGTGTGGGATCTCATTGGACGCCGTTTGCAAACTCTGCCCCAGCCTCGTACGGACGACCAACTGTGGCAAATGGTTGACAGAGAATGGAGAACCATCCCTCAGGACACCATCCGCACTCTTATTGACTCTGTACCTCGACGTGTTTCTGCGTGCATCGCCGCTCGCGGTGGTCCTACATCCTACTGAGTCGATGCCGTGCGCATTGTGTAACCTGCATATCGGTTTGAAATAAACATCAATTATTCGTCCGTACCGTCTCTGTTTTTTCCCCAACTTTCATCCCTTTCGAACCACTCCTTCTTGGTGTTGCATTTGCTCTGTCAGTCAGTGTATTTAGCGCTGTAGCTTGCCGTAGGTCTCTTGATTATTCGTATTTTTTTCAGGTATACATAGTACAAGCAAATATCACTCCTTATACTTCGAAATTCTGATACAGCTTTGGTCTAATCAAAAACGCCAAACTACCGATGATAACCGCATACCTTCCCAATTGACATTTGTAGGTAACAAAGGCTTTTCAGTCTGTCAAACACACAGCAAATACAATGTAAATTATAAAATTATGAACATACCTGTAGAATACACACTAACATACAAAGAATGACATTTTTCATTCTACAAGAACATCCTCAGATTCTATCAAATCACTTAAAAACAAGATTATATATGTACAGTATTGTTTACGTAGCGTAAACTTATCAATGAAAGAAAGTTTAGTGATAAGATGAAACAGTAATGATAAAAGTAAAATATATACAAGTATTAATATAACGAAAACTTACGTACTTATCTAGGCTGCCGATGTTAAGTCCGTTGTCACCAAACCCTATTTCAGGACTGTGGTCATGGAAAGTTTTGCGAATCACCCTGCGCGTGGAGAGGGGAGGGCAAGAAAATGAGGGGCCTTGTAGAGCGATGTGGATCTCTCTTATTGGATGATTAAATCGAGTACACTATACAGTGGAGAGGGGAGGAAGAAGTAGGGCGGAGCGGCTGGAGCGCAGTGGAACCTTCCATCAACATTGGAGAGGGGAGAGATGTTATTGACATATTTCGTGTTAAATGTACCTTTATGTAATATGGATGAATGCAAATTAATAAATTTTTAAATTATTTTTATTGTGTGAAAAAGTAAGGAACGGTATTATTATTATTATTATTATTATTATTATTATTATTATTATTATTATTATTATTATTATTATTATAAAAGCAATTTAATGAGTAGGTGTTTTCAGTTATTATGTGAGTAGAGCGAATAGGAAGTAATTATTTAAATGTGTATGTTCATTCAGGTTATTTGCATTAGCATTTTTTGCGACGTAAATTTCTATTGCTTCTTTTATATTCAAAGATTTACTTTTATTTTCGAATTGTAAAATTGACATTTGTTAAATTGAGATCACCCGCTAGAATAACGTTCCTTTCCTTATCGTTTCCCACATAGCTGATTATTTTACCAAATAATTCTGAATCAGCATGTGCGCTACCCTTTACTGGTCTGTGCACTCCAAAGACATCAAGCTGTCTATTATCTTTAGACATGAGCCTCACACCCAGAATTTCATGTTTTTCAACCTTAACATTTTCGTAGCTTACAAATTCTTCTATCCCGAGAATGAATATTCCCCCTCCTGCTATTCCTATCCTATCTCTTCGATACACCCTCCAGTTCCCTGAGAAAATTTCTGCATCCATTATATCATTTCTCAGCCATGATTCAACTCCTATTACAATATCTGGTAAGTATATATCTATTAAATTACTTATTTCTATTCCTTTCTTCACAATACTTCTACAGTTGAGCACTAACTGTTTTATGTCATCCCTACTTGATTTACAGTTCCCTGTTCCCTTAACGGGGCTCCATAGGCCACCCTGTTTCCCAGAATGTACCTCCCTATAACACTTCTATACAAATTTCCTAACTTATATGTACCACTGCGGTTTAAGTGAAGGCCATCTGAGCGCAGATCCCTATCCTCTATCCACCCATTAGAATCTAGAAATTTCACTCCCAGTTTCCCACATACCCAATCCATAGTCTCATTTAAATCCCCTATCGCCTTCCAGTCAGTATCCCTCCTACACAGTATTCCACTGATAACAAACTCCGCTTCCTTAAACTTTAACTGAGGTCCGCTTATTGTTTAAAAATGTGTCTAAATTAACCTTCCATTGTAGTGGACACATTAATTCTTTGTACCAGTTAAAATAGTACATTTATTCATAAAGCTGAATTTCCTTTACCGAGTACAGAGTGAATATGATAAAGCACAGCATGGTAAAAAATACAGAAAACAATGAATATTTCCGCTTTCCTTCCTAAGGTCAAATACTGTATAGGTCTGTTTATAGTGGAGATATTGGTGCAGTAGGTACTATAACTAGATGAATATTTTATATATTGAGTCATGCTGTGTAAATCCACAGATATAAAAATTACTATCTTGTAAGAGAGATGCTAACTTAAAATCCTGGATATCCAGGTCAAGCTACTTGCAGTTAGTAATCTAGATTCATAATCTCCATGTGGAATATTAGTCCTTTTAGATACACATTGAAGATAATCAGTGGGAACATAAGAGAGCAGTGGTTGAAAATACCGAAGCCCAATGCAATCCCTACACTACTTATTGTTCCAAATCCTCCCAGGGGACATTTGTCTGCCAGAAAGTCTGAGTAGCATATATCTATAATAATACGTTTTAGCACAGATGTATTGTTTAACAGATAACTATAAATATGTAGTTTTCCTCATTGCCTTAAATGAGCAAATATATTCCCCGAAAGTTGCAAAGACAGGTGTGACTGGTATGAACGAAAATACCACATTGATATTCCTTGGTCGACTTGTAGAGATCTTTTTAAATATTTCAACAAATCATGGCTGGAAACGTCTGAATACAGGAATGATTATGTAAACATTGTCATTGTGTTCAATTTCAGGGCAACTTCTAAATGAAAGATATAAATATATGCTACTGTACATGTTTACTCAATATGCTGTTGAAGATGTTTCCTCACAAGCTGATTCTTGTCCCTCAGCACTACAGTGCCTCAAAGCATTGAAACTTGTAAGAGTTTCCCAATGTATCTCAGATGAAAGTGATCTTTGTATTCTAGTGACAGTAATTCCTTCTTAATTGACAATATACCGCAAAATGTTCCATCTGCACCATTTTCCGCCTCACTTCCTATACAACCTATGCCCACTTTCATTGACCGTTCTGAATGTTCCTCTGCAAATAAAATAATTAATTCTACCTCCACTGACATCACTTAAACTTCTGCCTTTAATCTGCATCCCATTCATGTTACTGCACAAATGTCAACTTCTTTGATCAGTATCACACTCCTATTGACATTGTTGAACCCATTTATCCTTTTGTTATTGATCTGCATTATACCTCCACTGCGTCTGCTACACTATCTACTTCAACTGCTGACATAAACCTGCATCCAAATCTCACTGATTTATCTATCTATCTAGGTATTCTGTCTTATGGCAGGTCTTGTCATAGGATGAACCTCTTCCACTGTTGCCTGTCCTGCGCCAAGTTTTTCATGTCCGAATATTTATTTCCTTGGATATTGTCCAACATTTGATATTTTTTCCTTCCTCTTCCTCGTTTGCCATTCACCATTCCTTCTATTCCTTCTTTCAGTAAACAGTCCCTCCTCAAACAATGTCCGATCCAGTTCATTTTTCTCCTTCTAATGGTTTGTAACATACTTCGTTCTTCTCCAACTCTTCGTAATACCTCCTCATTCCTTACCCGGTCTTCCCATTTCACTCGTTCTATTCTCCTCCATACCCGCATCTCTAGTGCCTCCAATCTTCTCTCATCTATCTTTCTCAATGTCCAAGTCTCTGCGCCATACAGCGCTATGCTCCCAATGTAACACTTAGCAAGTCTTTTCCTCAAATCTTTGTTTAGTGGTCCACAAAATAATTTTGATTTTTTCCTAAAGCCTTATTTTGCTATGGCAATTCTTTTCTTAATTTCTGTTGTGCAATACATATCATCTCTGACCATACTTCCCAAATACTTGAAGTTACTGACTTGCTCTATTTCTTCTCCTCCTATACTAATATGACAACTTCTACCTTTTTCTCCAATTATCATACTTTTGGTCTTCTTCTTATTAATTCTCATTCCATATTCTTGTAGTTTCATGTTGAGTTTATCTAACATTTGTATCATTTCACGTTCGCTTTCTCCCATCACAACCATATCATCTGCAAATCTTATACATTCTACTCTCCTACCTCCAACACAAGCTCCACTATTTCCATTAAAACTTTCATTGATTATTTCTTCGAGATAGATGTTGAACAGTGTCGGTGATAAAGAGCAGCCCTGTCTTACACCTCTTCCTAATTCAATTTCTTCACTCAACTTATCTCCTATTCTCACTCTTGCTCTCTGGTTTATATACAAATTCTTTATTAGCCTTCTATCCCTCCAATCAACTCCATGTTTCTTCAGGATTGTCATCAATTTGTCCCATCTGACACAGTCAAAAGCCTTCTCAAGGTCAATAAATACAGCATAAACCTTCCTGTTTTTCTCTATGTACCTCTCTCCTATCACCCTCAGAAGTCCAATGGCGTCTCTTGTTCCAACTCCTCTCCTGAAACCAAACTGTTCTTCACCTATAAAGTTATTCAGCTTTCCATATATCCTTCTGTTGAGCGTCCGCAGTAAGACTTTGGCTGCATGTGAAATCAGACTCAATGTTCTATGTTCTTCAGATTTTTTGCTGTTCTTTTTTCTTTTCCATAGGAATTAAGATGATTTCACTGAAGTCCTTTGGCCATTTTCCTGTCATGTATATTTGATTACATAATCCAATCAACTCCTTTCTCCCTTAATTATTTAACGCTTTTAACATTTCATCAGGAATCTCATCTATTCCCATTCCTTTTCTATTTTTCATCTCGTTCAGTGATGCTTCGATCTCTCTTCTCAGTATGGTTTCCCCTTTATCATCCTCTTTAACCATATCTTCCTCCTCTAATTCAAGTTCTTCTTCATTTGGTCGATTGTCCCGATCATATAGCCATTCTATGTATTCTTCCCATCTTTTCATTATTTCTTGGGGTTCATATATCATTGTGCCATCTGTAGCCTCTATTTCCTTATTGCTGTTGTTCCTTCTCTTTTCTCTGAATACTATATTTGTTGCTTCTTTGTACATCAAGTCATATTTCTCTTCTTTCTCCAGTTGCTCTATCTCATCACACTTTTCTGTCAACCATTTCTTCTTTGCCTTTTCTGTTTCTCTTCTTAATTCATCATTTAACTTCCTGTAGTTACGCTTTCCTTCTTCTGTATTTACTGTTTTCCATTTCCTGCGTTCCTCCATTTTACTTATCATTTCTGATGTTATCCATTCCTTCTTTGCCCTTTTCCTCTCCTTGACTCCAAGCGTTTTCTTAGCTGCTTCTTTTATCCCATTTTTAAAAGTTTCCCATCTCCTTTAATCAGTATTCCCACTCCATGCAATCCATTTTTTATCTTCACCCGAATAGTACACTCGGAAGTCACCGCTTTCTAGTTCTCCACATCCACCACATCTCACTTCACACATTCCAAGTACATCCAAATTATTTCTCTTCATCTCATATTTAGCGTTTCCTAATTTTCCTTCCTGTAAAAGGGTTAGAACATTCCATGTCCCTATCAGCAATAATTCTTCTTTCTTCTTCTCCTTCCTTCCATATTTTAAAAACCTCGTTGTACACCCCTCCCGGAGATCCGAATGAGGGGAATCATTACTTCCGGAATCTTTTACAAAGAGGTCCATCTCATGAACGTCTTGGAAGATACTGCCAGTGGTGGTTTCCCGTTGCCTTCCACTGTCCTCCACACCCTGTTGGCTCGCTGACCCAGATTCCCGCTGGGGTTGATACCCAACCTTCCGCTGGGTTGCTCAGCTTAACAGGGGCACCACGTGTAGGTAGAATTGTGGAGAATTGGGGTGAGTTCTTATATTCGCATCTCACCCCCATTTATTAGCCAGAGTCACAAGGTTGAATTAATGACTCACCCAGGTCATCTCCTTAATTCAGTCATGGTTGGTCATTCAATATTCAGTTTTTCCCCAAAAATCCAGCAAAAGGAGTTCAACATCCAAACAAAAACAGTTCCAATGTTTGTCAAACTAATATCATGTAACAGAACCAATTTGTTTAAAATTGGTGGTAGTACAACAAATGCATTATTGGAAACCATGATCAATGTTATATGCAGACAGTTTTTAAACTATGAGCTTTCTGACTTAATCTCTAAAACATTCATAAATTTTTAAAACTTGGGTGCTCTAAGGAATCCAGATTGCAAAGTTATGAAATAAATTTTTAACTGTGGGGTCTTCTATAAGGACTGTAAAAATGTTATAGTGCAAAAATTGTGAATATTTTGTAATGTAGAAAATTTTGAATGACAAATGTACCAGTGCATGTTTTCCAACGAGCTATAATTCAAAAGAAAAAATTGTTCGACTCTTCTTCAAAATTCGAACTTGTGCTGTTGTGGACTTTAAAAGAATGTACGAAAGTGAGGTAAAATACTTGGGACTGGTTCGCAAAAGAATAGAAAATTGTGAACAAGGAATTGAATATTATTATTCTGTACGTACTGTAATAAAAGGAAATACTAAATTTGTAATTTATTACTTATATTTCATATTATTTTAAAAATGGGCCACCGGAGCATTTTAATCAATGGTGCAACCCTTTGATATTTAATAAGGTGAGTCGTGTTGAGAAATTACACTACTTCTCCTCAAACCAGAGGAATCTCTGTAAAAGGAAGCGGTGCTCTTAACTTTGCCAAAGTATGCAAAAATTCAATATTCCGCACAGCTCGTGGGTCACTTCCCATACATGTCAATGGTAACTGATTATCAGTGCAATAATTCAGGTTGGGAGAGATGATTGCGCTATGTAAGTAGTTACTCTATTCTTATATTCTTCCTGTACATAATTTGTAATAACGTAACATTTGTTTCATGAGTGATCGGTTGAATAAACTAAAATCGTCTGTTCATTTCAATTGCATAAGCTGATGAGGTACATAACACTCACCAAATATTAGGTATATTTTTTACATAGAATGTCGTTTTTTAAATACTGGTAAAGAAGAAGATGGACAAAGTTTAGAAGATGGAAATAAGCTTAAAACATCTCTGGTACTTGGCTGTGTTCGTCTTCGTACATCACATTTCAGCGCTAACTATTTCGCATAATATTTTGCTTATTATTTCGACAACATTGAAATTAGTGCTGGAACAATTTCATGAAATGTTGAAACACCAACTGAGATAATATGGTAACAAAATATTCTATCACAATGAATTTATATATATTCGACAATGACCAATTACCACGTCGAATGCCAAGATTTAAGAATGGCGGTAGCGTATACAAACACCACGGCATTCCTCATTTTACTTGACGGTAGAGTGGCGCATAGCATACGAAGAACCCATTCTTCTTACCAATAATAATAATAATAATAATAATAATAATAATAATAATAATAAAACAATATATTAGTAAGCTATTTTTATTATATTTGTCCAGTGAGAATACATGCCCAGTTTGTTTGGTTGTTAAAAGGCAAATTATAATGACCTTGGTTTTGCAATCACCGTCTCGAGTGAAAACTACAAAATATACTATCATTTATGTTGAGCAACAGTTTGAGAATTACTGAGAATGAGTACTTTTATATTATGTTAATTTTCATTACTTTTTGCTTTAGAACAGAAAAGTATAGCAATATACAAGGCTGGGGCGGTGAAATGCCTTACCAATGTAGTCCCGGAAAGAACCATAATAGTGGGCGAGCATACTTAGCCTCTACAGAACCTTACAGAGTCCAATGGCACGGCCTTGCTGTTATTTTCATAGGACCCGGAAGAGGTTCGGGGAGTGGTCTTGGAATGGTAAGAGGGTCCACCAGTCGTGATTGGATGGCAATGAGGACCAATCTAGACGTACCATGAGAGTATAGGAGAAGGTGAGGTCTATATAGACAGGTGAGAAAACAGCGAGAGGCTGGAATTAAAACTTTTGTGGAAAATGCTTTCCTTAAAACTTTCGTGGAAGGTGGTCAACTTCAATTTTTTGTGGAAAGTGAACTGTGGTACTGACTTAAAAGCTGTTGAGTGCTTAGCCATTTGGTATTATATCACTTACGGTCGCCTGGTGTCTTATATGTCGGTAAAAGTTATGCGGTACTCTATTTCAGAATTTCCATAATTTTTGGTCCGGAACATTTTTTTTTTTTGCTATTTGCTTTACGTCGCACCGACATAGATACGTCTTATGGCGACGATGGGATAGGAAAGGCCTAGGAATTGGAAGGAAGCGGCCGTGGCCTTAATTAAGGTACAGCCCCGGCATTTGCCTGGTGTGAAAATGGGAAACCACGGAAAACCATCTTCAGGGCTGCCGACAGTGGGGCTCGAACCCACTATCTCCCGATTACTGGATACTGGCCGCACTTAAGCGACTGCAGCTATCGAGCTCGGTGGTCCGGAACAAAAAGCGTGTGTTGCTCAAGGCAAAGTGCCTTTAAACCAAGTATTAGAATCAGTGAAGAGAGAATTATAAAATCACATTATCAATGTGATATAATAAGTGCCGATAGTGAGAATCTACAAGTTGTGTTGACACACAGGGACCGTGAAGTGTATTTTTCCATATATATTTTAATTAGTGCCCATCGGGCAATCTACGAATGGTAGCTTGGTCCTCAGTTTTGGTTTCCCACGGTTTTTGTTGTTGCTCGCAATTGCATATATATGGTGTATTCCAACAGATTTTTCGAGTGTACTCTATACATATCTTGGTTTGTGAATGAGCTGCTCATGAACGGGTATTATTTGCAATATAGTTATTTATTTTAGAATGAGTAGAGTTATTGACTGACCTAGGTGCAGTTCCTACATATTTAATCGTTTTCAGAAAGTTAGGTAATGCCTGATGCAGATGTACAAGTACGCAGCTTTATGTACACGGCCTGGGAGAGTGTTATCATGCTCTATTAAAATTCGAGGGATCCGTTTAGGTGAACTCCGGCGCCCATATTACGGACATTTCGATTAATTATTTTATTAATTTCTTTGAGTTATTTATTCAGGTGTCTTATGTATATTACAAATGACGCCCAAGCGTGAGGCGAATAAGTATTTTTTCATTCAGATTTTATTATTTTAAATCATATTGCAATTAGCACACAAAATTGGGGCAGTTTTTTAAATTAATGTTTATATATATTTCAAGGTGTTTTATTACCTTAAATTAATAAACAGGAGCAGCAGATTACAGGGAAAATAGATCTGGTGTCTGCGAAAGTGGACAAACGTGAAAGGGAACGTGAACAAAAAGCTGTGAAGCGTGAGCAGGAAAGCATGGCAGGGATCATGGAAACAATTGAATTAGCAGCGGTTCAGGATGAGAAACGCAAACTTACAGACTTAATAGAACTTTCTAATTAAACACAGTAGTAGATGGGAATGGAAACTGGAGGAAAGATCGATATAGTTCAAAAGTGTTGTCAGGAAGGAATGATACGTTTAGAGAAGCGTATGGATGATATAGAAAATAGAAATGAGGAACAGCACCAGATCAGAAAAACCTTTGAAGAGTTAACTGGCAAAATAACAGGTGGAGCAGTAAAAATTGGAAAACAATTGGTGGAAATTACAAATAGCTTAGATGAGGTGCGAACTGAGGCAGGCAAGAATCGAAGCGCGATCGACCACTTAAGCGACGCTACAGAAGAATTGTTCAAATATTACGGAGGAAATTACCTAAATTCAGGGGAAGAATGAGGATAAGCTGGAAGCGAAGCTATCCGAAAGACAATGGGAAACTGAGTCTTCGATGAGGATAATGGAGGAAGAACTGAGACAAGAGGTCACAGATCCAATTGCAGGCAAGGGTGAAGATATCAAAAGGATGATTTTGAAAGACAGAGAAAATGCTAGAATCAATACACAAGAAGTAGGTGCAAGTATTGAGGCTTGGGCCGAAGATTCTCAGAAAGACACTAACAAATTGATATCTGTAGAAAAGGTGGTACAGCATTTGAAGGATAAAGTAGAATCACTGGACCTAAGAACAAACACGGAGATGGATAAGCTGAAGTGTTCAATACAGCAATATAGAATTGAGAGAGAAGTTAGTCAAGCTAGTAAACCAGCTATGATTAGCAAGGTTCTAAATTTACCAAGACAGGAAGAGAGATCATCGACGCCAATAGAGACGAGCGGATGACAAATCTACAATATATTTCGTACTTCTTCAGGAGATAAACCCAGTTAATTTCGTGGATTGGATGATAGATTACCCGTGTATTTCTTTGAGAGATGGAGGATTATATGTCAGATGCTAGGATACCAGCTGATAGAAGATTACGTACGGTTGGAAAATTCATATCTGATTCAGCTCTTGAATGGATGATGGCATTCCAATATACACTGACTGACAGAGCAAATGCAACACCAAGGAGGAGTGGTTCGAAAGGGATGAAAGTTGGGGAAAAAACAGAGACGGCACGGACGAATAATTGATGTTTATTTCAAACCGATATGCAGGTTACACAATGCGCACGGCATCGACTCAGTAGGATGTAGGACCACCGTGAGCGGCGATGCACGCAGAAACACGTCGAGGTACAGAGTCAATAAGAGTGCGGATGGTGTCCTGAGGGATGGTTCTCCATTCTCTGTCAACCATTTGCCACAGTTGGTCGTCCGTACGAGGCTGGGGCAGAGTTTGCAAACGGCGTCCAATGAGATCCCACACGTGTTCGATTGGTGAGAGATCCGGAGAGTACGCTGGCCACGGAAGCATCTGTACACCTCGCAGAGCCTGTTGGGAGATGCGAGCAGTGTTTGGGCGGGCATTATCCTGCTGAAACAGAGCATTGGGCAGCCCCTGAAGGTACGGGAGAGCCACCGGCCGCAGCGCATGCTGCACGTAGCGGTGGGCATTTAACGTGCCTTGAATACGCACTAGAGGTGACGTGGAATCATACGCAATAACGCCCCAAACCATGATGCCGCGTTGTCTAGCGGTAGGGCGCTCCACAGTTACGGCCGGATTTGACCTTTCTCCACGCCGACGCCACGCGCGTCTGCGGTGACTATCACTGACAGAACAGAAGCGTGACTCATCGGAGAACACGACGTTCCGCCATTCCCTCATCCAAGTCGCTCTAGCCCGGCACCATGCCAGGCGTGCACGTCTATGCTGTGGAGTCAATGGTAGTCTTCTGAGCGGACGCCGGGAGTGCAGGCCTCCTTCAACCAATCGACGGGAAATTGTTCTGGTCGATATTGGAACAGCCAGGGTCTTGCACATGCTGAAGAATGGCGGTTGACGTGGCGTGCGGGGCTGCCACCGCTTGGCGGCGGATGCGCCGATCCTCGCGTGCTGACGTTACTCGGGCTGCGCCTGGACCCCTCGCTTGTGCCACATGTCCCTGCGCCAACCATCTTCGCCACAGGCGCTGCACCGTGGACACATCCCTATGGGTATCGGCTGCGATTTGACGAAGCGACCAACCTGCCCTTCTCAGCCCGATCACCATACCCCTCGTAAAGTCGTCTGTCTGCTGGAAATGCCTCCGTTGACGGCGGCCTGGCATTCTTAGCTATACACGTGTCCTGTGGCACACGACAACACGTTCTACAATGACTGTCGGCTGAGAAATCACGGTACGAAGTGGGCCATTCGCCAACGCCGAGTCCCATTTATCGTTCGCTACGTGCGCAGCACAGCCTCGCATTTCACATCATGAGCATACCTCAGTGACGTCAGTCTACCCTGCAATTGGCATAATGTTCTGACCACTCCTTCTTCGTGTTGCATTTGCTCTGTCAGTCAGTGTACGTTTAGTTCGTATGAGGAATTCAAGGTAGCATTCCTGAAAACATTTTTGGGAATATCCATACTGCAATCGTTATGTATGGAACTTTACTCAAAAACATATCCTGCAACCATTCCAACAAGGTTTGCTAACTATTTCATTTCTCAAGTTATTAAATTCAGGGACCTGGATACACCACCGTCCGAGCCCGACATGATAGCTGCGATGTTTAGACAGTTACCGTTGGTAGTACAGAGAGCTCTGATAGCAGTAAATGTTAGAACAGCGACTGAGGCAGAGACGACCTCTCGCCAGCTGGATTTAACTTCTACTCAAAATCAACCAAGGATTAGGCATGCGGAGGCTTTATATACAATTGATTTAACGGAAGATAGTAGTCCGCCACCTAAGTTTAGGAGAGGAGGTAAATTTCAGAGTTCAGGAACGCAAACGACATCACATCAAGCTAGACAGATGGAAAATGAGCAACCAAGGAGAGGTGAATGAAACTTCAATAATTATCCTGATAATAGGAGAGTACAAGGATACACCAATGATGGGAATGAAAATAGAGGATATATTTACTCATATAGAAGAAATGGACGAACATTCAGTTATCGACATAGGGGTTATGCAGGGCAGAGACGACCTTATAATAGATAGGAAAACAGAAGGAATACGGATGGTCGCAATGATTTCAGACAACAACCTGACTATGGTCAAAGAAATGCTGAGTCACAGAGGTACGTGACGGAGTTGAGAAATAGACGTCAAGAGGGATATCAATGGCAACAAGCGATACAGGAAAACTCAAGTGACCAAAACCATGGAGCAGAGTGCGTTATTCGCTGTAATTTCAAGGACTAGACTTACGTACATCAGATTTCGATATGAGTATTACTGGAGATATTAGAAAAAGAGTTCAATGATAGCAGTTGGAGAAAGAATAAGAAGATATGGAACAAGAAGATGTGGATCAAGAAGAGGAAGAAGAAGCCACACATGATGTATATACAGCAACTTTGGTGGATACAGATCCATTACCAGCAGCAATGTGTCATCAGTGTGACGGAAATGAACGCAAGTTTCAAGCTCTATTAGAAATCTTCTATGAAGATCGGAAAGAGAAGGAGATATTGCTAGCTGAACGAGAACTATTATTGTCAGAATAGTGGACAGATTTGGAGCCACAGTAGTGAACCATAGAATAAAATTGGAGAAAAAATACGTGGTCACATATTTTTTCTACGGGATATGGGAAGAATGTGCCATATCAAATATGCCCAAGAGTACAATGTGTAATAATGTGTAATACTGTGGACTCGTTGCTAAAAGGAAGGCCTGGTGTAAGAGGAAGTGGTGTGACGTAAGCTTTCGGGAGAGAGTGGCATTGGAATTAAGTCGTTATCTCACATGGTAACAGCGAGCAGTTTGTATATTTCGTATGAGTCAGTAAGGAATATTACGAGATCGCTTGAGATCGGTGGATTCAAAAGAGACCAATCACGGGTTTGGAAGCGAAGTTGCCGACTGCAGGGATCTACAGAACAAACGAATTCAGGCCTACCAACTTCGATTTCTATAGTGCTGCACCATCATCGATTTAACTGGGCAATCTGTTATAAAGCCATACTCCACTTTATTGATATGTAAAAGAAGTGAATCATGTACTTAAAACTACCTGTAGATAGAAACTTTAATTACTTTCGATCTAATAAAGTAATAAATATATATTTATTGAGTCAGCTCTTTCTACCAAGTAGACGGCTGGCCCATTGCCTCATCGTCAGTGAAGATCCCCGCATTGTTACTGATGCAGGAAGTCTTGTGAGCGCGTGCGGTTTGAGATGCAATCGGACATTCATTCTGCTCTGAATTCTTGACTGTGGGGTCGGAACTTCTTACACTAAGCTCATGTTGAATTGTGGTAACATTAACAGTGACGATTTTCTTTAACCAAGTGTACAGATTATGTATCGTGAAATGTGACACGTTATTTAACAAATAATCTGAATTATCCTTGTGCAAGTGATATTGCTTAATAGCGGGAGTGTACAGTACAATTTACTTTGTAGTATTACTTTGTAGTATGCCAGAGTGCGGTTTTGGCACGACATTGTTAATGACTAAGACGGTATTTGTTTCGGTACGAGTTCTGTGATCGCGAAGACTGTGTGCTTGGCGTTATTTACCGTTCGGTATAAATTAATGGTGCGTGTGCAGCAGCACCATATTTCAAAGACGGCGTTAGAAGAATCAAGGACCTGCAGTGTATTTTGTAACGCCATGCAGTGTGTTGCAATGATGGCGTAATTTAAGCAGACGCTGCAGCCTGGGGACCGTGATGAAAGCTGAGACGACACCTGTTACGTTTATCATAAATTATAAGCATGCTTAGATAGAAGAATTAGCCTAGTTCGATCCTAATGTCGTTTAATTGTAAATGTCAGTCCTTTTGTGGCTGCGCTGTCTTTTTAATAATGTGGAGTAATGTTATGTTTCGGGGGAAATGCATGTTCGAGCCCTGGAGGTTTCTTATTATTATTTTTCCTTTTTATTGGAAGGAAAAGAGGGAAATTATTAGGTGTAGATAGGGGTATGTGTTTGACATGATGTTACTGCGTATTCCAATTTATGTTATGAGATATAGAATAGACTCTTTATTAAGGAGGCTACATAATCACAAGATTGTATGGGAATAAATTTCAATAGGGAATTGTTGGTTTGTTTTAGTGAACGGAGCATCATTTACAGGTATTTGTATGGCGGATGTATCCAGCTTGAAAGTGCATCGTTGAGTTAATGTCTTTCAGATAGGCAAAGAGGACCAGCTAATTGTGAATGCGATGTGTTATAATACGAGGAAAAGGCAAGATTAGCCTGATAAACTGAGATGTATATAAACGTGTGTTAAGACAGGACGGAGGTGCCTGCAATGTATTACAATGGGGAAATACAATGATATTAGCTGCGTAATTAGAGAAAAGCTTGATTTGCCTACACCGTTCATTCATACTACGAGAGTCGAACTTTTGTACCACGAGGTGTTAGGCCAGATGTGCCGTGTGTCATATAAAGTAGCTGTGTTGAATTGAAATGTGTAATTGAGGCCGTAGTAAAGCGTTTTGAAGAGCAACGAGTTGAGTTCGAGGCCTATTGATTGTATAATGAACAGAGCAGTGAATTGGGGCGATAATATGTCCCCTGGTATGTTAGAATCTCTCAGGCAAGAATTAAGATTCCTATTAGCTGAAGTCATCTTTTGCGAGGCAGGCCACCTCACAGCTGGAGGATTAAAAGTGTTAGAAAATTTATGATACGAAATGCAAGATGATCTACCCTCAACATGTTTAACTGTTTCAGAATTTCCATGTGATTTCTAATAAAGAGAAGTTAGCATCTCATATAAATTGTATTTCACATATGCGGGTACACAGTGATATTCTCTTTATTTTCTTTGCATGATATTTATAGGATTTATTTGAAGTGTTTCATTTATATTGAATAGTATCATATATTTTATTGATATTTATGTCTCATTGTCATCGTTCTTAAAAACTTGTTTCTTACATATGAGCCCGTAGCTCACTTTGATGAGAAGTCGGCTATTTAATCTGTTCACTTGTAACAGTACGGTCTGTTCGTAAATTCAGTGTAGTTTTAAGGTAGGAACCCATGGAACGATGTGATTTGTTTATAATTGTTGTAAATATAACTTGTAATATGGATCGGATCTAGCAAAATTCTATTCTGTCGCGTTATGTCTCATAAAACGATTATTGAAATAACATCCAACATTATTTAATTAGATACATTTAACTGCGTCTACTCGAGGCGAACTGTGTATTTTCTCCAGATTTATTTTGTAAATATTTTTATATTAATGCGCGATATTGCCCGTCCTTGCATGTAATGTATTAGTAATCTGTTAACAATGTGCACGGCACATACTTGTGATTTTGGCATATGTTTGAGCCATTTTCAAGCGTTTCATTTATTAATTTGTTTATTATACGAATCATCCATAATGTTCTTAGATAATAAATCTATCTTAACCCATATTTTGCATTTTATTTACGGAATTATGTTGCTGTTTCCCGTTCGCATACGTATGGTATATTTATCCTGAGTTTTTTACTTATTTTTGGCCCTGATCGTATATTATGAAGAGAACACGCAGCTCTCCGACGGCGCCGGTAGACGTTTATAGGACGGCAAAGGTACAATATATCATTGTCTATAAAATGTAAATGCTTCCAGACTTGCCAATAAAAACTGCATATTCAAAGAGAGGCATGAAAATAATTGAATTACATGGAAAATATGATCTGAAAGTTCATCTCTGTACAACTTTCAGCAACATAAGCAGAGCAAGAGTAATATACATGTCATTGACAGTAAAATAGGTCCTCTAACTCATCCTCGATCTTAAAATGAACAACATGCCTCTGGAATGGATATACAGTGCAGTGTAGTGGTTTATTTTCTCAGCAATAATCTTAAAAATGTCATAGTGAAGAACAGTCTGAGAACAATAAGGGGATTACTTACATTGATTGAACTGATTTTCGGGACAAGGTACATCACGAAGTCCTTCCGAACAACGCTAGTAAACATACCATCCCACTTGAGTGCGCGGGAACCTGTTGCGCAAGCACGAGGCTAACAGACACCCTTGTCAGAAAAAAACGCTTTACTGCTTCCTACCACGGTCAGCTGTTACGGCGTTGAAATAAGTGCTACTCAAGCTGCATAGAGGAAAGATGAAAGGAAAGGGGAAATATTACATCATCCCTATGAAATATAAAATTTTAGATATTTGACAACCCCTACGGCAGGGAGTGGCATAATTCAAAGACTGCGTGTTGCGTACTAGTACGCCACTCCATATGTAAATGATTGGTTCGTGACATACCTAGCACAGCACTCCACGCTGTCAGGTTAATAAGAATGAGTCTCATACAGTTGTACCAAGTTAGTATCTAATGTTTTAACCTGCTTGCTTAAAAACCAGGATAAATGCATACGTTGTCCAGGCACCAGGACAAATTTTAAAATACTGGGAGATGTCCTGGGTAAACTGGGGTGTGTGGTCACTTTAGGTTTCACACACGAATATACTGCTGTTCAACAAAACTTGCACTAGTCTCTAAATGAATAAACAATGACAGCTCTACTGTGCTAAATCTATGGTCGTACACATCTTAGACACAGGATTGTTAACACCAAACTTCTAATATAAGACTTAGAAACAAATCTTCGTTTCAATAATTAAGAGATTTACAGAAATTAATGGTTTTAATAGAGAAAACTTAAATTTTCTAAGTTCTAACCTGTGCATGCTGTGAGTATTTTCAAGATAAGATAAATTAGAGAGGGTGGCCAAATTATTAGACTCAACGTCAATTTTGCAACTCACCAGTCCTGATTTACATAAAACTACACAATTAATCGTACACAATGATCAGTATTTGGCATGCATTCCTTTGTGTTTGATAACAGACTGGAGTCTTTGAGGCATACTATGTACCTAATTTACACAGATTGTTCTTATTTCTGGGTCGTGATGCCAGATCTCGGTAAGTCGCTCCATTAAGGCTTGCTTGGTAGTGACGATACTCTTATTCACTTCTTCAGTTTCATCTTAATTATAGCCCAGAGGTTTTCAATAGCGTTAAGATCTGGTGAGTTCGCTGGCCAGGAGAGAACACTGACCTCCTTCTCAGCCAAATATTCAACTCTGACATTGCCGTGTGACAGGGAGCTCCATCCTGCATCATGACAAATACCCCATTTGGAAATAAGCCATTTTCTTTTGACAGAAGTACTTCCTTCAGTACCCTAAGGTACAGATACTAATTCAGAGTTTTATCTTCGATAGAAATATCTTCAGAGCCCCCACATTGACATCATTGCCAAAACCATTACAGTGGTTGTGTGTTAAACACTGTTGAACACAATTAATGTTGCATTTCTCGTTTGATTTCCTCTTGGTGTACTGGGAGGATTCATCGCAAATAGAGAAGATGGATACATCTGTAAAGATCACCTGGAAGGAAAATAGAACTCTTTGTAACATTCAGCCTAAAATTGACACTCAAAGAGAGGGCGAAGCAGTTCTATATATGGCAATAAAATGAACTTCCAAAGATTATCAATATGTGAAATTTTACTCTAGCGGGCCTCTTCAAGTAATTGATATTTCTAAATGAACTTTTGATGTCTATTTATTGTAGAAATAAGTAAATAAAAGGATTTACCTGTTGCCATTCCATTGGGTCGAGTGTTTGAAGCCTTTAGCCCACTTAAGGTGCTTCACAGCCATTCAAGTAGTGATCTTGGCATTTTTCCGAGGCCGACAAGTTCGAAATCTTGCCCTACCGAGTGTTCTTCGTACTGTTCTTGGCGATACATCCAGTCCGTACTCATGCATCTTGAGGGAGAGTTCCTTATTAGTTGACTTCCTCATTTGTGTGACAAGATTTTTAAGTTTTCGCACGCCTCGGTCACTAATTTTTGTTTACGTGCACGTTTCCCAATACGATTGCGCTGGTGTTCTTGTCTTCTACCACACTGTTTTTTATTCTGCCAACAGATTTTTGGGATATATTCAGTTTTGTTGCTATGGTACTCTGCGAGTAAGCCTTTTCCTGTAAAAGAACGCGTGCAACTACTATTTTCCGAGTAGATAAATCGCTTGCCTTACCCATAACCCCACTTTTGATTCGTGACACAACTTAACACTAAAATCTGAAAAAACAATGTCTGTTTAGTTTTTCCTGTATATAAAACACAGACGAGAATAATTCTCTAAATTAATAGAACCATTTAACTACCAAAAGCACACTAATTCATTTAATATTTACGATAAAATACTTCACGCTAAAGAGGCTGATTTTCGTAATCCACAAGATAAAGGACCATTGACTGCAGTGCTACCACAACAAACAAAATAACAAAAAATCCTTCT
This sequence comes from Anabrus simplex, assembly GCF_040414725.1. Taxonomy (NCBI): domain Eukaryota; kingdom Metazoa; phylum Arthropoda; class Insecta; order Orthoptera; family Tettigoniidae; genus Anabrus; species Anabrus simplex. Next base: position 882,583,775 of record NC_090266.1, read on the forward strand.
AAATATACCCAAGATATTGTTGAGTGAATAATATTAGCATTAAGTATGTTTAATGAAGAGTATTTTATTGAGGAACTGTATTTATTCACTTTTCACCTTGAGTCTAATAATTTGGCCACGCTCTATATCTTTGCCATAAAGTTACCAGATGTATATATTTAATGTTGAAATCTCACCTATTTCAGTTATTTCTTCCTCCACCCGTATTGCTCTGCTTACATCTTCTTGTTCAGGCACATTTTGACCTATGAAATGAAAACTTGCATTAATTACACTGCATGGATTAATGCGTATTTGCAGACACAAATATATTATAGCAGTTGAGGAGTTCACGTTCGATGTTATGAACAATGTCAGTATTTTCCGGGATTTTAGGCCGTGGTCCAGGATCATATCGTCCCTTAACAAACAATACCGCGTATCTGACAATGCTGTTCCTGTCCAATATTTTCCTAAAGTCTGGTCACTCCTCCGGGCCACACATGAATAGGCAGTATGAATATATTTCTTGGTATTATGCACTTGGATTTGAAAAATCACATATTCAGACAGGTGTTACAGTCCATCAGAACAATGTTCCTTGAGTTAATTTTCCTATGCGCTAGTATAAAGAAAAATGAACATTAAATGCACCATACTCTAGGAGGGGTTAGGTCATGCAAACATACATTCCAACAGTACGGTACAGTAAGGTTCATATCAATATGTGGCAGGGAGGCGTGAACAGTCCTAAGGAACATAATGGAGAGGAAGAGGATAGTCAGATACGCGGTGCTAGGGACGATATGATGGTCTCGACTTTTCACCGGAAATTGCCTTCGGTATTTTGAAGGGTTCCCAACGACTTCTCCGTCTGCGAAGTTCACAGTGCAATGCAGTGGTGTCGCAATTCAGCCACTATACACAGGATGAACAATAATTATGGAATATTACTTATCATTTTTAAGATTGTAGTTTCATTGAAAATTGTAAATATAGGAGTTTTTAATGATATATTTCTTGGTATTATGCACTTGGATTTGAAAAAATCACATGTTTAGACAGGTGTTACAACAAACGTATTCCTCAAATGGAAATATATGCTTATTATGGGCCACCATGGTGGGTAGATGGTTGCAGATTGGCTGTTCTTTGGCAAATGATAGCGCAGGCTACGGTGTGCTTTTCGCCTACCGATCCGCTATGGTGGGAGCGGAGCAGTCGCTTATTCGCCGTTCTTCAGCCAGTGATTGAAACAATAATTATGGAGGCCGGTGTTTGTAGACCTGAATTGCTGGAGAGAGGCAACTGATCACTGATACTTTTCAGGCCTGGCGTGGCCACCGTATCCTCCAGGATTTAAAGTTATCAGGAGTGGAAACCAGGCTTTATTGATTCATAGAGATTCCTCCTTACGGTTGAAGCTTTTGGTGTGCTTCAGAATTTCAGTGGCTTCCCATTGCAGCCGGGCCTGAAGAGACAGAGTAGGTGCACAGTGTTGCTGTACTGTATGTCGTGGCTGGCTAGCAGCGAGTGTTCAGCGATTGATGACCTTCCTGCGAATACCAGCCGACTGTGCTTCTTCAGTCCAGGGGTGATGCTGCGTTCCGTAGTTCCTAAGAATGGGAGGGCTACACGGGACATAGACCAAGCGCTGATTGGCTGTTGCCCATGTGAGGTAACAGCGTTGGAGATAAAGAAAAGTGTTCACGTGAGGTGGGAGTGATGACACTTGGCGGATGATTTACAAGGAATGGCGGCTGGCTACGTATGCAAGCTTAAACTTATTGGCTTGGATTGGACTAAAAGCTTAACCTCACAAGGGTGCCAACTTCACCGACCCAAGTTCGATTTTCAGAAAAGAGGAAGCCTAACCTTATAGGCTTGGATTCGACTCCAGGTTTAACTTCACAGGTCTGCTAACATTGCTGACCAGACTGTACCGGGAGGTACACCTCAACTTCGCTCATTCAAAGTAAGCGGCTGAATAAACTCATCTATCGACCAAAAGTCGAAACTAATACTACATGTACTTGGAACTTTAATCAGAAGATGTCACTGCTGAAATATCAAGTAATTTTGTTATGGTGGACTTTCCTAAACTGATTGAATTTCTCCTTGTGTTGTTTTGCTATACATTAAAAAGTTTGGGCATTTTTCCACAGATGACACTAGCCAAATCGATCTCCTCTCATCAATTCGATTCAGAATCCCTTCATTTGTGATTCGATCTATCCACCTCACCTTCAGCATCCTTCTGTAACACCACATTTCAAAAGCTTCTATTCTCCTTCTTTCTGAGCTAGTTATCGTCCATGTTTCACTTCCATACAATGCCACACTCCACACGAAAGTCTTCAAAAACATCTTTCTAATTCCTATATCAATGTTTGAAGTGAGCAAATTTATTTTCTTAAGAAAGCTCTTCCTTGCTTGTGCTAATCTACATTTTATGTCCTCCTTAATTCTGTCATCGTTAGTTATTTTTCTACCCAAGTAACAATATTCATCTACTTCCCTTAAGACTTAATTTCCTAATCTATTACTTCTTGCATCACCTGCCTACGTTCGACTGAACTCCATTATTTTTGTTTTGGACTTATTTATTTTTCATCTTCTACTCCTTACCCAAGACTTCGTCCATACCATTCAGCAGCTTCTCGAGATCTTCTGCAGTATCAGATAAAATAAAAATATCATCGGCAAATCTCCAAGGTTCTGATTTCCTCTCCCTGGATTGTAATTCCCTTTCCACATTCAACTTTGATTTCCTTTACTGCCTGTTCTATGAAGACATTGAAAACGAGGAGGGACAAATTGCAGCCTTGCTTCACTCCTTTCTGGATTGCTGCTTCTTTCTCAAAGCCCTCGATTCTTATCACTGCAGATTGATTTTTATACAGGTTGTAGATAATTCTTCGTTCTCGGTATCTGATCCCAATCAGCTTCAGAATCTTAAATAGCTTGGTCCAATCAACATTATCGAATGCATTTTCTCGATCTACGAATGCCATGTACGTGGGCTTGTCCTTCTTGATTCGATCCCCTGAGATCAGACGTAAAGTCAGGATTACTTCACCTGTTCCTAAATTTCTTCTGAAGCCAAATTGATCTTCTCCCAACTCAGCTTCAACTTGTTTCTTCATCCTTCTGTAAATAATACGTGTTGAAATTTTGCTGGCATGAGATACTAAACTAATGGTGCGATAGTTTTCATACCTGTCAGCACCGGCTTTCTTGGGAATAGGTATAACAACATTCTGCCGAAAATCGGATGGGACTTCTCCTGTCTCATACATCTTACACACTAAATGGAATAACCTTGCCATGCTGGTTTCTCCTAAGGCAGTCAGTAATTCAGAGGGAATGTCATCAATTCCAGGTGCCTTGTTCCTATTTAGGTCGCTCACAGCTCTGTCGAACTCTGATCTCAAAATTGGGTCTCCTATTTCATCAGCATCAACAGCCTCTTCTTGTTCCAGAACCAAATTATCTACATCTCCACCTTGATACAACTGTTGGATATGTTCCTGCCATCTTTCTGTTTTGTCTTCTTTCCCCACAAGTGGCTTTCCATCTGAGCTCTTAACAGTCATACACCTAGATTTCCTTTCTTCAAAGGTTTCCTTGATTTTCCTACATGCAGCATCTATCTTTCCTAGGACCATACAACCTTCGACATCCTTACAGTTATCCTTCAGCCAATCTCCCTTAGCTACCTTGCACTTTCTATCCACTTTATTCTTTTTCGCCTGTATTCTTTTATGCCCTCTTCACTTCTAGCATACTTGTATTTTCGTCGTTCATCGATCAGGTCTAGTATCTCCTGAATTATCCATTGATTCTTCGTTGATCTTTTCTTCTTTCCTAACATTTCTTCAGCAGCCCTGCCGACTTCATTTTTCATGACAACCCTCTTTTCCTCTATTGTGTCTCCTTCAGTCTTTTTATTTAGTCCTTTTGCAACATGTTCCTTGAAACAATCCCTCACACTCTTTTCTTTCAACTTGTCTAGATCCCATCTTTTTGCATTCCTCCCTTTCTTCAATTTCTTCAGCTTCAGGTGGCATTTCATGACCAAGAAGTTGTGGTCAGAGTCCACGTCTGCTCCTGGGAAAGTTTAGCAATCCAACACCTGGTTTATGAATCTCTATCTAATCATAAAGAAGTCTATTTTATACCTTCCTGTGTCTCCAGGTCTCGTCCACGTATAAAATCATCGTTTGTGGTGTTTGAACCAAGTATTAGCAAGGGCTAAACTATGATCTGTGCGGAATTCAACCAGCCTACTTCTTCTTTCGTTCCTTTGTCCCAATCAGAATTCTCCTACTGTATTACCTTCTCTTCTTGGCCTACCACTGAATTTCAGTCTCCCATCACAATTAGATTCTCGTCACCTTTTACATGTTGTATTAAACCATCTATCTCTTCATATGTTCTTTCGATTTCCTCATCATCCGCTGAGCTAGTAGTCATATAGACCTGCACTATTGTGGTGGGCATTGGTATGGTGTCTATCTTGACGACAATAATTCTTTCACTATATTGGTCATAGTAGCTTACCCACTGCCCTATTTTCTTATTCATTATTAAACCAACTCCTGCATTTTCTTCTGTTTGATTTCGTGTTGATAATTCAGTAGTCGCCTGACCAGAAATCCTGTTCTTCCTGCCAACGCACTTATAGCAACTACATCTAACTTTAGTCTATCCATCTCCCTTTTCAGATTCTCTAATCTACCACAACGATTCAAACTTCTAACATTCCACTCTCCGACTCGCAGAAAGTCAGTACCCATCTTCCTGATGATCGCCCCCTCTCGTATAGTCCCCACCCGGAGATCCGAATGGGATACTAGTTTACCTCCGGAATATTTTACCAGGGAGGAAGCCATCATCATTACATCATTCATACAGAGAAAGCTGCATGTCCTCGAAAGTTACTTACGGCTGTAGTTTCCCGTTGCTTTCAGCCTGTAGCAGTATCAACACAGCAAAGCCATGTTGAGTATTATTACAAGGCCACATCAGTAAATCATCCAGACTGCCGCCCTTGCAACATCCGAAAGGCTGCTACCCCCTTTTGATGAACCATTCCTTAGTCTGGTCTCTCAACAGATACCCATCCGATATTGTTGCACCTCCGGCTCGGCTATATGCTTAATTGGGACATGCAAGCCTCCCCACCGCGGCAAGGTCGCATGGCTCACTTCATAAATCAACTGTAAATCGGGCATAGAGAGTGAGTTACCCTCTCGAGCTCCCCTTCATCTTGGTTTGAGGTGACTGCGATTTCGCAACCTTTCTTTCCTCTAATGTATTACAGTTATTTCCATGCGCGCCATCTCAGTAGTATGGAACTAGCCCCAGTTTCATTGGCCAAGAGCCCAGTAGGTTTTAATATTTCATTATCTGGGAGCGCAGTGTCTGCCGCCGTTCTGGTTGTGTTCGGGCCGTTTATTTAACCTGTTCTTTTTCGCAAAGGCCCTGTATGTTGGATGCTAGATACCGCTTTATAAAACTATTTCTATTTTTAATTCATGCCTTGTGAGGCCAGAGAGTGTAACTTTTTGATGTAATATTGCCTTCAGCAGGCTGTAAAAAACTGAAAACCTGTTAGTACTTTTCAAAGTTTTGTAATAGTAAAGAGTGCCTCTGGAAGGCTAGATATTGTATTTAGGGAGCAAGTGCTCTTGAATTAGGGGATTTCTGCCCTTAAATAAATTGCTCCTTATTTTCAATTGAAGTTTTGTAAACTGGACCCGGTATCTCTGAAATTGTAAAACTAGGGGATTGAAGCCCAAAATTGTTAAAGTTCTGAATATTGGATCTTTCCAAATCTGGTTTCAAGATTGTTATTTTCACTTAGTGGAAAATTGTTAGTTTTTGGATAAAGAAAGAAATATAACCCTAATTAAATTTTTAATTCAATTCTTGATATTGTAGTTAGACCCATTCAAGCCCGCACCTTCTCTCACCATCTCTGTGCTCCACACATATCCCGGAACACAGACGATTGTTATTGTTATTATTATTATTATTATTATTATTATTATTATTATTATTATTATTATTATTATTATCATCATCACTTTCATGCTTGGTATTTCCTACAAAGTATAGAGTAACTAGACCCGCTTTATAACTATTTGTTTCAAGTTTTTAAATTAGCGAACAGTTCTTTTAATTTGGTGTTGTTGTTGATTCATTCGGAGCTTCGTAACATTGAGGTCATCAGCATCGTGGACTTGTATGTATGTAGTATTTGATAACCTGTGTTGATGTAGTAACTACAGTAGGGTGTTAAAGTGTAACGGTGTCAGGGACGGGTTAGAAGCTTTCCTTTACATAAGAATGCACTAACTTTGAAACTGTCCTGTAGCTTAAAATTCATCAAAAATAATCCTTTAAGAGTTTATATATATCAACTCATCCCTAACAGTTTACTCTCGAATTTCGGGGTTAAAATACGTCTCGGATTATACTTTTAATTACTTTTAGAGTAAAAAAATACCCTGTGGATGAAAAGTCTCTTAATTAAAACATTCAGCATGTCTCAAACCCATAGTCTTAGAAAACTGTTTTACATTAAAATTCATCAAAACAATCCTTTAACACTCGATACACATCAACCCACCCCAAACAGTTAATTTTCAAAATGTCAGATAAACATAGACTCCGACGTTAAAAGACAGTTTCAGATTATAGCCTACATCAAATTAAGTTTGCAGTAAAAAGTACTTCGGGGTGGAAATCAGCTTTAAGCTAAAAATTCATTAACTTACCTCGTAAAAAAATAGTTTTGGAAAACTGTTCTTTAGCTTGAAATTCATCAAAATAATCGTTTAACAATTTACATATATCAACTCAACCACAATTTTTCCTTTGAAGTTTCGTGTTTAAAAATCAATCTCGGATTATATTTTAATTAATTTTAGAGTAAAAAATATAACCTTGGAGATGAAAACACCCCTTAATTAAGAATCCATCCTCTCTTAAATCGAAAGAATTGGAAAATGCATTTTTTTTTTGCTAGTGGCTGTACGCACTGACTCAGATAGGTCTTATGCCGACGATGGCATAGGAGTTGGAAGGAAACGGCCGTGGAGTTAATTAAGGTACAGCCCCGGCATTTGGCTGGTGGGAGACCATATTCAGGGCTGCCAACAGTGGGAATCGAACCCACTATCTCCCGGATGCAAGCTCACAGCTGCGCGCCCCTACCCGCACGGCCAACTCGCCCAGTGGAGATCACTGTAAGTGCCTAGGTGTTAATATTACGAAAGATCTTCTCTGAGGTACCGTAGTCATATTAGCGAGGTTGTACATGAAGGTAAGCAATCTCTCTGTATGGTTATAAGGATCCTTAGGGGTTGTAAAAAGGACGTAAAGGACAGGGCTTATGCTCTTCTGGTAATATCCAAACTACTGAAAATCTGGTTCCAGTGTATAGGACAACACCGTGGTTACTTGATACGAGAACTGGAAAACGATCCAGAGGAAATCAGCACAATTTGTTCTGTCTGATTATCAACATAATGTGGTGTTACGAAAATGTTGTAAATTTCGGGTCGGAAAGACTTGGGAATAAGGAGACAAGCTGCTTGACTAAGCGGGATATTCAGCGCTGTCGGTGGAGAAATGGCGTTGAAAGACATTGATGGACCAATTAACTTGAGTTGAGCTTCTAAAAGAATGACGGATCGTAATATGAAGATAAAGTTGGAAATTATGGAAACACTGGAGCAAATATTCATTTATATTAAGGTAAAATACAGAATGGAATGTTTTATCAAAGAAATTACTCGAAAACATTTACAACATTCAAAAAACATGTAAGAAATTGTAAACAATTGATCGGATATCTGCCACCTGTGTGACTCTCTTTCCTGAGGATCAATATTGATGAATATAATTTAAGAAATAGCCAATTAATATATTTGAATTTGCAATATCTCCCTAAAAGTTACATTACATATGGCATGCTTCGTCCTTAAAAAGAGCAAATTTCTCTCGAAAACTACAAAACATTTTGAAACACTAGCACCCCCCTGAAAATACATTCCTTTTCCCCATGAGCTAGTGAACTCGGGATCTGCTTAAAAAATAAACTTTGAATCATTGTCTCTAAATTCCTTACAATATGTTTTTCGAGGCAATAACCATGTTTTCATAGCATACAGAAATAACGCATGCAAAAGATTTAGCCAGTAATATTCCAGAATGTTATTGCTTAGTAATATTGTGATTTTGTAAGAGCGAGCGATACCAGTTGCAATAAAGCAATATATAAATAATACCATGAGAAATATAATACAGATTTGTCCATAATTATCCTGTATATGAGAGCATGAGTGTTCATTTGACTGATGAGGTGTGACATTGGACTTTGTTAGATAAGAGTCAGTGACGTCAAGTAGCAGATATGAGTCGATAGCCTGAGTAGGACAGAAATTTGTTGCTTGCAGACACATTCCACATACCTGAATTCTTCTCATCTAACAACAGCACACAACTTTTGATTTATATTGTCTTTGAACAAGGCTTCTCTCATACTTATTTTGCTAAAATAGGATCAATCATTCAAGCAAGCTAAGAGATGTATATTACTAATAATAATAAATCATAAGTCGCATTATCTGTAATAGTAGGCCTACATGATATTCATACCTCAGGAACAAGAATTTCAATTTCGTAGAGTTCACTTAAATTTACTGAGATTTAAACTACGGCTGTCAGATGAGAAGTTCCTTAGCTATGTCGTCCAAATTCAAAATTCAAATGTGGATTACCAATCTAAAATTCCATTCCCCTATATTTACTAAACATTTCTTGCACTATCAGAATGATATATATCACACAGTATACATAAAGAAAAGGAAATAAGTTTACTAATTACATCAATTTAAAAAATATATAATTTGCCATGAAATGGCTGAATACTTAAGTAAACCGTTTTCAAATTCAATTTATCCCAGACTACTTTAATAAATGCCTTTGCTGGCGAGACTTAGTGTTTAGAGTGCACTGTGTCCTCTGTAATGGGCTAGACTAATTTTGTTACTTTAATTGACCTGTCTTATTCTCATCCTTAGCTTTGACAATAACACCTAGGTACTTACAATGATCCCCAAAATGAACTTTCACCCAGTCAACGCAGTGATTAAAACTGAGAGGACTTTTCCTATTTATGAAACTCACAACCTGACTTGTAACCCCGTTTATCATCATACCATTGCCCACCGTCCACCTCACAACACTATCGAGGTCACCCTGCAGCCGCTCACAATCTTGTAACATTTATTACTCTGTAAAGAATAACAACATCTGCAAACAACCTTATCTCTGATTCTAGATCTTTACACATATCATTGATATATATAAGTAAACATAAAGGTTTGGACCTAGAGGAATTCCCCTCTTAATTATTACAGGTTCAGATAAAGCTTCGCCTACTCTAATTCACTGAGTTCTATTTTCTGGAAATATAGCCACCCATTCAGTCACTCTTTTATCTAGTCCAATAGCACTCATTTTTGCCAGTAGTCTTCCATGATATACCCTATCAAATGCCTTAGATAGGTCAATCGCAACACAGTCCATTTGGCCTCCTGAATCCAGGATATCTGCGATAACTTGCTTAAATCCTACAAGCTGAGCTTCAGTGGAATAACCTTTCCTAAACCCAAACTGCCTTCTGTCAAACAAGTTATTCATTTCGCAAACATGTCTAATATAATCAGAAAGAATCCTCTCCCAAAGATTACATGCAATCCATATCAAACTGACTGGCCTGTAATTTTCAGCTTTATGTCTATCACCCTTTCTTTTACACACAGGGGCTACTATAGCTACTCTCCATTCATTTGGTATAGCTCCTTGAACCAAACAATAATCAAATACGTATTACAGATATGGTACTATATCCCAACTCATTGCCTTTAGTATATCCCCAGAAATCTTATCAATTCCAGCTGCTTATCTAGTTTTCAACTTATGTATCTTACTGTAAATACCATTGTTATCATAGGTAAATTTTAATACTTCTTTAGTATTACTCACTTCCCCTATCTGGACAGTCTCCTTGTATCCAACCATAAGAAATAACAAAGTATGGGGTATGAGCGACGCTAGTAATGCCATTCCTTATGCAGCCAGTCCCTGTTATGAATGGTGTGAATATATCACTCATAGGATTGGTTGGTGCATGCACTTCAGTGGGCTCGACAGACTAATATGTATAAAGCAAGTTGTGGCTCAGTGAGGAAGGCAACGGGAAGCTACTGTGACCGTAGGTCGGTTACAGCTGACTGTGCATGTGTTAGTGTGCGGCCCGGTTCACTTGTCGGCGAGGGTGAGCAAGCGGCCTTGACACAGTGACAAAGAACTGGTTTCTGACGTGAAGAGGGTGACAGTTCGATCAATAAAAAACAAAAAACAAAAAGAAAAGTGGACGAGAGATAAAAAAGCAACCAGCGCGGAACAAAATGAATGAAATATTTATAATATCTCTGGTGGCGTAATGTGTATAACTATGGAATGCTCATGGATCAGATTATAATAAATTGGATTAGTAATTGCACATATAGATTATATAAATTACCGGGCGAGTTGGCCGTGCGTGTAGAGGCGCGCGGCTGTGAGCTTGCATCCGGGAGATAGTAGGTTCGAATCCCACTATCGGCAGCCCTGAAAATGTTTTTCCGTGGTTTCCCATTTTCACACCAGGCAAAGGCTGTACCTTAATTAAGGCCACGGCCGCTTCCTTCCAACTCCTAGGCCTTTCCTATCCCATCGTCGCCATAAGACCTATCTGTGTCGGTGCGACGTAAAGCCCCTAGCAAATAAATAAGATTATATAAATTAAAAACTAAAATATTTGAATTAATTTCCACGACATTTGGCTAAAATGGTGATAAAATGATATAATCATACCGCTGAAGAATGCAGTACTTAAGCTGACTTCACTTCCGTTCATGAGCGCCGGACATGATATTTTAAGTGAAGTTATACGAGTACATGCACACATATTGACGTGTTCCTGAACTATCATCAGTTACTTCGGAGACCTTGCCAGAGGATTTTCAACCCAGAACATCTTAAAATACAATCATCCGGGATAGTGGCTTCGTTCCTGTGCTCTACACTTCTTAAAATTATGTTAACCTACGACTTGGAATAGTGCTGTGATCAGACGTCGAATGTGCAGATATTGATTCTTAATGTACGTGTTATTTCCAGCATATAATTACGTGTGTGTTTAGAATTTATTGTAACACGCTTTGTGCAAGTTTCAGCAATTTTACGAGTGAACGTGAAGGAGGACCTCAACGTAATCATCTCCAAGGAAAGATGAAATTTCATGCTATGGACTACAAGGGTGTCACCATGAAGTTTTAAACCACCGACCACCGTCAGCGGTGGCGGGAGGCAGAGTCTTTCACCCTAGAATGGCAGATTGAGGATCCAGACTTCCTGACGTGAAGACATCTCCTAAGTTAAGTCGATTACGTCTTATTTATATCTGTTCTATGTAGCTTGATTCTATTCTTTCTTTCTTCTTCTTCGATTTATCCTTCATTATCTAGTAATTTATTTTTTAGGCATTTTTCTGGTTGTCTCTTCCAATAGGATATGTCATAAAATTAGCGCACTTGGCTGATTAATGACCACGTGGCAATGAGTTTGACAGCGAAGGTTCTGATAGAGTTATCCATGTGTTATCGAAACCATCCTTGCTTATGGTGTGAATTTCGTTATGAATGTGAGCTAATCTATGTCTGGCGAATTCGATGAAGTAATATTTTGCTAATATTTCGACATTTTTATGGAAATAGGACTTCTACTTGTACCTCACGTTTGAGATAACTTGTCATCGGGATATTAATTCTGGATTACATGTATGAATTTAATTGGAGTACGTGCATTGTAACATGTGATAATTAATTGGATTAATTAATCATCGAGACGCATTTGAGGTGGATATGATGTATTTCAGGACGATGGTAGGTCCTTATGTTTCGTGACTACACGTGTGTGATATTGGGATACGACAAGTTAGAGTCGTCATTTTGATGTACTGTATGTGTAAATTAGGTGGAATAGTTGCGTATGATATGAATCTTCGCGAAACTGAGTTTTTCACATGTTAATGTTGTAATACTGTTGTGCCTGATGCCGATCAGGATGTAATGAAAATATGGTATCTTCCAGACGTTATGCAGTGTAGTTAAGATGATATTGTCTTCAGATGATAAAATAAAGTCCAGGTTTCTCGAGGTACTCCCCGGATTCGTGATAATATTCCAACCGTGTTTAGGAAATGCAATAATTTAAAGTTAAGGGACGGGTTGATGTTCATGAAGACCTTAGGTCTGCAAGAACAGATCTTCAATTAAATATTTTAATAATATTCGGTTCGTAACCAGGCATGCTCATTCTTCAAAGTAGTATTTCGAACTCATATGGTAACTCGATCTTGTTGAAACATACTGGAATATGTAAACAGGAGAGTGATATGGTTGATCGTCACTCGACGACGTGTAAATATTGTATATATTTTCTTCCTGATTATTTCAGTAGTTAGCAGTAGCTGTAGTGATTTTCTAGTTGTAGATAATTATTTTCTATCTGTTTGATGTGCTGATGTGTGACACTTTGACAGTATTAATGGATGATGGATAGGATTTCCACACTGATTATATTTCTCCATTTATTAATTTTTGCAAGCCCAGAAGGCGCGTTATTTTGTTCAATTTATAACCAAATGATCATAGGTTCAGTATTAGTTCTCACGAAAGGAGATGTGAGACGACATGAACAGATATATCCGACGTCTCGGATTAACTTAGAAAAATTAAAGGCAAATTCAACTTTTCATTTTTTTAATATCAATTAAAATTTTGATAAAACGAATTTCAATCTTATATTGCCATGAAAGTAAAACTAATGAATCTTGGATATTTATTTTTATACACGTTATTAAAACGTTATTTCCAGATTGTTCGAGGAATGTTTGGTCAAGACCTCATTTTTGAATCACAAATTTCAATTCGACTTTACTACTTTGATAAAATTAAATCGAATAAATGGAAATAATGTAAAATACTCTGTTAGAACGGTAGGGAAAACAACTTACGTGTACCATCCCATTTGCTTGCATTTGATTTTGTTACATCAAGAGCTACGGTAAATTATATAAAGTAGTGATCATATCCATTATCACAGACAGCAGGATGGCCAATATCTCATTTTATTCAATAAAAGTGTCATATTTGTTCTACATTTTGAACATACTTATTTTCGAACCCTATGTTAATCCTGCCACATTCATTTATTTTATATGCCTACAGCCATCGAACTGAGCACCCCTGGGGTGTCTCGTGTTCGCTGACTGACTACGTCGGGGACACTACCTCACTCCTCATTCCCCAGTATGCCACTTCAGTGACGCCTAGGCTGTCTACGACAGCTGTTCGCGGAACTGTGGAGGATCAAACTAGCCTTCGGGCTGAATACCCAACGTACATACTGAAGTAAGTTAGCCATACCTGTAGTCCAACTTTCAATGTATAAAAAGAAACGTTGTGACACAAAGAATTTATCTATTAAGATAATTTCCTTGTCTTCAATCAATATACTGTACTAATTGAATAAAATGCCGAGTAGTACTGCAGCAAATTTGATATGCAATATTGTGTGAAGTATAATAATTTTTGAGAGCCTGCACACAGAGTTAACTATTTGTGATATGCACTACAATTAGGAAATAACTTTCAGAGATTAAGTATACTGAAACTTACTTATTTGCGATACCCTTGGTGATGATTTAGACGAAATTCTCTTGGGTTCCTTAAAGTTGTACCAAAAGGTGCGGTGAAAAATTCTCTCTCCGGAATCAGTTGTTTTCGAGGAGTCACTTTCATCTGTAAAATATAAGTAAAAAGTATCCTTTAAACCTCGTAAAACAATATGTATACAACATTTCAGATAATGGACATTATATAGGCCTATGAGAGAGCTGTCGTGGAAAATATGTATTTTATGATCGTTAAATCTTCACAGATTAAAAGACTAGCAAATTATCACTCAACCGTAAACATGATGTCGGACTGCACAGAAAAAATAAACAAAGTCTGCTCGTCACATTTTGTTCTCACCGTTCTTATGTTTCTAGAACCTTGCACTCTTTGGACAGCCCATTGCCCGAGTTTATCTTTTCTGCCATTTTTATTAGTGTGTCCATTTTACTGAAAAGCATACTTTTGCTGTGGTACTTGCGACTGCATATCCACGAATATTAGGAGTTAGCCTGTGTAACATCCGCTACATCAAGGTGTGTGACGCAAATTATAAAGAAACAATTACAGAATGATCTGTAGATATGAATGATATGGATTAAGGGGCAGTGAAACATTAAGTGAACATAACAGGATTACTGAGACAATGGGCGAAGGAGAAGGAATTAGGACCATGCCTCCAGTGGCTATGATTGGATATTTTTAGAAAATTTATTTGAAAAAGGGGTACATATGTACATATCGTCCTCTGCAGAGCCTTAACAGTACATGAGTACTCTTCATCAAAATATTGCAATTCAGCTATTGTAAAATTGGAAACAGTACACTGTACAATCAATCACAGACTAGTCTTTAATGCTTACTGAAAAATTGTGAATTTTTTATTGCAATGGGGAAATGTGAAACATGAAACTTAATGCAACGAATAATAATTGATTATAAACGATCAACTAACCCAGAGTAGCAAGACGTTGACATCACTGACGTGGCAGAATTTCTTGGTTTTCTTTATTCAGAAGTCTTCAACTTTACGAAGAAAACACAGCATTCTTGCTGCAACTGATAGAACACGCTGAAAAATACTCAATGGAAAGTGGAACTTGCAGCTCTTCGAATTAATCACTAATTCTTGTTGATACTGTAGATTTGGAATGGTAGGTAAATGATACCATTTCAAGCGACATTGTATGAACTCCATTGCTGAAAATGAGTATTGATGATATTCAGTTACAATTGAGCGAGTTCCCACCTTTCAATACAATTATTATTCTTTGTCATTGAAGAATAGACACTCAACTGATCAGGTACATGTTTTATCGCATTTTACGTCACATATATTTATTGGAAAATAATTTATATCTAAAATGAAATGAGATAAGTTTAAAATAAAAAAGTGTAAAACATTTTAAAATGTTCATAAAACAATTTTGCGTCTCTATGTTGCCTAGTCCTTCTTCTTCTTCTTCTTCTTGTTGTTAATAGTAAATTCATATTTTCTTGTTGTTGTGGTAGTATACATATCACACCCTCGCACTGTATTCACAAATGAGAGATATTATTGTCATTACTCGTATTATTATTAATGCATTTGTTTACTTATTCATAATATTTTCAGCTGGACGTTCACCATATGTGATATTAGTAATTTGTATTGTCCATACGGATGAGAAAACAGTACTATTTACAACTCGGAAAATATCCATGAGACATCCGGATTACGTGGCCTTATTTTTATTGTCTAGGGACCCGGAAGAGGTTCGGGCGTAGTCTTGTAATGGAAAGAGGATCTTCCACTCGTGATTTAGTGGCAATCAGGACCAATCTAGACGTGCCATGAGAGAGTAGGGGGTAGGTGAGGGTAGGCATAAGAGTAAACACGGGGAGACTGGACTTAAAAATTTCTGGAACGTGATGGACTTGACATTTTGTGCAATGTGAAGTGTGGTACTGACCTACAAGCTGTGGAATGTTTAAGCATTTGGTATCATATCACGTGTGGCGGCTTGGTGTCTTATGTGTTGGTAAAAGCTATGGGGTACTGTATTTCAGACTTTCCATAATTTATTGACTGGAACACCAAGCGGGTGTTGCTCTAGTGAATGAATGTTTAAACCATGTGTTAGAAACAGAGAACACAGAACAATCAAGATATAGGATTAATGCTGTATAACAAATTCCCGTAGTGAGAATCTGCAAGTTGTTTTTATACACAGAGACAGGGAAGGGTATTAATTCATATATATATTTTAACTAGAGCTCATCGGTCTAGCTAAAAATGGTAGCTTGGTCCTCGCCTTTGGTTACCCACTGTTTTTGTCGTTGTTCGATAATTGTGTATATATCGAGTGTTCCATCAGTGTTTTGTGAGTGTATTCTACAGTATGTATGTTGTGAGGTGTTGATGAGGTGATCATGAACGGATAATATCCAGAATATAGTTAATTATTTTAGAATCAGTAGATTTATTTATGATCGTAGGTGCAGTTCCTAACAATTTGGACGTTTCCAGAATGTTCGGTATGGCCTGAAGCGGATTTACCAATACGCAGCTTTATGTACACGTCCTGGGAGAGAGAATTATCTGTTCTATTAAAATTCGGGGGATCTATTTAGGTGAACACTGGTGCCTATTTTCCGGATATTTAAATTAATTATTTTAATGAGTTATTTCATTTATTCAGATGTCTTATAAATATATACACTGACTGAGCAAATGTCATTGGATAGCAGAGCACTGATGCGCAGGTGTGTTGTCTGCGCACCACACGCCCCCTGTGCCAGCGGCAGTTGTATAGGAGACCTTGTGAGCTGTGGCTGTGCATGTGACGGGTATAACATTGAATGTCGTCGTGAGCTGACATGGTTCGAACGGCGTATGGTGGTCGGTGCTCGACGGATGGGAAGTGCGATTTCGGAAGTGGTGCGGGAATTCAGCTTCACACGATCAACCGTGTCCAGGGTGTATCATGAATGGTTGAATGCGGGTGTTACCGTACACAACAGACGAACGACTGGCCGCCCAGCCACCCTCGATGACCGTGACCGGCGACATCTGAGACGGATTGTCAACAGTGACAGACGGGCAACCGTGCAACAAATCACGGCTCAATTCAACACAGGCCGTGCTAGTCACGTCTAACAGTGGACAATCCGTAGGAACATGGGTTCTATGGGGTATGGAACACGGCGCCGCACACGGGTGCCACTGTTAACTCAACGTCATCGGACACAACGACGCGCATTTGTCCCCAGTCACCAGGGATGGACACTGGAACAATGGCGTAACCTGATATGGTAGGACGAATCACGATTTCAACTGCACCATGCCGATGGGAGGCACCATGTATGGCGCAGACCACATGAAGCGATGGATCCCGCCTGCCTCGAAGGTGTGGTCCAGGGCGCTGATGTCTCTGTTATGGTC
Source organism: Anabrus simplex (assembly GCF_040414725.1). Classification (NCBI taxonomy): domain Eukaryota; kingdom Metazoa; phylum Arthropoda; class Insecta; order Orthoptera; family Tettigoniidae; genus Anabrus; species Anabrus simplex. The sequence continues at coordinate 882,600,977 of NC_090266.1, forward strand.
TGAGGTGCATTTTCCTGGTATGGAATGGGCTCCCCAGTTGTTCTGGAAGAGACTTTGAATGGTACGCGGTATGTTGAGCTGCTCGGAGACCATCTCCAACCATTTTAAGCCTTCCAGCCCCCAGACGGTTCTGCGGTGTTTCAAGATGATAACGCGCCGCCACATCGCTCCAACGTCGCCCGGGAATGGTCCCAGGAACATGCAGCGGAGGTCCAACGACTGCCATGGCCACCCAAGAGCCCAGATATGAACCCTAATGACCATATCTGGGATGTCCTGGAATGCAGGCCCCGTGCCATGGATACTGCAGCCACGAACAGACCAGCAATGGTGGCCGCTCTGCAAACGATTTGGTGTCAGCTGCGTCCATAGGACTACCAGGGACTTGTCGACTCACATCCACGGCGTCTCACTGCAGTTCACAGGGCCAGAGGAGGCCCCACACGCTATTAGGCGACTATCCCATGACATTTCCTAAGTCAGTGTATATTACAATTGACGCCCAAGCGTGAGGCGAATATATATATTATTCATATATTATTAGTTTTAGATATATCAATTGGTGCGCAGCGTGAGGCGATAAAGTATTTTATTTTATTCATATTGTATTATTTTTAGATATATTTCAATTGCTGCCCGGCGTGAGGCAATTAAGTGAGGCTGAAAGATTGGTACATCCGTTAGTCTTATGAGCGTAGGTGTACCTTGTCACGTGTGGATGGAATTCTAAAACTGTCAGTGAGGTATTTTATACTCGTACGTACGTGATATCTATTTTGGAGTATGAAGAAAGTTTATAGCCAATCGTGAAACGAACAGAAAGGTCGTTGTAATTGATGGTACTGTGAAGCCGAATATCAACTTTCAAAAGAATACCACCGTACCGAGCTTTTTTATTTAAGTAACTCAAACTAGAATTTAAGACAGTTGAGAATACATAATGGTGCCTAGCACACCTAGAGCACATCTAGCGAGAACAGGGTACTGGTAGCCTCGAGTGGGATATGAGGTGACATGGATTCTGTGGTAAAAGAAATTGCAGAGAGTTTGAGAATAGGGACGTGATGAAATTAGGGAAGTTGTGTCGGATGACCTACTTTGTGCTAGTGGTGATGGTAACAGCATTGTGACGATCGATAATCTTGTGACGTTTCTGAAATTGAGAGTGAAGTTTCTCGTGAAGGTGATGAAAGTTGTTTATTGAGTGTACCGTACGTAAGAAGATTAAGGTTGGATCAATTATGAGTGAAAATGATGACCTTGAGTTTAAAGAAACTTGTGGTAAGAGGGTTGAGAGTAGCAATGTACTTGGCATGAATGTAGTGAAAGTGGTAGTAATGATGGGGATCTCGAAGTGAATTATGGTAACGATTTTAGTAATAGTGTAAGCGTGAGTGAGAGAACGTTTACTAAGTGTAGTGTGAATGACGTTGAGGTAACTGAAGTAGGTACGTTTGATAAGCATGAGTTAACTATGATTGTTCTTCATGAAGGGTTGTTTGAACTGGATTCTAGGTCATATTTTGGGCTTGATGGGATTCATCGGGAGGGTGGTAAATTGTATGGTGATTCAGGGTGTGAAGATTTGTCAGTGATTACTTGAGTGTGCTGGGAATGTTTAAGGAAAATGAGAATGGAAATATGCGCGAGATGAAGGAAAGTCTGTTCAAGCGAATGTGTAATTTTCTATTTAATGCTAAGAGTTGTGTGAATGATTTGAATGACGTGTTGAACGATATCGATGTGAAATGTAAGGAAAGGCATGCTATTGATTTGCCTACATTAGCGGTGAGTTTGTGGAAACGAAAACAGAGTGAGATCGTTGCGCAATTCAAAACTAGGGATTTTTGAATGTAAACTTTGTTATGAAAGTACCGAATGAAATCCTGTATGATTTTTGTGTGACCGAATGGAATGAACGTTTATGTGTGAGATATATTGGATTATTGATACAAGGTTTTATTTTTTATTCCCCGTCTTTCGATGCTGATATTAAGTTTATGTGTAGTTCTCTCATTTATATCAGGGTCCGTATACTGTGGATAGTAGAGTAGGCAAGCGTGCTTATAGGCTTCTTACCTCGGACGACAAGGTATTTGGGACATATAATGTATATAATAAGAGATAGGATCTGCACCTTGGATCAATTTTGAGATAGAGTTCAGTAGTCAGAAGGGATGGTGTTCAAGGATGTATGAAACAATCAGAGGTATATGTATATAGCCATATTATTATTATATATATAATTCGCTGGGGCCATCAAGGACCACGTTAAATCTTGTTGCATTTGACACTGAACTTGGCCTTTTTTAGAGCCCAAATTTCCCTCATTCTTTGTGAGTGGGCCTGCTTACGCTCCTCTGTCCAAGGGGCACCGTGTCTTCTCTTCGGTTGCTCGTCTCGGTTTAGCCCGTTCGTCAATATTTTCTTGCGGAAGAGATCTCCGTTAAGGGCGTCTTCAGCTGAGATATGTAGCATTTGCAGGTCTTCTTTGGCATTTCTAAACCAGGGAATTGTATTATTGGGGTTTGAATCAAAAAAGTGAAAGATTTTTTTAGTTAACTTTCTTCCATCCATTCTTTTCAGATGACCGTAAAATCGTGCCCGTCTTTTTCTGATTGTGTCGGTAATTTTCTCTATTTTGCTGTAGACTTCCTTGTTGGATCTCTTTTGATGGATTCCATTTCTGTACTTTGATCCCAAGATTCCTCTCACAATTTTGCGTTCTCTTTTCTCCAGTTCTTCAAGGAGTCCTTTGATGGCATTTAGAGACAGGGTTTCGGCTGCATATAGAACTACTGGCTTCAGAACTGTTTCATAGTGACGTATCTTGGTGTTTTGGGAAAGGCATTTTTTGTTGTAGATTGTGCGGAATGTTTGGTAGGCTATTTCCAGTTTGCGTACTCGCTCCTGAAGTGCTTCTTTGTCCAGTCCATTTTTCATGATGATCTCACCCAGGTATTTGAATTTGTCTACTCGGGTGATGTCCCCGTATTTTGTATGGAGTTTTGGTGGAGCCTCTTTGATGTTAGTCATTACTTCTGTTTTCTCAAACGATATCTGCAAACCAGTTTGTTCGGCAATTTCCTTTAAAATTTCAACTTGAGCTCTAGCGGTTTCTATGTCGGTTGAGAGAACAGCAATATCATCGGCAAATGCTAAGCAGTCTGTTGCGATCCCCTTGGATTTGGTTCCTACTCTCAATGGACTGTAGTTGGTTTCCTGTAATCTCACCCGTCAGGTTCTGATGATCTTTTCAAGAACACAGTTGAAGAGTATCGGGGATAATCCATCACCTTGTCGGACTCCTGTTTTGATGTCAAAGGAATGCGAGAGACATCCGTGGAACTTCACCTTGGATTTTGTATCGGTCAGGGTGGCTCTAATTAATGCCAGCAGTTTCAAATCAACTCCAAATTCATTTAAGATGTTTAGCAGGACTTCCCGGTCAATGGAGTCGTACGCTTTCTTAAAGTCCACAAAGACAGACACATACTGCTCGGACCTTAGTGTACAATATCTGATGATCGTTTTGAGATTTTGGATCTGTTCAGCTGTTGAGCGACCTTTTCTGAACCCTCCTTGGTATTCACCTATTTGATGTCCGACTTGTGCTTCCAAACGCTCCAGGATGGCAAGTGATAGAATTTTGTAAGTCACGGGTAGCAAAGATATTCCTCTATAGTTGTTGTTTTTCATGTTGCCTTTTTTGTGTAATGGATGTATCAAAGCTATTTTCCAATCTTCGGGTAGGGTTTCCTTGTACCAAATTTCTTCTATTTGCTTTTGCAAGATATCAAGTGATTCCTCTGGGGCATATTTCCATAGTTCTGCTACTACTGAGTCTTCCCCCGGCGCTTTGTTATTTTTGAGACGGGCAATATGGCGCTTGATCTCATCTCTGTCGGGTGGTCTGGAATCTGGGTACCTGAGTAAGGGTTCCTTGGTCTCAATGGCGCTTTGCGGTTTAGAGCAATTAAGTAAATTCTTGAAGTAATCTGCCAGAATGCTGCAATTTTCTTCATTTGACGTCGCCAGTGTGCCGTCCTTTCGGTCAAAGCATAGAGATGGTGGTTTATAGCCAGTGAGTTTGCGTTTGAAGGCTCTGTAGTACTCTCTGCCTTCATTCTTCCTAAAGTTTTGTTCTATCTTTTCGATGAGAGATTTTTCGTATTTACGTTTCTCAGTTCTGAACACCCTACCTGCTTGGGCACGTTGGTTTTTGTAGGTTCCCCAATCATTTTCTGATTTCGTAGAGTAGTACTGTTTCCACGCATTGAGTCTTCCTTGGAGGACTGATTCGCAGGTACCATTCCACCAGGCATGCTTTTTGCTTCTCTTGATTTCTGCAACGTCTTTGGCGGCCTCAACAAGGAGACTTTTGGCATTGTTAAAGTCACAGTCATTTGGTCTAGCCTTGTCCTGGAACTCCTTGACCCTTTGCCGAAGTTTATCATTGTCGAAGCGTGTGATCTGTTTGGTTGTCTTCCTTGTGTTTGCGGGAATTGGTTTGAATTTGATAAGAGACATATAATGATCTGAGGCCACATTGATTCCTTTCTTTACCTTGGCATTCATCATCTCAGGGCTGTTTCTCCTGGAGATTGCAACATGATCAATTTGGAACTCTCCGAGAGCTTGGACGGGAGAACGCCAAGTCATTTGCTTTCTGGGTAGATGGCGAAAGTGGGTCAACATGACCTGCAGGTTGTGATTTTCGCAAATGGACACCAGTCTTTTGCCGTTGGGATTGGTTCTTTTGTGAGCAGGGTAATTTCCTATAACTTCCTTGCACTTCTGTTCACGACCTAGTTGGGCATTGAAGTCACCCAAAAGAAGCCTGACATGGTGTTTGGGGATTTTGTTTAATTTTTCATCCAGTAGGTCCCAGAAATTATCACCTTCGTCTGGATCAGACTTGTTCTCATCGTTTGTAGGAGCATGTGCGTAAAGTAGGGCGTAGGTTTTGTTTGCGCATTTAATTGTGAATATAGACAATCTGTCATTCACAGGTTCGAAATTTGCAACCGATTTAAGGATCTTGGTTCTAACAGCAAACGCGGTTCCAAGCATCACAGCTCCATTGAGGATTCCCCTTTGCGCTTTGCTCTTGAAAAATCGGTAGCCTTCGGATTCAAAAATCTCTTCATCTGGGTACCTCGTTTCCTGTAGGGACATTATGGATATCTGATTTTCGTGAAGAGCGTTGGTAAGGGTTTTCAGCTTGCCAGTTTGTGTAAGTGAATTTATGTTGAAAGTTGCTAGAAAGGTTTTACATTTTGGCCTGAGTTTTTGACTCTTCGGGGTACACCGAGGCGCTCCGACTCGTCTCTTGCATGATGTCGAGTCTCCCCCAGAATCCGAACGAGACTCGTGCGCCGTGGTGTTCACGACGAGGGATTTATCCGAAGATTTACCCCCTGGAGTATGTTTCCTGAAATGTTGTGCCATCATGCTGTTTGACTTGACTTTGCCTTGGACGGGTACCCATCCTTTTACAACTAGGGTTGTTAGCCCTAGAGGTTGCCTCATGATGTTTTCTGGCTTCTGGTCATTTACCAGTCTTCGCCGTAACCCTGGCAAGGGACCACTTTTATTTTCACGGTGGTATTTTATTTCCCTACTACCCTCTGACTCTGCTGGCGGCAGAGCCAGCGAGCTTCCCCAATTCCAATGGGACGCGCCCGATGGAGGTAACCGGTAAATCCCCACACGGGATTATTATTATTATTATTATTATTATTATTATTATTATTATTATTATTATTATTATTAATATCATTATTATTATTATTATATCTGTTTGGACAAATTGTATTCCGCGTGAGCAAATACGATCAAGTTGACGCAATGTAGATGTATTTAGCACAGTAATTTTATTGTTCTGTTATGTCATTCTAGGATTATTTATGAAGGTCCCTTTCGTGGTGAATCATAAGATGTGATATCATCGATTCAACAACGGGGCGTTATGTGATAATACATATATCACACTCTCGCACTGTAATCCGAAATAAGAGATATTATTTTCGTTATTCGTGTTATTATCTTCATTTCATTATATGTATTATTAGTTTTTTAAGCTGGAAGGTATCCTGATATGATATGAGTAATTTGTTTTGTGCATGCGGATGGGAAACAGCGCTATATACAACTCGGAGAATTTCCGTGAGTCATGCATACAGTCTATGGTTATATAAGATGGGCATGCTTAGCCGCCATTGTGATTCATACATGCGCAATGGGTCACGTGATCAAACTCTTGTTTCTCCTACGAGTGCTCGCTTCATCTCATTGAACAGATCGCTTTAATCACCACGTGCATGGACGGAATAGTGCTATATTTATGTGGATATTTATTACATTATGGTGGGTTGCTCAGCATCTAATTTTAATTATGCCTCTACGGTGGGATACAGGTTGTTTAGATTCCATTCCGAAATTTCTAGGATTGAAATATAGTCTCAAAACTATGGACGTGATATCAATTTCAAGGCTTTGTGAGGTAAGTTATTTCACGTGAAAAATTGGGCTAGAAGAACTGTGCCATTTTAATGAAAATACTGTGAAGGGTAGTATATTATTTAGCGCTGTAGCCTGCCTTAGGTTTCTTTGTAAGAGTGCAGAGTAAAATTCAATATCACTTCTTATGCTTCAAAATTCTGACACCGCTGTGGTCTAATCAAAAATGGCAAACTGCCGATAATAGCCGCCTAGATTTACGAGAAAATCTACCTACATGGGAATAATGTCTGCTCATAAAATACTGAACTTGCCCGTAATTTGCCTAATTCAAAAGCAAAGTTTATCATATGCTGATAAATAACATTCTTAGAAAGGTCACCCAAGTGAAGATTTGAAATTTTACTTAAGCAATATTCCATGAAAATAACCTTATGTGTACCTACCACTATCTTATTTTAAATTTTGTCTCAAATATGATAAGCCCTTGATAGATTGAATGTGGAGGTAGGCAAGGTGCAAGGTGCAAATATTTGAGGATTTCGATTTGTTAGGAAGTAGGCCTACACCTAAGATTTTGTGATACACGTGGAACATGTCTTTACATTTTAATCAGGGTAAGGTAATAAAAACTGGTACTTCGGATCACTTACAAAATTGTAGGTACCAGTTCAACAATAATGTCAACAGATATGAGTACCATATTTGTCTGTGTATATTCTTGCGAGAAGGCACACTTTGTGCATTTTAAATTGCTTTACTGTAATGTTCATATCTTTAACGACGGGCATGGATTATTAAAAAAATGTCATGGAATTGTATTCCAAGCAGAGAAGGGGGAACACTGTTTCTCCTTGCATAGGTGTATTCATATATCGAACAGAAATGTCTGATTTGAAATGACCTCAGTACTAAGACTCATGGCACTGCCATACCAACATAATATAGAAAATTTTTCTGCTTAAAATATTGAAATCCATGATGTTTTACAACAAAAATATTAGTCAGGATATGGAGAAAACATTGTAAGTTGGTTCATGACTCTTTGTATTAGCTACTTCAACTGAGTTTCCAGTTTTATTTAGAAATGAGTCCAAATTAATCTTTCATTGTAGTGGGCACATTAATTCTTTGTATCAATTATAATAATACAATCATGTCAACAGATATGTGTACCATTTTAGTCTGTGCATATACTTGTAAAAAGAGGCATTTTATGCACTTTAAAATGTTTACAGTAATGTTCCTATCTTTAATGACGGGCATCAGTTATCATAAAAATGTCGTAGAATTGTATTCCAAGCAGAGAAGGGGGAACGTTTCATTGGCATGGCATAAGCCCAAAAGCCTATACAGTATCATGTCTCTAATAATACATTTACTCATAATGGTGAATTTTCTTCACCGAGTTCAGAGTGAACATGATGACGCACGGCATATTTAAAAATACAGAAAACAATGAATTTATCTGCTTCCCCCTTAACATCAAATACTGTATAGATCTGTTTTTAGTTATTGGTGCACTAGTAAGTACAATAACTAGATGAATATTTTATATATTGAATCAAGCTGTGTAAATCCACAGATATAAAAATTACTATCTTGCATGAGACAAGATAACTTGAAATCCACGTCAAGCTACTTTATGTTAGGGATCTATATTAATAATCTTCATGTGCAATGTTACCCCTTTTAGGTATACATTGAAGATAATCAGTCGGAACATAAGAGAGCAGTGGTTGAAACAACCGAAGCCCAATCCAATTCCTGTACTGCTTAATATGCCGAATCCTTCCAGGAGGCTTTTATCTGCCAGAAAGACTCAGTATCAGGTATATATAATGATAATATTTTCACAAATGTATTGTTTAACAAATAATTATAAATATAAATGCGTAGTTTACCTGATTGCCTTAAATAAGCCAATCTTTAATTATTCTGACAAAACAATGCCTAATGGAAGGAGGGTATGTGAAATCACTTTTGCTTCAGTTCCATTATGTGCTTCCTCCTTATAATAACATTTATACTCTTCCAGGTGATAGAAATGGTGCTGAACAGCAGCTTCAGAATGAAAATGCCGTTCATCATATAATGAAGCTTTTGGACCTTATACTAGGTCTACAATTGCAGAGTTTCAGGAAGAAATCAACTGATCAAGAAGTGAAATTCACGAGAAGAATGCATTAATGAAGACATATCGTAATGATGAACAGATCTCAGTCTTAGAACACATGCCTTCACCATGGAGCAGTGAATCCATTGTTCATGGGTTAAAACATAGGTTCAGTTTAGGTATGCATGGCTACAATTATTAACATAGCAAAAATTACCCTACCCTTCCTCCAGTACACTCACTAAATGATTTAGACATTTAAAAATAAAGTTCAGCATTTTTAAAGACCTTCTTGATCCTTTGAGATGTAAATATAAAAGTTCCTAGATAGAGTGTGTACACTCCCCATCGGCGAAATAAAAATAAGTAAAACAATCGATTTTAGTAAGCATGAATTTTCATATTGCAGAAAAATTACTCTTGGTAATACTGAGTCTTAATGTAACCACATTGCTCTTGATCTTATCAGAGATGTAAAAAGTGCTTGGAAACAGGTAATAGCATGTGAAGAAACAGTCCCTTCATCCAAAGGTGTTTTACAAAAACAACTTATTGAATAATGTCTTCATTTTGCAGAGCTGTATCTATACATATATGGGAAGAATTAACAGAGCTATGTGGGCAGCTTTTGGTGTAGAGGAAACATGAAACGAAATTCAAGGGAATGTTAAGTTCAGTAGTAGTAATAATGAAATTTATTTAGTACCAGATATTTGCCATCCGCTAACAAACTTGAAAAGTACCATTTCGAATATAGGTCTTCCTCTCCCTCAATCACTTGTAGGATATGAAGTGCTCCTGATTAGCTTTCTGTCTGGAAAGTATATTGGACAGCTATGACACTCGGGAATTGGAAAGAATAAGAAATTGAGATTACTTCATCATTTGCAGTATTGATGTGGAGCCAAGTCATTTTAGTAAAATGAATGTTGGCTCAGCTGTTCGTTTCTTTTCATTAAAGGTAGCGGCAGCACTGGAGTTGCCTGTAATTTAAAAATGTTGTCCCCTGAAGCATTAAGTACAGCATACTTCTATCGGTTAATTACACAGTGGTTTTGAATATATTTCTTGAAAGTAGCAAGAGCAGGTGTGCCTGGTAAGAACGAAAATATCCAATTTCACTTCCTTAGTCGATTTGTAGAGATCTTTCTAAACATTTCAACAAATAATGGCTGAAAACCTCTGAATACAGGAGTGATAATGTAAACATTGTCATTGTGTTCATTGTCGGGGCAACTTCTAAATGAAGGATAAAAATATGTGCTACTGTACAGGTTTACTGAAGATGCTGTTGAAAATACTTCCTCACGAGTTAGGAGAAAAGCTGATTCTTGTCCCTCTGCACTTCAGTGCCTCAAAACATTGAAACTTATAATTGTTTCCCAATGTATCTCAGATGAAAGTTATATTTCTATATTAGTGACAGTGATTCATACTTCATTGACCATATACCGCAAAATATTCCATATGCACCATTTTCTGCCTCAGTTTCTCTTCCACCTATGCCCACTTTCATTGACTGTACTGCATGTTTTTCTGCAACTACAGTAATTATGTCTACTTTCACTGACATCACTTCAACTTCTGCCTTTAATCTGCATCCCATTGATGTTACTGCACCAATTTCAACTTCTAAGGATCAGTTTCACACTCCCATTGACATTGTTTAAAACCATTTCTCGTTCTGTTATTGATCTGCATTATGCCTCCACTGCCTCTGCTACACTATATACTTCAACTGCTGACTTTAACTTGCATTCAACTCTCACTCATATTACTACACCCCTTAATTCAGTCATGGTTGATCATTCAATATTCAGTTCTTCCCCCAAAGTCCAGCAAAAAGGAGTTCAACATCCAAACACCACAGTTACAATATTTGTCAAAACTTACATCATATGACAGAAATAATTTGTTTAAAATTGGTGGTAGTACAACAAATGCATTGTTGGAGACCATGATCAATGTTGTATGCAGACAGTTTTTCAACTATGAGCTTTCAAACTTAAGCTCTAAAATATTAATATTTTTAAAATATTTGGGTGGTTTAAACAGGCCCCGATTTACAAATGGACGGACAGGGCATTTGCCCAGGGCGCCAGTTTTTGAGGGGCGGCGGCTGGCGGATCGAGTAATTATGACCTGTGTGAATTAAGTCTTAAATTCATTACACTCAAATTACTTTCAGTTTATTCCAGTTATTTTATTACCCTATATAAAGCACTTTAAACTAAACTTTAAAACATGAATTTAATCTATATATTTAAATGTTATGAAGAAAATTAAATAACTGCAAACAATACAGGTCTTTTTTAACTCGTGCGGGTGCTGGGTGGGCAATTATAGTTGGTGCCTTGAGTAGTATAATTGGATGGTTCTGCCGCCGCCTCCGCCTCCCGAGGGGCCTTCCCAGAGGCCTCCTCGGCCTCCCGCGGGAAATTTTAATTGGTAAACAAAGCCACGTGCTTTTTGACAGCTGTCATCGACAACAACGCATCGCTAACCTCACTGTTACCATCTTGACGGGCCTAAAGCGCCGTGGTACCACCTTAACCTAACTAGCGCGAGATTTGAATAGGTAAACAAAGCCACGTTCTTTTTGACAGCCACGTGCTTTTTGACAGACAACAACACATCGCTAACCTCAGTACTGCCATCTTGACGGGCCTAAACCTCAGTAGTACCAACTTAACCTAACTAGCGCGAGATTTGAATCGGTAAACAAAGCCACGTGCTTTTTGACAACCACGTGCTTTTTGACAGCTATCATCGACAACAACGCATCGCTAACTTCAGCGTTACCATCTTGACGGACCTAAACCTTAGTGGTACCAACTTAACCTAACTAGCGCGAGATTTGAATCGGTAAACAAATAGACGTGCTTTTTCACAGCTGACATCCGCCATCTTTTATCAACAGAGCACAGTGCTGCCCTCTTTAGCTACTTACCTTTGAAATGTGGTGGCGGACAATTAGGAAAATGCTTTTTGATAGCAGCCATCTTTAATCGACAGAGCACCGTGCTGCACTATGGTGACAGACAATTCCACGTGACAGCAGACATCTTTAATCAAGAGAGCACAGGGCTGCACTCTATGTGGTGGCGGCAATTTGAAAAATTTCACATGCTCTTGTTTGTAAACAAAGCCACGTGCTTTTTTGACAGCTGCCATCCGCCATCTTTAATCAAGAGAGCATCGTGCTGCACTCTCTAGTTGAAATGTGGTGGCGGCAATTTGAAAAATTCCACGTGCTCTTGTTTGGAAACAATGCTACATGCTTATTTGACAGCTACCATCCGCCATGTTTAATCAAGAGAACACCGTGCTGCACTCTCTAGTTGAAATGTGGTGGCGGCAATTTGAAAAATTCCACGTGCTCTTGTTTGGAAACAATGCCACATGCTTATTTGACAGCTGCCATCCACCATCTTTAATCTATAGAGCACAGTGCTGCCCTCTTTAGCTGAAATGTGGTGGCGGATAATTTGAAAAATGGTTTTTGACAGTAGCCATCTTTAATCCAGAGAGCACCGTGCTACCTTCTTCAGCTAGATACCTGTGGTGGCAGGCAATTCCACGTGACAGCAGCCATCTTTAATCAAGAGAGCACTGTGCTGCCCTCTTTGGGGCGGTGGCAAATTCCACGTGCTTTACAAACTCTCGTGCTTTTTTCTGACAGCTGTTATCCACCATCTTGCATCACAAACCTCAGTGCTGCACTCTTTTGCTAGATACCTTTGAAATGTGGTGGCGGCAATTTGAAAAATTCTATGTGTTCTTGTTTGGAAACAAAGCCACGTGCTTTTCTGACAGCTGTCATCCACTATCTTTAATCAATAGTGCACCGTGCTGCTATCATGCGGGCAATTCCGTCAGCTGACATCCACCATCTTTAATCTACAGAGCACCATGCTGCCCTCTGTAGTAGCGGGCTATTTGAAAAGTTCTGCTAGCTGTCATCCCCCCATCTTTAATCAAGAGAGCACCGTGCTGCCCTCTTTAGCTAGATACCTTTGAAATGTGGTGGCGGCAAATTGAAAAATTCCACATGCTCTTGTTTAGTAAACAAACTCACGCGCTTTTTGTCAGCTGTCATCCGCCATCTTACATCGCAAACATCAGTGCTGCGCTCTTTAGGTACATACCTTTGAAATATGGTTACGGATAATTTAAAAACAAAAATTCGACAGCAGCCATCTCTCGACGCTAATTGCACAAGATGGCTGATATACATGACTCTTTAAAGTTGCTTATGCAAGATGGCCGCTATACATAGATTCTTATGAGACGCCCTTGGGATGCCTGCGCAAGATGGCGGTTGCTCTTATGAGGCGGCTTAAGGGTCCTTGCACAAGATGGCTAGAGACGCCCTAAGGATGCTTGCACAAGATGGCGGACACAAGATGGTTGCTATAAACGACTCCTTACGAGAGGCCTTAAGGGTGCTTGCGCAAGATGGCTGCTGCTCTTATGAAGAAAGTTAGCTTAGGGGCTAACGTGTCGTGCTAGTTCGATTCATTAAATTTAGGGCTTAAATGCAAAATGATAAATATCTCGAAAACGGTGCATCGTAGAGCAAAACGGACAAATTTTTTCCGCCTAGTACGTAGGTTCGCAGTATGAGGAACAAGAAAACAGAGTCTAATGATGGGATCAACGGTTCGGTTCCTCCTTAGGTCCTTTGGGATTTGCTCTGTTTTAGCTTGTATTGAAGCGAGTCTTCGTAAAATGATCAGGTCTAGCTATGGTAGAGAGTATAACGTACCGTGCTGGTTCGATTCATTAAATTTGGGGCTTAAATGCAAAATGTTAAATATCTCGAAAATGGTGCATCGTAGAGCAAAACGGACAAAATGTTTCCGCCTAATACCTAGGCTCGCAGTATCAGGAACAAGAGAAACATAGTCTAATGATGAGATTGACGGTTCGTTTCCTACTTAGGCCCTTTTGGCATTTGCTCTGTTTAGCTTGTATTGAAGCAAGTCTTCGTAACATGATGAGGTCTAGCTATGGTAGAGAGTATAACGTACCGTGCTGGTTCGATTCATTAAATTTGGGCTTAAATTCAAAATGTCAAATATCTCGAAAACGGTGCATCGTAGAGCAAAACGGACAAAATTTTTCCGCCTAATACCCAGGCTCGCAGTATCAGGAACAAGAGAAACATAGTCTAATGATGAGATGGACGGTTCGGTTCCTACTTAGGCCCTTTGGCATTTGCTCTGTTTTAGCTTGTATTGAAGCAAGTCTTCGTAACATGATCAAGTCTAGCTATGGTAGAGAGTATAACGTACCGTGCTGGTTCGATTCATTAAATTTGGGGCTTAAATGCAAAATGTTAAATATCTCGAAAACGGTGCATCGTAGAGCAAAACGGACAAACGTTTTCCGCCCAGTACGTAGGTTCGCAGTATGAGGAACAAGAAAAACAGAGTCTAATGATGGGATCAACGGTTCGGTTTCTCCTTAGGTCCTTTGGGATTTGCTCTGTTATAGCTTGTATTGAAGCGAGTCTTCGTAAAATGATCAGGTCTAGCTATGGTAGAGAGTATAACCTACCGTGCTGGTTCGATTCATTAAATTTGGGGCTTAAATGCAAAATGTTAAATATCTCGAAAACGGTGCATCGTAGAGCAAAACAGACAAAATTTTTCCGCCTAATACCTAGGTTCGCAGTATCAGGAACAAGAGAAACATAGTATAATGATGAGATCGACGGTTCGGTTCCTACTTAGGCCCTTTGGCATTTGCTCTGTTTTAGCTTGTATTGAAGCAAGTCTTCGTAACATGATCAGGTCTAGCTATGGTAGAGAGTATAATGTACCGTGCTGGTTCGATTCATTAAATTTGGGGCTTAAATGCAAAATGTTAAATATCCCGAAAACTGTGCATCGTAGAGTAAAACGGACAAAATTTTTCCGCCTAATACTTAGGTTCGCAGTATCAGGAACAAGAGAAACATAGTCTAATAATGAGATCAACGGTTCTATTCCTACTTAAGCCCCTTGGCATTGGCAGCTATCTAATTCTACAAGATGGTGGCTGTTCTTATGAGACACAAGATGGCTTGAGACGTATTAGGGATGCTTACGCAAGATGGTGGACACAAAATGGTGACTATACTTAGCTCCTTATGAGACAGCCTAGGGGTGCTCGCACAAGATGGCGGCTAGTCTTATGAAGAAAGCTAGCTTAGAGGCTACTGCGCAAGATAACGCCTGCTGTTATGCATGCGGTGTAGGGCAATTTGAAATTCTATGTGCAAAATCAACAGAGCACCCCACTGCCCTCTTTAGCTGAAATGTGTTGGCGGATAATTTGAAAAATTCTTTTGACAGCTGTCATCTTTAAACAATGGTGACTATACATAGGCTGTTAAAGCCTTATCATGATGACTTAACAAAACCTTCGACTTCGTCATCCGTCCCATTTAACTTTACACAGGAAGACTTACAAGGCCTAGATATACAGCCTGATCGGCCCTGTCTTAGTATTAAATTGAACGATGAGCCTTAAGTTGTCCAGCAGCCGTTTGGAACAATTTCACAATCACAACCTGAGGTAACCTTTCCTAATTCATTTTCTATAGATGATCCTCCTTCTTTGGAATGCCTATTAAATTCAGTAGTTGAGAATGTCCAAAACAAAACGTAATGGTGGATTTTTCGAAATGTCTGCGAACTTACAATGATGGTAAAAGAACATTGTCTCAAAGCATGTTTAAGAGTACCCTTCATGGTAAGGACGTTGTTTTATTAGACTGGTTACTGTATTCACAGTCAACTGGGAAAGTATTATGTATTCAGTGTTGTTTATTTCAACCAGACAATGCAAAAACTCGTTTCTCTACCAGTTTTACTGACTGGAAGCATAGCTACGAACAATGCAAACATCATGAACATTCTCATGACCACAGGCGTAATGTTCTTACGTACATCTTCAGACAAAGACAGTTAATGCAGGTTGATACAATTCTGTTTACTCAGTATGAAGAAGAGGTAAACTACTGGCGAAGTATATTCTCAAGAATAATTTCTGTTGTACGATTTTTGGCAGTTAGGGGTTTACCTTTCCAAGGAGACAATGAGGATTTTGGATCAACTTCAAATGGTTATATCTTGGATGCCTCTAGTTAATCAGTGAATATGACCCTTTCCTTGCCCAGCTCGTCGGGAAATATGGTAACAAAGGTCAAGGGCATATCTCAAATTTTCTTTTCAAATATGTTATGAATTTATTGAAGTAATGGGGAATTGTGTGCTTAAAACTGTAGTTGATGAAGTAAAAGAAGCTAGATACTTCACTCGCATTGTAGATTCGACGCCTTATCGCTCTCACACTGACCAGTTGGCTATGCTTTTCGATATGTACCTAAAACAGAGCCAAAGCCTGTAGAACGACTCATTAAGCTTTTGTCTGGAATATCACATACATATGCTGGACTAGGTAAAGCTGTATTTGACTGTCTTGAGACTTTCGAAATCAACAAGAACTGTAGGGGCCAAAGTTATGATAATGCTTCCAATATGTTAGGAGTTTACTCAGGACTTCAGTCCCGAATAAAGCAGCGAAGTCCCTTTACTGAATACATACCGTGTGCAGCACATTCATTAAATCCTGCTGGTTCGCCTGCCGCAGAATGCTGCACTGCCACAGTAGTTTTCTTTGGCTTCGTCCAGTGTAAAACCTGCTTGTAGACTTAAGGCACAAAACCTTGAAACTAAATTTTGGAATTTCGAGACCACTTTTCTGTCAGTTGTGTGGAACGACATTTTGGAATAAGTTGACAAGTGTTCTAAAAACTTGCAGTATAAACATCTTAATCTTGAGGGAGCAGTAAAACAATTGAAAACCCTTTAAGGATTCATCAAAGCGAAAAGGGATGCGTTTTACACATATGAGCAAACTGCTTTGAAAATACTCAAGAGTAAGAAAATGGAAAATATTTGCAGATGAAACACGTGGGATTGAAGGAGACCTAGATGAAAGAACAATTTTTAAAAATAATGTGTTCCTTAAAATAATGGACACACTTATAGGAAACTTAGCAAGAAGAAAAGAAGCATATGATGTCGTAGCTTCCAAATTTCAACTGTTACCTCTACTACTGACTTGCTCATTCGAATCATCAGAAGTGAAGAACGGTGCTTTGAAACTTAGTTCGCTGTACCCTGAAGACATCAGTCAAGATTTTGTAAATGAGTGTGCAAACTTTCAAATGTAGTTGAACTCGAGGGATTCCAAAACTTGCCTAAGTGTTTTCTTGTATTGAGCAAAACAATTTGTTAAGTACTTTTCCCAACCTTGCAATGGCAATTAGGATGTTTTTGACCTTACCAATAACCAACTGTACTGCAGAAAGGGATTTTTCAGTTTTAAGCAGAGTAAAAATGCTAAGAGGGCAACACTTCTTAATTAAAAGTTAAAAGATTTAACCTTGAAAACCAACTTTGATGAAACTTTTCAAGAGTTTGCTAGGAAAAAATCTTTTATGTAAAGTAATATTATAATTATACAAGTAGCCTATATACAAAACTTGTATTTTTAAATGTGATCGAAATATATTACAATAAATTAATGATAATTTATATGTGTCTTATTTCTAAAATTATTTACTTACACACAAACTATCAAATTGTACCAATGGCCTTTTAAATAGAAATCAAAACAGCATGATTCTTATTTGGCTGTTACCTTCATTTAGCTTGATAAATTTAATTATGATAATTAACTTTGATTGCATAATGTGGTGTTTTAAAACTCACGATCTTGAAAATGTAATCTTTAATTTGTAAACGATTATATTTTTTAGAGGAACAGAAAAGAGATCGGGGGTGGGGGGGCTGCTAAATATTGTTTGCCCAGGGCTCTAACTACTTGAAATCGGGGCCTGGGTCTAAACAATCCAAATTGCGAATTAATGATAGTAATTTTCAACTGTGAGGTTTTCTATAAGGTGAATGGTGAAAATCTTGTAATGTAGAAAATTTTGAATGACAAATGTACCAAAACATGTTTTACAAAGTGCTAGAATTTAAAAGTAAAAATTGTTCGACACTTCTTCAAATTTCGACACTGCGCTGTTTTGGACATTAAAAATAATGTACGAATACGAGGTAAAGTATATGGGACTGCTTCGGAAAAAGGAGAAAACTGTAAACAAGGAATTGAATATTATTATATTGTAAATACTGTAATATAAGGAGACACTACATTTGTAATGTATTACTTAAATTTTATATTATTTTTAAAATGTGCTGCCTGAGCAAGTTAACCAACGTTGCAACCCATTGACGTGTAATGAGGTGAGTCGTGTTGAGAAATCGTACTTCTTCTCCTCAAACGAAAGGAATCTCTGTAAAAATAAAAGAATACTGTTAACTTTGCCAAAGTAATAGAAATCAATATTCTCCACAGCTCGTGGGTCACACCCCTTAAAAGTCAAGGTAACTGATTATCAGTGCAATACTTCAGGTTGGGAGAGAAGATTTCTCTATGTAAGCAGTTACTTTATTCCTATTTTCTTCCTGAACGTAACATTTTTTCTTGAGTGTTCAGTTGAATAAACTAAAATCCTCTGTTCATTAAAACTGCATTAGCTGATTAGATTCATAACACTCACCAAAAATTAATTATATTTTTATATAGAATATTTTTTAAATACTGGTAAATAAGAAAAGGGACAAAATTTAAGAAGATAGAAACAAGCCTAAAATCCCTGGTACTTGGGTGTGTTCGTCTTCGTATATCACATTTCAGCGCTATTTTTGTACGAAGAATATTTTTCTTATTATTTCGACAACATTTAAAACATTCAAAATAGCTCTGAACCAATTTCACGCAAGGATGAAACACGGACTGAGCGTATATGGTATCCAAACCTTCTATCACAATAAATTTATATATCTTCGACAGTGACAAATTACCACGTCAAATTCCACGATTTAGGAATGACAGTAGCCTGTATCAACACCACGTCATTCCTTATTTTAGTGTTTGGCGATACAGCGGCGAATAGCTTACGTAGAACCTCTTCTACTTATCCATAATAATAATAAAACGATATATTAGTCAGCTATTTTTTCTAATATTTCTCCAGTGATAATACATGCTCAGTTTGGTTGTTAAGAGGAAAATTATAATGACATTGCTTTTACAATCACCGTCTCGAGTAAAACTTACAAAATATACTAACATTTATATTGAGTAACCTTTTGAGAACTGCTGAGAATGAGTATTTCTACATTATAATAGTTTAGCATTATTTTATGGCTTGTAAAACAGTAAAAATTATAGGAATATACAAGGGTGGGGTGGTCATTTGTCTTACCAACGTAGTGCAGGAATGAACCATAATAGTAGGCGAGCATACCTATTCTTTAGAGAACCCTACAGAGTCCAATGACAAGGCCTTGCTGTTATTGTCTTGGGACACGGATGGCGTGGTCTTTAAAAGGTAAGAGGGACTTCCACTCATGATGGGATGGCAATAAGGACCAATCTAGACGTACCATGCGAGAGTAGAGGAAGGTGAGGTCTATACAGGCATGTGAGAAAACAGCGAGAGACTGGCCTTAAAGCTTTTGTGGAACGTGCTTGCCTTAAATTTTTATGGAAGGTGGTTGACTTGAAATTTTTGTGGAATGTGTATGTAGTCCTGAGCACGTAAGACCATACACTAAGGGTGCAACCTTACCCTTTATAGTTACTTTTATAGTTACTTTTCTTGCTGTTGGGTATTTTGCAGTTTTTTCCGTGTCGGTAACCATACAGTTTAGGGACCCTACTTGCCGATACGACGTCTTACATTTACCGTCAATCTGGTACGTTGGCAGAGTTCAGTCGCAGTCCTAGCCTGAATTACGTATTGCCACTGCATTACTGTTAAAATCACAAGTGATTCATTTGCGAGAATATTTAAAGCATATTTTCTTTTTCTTTGGGACTGTAAATCTATTTGGCTATTACCAGGTAAGTAGAATTGTGGCATGTACGGATAATGCATTTAATAACATAGTTGTGTGAAATGATGAACACATCATTTTATTAATTACGTTCCTATTTCGTCCCATACTTACGTACAGAATTCGATTGGGATGTCTAGGAAGGAAGAAAATGCTGCAAGAACTCCTCCGAAAAGGAAAGAAACGTTACTTCCTTTACAAAATTCAATTCAGAGATTGCTACGAGGTATTGAAAAAGGAAGACGACGAGTTATCATTTGTACTGATATGGACCTTATGAGAAGAGTTTCACAATTAACTGGGGGTAAGTGTTCATTTAAATTTAAATTTTGTTTCTATGATAAGATTCAGACAGTGAGAATCAGTTGAAGTGGAAACTATTTCGTTATTAACCTAACCTAACCTAACCTAAACATGTCTTGTCTCGACGTCGATACGGTTTACAGACCCAGCCTTCGTGTATTCTTATTGACTTACGGCATATGTGTATGTAATATATTTGCTCATGTGTATTATTACAACGTGGTTTCAGTTCAGATTTCTAATCTGTTTACTAGGTAATATCTGCCACATGGGCGACTGTCCTAATTGCATATCAGTGATGATTGATTGATTGATTGATTGATTGATTGATTGATTGATTGATTGATTGATTGATTGATTGATTGATTGATTGATTGATTGATTGATTGATTGATTGATTGATTGATTGATTGATTGATTGATTGATTGATTGATTGATTGATTGATTGATTGATTCAAATCGACTGGCATGATTTAGGAAGTGATATTTGAACTTACAGCTTCAATCTCCATTTAGATATACTATATATACTAATACATGATAAATTTTAGCATATAGTCGTGTAAGTAGAAATTCATTAACATCATCATCAGGTGACTGTTGCATTGTAATTGCTTTCACTTAAAATCAGACATCTTTTTCAATCATTCAAAAGAAATAGCAATTTTTTTCTGTTAATATCCCTGTAGAAGGTGGTTTCCTATATTTAGGGTAAAGAAGAAATAACTTAATGCTAAAACTCAAAATTATTACAGGTGCTGATTTGATATTTGCCACAAATTTGAAGAGAAGTCAAGATTATCATGGTGCTATGAACAGTAAGAAATCTCAGATGTTGGTGGAAACACAATTAATCATAGGATTAAGAAATATAGGACCTTGTGTATTGTGATGGATAATGTAGCAAATCACTGTAAGCTCGTGGAGCATCAACCGACAACGAAATGGAGGAAGGACCAATTTGTGGTAACTGTAGTAGATTGAATATTTTCTACTGCTGAATTATATTTAATATTGTTACAGGTTTTTATTTTTCTTTTGATTTATAGTCGTGGTGGGGCAGAATTGGGGTGGCTCCACCAAAAACTCAACAAAAGATGAGCTGCAAAAGATATGTCATATGAATCAAAGTCACTTAAAGAGGTACAGTAGCATTTAAACATAACTTTAGGTAGGCTAATATTGTTTACTTTCATGTATGCATAACAATATTTCTCCTTTTTTAACCAGGTATTGAAACGGGAATGCCCTACGAGCATTCACGTTTCATTCATTCATTAAGAGGAACTCGCTAACACCCGGCCGTAAGCATTTAAAACTTGAGCCGAGCGGACAGGCATTGTGGGAACTGCAAGCAAGCTCGCGCTGTTCCAGAACACCGGCCAAGGTCAAGCGACGTCACGCAGAAGGTTCTTCCGTGTTCCATAGCATTGCAGCATGAACGAAATGTGATATCAATATTTCAATAACGTCACCTTGCAGGCAGGAATAATGAACGCTGCTAGCCGAAATTTAATGTCAATCGGTGTAAAGATGGCCAAGATATAAAATTTTCTTGGGGCCCACATGTGTAGCCACGCCCACCGACCTTCGGCAATATAAGCGAATCGCCAGCCTGGGGTAAATCAGAGAGTGTGCAGTGTGTGCAGTGTGCAGCTGCAGTGTGCCGTAGGCAGAGAGAGTGAGAGGAGTCGGCAGTAAGCCGTGAGCTCAGTGTGTGTGTGCAAGTAAGCACGTCGCGATATAATTCGTCACTCGGTCCGGCTGTGTACTTGAGTTCGGAAACGTTAGTGTTGGAAGCTTTCTCCGTGGGCTTGAACTTTGTGCATGAACAAAAACGTAATTTCGTTTTTATCACTCTGTACGACTGGGCGATTATATTTCGTTTGTGGACCATGAATGTGCGTTAAAACTGTGCCAGCCTTCATTTCATTTAAAGACTGTGTCTATCCATTTTTCGGAACTGTGTTCGTAATAAAAGCGTGCCAGCCTTCATTTCATTTAAAGACTGTGTCTATCCATTTTTGGGAACTGTGTTCGTAATAAAACTGTGCCAGCCTTAATTTCATTTAAAGACTGTGTCTATCCATTTTTCGGAACTGTGTTCGTAATAAAACTGTGCCGACATTCCCTCTTAAAGACAGTACTAACTTGTGGAATACGGTATCGTCATTTCTTTCCGAGGGGCCATGCCAATTCTCATCATAACCTCTTCAGAATCACGTATGATCTTAAGTGTCAGTGATAATCTTCTGAAAATTATGACGTAACAGAACTTGGACTGTCGTTTATTTCAACAAGTGTGTCAATATTGTGCTCATGGTGTACAGTGCAGAGACTGTACCCGGTTAATTTAATTTTCTTTGTGAAGTGCTTAATCACTGCACCTCGGAAGGTCCTAGATTGTTTTCGTTTGTTTATTATTCCAAATACGATAATTCCTTCCATCTTATTCTCATGGAACTGTGACTCTGACTTTATCCTTGTTGCTAAAGCGCGTTCAACATCATTGACTGTGGGAACTATTTCGGTGTGCTTCGCCTTAGAAAGGTGTCACACCAGAGTCCCATGACGTCCGATGCGGAAGGTCCACATTTCCCTGTTCCTGCCTCGGGTTCGAGTCGCTATCAACACTAATACAGAGAAAACACCAACGACGGAAGACAACGCCGACGCCGACCGCAAGACGACGCAGACGCCGCAGGACGACGTCCCCTCCACGCCTTCAAGGACAACCCCACGATTCAGCTGTAAAAGGTGACATAATTCTTTGCATACCTATTCAATAAACTGAAGGATCCACTTTAATCATAATTTTTTTTTCACTACCCTTCTCTCTCACTCTCTTAGCAAGGGCCGTACACGCCTTGTCGTTTCTCATGCTCTCCAAAAAACTGAAGTACGGGCGTTCCTGTTTCAGTATATTGTTGATGAGATTCTGCACAGTGAAGGCCATACTACGAATAAGAGGAGGAAGAAGAAGGCTGAGCAGTCAGCTGTAAAGTTGTAAGAGCTATTCCCTGAGATTTAAGGGTTTTCCAACTTTGCTGGGAAATAATACATTTCAAATTGCCCTGTCCTTTCGGATACAAAAGCGTTACATTTGAAAATTGTAGGGAAAGAGAACAAGATATATTTAAACTTTGAGAGACACTGAATATTCTAGGTATCCGGTCCTGTCTATGTGCTCTGACCAAATTTATCACGTTATTATGCTTACATCTACTTTTTCTTGTACAAGTTGCTTTAGTCACATCGACACAAATAGGTTTTATGGTATGATGGGACAGGAAAGGTCTAGGAGTGGGAAATTGCCATGCCTTAATTAAGGTACAGCCCAGCATTTTCCTGGTATGAAAATGGGAAACCACGTAAAGCCACTTTCAGAGCTGCCGACATTGGGGTTTGAACCCACTATCTAGCAAATAGTGGA
Source organism: Anabrus simplex (assembly GCF_040414725.1). Classification (NCBI taxonomy): domain Eukaryota; kingdom Metazoa; phylum Arthropoda; class Insecta; order Orthoptera; family Tettigoniidae; genus Anabrus; species Anabrus simplex. Next base: position 882,624,259 of record NC_090266.1, read on the forward strand.
TACTGGCAGCCCTTAAGCAACTTCAGCTATCGAGCTCGGTGCATCTAGAATGGTGGTGCTTGGATCGCCCGATAGATAAATGTACAACTACACAGTAAATACCGCGTAACTAACTCGTTCCTTACCAACCTCAGTGTTCTTCTCGAATCGAATCACTACTGACCTGCATTTAGGGCAGTCGCCCAGGTGGCAGATTCTCTATCTGTAGTCCAATTGCACTCATTTTTGCCAGTAGTCTCCTATGATCTACCCTATCAAATGCGTTAGGCAGGTCAATCGTAATACAGTGCATTTGACCTCCTGGATCCAAGATATCTGCTATATCTTGCTGGAATCCTACAAGCTGAGCTTCAGTGGAACAACCTTTCCTAAGCCCGAACTGCCTTCCATCGACCAGTTATTAATTTTGCAAACATTTCTAATATAATCAGAAAGAATGCCTTCCGAAAGCTCACATGCAACACATGTCAAACTTACTGGCCTGTAATTTTCAGCTTTATGTCTATCACCCTTATATTTATACACAGAGGCTACTATAACAAGTCTCCTTTCATTTGGTATAGCTCCTTCATGCAAACAATGATCAGACAAGTACTTCAGGTATGGTACTATACCCCAACCTCTTGTCTTCAGTATATCTCCCAAAACCTTATCAATTCCAGCTGATTTTCTAATTTTCAACTTTTGTATTCTACTGTAAATATCATTGTTATCATATGTAAATTTCAATACTGCTTCAGTATTAGTCAACTCCTCTAAACCAATAGAGTCTAGTCAAAAACACCATTATAAAAATATACAGCATCCATAACACACATTTTAAATGTATAAAAATACACTGTGGTGTTAAATTGAGATCTGTCGTTAATGGACTATAGATGAAAAATCTTAATATTGTATGTAATAACGCATAAAGTATATGTTAATGTTTGTTAAAATACAATCCAATTATCAATCAATTACCTGAAAACAAGTCATAAAAAATTTGTTCAGCACTTTTGCTAAAGCCTGTGGTTCCTATTAGATTGGACTAATTTCGAGGGGGAACATTTCCTAAAAGTTTTGCAAGCTGAATGTTGGGCTTGGTTTCATAAAGACATTAAAAATGACGAAGTATCATCGTTATTCATGCATCAGCCTGGTCATCCTGTGTGCCACATAACTGTATGGTGAAAGAAAGATGTACCATGTGCGTTTATCATGATTTAATGCTATTCTGAAAGGAATAAATTTAATTTGATTCCCTCCAGATAATCCGCTGAATGTTCCTATCATCTGCATGAGCCGTGACTTGCCCGATACATTTCAAGCAATATCTGCAGTGAAAGCAAAAGTATGCATTCTAAAACTTAGAATAACAGAGTCAAGATCCTCTTGTATTGTCGATCCAACCATTACTATAGCATTCAATGAAATATTTTTGGATATTTTAGCAGATGTAACAAATACAACCCTCGTTTTTGTAGGTGAGCTACTAATCTTAAAACCTGGATGATGGGGGTAGATAATAGCTTCCACCTTCACTCCCTGTCCTTAACCATTTGCCCCATGGCCTCTTACTCATGAAGAAAGTTAGTACTCGTGCTTAAGTGAGGGCTGCCTACTGAAACGCAGTTCTAGTTGAGTTAGTCTTGACATGGCATGATTGAAGGTGTTTCCCAGAAGCTCAGGTTTCTGCTTGAGGGATAAGCGAATTATGAATCTACCTGTAGAATCCCTAGTGATATTCTCTGTAAAGTGCCTTTCTGTGGCTCTCTCTTCTCTTGTCATGAATGGGGATGTAAGCTCTTCTATTTCCCCGAACTGCTGTAGCTGGGTGTCTAACATGTCCTGTGACTTCAAGAAACATGTGGTTAGAGTAAGACATTTTTCTTCCCTCTGGTGGTAGTGTCCAGCAATAATCCATCCGAGTTCAGTGTCTTTAAGAATAGGATAATCTGGTGATCCAGTTCTGCAACCAAGTTTCAATAATGAAAATAAATGTTCTGCGCCTATTAATAACTCAGTGTCACCTGGCTGGAAGAACTTGGGGTCAGCAAGCTTCAAGTCAGTGAGCAAGTTCCAATGCTCAATCTGAATACACAGCTAACCACTCTACCCCACCAACTGCCAAAGTTATGGATAGCGGAAGCCTTTACCTTTCACCCTTCCAATGGCCTTCATGGCTTGTACGGAGATGACTTTACTTACTCCATGGCTCTACGGTCCTTTGAGGACCTTGGCCTCCTTGACCACAGCTCTCCAGTCGTCCCGATCTTCAGCATGCCTACGCCACCTCCTGACTCCACCGGTTCTCTGATCAGTTTCCACATCCTCCAGTCATCTCATCCGGGGCCGACCTCTCCTTCTGCCCCCAGGGTGCCCTGTCAGTGCCTTCCATGGAAGTCTTCCCTCCTCCATCCATGGCTGTAGAGAGGATTTCGTACACTGTACTCAGTAAGAATATACCTCGATAATTCTTGCATTGCATGCGTGACCCCTTCTTATGTATAGGGCATACATATATTTGCTAGTGTCCAGTCCTCTGGCATTTTACCTGTTTCCCATACATTTTTAATTATCTCATGTATTCTCCTCACCAACAATTCTCCAGTTTTACCATTTATGCAGTTATGAGGTCATTCCCTGGGGCTGTACTGTACTTCAATTGTTTTATAATTTCACTTATTTCTTCAACCGATGGTGATCCCACATCGTCTTCATCCTCATCTCCATTCTCATCGTTCCTCTCTTCCCCCTCACACTCATCTCTCTCTGAAGTTTGCATACTACCTGATCCTACTTTTTGTTCATTTATTGGTCTGACAGAAAGACATGTTTCGAAATGTTTTGCCCATCTCTCCAGAATTCGTTCTTTCCCAACAATCAGTCTATCAGTCTCATCCTTAAGCATATTCACTCTAGGTTGATACCTCTTCCTTACTTGTCCAACCCCATGGAAGAATTTTCTGCCTTGTTTGTTTTGAAAATTCTTCTGCACTTCATCCAATCTCTCCCTTTCTTCTATTTTCTTGTTCCTTATCAATGTCTTTGCTATTCAAAGTTTTTCTTTAAAAACTGCCATATAATTTCGAGTGGGTCTCTGTAGCATTCTTTGTCGGGCCAGATTTCTCTCTTCTAGGAACCTTACCCACTTCTTTGTCATACCATTTATTTATCTTCTGTTTCCTTCTCTCTCCAAGTACTTCCTGCGCTGTTGTATTTATTGCTATCTTGGTTTCTTCCCACATTTCATTGATGTCCATATTCCAGTTTCTGCCCCATCTGTAGTTTTCTTTGCAGCCAGTCTCTATACTGTTCCTCCTTCTTCTCATCCCTTAACAGCTGTACGTTATAGACCTTGCTCTGCTCAGCTCTCTCCCTGGGTTTAATTGCCAGGCTTTCTTGGAACTTGATCTTCACTAGTATGTGATCTGAATCACTGTCCGCACCACGCATGCTTCTCACATCCATAGTATTGGAGGGAGGTCGCGCATCTATCAGCACATGGTCTACCTGGTTCTTTGTCAGACCATCCGGTGATATCCATGTCACTTTATGGGTCTCGTTATGGGGAAAACATGTACTCTTAATCACCAGCTCCTTGCTAAAGGCAAAATCAATCAAATTCCATCCATTCTCATTGGATTCTTGGTGTTGACTGTGATATCCAGCCACCGGCTGGTTTTCTTTCTCTTTGCCTACTTTGGTATTGTAATCCCCTAGGACAACTCAACATCATACTTGGGCAACTTGTCATATACTTGCTCCATTTTTTCATAGAACTGTTTTTTCTCTTCCCCTTCGGCATCCTCTGTTGGGGCATGGACACTAATTACTGCTATGTTGGCAGATCTCCCTTTCAATCTTAACCGGCATAGTCTGAGACTTATTGCTTCATATTCAGTCATATTATGACTGATCGATTTCTTGACCATAAAAAGTGTACCTATTCTATTTTCTTCCTCCCCACTATTGAACAGAATGTAGTGCTGTAGATCTGCCACCTCGATTGTCTTCCATCTTATCTCCTGTAATGCTGTCACATCTATCTGGTATTTAAGTAATTCATCCTCCAATTTTCTACTAGCCCCAGCCTGAAAGATACTTCTCACATTCCATGTTCCAATATATCCATATCGTTGCCATTTAGCATGCTTTAGTCATCGTAAGTTTAGGACCGTCCGGTTATCTCTATTTGGTTTCTGAACAATAAGTACTTTTGTGGTGGTGAAGATGTTGGCCCCACGCACCAACCCCCAGCCTGGAGGACAAGGGTATCACTCTTAGCCTGGATCATCACCTTAGACCTGACCGGCTTGTGTCGCTCTACCAGGAGCATATGCTCCCGCTGGCGTAGCTATAAGGATCATTTGAACACGTAAGCCTCCAAAACATCCGGCAAAACGTATTTTGCCTTTGTCAAAGTAGTGATACCATGGGGAGGACGGAGATGACTTTGCATTTTAAACACTAGTACTCATGTTTACTATTACCTTTGTTTATTCATACCCCCTGCTTTGAAATTCAATGACCATGGAATGGTTCTTGATGTGTAAATTACCGTATATTTATTTTTATTGCATACTTTTGTCATTATTATTATTATTATTATTATTATTATTATTATTATTATTATTATTATTATTATTATTACATGAAAAACCTACAACCTGTTTTCCAGTCATTGACCGGGTCAGGTATGGAATGAATGAAACATATATAGGCTGTTATTACAATGGGGTCGCCACTCCCAAGGTGATTTATTAATGAGTGATAAATGCTATGAAATGATAATGGAGAGTGTTGCTGGAATGAAAGATGACAGGGAAAACCGGAGTACCCGGAGAAAAACCTGTCCCGCCTCCGCTTTGTCCAGCACAAATCTCACATGGAGTCACCGGGATTTGAACCACGGTATCCAGCGGTGAGAGGCCGACGCGCTGCCGTCTGAGCCACGGAGGCTCCCTATTATTATTACATATTCCTTGAAATGTAAATAAACTAATATTTAATAAAGTAAATTATGCTTTATTCCATTGCATATTGATGTTGCTATGATAACTTGACTTCTTTATGATGTAGATACAGTATAAAAGTATTTCTTCCCAAATACATTTGTTATACACCCCCCATGGATGGGGGAAGCAGGCGAAGAACACACCCACGGTATACAATGCCAGTTGTACGGGGTGACTAAAAGGGGCGACGATGGGATGATTGTATTAGAACTATGAAACTACTTGTGATTAGTACCATCTCGTGGGGAACACCATGGGTCGCCTTTACTTGCGAGTAGTACCACTATGTTAGGTACACAATAGGTTTGTGATTAGTAGCAACATAAGGTGAGAGTATGGGTTTTCCAGTACCCGTGATTAGCACCATTGTGAGGAACACTACGTGTCTGGGCGTTGCCTGTGATTAGTACCACTATATTAGCGGCACCGTGGGAGGAACACCATTGGAATACCTGCGGCCGTGATTAGTACACTTAGGTGAGGAAAACCATGGGTTTGCGTTGCCTATGAGTGGCGCCATTATGTGAGAAACACCATAGGTCTTTGTTACCTGTATAAACTAGAATACTTGTGAGTAGCACCATAATGTGTTGAACACCGTGAGTCTACACTATTTCTGATTAGTACCGCACCATGACAAATAGCTTGGTTCTACTTTACTAGCCATAAGTACCATTATGAGGGGCTGTTGACCTAGATTTTGGACTCCTTTAGATAACACACATCCTAGATTCAGGATTGTGCTTTAGAAGCTGTCTCTTGGTCAGTAATACTATTTTTGTGATAGTTTCTGAACTGGATCCACTGATTGTTTTAAATTCATATCCATCCATTCATTCTTAATCATCATCATTTTTTTTTTATATTCTGGTCAGTGGATGATTTTGTACTTTTAAATTGTCATTACAATTTGTCTCATTTTGTACCATTAGGGGCTGTTGACCTAGATGTTAGTTAGGCCCCTTTAAACAACAAGCATCATCATCATCAGATTTGTTATACCTACACCAATCAAACTACAGACTAGGGAAATATCTTTTACTAAGATACACAATGTTCTTACATATACGTATAATTGAAGAACTGAAGATCCATATACAGGTAAGAGGGTCTCCTTGTGGTAGAAGTTGAAACTGTGCAATTTGGGAGAGAGCAAGCCCATGTGGTAGGCTTTTTACGCGTCATCATAAACTGAGTGAACTGGCTGTGCAGTTCGATGACATGAGCTTGCTTTCAGGAGATGGTGGATTCAAGCCCCACAGTCGGCAGGTCTGAAGATATAATGCCAATTTATATGGTTCGTTATTGGACATTATACATTTTCTAGCTAACTCAATCCTGGTTGCCAGCGTTTCGCCCCGTGTGCTAGGTTGGGCTCATCAGTTGGTACCTAGCACACCTACCAAGATGCTGGTTAGTGTATACCGTGGAGGCCACTGCGTAGGCTACTTGTTGTGGTTTTTTTGTGGTTCCCTCATTTTCATTTTAGGCTAATGCTGTGGCTGTACCTTTATTAAGGCAACAACCACTTATTTTCATTTTGAGTCCTAGCCCTCTTTCCTATCCCATTCTTGCCTTACAACCTGTTTTCATGTGATTTAAGCCAATATATATGTAAAAATCTGGTAATGTTATTTGACTCATTAGCGCCCCTGTACCTTTCCTGGGTTTCCCTAATGCTGTAAGCTTAAGATATACCAAGTTGCAAGCTGAAAATATGTTTAAAATTCCCCCCATCCCCTACTGCTTATTGAAGAAGGAAGACAACATCCAAGCAAAAGGAAGAACACCGGGCTGAGTGGCTCAGACGGCTGAGGCATTGGCCTTCTGACCTCAACTTAGCAGGTTAGGTCCTAGCTCGGTCCGGTGGTATTTGAAGGTACTCAAATACATCAGTCTCATGTCCATAGATTTAGTGGCATGTAAAAGAACTCCTTCAGAACAAAATTCTGCCACCTCGGCGCCTCCGAAAACCGTAAAAGTACTAAGTGGGATGTAAAGCTATCAGCATTATTATTAAAACGAAGGACAGATATGTCCTATGTGGTAAGTCCTTGAACTTATGGAAATTGCAATGTATTATACAATCTAGATTCTTTCTCTCTTTCTCCTCTGCCCTCCCAGTTCCTTTAATAATACAGTTTTAGTAATGTGTACATCAGAATAAAGGCAGGAAATATTTAAAATTACTTTAAACGAGTGAAGGAGAGAATGTATGACTAGCTCAGGTTGGTGGGTTCGAGTCCGGCGGTATTTGAAAGTGCTCAATTATGCCAGTCTAATGTCTAGATCTACCGGTATATAACATTACTCTTGCGGGACGAAATTCTGGCACCTCGGCGTATATGAAAACGATAGAAGTAGATAGTAGAAAGTAGAACTAATATTCAATTCCACAGTGAGCTTGAAAGCTGACCTAATTTCCGTTCACGTAGCTTGGCACATTAGTGCTCCTATATGGTCGAGTCCGGCGGTATTTGAAAGTGCTCAAATACGCCAGTCTCATGTCTAGATCTACCGGTACATGAAATAACTCTTGCGGGAGGAAATTTTGGCAGTAGAACTAATAACATTATCATTTTCAATTCCGCAATGAACTTGAAAGTTGACCTAATTTCCGTTCATGGAGCTTGGCACATTAGTATTCCTATATGTTTCCTGGATAAGGTTGAAGATTTAACCAGCCTGCAGGATGAAAATATGCCCAATAATCTCTCTCCTTACTGTTATTGAAGAGAGAAGGAAATGTTTGCCGCAAAAGAAAGGGAAGTCATTAATTGATGTCTGCAACTATCGAAAATCACACTACAAAGACTTATTAAATAAATTGCATCGTTTAACACGCCCCTCTTTTCAAAAATATGGTTATAGTACGCCTACTGTATATCAGAATGAAGACAGAAATATGTAACATTAATTTGAGTGGGAAAGTGTGTTTATTTCCTTAATTCCTCATTGAGCGTGGAAACCGACTTAATTATGAATATCTTGATTTATTTGATCTTAACTTCTATCATTTACTAGGGTACTGAAACATTCATTATCGGTGCTCACATTGAGGTTAGTTTGTTATGGTTATGTCTGGTGATTTTCATATGTAACCAGGCAGGTTGGCAGCAGTGACCAGCCATTACAAAAAAGAGAAAAGAGGAGAACCGGGCGGCGATATTTACTTTCTAGTATATTGCCTTAGGTGGCGATTACTATACTATGGTACTGACCTACAAACTGCGGAATGCTTAGGCATTCGGTAGTATATCAATTATGGTCGCTTGGTGTCTTATATGTTGGTAAATTCTATGGGGTACTTTGTTTCAGGATTTCCATACTTTATGGTCGGGAACAAAAAGTGTGTGTTGCTCAAGTCGAAGTACCTTTAAACCAAGTATTACAATCAGTGAAGAGATAATTGTAAAGTTACACTATCAATGTGATATAACAAGTGCCGATAGTGTGAATCTGTCAGTTGTGTTGATACACAGAGACAGTGACGGGTATTAATCCATACATATTTTGTAATTAGTGCTCATCGGGCTAACTACGAATGGTAGCTTGGTCCTTGCTTTTGGTTTCTCACTGTATTTGTTGTTGTTCGAAATTGTGTAAATATGGGGTCTATCTTTGGTTGGGTTCTTGCTGCTGGTGTTTTGGGGTTCAAGCTAATTAGATTGGAGTAGTATAATTGGATGGTTCTGGCGCCTCCGCCGCATCCTCCGCCGCCCGCCTCCTCCTCCGCCGCCGCCGCCGCCGCCGCCCGCGGGAAATTTGAATTTTGGCGGGAAATTTGAATTTTGGCGGGAAATTTGAATTTTGGCGGGAGATTTGAATTTGTAAACAAAGCCACGTGCTTTTTGACAGCTGTCATCGACAACAACGCATCGCTAACCTCAGTACTGCCATCTTGACGGGCCTAAACCTCACTAGTGCCAACTTAACCTAACTAGCATGAGGTAAACAAAGCCACGTGTTTTTTGACAGCCACGTGCTTTTTGACAGACAACAACGCATCGCTAACCTCAGTACTGCCATCTTGACGGGCCTAAACCTCAGTAGTGCCAACTTAACCTCACTAGCGCGAGGTAAACAAAGCCACGTGCTTTTTGACAGCCACGTGCTTTTTGACAGATTTGTAAACAAAGCCACGTGCTTTTGGACATCTGTCATCGACAACAACGCATCGCAAACCTCAGTACTGCCATCTTGACGGGTCTAAACCTCAGTAGTGCCAACTTAACCTAACTAGTGCGAGCTAAACAAATCCACGTGCTTTTTGACAGATTTGTAAACAAAGCCACGTGCTTTTTGACAGACAACAACGCATCGCTAACCTCAGTACTGCCATCTTGACGGGTGTAAACCTCAGTAGTACCAACTTAACCTAACTAGCGCGAGATAAACAAAGCCACGTGCTTTTTGACAGCCACGTGCTTTTTTGACAGCTGTCATCCGCCATCTTTCAACTACAGAGCACCGTGCTGCCCTCTTTCGTTACCTGTCATCGGCAGTGCTGCCATCTTGACGGACCTAAACCTTAGTGCTACCAACTTAACCTCACTAGCTCGAGATAAACAAATCCACGTGCTTTTTGACAGCCACGTGCTTTTTTGATAGCTGTCATCCGCCATCTTTAATCTATAGAGCACAGTGCTGCCCTCTTTAGCTACTTACCTTTGAAATGTGGTGGCGGATAATTTGAAAAATGCTTTTCGACAAGCAGCCATCTTTAATCCAGAGAGAACAGTGCTGCCCTCTATGTGGTGGCGGCAAATTGAAAAATTCCACGTGCTCTTGTTTGAAAACAAACTCACGTGCTTTTTTGACAGCTGTCATCTGCCATCTTTGAGCACAGTGCTGCCCTCTTTAGTTTGAAATGTGGTGGTGGTAAATTCCACGTGCTCTTGTTTGGAAACAAAGCCATGTGCTTTTTTGACAGCTGTCATCCGCCATCTTTAATCAACAGAGCAATGTGCTACTATCATGCGGGCAATTTCATCACCTGTTATCCGCCATCTTTAATCCACAGAACACCGTGCTGCCCTCTTTATGGCTACTACCTTAAGCACGTAGTAGCGGGCAATTTGAAAAGTTCTGTTAGCTATCATCCGCCATCTTTAATCAAGAGAGCACCGTGCTGCCATCTTTAGCTAGATACCTTTGAAATGTGGTGGCGGATAATTTAAAAAGAAAAATTCTACAGCAGCCCTCTCTCGACGCTAATTGCGTAAGATGGCGGCTATACATGACTCCTTAAGGGTGCTTACGCAAGATGGCTGCTATACACAGGTTCTTATGAGACGCCCTTGGGATGCTTGCGCAAGGTGGCAGTTATACATGGCTCCTTATGAGATACCCTAGGGATGCTTGCGCAAGATAGCGGCTGCTCTTATGGGACGGCTTAAGGGTCCATGGCTAGAGACTCCCTAAGGATGCTTGCGCAAGATGGCGGACACAAGATGGCGGCTATACATAACTCCTTATGAGACGCTTTAAGGGTGCTTGCGCAAGATGGTTGCTACTCTTAGCTTAGAGGCTAACGTGTCGTGATAGTTCGATTCATTAAATTTAGGGCTTAAATGCAAAATGTTAAATATATCGAAAACGGTGCACCGTAGAGCAAAACGGACAAAATTTGTCTGCCTAATACCGCGGTTCGCAGTATGAGGAACAAGAAAATCATAGTCTAATGATGGGATCAACGGTTCGGTTCCTACTTAGGCCCTTTGGCATTTGCTCTGTTTTAGCTTGTATTGAAGCGAGTCTTCGTAACATGATCAGGTCTAGCTATGGTAGAGAGTATAACGTACCGTGCAGGTTCGATTCATTAAATTTGGAGGCTTAAATGCAAAATGTTAAATATCTCAAAAACGATGCATCGTAGAGCAAAACGGACAAAATTTTTCCGCCTAATACGTAGGTTCGTAGTATCAGGAACAAGAAAAAACATAGTCTAATGATGAGATCAACGGTTCGATTCCTACTTAAGCCCTTTGGCATTCGCAGCTATCTATTTCTTCAAGATGGTGGCTGCTCTTATGAGAAACAAGATGCCTTGAGACGTCCTAGGGATGCTTACGCAAGATGGCAGACACAAAATGGTGACTATACATAGCTCCTTATGAGACGGCCTAGGGGTGCTCGCACAAGATGGCGGCTACTCTTATGAAGAAAGCTAGCTTAGAGGCTACTGCGCAAGATAACAGCTGCTGTTATGCATGTGGTGGAGGGCAATTTGAAATTCTATGTGCTTAATCAACAGAGCACCCTGCCGCCCTCCTTAGCTGAAATGTGGTGGTGGATAATTTGAAAAATTCTTTTGACAGCTATCATCTTTAAAAACAATGGCGACTATACATAGGCTGTTAAGGCCTTATCATTCTCCTCCTCCTCCTCCTCCTCCTCCCCCTCCTCCACCTCCTTCTCTACCTCCTCCTCCGCCTCTTATGTCAAGGCATAGCTTTATATCGAACAAGTTTAAACCTGCATCGCGAAGGCAAGCGCGTGCAGCGATAACATTATTGTGCATGTTTTAGAACCCTAATACTGCTCTTAACGACGTCGAGCTAAGGATTGATTACGTGACCGTGACGTCACGACCACGTGCTCTTGTTTGGTAAACATAGCCACGTGCTTTTTTGACAGCTGTCTTCTTGACGAACCCTAACCTCACTTTGAAGGACAATAGAGCGTCGCTAACCTCACTGCTGCCATCTTTACGGCGGTAAACCTCAAGGCTGCCACCTTATGCATGTTATAGCGCGGAATTTAAAATCCAACAACAGAACATTGTTAACCTCACTCTTGCCATCTTTACGGCGGTAAACCTCAAGGCTGCCACCTTATGCATGTTGTAGCGCGGAATTTAAAATCCAACAACAGAACATTGCTAAACTCTCTGCTATCATCTTGAAAAGTTCAGTTTTCCAAACACTAGTTCGAAAAACGTAACTCATCGCACCTCGGGGATTTTATTACGTAAGACGTAACCCCTAGGTTGTTCTGAACATGAAACCATTTACAAATAAAGATTAATTTTCTACAAAGTACAAGCGTTCTTGCTGATAGCGATCGACGAGGTTGTTGCACCTTTAGCCCTTTAGCACTTTAGCCCATTAGCCCTTTAGCCCTTTAGCCCATTAGCCCTTTAGCCCATTAGCCCTTTAGCCAAGGAATGTGCGGTAAGGAGGAGGAAGAGTCCTTTCATCCTTTTTGCTCTTCTGACAAGATGTAACCCCTGGGTTCCATACCCTATCACGATTTTTTTCAGCTATGTTTATGCGATAACTTGTTCGACTGATTTTTACACACAAGACGAATGATGGAAGGTAAATAATTTGAAGTTATACTTTGGCCACATCGTTTACCGAGCGAGTTAGCTGCGCAAATCTTCAAAATTGTACTTTTGCTCTGAACACATCAAACAATGTTCTGATCATATCTTGAGGTTAACAACATCGATTACAGTGTTCGATTCTAGTCTTGTTATGTTTCATTCTGATCTTCTTAGAACAAGGGTACCCCCTAACATGTTCTAAATACATGTTGTATTGAGTACAGTGTTCGATTCTAGTCTTGATCACTTATTTCGTGTTCTGAACACATCGATCAATGTTCTGATCACATGTTGTATCGAGTACAGTGTTCGATTCTTGTCATGATCACTTATTTTGTGTTCTGAACACATCAATCAATGTTCTGATCACATGTTGAAGTTAACAACATCGATTACAGTGTTCTGTTCTAGTCTTGTTATGTTTCAATCTGATCTTCTTAGAACAAGCGTATCCCCTGACATATTCTAAACACATGATGTATTGAGTACATTGTTCGATTCTAGTCTTGATCACTTATTTTGTTTTCTGAACGCATCAATCAATGTTCTGATCACATGTCGTATCGAGTACAGCGTTTGATTCTACTCTTCTTATGTTTCGAAAGTCTAAACATGCACAATAATGTTATCGCTGCACGCGCTTGCCTTCGCGATGCAGGTTTAAACTTGTTCGATATAAAGCTATGCCTTGACATAAGAGGCGGAGGAGGAGGTAGAGAAGGAGGTGGAGGAGGGGGAGGAGGAGGAGGAGGAGGAGGAGAATGATAAGGCCTTAACAGCCTATGTATAGTCGCCATTGTTTTTAAAGATGATAGCTGTCAAAAGAATTTTTCAAATTATCCACCACCACATTTCAGCTAAGGAGGGCGGCAGGGTGCTCTGTTGATTAAGCACATAGAATTTCAAATTGCCCTCCACCACATGCATAACAGCAGCTGTTATCTTGCGCAGTAGCCTCTAAGCTAGCTTTCTTCATAAGAGTAGCCGCCATCTTGTGCGAGCACCCCTAGGCCGTCTCATAAGGAGCTATGTATAGTCACCATTTTGTGTCTGCCATCTTGCGTAAGCATCCCTAGGACGTCTCAAGGCATCTTGTTTCTCATAAGAGCAGCCACCATCTTGAAGAAATAGATAGCTGCGAATGCCAAAGGGCTTAAGTAGGAATCGAACCGTTGATCTCATCATTAGACTATGTTTTTTCTTGTTCCTGATACTACGAACCTACGTATTAGGCGGAAAAATTTTGTCCGTTTTGCTCTACGATGCATCGTTTTTGAGATATTTAACATTTTGCATTTAAGCCTCCAAATTTAATGAATCGAACCTGCACGGTACGTTATACTCTCTACCATAGCTAGACCTGATCATGTTACGAAGACTCGCTTCAATACAAGCTAAAACAGAGCAAATGCCAAAGGGCCTAAGTAGGAACCGAACCGTTGATCCCATCATTAGACTATGATTTTCTTGTTCCTCATACTGCGAACCGAGGTATTAGGCAGACAAATTTTGTCCGTTTTGCTCTACGGTGCACCGTTTTCGATATATTTAACATTTTGCATTTAAGCCCTAAATTTAATGAATCGAACTATCACGACACGTTAGCCTCTAAGCTAAGAGTAGCAACCATCTTGCGCAAGCACCCTTAAAGCGTCTCATAAGGAGTTATGTATAGCCGCTGTGTCCGCCATCTTGCGCAAGCATCCTTAGGGAGTCTCTAGCCATGGACCCTTAAGCCGTCCCATAAGAGCAGCCGCTATCTTGCGCAAGCATCCCTAGGGTATCTCATAAGGAGCCATGTATAACTGCCACCTTGCGCAAGCATCCCAAGGGCGTCTCATAAGAACCTGTGTATAGCAGCCATCTTGCGTAAGCACCCTTAAGGAGTCATGTATAGCCGCCATCTTACGCAATTAGCGTCGAGAGAGGGCTGCTGTAGAATTTTTCTTTTTAAATTATCCGCCACCACATTTCAAAGGTATCTAGCTAAAGATGGCAGCACGGTGCTCTCTTGATTAAAGATGGCGGATGATAGCTAACAGAACTTTTCAAATTGCCCGCTACTACGTGCTTAAGGTAGTAGCCATAAAGAGGGCAGCACGGTGTTCTGTGGATTAAAGATGGCGGATAACAGGTGATGAAATTGCCCGCATGATAGTAGCACATTGCTCTGTTGATTAAAGATGGCGGATGACAGCTGTCAAAAAAGCACATGGCTTTGTTTCCAAACAAGAGCACGTGGAATTTACCACCACCACATTTCAAACTAAAGAGGGCAGCACTGTGCTCAAAGATGGCAGATGACAGCTGTCAAAAAAGCACGTGAGTTTGTTTTCAAACAAGAGCACGTGGAATTTTTCAATTTGCCGCCACCACATAGAGGGCAGCACTGTTCTCTCTGGATTAAAGATGGCTGCTTGTCGAAAAGCATTTTTCAAATTATCCGCCACCACATTTCAAAGGTAAGTAGCTAAAGAGGGCAGCACTGTGCTCTATAGATTAAAGATGGCGGATGACAGCTATCAAAAAAGCACGTGGCTGTCAAAAAGCACGTGGATTTGTTTATCTCGAGCTAGTGAGGTTAAGTTGGTAGCACTAAGGTTTAGGTCCGTCAAGATGGCAGCACTGCCGATGACAGGTAACGAAAGAGGGCAGCACGGTGCTCTGTAGTTGAAAGATGGCGGATGACAGCTGTCAAAAAAGCACGTGGCTGTCAAAAAGCACGTGGCTTTGTTTATCTCGCGCTAGTTAGGTTAAGTTGGTACTACTGAGGTTTACACCCGTCAAGATGGCAGTACTGAGGTTAGCGATGCGTTGTTGTCTGTCAAAAAGCACGTGGCTTTGTTTACAAATCTGTCAAAAAGCACGTGGATTTGTTTAGCTCGCACTAGTTAGGTTAAGTTGGCACTACTGAGGTTTAGACCCGTCAAGATGGCAGTACTGAGGTTTGCGATGCGTTGTTGTCGATGACAGCTGTCCAAAAGCACGTGGCTTTGTTTACAAATCTGTCAAAAAGCACGTGGCTGTCAAAAAGCACGTGGCTTTGTTTACCTCGCGCTAGTGAGGTTAAGTTGGCACTACTGAGGTTTAGGCCCGTCAAGATGGCAGTACTGAGGTTAGCGATGCGTTGTTGTCTGTCAAAAAGCACGTGGCTGTCAAAAAACACGTGGCTTTGTTTACCTCATGCTAGTTAGGTTAAGTTGGCACTAGTGAGGTTTAGGCCCGTCAAGATGGCAGTACTGAGGTTAGCGATGCGTTGTTGTCGATGACAGCTGTCAAAAAGCACGTGGCTTTGTTTACAAATTCAAATCTCCCGCCAAAATTCAAATTTCCCGCCAAAATTCAAATTTCCCGCGGGCGGCGGCGGAGGAGGCGGGCGGCGGAGGATGCGGCGGAGGCACCAGAACCATCCAATTATACTACTGATTGGCATTTCGTTGTCATTTAAGGTGAAGTTTATGTTTTTCAATATCTGTTTGAATTTTTATGGATTGAATTCAAATGGTCTCTATTAACTTTGATGATAGTCGTATCTGGAAAGAATAATTAATTTTTTTTCTATATTCGTTTATGTGCATAATAACAGTTACATTCGCTTTGCCTGTGTTAACAAATTATTATTATCTTTAATTTCTTGTTTTATGTTGTTAAATATTTGGGCGATATGTAAAGATATATTTGGATATTGGTTTTTGAAAAGTTCTGGAAGATTTTTCTTTACATCATATATTATTCCATATTGATCTTCATAAATATATCGATATTTTGTTATAATTGACCAGAAAATTGAAATTAGTTACACAAATTTAGGTCAATTAAATGACGTATAGTCTCGTATAAAAGTTGCATTGGAAGCCAAAAAATATAAACCCAGTTTTCTGGTTCTTAGAGTGATAAGAATAAATGAATATCTATCATATATAATCTACAGGAAAAGGCGTCCTAATGAAGAATTTAGAAAAAAATACGTATAAATAGAACGAAAGCAAATCCCTACATTTAATATAAATGAAATAACAGAAAAAATAAACATATGCTTTAAAAAATTCAAAAATAGCTCCAAGAAATTACAAATTTAAAAAATGGCCCAAACGACGAGACGAAATGTACACCAATCGTCTGTTCCCCGGCCGCAATAATACATCTCCCATTCCCTCCGCTCCTCCTTCCATGCCTTCAACCAATCAGCTGTTCAATGCAATCAGTCAGTCAGTAGCAACAAAAGGCGACAACGCATTCTAAAGACACCTGCGGAGGTGTGAGTATTTAACATTCTCTAGCATCGCCACACAGAAACAAGACAGTTTTTCACACTAAAAATAAATTAAAACTTCTCTTTCTTTCTAGACTCATAATAGCAAAATTAAGAAGAAGCCACATTGGCAGACTCAAGAGCATCCAATCGTATTGAATTCCAATTACAGTTTCTCCAGATAGGTTAAAACCCTTGCATTGTCAACATCTAAAACGCTACTAGATAGCTTATTGAAGATTTTAAAATACAACTCACTGATATAAGACAATAAATTACCACAATAATATATTAATGGGATAATATAAAATTTAACCACAAGAAGAAGAAAGTAACATAGACTCATGCAATTATTTTTAGAAATTTAAAAATAATTTCCACATTTTTAAAACTTGCCTAATGTCGGTTTTGATATATAATTTTTCCCAGCTGACGATGTCCCGTAAAGAGGGACGAAATATATACTAGACCAATAATAAGCGTCTTATATTGGTAGGCAAAATATAATAAATGTATTTAAAGCCGGGAAGTGCTTATATTTTAATTTAGTTGCAGTCCAGTCGGTATATTGATATGTTAGGTCATTTAAACACCGCGAAATGAGTAGTGGTTCTAGAACACTACCCTGAAATACGCCAACTTCTGTTTGTTGCCAGAGTGATACTTTCGTATCTGCTGACACGCACTGCTTCCGCTCAATTAAATACGTGTGCAGCCAAGTCAATGTAGCTGACGAAAATATCTGTGCTTGTAGCTTAGCTAAAAATAATTTCCTGTCCGCACAGTCAAATGCTTTATTTACGTCTAAAAGTACAGGGATAGTCATTTGTCCGTTGTCCATTTCTACTTTAATGAAATTTGTAACTTATAGTAGTGGTGTGGTACTTCTGTGGTTACATCTAAATCCTGATGAGTATTTATCTACTAAATTGTGTTTGTATTGTAATTTGTTATCTGGTTGTGAACAACTTTTCTAATGTTTTCCTATGAGAAGGAAGTATTCAAACCGATCGGAAGTTCTCGGGTTTTGTTGGATTATCGATTTTATCGTATCGGTAGTATTATGGCACTTTTCCATATATTGGGAAAGATTACTGCATGAGCGCGGTATTTATTATGTGTGTAATTGTTGGGAGAGGAATTTCACAAATTTGATAAATTTATTCCGTCACATCCAGTAGCTTCTCTCTTTATTTCATGAATTGTTCTTCTGCCGTCATCAAGAGATACATGCGGAAAATACATTTATTCTCCATCGTGTTTCCTGTTCACATGTAGTCTGTCGATTGTTTCCTTTTTATGCCGTTCGTCTCTATGTGAATTTTGTGAGCAGGCATATTTACTTAATTGGACTAATGGCAAGACATTGTTGTTTCCGTCGGTTTTAATTTTTGCCAGGGCCGATGACCTTTGATGTTAGGCCCCTTAAAACAACAAGCAAGCAATTTTTGTCAAAGCGATGTTCCGAAGAATTTTCCAAACGTTTGCTGAATTGTTATTTTTTAAGGTGTCATGTGCATGGCGTATCTTAGCATTCCTGATGGTCTGACATGTTGTGTTGCGCAATTTTCTGTACTTTTCGAAATTTTCTGCGTTGAATTTTGATATAATATTTGTAAGCTGCATTTCTTTCCTCCATTTTTGACCGTATGTCTTGCGTCAGCCAAGGAGATGGTCTTAGTTTTTCTCGTGCTGTCCATATGGGGGCATTTTTGTCACACAGTCCTAAAAGTAGTTCCTTAAGAAGTGTTATTATGATGTTAACGTCATGTATGAGCTGTACGTTGTGCCAAGGCGTTTTCAGTGCGTCCTCAGTGAACGCCTCTTCGTTTAGTGTTTTGAAGTCTCGATAGGCAATTCATTTAGTTTCATATTTGGGGCATTTCAGTGAGTATGTTGCGTAAATAAAGTAATGTTGGGAAAGTCTGGGAGATTTCTATTGTTCATGAGTCTGCATTCCATCAGTATCCTTTGAGAAGATTAGATCCAGTTGTGTATGCGGAGTATCTATGAGGTGTGTAGGACCTAGGGGAAGGATCGTCATATTGCATGAGGTAAGCATGCTTTTCAGTCGTGTAGATTTGGTAGAGTCACATTTTATCATGTCAGTATTAAAGTCACCCAATTAACTCACAGCCATACCTGGATGATGGGTCCTGCAGCGATTCCTCCAGGTCTGCAAAATATCTCTTCTTCGGTGCACGTTACAGAACACCCAGTAAACACTTAACACTGTGAATTTGTAATTTGGTAGATAGAAAATCTGGTTCATTGTGAAATTCGCCTGGTGATTTGCGCATTTCTCTTAACTTAATATCGTAGCTCAGATTTATAACTAAGCCTCCCCCTCCTTTTCCCACTCTATCGTTTCTTATCAGCGTGTAACCCACCATACGGACCAGAGAAAGCGGGGTACTGGGTTTTGACCACGACTCGGATATTAATATGGCATAGAAGTTGTTGTTTGAGAATATGTCCAAGAATTCAGTGGAATGGAAAAGAAAGCTCTGTGTGTTAATGTGCCCAGATGTCACCTCGTTTTACAAAAAAAGCGCCGTCCTTCGACCATATATATTTCACGCCGTACTTCGAAATGGCCTGCTGGAGAAGCTGTAGTCTCAGGGAAGTGAGATAATCTCGGATAGCTTTGTTTGTGCCCTTCATTCTTTCTTATTTGTGAACATCGTGCTTGCAAGTGCGTCGGACGTGCTAGTAGTAGTGTGTTGAAGCAGTTTCAAGTCCCGTTGTATTGGTCGTGTTCGGACATTTGCAGACAGTTATTTTGTTATCAATTCCAGACATGGTGCTTCTGCATATTGGCAACGATAACTAGACAAATCAACATGACAGCAATAGAGCGTAAAAAGACAATTGTGATTAGTTTCATTGATCGCAATATTCCCCGACCTGCACCGTATGAAGTGCACGACTGGATATTTGACAACCTGAAACTTGAGGAAAATGACATCGAAATGCTACAGCTCAACGGCATATCTAGACAAATCTTCGTTAAATGCAAGATCTCTGAAACATCGGACCGATTAATCCAAGATTATTCAGGTGGGCACACCTTTATTCACAGTAATGGTTTCCGAAGTACAGTGACTGTAGACTCTGCCGGCCTACGCAACAAATTGGTTAGGAACATCAACTTACCGATAGCAGAGCTACACTACTGATCTGCATTTAGGGCAGTCGCCCAGGTGACACATTCCTTATCTGTTGTTTTCCTAGCCTTTTCTTAAATGACTGCAAAGAAATTGGAAACTTATTGAACATCCCTAAATCCCCTTCCTATAAACGAATATTTGCCCCAATTTGTCCTCTTGAATTCCAACTTTATCTTCATATTGTGATCTTTCATACTTTTAAAGACACCATCCAAATTTATTCGTCTACTGTACTGATGTCCTCCCACGCCATCTCTCCACTGACAGCTGGGAACATACCACTTAGTCGAGCAGCTCGTCCCCTTTCCCCAAGTCTTCCCAGCCTAAACTTTGCAACATTTTTGTAACGCTACTCTTTTGTCGGAAATCGCCCAGAACAAACCGAGCTGCTTTTCTTTGGATTTTTTCAGTTCCTGAATCAAGTAATCCTGGTGAGGGTCCCATACACTGGAACCATACTCTAGTTGGGGTCTCACCAGAGACAAATATGCTCTCTCCTTTACATCCTTACTACAACGCCTAAATACTCTCATAACCATGTGCGGAGATCTGTACCCTTTTTTTACAGTCATATTTATGTGATTACTTCAACGAAGATCTTTCCTTATATTAATACCTAGGTATTTACAATGATCCCCAAAGGGAACAATCACCCCATCAACGCAATAATTAAAACTGAGAGGACTTTTCCTATTTCTGAAACTCACAACCTAATTTTTATCCCCGTTTATCATCATACCATTGCTTACTGTCCATCTCACAACATTATCGAGGTCATTTTGCAGTTGCTCACAATCTTGAAACTTATTTAGTAGTCTGTACAGAATAACATCATCTGCGAAAAGCATTATCTCTGATTCCACTTCTTTACACATATCATTGATAAATATAAGAAAACATAAATGTCCAATAATACTGCCTTGAGGAAGTCCCCTCTTAATTTTTACAGGGACAGATAAAGCTCCACCTACTCTAATTCTCTGAGTTCTATTTTCTAGGCAAATACGGTACAGTTCTTTCCATTAATGATGAGACCCGGGGCTCAAGATTTCGATATCAAGTAAACAATGGTGTTCGAGCAGTTAAAATCATGTTAAAACTGCATATCCCTTCCTATATTGATATCGGTGGTTTCCGAGCTTTAATTAGCTGCGAAACAGGTCATCTGCGAGGACAATACCCCAAAATAAAACATCCAGTTCAAACGCTGTCCGAAGTCGATGCCACGACCTGGGCAACACTAGCGAGTGGCAGACTCCTGACCAAAAGAGTTCCGTTATCAGCTGCCCAACTCACACTAGCGGACAATATCAACAACACACACTGTTGAGCACAGTGCCTGAGTTCACACCACCAGAAAATGAGGATCCACAGAACTCCAAACAAGTTCCACTACAACCCCTTATGGATATTGATAAAAACATTGAGGCATTTATGTTAGATATGACAAGTGCAGACAAGATAACTGTTCACTTGAACCTGTACTTAACATCAGTTGGTGAGTCTACGGAACAAGATCCTTCTCCCCCGGCGTTAGATGTCCCAGAACAACAACAACAACAACAACAACAACCCATGAACTTGAATCCATAAGCGACCAACAACATCTAGGTGAAGACTAAGAACCAATGATAGCTGATCCAGCGGAACACCCTTCTACTCCAGATGCTCTAGCGCAGCAACAGATGTTGGATAATGGTCCAGGTCAACTACAAACACTTTCCTTACCAACCAACTCACATGATAATACGGAATAGGATGTCCGAATAATCAAATCGTCGGGCACCAGTTCGAGAGATCCCAGATTAAAACGCCCGGTTGACGACTTTAGTAATAAGCGAGGACCGAACATTCTTAAAAATTTGAAGACAAATTTCGAGGCCAGATCAGTAAGATGTGGGTTGCTAAAGTATTTCTTCTTTTGTTTATAATACTCCTTCGCACTTACGCCACCCCTAGTATGACTTGGACCATTGTATGATTACATTGCCAACCCCGGGGAGGAGTCCAGAGGTACCGCTTTACTCTTTAGAGCAAATATACCCATCAAGTTAACCGAATGTGTTCCCAGTGGAAGGATTGCATCTATACTAACAGAAGACAACACACTTGACGTGAACATTTACTTCCACTCAGGGACACACAGAAGACATGGAAGGGAGGAATTTGTTACCACACAGCTACCATACAATTTGCGACACAACTGTCACAGACTATTAATTGGAGGTGATTATATTTGCGAGTTGCATTCCAAATATAAAAAAGGTCACTTCAGTTCGTCGCCAGCGCTTGAACGACTTTATACAGCTCTCCTACTTCGTGATGTTTGGGAATCCAAATAGGGCCCGTTTGTTCAGTTTACATACTTCCAAAGATAAGCGCCATCCTGTCTTGATAGATTCTATGTCAATAAAGACACTATTCCCAGTGTTAATGACATAAGACTTAACATCGTACCTTTCAGTAACCATCATACCGTTTCCTGAAAATGCGATCTGATGATTCCTTACCCAGGATAGGGAGGTGATACTGGAAATTAAACGACTCCCTGCTAAATAAGGAGGAAATCAAAGAAGAATTTAATCAAAAGTGGACAGACTTACTTAACCGACTAGAAAGGCAGATGCCCCCCAACATATCAACATGATTGTACAGAATGAAGCCTGCTATTCAATCTTTTTTAAACGACATGGGTTGGAAATGGCAAATAACAGAAGACAAACCCTACATTCCTACTATGTAGTCCTCAACGATCTCTTGATTCGACATAAGCAGGCTTTGATATCTCTAACCGATTAGTAGCCCTCAAACGTCGAATAACATCTATCCAGGGCCACATTCTTCAACGTTCCCTTGTGCGGTCCTGCCCTTCTAGCCTCCTGGCGGAAGAGGAATCTCAACTTTACCATATACCCATGGAGAAAAGAAAGGCTCAGGGGAAATTTGTACAAACACTACACTCGGAATATGGTAGACATTTCAATGGTACACAAGAATGCCTAGAGGAAGCAGAGATGTACTTCAAAGAAACATTTAAAGATAACGGGAACTCCGTAGCCGAGCAACGAAAAATTCTATCACTTGTAGAGCAGCACTTGGGTGAGGAAGAAAAACAGCATCTTACCCGTCCCATAACTGAAAAGGAAGTATTTGAGGCAATACATGCAGCTAGTTAAAAGTCCGCACCAGGCCCCGATGGTCTTAGTTATCCTTTTTCCAAGACATACTGGTCTATTATCAAAAATACTTTTGTGGAGCTAATCAATGTACTTCTCGAAGACCTGCCTGATTGTACCGGGTTCGTTTATTGTATAATAATAATCATCCCCAGGGTTAAAATGCCCAAAACAATGTCATACTTCCGTCCAATAACATTGCTGAATACTGATTATAAGTTATTTATGAAAATTCTTGCATGTCGTATAACGCCTTTCATGGGAAGAGCCATCAAACGAGGTCAAACGTGTGGTATTTCAACTAGAAAAATAACACGCAATCTTCAAGGCATTAGGAACACGGTGCTATTTTATGCAAGGAATACAGGTATGGCTGGTTCCATTTTAACTCTGGATTTTCAGAAAACATTCGATCGAGTTCGTCACGGTTACTTGCTGTGAGTCATGAGAAATATGGATTTCCCCGACACTCGCAGTAACATTATACATAATTATTATCAATCCGCCCACTCTAGAACTTTACTGAATGGATTATTCTCTCGTCCGATTCCTATTCAAACGTCAGTATGACAAGGTTACCCCTTGTCTATGATCTTATATTCCTTGAGCATAGAACCATTCGTAAGTGCTGTTCATCACGTCCTTAAATCAATACCTATTCTAAATAATCTGTTTACCATTAGAGCTTACGCAGATGACGTCATTATTCATCTTCGGACCCCTGCAGTCGCTCAACAGCTAACAGGAATAATATCTACGTACGAAATGGCCTCCAACGCCCTTGTAAGTTATCAGAAATTGGAACTTCTTCCTCTTTGTAGATGGTCGAAGGCAGCAATGTTAGCCGACGTACCAAACAAAGAGCGTGTTAAAATCCTAGGGATCACCTTTACCCGAAACATTGAAGAAATCGTCGATTTAAACTGGAACAATATTACTCAAAAGGTGCGCTCGACCCTATCGATACACCTCAGCAGGAGCCTCACCATAATACAAAAAGTATGGCATACCAACTTGGTTGCACTCTCAAAACTGTGGTACACTGCACAAATTTTACCAATGTCAGAAATAATTGCCGAATGGATAGAACTTTGTGTCGGATATTACGGAGGCGATATCCTTTTCGTATAGCCAGGCCACAACTGAAGAAACCCATTGACCAAGGGGTATTAAGTCTCGTAGCAGTCTCCGAAAAATTCAAAGCTCTTCTGATAAGAGAAATGGTGCAGTATTCGTCTTCCGACCAAGATAGAGCACTCCAGTTTTCCCCTTGTGGAAGATAATAAATATCTTCGCTCGTCTTGTTTTAAAACGTTTCTGCAGGCTTTGCACAGCTTGCAACTTCCTAACCACAATATAGTCACTGTTAAACTAATTTATAATCAATTGTTACAGAAACATGTTCATCTTACACACATTATGGTCAAATACCCCAATTTATTGGACTAATATTTGGACAACTTTCCAAATGACTTGCATCCCCTTAGAATGGAAAGTAGCTGGCTGTAAGGTTATAAACGAGTTACTTCCGACAGAAGAAAAGACATTCCACCACAGGATGACCCAATGTAAAGAAATGTTCGGTAATTGGCACTCAGTTTCATAGACTGACTAGTTGTGGAGCCGTCAAGGACATTTGGCAGTGGCTCAGAGTAGCGTTCAAGAGGCTGACGGGAACTAGAAACCCAAACGACGTGTATCGTGCAATATTGACTTTGGATATTAGCAGACGTGATGATAGACATTCTCTGACTCGGCTTAGTATGAGGTATTTGTTTTACACTCTAACCAATGAAAAGGTATCCCTGATTTCCTTCAGAAGCTATTTAAAAGAATGCCAACGGGAAACAGAAAGATGTGGTGGTCCCACCGCCATTTTACTCATAAAAGAAATCCAAAGTATACCGTGATATTTTCAGGTTTGTTGTCTCAGCCGTGTCCAGATTTTCGAACGATATCTCGCATGTGTTATAGTTTCTTTGTTTAATCCACGTCACAAAGGTGCTGGAAAGCGGTGCGAGTGCCAGAGACGCGCAGTGTTAAGTGAAGATCGAGGCTAACGACAAGTAGCATTGCATAGACTGTATTCGTTTGTGAAATGCATGCATTATGTTGAGTAATGTATTTTGATGTAAGTGCATAGGCGTAAGAGGATAAGCACAGGACACTTCGGTGCAAGAAAAGTGCTAAAGATGATAGATAACGATAACACGTTTAATTTTCAATACATCATATCCCTTGTTAAGTGCTTATGTATATATTGTACATTCATGTGTAAGTGTATAATAAAAAATTAAAATAAGAAACTTTGCTTTCTTCTTCCGATAGGACTATAACTTCAATATTATCAGTCTCACAAGACCACTTTCCCTTTTTCTACCCTGTGTGACCTATCAGTGTCTTCTAGACTGAGAGCGATCCCCAGTTTCCTCGGCGATATTAAAAATAATGTCGTCCGTGTTCTCGTGCGGAGACTCGGTTACACCGAACACTCTCAAGCGTCTCGTGTTCTGTTCCTAATCGCCGGGCTTTTCATGTAACTGGGACTCTCGTCATTTTATGACTTTGTTCCTATCTTCGAGAGCATACCGCAAGTCTTCCTCCGTATTGAAATCTATAGACTCCAACAATTGATCCACTACTACCGTTGTCATTTGCACCTGTATCAGGTTAGCAAACGTGCTGAAGACAACCTTGCTACACAGCGCCTCTTGGACGACTTGCTTGCAGTGCTCTCTACCTACTTACAGAAGACAGGAGTGTTCAGTCACCAATACGTAAAAATAGTAGAAGATAAGGATAATATCTAGGTAGATGAGGTTACAAATAAGGCGATGTACTGAAATTGATTACAATAAAGCTATTTACATAATGATACAAAAGTTGAAAGTTAGAAAACAGCTGTGATAGATAATATTTCTGACGAAGTACTAAAGAAATATAATGCCCTATTTGAAATATTTATTTGATCATGGTTTGCTTGAAGGAGCTATGCATAATGAAAGGAAAGTTGCTACAGTAGCCCCGGTGCATAAGGAAAAGTGTGATAAACATTAAGTAAAATAATTACAGGCCAGTTAGCTTGACATGTGTTGCAGGTAATTTCTGGGAATGCTTTCTGTCTATTTTAGACATGATTGCAAAATTACTAACTGCTTTGATAGAAGGCATTTAGAGTTTTGGAAAGGTTATTCCAGTGGGAATCAACTCGTACGATTCCAGCAAGGTATAGCAGGTACAAATGGCCAAGTGGACTGTACTGCTATTGACCTATCCACGGCTTTTGATCAAGTGGATCATAGGAGACTGCTGACGAAAATAAGGGCTATCGAAAAAACTAAATAGTGGTTAAATCGTTGGCTAAATTTCTACAGAACAGAGAATTAGTGTAGTTAAAGCGTTTATGATCCTGGAATGATTAAGAGGGTGGTATCCCACAGTGCTGTATTGCTCAATATTCGCGTTTCCTTACAAGTATAAATGATATGAGTAAAGAACTGGAATCACCGCTAAGGCATTTTTGCACATATTATTCTTCTATATAGAACAGTCAGTAACTAACAGAACTGTGGCTACTACAAAAAGATATTGACAATATTGTGAGAGAGACAAGAGCATGGTGGTGTACGTGTTGAAATGTCACGTTGAAGTCTTTTAACTTTTAATTACTGTGTTGATGGGGTGAAAGTAACTCACCGAGATCACTGTTTTTTTACAATTTGCTTTATGTCGCAACAACACAGATAGGTCTTATGGCGACGATTGGAGACGAAGGGCCTAGGAGTGGGAAGGAAGCGCCCGTGGCCTTAATTAATGTACAGCCCCATCATTTGTCTATTGTGACATTTGGAATCTACGGAAAACCATATTCAGGCCTGCCGACAGTGGGGATCGAACCCACTATCTCCCGGATGCAAGCTCACTTCTGCGCGCCCCTAACCGCACGGCCAACTCGCCCACTGGGGATCACTGTAAGTGCTTATGTGTTAATATGAGGAAAGATCTTCATTGATGTACCGTAGTCATATTAGCGAGGTTGTACATAAAGGTTACAAATCTCTGTGTATGGTTATGAGGATCCTTAGGGGTTGTTGAAAGGACGTAAAGGACAGGGCTTATGCGCTTCTGGTAAGACCCAAATTAGATTTGGTTCCAGTGTATAGGACAACACCGTAATTACTTGATACGTGAACTGGAAAACGATCAAAAGGAATTCAGCACGATTTGTTCTGCCTGATTATCAACATAGTGTAGTGTTACGAAAATGTTGTAAGTTTTGGGTCGGAAAGACTTGGGAGTAAGGAGACAAGCTGCTTGACTAAGCAGGATATTCTTGGCTGTCGGTGGAGAAACGGCGTTGAATGACGTTGATGGACCAATAAACTTGAGTTGAACTTCTAAAAGTATGACGGATTGTAATATGAAGATAAAGTTGGAAATTATGGAGACACTGGAGCAATATTCACTTATAGGAAGAGGAATTGGAGAAAGGCATGATTTATCAAGGGGAATGGTCGATGACGTTTCCAAAATTTTTGAGAAACATGTAAGAAATGGCAAGCAATTGATCGGATATGTGCCACCTGAGCGACTCTCTTAAATGAGGATCAATGTTGGTGTATATAATTTTAAAAATAGGTAATTAATATACTTGAATTTGAAATATCTTCCTCAAACTTATGTTACTTTATTTATGGCATGCTTGGTCCTTAAAAAGAACAATTTTCTCTCGCAAACTACAAAACATTTTGAAGTAGTAGCATTCCCCCCCCCCCATGAAAACACATTCCTTTTCCCCATGAACTAGTGAAATCGGGATCTGCTTAAAAATTAACTTTGATTCATTGTCTCCAAATTCCTTGCAAAATGTTTTTGAGGCAATGACCATGTTTTCATAGCATGCAGAAATAACTCATGCAAAAGCTTTAGCCAGTAATATTCTACAGTAGTATTGCGTATTACTGCCGTGATGTTGTGGGAGCGAGCGATACCATTTGTAGTAAAGCAACATATAAATAATAGCCTACCATGAAAAATGTAATACAGATTTGTCCATAATTATCCTACATATGAGGGTATGAGTGTTCATATGACTGATGAGGTGCGACGTACAACTCTGCTAGATATGTGTCAGTGTTTTCAAGTAGCATATAAGAGTCGATTGGTCGGTGTAGGACCGATATTTGATGCTTGTAGACATATTTCCCTTCCCTTCAAACAACTTATTTATATTGTCTTTCTACAAGGCTCCTACACTACATATTTTGCTGAATTAGGACCAAACATTCAACGAATTTAAGAGTTGTATATTAGTAATAATCATAAATAATAAGTCACATGATCTGTAATTGTACATAATATTCATACCTCGGGAACAAGAATTTCAATTTCGTAGAGTTCACTTAATTTACTGATATTTAAACTACGGCTGTCAGATGAGAATTTATTTAGCTATGTTATCCAAATTCAAAATTCAAATGTGGATTATCAATCTAAAATTCCATTCCCCTTTATTTACCAAGTATTTCTTGTACTATGAGAATGATATATATCACACAGTATACACAATGAAAAGGAAATAAGTTTCCTAATTACATCAATTTAAAAACGACCTAGTTTGTCATGAAATGACTGAATCTCTTAAGTACACCGTATTCACATTCAATTTACCACAGACTACTTGAGTAAATGCCTTTGCCGGCGAGACCTAGTGTTTAGAATGCACTGTGTCTTATGTAATGGGCTAGAATAAATTTGTGACTTTCATTGACCTGTCTTAGTCTCGTCCTTGGATTTGACAATATGACAGTGGCCCAGGTATGACCGATGCTAGTAATGCCATTCCTTATGAAGCCAGTCCATGGTATGAATGGTGTGAAAATATCACTCATAGGATTGGTTTGTGCATGCACTTCAGTGGGCTGGGCAGACTGATTTGTAATAGCAACTTGTGGCTCAGTGAGGAAAGGAACGGGAAACTACCTCACTCCTCCTTCCCCAGTATGCCTCTTCAATGAAGCCTAGGCTATCTATGACAGCTGTTCGCGGAACTGTGGAGGATCAAACTAGCATTCGGGCTGAATGTAAAAAGTACATACTGAAGTAAGTTAGTCATACCAGTGATCCAACTTTGAATGTATAAAAAGAAAAGTTGTGACACAAAGAATGGATATTTTAAGATAATTTCCTTGTCTACAATCACTATACTGTTCTAATTTAATAAAATGCAGAGTAGTACTCCAGCAAATTTGGTATACAATATTGTGTACAGTATAATACTTTTTATGAGCCTGCACACAGGGTTAACTATTCGTGATATGCACCACAATTTGGAAAGATTTTGCAGAGAATAAGTATACTGAAACTTACATGTATCCGAATCCAGTGATGGTGCGGACGCATGTTCCTCGATTTCCTTTATGGAGTACTCTAAGGACTCTATGGACTCGCTTGGGGTCGTAATAGTGGTCCAGGAGTCACTATCATCTGTAAAATAAGAGTAAACAATATCCTTTAATCCTCGTAAAAACACTATGTGTACAACATTTCAGGTAAATGATATGATATATGAGAGAACTATCATGAAATATATGTACTACTTGAACATTTAGGGCAGGTTTTTACGATCCTGATATCTTAACAGGGCCGGCCCCGTGGTGTAGGGGTAGCGTGCCTGCCTCTTACCCGGAGGCCCCGGTTCGATTCCCGGCCAGGTCAGGGAATTTTACCCGGACCTGAGGGCTGGTTCGAGGTCCACTCAGCCTACGTAATTAGAATTGAGGAGCTATCTGACGGTGAGATAGCGGCCCCGGTCTAGAAAGCCAAGGATAACGGCCGAGAAGATTCGTACAGGCCCTTTGAGGAGTGGAAGGTAAAGGCTTCCACCATTGTGAACCGCGGCACGTGATGGGTAGTGTGGTTATCTCTACGCCTGGCCGCCTTTGCCCCCAGGAATTAACCTGGTACTCATTTTTGGTGTAGGATGAGTGAACCTCACGGCCATATGCACCTCCGGAAATGGAAATCTCGTTTCTTAAATTTTACGACTTCCTGACGGGGATTCGAACCCACGTCATTCCGGGCGAACCGAGCACGCCTTTACCGCTTCGGCCAGGCAGGCCCTTAAAAATTAAAATTCAGATACAAATTCCAATAAAATTAAAACATAATATATATAAGAGGTAATAAAGGAGAGAGAGAGGAAGAGAATGGGATATTTTCATAGATTTCTGCTACAACCATCCGTCGGGGTCACTTTTAAGGAAAAAGTTTCAGTGCAAGGGTGGGTGAAAATAATCCATTGTACGATAGAGGAATTCACGGAATATTAATAGAGAGAAAGAGAAGTAAAGATAAAGAATACAACAAGAATGGAGAGAAATTACTTGAAATGTGTGCAATAGAGGAAATATACATTTTGAATGGTGGGAAATTGGGGAAGAAACACAAAGAGCGCAATATATTTAGTGGTAGCATCTCGGAAGGCTAAGGCTTATATCAAAGACATTCAGAAAAACGATTGAGCAGCTTCTCATCATTCCCAGTTGCCATTCGATTACTGAGAGGAGACACAAAATCAAAAGAAATACAACATATCAACTATGTACAGAAAAATTTGATAAGAGATAGATGAAGAGGAACATAGAGATGTGTTTAGGGATTATTATAGTGGGATAACTTTTGAAGTTAGGTATTGAGAATGTGATAGAGAATGGATGAAGCAATAAGAATGGTTGAAAGATCAATAGCAATAGCTGGCAAGAAAAGGTTGTGAGAAAGAATAGGGAAATAAACAAAACTCACGGTATAATGAAGAGAGTAGAAAGTGAAGAATTAAAAGCATTAAAGGTGTACAGTACAGAAATGAGAGATGTCAAGGCTTAAGAATAAGTTTCTACAAGAAGCGGAAGGAGTACAAAGGTTTGCTAAGTGAAAATAAAAAGAACTGGCAGGTCAAAGAGGTACACTTATTAAATAAGTATAGTAAAGAGAACGAAACGGAGAAAGTATGGAACAGAATAAGCAATTAGCAGTCATATGTTAGAAATAATAACTAAAATGTTTAAAAAAGTGTTGGTGGTAGGGAAATTCCAGGTTTTTGGCAAGAAGGAATAATATGTCCGATATACAGAAGGAAGGGGGAAAGATAAAATACGAGTAATTAAGGAGGCATTTCTTTGTTGG
Source organism: Anabrus simplex (assembly GCF_040414725.1). Taxonomy (NCBI): domain Eukaryota; kingdom Metazoa; phylum Arthropoda; class Insecta; order Orthoptera; family Tettigoniidae; genus Anabrus; species Anabrus simplex. The sequence goes on from NC_090266.1 coordinate 882,655,371, forward strand.
ATACACCCAGAAAGATTTATACCGGGATCATGGTAAATAGAATAGAAAGAATGCTCATATACTCAGTGTACAAGTCAGGATTTAGGAAACGAATGAGAACCTCAGATAATGTATTTATTATGAAAACAATAATAACTAAATACTCAGAAAAAAGTGGTCGATTATACATCGCAAGTATAGACCTTCAAAAAGCATTTGATTTGGTGAGCAGGCGAGCTGTTGTTGCGAAGCTAGCTAGAACAGCGATTTTTTATTACATGTTACGAGTCTCATTATGATAGCCGTATTGGAGTACAGAATGTAAACTTCAACTCATTAATAGAATGTTCTCTGTGTTCCTAAACTTATATTTAATTTTCCTATAGATTTCAGTTTTCAACACGCGCCACATTGCGGATTCTCCCACATCTACGGCTTTATTGAACACCCTATTTATTGAATCTACGCTAGACAGCTCACGACTACAAACTATTACAAGGATTGTTCTAGAAGGAGACACAACACTTCTATACTGATGCTTCAAGCGCCTTTTGAACTTATCAAGCAACCACTTGGAGGCAACAACTCTACTGTAATTCTACGTACCTGATTCTCAATCAACAACGTTCGAAGATTTTGTTTTCGATATTTTAATTAATCCACGCTTCATTAATATCATATAATTTGTGCAATCCAATTGTATGTCAGATCATTATGACTATGTGTCGTTCTACAAATAACCAACCTGTACTTTTTTAGACAAACACCAGTATTCATCCGATGTACATATAATACTATGACAAGTTTATTATTGAATTTTAGTTACACTTAAGCATCGCTTTCTCCACAGACTAGATTTTGATGACTGTTTTATCCTGTATTAAAGCATGTATTATACTTTAATGAGGAACCCAGTTCAGGGCCCTGACTTAGCTTTAGATTAAGTGTGGCTGAAGATGCTTACAAAGCCTAAGCGAAACATGTACCATTTTAACATCTATGTAATATTTGTATCTTAAACTTAAAGATTGTAAAGTATTGGAATGGTGGTTTTTAATAAATTTGTTTGAAACGTTTTACACAGAACAGGGATGTCAAACAAAATGATTAAGATCACAGAAGAACGAACTTCATTCTGAAGTGATATGCTCGATTAAGGTACAGGAAGACTTAGTGGTAGGAAAGATAATTTCAAATATAGGACTTAAGCAGGGATATAAATAGTCACAATTATTGTTCATACATTTTATCCATGATGTAATGGATTTTCAAGGGAAAGATAATAGGATATGTCCATGCTTGAATAACAACGAAATTCTTGGCGTGATTTTCGCAGACGATATCCTTCTGCTCTCTCTAACATCATTCGGTATACAAATCAGCCTCAAGAAAACTGCTGAAGAATTGCAGAATATGACATTTGAAAATTAGTACCCAGGTAGCAACAATAAAGGGATGTGGAAGAGGATATAAATTAAAGAAAGAAAGAAAGGCACTCGTGGCTAGAAGATGTAGATCTACAAATGTCAATACAATATATAGAAATTATAAGAAACATCGAACTGGAAGCAGAGTGAGCGAATAAGACTAGCTAAAATGAAAAGTTTGGCCGATTTATCAAGCACAAGGTCTTTAGAGAGGAATATACCAAACATTGAAATAAGTTACATAAAATATTTTAAATGGGCCAGTTATATCAAGCGCATTGTACGGAGCAGAAACATTGCGTATTGGAAGTAGACACAAAAAAATTAGATGTTATAAGTGATAAATTCTGTAAAATAAGTATGGGTCTTCCAGAAAGTACAGCGAATAGTGGACTTAGAAGACTATGTGAAGACATCGTCATTCAAGCAAATATAGCTAGAAAAGAAGTAAAATACTGGTTACGAAAGATAGAAGGGAGGGAAATACAAAACTTAGCATTCCAATACCAGATGACACATTTAAATGTTGACTACTTACTAATTAATGTGAAAAGGATACTAGACATAATAGCAACTGGAGGCTACTTGGATAAAGAGCTTGAGAAGAAAGACAAGAAATTCAAGAATAAGGTAATGATTAGAGTGAAAGATATTGACAAGCAGATGCTTATGATGGAATGTAAGTTTAAAAGAACGTCATCGGAATTCTTTGAAAACATTCAAATATGTCAATTAGGAACCAATGGCTCTCAAATGGAGAATTAAGACGTGTGGTGTGGTGGCTAATAGGGATACATAAGAATTAGGTTCTGAGAGGGAAACATAACGAAAATCATTGTTTGTTTTGTGGAAAAATAATCGATGACGCGCATCTATTCAGAGTTTGTAGGGGAACTGGCGCTCCTACAGTTAAATATTTGGGTGGTGAATATAAATCAAGAATAGAAGTAATTTTATACAATTTTAAAATTTTTAAACAAAGAATGGATTGCATCAGGAACAATAGTATTTTCTTCTATTTTAAGAAAATATGTGGCAAAAAGATATGGAAAAGGAAAGCTCGAACTAAATGAATGAAGGGTAGGATATATGTTCGTTTTAGAATATGTAAAATTTAACTACATCTAGAAAAAATGTTGATAATTTGTGGAACAAGTACAAGCAGTATTCGTTTCAAGTATAATATGTCGTAGTAATAGTCAAATAAATGTAACAATGTACCGAATAAATGAATTGCAACAAATGAACGCTCCCTACACGGTTTCAAGCGATCCGAAACTAGGGAATGGGAGTATTCTCTTCTACTCTGTTTATAAGGACAATAGTAATATGTAACATAATGTAACATAATGACATTTGATTAACTTACCAACATCCTCCAGTCGAATCACTTCTAACTGCAGATATGAAAGCTTTCCCAGTAGTGGTGGAATTATCATCGCAACTGCAAAAGAAACAATTTAGTTATATGAATCTATGGAATACAGTCAACTAAAACTGCGATGATGATAATGATATTTGTTTGAAGGGGCCTAACATCTATTACATCGGCCTATTTAAAACCATATTAGTTTCTTGTGTTATCTAAATTGATTACTCAGAAATACGTGGTGATTGGAAGATAAGTATAACTATATTCTTATTCAGCTGGTTATTAATGGGACGCTGAATACCAATTACATCAAAATAAAGTCGCATTTAAAAATAAAAATTAAATTGAACATGTGATATTTTAGCTCTGGTAGAATTTAGTGATGAACGAGTTAGGGCTGTGCTGACATACATGACAATAATTTTAATGTTTTCACACAATTTATCATTTTCACAGTATCTGAAGCTGAATTGCAGTGATGTAGGTACTTCGAATTCTTTTACCCACATTCCACATGCATACGTCCAGAAGCCGCAGTGAAATGATGTGTAGAGCTGCAATTCAGTGAGGTACTTAGAATTTCTTCTTAAAAATTACCCATCCATACTGCCCTAAGCCGCATGAGTTTGAGACGGGTTACTCGGTTCCTCACCTATCGCTGCCAATTTATCTTTTCTGCTATCAGCCATTTCGCTATTCTCACTTGAATTAGATGAAGGAAATGTGGTGGAATTCCTTTGATTTCTCTTATACTGATTCATAGTACCAACACCTTTAACAACCTCTCTATTTCTTAATTTTATAATACTCGACTCACTACAACATTTCTTCATACTCCAACATACATATCACGTACATATAAAACACTTCACTGACATAGTTTGCAGAATTCCAACCACACCTGACAAGTGCACCTACGCTTATAAGCCAAACAGATGTATCAATCATTTAGCCACACGTTTTGAAGCCAATTTGTAACAATTTTGTGAATATCAATAAATATAATCATAAATAAAAATATATAAAAACTTAATAAACATAATTAACCGAAATGTCCGTAGTATGGGCGCCAGAGTTCACCAGAATGGATCCCTCGAATTTAGATAGAGCATGATAAACTTTATATCCCAGGGCGTGTACATAATGCTGCGTACTGTTACATCTGCTACAGACCTTACCTAACCTTCTGAAAACTATTAAATAGGTAGAAACTGCACCTAGGTTCATCAATAACTCCACTGATTATAAAATATCTAACTATATTCTCAATAAAATCCGTGCATGAGCACCTCATCAATACACCAAAATACACTTATAATACACAAACAAAAGATAGCTGGAAGACTCCGTATTTACAACAACAACAACAACAATGAAAACAGTGGGAAAACGAAAGCGAGAACTAAGCCACCATTTGTACTTAGTTCGTTGAACAATGTAGATGTATGTACATAAGAACCCTTCACTGTCTCTGTATCAACACGACTTGCCGATTCTCATAATCAGCACTTATAAAATCACACAGATACTGTACCTCGTGATACTGTGTTCACAGACTTTAACACTTGTTGTAAAGATATATACCTTTGAGCAACACACGCTTATCGATCCTGAACATAAATTATGGAAAGTCTGAGATAGCTTTCACCAACATATCATGCCAGGCCGCCACAAGTGCTACAGTACCTAATGCGTATGCACTCCACAATTTGATGATCAGTCACTTTCCACGAACATAACAAGACTACGTTCCACGAACGTTTGAAGTCCAGTCCATTGTAGCCGTGTCACTCGAATACCGTATATCCAGTTTCACTCCCGTATCGTGTTAGCACCACTTCATCCCCGTACAGTGTCAGCACTCCTTCATGTCCGTACCGAGTGTGTCAGTTGTGGTCCTTTTACGCTGTGATGTCGAAGTATATAAAGACCTCATCTCCCACATGATTTGCCGAGATTGATCCTTGCCAGCCAATCATGAGTGATCCTCTTGTCAAGACCATGTCCTGAACTACTTCTTGGTCCCAGGACATAAACAAACTCTCTGGGGTGTTTCACATGAGTCATAGAACTTTCCTAGTACAACATCGACAAGCTCACGTGATTCTGGGCTATTCATATGATTCATCGAACTTACCGACAACAACAAGTACATCTCATAAGACACTTGGATGACCGCATGAGTCATACAAATTTCCAGAAACCAATATAGCAACGTTTTCCCACTCGTTGTTCAAAACAAATTACTCATACTACATATATGGAGATCTCTCAGCTTACAAATATAAATGACAAAATATATCAATAAAATAATAATAATAATAATAAATCGAATACTGACAATAACATCTCTCACTTCTACCTACAGTGCGAGGTGTGATATATGTACTATCACAATGTCATTTGTACTAATCTCCCAAACGCTCTGAACAAGTTACCCAATATTATTCTTGACCTCCTTGTGGTGCGCGTTACTTCTTGATAGCTCCCCTTTGCAGCGGATCTAAGAACAAAGAACCTCAATTTACATACCTGAACAATGCAATACATTAATTGTATCTATGAGACAGCCGATTCCAAAAATTCTCCATGTGTTGTTAGAATCCTTGCATACCCTTGACATCCTTTTACAGGATACCCACACAAGTACTATGCACGTGAGACCTTAGACTGAACACTGCTTTTATCCCCAAGATATTCAACATCAGCTATTATAGATAGCCTAGGCGCCACTGAAGAAGCACACTAGAAAATGAGTGTTGTGATGAACCGTAAAATGGGGAAAAGGCCATTACTTTTAATGATTTTTCGGATACCTCCTGCGTTTTAATTAGTAATCACCAAATTAAATATATAAAATTTATTATATATCACCACTTATCTGACGTAATAACGAATGTTAAGTAATAGATATTATTGCGAAAAGAAAAATATTTATGATCCGTGTTACCCCAGGAAATGGGGTAATTCTGATCAGTAATTTGTTTTGCTTGGTTATCGGTATTTGACTATCGTATGTGTAATACCGATAATAGTTTAACTTTCAGGTGATTTACTAACATAAACAAATCTAAAACAAGAATTAATAATCACTTAAATATTAAAAATAATTCAATTGATATGTACGACACGGTCTCTCTGAAGGTCTCCTACCTAAACGCACTTGTTCATGATGCAAAGTACACGTTTGAAGCTCTGACAAAACAGGATCCTTTGTCCACTCACGAGGAACCTTATCACAGATATTCTTTACAGCATTCGCTCCTACATTGACCAAAAATGCCTTTGGTAATGTATTCAGCTCTTGTTCAGTAAAAGTGTTTAGTTTTCTTTTTGCAAGCATAAAACCTTACGATTGCCTTTTCAACTGCGTTACACTTAGTATCAGATAGAAATAACAGGATGTCTGTGCTCTACAAATGTTTTCTTCACAATGACGTCATTACGACACTGCAGTTTACATTATGTTGGTCATCTCCCGCCATTCACTGCAACACAACCAATCAAGGAGCATGCACACCTGTCATAAAGACTGTTTAATTGTTTCTCCACTATGCTCCTTGTGAAGAGTTTTAAGAGATGGACATCCTAATTCATGCTAGTCGAAATTTCACATCTTGATAGTAGATACTCATGCTACCATTCCTACATTTCACGACCTTTTAAAAACAAGACCTGCTCTTGAAAAATGAGCGAGCATTATCATAGATAAAAGGCGATAAAGTGTTCCCTTTTCTTCGCTCAGCAGACCTACATATTTTTCTACCCATTGTGTCTGTTTTTTCCTTCATCTGCTTTCAAACAGTAAGGAAAAGGTAGGCTAATTACTAAACTGACGTGGTTTGGCACCCACAATACAGTGCAATCCAACACAGTCACCTCCTTGAGCACAAATTTGTTGCCGTTCACTTAGAAGCCTTGTACATCAGCTCACACGTGTACCATATGAAAAGGCATCAATTTACCAGAGCGTGACCATGATAATGAACAATTCTGAATATGCATAACCATGTCGACGTAATAGCTTCATATTAAAACGGTATTTTTAAAACGCCGGCGTTTATTACGTCACAGCTCTATAACTACTCCAAAGGGGGGGGGGGCGAAGCCAGATGAGGAGGGGGAGGAGGAGGGAAGGACATCTGTCCGTAAAACTTGGTCCAAGATGGCGACTGTGTAGTTAGGTCCCTCTAAAATGCCGTTAGTAAGGAGGGAAGGGCATCTGTCCGCAAAATTGGGCCCAAGATGGCGACGGTGTAGTTTGGGCCCTCCAAAAATGGGTTCTGTGTGGTGGGAAGGGTATCTATCTCTAAAACTGGGCCCATGATGTCGACTGTGTAGTTAGGCCCTTCCAAAATGTCATCTGTGAGGAGAGAAGGGCATCTGATCGTAAAACGGAGTCCAATATGGCGACTGTGTTGTGAGCCCCTCCAAAATGGCGCCGGAAAGGGCATTTGTCCGTAAAACTTGTCCCTTTGTAGTTAGGCCCGTCCAAGATGGCGTCAGGGAGGGCATCTGGCCATAAAACTAGATTAGGCCATATATGCCCCCTCTGGTGGGAGGATGAAAATGGCGATGGGAATGGCATCTGACCGTAAAACTGGACAAATATTGCGAAGGAGTATTCAGGCCCCTCCAAAATGACACCAGGCCGGGCATCTGACAATAGAACAAGGCTCTGTATAGTTAGGCCCCTGTATGAGGTTACGTATGCTGTAATATGCGAATCCATATGGCCCTTGTACTCAAGATGGTGTCGGCAAATTCCGCGAATCCCCATTATCCTATTAATCAAGATGGCGTTGGGAAGAGCAACTGGCCGTAAAATGAGGTTAGTCCGCTCCATGAGGTTAGCTTTGCTCTCTTACGCGAATCCCTATTGCCCTAACACTCAAGATGGCGTGGCGAGAATTCCCATTGCCCTACTGCTCAAGATAGCGTCGGGAAGGGCATCTGGCCGTAAAGGTGAGGTTAGGTCCCTCCAGGATTGCTACTGTTGGCGCCGGGAAGACCGTAAATGTGAGGTTTAGCCTCTCCAAGATGGCAACTGTGAGGTTAGGCTTGCTACTACTGCTCAACTAGGGTTCAAAGACCCCGGATTAGGACCCGCATAGGTACACTACTAGGGGTCAATGACCTCGTGGAAAAATGCTGTTTCAGCACCCATTGTTTCAAAATCCCTGTTGCCTTACAAGTGTTTCTATCCCGAATGCCCATCTACACAGCCCTTATTCTTCTATCTCTCTCTGTCCCCTTTCCCATATCACTCTGACTTCAAGTTGACTTAATGCCAATCACCTGTTTCATCTGGGATCCTGATTTTTCTCGAAATTTCGGGTGGCTGATATAGGCAGCTCTCCCGTCATGGACCGGCAGTTCCTGCTTATTTGAGCACTCCGCTACCTATTGAGTGAGCTAATTCTCCTCCATGCTTCAGCATGTTAGAGTATGAGGTGATAGAAAGCAACAGACACATTCCTGGTAGTATATATATTCTTGGACCTTGTGGCCACCTTCCCTTACCTTAACTTCAGCGGAACATGGTCGGGCCAATTGTTGTGCCGTGTGATTTGTGTCACATCTCTTTTACGAGAAATAGAATGGACTCTATGCCCTTATTTCAATTTTACTACGGCTTGTTTTGAAGACCGAATGCTTCATAAACTTTGCAGTGGACACTAACTCTTTCTTCTTTTCATTTCGTCTCTATGTTACGCATTTCCTTTGCTGCCTTTCTCATCTCCTGTTTCCAATTTTTTTCCACCCTGTGTTGCCTTTCCTCATTTGATATATGTGTTAAGTTTAGGAAGTACATGGTTTCAACACGAAGGCTCGTATTCCCCCATCTCTACCTCACCTCTCGTGTTTATATATCTTACGAATGGATTACAGTGGAAGTTTGTATTCTCAGTGAAGTTTGATGATGATGATGTTTGTTGTTTAAAGGGGACTAACAGATTGATCTTCGGCCCCTCAGAGCAGTTTGTAACAGACTTAACCTTCTTCTGTGCTCTGTACCACGAAAAAAGTTCAATGTTGTAACTAAATTTCAACCTTAACCATTCTAATTATCTATGTTATATTGCCAATATTGTTTATGTAAATGCTAGGCCTACTACCTCAAAGTTTAAAATCTACGTCACTGAGTGACGTGCTTTATTAATGCATATTGTAAGTTATTTAAATTGGGAAAATAATTACCCACCCCATAATTTTGTTGAACGAGAATCAACTAGTATTTTGTAACTATATATATATGTTCAACGTATATATACTTGTCATTCCCATTTGCATTTCTCTTTTCCTATTTCTTGCCTGAATTCCTTATCATAGGTTTTTCCACGGATTTAACCTCTTGGGAGCTTTCAGTAGGTCTAGATTTTCACTGCGCTTTGATTAATTATTTCTGTTATTGTACAGTCGACCCACACTGAACGTTTCTCTTAGTAGATGGATTTTCTGATGTAATATAACTAGTCATTCAGGCTTAGTGTGGCAAGGTCAGGTTCACCCTTCGTTTACTTTGTTGTTCTACTTATCGTTAACGTGGACGTAATAATGATGGAAACGATTTCGCTACACTTATGATAGCAACATACGTCAAATGTATGGTATCAATGCAAACAACTCGTCGTAGCTGCCTATGTGACAGCACATACCATATAGGTGCTTATTTTTGTAGACAGTGAATGGTGGTAATACTGCCCCGTCTGCAAACGCGGACACCATAACACTAATACTCGTTTTTGAGGAGTCCGAAATTCTCTCTGAATGTATGATCTCACGTTTCACAATTACCTCCACACGACCCGGGTTAGCACAGATATTTTTTCATTGTAATTTATAATTGTGAGGCAAAAGCTACTTCCAGTGTGTTCTGCATGTTATGGAAATAATCGATGATAATATCTCTGCTGAGATCTGCCCTGATGCTTTTGGCGTTCTTCCCGATTCTCACGGCGAGTTACTTCCTCAAAAAATCAAGAATCCATTCTAACGCAAGGTGGTTACCCGCGAGCATTTCTTCAACTTTCCCAGAAAGATTCAGATAACACTGGTTGATATTAAGCATATCGTTACTTCTCAGCGAGAAACCTCACCTGGCACATAGCAGCAGTCCTTTGACAAAGGAGTTTTCTCCTCCCTGATTAACGCTGTTGATGCACCGACCTTGTATGAATACCTATCTTTAAAATTTACCATGAAGTATTGTGTATGGTATAACAAACTGTTGGGATGCTTTCCGAATACTTACTTTACCCTGACGGATAGCTTTTTCCGAACTCTCTAAATTAATAGATTTATATCTACCCCTTCTTTTAGGACCCAGTTTCTTCACATATGTCTACACCATGACCTGTATTACAACATAACAAGACAACTTCGTATATAAAATGGGGTAAATTTAAATTCCTGAAGTATAATCTAGAAACTCACACAAAAGCGCGATATGACACAAAATAGCAGCGGATTAAATTACAATATCATCTTACTGTCTGTGTTTGGTGTGTGATGTCCTGAAACTGACGTTTCCAATCATAATGATAATTTAATAAACACCTTACTTCTTCACAACCTCACCTAGTAAACTGTAGCCAAGAACTGCACATATTCTTAGCGCTCATTCAGCAGGCCTTTAGTGTTTACTTCGTTTGTAAGTCACGTATTGGATTCATTGCTGTCGCAGTTTCGCGGGAAGGCTCAGGTTTCAGAAGAAAGACTGATTGATGGATAATTCCCTATTATATCGGTATTACCCCACGTTACTCTAGTTAAACATTGCTTTCCTGACCAAGCTAGAAAGTGCTGTTACATATTAGCCTAACACACCCACTAAAGTGCATTTAAGCCAACTGTACTAAGTGATTATTTTAACAATACTTTTGCACCATTCATCACAGGGACTAGCTATAGATATAATCTTATTACTATCAAATCGCTTATGTCTGCTAAATCTACAATTGATGGGTTTATGAGCAATACGCATTAAGTAAGTTTTTGAGTTCTTTAATTAGCACACTTCAGATACTCTAACAACACAAACACATTCTTTTAAAGACAAGTATTCTCATTCTTATTGTGAGGGCATATATTGGCAGTGAAAGGTTGAAAATGTTCAAACCTCTTTTTTTTTCTCCGAATTAAGATTTTTGTCTTAATCTGTAGTTTTTGTAAACTAACCATATATTGGGAAAGTCAAGAAGCTGACTGAGATCAATTGATGAAGGTAGCAGAGGACATAGTGCACTTTGAACACTGTGTTCTTCTATAGACAGATATAGAAACCCACAACCATTATGGAGAGCTATTTCTTGAAAGTAATGCAGATTTATCCAGTTCACGACTACGGACTACTTTTCATCAACAGAATACTGAAGCAACGAAATTCAGCTCCTATATGATAAGGTGTCTGCAAGAGTGTAGAAATTTCTTGAAACAGATATGTATTATCGCAGAATTTATAACGTAAGTTTAACAACAAGTGTGCTTGAAAATTTTATGTAGAGATTTATAAGATTTGGTGGTGAATACCACATTATTTTCTACGAAAGCCAACAGTCATTTTATTGGGGGCCTTTATCACCATACTGACAGTAAGGCAAACAAAGGAGACGGGCTCCAGAAATAGTTCAAAGCTAAACTCTGCCATCATGACAACGTGAGGTAACACTGTGGAATCACCGGTCGTCGAAGTTTAGTGCTCTGGTTTCAGGCCATAGCAATTTTAAGTGGCAATTCTCAGTACGGTTATCTTCCCAAAGTTTTCCTCTGAACTAAACACTATGCTTGATGATGATGATGCTCGTTGTTTAAAGGGGCCTAACGTCGGGGTCATCGGCCCCTAAACACTCTGCAACAGTTGGCTTCTTCTCGAACTTGGTATATCAAAAGTAACTGACGGGATAGAGCTCTGGGACGTATCTCAAATATTGTTCAAATAATTGTCTTATAATGGGACCTCATCACGCAGTTTCTCAGACATGTTTCACCAAGGTGACCTTAAATTTAGAACTTCATACCGGGAAATGTATCATGATGATGATGATAATAATAATAATAATAATAATAATAATAATAATAATAATGAGCTTTTTACAATTGCCTTTACGTCGCACCGACATTCACTCATCTTCATAAAAAACGGAACTCCTTCAAAGACGAGAGATAGGAAGTTCATATTTACTAGACATGTCCATTAGTATGTTCTTCAAAAACGATTAGCATTTCAGTCACCTACTGTAGGTTCAGCATGTGTCCAGCTTCCTAGAAGACAATGGGTTCTCCATGAGCACTGATAACTTGTTCCATGCGTGATGGCATCGACGCGTATAAGGCGCGAATGGCGTCTTGGGATACAGCCATACATGCTGCATTCACCTGCTTCCACAGTTCATCTTTGGTGATTGGCATTGTCCACAGCGCCGCACACGTCGTTTCACCATCTCCCACACATTTTCGATTGGCGACAAGTCCGTTGGTCGGACAGGCCAGGACAACGATCTGACATCCTGTGACAACAAGAAGGAACCTGTTCGTGTAGGAACATGTGTTCGTGCTTTGTCTAAATGTGGCGTTTGGCGTGTCGTGCAGAAAGGGTATGGCTAGGGGTCGCAGGATTTCATTCACGTAGTTTAAACTTGTCACAGTGTCCTGGACACGCACCAACTGTGATATATGGTTGTACCCAATAGCACCCCACACCATAAGGCCTTGAGTTGGCGCTGTATATCTTGTGCGAATGCAGTCAATGTGATGCCTCTCCCCCTGTCTGAGGCGAATCAAAATGCGCCCATCATTTCCAAACGAACAGAACCTGGAATCGTCCAAAAACACTATCTGCTGAGATTCATGTTCGCAGTGACGTCGTTCCATACACCATTGCAGTCTAACATGTTTATATACATTAGTACAGGTAGGCGGAGAAGTGGACTATGCGCTGGTAAACCAGATCGTTATAAAAGGCGAAGGACTGTCACTCCTGATAGTGTACGATATGTTACACTGTTCCACTGTTGCGCCAGAGCTGATGAGGACACAGATCAGTCCTGCAATGCCATTCGGATGAGGTGTCGATCTTCTCGGGGAAAGGGGGGAGGGTTTCTGGGTGATGCGACCAGACCCACCTCGTCGTGTTCTGCGGCCTTCTGTGAACCATTCTGTACACACCCGTTGCACTGCCAACATACTTTATCCCACACGAGCAGCAATTTCCCGGATGTATTCATCACGTTCTCTCATGCGAATAATGCGCCCTCTTTCAAACTCACTCATTTGACCATACGTTTGCGAGGCATCCTGCACGACTGCTCAAGTCACACTGATCAATTACCTTCGGTTTATAGCGACAAGGAGAGCACAGGCACATTTTGCCAGTCGGTGGTGGTGCGCCGAGTTATCGACGTGGACCTTGAACCTGAGGTCCGACATGGTTCAAATGCTATCATTTCTTCAGAACGCACTAATGCAGACGTCCTGTGAATAAGAACTTCCTATCTCTAGTCTCTCAATGTGTTCTGGTTTTTATGTACATGAATGTAGTTAGGTCCTATGGCGACGATGGTACAGGAAAAGGCTTTGATTGGGAAGGAACCGGCCGTTTTCTTCATTAAGGTACAATCCCATCATCGTCCTGGTGTGAAAATGGTAAACCGCGGAAAACTATTTTCGGGGCTGCCAGCCGTAGGGTACAAATTCACTATCTCCTGAATGTAAGCTCACAGTTGCGCTCCTCAAACCGCATTGCTAACTCGCTCGGTAGTATTATTATTAACTAATCTATAGGAATAACGCACAAATGCAAATAGAATGTTTAATACGTAAAAAATACATCCATATCCTATTGTATGATATTTTCAGTTTATTAAAACTTTGTTGGAACACCATGCTTCTTGGTCTACCAATGTTCACATTAGTAATGTCTGTAGGGAGATAATGCGACTGATTTATTAGAACTGCTCATTCCTTGAGTGTAGAATTTAAGTTGCTGTAAATAATTGTCTGACGTTCCACCACAGAATTCCGTAGATTGTAGTAACTTAACGTTCAGGCCTACAAAGAGATCAAAGTAACAAACAATTACTGGTATTATCTTGTCCTCTAATTTTATGTATTTGTAAAAATAAACATAAAATCTGATGTCTGTAATTCCATGGGCAAATCATGTTGGGCTAAAGGGGACAATGCACCTCTAATAATTGGCTCAGGTTTTGCGCCAGAAGGAAAACATTTACTTCAACAACGTTCCTACAAGTTTCGATGTGCAACCTTGGTATCTAGAACTAGGATTGTTCATAATAATAAGGTAAACGATTGTGCCTTACCCTTCTGTACTTTTGTTTCTTTCTTCTCTGCGCTGTTTTATTTCAACAGAAGTCACTTGACTTTCTTTGTTGGAGCACCACCTTCGATAACTCGTAATAGTTTTAACACGAACAAAAATATCACATATCCTATGCACAGATCACTGTCACAGTGTTTACAGAACACGGCATAGACCTTTTACTTTTAAAAATGAAAATTTCTTCTGAAGCGCTTCATGAAGTACTTACGTTTTGGACGATTTACATTCCACAAACAGTGAAACATAGCACAACCTAACAGGGCAACACTTCCTTTACCACCACTGTATATTTGTAAACTAGAAAACTGGTCAATTCCAATACCTACTAGCTGTATTATTATATTTAAACACTCAGTGCGGAAGCACTTACAGCATGCGTCACTTGATGGTGAAAGAGGAGGCCGTTACTCACTGTGAGTATGGACCATAAAATGTGTGATTTTAAAACTGTTGTAACGTAATAGCACCGGGTCGTATGTCCACTCAGTTTTGGTAAAATCCCACACATATTTTCTATTGTAACATGCAATTGAATTAACTCACCAATACTTGCTGTACAGCTCGTAGCTCCACCGTCTTTGTCTCTAGGTACTTTCCTATTTGTGGTACTACAAATATCATTTCCATTAGTCCTATTATATTCGTTGTAGATCAAGCGCTGATTGGCTGTTGAGCGTGTGATGTCACAGCTTGGGGGATTTAAAAAGTGTGGGCGAGGTGGATGTGACGTCACCTGGTGGGCGATTTCAAAAGGAGAGTTGCTGGCTACGTGTGCAAGATTAAACTTACAGGTTTGGATGCGTCTCCAGGCTTAAGCTCACACGGGTGCTAACTTTACAGACCTGATTAATGTTATTTTTCTTTATGACCCACTATCTCCATTTACGGATTACGAACACGCCAAGGTAACGGAATTTTGTCCCGCAGGAGTTCTTTTACGTGCCAGTAAATCCCCCGAAAAGAGGCTGACGTATTTGAGCACCTTCAAATACCACGGGACTGGGCCAGGATCGAACCAGAAAAGTCGGGGTCAGTAGACCAGCGCCTCAACCCTCCGAGCCACTCAGCCCGCCTTACAGAACTCAGATTGATGTCCATACTATTCGCATAAGATTACAGTCTTCTACTCGACTCCAGGCTTAACCTCACAGAGCTGCTAACTTTATTGTCTAGACCCTTGTTAATATTATTATTATTATTATTATTATTATTATTATTATTATTATTATTATTATTATTACTAGACCTATTATTATTGTACCGGGAGGTACACCTCAATGCCGCGCATAAGAAACTAGCGCCTAAAAGAACGCCTCCATTGGTAAAACAGTGAAACTGAAACTACACCTACTTAGAAATTTAATCAGAAGATGTCACCACTAAAATATCGAGTAATTTTGTTATTGGGCAATTGCCTATACTAACTGAATTTATCAGTGTTTTGGTTGCCATTCATCAAGAAGTTTGGACATTTTCCCACAGATGACACTACAAAAACTATGATCATGCACCCTCGTGCGAAGTGAAAGAACTTTTGATTCAAAGAAGTTTTCTATTCATATTTTTTTCTAATCGTTCATTTATTTTTGGGTTGGCAATATTTTCTTTTCCTTTCCGCCAGTTTTTAATTTAGCCAATCCCCAATTTCTGTAATTAATTTTCCACCTATCACAGTCTTCTTCTCTGATTCTGAGTGTTACTTTTGAAATCTACCAATAAAATTCTGTGGGTTTGTCTTGATTATTTATGAATGATCTCGAACCTTCCCTGAGGGTTTATAAACTGCGGCTTTTTACGTCTCTTGGCCAATCGATCGTCATCTTACTAAGTGTGTGCGTCAAAGCAGGAGGCGGGCGGCCTCTTTCATCAGGCAGCGGTACACCTACAAGGTAATGGCCACATAACATCTTTCTTTGTTGCTACCTCCGCAGTTTAATCCGAGGAAAAGGTCCGAATCTTTAATATGTAACCAACTTTTCTGAAATGTAAATCTCCTTTCGGCTATGTAAAAACCTCGTAAACTCTTTAACTGTAAATCGGGGATAAAGAGTGAATCACCCTCTCGAGCTCTCCTTTATCTTGGTTTGAGGTGACTACGTTTATAACTGTTTTTCATTCTGTAATGTGGTAAATTACTTCCTGCACGAGTCACCTCAGTAGTTTGGGAATAGGCGCCGTTTCATCGGCCTAGTGCCATTTAAGTTTAAGTGTTCATATCTAGGAGTGCCGGGCTGAGTGGCTCAGACGGTTAAGGCGCTGGCCTTCTAACCCCAACTTGGCAGGTTCGATCCTGGCTCAGTCCGGTGGTATTTGAAGGTGCTCAAATACGACAGCCCCGTGTCGGTAGATTTACTGGCACGCTAAAGAACTCCTGCGGGACTAAATTCCGGCACCTCGGCCTCTCCGAAGACCTTAAAAAGTAGTTAGTGGGACGTAAAACAAATAACATTATTATTATTATTATTATATCTAGGAGTGCAAGTATTCGCCTCCATTCATTTTGTGTTTGGGCCTTCAATTTAACCTGTTATTCTACCACGAACGCCCAGTAGGTTGGGTATTTAAACCCCCTGTAAAAATAAGTTCCATTTGTAAATAGTGCCTCGTGAGGCCTGTAATTGTAAGTTGAGGTTGCCTCGAGTAGGCTTGGAAAACTGAGAGCCTGTTCGCTGTTCTTCAAGGTTTCGTAAGATTTATGAATGCCTCTTGAAGGCTAGACGTTGTAATTTTGGGAGAAAGTGCTCTTTGAATTAGGGGATTTCTGACCTTGTCTAAATTTGTGCTCTTTTGTAAATTTTAGCTAGTAGCTCAGAAAATGTTAAGCTAGGGGCTTAAATCCTGAAGTGTTAAGATTCAGAATCTTGGATTTTTCCCAATCTTGTTTAATGTTTGCGACTTGTACCTGTAAAAAATTTTAAATTTTGAGTTCTGAAAATATAACCTTCAGTTTAAGTTTTTAATTAATTTTGACATTGTAGTTAGACCCATTCCCCCCAGCACCTTCTTTAACCTCTTTCTGCTCCACGGGTAACTCCGTAACAATTATTATTATTATTATTATTATTATTATTATTATTATTATTATTATTATTATTATTATTATTATTTAGTTCATGCTTGGTGTGTCAAACCGTGTGTACAGCAACAAGCCGCGTTTTGTTTTAACTATCTGCTTATGCTCTCTCATTAACTAACAGTTCTTATTTTAAATTGTTGCAGTTTATTAATTGGAGGCTTTGTAGCATCAAGGTCGCACACCTCGTATACGTGCATGTAGTATTCGTGTTTGATAACCTGTGGTACTTTAGTAACTGTAGTAGTGTGTTAAAATGTACTAGTAAATACAATAAAACCTTTCTCTTCCGCTTAGGCGTTAATTGAATTCACAAATAATGAAATATAACAAACATGGAATGAATAAAGCTGACAGATTTTGAAAGGAGCCGCATTGTGGGCTCCATTTGGCTTGCTGTTCGAATCTTAAAATATCCAAATTTGTGTGGAATTCGGACATTACAGTGACCCGATATTGGACTGCATGGGAACGCTTGAGCAGTCGTACACGTCGCCAAGGTTTCGGTCCACCACGCCAACCACGTCGTAACCCCTTCACATATGCGCCTACCATCCGAGAACAAGTAATGGACTCCCTGCAACATTCTGTGCCATCCCGGTGATTAGCAGTAGCCGTACTAGAGGAATACCGTCCATTGCATAGACTACCGTTAACACCACAACACGAACGGCTGCGTTCGGAGTGTTGCCATGACGGGGAAGTATGGACTGTTGATGGACTGTGGATGTCGTCGCGTTGTGTACAGCGATGAATCGCGGTTCTGCGTTACGCCGCATGACCATCGTCTGCAAGTAGGTTGGGGATGTGGGTAGAGGTGACTTTCTCTCGATGTTTGGAGAGCCACAGCAGTGTTACACCTGTCATCATAGTGCGGGGAGCAATCAAGTATGACTTCAGGTCACGGCTGGTAGCGATTGAGGGAACTCTGACGGCACAACGGCATGTCAAGTATATCCTGCGTCCTCCTCTATTACCTCTCATTACAGTATCATGGTGCTATTTTTCAATAGGACAAAGCTCCTGACTCTGTCTGAAGGTGAGGAAATCCAGTGGGCTTAAAATCCCCCAGATCTGTCCCTGATAGAACATGTGAGGGACCAGCTCGAATGTCACCTCCGTTCCAGTGCCAGTATCCACGATATCAAGACCAGTTACATCAGCTGTAGGCCAGCCTTCCTCAGGAGTGGACTGAATGTGTTTATGGCACTCCTTCCAACCGAATCAGGCCAGGAGGGGGTGAAAATTGATACTGATAAGTGGGCTCGTACTGCCAAGTTCTTTGTAAATTTGACTGAAATAACATGACGTTCCTTTTCAACCCTCTCAACACGTGAAGCTTCATTTCGTTTCCTCATCCGTTCTGAGTGCTTCAATCGTGCCGTCAGTAGTATATTTTGTTCAACAATTTTATCACAACTGAGCAGAAGTCAAAATTCACAAGTATTACTATTATTTAGTCATGCTAAGTGTATTTAGGGAAGTCTAAAATTCTATTTTCGTAAAACCGCGTTAGTAATGGTTCTGTCGAAAAATACTGCAAAAGCAAAGTTTTAGAAAAAAAATCGTATAATGATTTTTGTCTTAACGGCTACCGGTTTTGGGGAATAAAATTTTAAGTTAAGGGGTGTCTTCACCCTTATGTGATTTTTACTAAGAAATTCATTTGATGTATAATACAACACTGTTTTTAACGTAACAAGTAATTTTTACAAACATTTTGAAACGTAACATTTAGGAGTGAATTGATACATAGAAATCGTTAAAGCAACATTTATGATTAATTTTTATTTAAAAATAGATTTCTACGACCGTCGGTTTGGGAGATATTAAATTTTTAATTAAAGGGATGATTTCACCCCCTCCCTAACACTAGTAAATTTTAATGCACTACTGCAGTTACTACAGTAACAAAGGTTATCAAACAATTTGCACATACACGGGGCTGACCACCTCGATGTTCCAAAGCTCCTAATGAATCAACAACAGCAGCAATTTAAAAGAAGTGTTCGTTAATGAGAGAGCATGAAATAGATAGTTAACAACAAACCTCTTCTAGTTACTGTGCTCTCGTAGGACACCCCAAGCATGAACGAAGTAGTAGTAATAATAATAGTATAATAGCTTAAGCCTGGAGTCAAATCCAAGTCAGTAATATTAAGTTTGCACACGTAGCCAGCGACCCTGCATTTCACACCCACCTCGCGCGAACACTTTTTAAATTCCATGCGCTTTGACGTCACAATCTGTACAGTGTTTGCAGCTGCACCCGCGTGCGCAAATATTCTTACAAGTCTACACGGGGTACTTGGTTCACATTCACATCGAAGTCTTCTACCATTATTCACGCCCCTTCTCTGCTGCGATCTCCCTCGCTGCACCACAGGATTGCTCGTATCCGCCGTCAATTCAATCACAGGACTGAACTGTATCGCGTTCAGACTGAGCTCAAACTGAACTGGCTCGCGTTTATCTGCAGCCGTTATGTAACGAGACCAAAAATTTTCAGAATGGTCCGGGAGTTAGATACATCCAGGAAACTCGCGTCGTAGAAAACTCCGGATTAATCGCCTCGCAATTTCCATCCTGATCTCGTCCTGCCACTACGAGGGGGCAGCCCAGCGCTACCTTTTTCGTGAGTGATGCAGCTGAGGAGGAGGCAGCGGGCCATACCAATGACGTCACAAAACTCGCCCGGTGGTTTCGAACCTCACTGTCGGCAGCCCTGAAGATGGTGTTCCATGGTTTCCCATTTTCACACCAGACAAATGCTGGGGCTGTACTTTAATTAAGGCCACGGCCGCGTCCTTCTCACTCCTAACCCTTCTCTATCCAATCGTCGCCATAAGATCTATATGCGTCAGTGTAACGTAAAGCCAATTCTAAAGTTGCACATTTGGAATGGCGGACAGTATAACAATTGCAGTTCCCCCTCCTCAAAGCTGCTCGTCCAGAGCTGTTCCATGATACAGTGATAGGCGACCCAGGTGAACAACCATCATATTTCCCCGGAGACGACGCCGAAACCTATAGACGACGTCGTTGATCCTGTTGATGATTTTATATGAGCCGTCCCATTGTGACTGAAGCTTCCTTGACCTGCTTTTTTTCCGCCAAACTCGGTCTCCCTCCTGCAAACCAGCAGAGTTCGCCAGCGTGTCGTAGAGGACTTACATCAGGTCACTGGCTACACTCAGATGATGTCGGGCTTAATCGTGGATGTCGTTGAGCCGATCCACAAACTCACATATATAGTCCGTCGCTGGCTGCTTCTCTTACGATGCCGGTCGGAACATTAGATCGCATGGCAGGTGGAAATCCCTTCCAAGCACCATGTTGGCTGGTGTCATGTCCGTCATCTCGTGGGTCGATGCTCGATAAGTCATCAAGAAGGATCCATCCGTGTCCCTCTGTTGCGTCGTAACCACCTTTCTGAGGTGCTCTTCGACGTTTCTCACAAAACGCTCCACAATTCCATCAGACTGGGTGTGAAGAGACGGCATACGGATCCTCCATAATCCAAACACTGCAGAACACCTTGCATCGGCCTTGATGCATTTAACTCGGTACTCCGAAGAAGTTCTTGACCAAGGCATAACTCTTGGTCAGGGATGGCGTAGAATCCTGCCACTTTGTGAAGTAATCCATGGCAAGCAGTAGGTTACGGTTCACGGCGTTGGATTCGGGGAATGAAGCAGCAATATGAAATGGGATCCTTTCGAAAGGTGCTTCAACGTTGTATTGAATCATCTGGACACTACTCCTAGAACATAGGCTTCGGTTGGTAGCGCAGGTGTCACACAACTCTCACGTCCTTTCGGCATCGTTCCCCAGATGTACGCAGTAACAACGCTGTCGCTGGCCGACAGGGTTTTCGGCAAGCAACTCGGTAAGGACTTATTTTCTCACCCTACTGCATGTTACCTGCTGGGTTAACTGCTTCTTTCCGTCGGTAGACTCCCCCACGCGGGTAATGACCCCGTCACTAACCTTGAACGCCGGCCACTGGGCACAGTACGCCTTGAGTCTCGACTGGGTTCAACAATGCCCTTCCATTCCGACCGTTCCCCGACTTCACTTCCCGTGGGATCTGCGTGATGATGTCGTCATCTGGCTGCTCTTTCCGCAGGGTGGTTAAGTCTCATCCTTCAGAGGTGGTGCCCCTCATGTCCCCGACGTCCACAGTGACCGCTTGTTCCGACACTTTCTGGCCGTGACTATGGATGGAGGGTAAGCGACACAGTGCTTCCTTCTTTGTCGGTGTTCGGTGGTGAAATCGTTCACATGGAGACGTTGTATCCTACAAGCTGTCTATCCTTGCAGGTTTCGGATGCTTAAGAGACAGGTCAATGCTGATTGCTAGGTACGCACAAGGGAGAGCTGCTCATACAGGTACTTGTGGATGTCTCCAAGGTTTGTACGATGGCCAAGAAGTCCAGGCGCGTCACGCAGTAATTTCGTTCAGCTATTGACAACGTCTTGCTGAAGTAGGCGATCACTTTCTCCTGTCCGTATTGAACCTGCGACAACACCCCACCAATACCCACGTCGCTCACGTTGGAGTTTACGATGAACTTCTCCCAAGGCTTGGGTTATCCCAAGATGGGTGCTGTACACAGGCACTCCTTCATTGTACGGAAGGTAGTCTCCGCCTCACTTGACTAGCAGTAAGGCCTCCTCTCTTCGGTGAGCCGTGTAAATGGCTTTCAGGTGTCTGCATAGCCGGCTGCAAACATGCGGCAGTACGTCAAAAGTGTGAGGAAACTCCTGAGCTCTCGCTGGCCCTTTGGCACCGGTAAGCCCCTGACGTCTTCTAACTTCTCCCTATCTGTGGCTACTCCTTCGGATGATACGATGTGGTACCGCAAGTCCTTCTGAAATAGCTGCAATTTTCAAGGATTTAGTTTCAGATGAGCCCCTAGGGTCTCTGGAACACTTTATGCAGGTTATAAATATTTTTCCTGAAAGTGCGCCCCATTGACAATTATGTCGGCCAGTTACACGAAGCAGGCGTCGTCCATTAGCACACGAAGTACAGACTCCATCAGTCGCTCGCTGGTCACCGGTGAGTTATAGAAATGGAAGAGCATTTCGATGAACTGGTACAACCTTTGGCCGGTTGACAACGACGTCTTCTATTCGTCTTCTGGTTGGAGCGACACTTGTCAGTACTGTGACCGTATCCAGGTCTCGGCTGCCTGAATGTTGTCAGTGTGTTACTGGGGTTCGCTTTGTCGGCAACGGCGCGTGTCTTTTGGCCAGGTGATAAGAGAACCTGTTTCTGACTTGAAGGGGGTAGCTGCCTGACTGGGAAAAAGTAATAAAAATGAAAGCGGGCGAGAGATAAAAATAACCAGAGTATGGTCGTCTGAAATCACATCGATTTGTAATAAATGAAATATTTATAATATCCTTGGTGGCGTGATATGCATAATTAAGAAGGTACACATGAATCATATTTGACTGAACTGTGTTAATAATGCCACGTGTGAATTATAGAAATTAATAACTGAATTTTTTACTTGATTTCAACGGTGTTTCGGCTAGAAATGATGGTGAAATTATTTAATCAAACCCCAGAAGAATTCAGTACTTGAGTTGACTTCACTTCCGACAACGAGTGCCACGCAATGATATTTAAGGCATGTCATAACAGTACAAGCTCTCACATGTTCCTGGTTTACTCTCTGCAGTTACTTCGTGTACTTCGCTAGCGAACTTCAACGCAGAACGTCAGGGGAATACTATCGTCAGGGATAGTGGACTCATTCCTGTGTTCGACGCTTTCTACGAATTATGCAAATCTACGACCTGAATTAGTGCAATAAACAGACGTCGAAATAGCAGATAAAATTTTAAAGTACGTGTTCTTTTCATCCTAAATTACATGTCTGCTCAGGATTTCTCTTAATACATTTGGTACAAGTTTCAGCAACCTTACGAGAGTAAACGTGGAAGAGGACCTCTACATTATCATCGCCAGAAGATGGAAGTTCGTGCCAGGCACACATTTCATCATGAAGTTCTAAGCCCATCGACCAGCGTCGGCAGCGGCGAAATGCAGGGACTTTCGCCTAAGAATGGGTGATTGAGGACCCCGGATTTCGAGATGTGTAAGTTAAATCGACTACGTCTTATTTATATCTGTTCTATGTAGCTCTTTATTTCTACTCTTAATCTTTCCTTAGATTTGTTCTATAATATCTAGTTGAATTATTTTCAGGGTATTTTACTGGTTATTTCCTAGAGGTGTGACAGGACTTGTAGCTTAATTTGCATACTTGCTTGATTCATGACCACGTGCTGTCGAATTTGAAGATGATGGATCAGTTGAAGTTATTCATGTGTTATCGGAACCATCCATTCTCATTGTACGAACTTCATAATGATAGTGAGTTAATCTGTGTCAGATGAATTTATCGAGGTGATATTTTCCAAATATTTCTAACATTTTCTTGGTAATTGGACTTTTACTCCTACCTCATATTTATGATAGCATGTCATCAGGATATTAATTCCGAATCGAGTGTATGAATTTATTTAGAGTACATGCATTGTGGTATGTGATAACTAATGGATTAGTTAATCATCGAGACAAATTTAATGAGGATATGACCTGTTTTGGGACGGTGACAGGTCCTTATAATTTTCATGACTACACATGCGTGATAATTGGTTACGATGAGTTATGGTCGTCGTTATGATGTTTTCTGTACATGTAATTTATGAGGAATTTGTACGTACGATATGAATCTTTGTGAAATTGAATTTCTCACGTGTTAATGTAGTAATATTTTTATACATGATGTTGATCATGATATAAAGGAAATACGGAATCTTCGAGATTTTACGAGGTGTAGTTAATATAATAACCAATATCTTCTGATGATAAGGACAAGTCCATGTTGACCGATGTACTCCATAATTCAGGATAATATACTTATAGTGCTCATGAAAGTCAGTAATTCTAAGTTTAAGGTACGTGTAAAGTTACTGGAGGACCTCAGGTCTGGAGATAGTTCCTCAATTGAATATTCTTATAATGTTACAGTTCGGAACCAGGCATGCTCACTTTTCGATGTCTTATTTCGTACTCACGTGGAGGCTTTATCTTTTTAACATGTTGGAACGAGTTAATGGGAGAGTTGTGAGATTGATTATCACCCGATGATGATCTATAAATATTGTAGATATTTCTTTCTTTGGCTTTTTTCAGTAGCTAGTAGTAGATTTAGAGATTTTCTAGTGTCAAGACATTTATTTTCTGTGCATTTGTGTTGTGGTGATGTCTGACACTTTGATGGTGTTAATTAATTATGTGGACAGGATTTCCACGTTGAGGACATATTTTTTTCTATTTATTGATTTTTCCGAAGGGTCATAATGCTAATTTTGTTCATTTAATGACCAAGCGATAATAAGTTTTGTTATTGGTTCTCACGAGGAGATAAGTGGGAAGACGTGAACAGATATACTCGACGTCCCGAATTAAGTTTTAGGAAACAAAGGCAAGTTCAAATTTTCATTTAAATGTTAGCAAAATTTTTGATGAACAGAATGTCACTCATATTTTGTCAAGGTAGTAAAATTAACTAATCTTGGATATTTTCTATTTTACACTTTATTAAAATTAATGCATTTTGCAGATTGTTCAAGGAATTCTATGCAAGGTCTCATTTTTCTAATTTACTAAACTTTAAATTACTAAATGAATGTTTTCAAGCGAAGAAAAGTAATATTATATTCAACACACTGTTAGAATGGTAGGGAAAACTAAGCTACGTCTACCATCCCATTTGTTAGTATTTTCCTTGTCACATCAAGAACAATAGTAATTAACGTAACGTAGCGATCATTTTCATTATCATAGATGTCAGGGTGGCAAACATTTGATTTTCTTTGAATAAAAGTGTGATATGTTCTCTATACTTAAAACATTCTTGATTTCCGAACCTTATGTCAATCCTGCCACTTGCATATTTTTTTAAGTCAGCGGTCCTGTGAACTGAGCACCCCTGGGCTGTCTCTTGTTCGCCGGCAGACCTAGTACGGGGACAGTACAGAGGCTCCAGGTCCAAAGTCGAAAACCACTGGGCTCCAAGTTACGTATTCAGAATGTCATCTCTCCTAGGTCACGGAAATAGTCCTTCTTTGCGACTGCGTCGGCTAGAGGTAATCGACGCAAAGGCGGAGCTCTCCGTCCTTTTCCTTCACCAACACAACGGGCTGCTCGATTCCTCGATAACTCCCCGTTGCTTCTTGTCATCCAGCGTCTGGTCGATTTCCACCTCCTTCGTCAGGGGTACCCTACACGGTTGTTGCCAGATTAGGGCAGCGCTGCCGGTGTTAATGTGATGGTACATCCAGTTCGTCCGTCCGTAGTCACCTCCGGTAGCAATGAAGATGTCCCTGAACACATAGATTAGTCCCATAAACTCCCTGAGCTGTCCCGTCTCAGCTGCCTCCGGGTATCGGATGTAATCTTCCATGACTTACCCGATCCCTCGTCTGCTTACAGGGTCTGTGCGTCTTCGTCGTCCACTCGTTCATACGTATCAATCTTGACCCCTCTGGTTATCTTCTCTTGCTGTGATGTAGAATTTATTATTCGTTCCTGAACGGAGCTTCGTGCCGGAATCAGCGTCAAAGACAAGTACAGTCGTTGATTGGTGGTTATCAATCTGGGTTCCACGATCACGTTATCACCTTGTGCGTTTTCGTCTAGTCATTCAGTCACCATCATCTCGCTGGTGGCGGGTATCAGTTCGTCACCGGCAAGCGTCAAGCGTTCTACTCGTTGCGTCCCTGGGCGTCTGAGCATTACCTCTTGTATGCAGAGTCAAAACACACGTCGTCCCACGTCGACAGTCGCCTCGTATGTCCGTAGCGTGTCTAGTCCTAGGACTAACATGTCCATGATAGTTGCGACGAAGACCAGATTCTTAGGCGTTGTTGTTCAGCGTCAGTTAAAGTAGCTACTCCTTCAGAGCAGGGATGGTGTCCCCTAAAGCGGTTCTCAGAACGTAGGGGTGGTTGGGTCACCTGTCTAACTGTCCCTCAGTGATGTCAGGACTGGCGATGGTTAATCCCGCCCCGAGTCTGTTGTTATCTGACACGGCCTGTCTCCAAGCCAGCCGCCAGCGATTAAGCTTTCGTCGCTCGACTCAGCGGCCACATTTAACGCGAAACGAGGGAACAGTAGTGACGGCGCCGGCGAGCTCCTCTCCTTGTCGGCCCTTACTCGTTTCCCTGATAAGGGGCTTCCTCCACACAGCAATTTCTTCGCACGTGGCCACACTAGCCACTGTTCCAGCAGGTGATCTCGAGGGAGCGTCGGCGTCTCGGCGGTGGCCTGCGCTGTTCTCGTGTTATGGGGCGGGTCTCAGGCACGTCTTTGCTCCTCACGGCTCGTATACTTGGTGTCGGGGCCGCCATTCCGCTTACTCCTCCCATCCTCAGAGCTAACGTCACGCCTTATCTCAGATTTTGCTCCCCACTTAGCCTCAGCTTTTGAAGAAAATCAGTCACAGAGACATCGATGAATGTTTGGTCTGCATCCCGCTGAATGTTGTCCTGAGACAGCCCGTCCAGAGCGTTTGTGGCTAGCTGGTCCGCATTTTGAACGCATTCCTGCAGCGTCTCGTTAGCGCGCTGGGTTCTCTCCCTCTGCTGGACTCGGTGACGGCTGCCAACTGATGGTCGACATATCGCACGTCGGGCGTTCCCACTATCTCTCCATAGGTAGCACCCGGCTGGAGGGTGTGTAACTCGTCCTCTGTTTGTCCATGAATTCTGGCGATTAGGTGTACTGCCGTTTCCACCGTTGTCCAAACTTTTTGTAAGCACACGATCCCGAATTTTTTCCGGCAGGTCCTCCAAGAATCGGTCCCGTCGCGTCGTTGCAAGGGAGCTGTACCTTCACAGCGCTGGAGCCACCGTCGTTGCTTTTTGGACTGTCGTACGCAGGGAACTCATTTCCTCCTTCAGGTCTCGAATCCATGAATACCCGACCTGCGGTATTTATTTAAACATTTTCTCTGCCATTTCGTGAACGTCCTTCATAAGGTCAGTATTTAAAATTGCTTCGAGAGAGCGCACTTCCTGTTCTAACTTAAACTGTCCCTGTTCCAACATAAAATGTCCGTCTTTCACTTCTCCAAATTCTGATGTAACTTCGCACTTGAGTTTATTTTTCAATTGGTCTTGGCTGGATATCAATTCACTTTTAAGATCCTTAAGTTCCTGTTGGTTAGATTTCAGTTGATTGTTAATTTTGTCTTGACTGGATATAAGTTCGTTTTAAGTTAACTTGTGATCTTAATAAGGAAAGACGGGAGCTGAACGGCAACCCTTTTTCCCTATTCCTAGAAATGACAAACTACGAAACTACCGCTAACAGTCAATCCTGATTCTGACACCAGTTGTAACAAGTTGGCGGGTAGTAGACAAATAAATATTCGACTGGTAGCTTCTACAGTACGATTTATTTATCCTAATAATGACCACTTACACAAGTACACAGTACACTCGTTAGCGCTCTCTCTTAATTTATCATTTCATTCGCACTATCACGACAGACTAATATTTACAGGCTAAGCCTTTACGTCACACAGTTCTCGTATACACGCACTTGTACCTTATGCAGTTCACTATTAACTCACTGTACTATATTTGTTGCTGCACATGCGCGCGCAAATATTCTAAAAATTCTACACGGGATGCTTAGTTCACATTCACACCAAAGTCTTCTACCAGTATCCACGTCCCTTCTCTGCTGCGTTCTCCCACGCTGCATCACAGGATTACTCGTATCCGCCTTGCATCGCGATTAGACTGAGCCGCCTTAATATAAGGAGATCTAATATTCCAGAATAGTCCGGGGGTTGGATTCATCCTGAAACCTCACGTCTTAGAAAACTCCAGATTAATCTTCTCGTAATTCCCATCCCGGTCTCCAGTACGAGGGATCAGCAGAGCGCTAGCTTTTCGATGAATGATGCAGGTGAGGAAGAAGCGGGTGGGCCATACGGCAGACGTCACACGGCCCGCCAAAGGTAGCACATTTGGAATGGTGGACGCTATAACCATTGTAATATAAAGAATTGGTATTATTCACTCAGAAACGTACGTGGCCGATATGAACGGTGACTGTCTTCTCGCTCACAAAATAACTTAAATTTACTCCAGCTATAACACATAAAATTCACACAGGTTTTTCACTATATATCCACTATTTACATAATATTTTAATAACGCGCAGAATATTGTTTATAGATTTACCACACTCTGTAAAGCTTGAAGCATTCTTCTACCCGGAGACATGCTTCATAGTCCGAACACCAGTAGGTTGATTCCTTCCTCTTTCATTTTCTGTAGCACATTGTTCTTGCGGCTTGGCTATTTCCTCCATGGCTGCTATTTTCTCCACGAAATGTCTTTGTCTCTTGAGCCACAGTAATACCAGACGAGTATCTGCCAGGGAATTTTCTTTGCATGCTACTAATATGTTCTGCAATTTGAACGTCGACTAATTCCACGTGGAACATTAATGTGTCAATCCTCCTTTCCGATGCGTTAGTGTAACATATAGTTTTTCTGCTATTTACTTTACATTTCATCGACACGGAGAGCCATACGGCGACGACGGGCTAGGAGATTGACAAGACTGTGTGTTCTGGGAACGGTAAAGCACGTAAAAGCATCCTCAGGGCTGCCAACAGTGAAGTTATAAACAATGATCTGCCAAATGAACAGTCACAGCTACGTAAGCACGACAGGTTAGCAGAAAATTAATGACTGACAAACTGAGGGGCCTTTTAAATAATTTCATGTTCCACTTTTCATCGTCGTCCTCCCTACGTTGTACACTTGTAGAAGTTGGTCTTTTAGGTCTACAACTTCCAAAAACTAATCCAACACTACCACAGGCTTTTCCTTGCCATGACCATTTTATCTTTTATCTGTCTTCTGTCATTCCTGTAACAGGGAGAAATCCAGCTACCATTCTTCTCATCACACTAGTCCAACACCATTACAGGTCCAAGGTGTTGAGCAATTTCTTTCCCACACTTGAATGCCTTCTGCTTCACATCTTTCGGCAAGTATCGTACTTGTGATTCGGTCAGAGTGCACCCACAAAATCTACCTGACAGTTTTTCAGCCTAAAAACGAGAGCAAGACAATTATACAAGTTTTCCATCCATAGTGTACAACCTTTTCCTGGTAGTGGCCCGTTATTTCAGAGAAAATTGTGTTATTTTCGGATATGTCAGGTATTATCAAAGGGGAATTTAGTACAGTATATTTTCCAGTGTTAAAAATAAAGGGCGATGTATATCCTGTGGAAACCTCGCTCAGTTCAAAGATCTTAACCTTGAATTCCACTGATTTTATGGGTAAATATTGCATTAAAGATAAACATCCTTTCCACAGTGTCTAAGATTCATCAATAGAAATATTCTGATCTGGTAAATATAGCTGAAATGTATTGTTGAGGTACCTGATGATCATATATGGGTACGAAATGTTGTTTGGGACCCTTTATATGTCATTGTCTATGAAAGGTAAATGCTTCCAAACTTGTCAATAAAAATTGTATATTCAAAGAGGGGCATGAAAATAATTGAATTACATGCGAAATATGATCTGAAAGTTGGTCTTTGTACAATTTTCATCAACATAAGAAGAGCAAGAGTAATGTACATGTCATTGACTGTAAAGTAGGTCCTCTAACTCAACCTCGATTTAAAAATGAACAGCATGCCTATGGGGTGGATATACAGTACAGTGTAGTGGTTTATTTTCTTAGCAATAATCACAAAATTGTTACAGAGAAGAACAGTCTCAAATCAATAAGGGGATTACTTACATTTATTGAATTGTTTTTTGGGACCAGGTACATCATGAAGTTGTTCTGAACAACGCTAGTAAACATACCATCCCACTTGAGTGCGTGGGAACCTGTTGCGCAAGCACGCGGCTAAGAGATACCCTCGTCAGAAAAACACGGTTTACTCCTTCCTATTGTGGTCAGCTGTTACGGCGGTGAAATAAGTGGCACTCAAGCTGCATAAAGAAAAACTGAAAGGAAAGGGGAAATATTAAATCACCCCTATGAAAAATAAAGTGTTACATATTTGACACCGGGCGAGTTGGCCGTGCGCGTAGAGGCACGCGGCTGTGTGCTTGCATCCGGGAGATAGTAGGTTCGAATCACACTATCGGCAGCCCTGAAAATGGTTTTCCGTTGTTTCCCATTTTCACACCAAGCAAATGCTGGGGCTGTACCGTAATTAAGGCCACGGACGCTTCCTTCCAACTCCTAGGCCTTTCCTATCCCATCGTCGCCATAAGACCTATCTGTGTCGGTGCGACGTAAAGCCCCCAGCAAAAAAAAAGATATTTGACAACCCCTACGGCAGGGAGTGGCATAATTCATAGACTGTGTGTTGCGTACTAGTACGCCACTCCATATGTAAATGATTGGTTCATGTCGTACCTAGTACAGCACTCCACGCTGTCAGGTTAATCAGAATGAGTCTCATACAGTTGTACCAAGTTAGTATCTAATATTTTAATCTGCTTGTTTTAAACCAGGATAAATGCATACGTTGTCCAGGCACCAGGACGAATTTTAAAATACTGGGAGATGTCCTGGGTAAACTGGGGTGTGTGGTCACTTTAGGTTTCACACACGGATATACTGCTGTTCAACAAAACTTGCACTCGTCTCTAAATGAATAAACAATGACAGCTCTACTGTGCTAAATCTATGGTCGTACGCATCTTAGACAGAGGATTGTTAACAACAAACTTCTAATATAAGACTTAGAAACAAATCTTCGTTTCTATTATTAAGACAGTAATTACAGCTTTTAAAACAGAAAATTTAAATTTGCTAATTTCTATCCTATGCATGCTTCTTAAGAAGTGAGTATTTTCAAGATAAGATAAATTAGAGAGGGTGGCCAAATTATTACACTCAACATCAATTTTGCAACTCACCAGTCCTTATTTACATAAAATTACATAATTAATCATACACAATGATCAGTAGTTGGCATGTATTCCTTTGTGTTTGACAACAGACTGGAGTCTCGGAGGCATACTATGTACCAAATTTACACAGTTTGTTCTTATTTCTGGGACGTGATGCCAGATCTCGGTAAGTCACTCAATTAAGGCTTGCTTGGTAGTGATGATACTCTTCTTCATTTTCATCTTAATTATAGCCCAGAGGTTTTCAATAGGGTTGAGATCTGGTGAGTTCGCTGGCCAAGGGAGAACACTGACTTCCTTTTCAGCCAAATAATTCAACACTGACATTGCCGTGTGACAGGGAGCTCCATCATGCATCATAAAAAATTCCCCCTTTAGAAACAAGCCATTTGCGTTTGGCAGACGTACTTCCTTCAGCACACTAAGGTACAAATACTAATCCATAGATTCCTTTACAACATAAACATCTCCAGATCCCACATTTACATCATTCCCCAAACCATTACACTGGTTGGGTGTTTAACACTTTGTTGAACACAATCAATGTTGTATTCCTCGTTCGATTTCCTCTTGATGTACTGGGAGGATTCATCGCAAATAGAGAAGGTGTATTCATCGGTAAAGATCATCAGGATGGAAGACAGAACTCTTTGTAACATTCAGCCTTTAACTGACACTAAAAGAGAGGGGGAAACAGTTCCATATATAACAATAAAAAACTTCCAAAAATTCTCAATATGTGACATTTCACTCTAGCGGCCCTCCTCAAGTAACTGATCCTTCTAAATGAACTTTTGATGTCTATTTATGGTAGAAATAAGTAAATGAAGAGATTTACCTCTTGCCATTCTATTGGAGTCGAGTGTTTGAAGCATCTATCCCACTTACGGTGCTTCACAAGCATTGAAGGAGTGATCTTGCATTTTTCCGAGGCCGACAAGTTCGAAATCTTTCCCTACCGAGTGTTCTTCGCACTGTTCTTGGCAACACATCCACTCCGTACTCATGCATTTTAGGGGAGAGTTCTTCATTAGTTTACTTCCCGGTTTGTGGGACAATATTATTAAGTTTTCGCACGCCTCGGTCACTAACTTTTGTTTACGTTCACGTTTCCCAATACGATTGCGTTGATATTCTTGTCTTTTACCACACTGTTTCTTTTATTCTGCTAACAGATTTTTGGGATATATTCAGTTTTTTTGCTAAGGAACTCTGCGAGTAAGTCTTTTCTTGTAAAAGAACACATGTAACTGCTATTTTCAGAGGAGATAAATCGCTTGCCTTACCCATAACCTCACTCTTGATTCGTGACACAATTTCCCACTAAAATCTGAGAATAGAACGTCTGCTTAGTTTTTCTTGTATATAAAACACAGAAGAGAATAATTCGCTAAATTAATAGAAGCATTTAACTTCTAAAAGCACACTAATTCATTTAATATTTACGATAAAATACTTCACGCTGAAGAGGCTGATTTTCGTAATCCACAAGATGAAGGACCAGTGACTGCAGTGCTACCGCAACAAACAAAATAACATAACAAATCCTTCTAAATATACCCAAGATATTGTTAAGTGAATAATATTAGCATTAAGTATGTTTAATGAAGAGTGTTTTATTGAAGAACTGTATGTATTCACTTTTTTCACCTTGAGCCTAATAATTTGGCCACCTTCTGTATCTTTGCCATAAAGTTACCAGGTGTATATATAAAATGTTGAAATCTCACCTAATTCAGCTATTTCTCTCTCCACCGGAATTGCTCTGTTTGCATCTTCTTCTTCAGGAACAATTTGACCTAGGAAATGAAAACTTACATTAATTACACTGCATGGATTCATGCGTGATGGTAGCATTAAAGACACTAATATGTTATAGCTGTTGTGGATTTCACGGCCGATGTTATGAACAATGTCAGTACGTTCCCTTAAGAAACAATACCGCGCATCTGACTATGCTGTTCCTGTCCAATATTTTCCTAAAGTCTGGTCACGCCTCCGGGCCACACGTGAATATGCATTCCATCAGAACAATTTTCGATGAGTTCATTTTCCCATGCGCTTGTGTAAAGAAAATTGAACCTTAAATTCACCATACTCTAGGAGGGGGTTATGTCAAGCAAACATACATTCCAAGAATACGGTATAGTAAGAATCATTTTCCTTCACACACGCACGTAGGAAAATGAACACAATGAAAATTGTTCTGATGGTGAGCATATCAATATGTGGCTGGGAGGCGTGACCATTCCTAATGAACGTAATGGAGAAGAAGAGCATTGTCATATATGCGGTGTTATTTCGTAAGGGACGATATGATGGTCCCGACTTTTCACCGGAAATTGCCTTCGGTATTTTGAAGGGTTCCAAACGACTTCTCCGGCTGCAAAGTTCACAGTGCAATGCAATGGTGTCGCAATTCAGTCTCAATACACAGAATATCACATATCTTTTTTTTAAATTGTAGTTTTAATGAAAATAGTAAATATAGAAGTTATTAATGATGTATTTGAAAAATCACGTGTTCAGACAGGTGTTACAACAAACTTATTCTTCAAATCGAAATGTCTGCTTACTCTGGGCCACCATGGTGGTGGGATGGTTGCTGATTGGCTGCTCTTTGGCAAATGATAGCCCAGGCTATGGTGAGCTTTTCGCCTACTGATCCGCTATGGTAGGAGCGGCGCATTCGCTTATCGGCTGTTCTTCAGACAGTGATTGAAAAATTAATTATGGAGGCCGGTGTTTGTAGACCTGAATTGCTGGAGACAGGCTACTGATCACTATTGCTTTCTCAGGCCAGCCGTGGCCACCGTATCCTCCATGATTTACAGTTATCAGGAGTGGAAACCAGGCTTTGTCGATACATTCAGATTCTTCCTTACGGTTGAAGCTTTTGGTGTGCTTCAGAATTTCAGTGGCTTCCCATTGCAGCCGGGCGTGATAAGACAGAGTATTTGCACACAGTGGCAGATTACTGGGTGGTCTGCAGACTGCACCCCCCCACCCGGTTCTTCACACGTAATTTGCACGAAGACACATTACATATTCAATATGGAAATATTGCCAGTCCGTTCTGCGAGTTCCTTTAATACTGGATTTTCACCTCCGGAATAGCGCAATAATTGAGTGCTTCTCTTCACATGATAATGTCGGATGATTCCAGTTCCCTCTCTTGGGACTGCCAGGAGAATGATATGTTATCTAACCATAAGGCTTTGAATCCGCTTCCCGCTCCGTGTGCGCTATAAGGCGCCCGCCAACCCCGCTCTAGCGGTCAGCATGCATTGCAGAGCAGTGTATCTTATTTGTTGTCCACCGATCGCGATAGTAAAAGTTCTAACAACAACATGAGTATTTTAACTCAGTGCAGTTTAACCCTAAATGAAAAGTGTGATATCCAAGCTCGAGGAAGACCGACCCCAGAATTGAAAATCTCCCAGACTGGTAAGAGCCGTGACAAAGAGTACATAATAATTTTCAATCCAGATATATATAGTAAACATGAATGGTTGTGTGGGTGCGAAGTTCAAAATGCACTGTTTTGTTTCCCGTGCCTCACTTTTCGAACTGCCAGTGAAGGAGCAAACAGGAGTACGTGATCTGAAGAGACTTAAGTGACAAAATAAAGAAATACGAAAATTCAGAAAAACATGTGAACATTGTGCTAGACTTAGCTCTTCTAGGTTCCGTAGATGTGCGCCAGGGTTTAAGTAAGGCCTATGAGGAATCTGTACAGAGTCATAACAATGAAGTAAGCAAAAATCGGCAAGTACTACTCAGAATAATAAACTGTATTAAGTTTTGTGGGTTAAACCAACTGGCGTTGAGAGGACATGACGAGAGGCCAGACCCCGAGAATCCTGGTATATTTCTGAATTTAATTAAATACACGAGTGAACTAGACTATGTTTTAAGTCACATCTAGAGAGTGCTTCGTGTTTCAAAGGAACATCGAAAATGATCCAGGAAGGATTGTTGCAGTGCATGCTGGAGGTATGCAGAGAGCCTATTAAGGAAGAGGTATCCGAGTCTGAATTTTTAGCAATCATGGCTGACGAGACGACGGATGTGTCGGATGGATTTCAGCTTGTTTTTGTGCTAAGGTAATGCTGCAGAACGGTTTTGGGATTTTTTAATCCTTCTGGTCAAGATGTAGAGGCTATTTCAGAATGTATTCCTTCCCAGCTTGGCGTTATTCTGAAAGATAAGAATAATAAACTCATTGCCCAGACGTACGATGGCGCGTCTGTTATGAGTGCTGCCGTCTGTGGCGTACAGACGAGAGTTAATGAAGTGTACCCGAATGCCCATTTCATACATTGCTTTGCACACCAACTTAATTTGTTAATGGAAAGAGCTGCTAAGCAGAACACGAAAGCAAGGATATTTTTTGAAAATTTGTCTTCAATACCGGCATTCTTTTCCCGGTCACCCCAAAGAGTGTCTGTTTTAGATTCTTGTGTGGCTAAATGGATACCTGCTTTCTAGAGCCACAAGATGGAATTTTAAAATGAGAACAGTCAATACTGTATTCGAGATAGAAGATGCTTTAATAGATTTCTTTGAACTACCGATGGAATCTGAGTCTTCAAGTGACATACCAATCAGAGAAACATCGGCTTTGCACAAATACCTTCAGGATGAAGAGTTCAACTTGTGGCAGAAATTCTTTCATCTTATCATGCCCCATGTTGATATTTTATACAGTCAACTTCAAAATCGGAAGCCAGATGTAGCACAAATTCGTTGCCATGTTTCAAACTTTGTTAAAACTCTTAATGATGTGAGAAATATAATACTGGACTCCAACGAAAATTATGAAAGAGGAAATGTAGACAAAAGACGCCATGTTCAAGAAACTGCGACAAGAGTGTCTGCGGACAAGGAAGTCTGTGATGTCGTAATAACCCAGGCAAGTAGCCTGTTTCAATTTACAAATCATCTCCAAGTGACAACTCTGGTGATGCCATCACATTTTTCTTCCTTCAAATCACATTTTCCTGAGAAAAAGCTAAATGACTGTGTACGACTTTTGCCTATTTTTGACAAAGATAAACTACAAACTGAACTATCGCTTTTACACTTCAGAGAAGAATTCAGATCACTGTCTGGTGCTATCCAGCTGCTTCAGTTCATCTTCTCGAACAATCTTCAGTCATCACTTTCAGAAATAATGAAACTTCTTTGCATTGCAGCAACTCTGCCAACTACCACGAGTGAACCACAAAGGTGTTTCTCAGTCATGAAGACGATAAAAGTATACCCCCGCAGCACTATGGGTGAAGAAAGACTGATAGCTCTGGCAATGCTCTCAATGGAAATTACTTTGATGAGAAATATACCAAAATTCGATGAGAAGGTTATCAATACATTTTCAGCCTACAAGTCTCGAGAAAGCAGCTCATCTATAAATAAGGTAAAATTCAGTAATTATACATGCAGCCCCCCTAATGTTATATGCACGAGCCGCCACGGGTTGTACAGTGTTGCTGTACTGTATGTCGTGGCCTGCTAGCGGCGAGTGTTCAGCGATTGATGACCTTCCAGCGTATCCCGGCCGACTGTGCTTCTTCAGTCGAGGGGTGATGCAGTGTTGGGTAGTTTCTAAGAGTGGGAGGGCTATACGGGACTTAGACCAAGCGGTGATTGGCTTTTGCCCATGTGACGTAACAGCGTTCGGGATAAGGAAAAGTGTTCACTTGAGGTGGGAGTATGACACTTGGCGGGTGATTTACAAAGAATGGCGGCTGACTACGTGTGCAAGCTTAACCTCATGGACTTGTATTGGGTTAAAAGCGTAACCTCATAAGGGTGCCAGCTTCACTAACCCAAGTTCGATTCTCATGAAAGTGCAAGCCTAACCTTACAGGCTTGGATTCGACTCCAGGTTTAACTTCACAGAGCTGCTAACCTTGCTGACCTGACGATTATTATTATTATTATTATTATTATTATTATTATTATTATTACTTTCATGCTTGGTGTGTCCTATTAATTATAGAGAAACTAGATGTGCTTTATAACTATTTGTTTCAAGTATTTTAATTAACGAACAGTTCTTTTAATTTGGTGGTTGTTGTTGTTGTTGATTCATTCGGAGCTTCATAATACTGAGGTCATCAGCCTCGTGTACTTGTATGTATGTAGAATTTATTTGATAACCTATGTTGCTGTAGTAACTACAGCAGTGAGTTAAAGTGTAACAGTGTCAGGGGCGGGTTAGAAGCTTCCCTTTACTTAAGAATGCATTATCATTCTAACTGTCTTGTAGCTTAAAATTCATCAAAAATAATCCTTTAAGAGTTTACGTATATCAACTCATCCCTAACTGTTTCCTCTCAAATTTCGGGGTTAAAACACGTATCGGATTATAATTTTAATTACTTTTAGCGTTAAAAAACCCTGTGGATGAAAATTTCCTTAATTAAAACATTGAATATGTCTTAAACACATAGTCTTAGAAAACTGTTTTTCATTAAAACTCGTCAAAATAATCTTTTAACACTTCATACTCATCAACCCACCCATAACTGTTTATTTGCAAAATGTCAGATAAACGTAGCCTCCGATGTTTAAAGACAGTTTCAGATTATAGCTTACATAAAATTACGTTTGCAGTAAAAAGTAATTCGGGATGGATATATCCTTTAACTTAAAAGTTCATTAACTTATCTCGTACAAAAATAGTCTTGGAAAACTGTTCTTTAGCTTAAAATTCATCAAAAATAATTGTTTATCAATTTATATATATCAACTCAACCACAATTGTTCCTTTGAAGTTTCGTCTTTAAAAAATCGGATTATATTTTAATTAATTTTAGAGTAAAAAATAACCTTGGGGATGAAAACATCCCTTAATTAAGAATCCATCCTCCCTTAAATCGATAGCATTGGGAAATAGTTTTTTGCTAATGGCTTTACGCACCGACACAGATAGGTCTTATGGCGACGATTGGATAGGAAAGGCCTAGGAGTTGGAAGGAAGCGGCCGTGGCCTTAATTAAGGTACAGCCCCAGCATTTGCCTGGTGTGAAAATGGGGAAACTACGGGAAACCATCTTCAGGGCTGCCAACAGTAGGAATCGAACCCACTATCACACGGATGCAAGCTCACAGCCGCGCGCCCCCAACCGCACGACCAACTCACCCGATAAAACTGTTTTTAGTTTAATATACATCAAAATAGTATTTCTTAACAGTACATGTATACTATATCAACTCATATCTAACTGTATATTTTCAAAATGTCGGGTGATCATAGCCTTGAACGTTAAAAAATTGTTCTGGATTATGTATCAAATTACTTTTAGATTTAAAATACTTTGGGGTGAAAACATGCCTTAAAGTAAACATTAATTATTTCTTGAATCCATAATCTTGTAAAGCTGTTCCCCCCGCTTAAAATGCTTATTTTGAAAATTTGTGGTAATAATAAACTTCAGTTTTATATATCTGTTTCAGATTACACTTAAATTACTTTTAGATACAAAGTTCCGTGCGTTAGGAGCAAAAACGTCCCTTAATTAAAAATTCATTATATCCTAATCCGATGGTCTTACAATACTGTTTTAGCTTAAAATGTCTTAATATCTTGATCCCTTCGAAGACTTTCAGCATACCTGGCTACTGTTTACTCCGGAACGACAGAGCAGGAAAGGGGGGAGGAGATGTGACAGCGATAGTGAAAACCAGTTTAAAGCCTAGGATAATTGCATGTTAAGATAACGAATACAATAGACGACCCGAGTTCGTGCTTTTGGAAGTAATCGTAGCCCATCAGGAATGTGTTGCTTGTGTGGTGTACAAGCCACCTGCGACTGAACATTTGGAGGATGTAGAGAACGCATTATTAGGCGAACATCTGTTATACGAATATGTAATTTTCATGGGGTGACTTTAACACAGACAACGGAAACAACAATGCCGAATGTCGGCAGCTTATGAACATGACTACGTCTTGCGATATGAACATTTTGCAAACACTGCATACACACAACACCTCCACGTCGCACACGACTTAGTGATTGTCAAGAATACGTACAATGTACTACAACACGGACAGACATCAATACGAGGAATTTCAGCTCATGGCTTAATATACATGCCCTACTCTTTAAAGATCCGAAAGACAAAACCAAGGACTATTACGTTCAGAGATCTGTCTAAAATTGACTACAGTATGTTTACTAAATGTTCCATGGCACCATATATTGACAGCTGATGACATTGAAATTAAAGTAAATATATTTAACGAATATCTGACAGCGCTATAGGATCGAAGAACACCAACGAAAACAGTAGGCTGCGGGTAACACGAGCCCCAGCACTGTGGCTAACCCTGGAGCTAAAGGAGTTAATGGCAAGACGAGATGCCACACAGAAAGTTTAAGCGACAACCGACACGAGACAATTTTGACGCATTTAAACGGCCACGACATAAAACATCGCAGGCAGTACACACGCTGGAATTAGACATGCACATACCCTGTTAAAATAAAGTACTAGACCTGCTATAGCTTAGAAGGAACTAAAACACATGAAAATATGTAAACAAGGAGACGATCATCCTACTGACATACCCTTGGATACCCTCAGTACATATTTTACCACTCCCGGACATACCACTGAA
Organism: Anabrus simplex; assembly: GCF_040414725.1. NCBI lineage: Eukaryota > Metazoa > Arthropoda > Insecta > Orthoptera > Tettigoniidae > Anabrus > Anabrus simplex. The sequence continues at coordinate 882,695,193 of NC_090266.1, forward strand.
AGAGAAACGAAACCAAGAACACTTATAGCAATTACAACTCCCCTGCACCTGACAGAGAAAAATTCTACTTTTCACATGTGACACCCTCGCAAGATGGCTGCCACACATAGGCTCTTATGAGACGGCCTAGGGACGCTTGTGCAAGATGGCTGCTATCCAATTGCACAACATGGCGACTGTACACAGCTATTTATGAGACGGCTTAGGGGCGCTTGCGCAAGATGGCTGCTATACATAGGCTCTTATGAGACGGCCTAGGAACGCTTGCGCAAGATGGTCGCTATCCAATTGCAGAAGATGATGGCTATACACAGCTTCTTATGAGACGGATTAGGGGCGCTTGTGCATGATGGTGGCCATATACGGCTTCTTATATAGAAAGATGACGGCTATGGACGATTGCGCAAGATGGTGGCAATACATAGACTCTTATGGAGAATGATGCCGGCCATGGGCGCTTGCGCAAGAGGGCGGCTATACATGGACTCTTATGGAGAAAGATGACGGGTATAGGCGATTGCGCAAGATGGCTGCTATACAAGAGTTCTTATGGAGAAAGATGCCGGCCATGGGCGATTGTACAAGATAGCGGCTATACATGAGCTCTTGTGAGACGACTATGGGCAATTGCGCAAGATGGCACCTATACATGGGCTCTTATGGAGAAAGATGCCGGCCATGAGCGCTTGCACAAGATGGCGGCTATACATAGGCTCTTGTGGAGAAAGATGACGGCCAAGGGCACTTGCGCAAGATGGCAGCTGCATTTATGAGACGGCTTAAGGGCGCTTGCGCAAGATGGCGGCTGCTCTTATGGAGAAAATTAGCTGAGAGAACCTACTACACAAGTTGGCGGCTGTACACAGGCTTATATGGAGAAAGCTAGCATAGAGGCTATTACGAAAGATGGTGGCTGCTCTTATGAGACGACTTAATGGCACTTGCGCAAGATGGCGGCTGCTCTTATGGAGAAAGCTGGCTGAGGGGGCCTACTGCGCAAGATGGAGGCTATACACAAGCTCTTATGAAGAAAGCTAGCTTAGAGGCTACTGCATAAGATGGCGGCTATACATAGACTGTTATGACCTCCTCCTCCTCCTCCTCCTCTGTCAAGGCATAGCTTTATATCTCTATCGAATAAGTTTAAACATGCATTACTATTACGACGTGATCTTATGCATAAGGCTAGAGTGAGCACGTGCTATTATTCTGTTTTCAACCTGGAGCGATGACGTCATCATATGCATGTTTATACTTGTTCGTTATGAAGGTTACTTACTCAATGAAAGCTTTATAGATAATATAAGTAAGAATTTTTCTGTAGTCTTCGAAATACGGTGATGAAGAATAGAGCGCTTTATTCAAACATGACGAGAACATTAATAGTTGATGTGCAAGGCTTCAAAGTAAACGGAAATAAATTTGTATTTAAAGAGGTGGCTGTGTTGGATTGCAGTGTGTTGTGGGAAGCAAAACATGTTATTTCAGTATTTATTCCACCTTTCCCTTACTGTTTGTAAACAGATGAAGATAAAAACAGACCCAATGGATAGAAAAATATTTAGATTTGCAGTGGTAAGAAAAGGGAGTACCTTATCGTTTTCTATGTTTAATGATTAACGCAAATTTTTCAAGAGCAGATATTGTTTTCTTAAAGGGTTGTGAAAAGAAGGAATGGTTGCGTGAGTATCTACCATCATCGTGTGAAATTATCGACCTGCATGAATTAAGGTGTTCATCCTTTGAAACTCTTCTGCAGGAGCATAGTAGAGAAACAAGTAAACAGTCTTTACAACATGTGTGCTTGCTCTTTGATTGGTTGTGTTAAAGTGCTTGCCGGGAAGTGAACAACACATGTAAATTGCAGTGTCAAAATAACGTTAGTGTGAAAGACACTTTTGTAGAGTAAAGACATCATGTGTTTTCTAAAACATACTAAGTGTAACGCAGTTGAAAAGGTAAACGTAAAGTTCTATGCATGCAAAAATAAACTAAACACTTTTTGAAGAAGTGTTAAATGCATAACCAAAGGCATTTTTAGTTAATGTAGCTGCGAATGCTGTAAGGAAGATCTGAGGAAAGGTGCCTCGTGAGTGGACTCAAGATCCTGCTATGTCAGAGCTTCAAGCGTGTAGTTTACATCATGAACAAGTGAGTTTAGATAGGAGACCTTCAGTGAGAAGTGTAGTACATGTCACCTCATAAAACGGTATCACAGACTTAAAACTAAGGGGTTGACATCGCTTATAAACACTTATCACACCTGCAAAAAGAGTAAACAAGTTGTCGCAGAAAAAGGTGAAGGAACGTGCTGGGAAAAAGGTGAGGAAGAATGCTAGGCATGGGCTCATCAATAAGGTGATTTATCTTCTTCCCTTCGAGCTTCATCTTCCTAGTTACGAATACTGAGGCCCTAGAACACAACTTGACGTTGGCTTGGCACGTGGTGTTCCTAGTATTAATATGTTAGATGCCGCCTGCAAAGAGCATGACATTGTTTATCGACAAAACAATCCTAAACTAAGACATATAGCTGATGAAAATCTGCTTTGTAAAGCTGTGCTGCGTGTGTCGTCATCTAGTTCTTCAGTTGCTGAGAAGATAGCAGCACTTTTGTTGCCGGTGCAATAAAAGGAAAACTGTTACTATGTAGTGGCAAATACAGTAAAATAAAGAAAGGATAAAACAGATTTAATGAAGAAAAAATGTACATGTTCCAAATATGAATTGTAAAACATATTGCAGGTTTTGTTTAATACTAATCCTACAGCATGTCCTAAATTATCTAGTAGTAATAATGTTGTTGCGTATTAACTTAGAAGAAAGGAGAGGTAGAGGATCTAGAATTAAAAAACACGCATGGTTTAAAGTACATCCTCTTTATTAATCCATGAATTAAATCTGTTATTAAAACAAAAGCAATTTACATACAGTTTATTCCCACGGCGTCGAATAACACGTTCAATTACATAGTGATCATGATATTTTGTTTTCTGCAGTTCTTCGATGTAAAATGCTCCTTCAGTACGCTGTCCTCAGATCGCGAAGTAAATACGTAACCGGATTAGTAAGGTTAACACTCTTGATTTGAAAAATTTCAGTGCTCCAGTTCGGGGAGTATCCTTTTGTAAAGACAGACATGTGTTTGCTAATGCCAACAAAATCACCTTCTCTAAAGCGATAGCTGCGCGGATCAGCTGTTTTAACTACATTATGAACAGCAGTTGGCGAGGTGTATTCCTTGTACCAAGATGTGGCTTTGTTTCGAAAGTGTGATGAGGTGTATTGTTGTGGGTAGATACAAGTCTAGGTAGCAGATCAGTCCAACTATACGAACCTTGCGCTGCAAATTCTCACTGCATCATTGTTTTGAGTGTACGGTTAAAGCGTTCTACAACACTTGCCTTGAGATTGCTGAACGTAGAGTAGTGTTGAATGCCAGTAGTATAATAGGCGGATTCGGCCGCCACCACCCCCACCGGCTCCCAGAGGCCTCCTCCACCACCACCACAGCTAGAGACACCCAGGGGCCTCCTCCACCACCACCACAGCCAGAGGCCTCCCAGAGGCCTCCTCCACCACCACCACAGCCAGAGGCCTCCCAAGGTCTCCTCCACCACCCGCGGGAAATTTGAATTTGTAAACAAAGCCACGTGCTTTTTGACAGCTATCATCGACAACAACGCATCGCTAACCTCACTGCTGCCATCTTGACGGGCCTAAACCTCAGTAGTACCAACTTAACCTAACTAGCGCGAGATTTGAATTGGTAAACAAATCCACGTGTTTTTTGACAGCACGTGCTTTTTGACAGACAACAACGCATCGCTAACCTCAGTACTGCCATCTTGACAGGCCTAAACCTCGGTAGTACCAACTTAACATAACTAGCGAGAGATAAACAAATCCACGCGATTTTGACAGCCACGTGCTTTTTTTACAGCTGTCATCCGCCATCTTTAAACTACAGAGCACCGTGCTGCCCTCTTTATCGTAGTAGCTGGAAATTCATCAGCTGTCATCCGCAGTGCTGCCATCTTGACGGGCCTAAACCTTAGTGCTACCAACTTAACCTCACTAGCGCGAGATAAACAAATCCACGTACTATTTTGACAGCTGTCATCCACCATCTTTAATCCATAGAGCACAGTGCTGTCCTCTTTAGCTACTTACCTTTGAAATGTGGAGGCGGATAATTTGAAAAATGCTTTTTGACAGCAGCCATCTTTAATCCAGAGAGCACCGTGCTGCCCTCTTTAGCTAGATACCTTTGAAATGTGGTGGCAGGCAATTCTACATGACAGCAGCCATCTTTAATCAAGAGAGCACCGTGCTGCCCTCTATGTGGTGGCGACAATTTGAAAAATTCTACATGCTCCTGTTAGGAAACAAACTCACGCGCTTTTTTTGACAGCCGTTATCCGCCATCTTTAATCAACAGAGCACAGTGCTGCCCTCTTTAGCTAGATACCTTTGAAATGTGTGGCGGCAAATACCACGTGCTCTTGTTTGGAAACAAAGCCATGTGCTTTTTTGACAGTTACCATCCGCCATCTTCTATCAACAGAACACCGTGCTACTATCATGCGGGCAATTTCGTCAGCTGTCATCCGCCATCTTTAATCCACAGAACACCGTGCTGCCCTCTTTATGGCTACTACCTTAAGCACGTAGTAGCGGGCAATTTGAAAAGTTCTGTTAGCTATCATCCGCCATCTTTAATCAAGAGAGCACCGTACTGCCATCCTTAGCTAGATACCTTTGAAATGTGGTGGCGGCAAATTGAAAAATTCTACGTGCTCTTGTTTGGAAACAAACTCACATGCTTTTTTGACACCTACCACCCGCCATCTTTAATCAACAGAGCACCGTGCTGGCCTCTGTAGTTGAAATGTGGTGGCGGCAAATTCCACGTGCTCTTGTTTGGAAACAAAGCCATGTGCTTTTTTGACAGGTGTCATCTGCCATCTTTAATCAACAGAGCACCGTGCTGCTATCATGCGGGTAATTTCGTCAGCTGTCATCCGCCATCTTTAATCTACAGAGCACCGTGCTGCCCTCAGTAGTAGCGGGCAATTTGAAAAGTTCTGTTAGCTGTCATCCGCCATCTTTAATCAAGAGAACACCGTGCTGCCATCTTTAGCTAGATACCTTTGAAATGTGGTGGTGGATAATTTGAAAAGAAAAATTCTACAGCAGCCATCTCTCGACGCTAATTGCATAAGATGGTGGCTATACATGACTCCTTAAGGGTGCTTACGCAGGATGGCAGCTATACATAGGTTCTTATGAGACGCCCTTGGGATGCTTGCGCAAGATGGCAGTTATACATGACTCCTTATGAGATGCCCTAGGGATGCCTGCTCAAGATAGCGGCTGCTCTTATAGGACGGCTTAAGGGTCCTTGCAAAAGAAGGCTTGAGACGCCCTAAGGATGCTTGCGCAAGATGGCGGACACAGATGGCGGCTATACACAACTCCTTATGAGACGTTTTAAGGGTGCTTGCGCAAGATGGCTACCACTCTTATGAAGAAATCTAGCTTAGAGGCTATCGTGTCGTGCTAGTTCGATTCATGAAATTTAGGGCTTAAATGCAAAATGTTAAAATATCAAGCAAACGGTGCACCGTAGAGCAAATCGGACCAAATTTTTCTGCCTAATATATAGGTTCGCAGTATGAGGAATAAGAAAACCATAGTCTAATGACGGGATCAACGGTTCGGTTCCTACTTAGGCCCTTCGGCATTTGCTCTGTTTTAGCTTGTATTGAAGCGAGTCTTCGTAACATGATCAGGTCTAGCTATGGTAGAGAGTATAACGTACCGTGCTGGTTCGATTCATTAAATTTGGAGGCTTAAATGCAAAATGTTAAATATCTCGAAAAAGGTGCATCGTAGAGCAAAATGGACAAATTTTTTCCGCCTAATACCCAGGTTCGTAGTATCAGGAACAAGAAAAACATAGTCTAATGATGAGATCAACGGTTCGATTCCTACATAAGACCTTTGGCATTGGCAGCTATCTATTTCTACAAGATGGTGGCTACTCTTATGAGACACAAGATGGCTTGAGACGTCCTAGGGATGCTTACGCAAGATGGCGGACACAAAATGGTGACTATACATAGCTCCTTATGAGACAGCCTAGGGGTGCTCACACAAGATGGCGGCTACTCTTATGAAGAAAGCTAGCTTAGAGGCTACTCCGCAAGATAACAGCTGCTGTTATGCATCCGGTGGAGGGCAATTTGAAATTCTATGTGCTTAATCAACAGAGCACCCTGCTGCCCTCTTTAGCTGAAATGTGGTGGCGGATAATTTGAAAAATTCTTTTAACAGCTGTCATCTTTAAACAATGGCGACTATACATAGGCTGTTAAGGCCTTATCATTCTCATCCTCCTCCTCCTCCTTCTCTACCTCCTCCTCCTCCTCCTCCTCCTCTGCCTGTTATGTCAAGGCATAGCTTTATATCGAACAAGTTTAAACCTGCATCGCGAAGGCAAGCGTGTGCAGCGATAACATTATTGTGCATGTTTAAACTTTCGAAACATAAGAAGAGTAGAATCAAACGCTGTACTCGATACATGTGATCAGAACATTGATTGATGTGTTCAGAACACAAAATAAGTCATCATGACTAGAATCTAACACTGTACTCTATACAACATTTGATCAGAACATTGATCGATGTGTTCAGAACACAAAATATGTGATCGAGACTAGAATTGAACACTGTACTCAATACAACATGTGTTTAGAACATGTTAGGGGGTACCCTTGTTCTAAGAAGATCAGAATTTAACATAACAAGACTAGAATCGAACACTGTAATCGATGTTGTTAACTTCAACATATGATCAGAACATTGTTTGATGTGTTCAGAGCAATAGTACAATTTTGATGATTTGCTTAGTGTAAAATCAAAAACTATGGAAACACACTGTGCACATATCGCGTAGCTAACTCGCTCAATAAGCAATATTGCAAAACTACAACTTCAATGATTTGCCTAGTGTAAAAATCAAAAACACACTGTACCCATACTGCGCAGCTAACTCGCTCGGTAAACGATACAGCAAAAGTACAACTTCAAATTATTTACCTTCCATCATTCGTCTTGTGTGAAAATCAGTCGAACAAGTTATCTCATAAACATGTAACATGAAATATCTGTCAGTCTGTTGGCATGGGTTACAAGCATGTAGCTTATGCGGGAAGTAAAACTAAACAGAACGCTAGTGCTATAAGAAATACTCTGCTTACATTTAAGTCCCTAGCTGTTGAACAATTTATTACATAAATATGTAACATGAAATATCGGTTCGGAAACATATTGTTTCAATCTGTTGACATGGATTACAAGCATGTAGCTTGTGCAGGCGAGGGCTACTATGCAAAATGCTGAGCCGAAAAAAAAAATCGTGATAGGGTAAGGAACCCAGGGGTTACATCTTATCAGAAGGGTTAAAAGGATGAAAGGACTCTTCCTCCTCCTTACCGCACGTTCCTTGTAGGGCTAATTGGCTAAAGGGCTAATGGGAAAAAGGGCTAATGGGCTAAAGGGCTAATGGGCAAAAGGGCTAATGGGCTAAAGGGCTAATTGGCTAAAGGGTTAAAGGGCTAAAGGGCTAAAGGGGCAACAACCTCATGGATCGCTATCAGCAAGAACGCTTGTACTTTGTTAAGTGTAGAAAATTAATCTTTATTGGTAAATGGTTTTATGTTCAGAACAAGGAATGGAACCTAGGGGTTACTTCTTACCTAATAAAATCCCCGATGTGCGATGAGTTACGTTTTTCTAATTAGTGTTTGGAACACTGAACTTTTCAAGATGATAGCAGAGAGGTTAGCAATGTTCTGTTGTTGGATTTTAAATTCCGCGCTATAACATGCATAGGGTGGTATCCTTGAGGTTTACTGCCGTAAAGATGGCAGCAGTGAGGTTAGCGACGCTCTATTGTCCTCCAAAGTGAGGTTAGGGTTCGTGAAGGAGACAGCTGTCAAAAAAGCAAGTGGCTATGTTTACCAAACAAGAGCACGTGGCTGTGACGTCACGGTCTCATAATCAATCCTTAGCTCTACGTTGTTAAGAGCAGCATTAGGATTAGCTATGTTTATAAAACTTGGGATAAGAGCAGCAGTATGTATAGCCATGTTTTAAAGCGTGTACACATCACCTATCGATTTTACATGCATCGAGTGCGTACTAATCTTCTTCCGCTAGATTGTGCTGCTACCTTTGCATAACCTATACCCATAAACTTAAAGTACAAAGAATAGCCATTTTTAAAAAGCGTGTACACATTATCTATCGATTTTGCATACACCGACTCTCGTACCAAACTTCTTCCGCTAGATTGTACCGCTATCTTAGCATAACCTATACGCATGAACTTAAAGTACAAAGAATAGCCATGTTTCAAAGCGTGTACGTATTATCTATTGATTTCGCAAGAATCGAATGTCATACTAAACTTTTTTCACTAGATTGTACTGCTACCTTAGCATAACCTATACGTATGAACTTAAGGTACAGAGAATGGCCATGTTTCAAAGCGTGCACACATTACCTATTGATTTTACATGAATCGACTATCATGGTAAACTTTTTTCACTAGATTGTACTGCTATCTTAGCATAACCTATACGCATGAACTTAAAGTACAAAGAATAGTCATGTTTCACAGCGTGTACACATTACCTATCGATTTTGCATGCATCGAATATCATACTAAACTTCTTCCACTAGATTGTGCTGCTATCTTAGCATAACCTATACGTATGAACTTAAAGTACAAGGAATAGCCATGTTTCAAAGCGTGTACACATTACCTATCGATTTTGCATGCATCGACTCTCGTGCTAAACTTTTTCTGCTAGATTGTGCTGCTATCTTAGCATAATTTTATACGCATGAACTTAAACTACAAAGAATAGCCATGTTTCAAAGCGTGTACACATCACCTATCGATCTTGCATGCATCGACTTTCGTACAACGATCGCATATGTGTATTGCTAACGTATGTGTATAAAGTTAAACTTCTCCCGCTAGAGTGTACAACGACCACAATTGTGTGCTACTACCTATGTGCGTGAATTTAAAGCATAAAAATAGCGTGTACACATCACGTATCGATGATTCATGCACCGACTATCGTACTAGGCTTCTTCCGCTAGAGCATGTAGCAATTGCTTTTGTGTATCCCTAACCTATGTGCACGAAATTAAAGCACAAGGAAGAGTTATGTTCCAAAGCGTGTACACATCACCTATCGATGATGTATGCATCGACTATCGTACTGAACTTCTTCTACAACAGCGTGCGATCATCGCGTGTGTGTGCTGCAATCTTAACATAACCTATGTGCACGAACTTAAAGCACAAAGAATAGCCAAGTTCAAACCGTGTACACATCACCTATCGATGTTGCATGCATCGACTTTCGTATTAAACTTCTTCCACTAGAGCGTGCGACAAACTTATAACTATGCTGCTAACTTGTATAACTTATACGCATGAACTTAAAGAATAAATAATAGCGATGTAAAAAAATCTTGTGAACATAGCAGCAGCAGTAAGAATAGCAATGTTTTAAAAGCGTGTCCGCATTGCCTATCGATTATACATGCATCAATTAGAGGACTAAACTTCTCCCGCTAGAGTGTGCTGCTATCATAGCATAACCTATGTGCACGAACATAAAACACGAAGAATAGTTGAGTTTCAAAGCGTGTACACATCACCTATCGATTTTGCATGCATCAGCTATTATACCAGACACATTCCGCTAGAATGTACAACGTTCACATATGTTTGCGCTGCTACTGTAGCATGACATATGCGCACGAACTTAAAGCACAAAGAATAGCGATGTTTAAAAACCTTGTGAACATAGTAGCAGTAAGAATAGCAAGGTTTAAAAGCGTGTACATATCACCTTTCGATAAAGCATACATCAACTATCGTACCAAACAAGTTCTACGCGAGCGTGCGACCATCGCTTGCACGTGTGCTGCTATCTTAACATAACCTATATGCACGAACTTAAAACATAAAGAATAGTTATGTGTAAAAATCTTGTGAACATAGCAGAGTGTTAACTACGAACGTGTAGACATTGAACTTTGCATGCTGAAGCAGCATACTACGTGACCGTGACGTCACAGCCACGTGCTCTCGTTTGGTAAACATAGCCACGTGCTTTTTTGACAGCTGTCTCCTTGACGAACCCTAACCTCACTTTGGAGGACAATAGAGCGTCGCTAACCTCACTGCTGCCATCTTTACGGCGGTAAACCTCAAGGATACCACCCTATGCATGTTATAACGCGGAATTTAAAATCCAACAACAGAACATTGCTAACCTCACTCTTGCCATCCTTACGGCGGTAAACCTCAAGGCTGTTATAGCGTAGAATTTAAAATCCAACAACAGAACATTGCTAATCTCTCTGCTATCATCTTGAAAAGTTCAGTGTTTTTTTTTCGGCTCAGCATTTTGCATAGTAGCCCTCGCCTGCACAAGCTACATGCTTGTAATCCATGTCAACAGATTGAAACAGTATGTTTCCCAACCGACATGTAATGTTACATATTTATGTAATAACTTGTTCAACAGCTAGGGACTTAAATGTAAGCAGAGTATTCCTTATAGCAATAGCGTTCTGTTTAGTTTTACTTCCCGCATAAGCTACATGCTTGTAACCCATGCCAAAAGATTGACTGATATTTCATGTTACATGTTTATGCGATAACTTGTTCGACTGATTTTGACACAAGACGAATGATGGAAGGTAAATAATTTGAAGTTGTACTTTTGCTATATCGTTTACCGAGCGAGTTAAATGCGCAGTATGGGTACAGTGTGTTTTTATTTTTACACTAGGTAAATCATTGAAGTTGTAGTTTTGCAATATTGCTTACTGAGCGAGTTAGCTACGCGATATGTGCACAGTCTGTTTCCATAGTTTTTGATTTTACACTAAGCAAATCATCAAAATTGTACTTTTGCTCTGAACACATCAAACAATGTTCTGATCATATGTTGAAGTTAACAACATCGATTACAGTGTTCGATTCTAGTCTTGTTATGTTTCATTCTGATCTTCTTAGAACAAGGGTACCCCCTAACATGTTCTAAACACATGTTGTATTGAGTACAGTGTTCGATTCTAGTCTCGATCACATATTTTGTGTTCTGAACACATCGATCAATGTTCTGATCACATGTTGTATAGAGTACAGTGTTAGATTCTAGTCATGATCACTTATTTTGTGTTCTGAACACATCAATCAATGTTCTGATCACATGTTGAAGTTAACAACATCGATTACAGGGTTCGATTCTAGTCTTGTTATGTTTCATTCTGATCTTCTTAGAACAAGGTTATCCGCTGACATATTCTAAACACATGATGTATTGAGTACAGTTTTCGATTCTAGTCTTGATCACTTATTTTGTTTTCTGAACACATCAACCAATGTTCTGATCACATGTGTCGAGTACAGCGTTTGATTCTACTCTTCTTATGTTTCGAAAGTCTAAACATGCACAATAATGTTATCGCTGCACACGCTTGCCTTCGCGATGCAGGTTTAAACTTGTTCGATATAAAGCTATGCCTTGACATAACAGGCAGAGGAGGAGGAGGAGGAGTTAGAGAAGGAGGAGGAGGATGAGAATGATAAGGCCTTAACAGCCTATGTATAGTCGCCATTGTTTAAAGATGACAGCTGTTAAAAGAATTTTTCAAATTATCCGCCACCACATTTCAGCTAAAGAGGGCAGCAGGGTGCTCTGTTGATTAAGCACATAGAATTTCAAATTGCTCTCCACCGCATGCATAACAGCAGCTGTTATCTTGCGCAGTAGCCTCTAAGCTAGCTTTCTTCATAAGAGTAGCGGCCATCTTGTGCGAGCACCCCTAGCCTGTCTCTTAAGGAGCTATGTATAGTCACCATTTTGTGTCCGCCATCTTGCGTAAGCATCCCTAGGACGTCTCAAGCCATCTTGTGTCTCATAAGAGTAGCCACCATCTTGTAGAAATAGATAGCTGCCAATGCCAAAGGTCTTATGTAGGAATCGAACCGTTGATCTCATCATTAGACTATGTTTTTCTTGTTCCTGATACTACGAACCTAGGTATTAGGCGGAAACATTTGTCCGTTTTGCTCTACGATGCACCGTTTTCAAGATATTTAACATTTTGCATTTAAGCATCCAAATTTAATGAATCGAACCAGCACGGTACGTTATACTCTCTACCATAGCTAGACCTGATCATGTTACGAAGACTCGCTTCAATACAAACTAAAACAGAGCAAATGCCGAAGGGCCTATGTGGGAACCGAACCGTTGATCCCGTCATTAGACTATGGTTTTCTTGCTCCTCATACTGCGAACCTCGGTATTAGGCAGAAAAATTTTGTCCGTTTTTCTCTACCGTGCACCGTTTGCGAAATATTTAACATTTTGCATTTAAGCCCTAAATTTAATGAATCGAACTAGCACGACACGATAGCCTCTAAGCTAGCTTTCTTCATAAGAGTGGCAGCCATCTTGCGCAATCACCCTTAAAGCGTCTCATAAGGAGTTGTGTATGGCCGCCATCTTGCGCAAGCATCCTTCGGGCGTCTCAAGCCATCTTGTGCAAGGAACCTTATGCCGTCCTATAAGAGCAGCCGCTATCTTGAGCAGCATCCCTAGGGCATCTCATAAGGAGTCATGTATAACTGCCATCTTGCGCAAGCATCCCAAGGGCGTCTCATAAGAACCTATGTATAGCAGCCATCTTGCGTAAGCACCCTTAAGGAGTCATGTAGAGCCACCATCTTATGCAATTAGCGTCGCGAGATGGCTGCTGTAGAATTTTTCTTTTCAAATACACCACCACATTTCAAAGGTATCTAGCTAAAGATGGCAGCACGGTGCTCTCTTGATTAAAGATGGCGGATGACAGCTAACAGAACTTTTCAAATTGCCCCCTACTACAGAGGGCAGCACGGTGCTCTGTAGATTAAAGATGGCGGATGACAGCTGACGAAATTACCCGCATGATAGCAGCACGGTGCTCTGTTGATTAAAGATGGCAGATGAAACCTGTCAAAAAGGCACATGGCTTTGTTTCCAAACAAGAGCACGTGGAATTTGCCGCCACCACATTTCAACTACAGAGGGCAGCACGGTGCTCTGTTGATTAAAGATGGCGGATGGTAGCTGTCAAAAAAGCACGTGAGTTTGTTTCCAAACAAGAGCACATGGAATTTTTCATTTTGCCGCCACCACATTTCAAAGGTATCTAGCTAAAGATGGCAGTACGGTGCTCTCTTGATTAAAGATGGCGGATGATAGCTAACAGAACTTTTCAAATTGCCCGCTACTACGTGCTTAATGTAGTAGCCATAAAGAGGGCAGCACGGTGTTCTGTGGATTAAAGATGCGGATGACAGCTGACGAAATTGCCAGCATGATAGTAGCACGGTGCTCTGTTGATTAAAGATGGCGGATGGTAACTGTCAAAAAAGCACATGGCTTTGTTTCCAAACAAGAGCACGTGGAATTTGCCACTACCACATTTCAAAGGTATCTAGCTAAAGAGGGCAGCACTGTGCTCTGTTGATTAAAGATGGCGGATAACGGCTGTCAAAAAAGCGCGTTAGTTTGTTTCCAAACAAGAGCATGTAGAATTTTTCAAATTGCCGCCACCACATAGAGGGCAGCACGGTGCTCTCTGAATTAAAGATGGCTGCTGTCAAAAAGTATTTTTCAAATTATCGGCCACCACATTTCAAAGGTAAGTAGCTAAGGAGGGCAGCACTGTGCTCTATGGATTAAAGATGGCGGATGACAGCTGTCAAAAAAGCACGTGGATTTGTTTATCTCGCGCTAGTGAGGTTAAGTTGGTAGCACTAAGGTTTAGGCCCGCCAAGATGGCAGCACTGTGGATGACAGCTGATGAATTTCCAGCTACTACGATAAAGAGGGCAGCACGGTGCTCTGTAGTTTAAAGATGGCGGATGACAGCTGTAAAAAAAGCACGTGGCTGTCAAAAAACACGTGGATTTGATTATCACGCGCTAGTTAGCTTAAGTTGGTACTACGGAGGTTTGGGCCCGTCAAGATGGCAGCAGTGAGGTTAGCGATGCGTTGTTGTCGATGATAGCTGTCAAAAAGCACGTGGCTTTGTTTACAAATTCAAATTTACCGCGGGTGGTGGAGGAGGCCTCTGGGAGGCCTCTGGCTGTGGTGGTGGTGGAGGAGGCCCCTGGGAGGCATCTGGCTGTGGTGGTGGTGGTGGAGGAGGCCTCTGGGAGCCTGTGGGGGTAGTGGCGGCCGAATCCGCCTAGTATACTACTAATGCCAAGTAACTTGAGGTATAAGAAAAATCCTTGTTTTAAAACTCTTTACGTTGATCGGTTTGAACAAGCGTTGGGCAACGTTTCGATTCTTCAACAATATGTTAAAGTGCGTCTTTGATTTGAGATGCTGCCTTAGAACGCACAGGTTGTTCAAAAAGCAAACTTCGAGTACACATCGAAAACAGTAAGTAAACCCCTTATCACTAAAGGCATATGGAATCATTTCTACTAAGTCTGCTTGCCAGAGATCACTTTTTCCTCGTATAGTAACGCTTCTTCGACAGTAGGTGATACGTGCTGGTTTATGTAATTCATGTGCAATATTTACCTTTACAGGTGAGATCTCATCTTGACGATCCATTACAAAATGGTACGGACATGTTGTAATTCTCTCTCCATTTCTAGAGTTTGTGATTCGTGACCTGTTGTAACTGTTCCACCTCGTCAAAACCCTTTAGGAGATGAAAGTTATTATCTTGGGACACATGAATATTAAATAAACTATTTGCGGCTGCCCGCAAATTTCCACGCAAATAGAAACAATTAACATTCCATGAGTCCCCATTTCTCTATGTAATGTTTGGGCGCCATGGTTACAGTTTTAAATAAAACTGTAAACCAAAATTTATATTTACTAGCATAGAGACATTTACTGAAATCACAGGGGTAGGATTTTAAATAATTAACCATTAAGTATCGCTTAAGAAAGAAAATTAAAGCAATAAAAAATACAAATGAATTTATTATTTTTAAAAAATGTGATGAACCGGGAAAGTTTCCTTAAAGCGTGGAGGACTTTATAATTTACTGAATTTACCATTGCTTGCTTTATCTAATTGAAGCTCACCAATTGCAGCTTCCGTTCAAGTCATCTGGTTTCCGTGGTTACTCGTTCTCTTCTTCTCGATGTAGAATTTTCTCCATGGACATCCTTCCTTCCTTCTCTGATGTAGTATGGGCTATCTAGACTAACACTCCCTATTTGCCTAGTCTTTAAGTTAGACATTGGCCCTATACTTGTAAAAACTGATCAGCGTTGATCGTATGGGAGAAAATTCAGAGATATTAATTTTTCCATATTAGTAGAAATCTCAATCCAACTGAGCTATACTATTTATACGGTACAGACTCGTACCACATTTCCGTAGACTTGAACTAAACATAGTTCTTCGTCCACAATATTTACTGAATATCACACAAGCCATAAGCTTGTTTCGTTTCTCGTAGATCCGATAACATAACCGCAAATAAGTACTGTATCGAAGCGATAACACATTGTACAAAAATAACTATGTCGCGGAGCGACCACACACTGCTTCAAAAATCAAATCACGTCGTTCAAAGTAGATGTTCACAGTAGAAGTACTAGTGATGGAGTATCTCGTAGTTAGGTTGTAAGGTCCCGTTCTGGTGTTGAGAATCAGTATATGTCCGGGCTCACCCCCACTCTTGGTAACAGTTCAATCTCAAAACTCATATACAACGAAGTATCTGATTCGATAGATCGAAGCATCAACTCCCCTTCCCTTCTTCCTCGACAAGTCCAGAAGGCGTGGCGATGATATAGCTGACCAGCTTGCAAGCCTCGAGCACGGGTCGCTGTTTACTAGCCTTGGTCATAAAATAAACCCATGACTCAAGCAAAATCCCAAGCTTCAAGAATAACCCTCCGTATACACAAATATGAGATGAAATGAAAACAACTATGTTTCAACATATTGACCGTATTTGCAACATAATGAATTCTTATCCTACATAATATAATAATTTAAATACTAAAACGATGTTATTATTTATACAATATGATTCCAAAATGCCTTGATTACAAATAATTGACGTTGAATACATATGTTATTACAAATAATTGCAGATGGCGGATCAACTCGTTATTAAATGATATCGCGTAAAATGATATTATATTAAATTTTTAGGGCTGGAGAAGCCTGGACTGTTACATACGCACTCCTGCTATTTACAGATATAACATATATGAAAATAACACACTATACCAAAACGGCTGATATAAACATCATTACATCTGACAAACACTTAATAAAAAGCATACATAATCAAATCTTGTATCTCACTCTAGAGTGTCTGTTTCAACGATACCAGACAACATTAGTAATAATTCCTGCCGATTTTCTTGCGAAAGTTTGTCAGCAACACTCATAATATTTACAACAACAGGTAAATAACTCTACCTTTGTACGTCACCATCAAAGTGTCCGGCAGTTCCATGATATATTATATACTGTATGTACACCACACACACACGTAATCACACGTGGCTTACCTCCCTTAGATGGCCGCAAGCAATTTCTTGTTTTCATTGCAAAAATATTACAACTTAGAAAATTATTGCATTAATTTCCTTCTGCAGTTTCAAAAAAAAATCCGAAGTGTTACTCATGGCTTCTACAATGGTGTCATGTCTAGGTTCACAACCTATACATGAATCCACGTTTTCCAACTCAAGTACATTTAATGTTGTCAAAACAACATCTTGGAGACATTACACTTAATTCGCAGAAATATATCGTCTCAGAGAACATATATTATGAGTGCGCAACATGACACGATTACCATCTTTCAATCTGTATGCACAAGGACCAACCCGACAATGAATCTGGAATGACCCTGATACAACAAAAATAATTTCTTCGTCACTTTCTCTTCACTGGACGAGAGCATATGAACACGTAACAGAACAGAATCTCCTACCTGAAATTAGTCTAACACCAGACGTTTCTGCTGTCTGCTACGCTTCTCAGCCGCTTTAATCAAATTCTCTCTCGCTAATCGGACATATATCTGAGAGTCCCACTGAGGTTCCTGTGTAATATCTAGTACTTTTGTCAGTTCATTCCTTGGATTGCTGCCAAAATGAACCTCTAATGGGGTGAATTTCGTACTATCATGCTGAACCATATTAATCCATTTCTCAATCAACGCTAAAAACCAACCCACGCAGTGTGCTTGTCATGAACTAAAGATCGAAACATCCTACCTAATTCCTTCATCGTGCGTTCACACATATTCCCTTGCGGATTCCTAATTGAGGAAAAAACATGTGTGATACCTAACTCTGTCATCACAGCCTTCCACTTCTTCGAGGTAAATTGAGATCCGCTATCAGATAATAACCTACTAGGCGTACCTAACTCCTGAACATACTTGTCACTAATAATCTTACTGCAACTAAGACCTGTCTCTTTACTCAATAAAAGATTGACACACTCACTACTCGAAACTTCAATAATACCATCCTCTAACATAGCTTCAATTTGATTGTCTACCGCTTTAGCATATTTATGTGGTATCGGATATCTCGGTCCAGCGAATATACTTTTATCCAGCACTGAAAATGAGTGTTCATACACATGTGTTTTGCCAGGTTTCGATGAAAATACTTCCTTGTGTTCTCTCAACACATACAAGAATCGGTCCCTCTGACCTTCTTCCAAATTGCTACTATCTACCGCTTCTCTCAGAGCATCATCGTGGTTTTCCTCTAACCACACTTCACACAACTTAAAATCAACTCTTTCTTCTTCATCTTTTGAAACCTCATTAACACACCACATGTTACAAACCTCCACTTTCGTCTGAACTTCGGCATCCCACGTGACTTTAACATCCTCATTATCCCACCTTAAATATACTATCGCCTCATTGTAATCTAGCCGAGCTGAGTATAAACTTAGCCAGTCAGATCCCAAGATAACATCAAATATAAGATTCGGAATAACAAGACAGATCTGAATTTTCGACTTCCCGTTAATACAAATAGGTATGGCAACTTGTTTACATATTTGCTTGGATCGTTTACCTACAGCAGTGACGATATATGTGGATTTCACAGGCATTTCTTCAATCTCCATATTCTCCTTCTTACTGTCCTCATACCACCTCAAACTTACACATGAACTTTGACTGCCTGAATCCTATAAAGCCTGATACTGCGCCCTCCATACAACGATCGTAACAACGGGTTTCTCACTTTTACTACCAACTTCGACTTGATCCATTTCCACCTCCCTTAATAACTCATGTTTGAAATCGAGATCATAATCCATGTACGTCATTACACAATTTTTCGCAACATGTACTGAAGACTGATAATCTGATCTCTCATTACCGTCTACTATCAG
This sequence comes from Anabrus simplex, assembly GCF_040414725.1. Taxonomy (NCBI): domain Eukaryota; kingdom Metazoa; phylum Arthropoda; class Insecta; order Orthoptera; family Tettigoniidae; genus Anabrus; species Anabrus simplex. The sequence continues at coordinate 882,713,709 of NC_090266.1, forward strand.
TTTAAATTACTTTGTCTCCTTGTATCCTGATTTCGGCTTGTACCTTCCTCTACATTGCGTTCCCACTGAACATTTCTATTTTGCTTGTGTGACTGATTACCTACAGGTTGCTGCCGCGGTTGAAATTGACCACGGTGATTGTGTTCTTGTCTTCTGGGTGGTGTCTGATAGTTTGTGTGCTCTCGTGTACTATTACTATTTCCTAACGCATCGAAACTTGCTAGCAATCTTTTCATTCCCTGTATAGAATCTATCTGCTGCATACAGCTAGCTTCGCGGATTTTGTTGGGAAAATGTCTGAGTAATAACTTCACAATATCTCTCTCCGCTGACATCCCATCTACGTTTTTACAAATCATAACGTGGGCTAAAAAGTATTCGGTCATAGAATCTCCCTCGTGTGGCCTAAATTTCCCAAAGACAATGCGTTCTATAGCTTCACTAGAAAATTTTTCCTTGAAATATTTCTGGAACTCCGCCGTACTGGTCATGCTGCTCTTATACACCGCAAACCATGATTTCGTTTCTCCAATATAAGCTTTACCAATTATTTCTAATGCTTCTTCCCATTCAATGATTCCTTCTTCGATTCGCTTTTCAAACCGTTTCTTAACAATGTTTAAAAAATATAAAGGGTTTGTCTGCCTCCCATTAAATTTAGGGAGTTCAGTTTCATATGTGAAATTTGTACCATGGCACTGACTTCCTATATTACCTTGCTTTTCTCTGATTTCTTTACGTATTTGTGCCTCCGACCTATCAATACGTTCATTAATTCTTTTCACGTCATTCGCAATGTGTTCTTGTCTTTTCCTTGGTGGCTTTAATTTCAATAGCAAATTCCTCTGCTTTCTTAAACTTTTCATTACATATTTTGGCATTAATCTCTACCTTACCACACAGATCATCGTATTGTTGTTGTACTCTTTCTCTAACTTTACTATTTTCTTTCTCTACCAACTCTATGACTTCGGTTTTATGTTCAGTTAACTTTCTTTCTACCACTTTCTCATGTTGGCTGCGTCTCATCTCTTGTTCCACTAACTGATTCTCAAAACGTTTCTGCTGCTCTAGTGCTTCATCTAATCTATGATCTAAAGCATCCATCCTAGCATTCACTTCTCTGCTAATTTCGGTTTTCGTCTGTTCTATCTTCTTTCTATTTTCTTTAATTTCTGTCTGGGTTTTCTCGACTTCCTTCCTAATTTCATCTCTCCCTTTCGTTTGCTCTAATATCCCTTGCATCATCACAAACAGTTGTTGAATATTCTTATCACTATTCGTATTACTTTCTTTCTCGCCCTCCATCCTAGCTACATCAGATACTGTGCTATTTTCCATGCTCCCACCACTCTCTACCGTTTTATCTACTTCAATACTTTCATCTACAATATTCCTAGAATTCAGTGCCTCGCCTCCCTTTACTAAGTTTCCGCTACGCAATTTCATGTCCTTTTCACCTTGTGCAGCCATGATTCCCCAAAATCACACATACAAATTATATGGACACTCACTTAACCCCACAAACACAGATTCTATTTTACTGCTTTCTTTCACGAATACTTAATGGTTTTCGAGCTCCATGTTAGTGCGACAAATGTAACTGTCCCACCTCGTCAAAACCCTTGAGGAGATGAAAGTTATTATCTTGGGACACATGAATATTAAATAAACTATTTGTGGCTTGCCCGCAAATTGCCACGCAAATAGAAACAATTAATATTCCATGGTTCCCCATTTCTGTATGTAATGTTTGGGCGCCATGGTTACAGTTTTAAATAAAACTGTAAACCAGAATTTATATTTACTAGCTTAGAGACTTTTACTGAAATCACAGGGGTAGGATTTTATATAATTAATCATTAAGTATCGCTTAAGAAAGAAAATTAAAGCAATAAAAAATACAAATGAATGTATTATTTAAAAAATGAGATGAACCGGAAAAGTTTCCTTAAAGCGTGGAGGACTTTATAATTTACTGAATTTACCATTGCTTGCTTTATCTAATTGAAGCTCACCAATTGCAGCTTCCGTTCAAGTCATCTGGCTTCCGTGGTTACTCGTTCTCTTCTTCTCGATGAAGAATTTGCTCCATGGACATCCTTCCTTCCTTCTCTGATGTAGTATGGGCTATCTAGACTAACACTCCCTATTTGCCTAGTCTTTAAATTAGACATTGGCCCTATACTTGTAAAAACTGATGAGCGTTGATCGTAAGAGGAGAAAATTCAGAGATATGAATTTTTCCATATTAGTAGAAATCTCAATCCAACTGAGCTATACTATTTATACGGTACAGACTTGTACCACATTTCCGTAGACTTGAACTAAACATAGTTCTTCGTCCACAATATTTACTGAATATCACACAAGCCATAAGCTTGTTTCGTTTCTCGTAGATCCGATAACATAACCGCAACTAAGTACTGTATCGAAGCGATAACACATTGCACAAAAATAACTATGTCGCGAAGCGACCACACACTGTTTCAAAAATCAAATCACGTCGTTCAAAGTAGATGTTCACAGTAGAAGTACTAGTGATGAAGTATCTCGTAGTTAGGTTGTAAGGTCCCGTTCTGGTGTTGAGATTCAGTGTATATCCGGGCTCACCCCCACTCTTGGTAACAGTTCAATCTCAAAACTCATATACAACGAAGTATCTGATTCGATAGATCGAAGCATCAACTCCCCTTCCCTTCTTCCTCGGCAAGTCCAGAAGGCGTGGCGATGATATAGCTGACCAGCTTGCAAGCCTCGAGCACGGGTCGCTGTTTACTAGCCTTGGTCATAAAATAAACCCATGACTCACGCAAAATCCCAAGCTTCAAGAATAACCCTCCGTATACACAAACATGAGATGAAATGAAAACAACTATGTTTCAACATATTGACCGTATTTGCAACATAATGAATTCTTATCCTACATAATATAATAATTTAAATACTAAAACGATGTTATTATACATACAATATGATTCCAAAATGCCTTGATTACAAATGATTGACGTTGAATAGATATGTTATTACAAATAATTGCCGATGGCGGATCAACTTGATATCAAATGATATCGCGTAAAATGATATTATATTAAATTTGTAGGGCTGGAAAAGCCTGGACGGTTACACTGTGACCAGCATCTTGCGATGCTCTTAGAATTTGTAACCGTTTAACGAGTAAGTTTGGGTCATTCAAGCATCTTACGTCCGCATACGGCAACAAAGGCTTGTAGGTAAGATTAAGACCGCGTGCATTCGGAAATTGCTTAGAAATAAAGTCACGATACTTGTAACTCTTATTTGCATTTACAGCTTCTGTTATCTTGTTATCTTGTAGCAAAATTTATTGCTTTATATTTTTAAGATCATTTTTTAAATTTATATCCTTGTCAGGTATTCGTGATAAAAGAAGTTCTAAGAGTCCTTTCGTAGGTTTATAGGTAGCATGGTTTACAATAAGTTTGTTGCTATTAAACATTTGAATTTCCTATCCAGAAACAGTCGTCTTCGTAGCGAATACCGTAGGTAGTGTCAGTTTGTCCTCTAAAGAGTTTCTCTATATAAGGTGCAAAGAGCGATCCATCGGTATCTAGAACAAAAGTTTTAAAATGATTACGATAATCTGGCGTGATCATAACCTCAGACATAGATGGTAGATCTTGTGATGATGTAGTAGGTGTTTCAGCAATAAAATCTGTAGTTCAAAACACAACACGCTTAGATGGTGAAGTATCGTTAAGATCTTCTTCCTTATCCTCTTCTTCTTTATCCTCTTCTTGATCTATATCTTGCTTCTTCTCTTCCTCATTCTGCTTCTCTTCTTCTTTATGCTTTTCTGTTTTATCCTTCTCTTCTTCTTCATGCTTCAGTATACTATGTAATGTTTGCATAGAGGCAAAACTTGAAGTGGGCTTCAATGAAGTAGAATTAAAAATTTCTTGTAGTGGTGTACCTACTTGTGTTTTTAAAAATAAATCCGTGTCTGCTTGAATACGTTTAAGCTCTTTGAATTTCCGTCGAATATTGTTTCGAGCATGAATTATATGGTTTGTAATCTCCTTGCTAGATGTTAACATGATGACGGTTTTTGATCAAGTAGTCACTTTAATTCTGCGTTAATGCATATAAAATGATCGAAAATCATGCGATATCGTCAATGTTGAATATCACTTTCTTTATCAATAACTAAAAGGTTGTAACGATGTGAATACCAACATATAGCACACATACGTCATTGAATGTCATATCAGTGTTAACATGATCGTCATACACGTGTCGCATGTTCTGCTTAGGCACACGAGAACAGGTTTGACATACATAGATGCAATCAGTATATTTATGTCGTCCCATACTAAAGAATTCATGAATAACGTTTTGCTGTTCTGTTGCGACATCGTCAAAGATCATAAGAGAATTAGGAAGCACATCGTCTGGAGATGGTATTTGCTCATGTGAATTAAATTTCAAATATTTTATTCCGTCTTCAACTAGATCGAACATTACACTTGATAGAATAGTATATAGCAGTTGATAGAGTGACTTTGAGAAAACGTAAATATTTTCGAATCGTATAACATTTAAAGTAATAACTGTAAGTAAAAGATTTGTTTTCCCTCATCCCGATGGGCCTGATGTAATACATCGAACAGTAAAAGGAAACAACGTTCCATGACATTTCTGTAGTTGTACTGGAACTAGGTAAGAGATGTGGGACAACGTCCCTAACAGGAAGTGTGCCTTACTGCTTTATAATCTTCATTATAACTGAATAATAAAGTAGGCAATAGTAATATATATATTAAACGAAACAAGAGGTAACAGTTTATAATTTGCTTTTGACGAGTAAAGTCGCGTACATAATGGTGGAACAACGATATTCAAACTATATGAAGAAGAAAAAAGCAAAAACTGTTGGATGGAAAGGTGGTATAAAGGCTGCACAAAAATCTATTCGAGGGGAATACAATACGCGTGTAGCTGTTACTAAGGCCCTACGCGCAGCAAGAGCGAGAATTTCTCCAAAGTGCAGAGCAATGATTAATAAACCTGCACGAATTATTACTGTACCAAAATGAGGAGGATTTTTTCCCTGCGCTGTTTGCTGGACTAGCAGCCTTAGGGCCATTGCCGGGTGGTGCTAGTGCTGTAGCAAGAACTGTTAAGGCTGTAGAAGAAGCGAAACAACAGTTGAGAGAGAGTGAACGTCATAACAAGACGATGGAGGCAATTGCATTACGAGGCAAAGGCGTACACATGAAGCTGGCACCATACAAGAAAGGGCTTGGCATCTACATCTCTCCAAAAACGTCTACTGAATGCACTGCCACATCGAGCTGTGACGCACGAGGAAGTTTTACGTTTCCTAAACAACTAGAAATTCATTATTTTCGAGAGGTGTATATGCGCGATCAACTACCAGCATGCCAACGTGAACGTGAAAGTTCCGTAATTAACTTAGACAACAGTAGCGGACCTGGAACTCATTACGTTGCCTATATGTAAAACGTAAAAATAAAGTATAGTACTTCGATAGCTATGGAGACTTACCACCTCCATTTGAGTTCATTCGTTATTTCCGAAGCAGTGCAGACATTGTTTACAATAAAAACGGTGTGCAAAAATTATATACACGCATGTGCGGACGATTATGTCTTATGTTCTTATATCAAACCCAGAGAGTAGAGAAAGAACATTAGTGTCCGCGTGACGACTAACAGTGAAAGAACGTTTGCTGTACGTGGAGAAGGACCTGAAACAACCGTCTATTTTAATCCACCGATCGAACTTGGATGTCAACTACATAGTCTTCGACTAGTATCGTTTGAAAGCTACAATAAAATATATAATGTGCGTGATGGTGTAAACAAGTTCTATTACGATGAGTATGTGCTAACGCTACCCTCAAGCAGTTATTCAGTAGACGATATTCGTGACTATATTGAAAGTATGTTAATTGATCAGTTTGGAGAAGAGAGTTTTGTAATTATAATTACAAGTTCTCATGTACTGTTAGCAACATTACACATAAATGTGTTCTGGAATCATCATTTAAGACTGACTTCAAATCACAACCTGATTCGTTTAGTCCATTGCTTGGATTTTCACCAAGGGAGCTCCTACCGAACGTACGTTACGAGTCTGATCAACTTATAAGATCCTTCGATGATCATCATGTGAACAATACGCGCACGTCCTACATGACTTTATTATTACCGAGTAACGTGGATATAGTATTCGTGAGAAACCGGCAGTAGTTCTTCATCATCCTGTGTCTGTAAAACACATTAGTAACATCACTCTTAGGCTTGTAAATAAACATAATCAGCTTTTCAAACCAGTATGGAAAACATCTGTAAAACACGGTGTGCATTCCGAAGACATACTAAATGTTTGCGAGGACTCATCGAGTTAACAGATAACCATAAGCAGATACCGGTACTCCAAGATTTAGGTTATATGCTACAACAATATGGAGGAAATGCTAGACATTATGAATACATTAGAAACTCATGATGTTGTAGTACGAAGTGACCTTCATTCTTATCAACCTTTTAGGTTTGGATTAAATAAAAGTGATGAAATTCGCTTTATTATTAATCAGCAAGATGTATACAACCTACCACACGAAAGCTATCTCTATATAGAAGGACGACTAGATAAGTCAGATGGAAGTGCACCAAGCACATAACAACTAAACAACCATGCTCTAGGTTTTCTATCTTCTGAAGCGCGGTATGAGGTAAATAATGTCGAAATAGATAGAACGTTTTTTTGCTAGGGGCTTTACGTCGCACCGACACAGATAGGTCTTATGGCGACAATGGGATAGGAAAGCCATAGGAGTTGGAAGGAAGCGACCGTGGCCTTAATTAAGGTACAGCCCCAGCATTTGCCTGGTGTGAAAATGGGAAACCACGGAAGACCATCTTCAGGGCTGCCGATAGTGGGATTCGAACCTACTATCTCCCGGATACAAGCTCACAGCCACGCGCCTCTACGCGCACGGCATAGATAGAACGAAGGATGTTGGTATTACAAGTGCAAGTACAAGTACAATTCCCTGAAGGAAGCAGAAACACCAATAAACTCGAAAATTACACTTCATCGTATATTGTGGGGTTTCCACATGTAAAATTATCTGATCTTGAAAAAATTGCGGTTGCTCAAGATTTTAGAAAATGATACACCATTATCTATATGTTTTCGAAGTTGGGAGCTGCACGAATATCCTATGTTACCACCTAAAACCAAGCATAGCTGGGCTGTTAAAACATCACGTTTTACTGAGAAGCCCTTGTACATTATTTTGAGATTTCAAACCCATCGTAAATTCAACCACGAAAAAGGACGCTCACAGTTTGATCACTGTAAATTAGGAAATGTTAGACTATATCGCAACGGAATAACGTACTCCTACGAAAACACTGACATGTTTTGTAAATTCCAATCATCGCATTATGAGAAAGAAGACCGTCCGCCATTTTCGCCTCAAGAATTTAAAAATAAAGCACCGATTGTACTTATAGACTGCTCCTATCCTGAAGAATCACTAAAAGTATCTCCTGTTGATATTCGTTAAGAATTTGAAACATCTGAAAACATTCCTGCTAACATTGACAGTTCCGCTTTAGCCTTAGCCCGAGCAACACGTATCTCGAGCAAGTGTGTACAAGTGTGGAGCCGTAAAGTGAAGTGGGGAAAGCCCGTTTGGTTTCAGTGTTTTGCGTATTATACGCTTAGGGAACTAACGACATTACCGAACGATGATAATTGAAAGGAAAAATACAATCGTCATCACTTTCACAGAACGAGATATACCACGACCAGCCCCCTACGAAATCCACGAGTGGATTTTTGAAAATTTGAAACTTGATGAAGCCGACATCGAAACATTACAGCTCAACGGAATTTCCCGACAAGTCTTCATTAAGTGCAGGAGGCAAGAGACAGTTGATCATCTTCTCAAGCACTATGCAGGTGAGCAATATTTTGTTCATAGCAATGGCTATCGTAGTAAAATAACTGTTGATTCGGCCGGCCTGGGGATTAAACTTGTGAGAGTTTTTAACCTGCCCACCGAAACATCTCATGGACACATTTCAGACGTTTTGCGTCAGTACGGGACTGTACTTTCAGTAAGTGATGAAACGTGGAGTTCCAATTTTCGATATAAGGTGCACAATGGCATACGTGCAGTACGCATCATGCTTAAAAAACATATCCCTTCCTACGTAGACATAGCAGGAAATAAGGCTTTAGTAAGTTATGATAACCAACCACCAACCTGTGCCAGCTGCAGTAAGATAGGCCATTACCGTAGTGAGTGCCCAACGCGCCGTTTACCAGTTCAAACACCTGCTACACCCGACAAGCCAACCTGGGCGACCTTGACTTCAGCCTTAGGGAAGCTACCGACGCAACGTATACCTCTCACAACAACACAACTCACCCCAGATTTTCCAGAGGTGGACACACGATCAGCTGATACACCAGACTCACGTGTAAACACACCGTCCGCACAACAGGCAGAAATAACCACAGAAGAGGAAGAGACACAAGTAGTGCAGCCAGCTCACAACCACCTTGAGGAGACAACAGAACCTGTTTGCGATAGAAATTCCCCAATGGAACAGTCGCTCAGCTCATCAACCTACCAAAATAATACCCAGTTAAATGATGTACCGGTACTATCAGAACCACCCTCACAGCACCAGACACAACTTTGTGAACCTGTCAGCGAACCGTCCCCGACACCTACCAGTGACATGAATGGCTTAAAAAATGACACCACCACACAGTCTGTGCAGACGCATTCCGCACAGTGCACAAACAAAGTAGGCGGTGACGAAGGTAGTTTAATGGAAACGGAAACCACCAATTCAAAATCCAACCAAGCAGTTAGTCACAGGGATCCAAGATTAAAAAGATCGGTTGAGGGGAATGATAGGAAGAAAGTAATAAAATTAAGTAAATGTCTTTCACAAACCTAATCTGAAGAATATTTACGTGCTGTTGGGTAACGCCAAACGAGTATGGAATGTGCTAATGTTTTTTTCTTGGTAATCTTAGCTGTGACGTCAGTAGTTAGCTGCTACGGTACTCTGAATGTGAACTGCCTCCGAAGTCAGAGCAAGCAGGTCTTGCTAAAAGAATTTATTAAAGATTATGATTTAGACGTAGTTTTCTTGCAAGAGGTTAACGTCACGAACTTAGCTTTCCTTGGATCTCAATACAGTTATATAATCAATGCCGGAGAAAATTTAAGAGGAACTGCCATCGTCTATAGAGCTGGGATAAATATAAAACTTAGTGAATGTCACCCGAGTGGAAGAATTTCATGCATACTTACCGAAGATAATACACTGATGATTAATATATATCTACACTCAGGAACACACAGACGCCAAGAACGGGAAGATTTCATTCAGAAGGAGCTGCCTTATTTTCTGCGTCACAATTATGATTATATTATTCTCGGAGGTGATTTCAACTGTGTATTAAATGCAAAAGATCAGACAGGTGAATTCCATCCCTCCCTGGCATTAGGGAGAGTATATCGCGAACTTCGGCTATGTGATGTGTGGGAAGTTCTTCATGGTAACAGAGTCGAATATACTTTCTTCCGAGGTACGGCTGCTTCACGTATCGACCGCTTTTATGTAAATAAAGAATCAGAGAATAATATCCGAGCAGTAACTGTTAATGTTGCACCATTCAGCGATCATCATGCAGTAGTGATGAAGACTGCGGGGCATCGACCGGCGGCACAGATGGGAAGGGGTTACTGGAAAATAAACAGCTCCTTACTGTCTGACGACGATATACAAAATGAATTTTCACTCCTGTGGAATGATCTGGAAACTCGAGTGCGAAGAGGTGGACAACTTTCGATCAAATCTTGGCTATACAAGTTTAAGCCAGCTATTCAGAGCTTTTTCAAACGAAAGGGAGTAGAAAAGGCCATCAACAGACGCCGTACGCTGCATTCTTATTACGTGATTCTTCACGATCTTGTCACCCGTCAGCAAGCCGGAAATGACGTATCCAATCATTTGACCGCTGTTAAACGCCGAATCAAGTCAATACAGGAAACTATTCTCCGAGGAGCAATCATTCGCTCCCGTGCAACATCAGTCATACACGAAGAGAAAGCACAGTTGTACCACCTTGCCTCCGAAAAGAATAAAGCGAAAAATAAATACATTCACTCGTTAATTACAGATGACAATAGGAGTCTTACCACTACAAGAGACTGCATTACTGAAGCCGAAAAATTCTTCCAGAGAACATGTAGTGAAAGTGAGATATCGATACCCGACCAAAACAAAATACTCTCTTACTTAGATCAACGTTTGCCTGAGGAAGGAAAACAGCAGCTGACCCGTGAGATCACCGAGGAGGAAGTTCTAAAGGCCCTGCGCACTGCCAGTGACAGATCAGCTCCTGGCCCAGACGGTCTCAGCTTCACCTTCTACAAAAAGTACTGGCCAGTCATTAAACATACGCTCGTAGAATTGATGAACATTCTATTAAACAACTCCGAAGAATCAACTGGATTCAGCGAAGGCATAATCATTCTTATTCCAAAAGTGTCAATGCCCCGAACTTTATCAGACTATCGTCCTATAACCTTACTAAATGCAGACTACAAATTATTTATGAAAATTCTGGCCAACAGGTTACGGCCGTTTCTGGCAACCATCATTCAGCTAGGGCAGACGTGTGGCATTCCGAACAAGAAAATCACTTTTAATCTCCAAGCAATTAGAGATGCTATATTATTATGTGAACACTACCCTCACAATGACGCAGCAATACTTAATCTTGACTTTGAAAAGGCTTTTGATCGAGTTCACCATGGTTATTTGTTTACGATTCTCGATAAGTTTGGTATTCCACAGTCAACATGTAGTATAATTAGATCTCTATACACTCATGCTCATTCCCGAATTCTCCTCAATGGTCATTTCTCCAAGCCTATTCCAATACGAAATTCAGTGCGACAAGGATGTCCTCTATCTATGATCCTCTTCGCCTTAAGTATAGAACCCTTCATTCGAGCTGTCCATCACCTCCTAAAGGATGTACCAAATCCGCACAAGATGTTTACCGTCCGAGCGTATGCTGACGACGTAACACTTTTATTACGGAACCGAGCCCAAGCAGATCAGCTGATTGGCATAATATCTGTGTACGAAAGAGCCGCCAACGCGAAAGTGAATTATCAGAAATCTGTCTTGTTACCTCTCGGTGCCTGGCCAAACCACATCACAATTGCTGGAATCCCTGTCAAAGAAGACATAACAATTCTCGGTTTGAAATTTACAGGCAAATTTCAGGAGACAGTCGAAAAGAATTGGACTGCAGTCATCAACACTGTCCGGAACACAATGACGAAGGATCTCAGCAGAAATCTTAATCTAATACAGAAACCTGGCACATTAACTCATTCGCTCTGTCCAAGATATGGTACGCGGCTCAGGTCTTCCCCATTTCAGAGAAACATGCACAAAGAGTAGAACTTGGAATTAGTTACTATCTATGGAGAGGATACATATATCGCATATCAAGAAATCAGCTCAGAAGGCCAGTTGATCAAGGGGGCCTAGGTCTCATCGCCGTCTCCGCTAAATGCCAAGCTCTGCTTCTGAGGTCAATTCTACTGGCAAAGAACGGACTCGGGGATATTAATGATATGCATTTTTGGACATCACCTCGAACTGGAAGCTTTAAACGAGTACTGCATACTATTGAATCTTTCTATCCTCATGTGAATCAACAGTGCATTCCACCCACGCAAATCATCTACCGTCGTCTTTTAAACCGTCAACTTGTTACCCCACAGATCATGGAAAAATTCCCCAACAGAAATTGGAAAAATGTCTGGAAGCAGTTCACAACACAAGAGATCCCAACAGACTGGAAAAGTTCAGCATACATAGCCATCCAAGATGCCATACCAACCGAGGAGAAAAAATTTCGCCACAACTTGGTCCAGTCACCCTTGTGCCACAAATGTGAGATTCCAACTATTGATACACAACTCCACAGACTAACTCGATGTGATGGTATGATGGACGTTTGGCGATGGACACTGACTCTGGTGCAGCAGTTAACATCTTCCAATAACCCTAACGATATATATCGTATCTTGTTAGCTTTGGACATACCCAACAGGAACAACAAGTTTGCCCTAGTATGGCTAGCAATGGGCTTTCTTCATTATGCGCAGACCAACGAGAAATGCTCTGTCCAAGGTTTTAGGCAGTTTCTCAAGACAGCGAGACAAAAACTGAAAGTGTATAGTGCTTCTGGAGGTCAGGAGAAATTCAATGAACTTTCTGTTCTTAACTTGTGATGATACAGGTTGTGTAAATAATACTTTGTTTCTGTTTGCATTTATTTGTTTCTTCATTTAATAATCTAAATTAACGATGTAATTGTATAGTGTATCGGTCACCGACGAAAGTGGATCGCCTTCCCGTTCCTCAGTAAAGTGATGGATCACGTGTGTTAATTATATATATATATTTTTTTTTTATTTTTTTTTTAACAAAAACAAGATATCTTAATGGTCGTGATATCTCTCAAGATTTGTTTGGTGTTTTTTTTTGTTGATTTGTATTTGAAGTTTATCTGTAACAGTATGTCTAATTTACGCAGCACTGTAATTAATTATGTATCCTTTACTTTGCTCTAGAAAATAAAATAATTATTTGAAAAAAAAAAAAAAAAAAAAAAGATGGAAAACCACGGAAAACCATCTTCAGGGCTACAGACAGCCCACTACCTCCCGAATACAAGCTCACAAAAAAAAAAAAAAAAAAAAAAAAAAAAACACAGCCGCGTATTGTCTTATTATTCATATGTGTGATGGTACTTACCATCCACTAACGAATATTGTTACAAGACTATAAATTAGGATAGCCCTTTATCATCAACATTAGTGTGTGCATCGACATCGAACGCTATGGAACAGAAAGAGTACACGGTTAATAACAAACAAAACTGTCAATGTATATGCTGTTCGCATGCTCATACGCAACATCTAATTTATCTCACAAGAGTAAGTGAGGTTATTAAGATGTTCTATAAACATAGAGCCTTATATGAGATGCCAACCATCTTATTCAATATTTACAGCCAATATTTTTATCTACGTACGTTGCCCCTTACGTACATGATTTTGGGACATCCTTCCTCTACACACAAAGATGTCAATCGATGTAGCTTTATGCAAAACCTGTCAACCTCATTACAAGCATCGAGATGAAAATGGTGATGATGATGATTGGGATGGAACAAATCCGAGGATTTAAAACTGTACACAGTGTATGGATGATTTTTTCAGTATATGATGATGATGATGATTCAGAAATGGAACAAACCACATGAATAGCAACAAGGTAAGAACCGCATTATCTCCTTTTTAAAGCATAACATACATATTATATTTTATAATCACTAAATGTTTTGTTTAATTTGAATGTTGCAGGAGGCCTTACAATTTTGGAAGCATGCTACCTCTTCTCAGAAAGCTGTTAAAGAGCATAGCAAACTTGTCAACAGCAAAACGAACACTGCTGTAGTATATTGTAAATAAATATTCCATTGCATTCAAAATGTTCTACTTATTGCTTTCCTTTGCCTCCTTACACATACTCATTCTATCTATAAAGGCTTGAGTGAGTCACCTTGATAATGAACAGGGATAAACATGCATAACTACGATGACGTCATCGCTGCAGGTTAAAAACAGAATAATAACACGTGCTCAATCTAGCCTTATGCATAAGATAACGTCATTATAGCAATGCATGTTTAAACTTGTTCGATCGAGACATAAAGCTACGCCTTGACAGAGGAGGACGAGGAGGACGAGGAGGAGGAGGAGGAGGTCATAACAGCCTATATATAACCGCCATTTTGTGCAGTAGCTTCTAAGTTAGCTTTCTTCATAAGAGCCTGTGTATAGCCACCATCTTGCGCAGTAGGCCCCCTCAGCCAGCTTTCTCCATAAGAGTAGCCGCCATCTTGCGCAAGTACCCTTAAGCCGTCTCATAAGGACAGCCGCCATCTTGCGTAGTAGCCACTTACCTAGCTTTCTCCATATAAGCCTGTGTATAGAGGCCAACTTGAGTAGTAGGACCCCTCAGCTAGCTTTCACCATAACAGCAGCCGCCATCTTGCGCAAGCGCCCTTAAACCGTCCCATAAGGGCAGCAGCATCTTGCGCAGTATTCCCTAAGCTAGCTAAGAGCCTATGTATAGCCGCCATCTTGTGCAAGCGCTCATGGCCGGCATCTTTCTCCTTAAGAGCCTATGTATAGCAGCCATCTTGCGCAATCGACCATAGCCGTCTCATACGAGCCCATGTATAGCCGCCATCTTGTACAATCGCCCATGGCCGGCGTCCTTCTCCACAAGAGCCTATGTATAACAGCCATCTTGTGCAATCGCCTATACCCGCCATCTTTCTCCATAAGAGTCCATGTATAGCAGCCATCTTGCGCAAGCGCCCATGGCCGGTATATTTCTCCTTAAGAGCCTATGTATAGAAGCCATTTTGCGCAATCGCCCATAGCCGTCTTCGTTCTCCATAAGAAGCCGTATATAGCCGCCATCTTGCGCAAGCGCCCCTAGGCCGTCTCATAAAAGCTATGTATAGTCGCCATCTTGTGCAATTGGATAGCCACCATCTTACGCAAGCGCCCCTAGGCCGTCTCATAAGAGTCTATGTATAGCAGCCTTCTTGCGCAAGCGGCGCTAAGCCGTCTCATAAGAAGCTGTGTATAGGCGCCATCTTGTGCAATTGGATAGCTGCCATCTTGCGCCAGCGCATTAGGCTATCTCATAAAGAGCTGTGTATAGCCCCATCTGGTGCAATTGGCGTCGAGAAGGGCATCTTACCGTAAAACTAAGGAATGCTCCTTCAAGATGGCGGATGTGGGGTTAAGGTCGCTCTCTTAGGTGTAGGGGAGCGCAAGTATCCATTAAAGTGAAGTTATGCCCCTCAAGATAGCGACTGTGAGGTTAGGCTCGCTCTCTTATGCAAAATCCGCCAACCTCGGGTTACTGACCGCGGAGTTGAAATCGGCCTAGGTACACTACTAGGGGTCAATGACCTTCCGTAGAACTCAAATTTCCCGTCAGCAGTCACGTGATACTCAGAGCGGCCTTTGATTGGCCCGCTGTTGAACCGGCTTTGCTCTTTTACTCACCAGGATTACTTGATCCAAGAACTGGAAAAATCCAAAGAAAAACAGCTCCATTTTTTCTGGGTGATTTCCGACAAAAGAATATCATTACAAGAATGTTGCAAAGTTTGGGCTGGGAAGACTTGGGAGAAAGGGGATACGCTGCTCTACTAGGTGGTACGTTCCGTGCTGTCAGTGGAGAGAAAGCGTGGAATGACACCAGTAACCGAGTAAGTTTGATTGGTGTCTTTAAAAGTAGGAAAGATCACAATAAGAAGATAAAGCTTAAATTAAAGAGGAAAAATTGGGTCAAATATTCGTTTTTTTACGACGGGGAGTTATGGATTGGAATAATTTACCAAGGGTGATGTTCAATAAACTTCCAATTATTTGAAATCACTTAAGAAAACCTAGGAAAACAACAGATAGGTAATCTTCCACCTCAGCGACTGCCCTAAATACAGATCAGTAGTGGTTGATTGATAGGTTTTCATTTGTAGCTACCGATATTGTAAGCGTGTCTGACCCTCAATAATAACCACCAGCTTTGCAGGCCGAATTATTTCGAAAGTATAACCTATCGCAGCGAAAGTGGATTTGGATACTTGAGAGGGGATCTGTAATGATAGTGTGACTTCATTTAAAACGGATTTTCATTTAAAGCTAAATAGGTGCTGTACGCGATAAAAATGGGGCGAGCATCTGACACGGTGATCATTAATTTTATGTTTTCGCTATGGTTAATGCTTATTTATGCTTTTAAGTGTCTACATAATTAATGGTATTATTTTTGCGTTATTGTTAGAGGTCAGGGTTCAATCTAGAACAAAGGCTTCATGAGACAGAGGGGTCGTTGGTTGTGTTGTAACGCAGTCAGCTTGGAATTCTATTAGAATTAGCATCGCATGGCTCTATTCGATATTTTGAGTTCTCACACCGTGGAATCCCATAGAAGGTCATTGACTCCGACCACTGGTATACGGGTTCCAGATTTAATTTAAATTTTGGTACGTTTTCTCTTCTGGTTAATGTCAATTGATTATAAAATTAGTGACTTCATGGCGAATGCTATAATAAGGGTGTAGGCATGTACCGTATGTCGTCATATGCGTGTTAGTTGTTTGTTGTTTTTAGTGCGGTTGGACTCAAATTCATTAAAAGGATTTAAACGTTAGTCGTACGCTTGTGATAACTGATTTATTTAATAATATATACAGTACTTCCTTTTCTTCACATTAACGAGCAACATAACTTACAGAATGTATGTAAATATGCATTTTAAAGTCGTCAACAATTCACGATCATCTGTGATTACTCAATGGAATGTTTGTTCATACCGACCAGGGCTTATCCCGTTTAACTAAAAACAAATGCTTGGATATAGCGAATTTGATAGTTTAATTTTCAGGTAATTATTACGGACCTGAAGATTAATTTCCTAATTGACTAATTCATTAAAGGTATCTTTTGAAATAATTTTACTTTTTTGACGTCGTGTCGTGTGTTCCATTGAAACGTCGTTTCTCTGTGATGCTGATTTGCGATTACCATTTTATATTTTTAGTAACATTGATCACCTGTGTTAATTTTTGTTGTGAGTGATGCAATTTTTTTGTTGTGATGCAATCTTATTTTTTATAACGCTATCTTCGTCGTCAATTAATATAGAATGGATTTTAGAGTAATTAGGCTCAAATTAGAAGCTCAATTGACTTCGTTAAATGTTAGTTATATTAGCGATTTTTCAAGTTATTTTGGAGGTTAGGTCGTAACAGTCAAGGGTATAATCGATAATTATCTGGTAACCTTTTGGCGATTTTAATCATTGGCCATCCTTACTAGAGGTGAAACATGGCAATCGAATCTTCGGGAAACTGAACCTTCAAACCCAGACTACTTAACCTACGGCTAACTTGAAACCTGTACTTAGATTTCAGGTTCGTGTTTTCTTGCGTCTTCACAATTTAACATAAATGATCTTCAATATTATGAAGCCAGTAACTAGGCCAAACCAATGCACTGGTAACATATAATTCCACGAATATGGTATAGTCAATAACTTCTTTCTTCCGCGTGATAGAATATCTTCCAAATTGTATTTAATTTTTTTCAAGTTTTAATCTTGTGTTTTTGGGAAATAAACCTCACTTTCCTAAATATTCCATTCTTTTCATGTAGTTGATATATTCTTCTATACCTTTCGAATCAGAAGACAATATGAGTACACCGAACAGCAACCACCCTGAGACAAGAAAACTTCACGAGTGTAGGCCAACGATTCTGGAGTCCTAGTATCGTCTTGGCAAGTGTAAATAAGGAGGGAAATATTCGATAAATTTGCAAGTTATTTGAAGCTCTTGAGGATGGACTATGTGAACAATATTAGTAGGGAATCTGTCACCTGGGAGACAGCCCTAAACGCTGGTCAATGTTGATTGATTGATTGATTGATTGATTGATTGATTGATTGATTGATTGATTGATTGATTGATTGATTGATTGATTGATTGATTGATTGATTGATTGATTGATTGATTGATTGATTGATTGATTGATTGATTGATTGATTGATTGATTGATTGATTGATTGATTGATTGATTGATTGATTGATTGATTGATTGATTGATTGAACGTGTCATTACAAATCCTTGTTATGGTGTCATTGTATGACATGTAGCACCAAATGGACTTTTTATGGCCTTCAAAAATATAACTTCCTATGCCGGGTTCAAACCCACGATCCGTAGGCTGACACTCCACCACTGGTTCACGGAGGGAATAAATTACCCACACAGAAAGAGTGATAAATTTTTCATCAGGAATTACGATCTCTCCCCACAGATAATACAACTTTTCTACTAGGTTGAGTAATTCATAGGACTCACTCCATCATAACTTAAATCCTGTAATAAAATTACTGTATTATTTGGTGAAACACTATGAATGTGAATATTGGACCCAGTAACGAACACTGAAAGTAATTCATTTATCCTCGATTCTATAGGTTATTCAGTCTACTGGGTCAGTCTATATCAGTTCCATAATTGACACTTTAGTTTCATTATGGGGCATGTAAATTACCTTAGATGATTTAATGGAATAAGAAATTTTCTTCAGTTAGCCACGTAATCATTTCCTCATTCTATAACCATAATTTATTCACTCAACATTAATGTTCATAATGTACATTGCATAGCTGAAAACGAGACCGTTAATTTGAAACCCGTAAATCATTACAAAAATTCACTCTATTCAGCATATTTCATATTTTCATTGAAAAAAGGCTTAAAGAGAGGTCAGGCAGAACACTAGCTTACCTTCGTCATCTCTTGGTCTGTCAAGCTCAGTCACAATCTTCTGGGTTAGATTTTTAAGGATTCCATGCACTGGAAACACACATACAGTATATTATACATCAAATTTATATCTATTATGAAATGGAAGGCAAAAAAAAAAATTTGTGGTGTAATGAATAATTGGATAATCCCACTGTTACCAAGTATTGTTAACAAAAAGATGTTGGAAGGCTAGAAGATCATATCAGGATTGAATGAACAAAGAAAACAAAAAGAATGTACCTGAAATCTGGCCAAATGGAGGAACAAGTGTGCGCGACCCATGTTGGAAACTTACGTGACTTAGAACGTACCAGTACTGAAGATCAAGTGATAGACCTGGCATTGAACGAGACTTCATCTGAGAAGTTGCTGAAGCGGGAAGCAGATTCATGTCAGGTCATACGGAAGAAGAGGAAAGACAAAAAGGAGAAAAAGAGAAGGGATGGGGATATTATGTGTTTTCTACGTAAATGTAGCCTGTATGCAAGTGCTAGAAATGAGCCAAGTGTATGAATAATAATAATATATATGCATTTGTGTAGTTACTGATCACAGATAATATCAGAAACAATCACTTTATACACTGTAAATGTCAAAGGCCGCGAGCGAAAAGGTTACAATTCAAAATCCATGACTTCTCAGGAGAAGAGTTTAAGTATTTTAGCAGTTTACAAGATTGACTCGCAAGAACACATTAAATTCTTACAAAAATGTTGTGAAAATTGGTGTGTACTGTCCCCGTGAAAATTGGCGACCTTATGAATATTTTAACAAGTGGAAAGCAAAGATTTTATTGTCTGCTTGAAGCTACAACACATCACTTGGGAACTTGTGGCGAGCCGTGAACGAGTTTTTTTTTGTCGTTCAGAGGGGTGCGATACGTCACCGGCAGGACTGTGTCAAGGTTATAGCTAACCACGTGACTACCTTCGCACGCGCGACTCAGCCTGTTTCTAGAATAGTCTGCGCAAATTAAAGGTGATCATCAGCCAATTACCGTACTCGCTGAGGAACACGCCTTCCTGGATTAATTATAAAAGGCCTTGCTTCGAGTGAATCGCTCTCTTAATGCTTAATGCTCTTCGCTTTACGCTCTTCTTAATGCTTGTTTGCTGTGAGAGACATCACATCACCGGACCACGTGGAAGGAGAAATTTCAAGACAAGTCGACGCCCGTTCTACCAGAATTTAGTCTGATAATTAGTGAATTCTGTGGAATAAAAACACCTAGGAGCCAAGTTAAGTGTGACAGTGTAGACGAGCTGTTTATATTCTGCGTGTGCTTGTTCAAAATACTTAATTTTGTTATCTCAGTTACAGCTTGTGACCAGCAATCAACGAAGACGTCTTGGAATTGAAGATCTCAAGATGAAGAATTCCGCAACTACCAACATCATTTCATCGAGGGACATCCATCGCAGAGCCTCCATGGAGCTGTAAAAATGTAAGGCGTCTCTGGTAATTGGAAGAAGACTGGCCGGAGTATGCTGAAATAACTGACTGTCGACGGGAATCGAACTCTACAAAAACTTGAGTACCTTTTTAATTTAATTTATCTGTCCTATCTTCTGTACAACTAGAGATCTTTCTTCTTAAGTCGTAGATCTATCAGTTTGCTGTAGTTAGAAATGTTTCATTTTCCTACTTCTTAAGGTGTCATGGTAGACTAGGTACGTGTGAATGAGATTTTGAAATCTATTAGAATAGACATGTAGGTTGTCTTTGACTGACTTCCCATGCTTAAGAAGCTTAAGTTTAATAATCACTGACCACACGATAAATCCACTTTCTTTGTAATATTGAAAGTTACCGGACGGAAAAGTTGCGTGTACATTTTGAGTGAATAGGGTCGAACCTAGTGTCTTTTAAAATCACTTGCTGTTTTTTTTTATGATGAAGTCATCTAATTTTACGACATTCCAGGAGAATCAGTAGATGTAATAATCACTTA
This sequence comes from Anabrus simplex, assembly GCF_040414725.1. Lineage (NCBI taxonomy): Eukaryota > Metazoa > Arthropoda > Insecta > Orthoptera > Tettigoniidae > Anabrus > Anabrus simplex. The sequence continues at coordinate 882,734,195 of NC_090266.1, forward strand.
AATAATAATAATATTGATTGAAGATCGGGTAAAACAGAAGTAAACGCTCGTGAGCCATAAAACTACTGTAGAATTCCTAAATGTGAGATAGAATGTGCTCTGTTCATGAAGGGTCTGGAATATGGCCTATCCTGAGGGATATTTGTTGCATAATTGAGTAAATGATGAATTAGTGGTGATATTGATTTATTCTTGTGTATTTGGAGCGCAAGATAGATTATAATTAGTGGAGCACGTGTTTGTGAGTGTATTTCACAGGTAGGAAGTAAAAATAATGCGAGTAAGGCTCACGCTTGCGGTAAATTCAACCTGTAGCCCACATGATGGTAGTGCTTATGGATTTTACTAGAATCTTCCATTATAATCTCATGAATTAGATGAACTTGCGCTGATATGTGAAATGTACTTCTATCAAGTGATACTCATGACTTCGATCACTAGCCACCATTAATGTAAGAGAATTTCTGTGCACGAATTATTTCTGCGAGACATTACGCGTCCCGACCATCGATAAAAATCATAACTAAAATTGCCAAGTCAGGATTCGCTGTAAATAGTGTACATAAAACGTGTTTCCCTAGTGTGAATGTGTGTGTAAATGTGTATATTTCTCTTGTGCCATGTTTATTTCATTTAATTTTGATCTGGTCGCGCACTCGCCGTGACGCGGATCACATTCATCGTTGTGTGTTGCCTTAAGAAATAATTTCATGCCCTTAAGGGAAAGTTTAATTAAATTAAGTCAAGGAAGACTAGGAAGGAATTTAATTTTTTTGCGAGATTTAAAAGGAAAGATCATCTCGTTACTTTGTAAAGGCACTCGATTTGTAACAAAATTTATTTAACTAGCTCACACGTTGGTAATGTAAATTTCTAAAAATCTGAAATACTTTAAGATTAATTTGAATAGAAATGAAATGCAAAGATCAAAGGTAGAAATTTGTCAGCCGCATGATTGCTTTAAAACATTGTAAAAATAAGTCATTAATAATTAATCAAAAATTATTACTCTGAAATATTAATGATGAACATTAGATAAATGATGCGGTGGAGAAGTAGTAAGAACACGATCGTGTTACAATGAAACAAGTTAATTGAATGATAATAATAATAATAATCAAGATAATAATTAATTAATTTAAGAATTTTGGAAACAGTTTTTCTTTGCTACTGAAGTTCATGTTGGTGTCATTAACCATTATTAAATATTGTAAATGACTAATTCAGCTGTGTACATAGTAAATACCACGTGTTGAGGCAACTTTAAATTGGTGAAACTTTGAACACATGTTTATTTAGTTCTTTCAGTCAAATGTTTGGTTTAAAAAGGCAAGTGGCCTAATTACTTCTTTGGTTTCATTTACAGCACAGTAGAGCTGGAGATATGAACACAAGTCACTCTAGATCGAGGAAGAAACCCGATATTATGAAAGCTCTGTTATGTAAAAAGGAAATATTAGCAAGAATATTTTGTTGTTTAATTGCTTATGTGAATAAATGTCAGAGTGTTGTTTTAATATTTCTTTTTATCCTGCTTGGTCATCAATCCTTACAACCCTTAAATGCCTCTAGAAAGTGATAGCCAACGATCGAACGGTCCACCTTGGGACTCATCGCTCGATGGCTGGGCTTAGCTCGGGAAAAATGGGGGCATTTAAGATGGCTTAATCCAAGCGTGGGGCTCGAGATTGGCTTATCCAAGCTCGAAAATGATCTTGTGCTGTCCAGTGTTTATGACATTGACAAGATCAGATGACCAATTAAATTAGGCTGACTCTGACACATTTATTCGCCCAAATTCTTGTGGCTAACATAAGCACATGTTAAATGTAACTTGTATGAATATTGTTAAAAACAAATTCTTGCTGGTAATTAGAAATTTGAATTTGCTGCGATGATAATTAATTAAAGTTAGACTCATAATTGCGACCGATATTGGTGAAAATTTGGAACTTTCATGATATCGACAAATCGGTGCCTTCACAAATTTGATAGAGTTCGATTCCCAATATTTCAGTAGTCCGGTTAGAATCCTTCCAATACCAGAATAGCCATTTAATGAATAATTGTAACTATGGAGGACTTAAGGCAGATGTTGTTGGCTATGGAGGAGAGGATTAATGCCAACTTGAACATTAGTCAAGCTAATTTGGAACAAAAACTTAGTGAAAATCAGGCTCATTTAGAGGAAAGACTTAGCGGAAATCAGAAAAGCTTAGAGGAAAAACTTAGTGAAAATCAGACTAACTTAGAGAAAGGACTCTTTGAACTCAATAATAGTCAGGCGAACTTAGAGAAAAAATTTAGTGACACTCAGGTACGCTTAGAAAAGGGACTTAGTGATCTCAGTGACGCACAAATAAACCTCGAAAAATCTCTCGGGGAAGCTATTGAAGAAAAGTTGACGGACATTAAAAACCAAACTGAAGAAGGTTTAGGAAAAATATGTTCGGACATTAAACTTTTTAACGGCAAGCTAGCCTCAATGCAGAGCGAGCTCGTAATAGTCAAGAATGATTTCGCTACTATGAAAAAGGAGGTAAACGAAAACATTGCCAAGTCTATGGCGGGCATGTCCAATGAATTCAGTGAACGACTGGCAAACGTTCAGCAGGACATATTAACTGGAATCGACAAATACAAAGGCGAAGTTGAACAATCATTCCTGAATATTGAGGAAAAGATTGACACAAATTCAGAGGACCTTAAGGTTACGAAAACGGCTTGGGCGAAGAAATTCATTGGATTAAACGAGAAACTACAACAAGTCGAAAAGGGCATTCTCGACAAAATCGAGACATCCCAAGTCGATACCTCGGAACGGATGGATTATATCCACGAGTCGCTTGAGGATAGTTGGGGCGAAATAAAAACCATCAAAACCACCCTGATGAATGCCATACATAAGGTCACGACTGAGTCAAAAACTGAAACCGAAGGGATTCGAAAGGAGTACACGGATGGAATGAAGGAGCTTGTACATGAAATGCATCTCCTGAAAATCCAGAACGAGAACACTAGCAAGGTCACCAACTCATTGCTAGAGAAGCAGGCATTACTGGAGCAACGTGTAACCGGCACGGGTCTGACGTCAACTCCACTTGCAACTGCAGGGACAGGCGCTGCGAATACAATCGACATTTCTTCAGAGCCGACAGTAAATGCGTCTCAAATGAATACAACCGGCCAGACGCAAATAGTAAATATAATTCGTCTTCACGAAGACCAACCCAAGAAATTCAATAACGTTAGAGGAAACGTGACTCCGAAAGGTTTTATTCGGGAACTGCAGGATTACTTTCGCGATGCGAAAATTCCACCAGAAAGGCAGCTAAGAGTCACCGAAAAATTCCTGGAAGACTCAGTTCATACCTGGTTTGTCGCATTTCGATTTTCGTTTGACGATTTCGAAAGTTTCAAGAAAGCATTCCTGGAGAAGTACTGGAATAGCGACGTCCAATACAACCTTAGGACGGAGTTATACGCCAGGAAATATGCATCATCTACGCCTACGAGATATGCGGACTTCCTATCCAGCCAATTAAGAAAATTAAGGGAACTAGACTCACCGCCATCAGAACCTGAGTTGGTTAAGTTGATCACCCGACAGTTACCACCAGATGTGCAGAGGATCATGATAGCCTCAAATACGCAATCTGCAATTCAGGCTGAGGCGTTATTAAGACAATTAGACATGACGTCCAAGGAACCAGTTCGTCAGGGACGAAACTCGGAACCTCAGATCCATCAGGTAACAACGAATAAGGAGGAAGAATCGAAATCAGTCAACCAAGGGAGAACGTGGAAACGTAACCCTGGAGGGCAAGATTCACCTCGTGATCGATCGCCCGTACGCAGAAATAGACCCATTAGAAACTGGGAATATTCCAGACGTAACGAGAGGAAGCGTCCATACTCAGATTACCGAAGGAGCTGGAACCGAAACCAGGACTTCCGCCACTCAAGAGGAAGGAGAGACTGGCGAGAAGAAGAAAAGGAGAAATATCTAAAAGACCTTCAAAACTCGACGCAGGAAAACGAACGATGGCGAAGAGCAATCCAAACCCAGGATACCAACCCTGATATCGTGGGAGCGGAAAGCCTTCAATACCAAGAGGCCAAGGCTCGGGGAAGCCAACATAACAACTCGAGTCAGGAGCACAGCCAAGGTGCCATTAAGAAAAGACCTCATCTCCAATGAGAAGAGATAGAACGAATCCTGAAGGCAAAATCACTAAACTTCAAGAAGGAAGTGCGATACAGGTCGACGCATAGACTCTACCGAACACCTACACCACTAGCTGACACCGTGTAACCATCTGTTAAAAGGGAAAAATAAGTTACTGAAGATGGAAATAAAACTTGAGGAACACCCTGTATGGAGAGACTAGGCTACTGGATGCCAGGAGCGGAACGAGGAACTCCGAGTCTCACACCTATCGCGAGCTCAATTAAGTTATTACCAGGTGATTCAACAACCAATTTTCCGGAACAATAGTAATGGACACTGTTATGTAATAATTTCATCTACAAACGAAATTATACTCCAACCAAGGGAGAGATGTCCCCGTGAAAATTGGCGACCTTATGAATATTTTAACAAGTGGAAAGCAAAGATTTTATTGTCTGCTTGAAGCTACAACACATCACTTGGGAACTTGTGGCGAGCCGTGAACGAGTTTTTTTTTGTCGTTCAGAGGGGTGCGATACGTCACCGGCAGGACTGTGTCAAGGTTATAGCTAACCACGTGACTACCTTCGCACGCGCGACTCAGCCTGTTTCTAGAATAGTCTGCGCAAATTAAAGGTGATCATCAGCCAATTACCGTACTCGCTGAGGAACACGCCTTCCTGGATTAATTATAAAAGGCCTTGCTTCGAGTGAATCGCTCTCTTAATGCTTAATGCTCTTCGCTTTACGCTCTTCTTAATGCTTGTTTGCTGTGAGAGACATCACATCACCGGACCACGTGGAAGGAGAAATTTCAAGACAAGTCGACGCCCGTTCTACCAGAATTTAGTCTGATAATTAGTGAATTCTGTGGAATAAAAACACCTAGGAGCCAAGTTAAGTGTGACAGTGTAGACGAGCTGTTTATATTCTGCGTGTGCTTGTTCAAAATACTTAATTTTGTTATCTCAGTTACAGCTTGTGACCAGCAATCAACGAAGACGTCTTGGAATTGAAGATCTCAAGATGAAGAATTCCGCAACTACCAACATCATTTCATCGAGGGACATCCATCGCAGAGCCTCCATGGAGCTGTAAAAATGTAAGGCGTCTCTGGTAATTGGAAGAAGACTGGCCGGAGTATGCTGAAATAACTGACTGTCGACGGGAATCGAACTCTACAAAAACTTGAGTACCTTTTTAATTTAATTTATCTGTCCTATCTTCTGTACAACTAGAGATCTTTCTTCTTAAGTCGTAGATCTATCAGTTTGCTGTAGTTAGAAATGTTTCATTTTCCTACTTCTTAAGGTGTCATGGTAGACTAGGTACGTGTGAATGAGATTTTGAAATCTATTAGAATAGACATGTAGGTTGTCTTTGACTGACTTCCCATGCTTAAGAAGCTTAAGTTTAATAATCACTGACCACACGATAAATCCACTTTCTTTGTAATATTGAAAGTTACCGGACGGAAAAGTTGCGTGTACATTTTGAGTGAATAGGGTCGAACCTAGTGTCTTTTAAAATCACTTGCTGTTTTTTTTTTATGATGAAGTCATCTAATTTTACGACATTCCAGGAGAATCAGTAGATGTAATAATCACTTAAATAATAATAATATTGATTGAAGATCGGGTAAAACAGAAGTAAACGCTCGTGAGCCATAAAACTACTGTAGAATTCCTAAATGTGAGATAGAATGTGCTCTGTTCATGAAGGGTCTGGAATATGGCCTATCCTGAGGGATATTTGTTGCATAATTGAGTAAATGATGAATTAGTGGTGATATTGATTTATTCTTGTGTATTTGGAGCGCAAGATAGATTATAATTAGTGGAGCACGTGTTTGTGAGTGTATTTCACAGGTAGGAAGTAAAAATAATGCGAGTAAGGCTCACGCTTGCGGTAAATTCAACCTGTAGCCCACATGATGGTAGTGCTTATGGATTTTACTAGAATCTTCCATTATAATCTCATGAATTAGATGAACTTGCGCTGATATGTGAAATGTACTTCTATCAAGTGATACTCATGACTTCGATCACTAGCCACCATTAATGTAAGAGAATTTCTGTGCACGAATTATTTCTGCGAGACATTACGCGTCCCGACCATCGATAAAAATCATAACTAAAATTGCCAAGTCAGGATTCGCTGTAAATAGTGTACATAAAACGTGTTTCCCTAGTGTGAATGTGTGTGTAAATGTGTATATTTCTCTTGTGCCATGTTTATTTCATTTAATTTTGATCTGGTCGCGCACTCGCCGTGACGCGGATCACATTCATCGTTGTGTGTTGCCTTAAGAAATAATTTCATGCCCTTAAGGGAAAGTTTAATTAAATTAAGTCAAGGAAGACTAGGAAGGAATTTAATTTTTTTTGCGAGATTTAAAAGGAAAGATCATCTCGTTACTTTGTAAAGGCACTCGATTTGTAACAAAATTTATTTAACTAGCTCACACGTTGGTAATGTAAATTTCTAAAAATCTGAAATACTTTAAGATTAATTTGAATAGAAATGAAATGCAAAGATCAAAGGTAGAAATTTGTCAGCCGCATGATTGCTTTAAAACATTGTAAAAATAAGTCATTAATAATTAATCAAAAATTATTACTCTGAAATATTAATGATGAACATTAGATAAATGATGCGGTGGAGAAGTAGTAAGAACACGATCGTGTTACAATGAAACAAGTTAATTGAATGATAATAATAATAATAATCAAGATAATAATTAATTAATTTAAGAATTTTGGAAACAGTTTTTCTTTGCTACTGAAGTTCATGTTGGTGTCATTAACCATTATTAAATATTGTAAATGACTAATTCAGCTGTGTACATAGTAAATACCACGTGTTGAGGCAACTTTAAATTGGTGAAACTTTGAACACATGTATATTTAGTTCTTTCAGTCAAATGTTTGGTTTAAAAAGGCAAGTGGCCTAATTACTTCTTTGGTTTCATTTACAGCACAGTAGAGCTGGAGATATGAACACAAGTCACTCTAGATCGAGGAAGAAACCCGATATTATGAAAGCTCTGTTATGTAAAAAGGAAATATTAGCAAGAATATTTTGTTGTTTAATTGCTTATGTGAATAAATGTCAGAGTGTTGTTTTAATATTTCTTTTTATCCTGCTTGGTCATCAATCCTTACAACCCTTAAATGCCTCTAGAAAGTGATAGCCAACGATCGAACGGTCCACCTTGGGACTCATCGCTCGATGGCTGGGCTTAGCTCGGGAAAAATGGGGGCAGTACGTAGTTCTTACATCATTTACTATAACCTGGAAAAGAGTTTCAACTCAAAATGAACACTCTGAATAAAGCAGAGCGACTAGTGTCAAAATATTCTACTTTTATCTCTAATGTTAAGCAAACATACGCATAATGCTTCGACATTGCAAACAACATACACTGAAAACTTTCAACTAAAAACAGGGGGTCCTTTGGCCACTAATTTCAACACGGATATGATGTTCACAAATTCTTTATTCTTACAACTCAATGGCAAGCAGGAGAAGGGGTAGAAGGACGACTGCGTGGGTACGCTATTTGTCCGTAAAAGAGGGGTTAATCCCACATTAATGATGAGAGGGTGATGACCGTATACCAGAAAAAAAGACCTTTCTTTTCCCAAGGCTATCTGAATAAGTGGGAACTCACACAAACTGTGTAGAATGAAATACATTATTACGTTTTCTATCAGCCCAACTCCAGCAATTTGAAGAATTACATTGAATTTCCTAAAATTTACTGACAATGGTTTTCAGGAAATTTTACTAAATTATTTAAATTCTGACTTCGAATTATCCAACAAAAAGACCGACAATTTTAATGACAAGCAAATTTCTAGCACAATTTTACATACGAATTTCAAGTGGAATACAATTCTGTTCAAATTACACAATAATTCAAATTATCCACGAATTGACTCTATATCCATGCTGATGTATTATACTTTCCTCCTCAAGTTACCCGAGAAATAAAAATCACTAGTTAAGAACTCCGGACAATTCAGAAGCCATTAAGCATTGCTCATTGTTGCTGCCTCAGGAAATTAAAAATGGAACTTCAAAAATAATATCCTCGATGACTAATTTTGAAACGTATCTTGTTAAAAAAAAAGCTCTTGCTTCTCAGGAATTTATTTTGCAAAAAAAGTTCTAAGGTAAGCGGATAAAATCTACTATTAACAGCGGAATAATGTTATCAAGATGTGCGATCAGTCCTTGCTCTGGAGGTGTGATCACTGTAATCCCGTGGTGTCACTGCAGTCGGTGATCCACTGGCGGAATTTCATTGAGAATGTTTCTCTTCAGTGCACCATTTCCATATTTTCAATACTGTTGTAAGATCACGCCCAATACGAGCAGCAATCTCTCAGTGCAAACGTCCACCTACATGTAGACCGATCACTCGTCTCTACTCACTCTCCGTTGTTTGTTTAAACTGCACCGTTTTCGCATGACGGCTACAGTGACTCTTGGAAAATGGTTTACAGCCTATTGACTCTGAGATACGAATTACCTGCCTCCCCAGGAGGACATAAATGACAGTCCAGTAGGCACTGTCATTCCCAGGAATGAAGAATCACTCTGGAATTCTAACCACTTGTTTGCAATCCCCTACGTTTCCTTCACTCCAGTTTCCACATTTTTTAACATTCCTTCATAGTGTTGAGATTATCAAAACAATGTGTGTATAAATGCATTAATGTAACTGTGGCTTACCTGATTCAGCTGTACAACCTCTAGGTTCATACATTCCCCACCGAATGATTTCTTCAAGCAGGTCACGAGCTTTAAAAAAGAATATATTACCTGTATATGCCATATTTACAAACACTACAATAAGAAATAAGAATAATTTACAGAAAAATAATCAGTAACAGAGCCAAAGGAAGATTTTGATGGTGAGTACAGCGTAGTGATAGTATAGATGAATGTAGATTGTATCTTACTAATAAAACAAGAACAGGGAAGGGAACATGGGGTTAAATTAAAGGATAAATATAATAAGATTATTGTTTATATCACCATGAGTATTTTTAGTTTATTGATATTTCAACAGAACTAACCTTGCACATATGACATCCTTCGACGCCGGACGGTTCTCTTTGGTGCTGGTGAATGTGTTTTTTTCCCTGTGAAAGATTTGTCACATCAATACAATTTGTTTTTAAAATATATTGTAATGGTATACAATTTTAATTCAATATTAAGCCACTGAAGTAAGAAACCTTTGAAATCGTTTAAGAAAGGGCTAGGTAAATAATTTGTAGGGAATCTGCCACTCTGGTGACAGCACTAAATGCAGATCAGTGGTCATTGATTGTCTACTTTAATATATTTTAGATTGATGCTCTGTGATAAGCCTTCTCTAGATCAATGCAAGCTAGCAGCAACGGTCCATCCCACTTAATCAGAAACAGAGCCAAAGAAAGATTTTGATGGTGAGTACAGCGTAGTGATAGTATGGATGAATGTAGATTGTATCTGACTAATAAAACAAGAAGAGGGAAGAGAACATGGGGGTAAAATTAAAGGATAAATATAATAATTTTTATATCACCATGAGCATTTTTATGTTATTGGTGTTTCAACAAAACTAACCTTTCACAGGTCGCATCCTTCGACGGTTGACGATATCCCCTGGTGATGGTGAATACATTGCTGCCCCTGTGAAAGATTTGTCACATTAATACAATTTGTTTATAAAATATATTTTAATGGTATATAATTTTAATTCAATATTAAGCCACTCAAGTATGAAATGTTTGAAATCGTTTAGGAAAGGGCTAGGTAAATAATTTGAAGGGAATCTGACACTCTGGTGACAGCACTAAATGCAGATCAGTGGTCATTGATTGACTATTTTTATATATTTTCGATTGATGCTCTGTGATAAGTCTTCTCTAGATCAATGCAAGCTAGCAGCAACGAACGGTCCATCCCACTTGTTAATCTTTGAGTGATTCGAAGCACCCTGATAATGTGGTCCTGTCGGTCTCTCTGTGATGTGAAACCATACTGGTTTTCATTCGACTTACTCTTCACAACTGATCGCACAGGTATTTTGAAAATTTCTGTGAATAACTTGCTTGGTATGCTTACCAATGTAATACCTGAATTGCTGTTACAATGCCTCCTGTACCTTTTCTTATAGATGGGTGCACTTACTGATTCATCCAGCCATAAGGTACCTTGTTTATATTCCATGTTAAACCTATTAATCTATGAAGGCACTTTATCCCTGCCTTCACACCACTTTCCTCTATTTTAGGTCAAATTTAATCTTTTCCTGCTGCTATGGCAATATAGTTTATTTACCGCACCTTCTATTTCCTCGAGCGTAATTTCATTTCTATCATTGATCTTCTCCCTATGAACTCCATTGTTTGGGACTACAAGAGAACCTATCCATTACGTTAAGAAAGATTTTCAAAATATTATTTCCATTTGACCAGTCATTGTCTGGTATTAACAGTATTAACAGTATTAAATTAACGTTTCTCTCTCATTCTAAGATTACTTATTACATTCCTGAAAGGTTTCCCTGCTGCGTGTCAAAGCCTTTGAAGGATATTATCAAAATCTTTCGAAGATTTGTTCCTGGAATATACTATGATTTGTATTTCTCAATCTCTTTCACCTGGATACAACCTCTACTTAGATCGGTTCTGATTCAGGACCATTTTGATACATTTATGAGCTGTCCTGACTTCAGCATTCCATAAAGACATTTAATTTTTCCTATCTTTACACACAGCTGTTCCTAGGCATTGCTGTGCCGCTTCCACTAAGATATCCTTGTATGCCAGTGGTTCCCAAACTTTTATCACTTGCAAATCCCCTGTAAACTACACTTATGTTCATAAAAACAGCACACCTTGAAATACTAGAGATGGGAACTTCATATTCACAGGACATGTTCATTATTATGTTCTGCAGAAACGGTTAGCCTAGGTTCAGGATAAGTCCTGCTGCCTTGTAAACACTTGGCCTACATGGGCACTGATAACTTGGTCCATGCTTCATGGCATCGACGCTACCTAGTAAACACTTGGCCTCCATGGGCACTGATAACTTGGTCCATGCTTCATGGCATCGACGCGTATCAGGCGCGAATTGCGTCATGGGGTACACACATCCATGCTGCATTCACCCGGTTCCATAGTTCATCTTTGGAGGATGGCATTGGGTCACAGCGTTGCGCCCGTCGTTTCACCATATCCCACACATTTTTGATTGGCGACAAGTCCGGTGATCGGGCGGGCCAGGGCAAGAGTCTGATATCCTGTGACAACAAGAAGGCATGTGTTCGTGCAACAACATGTGGTCGCGCATTGTCCTGCTGCAATATGGCGTCTCGGGTGTTATGCAGACAGCATATGGCTACGGGTCGCAGGATGTCATTCACTTATGTAAACCTAATCACAGTGCCCTGGACACGTACCAACTGTGATTTATCGTCGTACCCAATAGCACCCCACACCGCAACGCCTTGACTTGGCGCCTTATGCCTTGTACGAATACAGTCAATGTGATGCCTCTCCCCCTGTCTACGGTGAACCAAAATGCGGGCGTCATTTTCAAGCAAACAGAACCTGGATTCGTCCGAAAACACTACCTGCTGCCATTCCTATCCCCAGTGACTTCGTTCCATACACCATTGAATTCTACCATGTTTATACACGTTAGTCAAAAGTAGGCAGAGAATTGGACGACGCCGCTAACCCAGACCGTAATGAGCGACGACGACGGACTGTCACTCCTGGAAGTGTAAGATGTGTTACACTGTTTAACTCTTGCGCCATAGCCGAGGAGGACGCAGATCTGTCCTGCAATGCCATTCGGATTAGTTGTCGATCTTATCGGGGGGAGGGGCGTCTGGGTGGTGCGACCAGACCCATCTCGGCGTGTTCTATTGCCTTCTGTGAAACATTCTGTACACACCCCTTGCACTGCCGACACACTTCATCCCACTCGAGCAGCAATTTTCCGGATAGATGCATAACGTACTCTCAAGCCCGTAATGTGCCCCCTTTGAAACTCATTCATCTGACGGTACGGTTCCCGCATAAGCCTGCGAGGCATCCTGCAAGTCTGTTCAAGTCATTACCTTCGGTTTATAGCGGCAGCGAAGGCCGCAGACAAATTTTACCAGTCGTTGGTAGTGCGCTGATATATCGATGAGGACCTGAGGGCCTACATGGTTCAAATGTTAATCATTTCTTCAGAACACACTGATTCACATGTCCTGTGAATATGGACTTCCATCTCTAGTCATTCAAGATGTTCTTGTTTTTATGAACATGAGTGTAGGCTATAAATTGTACGCCTTTAGCAAAATATCTGGAATTGATAAATATGATACTGTTTCAGATTTATATATTGGAACTACAGATAAATTTTCCAACTATATTGTAAAAAGTAATCAATTACGAGTAATAAGGTAAAATTTGCATAGATTGAGTATACTCAGTTTCAAATAAAATTTCAATGAATTCAAAATAGTATATTGTGGAAAGGAAAACTACATTGCATCAATTATGAAAATTACAATAACTTGCCATACATTCCAATTTACGAATTTATTTTCCTAACACTTCTAAAACAGGGGTCGAAGGGGTAGTATGTGGTCCTGTGGGTTCACTTCTTGCTGGTGTAAGTGTACTAATAAAGCACAGGAAATTCCATTTATTCCTACCAAGTCCGATACATGCACCTCCACGCCGCGGGCCCTGGGTAACGGGTACACTGCGTGTACACGGCTAAGTTATATAAGGGCGAAAAGGCGAGTTCTCGACGCTTCAAAATGGGGACCCACCAGCTAACAGAGACAACCCAGAAAGAAAACATCGGCCCTCCAGGATTGCTGGGGGTTGGCGTTGGGCCGACAACCCAATCTGTAAAAAAAAAACCTCGTTACGAAACCTGAAAAATAAATAACCTGCCTGACCTTTTTACGACGACCTCGCAAAGGTATAAAGGACTTGAAAATTGGTTCGTGGAATGTTTTAACTATTTACCAAGCTGGAAACCTAAGAAAGTTGCTCGATCAGCTGAATGAGTATCGACTAGGTATTACTGCTATTCAAGAAGTGAGATGGATTGGTGAAGGAGTGATACAGAGAAAAAATCACATGGTATTCTATAGTTGTCACACGAAGGATCACATACTTGGTACTCGTTTTATTGTGGATAAGCAGATAAAACACCTCACCGCTGATCATCGGGCGAAATCGCGTAGATTGTGCAGACTTAAAATTACAGGGAAGTTCTTCAATTACAGTCTTATCTGTGCGCATGCTCCAACTGAAGCGAAGAGCGACGAAGGTAAAAATTCATTTTATGATGAATTGGATGAAATTTATATTGAGTTCCCAAGAGCAGAATGTGAAACAAAATTCAGGGATTTGAATGCGAAGATAGGAAAGGAAGACGAATACAGACCTTGTATTGCAAAATACAGATTGCATTATATTTCTAATGATAATGGAATCAGGCTTACATATTTTGCATCCTCAAGAAATGTGGTCGTGGGAAGTACAACTTTTAATCACAAAGACATACACAAAATGACAAGGAAGTCGGCAGATGGAAGTGTTGTACTTTTAACCAAATTGACCACCTCTTAATAGATGCAAGACACTTCTCTAACTTGATGGTTGTTACAAGTTATAGGGGGGTGGCAATATTGTCTGACCACTACCTTGTGGTAGGAAATATTAGAAGCCGAATATGTAATGAAAGAAAGGTACATGAATCCAATTCAAGAATGTTCAACAGTGCTCGGCTGAAGGAACCAGAAACTGCTGTCATATATGCTAGCTCGCTTAATGAGGGCCTGACCGATTTGACTAATAGTGAGAATATTGATGAAATCTGGAAGAATCTTAAAGACGCACTATTAAAAACTGCAAATGAAGTTTTAGGAAGGGAAGATTAAGTCTGGCACAACAATTGGTTTGATGAAGAGTATGCACGAGCAACAACCTTAAAAATGAAGTACAGTATACAAGAGAATGCAACAGAGGAACCACGCCCGAAAAGGAGTGGAAGAGTATAGAACTTCCAGAAGAGAAGAAAAGGGATTGCAAAAGAAGAAAAAGATACAGTACGAGAGGAATTAGAATAAATGGAACGGTAGAAAGGGATGAATCATGTGAGAGCTTTCTATCAGAAGTTAAGTAAAAGTCGTAAGGATTTCCAGCCTAGATCAAGTTCGTGTAGAGATAAAGATGGCATAATACTGGGCATTGAGGAAGCAATACTAGAAAGATGGGCCCAATATTTTGATGAACAGTTGAATGAATGTCCAGGTGATAACCAAGAAACCTTCCCTTCTGTAAATACAAGAAAAGTTAGACATAGATGTACCGATACCTACTACTGAGGAAGTTGAGCTTGGCATTAGGAAGTTAACGAATAACAAAACCCCGGGAATGGATTTAATACGATCAGAGCTTGTGAGAAAAAGCTGGTATAGAATTTCTTAAACACTTTCACAAACTAGTGGCCAAGATATGGGTAGCTGAAACAACCCTTGATGAATGGAACATAGGTATCACCTGGCCGGTACATTAGAAAGGAGATATCATGGTGCGTTCTAACTACAGAGGTATCTGCTTATTATCCATTGCTTATAAAATATTTTCCAATGTTCTCTTTAGCAGATTGGTGCCTTACGTGTAAAATGCAGTTGATGACTATCAATCCGGATTTCGCCAAGGAAGATCTACTATTGATCAGATCTCTACAATCTGCCCGATACTTGAAAAATGTAAAGAATTTGGAATTGATATACACCATCTATTCATTGACTTCAGAACAGCCTATGACAGCATTGATAGGAGTAATCCCTATGTAGCAATGGACGAGTGTAAGATCCCTAAGAAATTGATCGCCGCTGTGAAAGCTACTGTGGAAAATATATTACAAGTTCTGTAACGACCAACACAGGAGTTAGGCAAGGAGATTCATTATCATGTCTTTTGTTCAATATAGCTTTGGAGCCAGTTGTTAGAGATGCGAGTATCAACACAAGGGGAACCATCTTACATAAATCAGTTCAAATTTGGAATATGCAGTTGATATTGATTTAATCGCAAGAACATCAAGAGCATTGCAAGAAGCTTTCATAAGCCTCGAAAAACCAGCAAGAAAGATGAATTGCAGATTAATGAAGGAAAGACTTAGTACATGCCCGTAACCAAGAAAGACTACCCTTGTGCGTCTACATTCATAGAAATTGGCCCGTATAAGTTTGATGTTGTGCGTAGCTTTACCTACCTTAGATCAGAAGTTAATTCCAAGAAAGATGTTAGTTCTGAAATCCAAAGACGTATACTGTCTGCTAACAAGTGCTATCATGGCCTCAGAAAACATTTGAAGTCTAATTTGCTGTTCAGGAAAACTATAGTCCTGATGTATAAAATTTTAGTAAAGCCTGTATTAATACAAGGTGTTGAGACCTGGACACTCTCAAAATCTGATGAAAGACAGCTCGGTTTATTCGGAAGAAGGATTTTGAGACAAATTTTTGGGCCAGTGGAAGAAAATGGTTTCTGGAGAAAAGGATATAACGAATCGAATATTGTTAACTGTATGAAGATCAGAAGTTTGGAGTGGGCAGGACATGTGCTCCGTGCTAATGGCATAATGAAAAAGGAGATATTTAAAGAAGTGCCAGAAGGAATCAGGAAAGTTGGCAAACCAAAGTTAAGGTGGGAAGAAGGGGTGAGAGAGGATGTAAAGATGATTGGAATCAAGAATTGGAGGAGCTCTGCACTTAACGTGAAAAAATGGGGAAAACTTCTTCAGAAGGCCGAGGTCCACAGAGGGCTGTCGCGCCAGTGATGATGGTCATGATGAACACTTCTAAAACACACAACCAAAATTCTGTTAGATCCTTGAGCTTGTTTTTAGGAATATACTATTTGAAATAATGTTATACTGATGTGATATATAATCTTAAATATTGAACCACATGTAGCTTCTTACTGTATTTATTTTTATAAAAATATAAGGAGAGAAATACCATTCTACCATATCCGTATTTTTAAATTGCAGCAGAAATTGAAGCACCTTGTCAGAAAGTAGATCAATGAATGACAACAACAACGGTCGATAACTCTTGTAAATTTTTCAGTCATTTGATGCAACTTAAAAATCTGATCCTGTCAGCATCTCTGTGGGCTGAAACCACACTGGTCTTCATTCAACTTATACTCCATCATAGTTCGCACACTCCTTCTAAATTTTTTTTGTATACCTTGCTTGGTAATAAGAAATTTCTCCTTAAATTTCCTTACCAAAGAAGAAACAGGTGAGACTTCGATCAATTTCTATTTTTTCATTGGTTGATAAGAATCTAGCTACTTGTATGTATTATTCTTAAAACAGATTGCCATTCCATCTGGTCTCTTCTTAAGGTCTTACGATGTATATTTCGAAGGACAATTTTAGGCCTTCTAAATATTCAGAGATTTTCTCAGTCATACCCTGTGTGAGTTGAAGCCTTCTCTCAGACAGGAAACGTCGAGAGTTTCGAATGCTTCGGATTGGCCTTTTTAAATGCATGTCCTCTTCGTTTCTATATTTTTAACCATAGATTAATTTTTCTGAAGTGCTGAAGATCGTTATCGAGCTACTTTGAAATGATTTATTTATTAAGACTAAACCTTATTAGTATGCAAATTGCAAGAGCCGGTAGCCAATTACTGTCATGGAACACCGAAGCAAATTGGAGTGGTTGATCTTCAAACAAAACGTGTGCCGCAAGTCTTAGTTTGAATAGCCTGGTAAGAACTTGAGCCATCATACTTCCGTAAAAAGTAGAAGTCATGAATGAAGGTTGTTCTCTTCTTCACAAAGTGCTTTGAAAATCTTCCAGTATGGGGAATTACATTTTATAAAATTTACCACCAGTAAGACTTCAACAACAATGGCTTTTGGATCATGTTGATGTCAAATTATTGCCTATAAATTGTGACGAATTTTTGTACAGTCTGTACGTACGAACATCTTCCTTAACTGCACACACTAAATCATCTGTGATGACAGATAGTTCGCCCCTCCATAGCACTCTTCACTGAACATTCGCACCCATTTCCTCACCATTCCATCCGTCATTGCAACGTCCACCATACATGTCACACACATTTTCGATTAATGTCAACTTGTTTAATGTTTCGTGCATTTAAGAAACGAACCACTGGCCCTATCTCACAATCAGCGGGTTGATCAATCGTCTCATTCACAAGAAGTTGATCCCACAATGTGAATTTATTACCTACCTTTTTTAATATGCATTTTGATGATAAACTTACAATTAAGTGAGTAATGCCAACTGTATCAACACAACTTAATGTAATTTGCGAGCAACGAGATCTTTGTAAAAAATTCCGAAGATTGGTTACAGAATGTTGTACATAAACCGATGCAGGTTATCAAGAGAACGTAACTTAAAGGCATCTAATTTTAAAATAAAGACATTTGCTTTCACAAGGAAATATCCTTCCTACAATCAAATTTGTTCAGAACAATAAAATAATAGGTCAAATATCAAACTTCACATATTTTGGCACCAACATTTCAATTAATAAAGGGACAATAAATCTAACATTGACACATTAAAGGTATGAAGAAATATACGTGATATGACAAAGCAAGAAAGGAAATGCGCATTACGTTTTATTAAGTCATGGCTCTACCTTCCGTGCTCCAATGCTGTGATGTACGATTTTTTTATAAAAGGAATATAAATCCATTACATCTTTGGAGATTATGTACCGCACATAATTAAAGAGGTATACAACAGGTGGTGGAATACACAATGAAGATATTACAATGAATAAAGAATTAATTAACTTATGGAATACGCTGATAGCAACATGCAGAAATGAGTTGAACACCTTCTTGAGTTGCAAAGTTTAAAAATCCATAGAAATGCCTAAAACTCTAAGCCAGTTGGCAGAAAAGATGCAGAAACCTAAGAAAGCGAGTACTAGGCATGGAGCGATTGAAACACAATCCAGTGCCATTCCCACAAGGTCATTCACTTCTGGTCATTACTATAAGGTCGTTCAGCTCCGACGTCATCCTTAACCTAACGTTGTTACCTGATCTAATCTAACATCGTAGGTGGGCTCAAGACGGTACCCGTAGCACATGTTCGTGGCTGTGTTTATTTCACGTGAGAGACACGTGTTTATTCTTATTGCCAGACCCCCGCCAAGTCCTCGGGTTTTGAAGGAAAGGCGATTGACTGTGGCAGATGAAAGAAACTGTGGTGGTCACGTGTAGTCTGTCGTAAATGTTTAGTCCTTTTTACATTCAATCTGTCTTTGAAAAACCTGTTTAATCTTGTTTATGGCGATATATATTGTAAGGAAGGGAATTTCGATGGTCTCGTTCCTTTGTAAGGATAATGATAGGACGTTTAAGGGAACTGGGAAGTGTTCCAAGTAGAGAGATGCGCATCTTGGTATTACATTCATTTAAACACAAAGTTTTCAATCGATTTTTCACTTTTTCAGTGGTTTATCAATGCGTGTTCTTCGATTATCTTCACTTTTATTACTTTAAATGAAAAACTGCTAAGTAAACGTGTCATAAACTTACTGAAAATTCATAAAATCTTTGAAACATTAGATACAATCTCCGCGAGCGGTTTTTGGACTTGATATTTTTCATGTTTTCCTATCACTGTTAGTTGACCCTGTTAAGTAAATTCGTCTTCCCAACTGAAATATATTTCAGTTAAGAAAATAAATACCTTGCACAAAGAATCTTCTAAATTCCTAAAATTATAAATTTAATACCTTAGAATCTATAAACCCAAATTGCATAATTTTACTTATCAGCAGTAACTATGACATGTAAAATGTGTTGTCCAAATTCCAGCTTTCTATGGCCTACAGCTGCTGAAACATTTACCTATGTTTACAAAAATATGGTATTGAGATACATTGATTAAAACATAAGGCTTAGTTTTACAACTTTCTACAATGCATTCCTAAAGAATAGTCATCATTATCTGCTTCACCTGTTTCACCTACATTCCTTTTCTTATTTCTTCAAACTTGCCTTCCTTTGATGAGGCCTCATCAGCTGTTTCAACATATTTTACTCGATCTTGGTCGATTCGACGACAAAGCAGTAGTGGCGTAATGACCTGTTTCTATGCCTATTGCCTTCAAAACATTAATTCTCCCCAATGCAGCCTCATAGAATGTGATAACAGCATCTCAGACACCAATACCTATTGCACTATATTTTATGAAAAAATTTTTGGTAGGCGTTCCCACACACGATTATTAAAACTTTCATTCACATTTTGAGTCTGCCCCTGCAGACATTTTTCAACATTTAATTACACGACAATGAAGATCACGCTCTATTAAACAGTGTTTGGGATATGTATTTTTCTACGGCTCACCTGCGTAGAATCTCCCATTGATAGGCTGTCCCGATAGTTCATGAATTAAATATCTAATTGGCTTGGTATGCTTGACTCTGTTGATTTGAAAACATTCTGCGATCCTGTTAAAATTTTATCCTTCGGTGGAGAGGGACTTGTATTTGCTGATGCGGACAAAACAAAATTAATTTTTCGAAAGCGACTGTAGTAGTATAATTGGATGGTTCTGGCGCCTCCGCCGCATCCTCCGCCGCCCGCCTCCTCCTCCTCCGCCGCCGCAGCCGCCGCCGCCGCCGCCGCCGCCGCCCGCGGGAAATTTGAATTTTGGCGGGAAATTTGAATTTTGGCGGGAGATTTGAATTTGTAAACAAAGCCACGTGCTTTTTGACAGCTGTCATCGACAACAACGCAACGCTAACCTCACTGCTGCCATCTTGACGGGCCTAAACCTCACTAGTGCCAACTTAACCTAACTAGCATGAGGTAAACAAAGCCACGTGTTTTTTGACAGCCACGTGCTTTTTGACAGACAACAACGCATCGCTAACCTCAGTACTGCCATCTTGACGGGCCTAAACCTCAGTAGTGCCAACTTAACCTAACTAGTGCGAGATAAACAAATCCACGTGCTTTTTGACAGCCACGTGCTTTTTGACAGATTTGTAAACAAAGCCACGTGCTTTTTGACAGACAACAACGCATCGCTAACCTCAGTACTGCCATCTTGACGGGCCTAAACCTTAGTGGTACCAACTTAACCTCACTAGCATGAGGTAAACAAAGCCACGTGCTTTTTGACAGCCACGTGCTTTTCGACAGATTTGTAAACAAAGCCACGTGCATTTTGACAGACAACAACGCATCGCTAACCTCAGTACTGCCATCTTGACGGACCTAAACCTTAGTGGTACCAACTTAACCTAACTAGCGCGAGGTAAACAAAGCCACGTGCTTTTTGACATCTGTCATCCGCCATCTTTGAGTACAGTGCTGCCCTCTTTAGCTACTTACCTTTGACAGCTGTCATCCGCCATCTTTAAGCAGTGCTGCCCTCTATGTGGTGGCGGCAAATTCTAAATGCTTTACAAACCTATGCCCCTTTTTGACAGCTGTCATCCGCCATCTTTGAGCACTGTGCTGCCCTCTTTCATCACCTGTCATCGGCAGTGCTGTCATCTTGACGGGTCTAAACCTTAGTGCTACCAACTTAACCTGGCGCGTGGTAAAGAAAGCCACGTGCTTTTTTGACAGCTGTCATCCGCCATCTTTAAACCACAGTGCACTGTGCTGCCCTCTTTATCGTAGTAGATGTAAAATTCGTCACCTGTCATCGGCAGTGCTGCTATCTTGACGGGCCTAAACCTTAGTGCTACCAACTTAACCTCACTAGCTCGAGATAAACAAATCCACGTGCTTTTTGAGAGCCACATGCTTTTTTGATAGCTGTCATCCGCCATCTTTAATCTATAGAGCACAGTGCTGCCCTCTTTAGCTACTTACCTTTGAAATGTGGTGGCGGATAATTTGAAAAATGCTTTTCGACAAGCAGCCATCTTTAATCATGAGAGCACCGTGCTGCCCTCTATGTGGTGGCGGTAATTTGAAAAATTCTACATGCTCTTGTTTGGAAACAAACTCACGTGCTTTTTTGACAGCTGTCATCCGCCATCTTTAATCTATAGAGCACCGTGCTGCCCTCTTTAGCTACTTACCTTTGAAATGTGGTGGCGGCAAATTCCACGTGCTCTTGTTTGGAAACAAAGCCATGTGCTTTCTTGACAGCTGTCATCCGCCATCTTTAATCTATAGAGCACAGTGCTGCCCTCTTTATCGTAGTAGATGTAAATTCGTCACAGCTGTCATCCGCAGTGCTGCCATCTTAACGAGCCTAAACCTTAGTGCTACCAACTTAACCTCACTAGCGTGAGATAAACAAATCTACGTGCTTTTTTGACAGCTGTCATCCACTATCTTTAATCTATAGAGCACAGTGGTGCCCTCTTTAGCTACTTACCTTTGAAATGTGGTGGCGGATAATTTGAAAAATGCTTTTTGATAGCAGCCATCTTTGAGCACCGTGCTGCCCTCTTTGTGGTGGCAGGCAATTCCACGTGACAGCAGCCATCTTTAATCATGAGAGCACCGTGCTGCCCTCTATGTGGTGGCGGCAATTTGAAAAATTCTACATGCTCTTGTTCGGAAACAAACTCACGTGCTTTTTTCTGACAGCTGTCATCCGCCATCTTGCATCACAAACCTCAGTGCTGCGCTCTTTAGCTAGATACCTTTGAAATGTGGTGGCGGCAATTTGAAAAAAATCTATGTGCTCTTGTTTAGTAAACAAAGCCACGTGCTTTTTATGACAGCTGTCATCCACCATCTTTAATCAATAGAGCACTGTGCTGCTATCATGCGGGCAATTTCATCACCTGTCATCCACCATCTTTAATCTACAGAGCACCGTGCTGTCCTCTATGTAGTAGCGGGCAATTTGAAAAGTTCTGTTAGCCGTCATCCGCCATCTTTAATCAAGAGAGCACCGTGCTGCCATCTATGTGGTGGCGGCAAATTCCATGTGCTCTTGTTTAGTAAACAAACTCACGCGCTTTTTTGTCAGCTGTCATCCGCCATCTTACATCGCAAACCTCAGTGCTACACTCTTTAGTTGAAATATGGTGGCGGATAATTTAAAAAGAAAAATTCTACAGCAGCCATCTCTCGGCGCTAATTGCACAAGATGGTGGCTATACATGACTCCTTAAAGGTGCTTATGCAAGATGGCCGCTATACATAGACTCCCTTGGGATGCTTGCGCAAGATGGCGGTTATACATGGCTCCTTATGAGAAGCCCTAGGGATGCTTGCGCAAGATGGCGGTTGCTCTTATGAGGCGGCTTAAGGGTCCTTGCACAAGATGACTAGAGACGCCCTAAGGATGCTTGCGCAAAATGGCGGACGCAAGATGGCGGCTATACACGACTCCTTATGAGACGCCTTAAGGGTGCTTGCGCAAGATGGCTGCTGCTCTTAGCTTAGAGGCTAACGTGTCATGCTAGTTCGATTCATTAAATTTGGGGCTTAAATGCAAAATGTTAAATATCTCGAAAACGGTGCATCGTAGAGCAAAACGGACAAAATTTTTCCGCCCAATACCTCGGTTCGCAGTACGAGGAACATGATAGCATAAGTCTAATGATGAGATCGACGGTTCGGTTCCTACTTAGGCCCTATGGCATTCACTCTGTTTTAGCTTGTATTGAAGCAAGTCTTCGTAACATGATCAGGTCTAGCTATGGTAGAGAGTATAACGTGCCGTGCAGGTTCGATTCATTAAATTTAGGGCTTAAATGCAAAATGTTAAATATCTCGAAAACGGATAAAATTTTTCTACCTGATACCTAGGTTTGCAGTACCAGGAGCATAAGAAAAACATAGTCTAATGATGAGATCGACGGTTCGATCCCTACTTAGGCCCTTTGGCATTGGCAGCTATCTAATTCTACGGCTATACATAGCTTCTTATGAGACGGCTTAAGAGCGCTTGCACAAGATGGCTGCTGCTCTTATGAGACGCCCTAGGGGTGCTTGCGCAAGGTAGCAGTGACAAGACGGTGACTATACACAGCTGCTTATGATACGGCCTAGAGGTGCTCACACAAGATGGTGGCTGCTCTGATGAAGAAAGTTAGCCTTGCATCGTGCAGGTATCTTTACAGCACTAAACCTCATACCTTTGAAATGTGGTGGCAGGTAATTTGAAAAATTCGACGTGCTTTTTCATAAGCTGTTAAGGCCTCCTCTTATGTCGAGGCATAGCTCTATCGAACGAGTTTAAACCTGCATCGGGATAGCTAGAGTAAGCGCGTGCTGCAGTGATGACGTCATTATGCATGTTTAGACTTGCAAATCACAGAAGAAACGTAACAAGGCTGGAATCGAAAACTGCACTCTATGCTGTTAACTTTATCATGTGATCGAAACATTGATTGAAGTATTTAGAACACGCAATAAGTAGAACCAAACACTGTACTCGATACAACATGTGTTTAGAACATGTCAGGGGATATCTTTGTTCTAAGAAGATTAGTTTACCGCACATTCCTTGGCTAAAGGGCTAATGGGCTAAAGGGCTAATGGGCTAAAGGGCTAAAGGGCTAATGGGCTAAAGGGCTAAAGGTGCAACAACCTCATCGATCGCTATCAGCAAGAACGCTTGTACTTTGTTAAGTGTAGAAAATTAATCTTTATTGGTAAATGGTTTTATGTTCAGAACAAGGAATGGAACCTAGGGGTTACGTCTTACCTAATAAAATCCCTGAGGTGCGATGAGTTACGTTTTTCGAACTAGTGTTTGGAACACTGAACTTTTCAAGATGGCAAGAGTGAGGTTAGCAATGTTCTGTTGTTGGATTTTAAATTCCGCGCTACAACATGCATAAGGTGGCAGCCCTTGAGGTTTACCGCCGTAAAGATGGCAAGAGTGAGGTTAGCAATGTTCCGTTGTTGGATTTTAAATTCCGCGCTATAACATGCATAAGGTGGCAGCCTTGAGGTTTACCGCCGTCAAGATGGCAGCAGTGAGGTTAGCGACGCTCTATTGTCCTTCAAAGTGAGGTTAGGGTTCGTCAAGAAGACAGCTGTCAAAAAAGCACGTGGCTATGTTTACCAAACAAGAGCACGTGGCTGTGACGTCACGGTCACGTAATCAATCATTAGCTCGACGTCGTTAAGAGCAGTATTAGGATTACCTATTCTTAAAAGTCCTGGGAACAGAGCAGCAGTATGAATTGCTATGTTTCAAAGCGTGTACACATCACCTATCGATTTTACATGCATCGACCATCGTACTAAACTTCATCCGCTAGATCGTGCTGCTATCTTATTATAACCTATACCCATAAAATTAAAGTACAATGAATAGCTATGTTTCAAAGCGTGTACACATCACCTATCGAATTTGCATGCATCGACTCTCGTTAAACTTCTTCCGCTAGATTGTGCTGCTATCTTAGCATGACTTTAAAGTACAAGGAATAGCCATGTTTCAAAGCGTGTACACATTACCTATCGAATTTGCATGTATCGACTCTCGTACTAAACTTCTGCAGGTAGATTGTGCTGCTATCTTAGCATAACTAAGACGCATGAACTTAAAGTATAAAGAATAGCTATGTCTCAAAGCGTGTACACATTACCTATCGATTTTGCAAGCATTGACTCTCGTACTAAACTTCTTCCGCTAGATTGTGCTGCTATCTTAGCATAACCTATACGCATGACTTTAAGGTACAAAGAATAGCCATGTTTCAAAGCGTGTACACATTACCTATCGACTTTGCATGTAACAAATATCATACTAAACTTCTTCCGCTGGGTTGTACTGCTATCTTAGCATAACTCATACACATGAACTTAAAGTACAAAGAATAGCCATGTTTCAAAGCGTGTGCACATTACTTATTGATTTTGCATTCATCGAATCTCGTACTGAACTTCTTCCGCTAGATTGTGCTGGTATCTTAGCATAACTTATACCCATGAACTTAAAGTACAAAGAATAGCCATGCTTCAAAGCGTGTACACATCAACTATCGAATTTGCATGTATCGACTCTCGTACAAAACTTCTTCCGCTAGATTGTGCTGCTATCTTAGCATAACTAAGACGCATGAACTTAAAGTACAAAGAATAGCTATGTCTCAAAGTGTGTACACATTACCTATCGATTTTGCATGCAACAAATATCGTACTAAACTTCTTCCGCTAGGTTGTGCTGCTATCTTAGCATAACTTATACACATGAACTTAAAGTACGAAGAATAGCCATGTTTCAAAGTGTGTACACATTACTTATTGATTTTGCATGCATCAAATATCGTATTAAATTTCTCCCGCTAGATTGTGCTGCTATCTTAGCATAACCTATACCCATGAAATTAAAGTACAAAGAATAGCCATGTTTCAAAGCGTGTACACATTACCTATCGATTTTGCATGCATTGACTCTCGTACTAAACTTCTTCCGCTAGATTGTGCTGGTATCTTAGCATAACTTATACACATGAACTTAAAAGTATAAAGAATAGCCATGTTTCAAAGCATGTACACATTACCTATTTATTTTGCATGCATTGACTCTCGTACTAATCTACTCCCGCTAGATTGTGCTGCTATCCTAGCATAACCTATACGCATGACCTTAAAGTAAAAAGAATAGCTATGTTTCAAAGTGTGTACACATCACCTATCGATTTGCATGCAACAAATATCGTACTAAACTTCTTCCGCTAGGTTGTGCTGCTATCTTAGCATAACTTATACACATGAACTTAAAGTACGAAGAATAGCCATGTTTCAAAGTGTGTACACATCACCTATCGATTTTGCATGCATCGACTCTCGTACTAAACTTCTTACGCTAGACTGTGCTGCTATCTTAGCCTAACCTATACGCGTGAACTTAAAGTACGAAGAATAACCATGTTTTAAAGCGTGTACTCATTACTTATCGATTTTACATGCATCGACTCTCGTACTAAACTTCTTGCGCTAGATTGTGCTGCTATCTTAGCATAACCTGTACGCATGAACTTAAAGTACAAAGAATAGCCTTGTTTAAAAGCGTTTACACATTACCTAATGATTTTGCATGAAACGACTATCATACTAAACTTTTTCCACTAGATTGTGCTAAAATCGTGTTAGTGTGCTGCTATCATAGCATAACCTATCGATTTTACATGCATCGACTATCGTACTAGACTTCTTCCGCTAGAGCATGTAGCAATCGCTTTTGTGTATCCCAAACCCATGTGCACGAACTTAATGCACAAAGATGAGCTATGTTCTAAAGCGTGTACACATCACCTATCGATAATGTATGTATCGAATATCGTACTAAACTTCTCCTGCTAGAGCGTACGAGTATCGCTTGTGCGTGCACGAACTTAAAGCATAAAGAATAGCAATGTATAAAAATCTTGTAAACAAAGCAGCAGCATTACGTATAGTCAAGATTAAATGCATGCACACATCATGTATCCATGATGCACACAGTACTCAACTTATTCCATTAGAATGTACAAAGTTCGCATGTGTTTGTACTGCTATCTTAGCATAGCCTATGTGCATGAACTTAAAGCATAAAGAATAGTTATGTGTAAAAAATCTTGTGAACATAGCAGAGTGTTAACTACGTAGGTGTAGACATTGAACTTTGCATGCTGAGGCAGCATACTACGTGACCGTGACGTCACAGCCACGTGCTCTTGTTTGGTAAACATAGCCACGTGCTTTTTTGACAGCTGTCTTCTTGACGAACCCTAACCTCACTTTGAAGGACAATAGAGCGTCGCTAACCTCACTGCTGCCATCTTGACGGCGGTAAACCTCAAGGCTGCCACCTTATGCATGTTATAGCGCGGAATTTAAAATCCAACAACGGAACATTGCTAACCTCACTCTTGCCATCTTTACGGCGGTAAACCTCAAGGGCTGCCACCTTATGCATGTTGTAGCGCGGAATTTAAAATCCAACAACAGAACATTGCTAACCTCACTCTTGCCATCTTGAAAAGTTCAGTGTTCCAAACACTAGTTCGAAAAACGTAACTCATCGCACCTCAGGGATTTTATTAGGTAAGACGTAACCCCTAGGTTCCATTCCTTGTTCTGAACATAAAACCATTTACCAATAAAGATTAATTTTCTACACTTAACAAAGTACAAGCGTTCTTGCTGATAGCGATCGATGAGGTTGTTGCACCTTTAGCCCTTTAGCCCATTAGCCCTTTAGCCCTTTAGCCCATTAGCCCTTTAGCCCATTAGCCCTTTAGCCAAGGAATGTGCGGTAAACTAATCTTCTTAGAACAAAGATATCCCCTGACATGTTCTAAACACATGTTGTATCGAGTACAGTGTTTGGTTCTACTTATTGCGTGTTCTAAATACTTCAATCAATGTTTCGATCACATGATAAAGTTAACAGCATAGAGTGCAGTTTTCGATTCCAGCCTTGTTACGTTTCTTCTGTGATTTGCAAGTCTAAACATGCATAATGACGTCATCACTGCAGCACGCGCTTACTCTAGCTATCCCGATGCAGGTTTAAACTCGTTCGATAGAGCTATGCCTCGACATAAGAGGAGGCCTTAACAGCTTATGAAAAAGCACGTCGAATTTTTCAAATTACCTGCCACCACATTTCAAAGGTATGAGGTTTAGTGCTGTAAAGATACCTGCACGATGCAAGGCTAACTTTCTTCATCAGAGCAGCCACCATCTTGTGTGAGCACCTCTAGGCCGTATCATAAGCAGCTGTGTATAGTCACCGTCTTGTCACTGCTACCTTGCGCAAGCACCCCTAGGGCGTCTCATAAGAGCAGCAGCCATCTTGTGCAAGCGCTCTTAAGCCGTCTCATAAGAAGCTATGTATAGCCGTAGAATTAGATAGCTGCCAATGCCAAAGGGCCTAAGTAGGGATCGAACCGTCGATCTCATCATTAGACTATGTTTTTCTTATGCTCCTGGTACTGCAAACCTAGGTATCAGGTAGAAAAATTTTATCCGTTTTCGAGATATTTAACATTTTGCATTTAAGCCCTAAATTTAATGAATCGAACCTGCACGGCACGTTATACTCTCTACCATAGCTAGACCTGATCATGTTACGAAGACTTGCTTCAATACAAGCTAAAACAGAGTGAATGCCATAGGGCCTAAGTAGGAACCGAACCGTCGATCTCATCATTAGACTTATGCTATCATGTTCCTCGTACTGCGAACCGAGGTATTGGGCGGAAAAATTTTGTCCGTTTTGCTCTACGATGCACCGTTTTCGAGATATTTAACATTTTGCATTTAAGCCCCAAATTTAATGAATCGAACTAGCATGACACGTTAGCCTCTAAGCTAAGAGCAGCAGCCATCTTGCGCAAGCACCCTTAAGGCGTCTCATAAGGAGTCGTGTATAGCCGCCATCTTGCGTCCGCCATTTTGCGCAAGCATCCTTAGGGCGTCTCTAGTCATCTTGTGCAAGGACCCTTAAGCCGCCTCATAAGAGCAACCGCCATCTTGCGCAAGCATCCCTAGGGCATCTCATAAGGAGCCATGTATAACCGCCATCTTGCGCAAGCATCCCAAGGGAGTCTATGTATAGCGGCCATCTTGCATAAGCACCTTTAAGGAGTCATGTATAGCCACCATCTTGTGCAATTAGCGCCGAGAGATGGCTGCTGTAGAATTTTTCTTTTTAAATTATCCGCCACCATATTTCAACTAAAGAGTGTAGCACTGAGGTTTGCGATGTAAGATGGCGGATGACAGCTGACAAAAAAGCGCGTGAGTTTGTTTACTAAACAAGAGCACATGGAATTTGCCGCCACCACATAGATGGCAGCACGGTGCTCTCTTGATTAAAGATGGCGGATGACGGCTAACAGAACTTTTCAAATTGCCCGCTACTACATAGAGGACAGCACGGTGCTCTGTAGATTAAAGATGGTGGATGACAGGTGATGAAATTGCCCGCATGATAGCAGCACAGTGCTCTATTGATTAAAGATGGTGGATGACAGCTGTCATAAAAAGCACGTGGCTTTGTTTACTAAACAAGAGCACATAGATTTTTTTCAAATTGCCGCCACCACATTTCAAAGGTATCTAGCTAAAGAGCGCAGCACTGAGGTTTGTGATGCAAGATGGCGGATGACAGCTGTCAGAAAAAAGCACGTGAGTTTGTTTCCGAACAAGAGCATGTAGAATTTTTCAAATTGCCGCCACCACATAGAGGGCAGCACGGTGCTCTCATGATTAAAGATGGCTGCTGTCACGTGGAATTGCCTGCCACCACAAAGAGGGCAGCACGGTGCTCAAAGATGGCTGCTATCAAAAAGCATTTTTCAAATTATCCGCCACCACATTTCAAAGGTAAGTAGCTAAAGAGGGCACCACTGTGCTCTATAGATTAAAGATAGTGGATGACAGCTGTCAAAAAAGCACGTAGATTTGTTTATCTCACGCTAGTGAGGTTAAGTTGGTAGCACTAAGGTTTAGGCTCGTTAAGATGGCAGCACTGCGGATGACAGCTGTGACGAATTTACATCTACTACGATAAAGAGGGCAGCACTGTGCTCTATAGATTAAAGATGGCGGATGACAGCTGTCAAGAAAGCACATGGCTTTGTTTCCAAACAAGAGCACGTGGAATTTGCCGCCACCACATTTCAAAGGTAAGTAGCTAAAGAGGGCAGCACGGTGCTCTATAGATTAAAGATGGCGGATGACAGCTGTCAAAAAAGCACGTGAGTTTGTTTCCAAACAAGAGCATGTAGAATTTTTCAAATTACCGCCACCACATAGAGGGCAGCACGGTGCTCTCATGATTAAAGATGGCTGCTTGTCGAAAAGCATTTTTCAAATTATCCGCCACCACATTTCAAAGGTAAGTAGCTAAAGAGGGCAGCACTGTGCTCTATAGATTAAAGATGGCGGATGACAGCTATCAAAAAAGCATGTGGCTCTCAAAAAGCACGTGGATTTGTTTATCTCGAGCTAGTGAGGTTAAGTTGGTAGCACTAAGGTTTAGGCCCGTCAAGATAGCAGCACTGCCGATGACAGGTGACGAATTTTACATCTACTACGATAAAGAGGGCAGCACAGTGCACTGTGGTTTAAAGATGGCGGATGACAGCTGTCAAAAAAGCACGTGGCTTTCTTTACCACGCGCCAGGTTAAGTTGGTAGCACTAAGGTTTAGACACGTCAAGATGACAGCACTGCCGATGACAGGTGATGAAAGAGGGCAGCACAGTGCTCAAAGATGGCGGATGACAGCTGTCAAAAAGGGGCATAGGTTTGTAAAGCATTTAGAATTTGCCGCCACCACATAGAGGGCAGCACTGCTTAAAGATGGCGGATGACAGCTGTCAAAGGTAAGTAGCTAAAGAGGGCAGCACTGTACTCAAAGATGGCGGATGACAGATGTCAAAAAGCACGTGGTTTTGTTTACCTCGCGCTAGTTAGGTTAAGTTGGTACCACTAAGGTTTAGGTCCGTCAAGATGGCAGTACTGAGGTTAGCGATGCGTTGTTGTCTGTCAAAATGCACGTGGCTTTGTTTACAAATCTGTCGAAAAGCACGTGGCTGTCAAAAAGCACGTGGCTTTGTTTACCTCATGCTAGTGAGGTTAAGTTGGTACCACTAAGGTTTAGGCCCGTCAAGATGGCAGTACTGAGGTTAGCGATGCGTTGTTGTCTGTCAAAAAGCACGTGGCTTTGTTTACAAATCTGTCAAAAAGCACGTGGCTGTCAAAAAGCACGTGGATTTGTTTATCTCGCACTAGTTAGGTTAAGTTGGCACTACTGAGGTTTAGGCCCGTCAAGATGGCAGTACTGAGGTTAGCGATGCGTTGTTGTCTGTCAAAAAGCACGTGGCTGTCAAAAAACACGTGGCTTTGTTTACCTCATGCTAGTTAGGTTAAGTTGGCACTAGTGAGGTTTAGGCCCGTCAAGATGGCAGCAGTGAGGTTAGCGTTGCGTTGTTGTCGATGACAGCTGTCAAAAAGCACGTGGCTTTGTTTACAAATTCAAATCTCCCGCCAAAATTCAAATTTCCCGCCAAAATTCAAATTTCCCGCGGGCGGCGGCGGCGGCGGCGGAGGAGGCGGGCGGCGGAGGATGCGGCGGAGGCGCCAGAACCATCCAATTATACTACTGACTGTGTTGAGGATGGGTTGCCTTGATCAGCATCAAACAATGGTGTATTCTTGATGACAAGACGCAGCTATATGGCGATGGTGCGATGACGCGTATCATTGTAGGTAGACACAAGTCTGGGTAGAAGATCAAGCTAGTGAAAGGAGCCCTAAACCATAAATTCTCGCCACATGTGTGTTTTGAGTGTGAGATTAAAGCACTCTACAAGACTTGACAAAGCATGTTTGCTGTACAGTATGTAGAAACAACGCTGTTTGATAAGTTTGGTGATGAGAGCTTTGATAATAAGAATGACATGTTGTCTCTTATGGCAAGCAACATCACCCACAAGTGCACCATTGAATCCCCCTTCAAGGTAGAATTTAAATCACAACCTGATTCGATTGTACCTTTGCTAGGATTTTCTCCAAGGGAACAAACAACGACCGAACGTCACGAGTCTGAACGACCTACAACACTCTTGGATGATCATCATGTAACCATCATCGGTAGTAACATTACGGACATGTACTCCAATCAACAGAGTTTTGCACACCCTGCACAACTTGATCATCAGTGAAGGAGGTGAAAAACATCAATAGTGCACCATCACCCTGTGACTATTTCACACACCAGTGATATCAATTGGCTTTTGAATAAAAACAATCATCAAATTAATTTAGATTTTCTGACGTACATGGCTTACAAACTTCATCTTCAACAAGTACATAACAAATCTATAGAAGGCGATATACGTCAATGAAACATACGACTTGTTGTGAGGAGCCGTCTAGTTAACAGATCTTTATAGAAACATTCTCTTAAACATAGGCCACACATTTCTACAACATGAAGAAGATGATAGACATCATAATTCAGCGGAAACTCAGGAAGGTTTAGTAGAAAGTGAGCTTCGTTCCTATCAACCTTTTACGTTTGGACTTAATAACAATGGTGAA
Source organism: Anabrus simplex (assembly GCF_040414725.1). Lineage (NCBI taxonomy): Eukaryota > Metazoa > Arthropoda > Insecta > Orthoptera > Tettigoniidae > Anabrus > Anabrus simplex. Next base: position 882,766,452 of record NC_090266.1, read on the forward strand.
ATTCGTATCATCAACCTGCAATATGCATACACCCTGCGTCAAGATAGCTACTTCCATATTGAAGGACGCATTGAAAAGGCGGATGGAAGTGGTCCAAACACATCACAACTACAAAGCCATGGCTTTGCCTTTCCTTCTTAGGGCGTAAAATACAAAGTGAACCGTATAGAAGTGGTCAGGACAAAGAATTTTGGTATCATAAATGCAATGAAACACACATTTCTTATAGTACTTTAGAAAAAACACTCTTATGGCAGGTGTGCGCCCAAATACTAATAAGGACTGGAAGACTAATGAGCCAGTTACCTTTACAGGGCTGTTATCATTAAAGCATATACATATTTGACTTTGCTGAAGATCGCATATGAATCATAGTCGAAGGAAAACAAGAACTAATTCTGAACCATGTTGGTAGTTTTTGGAATAGTCCTAAGGCAACAGCAAAAGCTATAGACATAAATATCATACATCAAATTATCTTGTGTAGAATTATGCAAGTGACATTATCCAGTCGAGGAAAACTTTGATTGTTCAAGTTTGTAGAAAATGATACACCACTACCCACACGCTTTCGAAGTTCGGAGCTGTATATATCCTGTGCTACTGAAAACATACAACCACAGCTAGGCTGTAAAATGTCACTCTGCACAGAAAACCTCTGTACATTATTTATGGATTTCAGACAACACGTAAATTCAACCATAAGGAAGATTAGACTGTACCTCAACGGAAATGCTTATCAGAGTGAAAAAGGACATTAATTTTGAGAAAAATAAATTTGGATTATTGTATTACATTTTCTGTAAATGTCATTAATCGTATTACCAGAAAGAAGATCATTCTCAATTTTCTTCCAAGGAATTTGAAAATCAAGCATTGATTGTAGTTATCAAGAAGAGGCTGTGAAGGAACCCCTGTCGGTATTCGACTTGAATTTGAAAAAACCGAAATATATTCCTCCCAACACAAGAGTCTCATTATTCACACGTCTGTTGTAACCTACTGCACCCTATCGAATTCCGCTACAAGACTATAAATATGAATATATCTACACCGTTGTCAATAGTGTGTCATTAGAATCTAGTGAACATCAAATATCGTGTCGCAGAGAGAAGAGGAAATTGGACGAGACACACTAAATTACCCTGGTAACAAACAAGTGAGACAAACTTTCAGGTGAGAATCCTGCTCTCCTAGTTCCAAATCCATTTTTGTATATATTATTTACGGCTTGCTAGTGAGTAATGCGATCACTGATTAATAAAACGTAGACGTTTACTGTGTATACCAAATTATTTAAGTGAGTATTTGCCACCCGCCATTCTATCGAGGTACACCGAATTTGGATGTCTAACCTGCACGAAAAATACTATCTTCATACACAGTTAGCTGCCATTAGATGTAGCTGCATGTAGGCTGTGTAATAGACACTACCAGCAACGAAGTGAAAATAAAGGTTTTGGTAGATCGAATCCAATGTTAAAAAATTGTTAACAGATATAGAGTGAATTTAGTGATATATATTAAAATAAAGCAATGTACTCCATTATATTCTATTTTATTTCCACATGATTGAAGCATTCCTTTCCCCATCTGAAAGAGCTTCTCAATAATTATGTTTAGGTGCAGGAACCTTGTTTTCAAGTTAAGGAGCTATGACTATCACAGTGTACAGGGACAACTATCAATCTCAGCCTGCTGTTCGTTTTCTGATGTCGAAAACATTACCTCCCATATTTGAGCATGTTGGGAAACAAACACTGTGTATACGACGTTGACTTTAAGTTGGGTGCAAGATAATATTACTCAGATGGAATTATTATTCTCAAAGCCTAATAATAAGCCTCCCGATTTACTAACATAACGAGCCTCCGTGGCTCAGGTGGCCTCTCACCGCTGGGTTCCGTGGTTCAAATCCAGTTCACTCAATCTAAGATTTGTGCTGAGCAAAGCGGAGGTGGGGCAGGTTTTTTCCGGGTACTACGGTTTTCCCTGTCGTCTTTCATTCCAGCAACACTCTCCAACATCATTTAATTTCATCTGTTATTCATTAACCACAGTCCCAGAGGAGTGCGACAGGCTTCGGCAGCCGCCACAATAACTATCCTCGCCGCTAGATGGGGGCTTCATTCATTCCATTTCTGACCCGGTCGAATGACTGGAAACAGGCTGTGGATTTTCTTTTAATAACCTACGTTTTTATCCCCTTTAGCAGTGTCTTACGACAGGCCTGATATACCAGTTTTCAGTTCGATTTCTAGTGTATGTAGATTTTGAATAATATTATTCTTCATTTGAGTACCGTAGAGCTCTAAGCACAAGTTAGAGATTACAATCCCTACCTGTATGTCACTAATAACATGAAGAATTGGTTATAGATATATTCTATTACCAAGCTATTACCTGTCTGAAAACATCAGCTGTATGTTAAAACGTCAAACTCTAATTGCCAAGCGCCAGTGAACAACAAGAAACCTTTAGTAATGAAGAATCCGCTGGTCTAGATTCCGCTCTTGTGTCTATATGTCTTTTCACGAGAGATTAATCCTGATATAAAAATGGTATGTCAACGCCTCCGCCAAAGAAGGAGATATGATTCGCTGAGCGTGTAGTACCGACCTCCACCCCGTCAACGTCTCTTGTTCGGACGTACAGGGCTGCGTATCGCATACGACAACAGTGCGAAGATCTGAACTTCTGAATAAACAACTAAACCTGGATTCTGTTCACTCACTTTATTGAACACATTCACAATGCATTGTCTATGGTCACTTCTGAGCGGTTTTTCTCTTTTGTGCTTCACTACACGCGATGATTCTAGCCCTTGCTCCATTTCTCTAACTGTGCATACTCACTGACTGCTGCTGCAAGATGCAAATCTTATCTTGACACAGTACAGCTTGGGACTTTCCCCCACTTAATGTATTCATTTCAGATATCAATATATTTCTCAACGAATGTGACTGTTAATTTGTGACAAATGTCGAATTTCTATCATAGTTCCTTCTAATAAATTAAACGTGAACCTTAGACATAATAAACTTCAGTAAATACATTTTGCCTCCCACTTTAAGTAGTTATACTCTCCTCTGAACCCTGCTGACCGGTCGACGAAGGGACAAGGAAGAACCCGAAATGCCCTAAGGTTTCAGGATTTGAATGTACGGGGTGACCAAAGAGTCCGTTTACATTTCACGAGGCAATACTTCACGCAATATTGGAGGTAGAGTGGTAATAATTGACAAAGGTGATTGGCATGACGTGGAGATTTATTGACACAAAAATAAAGTATACAAAATGACCAACAGATTGCGCTAAGCAGCAAAATATTAGATACAAATAGCCACAAATTTTTGACATGACATGAGGTTACATTGACACCAACAACGAGTGAACAAACGGGCCAACATATGGCTCTGGACAGCAACACGTCAGTGATGCCGCAGGAGACCCGTGTACGGTATAAAATGGACTGCCATGAGAGAGGGCATAAGAAGCGTCTGCAATCGCGGCATGTTGGCGTTACCAGAAATTTCACTGTTAATGAAGATTTATTTACCTTACTTTGGTGTCAATGAAACCCCATGCCATGCCAATCGCGTTTGTCAATTATTACCTCTCTACCTCCAATATTACGTGAAGTATTGCCTCGTCGAATATTAATGAACTTTCGGATCACCCTGTACTAGCGGAGCAGCTGAAGCAGCTGACCGACATTCGACCGTTGATACAAGATTTCATTTAAAATTTAAGGTGCTGAAGTACTTCTATGGCTAAGCGATTCCACGTTCCAAAGTGTAGGCATCTTAATTCACTTGTAAATTGGAGAGTGAATATGTACATTTTATAAACATTTATAGATTTCTACATTAAGAAATTGTACTTAATCTATATAATTGTTCATATTGACGATTTTCCTTTGCTCATTATTTGAAATAAAATATCTTTATTCTGATTCCTGGAGAATAAACATTACACATTGATTATGTTATGTTTAAACTCCAGAGCAATGAATTAATTATAATGGGCGTTATTTATTTTCAGGTGTAAATTCAAGTGCTTTCAAATTATCTGTTGGAGATGTGAAATAGTGTATTCTCGATTCATCGACCTTTATACAGGAAATGAACAGGAATCCTACTTGCAGAATTTGACTGAAGTACAGCATATTACCAAAAGACGGAAACTTACAGGAATCAGCTCCAATAACGACAAACCAAAGACCTTCACTGAAATATATTGCTTTAACATCACATGGAAAATAGGTAGTGTGTAAAACGGCTTTCGTGAGCATACACGGTGTAACGAAAGATATGAATACGAAGTCTAACAATCGAAAAAAAAATTTACCTACCTACTCGATACTTGATTTGTCTTTGGCAATTTTATAAAATCATTAACAGTACATATTTCGACTGCTTTTCATTCGTCATCAACTGTATTAATTTAGGTGTAAATATGATAAAAGTAAGCACATTAGTCTTAATAATTTATGGGAGCTTAAAAATGTTTGGTCTCTTGGGGAAGGATGGGGGAGGTGGAGGGGGATGAGAATGCTTAAACAGTGATTAATAACTTGTCCTTAACTAAAATATTGTTAAATCATCTTCTTCTAATAAGAAAGCAAGGTAGTTACCTCTGTCTGGAATCACGTCTTTACTTCCCGCTATCTTGTGTGCGGGTCTGTTTCTTCCGCCTTCGATCTGGTATAGCAGCGATGTGTAATAGCCTGATTGCTAGCACGGTTCGGCGGGAAGAGGGGAGTCAAGGGCGTGTCGCCAGGAGGTGGGTGCTAACTCTGACTTAGAGACGTTATACTTGATCGTTTTATTTCCTAAGCTCGTTTCTTCCTTTCTAATACTTCCGTATATCTAAGAATATGTTCATATATAGGGTTTCTTTGTTCGTTCGTATAGTTTAAATTCCAATCATTATTCGTTAACTTATCAAGAAGGATGTGAATGTTTTCTTCCCTTGTTTATTCTGTTAATAATTGCAAGGTCCTGTTAAATGTTGGTCAATTTAAGTCCTGCTTCCTTCATGTGAGCCCCCATTGCAGAGAACCTTCTATATTTCTCTGCGTAGATATGCTCCTGATATTTTATAAAAAATTCCGCTCGGGTTGTCCGGCATACGAAACCCTGCATTGGGAGCAAGTGAACTTATAGATTCCTGATTTCTGCTGTTCCACTTCTTTGCATTTGTTGACTATGTCGTGGTTGAAAAACCTATGTTTAGTGTTATTGTTTGTTAAAAACTACCTTAATATTGTGTGTGCGTAATTATTCGGATTATTGTACGTAAACTTTATGTACATTTTTGCTTTCTCTGATTGTTCCACCAAATTTACCTGTTGTCTATATCTGCACTTAGTAATTATGTTATTAATGACTTTGGGACTAAAACCGTTAAACAAGGTATGTTTGCAGATGTATGCTAGCTACGTTTTGCTCTCGTTTTCGGTTAATGGAACTCCGAAGGCTCTGTTAATAAAACCCTGTGTATTCCAAAATATAAATGGTTTTCTTTCCGAGTTATTTTGATATGTAGAAAGTTTAGGGAATCTTCTTCCTTTTCTTCTACTGTAAACTTTATGTGTGGGTCCATATTGTTCAGGATATTTAGAACATTATGACTATTGTTAAATTCCTTATTTATTATAGCGTATGTATCATCAACATAACGTAACCAAAAGTCAAGCCCTTTAATGTGACCTAAGATCCGAGAATGTTCCAGATAGTCCAGCTATATATTGGTTAGAATGCCTGAGGGCGGGGCTCCCATGGGAAGGCCATTCTGTCGGTATACTTTGTTGTTAAAAGAAAAATAGTTATGATTAAGCACGAATTTTAGGATAGTCATAAAGTCCTCTATTTCCGGTACACTAATGCGTTTATGTTCTAATAAGTTTGTATTAATGACCCTGACATTTTCTTCCCGGTCAGGTCAGGAATATCCTTCTACCGTATGTGAAAGTAGACGGTACGACCTGCAAAAATCTGGCTGAGGTTCAGGCAGCCATTAACAAACCTGACAACCAGAAGGGAGACCAACGGCTACGGGCGAAGGATTTTCCCTTTCGGAGGCCAGATGAAGCCTTTATGCAGGAAATGGCGCATAAATTCATCAGAATTTGGCAGTCAATGGCTACGAAGGCAGAATAAGGGACCTTGTAATCACCCCAAGGCGGAGTAGGCAGAGGAACCGCGAACCACAAACTGCTGCCTTGCAGATAGAGAGAGGACCCCAAAGGCTAAGGAAAGATACCCTGACAGAAAATGGGCTGGCATGGCAGCTAAGAGGACAGCCCCTCATTATGCTAACTTCCGTAAGTTAATAACCCACGTGAAGCGAAATTAACTATTCAGAGAAACATGAGAGTAGCCGGATGGATACGACAGAAGAAACTTTAATAAATGGCTGAAATGCCCCGAAGCCTAACGGCACAAAGGGAAAGGAGAGGAAGAAGGCAGAAGAAGAAGAGAAAAGAAGATAGTTTCTTATATGGGGATGTTGGTATACATGTATTTGATGTCGAAAGAACATGTAACATGAGAAGGAGATAGTTTGATGTCTATTATAGCCATACAAAAATAAACAGAATTTGAATATAAGTTTTAGTGTGAAAAGCATTATTTTGTGTTATAAATGTATATTAATATTTTAGTTAAGAATATGTTTTAAATACTCTTCAGTAACATATTAAGCAGATAGTTGCTGAAAATTTGATCAATTTTTCAAATACGCTTCCGAACAGAAGCTATATAAGACACTTAAAGACGTTATTACCTTCGTATTAAAAGAAGAGGATTTAACAATATTTGAGTTTAGGACAAGCTATTAATCACTTTTAAGCATTCTTTCCCACTCCTCCGACCCCCCACCGACCCAAAATTCTAAGCAAAAACATTTCACATAGGAGGTTTCGTCCCGGCAGCGACGATATATAATGTGTTTACTTTTATCTTATTTACACCGAAGCTTTTGTAAATACAGCTGATGATGACTCCAAAGCAGTCGAATCATGTACTGTTAATGATTTTATAAAATTGCCAATACAGTATCGATTAGGTGGATAACATATTTTTGATTGATAGACTGTCATATCGATACGGACAAGAAGTGGGTAGTTTGTAAATGAATACGAACGCTGTCACAAAATACCTCTGAGAAAAATCACGACCTGGTAATGCCATACCTGGGTCTCATTCTGCAGTCGTTGAAAAACCCATTGCATTTCCTACGAAAATGGCCCATTATACTACAGGAGAGTATCATTTTTGTGCAAATATGAGTGTCTGTTCAATGTGAAAAATCTCCACTGAAATGCATACGGAGTTGAAACTGAAATACAAGATTTATCATAAAATATGTCAGGAAAACGTTTCGCTTTGTTTCGGGAGGCTTCAGATTGATGTTTGCTGCAAATGTGAAGAGCCTTCCCAAAAATAAAAAGTCCATATTTAAACGGTGTTGCAAACCGTGTTACAGCGGATGAGATGCTTGTGCACAAGAAAAGGAAAGCAATAAGTTCAATAACACCACGTGAGAAATTAAGGTAAAATACTGTACCCGGATGAGATGGGCCCTAGATATCATGATTTCATGATTATATATATAAATGCAGACATATGGGAATATTAAATTAAGTACAGTGTCAGTTTGGTGTGGAAAGAAGAATTTCGACATAGCCAGACGTGGTCGCGACAATCCGTCTCCACAGTTAAGCCTGTCATTATGGGGAGAATATTTCCTGGTCAGAAAGTTAAGAGGATTAAATCTAGAGCTCACAACAACAGAAGTAATGACTACCAGGAAGTGAGAGAGCATTTATTTCTGAACAAGGTGCAGCCGATGTGTCACAAAATACGAAGAATATGACGTACTAGGATTTCCAACGCCTCGAGGCAATTTGTTGTCAGGTTGCAAGGAAGCGATTTTTGAACTAACCGCTGCGGTGGTAGCCATTGACAAAATTTATCAGAGGCTCGCAGATACACCAACTTAAGAGAAACCGAGGCGAACTCCAGTTAACTTCTCCGATAAAAGTAATTAAATTATTCCAACCACAAAATTGAACAGAGGGGACTTTTGTGATATCATCCCAATGTTGATTGATTATAATTGTAATAAATTAAAGTAAAGAATTCTTGGAAATGACCCACGCTAGCTCGCCATTGGTCAAGACGATCACGCCATCAGGGACGCCGACTTAGCGCGCGAAACGTGGAGGACAGAAATCAAGTGATATCTCCGTGATCGCCGAACGATATGTGTTCAGAATACGACACGTGAATGTGTATCGCCAGTTTATTAAGTGGGATAAATTAAGAGATTCAAATCCACCTGCAAATACCGATTTAGGAGAACCAACCCCCCGCCCTCTGATGTGACCACGGATGACCCCGGTGGGAAACAATATCGTCCATAAATAACAGGCAGTTGGACCTCACATCACCAGTTGTTACCAGTCGAGCTTCACATCAACCAGTCGTTTGAAATAATTTAATAAATATTTCATGATAGACGGTGTAACAATTATTGTAGCAGGGAACTGTAGGAGCGATGCGATCACAAGACGGCATCGTATGTGCGGATAAAGAACGCGATACGCGCCGGTTCGAATGAAACGACACTTCGTCGTAATGTGTCACGACGTGTGATTCGGGCTCAAGGAAGAATATTTGTGCAAATGTAATGGGTCTAGAGGCACCCATAAGTGTTTTTTTTATTCTTGTATAAATTATTGTAAATTCTTGGACTGCTGTTATTGCAATTTTGCGCTTATGCAGGATGTCCGTCAATTGCTTGAGTTTTCCGGTCTTACAGAGGGTTTGAATATTGATTGTTCCAAAGTGTGTGACAGTTTTGGATCTCAATAGGCTGGTGATATTGGGGAACTCCGACTTTCCCCACACGATGAGGTCAGGCTCCCCAGAATCCGAAGGCCTGAATGCGCCACCATTGGTGACAGGAGATTGGATACTCCCTGGGGTAGTGACATCTGCGTCGTTGTTTATCATCGTATGCGAACTAGTAAAGAAATTTACTAGGGGTGAAGACTAAACGCCTTCAGGGTTGGCCACTCCGAATCTTATTCAGAATCTTATTCAGTGTCAGCGTATCAAATTATTTCAAACGACTGGTTGATGTGAAGCTCGACTGGTAACAACTGGTGACTGGTAACAACTGGTGATGTGAGGTCCAACTGCCGGTTATTTGTGGACGATATTGTTTCCCACCGGGGTCATCTTACCATTATAATAAGAGGTGCATTTCGAAAAATGCTAAGATCTGTCATTACAAAACAGTTGTCAGACCACAGTTTTTGTACGCCTCAGAGACCCTCCTGATGAACAAAAAGGGCACCATGGATGATCTAGAGAAAGCCGAAAGACGTATCCTCAGGAAACTTCATGGACCGAGATTGCTCCCAGATGGAACCTACAGACTTAAATCGAACTCTGAGCTGTATCGACAGTTAGAATCAGCCAATACCAGCATGCGACGTAGGAGGCTTAAGTTCTACGGACACCTACAACGAATGGACAGCAACAGGCTTACCAAGAAGATCTTTTCTTTGGTTAAAAGCTACAAGACTGGAAGCTTGTGGCTTAATGAAGTACAGAAGGACTTGGATTCGGCTGGGATTTCAGATATTGATATAGAAAATCGTTCCAAATTTTGTGCTACGGTACAGTCTTGGACCCCACCACCTAGAGTTCCTAGAAGTCGGAAGCCCCTTTCACAGGAGAGAAAGGAGAAATTATCAGCAGGGCTCAAGAGATATTGGGAACAAAGAAGAGCATCGAGGAAGAACTAGTCACCAGCGCTCCTTAGTGGGCTTAAATAAATAATAATTGTAAATTCTCTAGTAAGGTATTAATCATGGGTAGTCACCAAGAAGTGTTTTATTGTCTTAAATTTATAAAGTGCGATATGAAGTACGAGTAAAATTACCATGGGGCCATGAGGCTTCTCATCCGCTACGAGACAATGGAATTCTACATAGGAATGAGTACACCAATTTAATATTTGGGGATGTTATCGAGACAAAACGGGGTCCAGTGTAGATTAATTATGGTTACTTAACATGGTCCGCCTCCCGAATCCATAATTTTATTTTTTGTTAGACGGACGAACTAATTAATATTAACGTAATAATGGGTTAGATTAATTAATTGAGTATTTGTTTGTTGTATATAATGTAAATATGGGATATTTCTTTCAATTAATGCATGCTGTTTGTGAATACTTTGATTTAAGGTCAATTCAAGTGTTAGATTTCCTTTGGTGCTAACCCATTTATTTGATTTTCAATCACTGCGGTGATTATTTGTATGTTAGTATGAATATTTGTTACCAGACAGCCAGATTATGAAAGTGCCAGAGAGTAAATTTTGTGTTGCGTACGGAGAGTCATAATAATAATAATAATAATAATAATAATAATAATAATAATAATAATAATAATAATAATAATAATAATAATAATAATAATAATAATAATAATAATAATAATAATAATTATAACAATAATAATACTTTATATGCTTGGTGTGTTCGCAAGTTCTATAATAATAGTAATACTGCTGGGTGTGTTTGCGAGTGAGAGATAATAATAATGTTTGTGAGTTGGCAAAGGAAAGTAAATTATTACTAATAATATTAATATTTTGTGCGTTTGCAAGTTAAAGTATAATAATAATGATAATGACAGTGCTTCGTGAGTTGGCTAGTGCAAATAATAATCAATGTGGAGATGACATGTAGCGTTAAAGAATTTAATTCGTGCAGTAAGTTCGATTTTTCTTAAATTGTTGATTTCATGTTTTTGGACTTTATCTTAACCATTAAAATTTGTTTAAAAGTGATAGAGGCACGTGAATTAGAATAGTCACGATATGTTGAAAGCCCAGAGTGGTTTGAGCCCATATTTAGAGTTGGAAGTCATGAGGGACGAAAATCCGGCTTGAAATAAAATTGAGCAGTACTGTTTGTAATGATGAAATAGATGAATCTCAAGGCATAAGATGATATATAATGCCGATTTCGGTCTTATGAGTGGTAGAATCCACGCACCAAGGATTAATTTACGAATTCAGTATTTGAAGAGTTCCAATGAAAAAAGATGGACTTCGAATGAATTGGAAGGAATAGTTTAGCAATCACCGACATTGGAGGTATTTGCCCAGCCGCGATGTGCCATAGGTTGTGAGATGAGTCTTGGGAGGACATGTGTCCCCATAAAATTAACGGCAGTACGAACTTGAAGGTACGGTCCTGAATACCGTGTTGTCCCGACCGATATAAAGCAGATCTTGGTGGTTCATAACTGGATTTAACACATGTGACTGAATTCTAAAGAGTGGAAATTAAAATAACAAACTTTCCATTTTTAATAATAATAATAATAATAATAATAATAATAATAATAATAATAATAATAATAATAATAATAATAATAATCCAAGTGAATCTTGTCTTAAATCAATTGCTTAGTGCCAAAGTAGACGAAAATTGTAAAAGCTTATGAATTTAACCATAAAAATCGCTAACGGTAGTGTAACACGTGAAATTAAGTTAACATAATAATAATAATAATAATAATAATAATAATAATAATAATAATAATAATAATAATAATATGAAGAGGAATAACAGGAAGAATTTATTCGATTAATTTGAGAATAATTATGGTTAGATCAATGTAAACTATTAAATCCTTGAGGAATTAGTGATACGATAATGATAATCTCCACTAATAATAATAGTAATAATAATAATAATAATAATAATAATAATAATAATAATAATAATAATAATAATAATAAAAAGTTGAAGTAGCAGAAGAAGAAGAACTTGCAATAGTATTTTGAGAATAATACTTATGATGAATGCCTTTGCTGGCGGGACCTAGTGTTTACAGTGCGCTATGTCTTCTGGTATGGGCTAGAGCAATTTTGTTACTTTCATTGATCTGTCTCAGCTTTATCCTTGGCTTTGACAAAATGAAAGTGACTGAGGTATGAGTGATGCTAGTAATGCCATTCCTTCTGTAGCCAGTCCCTGCTATGAATGGTGTGAAAATATTGCTCATAGGGTCAGTTGGTGCATGCATTTCAGTGGGCTTGGCAGACTGATGTGTAATAGCAACTTCTGGCTCGGTGAGGAAAGCAACGGGAAACTACCTCACTCCTCATTTCCCTAGTACGCCTCTTCAGTGATGCCTAGGCTATCTATGACAGCTGATGGCGGAACTGTTGAGGATCCAACCAGCCTTCGGGCTGAGGACTAAACATACATACATACTTATGATGACAGAAATTAAGATGTTTTATGGACGAGGATTAATTGTTACGCAAATAATAACAATAATAATAATAAATTACGAGGAAGAATGACCCTTCGTTTGAAACGTCGGCAAGGGTTAGCATATAATAACCCCGGATGACAAATGATAATAATCAAATATGGGATTATAATTGAAATTAATGATAATAATAAAATAATTGATGGTAATAAAAGAATATGATAATGATCATATATAGGATGATAATGATAATTATTTAATAATCATAGGAAGATATGATCGGGACAGTCGTCATGTGTCGAACGGGTCAGAAGCAGATGTTGGGTTTCCACGTGGGAGATTGTTAGCGGTAGATGCGAACTAACCCACGGATATCTTCATTGTCAGAGCATAGTAGTGAACCTTTCCATACGTTCTTGTCGTAGTGACAAAAGTAAATATTGAGTTAAGCTTTGAGTTAAAGGGCTATACCTGGCATGTTCGTGAATATGGAAATAATAGGCTATAGTTTGTCCGTACTATAAATTCCCGTTTTAGATACGATAACATTTCCACGGTGGGGGTCCGGCTCACCAGAATGTACATACCGGAATTGTCTCATGTCCAAAGGAACGAGGAGATGACAGTAAATAGTTACTCTCATGCCTTCGTCTCCGAAAGAAAGATCTCCAGTGGTGAAATGTCCACTCATACGAATGTGGATTCGATCCCCAATAACCAACGGGGCGAATTCACCAAATATTGTACACTACCTGAGTGGTGAGGTGAATCCAAGTATTACGTCATTTCTTTCTCAGGATAGAATTGTCCCAATGTAATAATTATCACCATGTGCAGTTTGCAAAATAAGTCAATAAATTGCTCCTCATTGCAATTTCAATAGGAAACAGTTTCCATATCTTTTTAGTGTAGTTAGTCCAGTATGCCCATGAAATTTAAGTTGCACTTCCCAATCCTACTGTGGAGTCTATAATTTGTATCCATGAATGAGCAGTCCCCCGTTACCTTAATTTGGATCCCCCGTTCATCCCTGTGTTCATTTGGAACGCCGATATATATTTTGATTGTTTTTTTCTTAAAATTATTTTTTATCCTTTACGAACTGATCACCCCTGAGATTGAGGCTAGTCTGGGACTCAGGAGTTGAGCGGGTGCAATACATGACAGACAAGGGTGTCGGAGTAATATGCATTGACTTCAAGCAAAAGCTCCAGCTTCCACAAGTACTCGTGCAAGAAACATTCGTTTTACAACTTGCTTTAGGTCACTCCAACACAGATAGGTCCTATGGCGACGTGGGAAGAAAACGACCGTGGCCTTAGTTAAGGTACAGCCCCAGCATTTACCTGGTGTGTATGTGGGAAGCATGGGAAACGATCATCAGGACTGCCGACAGTGGGGTTCGAACACATGCAAGCTGATTGCTACGTGATCCAAGCCATGCGGCCACTTCTCGGTAGGAAGCATCATATTTACGCCAGCTGACCTTACGTGTTTTCAAAGTTCATAACATTAAAGGTGGAACTGGTAATTTCTATATATACCATGAAGGAATAAACAATGAGTGCCAAAATGAAATGTCTTCAAATTTGATGGATTACATAAAATTTGGTCCGTAAATCCAATTTCTGCACACTTTTCTGATGATTGTCCAAGGCTAATAATGTAATACTGATATTAGAATGTTTTTTGCACTGGTATATTTTGGAAGGTTCAAAACTGTTAATCAGTATTTCCAAATCAGTGGACGTTCCTTCATCCCATGTGATAGAAATTCCAGTGCAATAAAGAGGGAAATGCATACAGAGAGCAGGTTAAACACCCCAAAGTATTACACAGAGTTTATTTTTTCTCCCACTAAAGTGTACAGATTTACTGTCAATGTGAATGACACGAAAAACTAAATTTAAAACATGGTGGCCTAAATACTACAAAAAAATGTACTCTCCCCAGAGTCTCACGGATGGAATATGTACAAGGACCAAAAGCAAGATTTCACAGTTTTAAATTTGAAGCACTTCACTTATTCTTTTCAAAATCCTGGCACTGTCAATGCCAAGCATTTTATTAGAGGCTTCGTGTCCCATACTTCTAAACTTATTGAAAAAGTAGCAGTTTCCCATTAACACGATCCTGCATACCCGGAAGGTTTTGTTTCGATAACTGTAAAAAACTGAGGACATAAATAATCTAAAGCCCTATATTTACCCACAGGACGAAATTCAAACTTGATGTGAAGAATTTTGCAGTTGGGACACTGTTGAGTGTGTACGTGATTTGGACTGAATAATTTTTATTCCAGTTTTATGAAATATTTCTGGCTAATCCTCAAACTATAGCATTGTATACTGCGCTAAATGCGTGCTGGAACTAGACTTTTGTGAAACCAAATTGTTCTGTATTACCTATATCCTGTGTACAAATAATCAAATTAACGAAAACTTCACACTATATTGTGTATGCTTTATTTACGTAACCTTTAACACCAAGATTCAACATTCCTTTGAGAAACCCCACATACGAATCGAATTTGAAATGCGCTGTACCCCTAGTGACGAGAAATGTGTCGTAAATTTGCTTATGAAACAATGAAGACTACATATTACTCACAACCAAATTACTTGTATATTCAAAGAAGTATTATGGTTCACTGTAGACAGTTTTCTTTTCTAATCTCAAAATTAGTTTTCTTGCAGATGTGGTGTTTCTCAAATAACTTGTTCAATTGTTATCAAACACGTTATTACAAAATTACAATAATTATCTAACAGTTCTTCAGTATATCTGCGAAAAGCATGTAGAAGGCAAATGTGACAGTTGTACTGAAAATTTACTGTGCATGCGTCTGCAGAGTGGAGATTTTATCAGCTGAAGTTAATTAAAAATTACTTGATATCCACAAAAGAGGGCCGACTAAGAGACCTTTCGGTAATGGCTTTGGGAAGGAAGATATAATGTTAAGTAGATATTGATAAGTTATACCATGTGTTCGAAAAACAAGAACAGTTGATATACAATTGAGTCATTCCTTAAAATTCAAAGAAGTTAGAAAAAATGTTAAATTCATAGATTGTGAAATTATAATTATTATGTGTAACACACGTTACGTGAACTGATTCGGTATATTTAGTGAGAATCAGCTAGCTTTTCGACATTTGTTTAATGGAAATAATCAACTTCAAACATTACGAAGGTGTTGCATTAGAGTGTTTTATAATATGTATGTATTCCGTTTGGATGACAATAATAATAACTGCTAATGAACGAATAATATTATTTTAGTGCCTGTGATGTTAGTTTTGAAACCAAATTATTAGCAGCAAATTATGTAATGATCGGAACATCCAGTACTGTGATTAGGTTTGGTCAGATAGACCTGAGGTAAATATATGGGCCCCCAAAACAACATATTTCACTGGGAACCATAATTCCTTCAACCGACTTGTCTCAGGTACTACAAACATGCTCTGGCTAGCATTATGTGTTAACTCATTAGGTTAGGTTAGGTCAAGCTGTAACTACGTTCGCTTAGGTTAGATTAGGCGATGGTCTTATGTTAGGTGAGGTAGCAACGTTACATTGGATAAATTTGTTATGTAATGTGAAAATGTCAGGGTTGAACGAACTCATGAGAATGATCTGAGGGGAAATTTCCTTGCATTCTCTTTCAACCGCTCCTGCCCTACCATTAACGAGATTGGAAATTTGAAAGAGGAACGGGCCTTTGAATCTGAACTTTAATTGATGACATTTATAATTTCATAATATAAAACTTTCCCTGTCTCTTGTCGCCTTATCACTCGGAAGGTCCTGGCGTAACAATTCTCTCTGTTTAGATTACAAATGCACAATATGCTTTATCTGTTAGTACACATGTACACTGACTGAAAAAAGCAAATGCAACACCAAGAAGGAGTGGTTCGAAAGGTATGAAAGTTGGGGAAAAAACAGAGACGGCACGGACGAATAATTGATGTTTATTTCAAACCGATATGCAGGTTACACAATGCGCACGCCATCGACTCAGTAGGATGTAGGACCACCGCGAGCAGCGATGCACGCAGAAACACGTCGAGGTACAGAGTCAATAAGAGTGCGGATGGTGTCCTGAGGGATGGTTCTCCATTCTCTGTCAACCATTTGCCACAGTTGGTCGTCCGTACGAGGCTGGGGCAGAGTTTGCAAACGGCGTCCAATAAGATCCCACACGTGTTCGATTGGTGAGAGATCCGGAGAGTACCCTGGCCACGGAAGCATCCGTACACCACGTAGAGCCTGTTGGGAGATGCGAGCAGGGTGTGGGCGGGCATTATCCTGCTGAAACAGAGCATTGGGCAGCCCCTGAAGGTACGGGAGTGCCACCGGATGCAGCACATGCTGCACGTAGCGGTGGGCATTTAACATGCCTTGAATACGCACTAGAGGTGATGTGGAATCATACGCAATAGCGCCCCAAACCATGATGCCGCGTTGTCTAGCGGTAGGGCGCTCCACAGTTACTGCCGGATTTGACCTTTCTCCAGGCCGACGCCACACTCGTCTGCGGTGACTATCACTGACAGAACAGAAGCGTGACTCATCGGAGAACACGACGTTCCGCCATTCCCTCATCCAAGTCGCTCTAGCCCGGCACCATGCCAGGCGTGCACGTCTATGCTGTGGAGTCAATGGTAGTCTTCTGAGCGGACGCCGGGAGTGCAGGCCTCCTTCAACCAATCGACGGGAAATTGTTCTGGTCGATATTGGAACAGCCAGGGTGTCTTGCACATGCTGAAGAATGGCGGTTGACGTGGCGTGCGGGGCTGCCACCGCTTGGCGGCGGATGCGCCGATCCTCGCGTGCTGACGTCACTCGGGCTGCGCCTGGACCCCTCGAACGTGCCACATGTCCCTGCGCCAACCATCTTCGCCACAGGCGCTGCACCGTGGACACATCCCTATGGGTATCGGCTGCGATTTGACGAAGCGACCAACCTGCCCTTCTCAGCCCGATCACCATACCCCTCGTAAAGTCGTCTGTCTGCTGGAAATGTCTCCGTTGACGGCGGCCTGGCATTCTTAGCTATACACGTGTCCTGTGGCACACGACAACACGTTCTACAATGACCGTCGGCTGAGAAATCACGGTACGAAGTGGGCCATTCGCCAACGCCGTGTCCCATTTATCGTTCGCTACGTGCGCAGCACAGCGGCGCATTTCACATCATGAGCATACCTCAGTGACGTCAGTCTACCCTGCAATTGGCATAAAGTTCTGACCACTCCTTCTTGGTGTTGCATGTGCTCTGTCAGTCAGTGTATATAAAGCCTCATTGCTTATAAATATTAAATAAAATGGTGATTAAAATGTTCATAGAGGCAATGAGGTATATTACTGAAATTAAAAATATTTCTATCAAATTATAATACTAGGTTGATAAAGAGAAAATCCTTGATTTGGTTACAAATTATAATTAAATTCTAGTAGTATTTTACTATCAAAGTTTTGGATACATTTATCACTTTCCTTTCTGTGTTGCTGGAAGTCCTATGAAAGTTATACGAAGCTATATTTATTTTGAACCATAGGAGCATTCGTGCTGGATACTATTTATATTACATTCATTCACAGCCCAGATGAAGAGATAGGATATATTTTCGCCTTTTGTAATGTGAAAGAGGCAAACTCTAGGGAATATTCACAGTTACTAAGATGTTTCTTCCGGTTCTTAGAAGGGAAACTCGACTAGAACAGTCACAGTTGTAGTCGATTTAGCTCCTCTTCTGTGTTCATAAAGCAAAGGCTTTGCGAAATTTAAGGATTCCATAGAATTTTCCCGTTTCACACTACAAAACCCAGAAATATATAATGTCGTTTTATAGAATTATTGCGAATGCGTACCTCTTGGATCTATTAAGGCTGCAAAATGTGGATTTGTAATGCTCGATAAGATGAAATTCACCAATGATCCGATGTAATGACCTGTGAATAAAATGTCAATTAGTTCTGTAATATAGGTAAATAAATAAATATAAAATAAACTTTCATAAGTGTCTATACACATAGTTCTGGACAGTTAAGATGTACAGTTAAAGCAACCTCTACAATAAGGATCTTAAGAAAAACTTGTTAAAACATACTTTTCCGTCTTGAATCATCTTCAGCCTTCCTTCTAGCTTCAAGAAGTGTCATGTATTCCCTTTCTGAAAAAGGAAAAACGCAGAGAGATGTATTATTTCAGTAACTACACACACACAATAGTAGGTATAAAAGTCATAATGATGTTGGTTGGTGTTTTATGGCTTCTAATATCAGGTCATCAAAATTTGTTGGAGAGAATTAAAGATAAAATAATATTTCTCCACTATTTCAGGTGGCCCTTCATGAGTTAACTGAAATAGTAAATGGCACTTATAAATCTATGCCCCATTGCTTTAAAATATTAAATAACTTGGTGATTAAAATCTTCATGGAGGCAATGCGGTATAGTACTGAAATTAAAAATCTTTCTATCAGATTGTAATACTGGGTTGATAAATAGAAAATCCTTGATTTGGTTACAAATTATAATTAAATTTTAATTAAAAGTCTTAAGTATAAATTAAAACATATCTAAAATTTTAGGAATAAGGCAACAGTATCACTGTAACAGAGACTAATGCTCATAAAACAATCCCATCCACATCATGAACTAGAAAATGAGGTTTGTTGAATTCTTGTCAATGCAAAGTCTGAGGGACCTGGTGCCAAGCTATTTTAGATCATAGCAATGATGGGCCAGATTCACACACTCAGTGAAGATATCAACTACTGTTATTTGACCTCTTCAAGTGTGCATGGCGGGGAGTCTTCTCTCTTCAATAGGTGTAAATGTGTGGCCACATTGGGACTGATCTGCAGACGGTGCAACACCACTGAATCCTTTCACAGAACTCAATAAGGAGTTTTCTGTGGCTTCTTTGTTTGGAAAATTAGTATGACACCTATCCTTCCAGTGTGATTTTAGACTGTGTCTCAGCTGCGAGCATATACCATTATTTGATACCTTATAAGGTAATAGGGGTAATGTGTCTACCTTTCTTATTGCATAATAACAAGTTAATTTCCTCCTATGCTCACGTGCCTAGGGAGTCTTATAAATAGAACTCTGGGGCTCATGTCACATAACCTGACCAGCAGATGGTAAATACTCTGCATTGGTGGGTGTTGCCTGGAAATATTTATTAATAGACTAAAGAGCTCAGAGAGTCAATGCACAGCAGAAAGAGCTGATACCTTTTGGGGCATTTTTATGTTTAATTTTCAATAAATTTTCTTTCTAAAGTTGTCAAATTTTATTAAGTAAGCTTACTATAAAAAGTGAATACTATTATACAACATTCATATGCAGACTATGTACATGGTACAGCTTCTAATATAGTACAGATATATTCTGTATACACATTACAGGTGTAAGGAAAAAAGTGCTTTCCATCATATCCATCATCTACAACAAAGCAAGAGCCATTTTTCCCGTCTACCATCAAGCTGTCCATGTAAAGAAGCTTTCATTAAAATTATTAGCTGATAGTGGACTTCGTTTGCAGTAACTATTCATATTCTGGATTGTCTGAAGTACATAGGGAATCAGAGGTATGAAAAGGAACCTTTTTCTGCCATCCAAGCATATTACAACCAGCTGTATAACACAAGGAAGAGTATCATAAAACCTTTCACCTTGCTTAAGGAATTTGCAGAGATTGCTCAGATAAAGTGGTATTATCTACAAGTTTGCACGTTTGTTGGCAACTCAGGTGCAAATATGCCGTATCATATTCAGTGCAGGTTAACAATAGGACTTGTATGCAAACCTCCCATTGCAAGCCTCACTCCATGGTGATGGTCACTGCTGAAAGATTCTAGAAAGGGTTTATATACACTCCCATATGCTACTTAACCATAATCTTATGTTAATATAAAGAGTACCCTACAGAAACAAAGGAGCAATGAACTGTCAGCATTCCATGTTATGTTGCTATAAAACCTTAAGATAATTATTCCTTCCTAATATTTGAGATTTTCAGTTTCCGTACAACTTGCTGCTACATTAATTTGCTGTCGAAAGCGAGGTCCAAGGAACTGTTTAAGTGTCAAGTACTGGAAGAGCAATATTCCCTATGAAATGTTAAGGACAAGCATAGAGAGTGCTTTTAAAAAAAGTGTACAACTGAAGTTGATGATCTTAAAACAATGGTGTAAAACAATGTAAAATTGAATATAGAGGCCTTGAATAAAACGAAAAAGCACAAAATATGTTTTCTGCATAAGAAACAAATCGTCCATTTTGGAGATAAATGGCTTGGCATGGAACATGTTGATATCACTTCTGTTACTTGCTAGCTGAAAACCACGCTGCAGCATGTGCACAATGAGATTACTGGTGCTTGAGAAAATTGGTGATAGTTGCAAGATGCCAATGTATTGTCCACCGCCATGATTAATTATTTTACACATTTGCATTTGAATACAATGTATATTAACATTTACAATGAGGCATACATTCTGGTTGCAGCATAAGTAACGAAACAGTGACTATAACTATTTAGGAGAGGAGTCAGAAATGTAATCTAAATGATATTACATGATATACAATATATATATGTATGTTTCAGGCAGTGGTGAACAAAATTTCGTCACTATAACTATTTCTTCCTGTCAGAAAATTCTTTTTTATGAATACTTCATCTTAAGACAGGTTGAGTTGCTCAGACGGTAGAGCGCTCGCCTTCTGAGCCCAACTAAACAGGATTGATCCCGTCTCAGTCCGATTGTATTTGAAGGTGCTCAAATAGAGATGTCATCAAGCAGTTGCTCTATTTGCTCCGCTCGATAAGGCTGGCTGTCACGTGAGAAGTGAACAGTAGACAGGCGGTTTTCATACCGTGGCGGTCTTTGCAGTAAGAGCGTTAAGATAATGTTACCATACGAGTAATAATAGTAATAATTTGTAGCATGGATCATGCGCAACGAAGAGGACACAGACTATAGAAGAGATCAAGGCAAGAAAATTATTCATCAGCATAGAAAAAATACAACAGTGTTCGGTTTGCAATCTGCTTTACGTCACCGACACAGATAGGTCTCATGGAAGGAAGCGACCGTGGTCTTAATTACGGTAGAGTCCCAGCATTTGTCTGGGGTGAAAA
This sequence comes from Anabrus simplex, assembly GCF_040414725.1. NCBI lineage: Eukaryota > Metazoa > Arthropoda > Insecta > Orthoptera > Tettigoniidae > Anabrus > Anabrus simplex. Next base: position 882,787,929 of record NC_090266.1, read on the forward strand.
TTGGAAACCATGGAAAGCCATGTCCAGGGCTGTCTATAGTGGAGTTCGAACCCACAATCTCCCCAATGCAAGCTGTTAGATTCTTACCCCAAACCGCAAGGCCACTAGCTCGGTATACAGCAGCCAAGGTCAATATGTTTAGGTTAAGCTATTTTCTTTGTGCTGCATACAACTGAGCGAATAAGCGCAGCTGCAAAAGAGGTAAGAGTAAATGAAATAATTTGCGAAACACTGCTTGAGATAACTTGCTAACGTTTGTGAGCAATTACTTTTTTACTCACGAGTACCGGATACTAAACTACGAAGAGCAGTTTCAACCATACTTTTCCCTCTGGAACCCATAATTACAACAAAGAACTCATTGAATAGGCATACATATACCTCTTTTGTTCACTGTTTTCATCCGATAGTCTGAATACATGCCCGACATCAACAGTGAGCGGCAATTTAGACATCACATTGTTCTTGGTTGAATGGATGCGTCATAGCGTAGATAACAAGTGCAGCTCTCTTTGTTAATTGTAGCTGTTTAAAGTATGAAAGTCATAAGTTTTTTTTCCTTTCGTATGTATGCTTCACCTGTAGAGATGCAACATGACTTTTGGGACGTGACAAAGTCAAACCGTAATTACGAATTACTCTATGAGTACGATAACAATTTGAAAAGCTCAAAGCTATTTTCGATCTCTGAGTCCCTGGAAAATAATACATGTTTGCTGCGATTTAATAGCATGTAGCCATTCGAGGCGACAAAGTTTTGGCTTCGTGATTCTGTACTTAAAGAATGATCTCGGCTATCTCTTCAGAACTGATCATTTGTGTTACAAGTTGTGAACTCACATGCGCAGACAGGTTTAGCATAGGCAAACATCATAGTGCTCTGAAGGATCATGTCTCTCTTCAGCCCAGATAGTTGCAGCCAGGCCCTACGCGTAGAGTAGAGTACCTGTTACTCGGTTGAGTGAGTCCGGTAGATTGTTGTGGGTGGTAAATTTTTCTTCATGGTCGGTGTTTACTTTACAAAATTTATTATATCTATTTATAGGAAATTCCTTATAAGAGTATCTGAGATTTCAGAAGTCAAGGCAAGTCTTCGTAAAGATGCCTAGCTGAGTACGAAGTCAAAATTAAAAAGGCTTGTGAATAAGGTTTTGAATCTTCAATGCTCCGAGCATCCACGTACATCTACCACGCATACTTTCATGCAGCTATTTCAAGTGTGCAAGTTAAAGTATTATAACTCTGAATTCACGAGGGGAGCGAAAGTCCTCACTTTGAACATTTACTGATGCGTTGCAGCCTTATGGCACAGTTTTAAGCCTTCATTGAACGCTATAACAGTACCATATTAACGACATGGCATGACCTTTTTCATCTGATGTACAATTGTACAACGTGCCACAGATTATAACATACTGTCAAAAGCACGTTTCTATCAATTTCAATGTGATCATATTGTAAAAAACGGTGGTGAATTTACAATTTTTAATTGTCCTAACCCATCACATTTTCTGTGATACCACGACAGCCCTTTTCGGTCAAAAGAAAATAGTCTCTTGGACATATCAGGTGAGTTATTCTCTTCTGAGGGATGTGATTTGTACAGTACAGTAAAATTTCGTAAATATCAGTAGAAATTGGAATCCCTATACATAAAAAGTGGAGTATTTTAGAGCTGAGCTTCAGTAGCTGTCCCTTGTATGGGTTTTACATTGTGGGCGGAAACCTGAATCGGGATAATTGCTGCAATATGTTGTGTAAGATAGGACTAAGAGACATTACTCCTAGAAGGCTGCATATGTTCAAAATGAAATAGGAGCATCTGTACCACAGAGTATATGGGTTTCTTCAAACTTCAATAAAGCTACTGAATTACGGAGGGAACGCTTTTACTTCAAGCAGATTCCATGGGCAAGGGAGAAACAACCCCAGAATAAAGTTACATTCTACGTAACATACCAACGGCTATTGTGATCTAGACTGTATCTAAAAACATGAAACGGCCCTCAATGGCAAGCATCAAATCTTTGCATACGTCTGCTCATCCTCTATCAAAGGAAAAGTATGCGTCTGATTTTTATGTTCAGGTCAGTTCCTCCTGCTCTAGTTCCAGAGTATCGGTCATTTTAAGCAAAGCTTTCTTTTGGGAAGGGCCAAAGCGAGGAGGTGATAGAGACCAAGCCTAATCTGACAGTGAGTAAATGAAGTGATTTTTCCACGAATTTCTTACATCAATTTTGTAAAATTTTTATGAAGAGCACTTAAGGGAACTAAGTATGAAATATTCTTGCGTTCTTCTACAAGTATTAAGTCAGTCTGTAATTTTGTGGAACATAAATATATATTTAATAATGCGTATGTTGCATTTAAAATAATACAAGTTGGTAAATTACCATCTCGAAAATTTCGGACCACTAGAACAACCTGAAAACTTATTTTTAGTTTCAAAATGTCCGGCTCCTTGGTTGAATGAGCAACGCACTGCTCCTCGTTTCAGAGGGACAGGGTTCAATTCCCGGCTGTGTCGGAGGTTTTAACATTAAATATTTAATTTACTTCGCTCGGGGACGAGGTATTTGTACTGTCCCCAATCCCCTTGCATCTCATTCACGACACTCTCCTCGACTACAGTAACGGTTTCCTACACGCAACACATTCCGCCCACCCTCATCGGAAGTTCTGTCTTATTTAGGATTACTATTATTATTACTCTAAAACAGTTTGTGCAACCATGTTCTGATAGTAATGCAATATACACCATGTTTTACACCAATTCCATGCATTCCTTATGAATTTTAACCAAGTATTTTTCTGCAACAGGGCATTAGGTTTCAAGGATGTTTTCAAGCCGGTTTTCTACAATAATGCTGTTGTTAACTTATATTGTTGTAGTACTAAGGTGACAATGCTGTTTTTAACACAAAATAACTCTACCCAATCAGAGAGTGTCAAGGAATTGTCATTTCATATAGATATTATATTAGGAAGTAGCAATAGTATTTCATGGTGTAAATGTGAAAGTTCAATTCCTATGTCAACTGATGTCAACAGTGTGTTGTCATGAGTTCCAAAATATAAATGAAAAAGGGCTGTGTAATGGTTGAAACTCATTCGACAACCGAATTATTGATATAGAGTAACGTCACAACTTAGCTATAAAAAGTACATTCTAAAAAATCTAAAGCTGAGATATCCCCATTTATCAAATGTGGAGATTTGTAGCATAAAAACAGTATGCAGTTTGGTTTAAATCTGGATATCAACATATCATAAAGACCAAGTTGTTTTACTACCATATGTAGTGATTCTGATAAGAAACCTACTCTCTAAACCTGACAGAATTAATAAAAGATCACGGGCTGGTGAACATGTTCTACAGACATAAGTTGCTGTTTATTTATATAGGTGAGTAATATAATAAGAATATTTGTATATTATCACAAGACTAGTGAGAAGTGTCTTATCAAGAATCATACGCCAGTATGTATTCAGTCATAAATTCCAGAATATCTTATTTCCACGGTCACATATTCCTCTTAAGATTTTAACGTCAAACTTTAATAGTAGACTTTAATAGTTTCTAACGAAACTAATTTAGAAATGTATGGAAATTTTAAATAATTCCTTGGAACAGAAGAAACAAGTTTATAGTGTCTATACAGACATTAGTAAAGACTTTGATATTGGTAATTACAACTTATTAATAAGCCAACTAGAGTTCCTTAGTATTGGTGCAAGTTTGTTAAACTGGTTTTCAAATATTGTCTCTGGGTAAAACTATCATATTCAACTCTAGAATTATTACACAGAGGAGTTTCCTGTAATGTCTGGTGTTTCTCAAGGATCCTATTTAGGCGTACCGCTATTTGTGTTATCATTTAATGGTGCATCAACTATTTTTTATGTTACATTCATCCATTTTAGATGTAGTTCTTCTTTCTCGCAGATGGTCTAAATATTTTAAGAAACTAAAATGCTAAATGATTGCAATACCCTTCAGGAAAAGTTTGAATTTTTAAATATGATGCATACTCCTTTTCATTCGAATTCGCTCTCTAGTTCAAAAATATGATGTCGAGATTGAATTGGTATGGGAATTCTGACCGTATGAAAACTGGAATGTGGAACCTTACCTACCTATGCCTGTACAGAAGGATAGCTGCACATATAAGTCAAACTTCAGAACATCTACAAGTAATATTTCTCCTAATACAGCTAGATATTCCATGGAGTGTAGCCGAGCTGTCGCTACAAGCCAGTACAGCTGTCATATCAACAAGCAGATCGTGTCAATTACGGAAGGGTAAAAGTACACGTATTCTCGTAAGCAACAGTGAGGATACAGTACTAAACAGTGACAGTAATTTTTCAGACATTTCTGAGGTTAGTGCTGGTCAATCAAGCGTTGAACAATTCTCAGAGGATGAAAGTAATACCGACACAAACATTGTTGCAAGTGCTGTGTTAAGGAAGAATATTTCTAGTGACGATGGAGGGCCAAATTTATACCCTTTCTGTAAACGAACAGGACCATGAGACATTAGAGTTTATTGATGTTTTTCTCAACATGAGAATTGTCAATTTACCTACTTTATAAAAATACTTCCCACAGCAATGGGTAACATAGGTGCAATTTCTTGCAAGATAGTTTAATGCAGATATTCTTGATGTTGCATATAGATCGTAATCCAGGAGATATTCAAAATTATCATACGGTTATTAGGACACAGAAAATCAGATACCTTCTGAAACACCAATAATCGTGATTCCACAATTATTTCGTACATGGCAAAATTTCCGACGTGGCCGAGAATAGAACATGGGGTCCTCTGGCTCGATGGCAACTATGCTGACCATTCAGCCAATACTTTGGAATATAATAATAATCATAATGAATTATAATAACAATTAAACACATTTTTCACGCGAGTTGGCTGAATATAAAATTTCTCAACCAGCGAATGGGCTTCCAATTAACAAGAAGAATAGTTTTTCATAGTTGTTCGTGATTTCACGAATATTCTGGTAGATAAGTGTTTTAATTCATTTGCTAGCCGCCTTTATTTTGGTTTATTGAGATTTACTTTACGTTACCTACATCAGTAAACTTAAATTAATACTTGCGTTTTCCTTTTTTCTATTTTTGCTAGTTGCTTTACGTCGCAACGACACAAATAGTTATTATGGCTACAATGGGTTAGGAAAGGCCTAGGATTTGGAAGGAAGCGGCCGTGGCCTAAATTAAGGTACAGCCCCAACATTTGCCTGGTGTGAAAATGGGAAACTACGGGAAACCATCTTAAGGGCTGCCAACAGTGGGATTCGAACCCACTATCTCCCGGATGCAAGCTCACAGCCGCGCGCCTCTCCGCGCACGGCGCACTCGCCCGGTTGCGTTTTCCTTGTTTGGACTCGTAATTTAATCATCCGTATAGGAGTTGCCCCTGACGATACTGCTTAATCCGCTGCTTAAATTTTACTGCAGCGCTGGCTGCTTAGTAAACATGCCTTCCCTCCGCTTTGGAGGCCTCTCTCTACATCATACTGTTTCGTCAACAGCAACTTCATTTATTACTGGTTGGGATAACGTAACATATTCTTCCGCGATTATTTTTCTTTTTCCTTGTCTCTCATTGATTATATTATTTAATATTAATTATGTTATTTCGTCTATTATTTACTGAATATACAATTCGGATATTTTTCTAAGGCTTGCATTAGAAATTTTAAACTTAAATTGTTCTATTTCTTTCAGGGAATGTTAGTTTAGTATCTTCCAGCCCTACTATTTTTGTTGTTTCCTGGCCCACCTTTCTCAAATAAAAAGGGCTCACTTCAACTCCGCTGAATTTGAGCTGGAATGGTCTCGCCCGGTTCCTATCAGATCTGTTCCTGATTCAGTACCTGGTTACTTCAGATCTCCGGGGCTCGCTACCTTGGCTGGCTGCCCTGCTGTCCGGATGTATTAGCAGGCTGTTTCATTACGAGGCTCTATGGAAAAATTATTTCCGTAGACGGAATGGATTTTGACCAGCTGCATGCGATTTAATCTTCCAGTACTTCCTGCACACTATTCTTCGCTAGAGGCATGTTGACTTCTACAACTTTGTACAAGTCAAAGCTAACCTGTCACCAAAGTAGTTGTTTAGCAATTTACGTGGAAAAACGGGCACGTGCACTTCCACGTCTCCTAGATGGGTTTCACACATATTTGTTAAAATTTTAATCAAGGAAAAAATAATGTAGAATTATATTTACCTTGATTGTTAAAGGAACATTTTAATTGATTGGCATGCCATCTTTGTTTTGGCACTTTGCCGTTTGTTTTCATATTTATTCAATCTTTAAGAGGCCGTCCTCATTACATTCTATTATTCATTTTTAAAATTTTACAACTAACGTTGCGATTTGTAACTATTATATCCTCCAGTGAAGGTTTCCAAATGTAACTGTAATTTCAAATCCAGTTTTTTTATTCAAGCACCTGGCTTCTATTGTAATACCTATGAGCCTACCTTTGGCCTATTTAAAGTTAATTCGCAGCGTTCCTGCCTTCGTCTTTCAATGCCAGGCTTCTGCCTTATAATTTTATTATAATTGTAATTTTAAATTCAGGTATTTTATTCAAGCTCCTGGCTTCTAATTTAATTATTATGAGCCAAGATATGGCCCATTTAAAGTTAATCCTCAGCGTTGCTCTTTTCAATGCAGGGCCTCGGCCTTAATTACCTAATTATTCTTCGTTAATCAGTGGCCTTTTGCTCCAGACAGAACGAACCCGTTTAATTTAATTGTTGTAGTTGTACTGCTAATAAGTTTAGTAAATGACAAAGAAGTGTTAAATCAGTGGTTCCAGCATCACGTCAAACCCTACCATTCTAAAATTCGGCACATATATAACGGTGGACTTCGATTTTTACACTAGGGTTTAGGACCCAACCTTTCCGTAAATCTGCCCATATTGTGCCATTCTTTGTTATCTTTGTATATACCGCTTGTGAACGCTCTACTGTACACGTTTAATTCATTAAATAGCATGGGTGGGGCCACCTCCCTGCGAGGGACCTCACGGCTCTAGCCTCCTGTCCCGGCGAGGCTGCGCCAGTGCTAACTTCCCCTTACACGCGCCTGGCCAATCGGCTATAAAAGGCGAGGGGCAAGTTGGCTCTGGAGCAGTCGTCAAGCGGGGACAGGAGGCATCAAACTAATTTTATTTGTAACTGTTCCAGCCTTTCTTCCTGCCCTATCGGGATTAGTTTCAGTTTTAATCGGGAAACATTCTCCGATGCGGTCTGGGGCTGCCTCAGGTGTTCCGGCCGAGAAGATGCACCAGTCGAACGCTAGTTCGTGATCGCGCTGCATCCAAGGGCCAACTCAAACATTCCCGTAAATTTCCATCTTCTCGGACGGACAAGATAGGTAACCTTGACAGTCTAATTCAAAGTTTGAGAAACTATGAAGCTGTATACTGTCGTTATGACGAAACGCAAACTAATATTGAAAAACAGTCTCTCGATCAGGCTAGTAACCGAGAAGAAGTGGATAACTTATACTCTGAAAGACATGCTAATTCATTGCAGGTAATTCGTAGGAATAACCAAGGACAGAAATTAGAAGTGATTTCAAATTCGACTACCAACTTTTCCCAGTGATCTCTGCTAAATACTGCTCAGGAATGTTTACCCAAGATCGATTGACCCCAGTTTGATGGATGTGAGGAAAAATGGCAGGCATTTTACGAGTTTTTGGATTCATTAGTTAACCATATTGAACTATTGCTGGAAGTACAAAAGTTTCATTATTTGAGGTCATCGGTTCAAAGACCTGCTTCTAAGCTTATTGCAACTTTCGATTTTAAAAGCGGTAATTACACTATAGCCTTAGACCTAAAACGGAGAGATATGATAATCCTCGTTCAAAAATCCAACAGCATTTGCAAGCATTGTTCATTTTACCTGTGGTAAAGACAAATATATTAACAAACCTAACAGATTTATTAGACATGACAGAACTGCATTTCAGGGCCTTATCAAATTTGAATGAGCCCGTTCAACTTTGGGCTAACTTTTGTTACATTTAGTATCCTCCAAATTTGATACCAGCACTCTTAAAGCCTGGGAATCAGAAACTTCAAATCAAAAGATAGTAAATCACCATAATAACATTCAATTTCTGAAGAAAAGGTGTCAGATTCTTCCTGCTGTCAACTTCCAAATGGATATTAGAAATATCAGTAGTAGTTCAGGGACCAAGTCTTAGCAATGGCATAAATAAACTAAATATTCACTGAAACATTTCCTAAAACACACGCTTTCTTTACTCAGTCATCACAAATGAAATGTTCCTCTTTGTCATGACAAGCATCCTCTATACATTTGTCCTAAATTCAAAGCACTATCTATAGATAAAAGGCGAAAACGCTCCAAGAACGTAAGCATTGTTTTAACTGCCTATAAGGAAATTTTTTACCTGAGTGTGGTTCGACTCGTCTTTGTGCACATTGTGGTGGTAAACATCACTCTCTATTGCGCAGGCCTAATAACAAGAAATTTGTTAGTGTTTCCGAAGAAGGAAGTACCCATTCTATGAGTGCACTAACTTTCGCACAAATTAAATCTTCCAACAGTAGTTCGCATGAGTTATTGTCTACTGCCATCCTTAAAGTACAAAATTCTCAAGGACAGTGGATCTCATCTAAGTGTCTATTTGAATACGCTGCCACTCACGTTATTTTAAGTGAAAGTCTGATAGAGCGTTTAGGTTTAGGAAAAAAATCCTACGACTATAGAAGTTACAGTTTGAATTATTCTTCCAATTTTTTCAGAGTTTGTATTAGGGTGGATTCTTACAGGGCGTCTCGCTAACACTACTGGGTAACCTAAATCTAAATGTTAATTTTTGAAAACTGATACACAGTTCAACATGGAACGGTTTTGGACTTCGGAAAATTCCACCTCAGAAATTGGTCACTATTTTCAGGAAGAACAATTTTGTGACAGTCCTCTCCTACAAACCACCTATCGTAATTCCGAAGGAAGATTTGTAATGCAACTTCCACGGATATGCAATCCACCGTCAGTGTTATACACTAAACTTTGTGCCTTGAAGGCTCTTTTCTCAGTAGAAAGTAAGTTTAAGAATGATCATCCTCTTAAGCAGCAATATTCGGAATTTATGGGGAATATGAAGCATTACATCGTATGGAAGTCGTTCCCAAAACTGTGGATCTAAATTTGCCTGCAAGTCAAAATCCCATTCATCACAATTACCATCTGGTTCGGAAGGGTGAGCTTGCTCGAGATCAAATATGAGCAGTCTTTAATGGTTCTGCAGCTGATTCTCAAGGCATTTCTTATATGATGCATGGCTGTATGGTTCTGTCATTCAAACGGATTTGTTCAAAGTTCTTCTCAATTTTCGTTCGTTTACGGTTGCTGTCCTTGCTGAAATTAAGAAGATGTGTCGCCAGATTCTTACTGAACCCACACACAGAGGTTTACAGCGATCCCCCTGGCGTGATGATAGCAAAAAAGCTCTAGAGCACTTCGAATAAAAGCGTTATATACGGGTAGATACCTTCTGCATTTCTGGTTATCAGAACCTTGTATTATCTTGCTCATCTGTTTCATTCTGAAGCCATGCAAGCTATTTACTACTCCTTTTATGTCGATGAATTTTTATGTTCTTTTCCTTCGGTAGAAGAAGCTGTAAATGTATCTCAATATTCAACTAAATTACTGAAAAGTGGTGGATTTCTCTCGTATAAATGGTGTTCTAATTCTGAGAAACATTTATCTCATTGTTCCCCTAAAGATTAAGCTCTAGATTTGGTAGAATATTTTCAATGTCTAAAAGCAGATTCATTCATTTATAAAATAACATTGTCGTCAGAACCTCCTAACATAATCGATAAATTCTATCATAAATTTATAAGATTTTTGATCCGTAGCAATATTTTGCCCCATAGCAGTAGCTGCTGAACTTTTTTCGTAAGAGTTGTGTTTAATGACTGACTGGGATGCTTCGGTCTCCTCTGACGTTTTAATAAAATGGATGAACTTCCGAGCTAGCCTTTCAATTGATTATTTAAACTGTTAACATTTGTATTGAGTTTCATTTACATATTCTTCGAATCAAACATTTTTGCATTAAGCTATTACACTGTTGTGCAAAACTTAAGGACGAGATACGTAAAGCAGCATAACATATCAATTTATTACTCGGTGGAAATTAATAAAATTGCGGTTACATGTTGCTGGAGGTCTCCTACATGTGCATAGTATCCTGGCGTGAGGTCAGCGCCACTATAGCGCCAAATGGGTTTGGTCCCAGAAAACGAGGCGGATGAAGGAACGGAACAAGACCGTGTGAATGATTCAGAGAGCTGTTAAGGTGCTCTATGGTGGTGTTATTCATTGCGACATGGCCCGGATGACTTCACACGGGGAAGAATCATCGGGAAACTGGGGGAACGACGAAATGTGATGAGTGTAGCCCAGGAGTTTGGTATTGCTCAGACCGTTGTTTCACGAGCATGCAGAGCATTCCAAACCACAGGTACTGTTGCACGTAGGAGGTGAAGAGGTCGGGCACGGTCAACTACAGCAGCAGATGACCGCAACATTGTGCAACAGGCAAGAAGACACTCACGTCAAACAGCGAGTGCAATTGTAACCAGATTTAAAAGGACTCCATGGCACCAAATCTCACGCTTCACAGTAGCACGGCGACTGCATTTGTGGAGTCTGCTTGCCCGACGACCATTACGTTGTTTACCGTTGACATCCGCTCATCGGCGGCAACGATTGCGTTGGTGCCATGAGCATAAGATCTGGACAGACGAGGAGTGTGGTCGCGTGCTCTTTTCAGATGAGAGCCGATTCAGTCTGAATAGTGATTGTAGACGTACCCCGCCTGGTGGGAGGTGGGAACACGTATTTCACTCTGGAACATTGTCGAACATGAGCATGGTCCAAGTATTATGGTGTGGGGAGGTACAATATTGCATGGGCGTACCGACTTAAACATTTTTGAACGGGGTGTACTCACCAGTCAACGTTATTGTGGCAGTATACTCCTTCCCTATGTGCGTCCTTTCAGGAGTGTATTCGGCCATGACTTCATTTTATGGACGGTAAAGCACGACCACATCGAACAGCACAGGTGGACGAGCTCTTCGAACGAGAGGATATTCGGCAAATGGACTGGCCTGTTTGTTCCCCCGACTGAAACATCATCGAGCATATATGGGACATTTAGGCATACGTACTGTAGCACGTCCACGTGCACCAACGACCGTCCAGCAGTTGTCAACACCGCTGGTGGAGGAATGGTACGCTCTACCACAAGAAGTCATTACCAATATTGTGGCCAGCATGGGAACACACTGCAGAGCATTCATCGCTGTCCGTGGTAGTAACACACCCTTTTAAGGGCCATGTCACTTCTTTTGTGATGTTCAGGGGAACATCATGATTCGCAGTGACTTACGTGTAAATTATTGTCTCTCTATGAAAGTGTCATTTCTGTTTGTCTCATCGCATATTCCTTTCAGTTGCTTACCGTACCATACTCTAGCCGTTCTTCCTATGTATGGTCAAGTTTCATCGAGCTATGCTACTTGGCAGGGATCCAATATGAGAAAGTTAGTTTTGTCTTTAAATTTTTACAGAGCAGTGTAACATTGGTAAAGAGTTTCATTTACATATTATCTCAATCAATCATTCTTGGGTTATCGTAATTTTTATATATTTTTCCATCCATTAAAGTATTTTATTTTCTAACTCACGTGGTGTTGTTTATTTGGTGTTTAACCGATAGGGCAGTGAGTTGTCAAATTTTAGTAGGCAAACCGCGCATCCACCCCTCTTCATTTCTACGTTATGGGTCCTTTTCACAAATTTCCTTTCTTCTTTAAGCCCACTGATTTGGTGTTCTGTTTCGGTTCGGATTATAGTTATTTTTGTTGCTTAATTTGTATCGTTCATTGATTGTATTAGCAGACAGCGTGGTTTTCCTACGCCTTTTTCTACTGTTCTAGTTTTATTCTCTATTTTGAGGGAAAACTTGACAAATCATGACACGTGATTCTCACCGAATGAATGAGACCTCGTGAAGGCAGTAATCTTTCTAAGATAAAGTGTAGACGTTAGTGCCCTTTCTTATTCTGTTACATTCTGATATCTAATGGATTCCTGTCCTCTACCTGAGCCCAGAATGCAAAGGAAGCACGAAGTTCTATATGAGATGTGAATCAGGGGAAGAGAGTCCTCTGGATGAACTCCCGGTAATGTAGCGTTACTTACAGATATCTGCCTCTAATACACTAGTTCAATAATACTTGTCAATATATCGGAAGTGACCGAAGCAGAGCTGGGTGAGTCAATCAATTCCATTTCTGAATTATTAGGCGTAATTGTGGAAGTAATTAGGGCATTAATGCGTAGTCAACCTTCTCAGTAACAATTAGCTCGCCAGCGTGTTTGTGCCACACATTACCTGAGCAAGATACAGCAGTATTTTTCAATGAATTTTGATAGAACTACATTAAGTACTTGGCAGGACATAGTCCAGAGAATGGTATTGCAGTGGTTGGTATTTTGAAGTTAATGAGTCAACGAGTTCTGGGCGTGGAATACCGTGTATCAAATCCTGAAACAGCTAAAAATCTCTGTCCAGTAACCATTAGCTTCAGTTGACCTATGTACTCATTTTATGAAAAATGTCTTTCTTCTATATTCAGGATTTTGCAAAATTGTCAAAGTTAAACTTTATTTCATAATACATAAATACATTTTAATAAATGTATACTTAACTCCCCATAATATTAATGACTGCTTCCTGTTAAATTGTCTGTGAATTAACCAATCCTCAACCTTCAAAATAGCTCAGTGGCCCCATTCAGTCCTACACATTTTTTCATTTACGTCACTGAGAAATGAAAATAACTGTCATCGCAATTGTTTTCCTTCTCTTGGCTTTCATGGCCTAATCCATTATACCACTGTGTAACCTATCCTCGTTCATTTCATCCAAAAATACTTAACTGAGCCATTATCTCTTCATCCTGATTGCCTCGATGCGATTGCTCCTGTACCAATATTCATTCTAGCAACAAGTTGCAAAGCTGATAATTCCAACTTATGAATAAGATATCCTGAGTTCACGCAGCCTTCACTCTCATACAGCATAGTCGATCTGAAAATGGAATGCCGTTATGTTGTATTTACCTGGGAGGGCATACAATTCTAATGGACTATTGTTGATTGCAGTTTCTAGTACATTTCGTTAGCTTTGTTACACCGCGATTTAATTTCACTCTTCGTTTCTACCAATTTTAAGTTTGCAACTATGTTTTAACTCTTTACTCTTACGTTTTATCTCTATTGAAAAATTGTTGTTCTTTTGTAACTTCAAACTCGCAGCTACGTCTGACCTTTATCGGTCAACTTTTGTCTTTCCTCTAATTTGTAACTATTCAACTGTATCTGAGTCTTTACTCTTATGTTTTATCCCTATTGATGAATTATTGTTATCTTCTAACTTGAAACTTGCAACTACGACCTACCCTTATTGGACAACTCCGGGTTCCATCCAATTTTAACTTTTCAATTCTATCAGACTCTTCACTTTTACATTGAAGAATCGTTGTTCATTTGTAAGTTAAAACTCGCAACTATGCCTGACCTTTATTGGTCACCTTTTTAAAACTTATTTTAACTTTGCTACTGTTTCTAACTCTTTACTCTTAGGTTTAGTAACTATTGATGAATGGTTTTTCTCTTGTAAATTAAAACTTGCAACTATCGCCGACCTTTATTGGACAACTTTTCGTTTCTTCCAATTTTAATTTTGTTACTATATCTGACTCTTAACTCTTATGTTTGATCTCTATTGATGAATTGTTGTTCTCTTCTAACTTCTGAAGTTTATTTATGGACTTTTGCTTTCTTCTAGTTTTAACTTCGTGACTCGACTTAAGGAGATACAACATAAGAGCGCGAGTTAGCGGATTGTAGCAGTTAGCTGAAATTGTTATATTTTTGACAACGGCTTCATCCTCGTCCATTGTTATATGCATGAGTGCTTCTACTTTCTTAGATATGATAAAGAATATGAAGTGTCTCATAAAAGAAATCTTTTGATGAGGTAGCCTGTGAACAATTGTTTAATTTGTTTATTTTTCAGGGATTCAACAAGCTGCAGCAGTTAGATTAAGTACACTTATTAGCATCTCTTGTGTTAAAGTGTTATCTATGTACTAAAGGCTTTGCAAGTCGTGACGTTCTTGCTAGACATAAAGGTGCTGAACACAGTCACACTATGCTCCCCTGCGGGCAGTGTTCAGACTACGTTCACAAGACGGGATATCCTTGCTCGTCATATTAAAGTAATTCATGTTAGCACAACATATGCATTGTGAGAAGTTTGCGGGGAATATTTTTCTGATATAGAACAGTATCAGTCTCACGTTAGTAGCATTACATCAGCAGGCTCAGGCATCTAATTGCAACTATAACCCTCGGGCTACGCAAAGAAAGCGTGTAATTACTGATGTAGATGAAGAAAGCTGTAGTATGAAACACCTAAAGAAAACGAAGTAGAACATAGTGAAGAACATCAAACTATACACTACGGACATTGTAACAGTAATGTACAATCTTCAAATATTCATGGCCAGTGAAGAAGTAATTCGAATAAAATGATGCTTGTAGAACTGCAGCTAGTACAAATATCGAAGTAATCGACAGTGCATTGAGAAGTAGAGTATTGAGTTGCAGAATTCGGGCTAGTGAGAAGTTTTAAAGCACTCAAACCTTCCTGATTGTGTTAAACCGAATGTGCAACAGCTACTTAACAAAACATTGTCCTATTATAATGCATTTAAAGTACATTTTGAACATTTTTCGTTGTGTATTATGAACACAGAGATGCGAGTGAAATAACGAATATTCAATCAATCAATCAATCAATCAATCAATCAATCAATCAATCAATCAATCAATCAATCAATCAATCAATCAATCAATCAATCAATCAATCAATCAATCAATCAATCAATCAATCAGTCAGTCAATCAATCAATCAAACAATCACTACTGATCTGCAATTAGGGCAGTCGCCCAGGTGGTAGATTCCCTATCCATTGTTTTCCTAGCCTTTTTTTAAATGATTGCAAAAAATTGGAAATTTATCGAACATCTCCCTTGGTAAGTTATTCCAATCCCTTAACTCCCCTTCCTATAAATGAATATATTGCCCCAATTTGTCCTCTTGAACTCCAACTTTACCTTCATATTGTGATCATTCCTACATTTAAAGACGCCACTCGAAATTATTCGTCTACTAATGTCATTCCACGCCACTTCCACACTGACAGCTCGGAACATACCACTTAGTCGAGCAGCCCGTCTTCTTTCTCCCAGTTCTTCCACCCACACTTTGCAACATTTTCATAACGCTACTCTTTTGTCGGAAATCACCCAGAACATATCGAGTTGCATTTCTTTGGAGTTCTTCCAGTTCTGGAATCAAGTAATCCTGGTGAGGGTCCCATACACTGGAACCATACTCTAGTTGGGGTCTTACCAGAGTCTTATATGCCCTCTCCTTTAGATCCTTACTACAACCCCTAAACATCCCCATAACCATGTGCAGAGATCTGTATCCTTTATTTACAATCCCATTTATGTGATTACCCCAATGAAGATCTTTCCTTATAATAAAACCCAGATACTTACAATGATCCCCAAAAGGAACCTTCACCCCATCAACGCAGTAATTAAACCTGAGAGGACTTTTCCTATTTGTGAAACTCACAACCTGACTTAAAACCCCGTTTATCATTATACCATTGCCTACTGTCCATCTCACAACATTATTGAGGTCATTTTGCTGCTGCTCACAATCTTGTAACATATTTATTACTCTATACAGAATAATATCATCCGCAAAAAGCCTTTCCTCTGATTCCATTCCTTTCCTCATATCATTTATATATGTTACACCGTGATTTAATTTCACTCTTCGTGATCTGATTGCAAATATCATTGTTATCATATGTAAATTTTAATACGTCTTTAGCATTAGTCACCTCCTGTATCTGGACATTATTCTTGTAACCAATAATCTTTACATACTACCCTTCCATTTTTCACTAAAATATGTATGACTGCCAATTATGCTTGCCATCATGTTATGCTTTGCTGCCTTGTATAAATAGAAAATCATTTGATACTAGAAATATAGTTGTCAGTGAATCAACAGATTTTAGTGATATTTATGAAGATATCAAACATAATACAAGAGAAGGAATCCGGGTGGACTTTAGTTGAAATTTTGTATCTAGAGGTGAATATAAATAAGTACAATCCATTGCGTGGGTCCCCGTACATCGAGTTACCAAGGTGCATTGAGCGAAATGGGCTGTTCTAAACGTGAAAAACAATTACGAAGTATGTTTTCCATGGGCTGTTATGTATCCTTTAAACCCGGAAAAATCAGACGTAGCCAAAAGAACATAATCGAATCCACACTATTCAACAAAGTTAAATTTAGAAAGTAGAGAATTTCCTATTCAGTGAAATGTTATTACGCGCTTTGGACAACTAAATAATAATATTACTATTAATGTGTATGTTGTAGACGAAAAGACTTTAGTAGGACCTCTATATTATACAAGTGAAAAGCAGGGCACTCATGTTAACTTACTCTATGTATAAAATAGTGAGAATGGTCAATTCGTTGGATTAAAAATGTAAGCATACTTCTTTATAATCAGTTATCAAATAGGGGCAACAAAAAGTGGCTATGTGATGGGTGCTTGCAGTATTTTAGAACTGAATATCGGTCACAATACGCTCTAAAAATAACTGCAATCATGTATGTACAGAGTCACCTACCACAGATAATAATGTTTTAACATTTACAAATTATGACAAGCAGCTATGGGTGTCTTTTGTTATCTACGCAGACATTTAATCAATACTCAAACCATTTCAAACATGCACGCCCACATTACACATCTATTTTGCTTATACTACTCACATGCATGTCCCGTATAACTTGGCGTATTACATCAAGTGTAATTATGACAGTGTGTATGAAGTTGGAGCTATATAGAGGTACTGTTTCCGCTAAATTATTTTCAGAAAGACTTGAAAGTGACGTAGTATAGTACGTCGTAGCCGGATTGTATATACTAACATTACTATGAAGCCTCTAACTAAAATTGAGTTACAATAATGTAGTATTTGTGATGGTGAATTTTCAGAAAAGAACACTATATTTTCGTTCATGACCACTTAACTGGCTTGTACAGGTGTCCAGTGCATAATAGCTACAATCTTAGGTACAGAATTCCTAAATTAATTCCTCTAATTTTACATAACTTATCTAGTTACGACTCGCATTTTGTTATTAAAGAATTTGGAGCTTCAGATGAGACAGTTGAACTAATCCCTCAGAATAAAGAGAGGTATACTGCATTCACAAAATTCGTAAAAGTAGATGAGAAGCATAATGTGCAATTTCGATTTCTTGACTCATTTCGCCTTATGGCGAGTAGCTTTGAGAAGCGTTCAAGTAATTTGCACCCAGATAAATTTTACAGAAATTCGCCGTGTTTATCCTTAGGAACACCAGTGTAATTTAATTCGACGTAAAGATGTATTACCTTATGAATATATAGGCTGCTTGGAATGTCTCGAAAATTCCTCCTCACCATTAAAAATAATAGTTTACAGCTCACTGAATTCAGCTGAAATTAGTGAAGAAGAGCATTTGCTCGCACAACATATTTGGGAACAGTTCAACATTCAAACACTAGGTGAATACGCTGACCTATATTTAAAGATGGATGTACTTTGGTTATCTGATGTTTCTGAAAATTTTCGCAGTGTTAGCAAGGCAATATACAGCCTTGATCCATGCCAGTATTTTAAAGCGCCTGGGTTAAGTTGGGATACCATGTTAAAATACACGCAGGTAAATTTGGAACTGCTAACAGATATCGGTATTTTGTACTTCATAAAATCACCTATTCGAGGTGGCTTAAGTCAGTTTAGTTGGCGGTATTCTAAGCCACATAAAAAGTACATTCACAATTTTGACTCTAGACAGAAATCTCGATATATTGTATATCATGATTCTAACAATTATTATGGATGGGCAACGAGTCAGCAACTGCCATTAAATGGCTACCGCAGTGCGAGAATGACGATTTACAGCTGCACACCCTAGGCGATGAAGGTAACAAAGGGTATCTCCTTGATGTAGACTAACATTATCCTAAAGAGTTACACACTTCTCATGATGACATACCGTTCTGCCATGAAAATATGAAGTCTCCGTACATTACATAAAAAACATGGTAATCGCCAATTTGTATGACAAATTTAAGCATGTCATTCATTATCGGTATTTAAAACAGTGTTTGCAGCATGGTTTGACGTTAAAAAATTCATCGCGTCCTAGAATTTCGCCACTCACCGTGGCTAGAACCATACAACGATCTCAACAATGATTTAAGAACAAATGCATTTAACGAGTTAATAGTGTGTTTGGTAAGACAATTGAAAATATTGACAAATGCGTTGATGTGAAATTGATTACAATCTGGGAAAGTATTCGGAAAAAATATGGTGCTAACTATTTAGTAAGTAAACATAATTTCCATAGCTGTGGTACTCTATATGCAAATTTAGTATTTATACAGATGTCGTGTTAAGGTCATGTACGACAAACTTAACTACGTTGGCTTTGCTGTACTTGGATTAGATAAAACACTGATGTTTGAATTCCATTATGATTATATGATGAAAAATACGCTGATATTGTAAAATTACTCTATACAGATACAAATTTATTTTTTGATCATATCAAAACATAACTATTACGATGATATAAAGCCTAACTTAGGTAGGATTGATACCATTAACAACCCTCATCACTTGTACACTCATCTTATAAATAAAGAAACACTTAAGAATGAAGGTTGTAAACGGTTTGTCATTCCAAATCCTACCAACACTCTTGTTTGGGTCATAGCAGTATTGATAGGTACTAATTCACATAAGGCACTTGATCTAAGTGGGTAAGGTTTACATATATGGCCTAGTTTGTATGTATATAAATATAAATCTAGGCCCGCGCACTTTGGAGGAAGCGCTAATTTTAAGCTGTATTACTTAACACAAGACTGTTGATCTTAGTGTGTAATAAATTATTTATGTAAAAACATGGTATAAAAATCAGTGTAAATATTAGCTAGGGAAATGCACTCTCTAGCAGAACTCGGAAAATAGATTAATGTTTGTACCAGATAATATCTTAACCCTTTCCCGCCCACATTTTCACTCCGCTTATCCCCAGGTTTCAACCTGTTATTTTGGAAAAATTGAATCAGAACACATTGTTTCTGAAAAAGTGAAATAAAATAAAAACTATTGATCACAATTTATTCAAATTTTCAATAATATTAGAAAACATACCATCACATCCCTTTCTCTATTCATTAAGTCACGAGACTGATGGTTGAAAACTCCACCTCCTACTGGTGATATTCGACACAGAGGTAGGCTGTATTTGACACATTATCACGTTGTCTGAATCCGACAAAACCAATAATTAGCTGATTCTGGATTTAGAATGATGCCCATGTATATCAGCAATTACTTCCTCTGAGTAAGAGTCTTCCCATTCTGCACCTCTTTTACTGGAATGTGCCTGTTTGAATGCTGCATTTACATACATACAATTGGCTGTCACTGAATACTTTGCCTCCTCCCAACATATCGTCATTGCCGGGGCAAAACCTCATATGTGATAACATTTTTGAAGATATACTGACCCGTAGCACATACATTATGGAGAGCGAGAATGCCTTGACAATATTCACACAATATTGTACCTTAGATGACAGAACCTTACCCGCCAAACTTCTAAGCTAAAATATTTCACATAGAAGGTTTTGTCCCGGCAGCGATGATATGTAAAAAGTAATATACTTCTCGTAATACACTTTTCGAAATCATCGGCAGGTTCAACACCATCCATATAATCATTCGGAGTAAGGAAAATAATATTTTTGTTACCCGAACTGCGGCGGCATCACCAAAACATCCGACTTCCAGATATACGATTTTACTTATATCACTGTTATCACTGAAAGTATCTTCTTTGATATTTTATTTATTCACTAAAATTTCACCTCGAACCCCACACAACTATTCTGCATCACTTCCTCCACCTATTATCAGCTCAATTTCAATATCCGCAGTATTCAGTCCCGCCATCAGCAGACCCGCGCTCGCGAAAGTTGAAGACTGTTGCCTAGGAAACGTCAAGACAGACTCTCGCACTTCTTTTATGTCCTAACCCTTGTAGATTTTACTGCGTGTTCATAAATGCCCTATAAACACTTCACTGCCGAAAAATACAACATCGTCGCATAGATCGCAGACCTGTGCAGAAAATGAAGCCGGGCGCTTTCGGGCGTTAAATACCGGAAGTCAAAATGGAAAGTCGAACGCCTTCTGGAGCTAAGGGAGGGACAGAGTTGACTACGAGCTTAAGAACTCTGGGCTAAATGCGTAAACAGTGAACTTTGTATTTCATATCTTAGCAGATACTTCCATGTCTATACAACTTAGAAAGTTACCTTCACAAATTTTTGCTAAGTTATTAATCCTAGCTGACTGTAGAAATAATTTTGCTGAGATGTGACATAGCCAAAATCAGGAGAGCTCACGTCCAGAAGGCGAGGAGGTTCAATGTCAGAGCCTTGAAGAATAAAGCGGCCATCAAGGATGAATACAACGAGATGGTGATATTATCCCCTTCAGAAGGCATCACCGTTCTTACAGTTTTCTGCTGGTCGCAGAATCGTTTATGCTCTTTCAGTTCTTCTTCATTTTGTCCATATTGATGATCAAATACAAAAAGCAGCGCTTTCTTGCAGATCAGAGGGAGATAAAAGGAGGAATCACTGTAGAAGGTCTGTGGGGAACAATACAGGGCGCAGTCACATACAAAGAAAGAGAATATGTAGGGTTCCAAGAACCAAGTTTAAGATACGAGGGATTCTATGTGGAATGTGAATAGGCCAACCAAAGGAGGACAAAATCAAGGGACAATACCTTCCAAAGATTGACAATGTCAACAGAAGAAGACTATCATTCGGCGAGGGTAGAAGCGAAGAGGTCGCTTCGATGGAAGAAGAGACTGAGAAAGAAGGAGCAGCTCAAGGCCATCGACCAGCTGTACAGTAAGGAGCAGGTGTGCGCTATGTACAAGGAAACAACGGAAATCAAGAATGAGTTCGAGCCCAGGACACATATTGCAAGAACAAGAGGGGTTTTTGGTTAGAGAGGAAGTGAAAATACTGTCACGAACACGAACTTATGAACACTAAAGAGGAGGAAGCAAGTGTGCCTTATCAGGAGATAGCCGGCCGCCCACCTACTGACAACGAGCATAAGCCATTCCCCGATGTGACGGGGAATGTTGTGAAGGAATTGGTCGACCTCATGCGTAATGATAGAGTGCCAGAAGAGGACGGCCTACCAGCAGATCTATTCAAGTATGGAGGAGAACAGCTAGTAAAAATCATGCATGCCCTGATCTGATCTGTATGGGAGAGGGAGAAGATGCCAAGAGACTGGAGCTCGGCCGTTATCTATCTCATATACAAAAAGAGTAACAAGACAGTGTGCAGCAACTACCGAAGAATCTCACTGCTCTCTGTGGCATACAAAATATTTTCGACGGTGCTGGATTGGAGACGCGAGCCGTTTGCAGAGAGGCAGCTGGGAGACTATCAGTGTGGGTTCCAGGGGAACAGATCAACAACATAAAACATACAAACCCTACGACTCATCCCTGAAAATTGTTATGAGCACAACGTCAACATTCACCAGCTCTACGTTTACTATAAAATAGCTTACGACAGCGTGGACAAGTAAAGATTGCGACAGGTTTTGGAAGAGATGCAGGTGCTGGCGAAGATCACCATCCTTCTCCTTATGAATGTGAGAAGTTCCAGAGTCAAATTGAAGATCTAGGGCATCTCTCTAGGACGTTCAAAGTGCAGAGAGGGTTGAGACAAGGCGATGTGTTCTCATCCACTCTAATTAACCACGGTCTGGAGCATACTGCACCTCGAATACCACTGAACCCTGGAGGTATCATTTGCAACAGAACCCTCGAGTACGTCGCCTTCGCGGACGATGTTGTCCTGTTCGTGTGAAGTGCAAACTACCTGACGGGAGCTCTGCAGCTTATAAAGGATAGATCACAACATCTGGGCATATCAGCAAGGACAAAATCAAGTACGGTACATTGTGAACACCCGAAACAAAGCAAGATTTCGTGGCGTGAGAGGCCTGGAATTTTTAGGTGACACGAACGAGAGAATGGCGCAGATTAAGTACCTGGGAGCCCCCATTACTAAAGAAAACAAGGTTAGCGAGAAGATTAAAGGGAGTGTGGAAGCTGAAAAAGGTATACTTCGCTTTCCACAAGTTACTGAAGACTGCAACATTGTCCAGAAGACTGAAACTCTCCGTGTAAGTTGTGCTCTGCGACTGCGAGACGTGAACCGTAAATGAGTGCGACAAGGACATGCTACCGGTGTGGGAGAGAAATATATTTAGAAAGATCTTCGGTGCGGTTCACGATCAAGGATAGTAATGCATCAGGTCCAACGAAGAAGTCTATGACCTATCCGGTGAACTTGAAGTAGTCAAAGAGGCCAAAAAAGAGAGACTTCTGTATCTTGGGCAAACCGTAAGGATGGGCCAGGAACGAGCAATGAAGGTGATCCTTGACCCACATCCTGACGGCCAACGAAGACGGGGGAGCCCAAGGACAAATAACTGCACAACGTCTGGAGAGTGATCCGCGGCGGGAGAAGGAGAGCTCTCAACAGAAAGGAGTGGGCGAGTGCTATTGGAGAGGTCCGGGACCTTCATGCGCTCTAGCACCAGCAGATTGAGTGTGTCAGTACTACTATCATCAGCAGTCGGTTCAACGTTTATCTTTTCAGTAGATACCCCTAAACAAACTTTCTCATATCATCGAGCATTTTCCGCGTTTGAAAATTTATCACCACATTTCTTAATCAACGAGCGGACATGTCACCTCACTGATTATATTTCCCTTTTAGTACTTTAGGTATTAAAGAATGAAGTTTATCTTACATTAAGTTATTGGGTGGAAAACTCAACAATATTCTTATTTACTACGATGTTATTTTTGCACAATGTATTCTTAAATTATACAGTTAAAGTGATACACGACAATAAAGGAGTAAGAAAATTAACCGGGCAACATTTTGTGCCGTGCTAGGTACGGCATAACCAAACGTTGACAAGGGCGGAGTGCCGAACAATGTGCGGAGTCTGCATTATGCTACCATCTGCCAAAGGTGTTTCGAACTAAGTCAAAGATATTTTGACACAGGGATAGTGAACCATTTCCTCCTTAATTTGGTGGATATATAGACTATCAAACTTTTCCTTTCATTTTAGCAACTTGAATATGACGAATTTTGGGAAGCCGTGATGTGTGGTTCTGTGATCGGATTATTTTATTACTTTTGAACAACAGTTAAGACAACTTATTTCCAATGATAATTCATTGTTAGATGATGTCGATGGGGAATGGAAATAAATGCAGAGAGTGAAGATGATACCACAGTGCGTGATATACGGACGTGTGCTTGCGTAACAGGCGTCTATAAATTCGAGTGGGAAGGTGCATCTACTCATATGGCACAAACGGAAGTATTTTAATGATATAGTATAGAAAGAGTGTAAAATGTTTATGCGTATGTGCCAAATGTTCGGATCCATTATTGCACATTTTACGGTCTTATTTCGCGGCGAGTAGCGGCTTCCCCTTACACTACCGGGTGACATGGGCTGTGACTGCTCCAACGCTGAGGGTTTAATATAAACAAAATTTAGAACGGTAAGAGCCAATATTCCTTCATGAAATTACATTTTAATACCCCTGAAGAGTGAAGATCATCTTACAAGAAGTGCAATTGAGCCTTAAAACTGTTAGGTCCTCTAAATACCTTCATGAAATATTATGTCTAAAAATCCAGAAAAAGTGAGAATGACTTTTAAAATTGTTCACGATCTTTGAAAAAAGAAACAGAGTTCTCTTCCTCAACAAAAATGAATGGAAAATGAGGAAAATACTACAAAAATACTATTTAAAGTCCTATATGAACCTCTGCTCCACGGAACTGAATTATTTCTTTTTCATTTTCAGTATCTACCAGAAAATGACATATCGTCGTTGCGCCTCGAAATACAGTTATGTGACAATGTTGACGGGAGAAATACTCACTCGCAGCATATGCGTCACTCAGAGCGAAAATTCGCTGATGTAGTTCATGCAATACTGAACCTTAGATAACAGAACCTTTCTGGTCAGAATTCTAAGCTGAAACACTATCACATAGCAGGTTTTGTAGGCTCAACAACGATATTAATGTGGGTGCTATACGACAGTTTCCTCGCTAGAGGAATCAAAATAAGATAGAATACAAACTGTATGACAATTTTACCATCTATAGTCTGACTGGCATGTCCATGGTGATCTTCATCAACTTCATCATCTCGCTTAGCATAAATGTCCTCATCAGATGTACTGGAGCTCTCACGTAGTGACATACTATCTTCCCAGAGTAGTTCATGAGGTCTGTCTGTGATTAAAATCTCTGTTGAATAAAATAAAATAGAATTAACTCATACCAACATATAAACACATCTCAGTAACCTTTGATACTTGTGTAGAATAAGTTTAGTGCTCAACCAAATGGGACTGTGTTTCTTTTAAGGAAACTAACTGCACAGTCTGTAACGTCAAGTCATGACTAAAATTATATTTATAATTACATTCATATGCTAATTTGTCAATGATAGAGAAAGGGAAATGAAGAAAGAGTAAACAATATGACGTAGTGACTCCAATAATGATAACCTATGGCTAGGATTTCAACAATCACTATCTGGGGAGATCACGCAGAATTTTGAATAAATATGCAGGCTTCATTTCAACATTTAAAGGGTTTTAAAATGAAATGTGAAAGAATCTGAAAGAACAACTTTTACAAAATTAAGTTTATTTTCATTTCTTTTACAATTTCCTTTACTTCGTACCGACGCAGAAATATGTTATGGTGACGATGAGATAGGAGAAGGCTAGGAGTAGGGAGGAAAAAGCACGGCTTTAATCAAGGTACAGCCCCAGCATTTGCCTAGTGTGAAAATCGGAAACCATGGAAAACGGTCTTCAGAGCTGCGGACAGGGGTGTTCGAGCCCACTATTCTCCGAATGCAAATTGATAGCAAAATAGGATTAAACCAACTTGTTTTCGTGTAGTTCTACTTTACTGCACAGCAAGCTACGTACCTTTCAATAATTTTTGTCATTTACTGAGTCAGTGAAGGTAACTATGGCTTTGAGAGAGTGAAGAAGCAAGTGTGATTTGTATTGGATCCAAATATTTAGAAAATAAAAATACAGGATACTTTAGCGTTCTTCCCATCACTATCTTTATTTATGAAAGTTTGATATAATATAATGAGTTTCTCTCATCGGTTGGCCGGAAGACCGTTGAGTCATCACTCCCCGCTCCGCGGCATAACAACAAGGACAGCACATCGCTCATTCCATCATCCGTGCATGACATGAGGTAACAACAATTATGAAAATAAGAATTAAGGAAGTAAGAATTAAAATAAGAGTTAAGAAAGTTAGTAACTAAGAAATAGGAAATAATGACATTATTACTAAGAAGGAGGAAAATAAGCTCGTACCCTACGACAGGAGGTGTTGGATGGTTTCAATGTTAACATTTTCGTAGCCTGCCATGCTGAGCTCTTTGATACCCCGGCTTCTTGTTCAAGTCGTCTTAAGGATTTTGTAGACGCATGTTCTGTTCTTTCTGCGATTTCATTTACTTTTTACTTGTTGAATGCACGTTTTTAACACTTCGCTCCTTTAATCATCACGATATTCCTATCTTATTACGTGGCATTAATCAATTTAAGTATATAACATAGATTCTTGATTAATTGACAGGAAAGTTTGATCTCCCCTACAGAAAATTCTTCAAGAAACCACCAACTGAATGATTCGTTTTAACTGTAGTCAATTTGTCTCCTTCTATAGCATTTATTAATGAATGAATCGAATGAGACTGGGATTTAAAAATCATTGGCCGGAGTTTTCATTAAGGATTTTTGAAAAAGACTTTCAAAGAAATAGGTGATTTCTGAAGTGAAAAGTTTATTATTATAATGGCTCGGACATATAATCTATCCTCTTCAAAACTGGAAACAGTGAAAGTCACCTCGTCCTAGAGATCCCTGAACAAATTTTATACTCCACTTCTACAAATTTGAAAAGCTCTTGCAAGTTGTGCACCCTAACTGTGTATACATTAAAATGTATGTATATTTTCATAATCACAGATTGTATCGATATTGGCAATGCATCTGCTGCAGTGTTCTTGGCGTTATTTTGTCCATTAGACGAGGAGAACAACCAACACCGAAGAGGTCACGAATCTATTTTGATTTCATTTCATGAAAAAAGTATTTTTTACCGTTTCCAGCACAGCCGCCGAAATTGGTGTTAGTATTGTAAGGACTCAAGGCCACAACATTTTCCTCTGTACCACACATTGCCAGTATTACCCACATATATTCTGTTAACTGCTCTGCACCAGACACGTGCACGAATTCGAAAATCATTGTCTTAATGCCTTGGGATGGAATAAAATAGCAAACTAACTGTGTAACTAATTATAAGACAACATGACTTGAAATACCGACCAGAAAATAAGATATAATTATTTTTTTACAATATTTCTTTTAATATTTCTGATTGATATGGCACCGAAATATTTTCAGCTATTGCCTGTGTTTTCCTCTTTTCATAAGTAAATTCCATTTCAGAAATGTTTCAAACTATTTTCGAAGTACAACTCACGGAAAAGCAACTGGGGTTACGTATGCACGTGTGATACGCGGAAATTACTTCCTATTTTTCTTCATCTTCTTCTTCCGCTAGATTTCTCCCTTCTTTGCCCATGAGGTTTCTGGTAAAATAGTTTGAAACCTTAGCACTTACACAGGCTTATTTGTGCCTTTCAACAGAAATTAGACTTCCTTGGTTAGTTTACAAGTTGCTTTACGTACACTGTTAAAAGAAGTGTGATTAGGTGTAAAACAAAGGGCCATGTATCCTAATTCCACCACTACGAATAATGGCAAATAATAATAATAATAATAATAATAATAATAATAATAATAATAATAATAATAATAATAATAATAATAATAATAATAATAATAATCTCATACCACCAGATAAAGAGGAGATGCATAAGGAAGAAAAAGAAGAACACAACGTTTCTTTTCAATCGGAGCTTTATAATTGCACTTTAGGTTCTAAGCCGACAACATGCTCTGTAGCTGTGCAAACATCTCTAGAAGAGAAGCAAGATGTGATAATAGAAGAAAAAGAAGAAGATTTGACTGCTTCTTTTCAATCAAACCGTGTTAA
Source organism: Anabrus simplex (assembly GCF_040414725.1). NCBI lineage: Eukaryota > Metazoa > Arthropoda > Insecta > Orthoptera > Tettigoniidae > Anabrus > Anabrus simplex. The sequence continues at coordinate 882,815,514 of NC_090266.1, forward strand.
GTTTTGTATCTACTGATAACATTGCAGAAGCACATACCGCATCAAAACAAGTTCTTCCAATTTTTACACAGGGGCCGATGACATTCGATGTTAGGCCCCTTAAAACAACAAGCATCATCATCATCATCATCATCACCGATTTTTACACATCAACTGTCTACACGTATTAGCAAAACAAGTAGAATATTTTAATGTGATAAAATATGTATTTACTGGTTTTAGCCTATTTCTGCATGTAATGCCACAATAACGTTATTGTTTTAACTGATGTGCGTTTTTACACTTCTTTGTACAGCCGCCATCTTGTGCAAGCGCCCTTAGGCCGTATCTTAAGAGCCTGTGTATAGCCGCCATCTTGAGCAAGCGTCCTTAGGCCGTCTCATACGAGCCTATGTATAGCTGCCATCTTGCGCAAGTGCCCCTAGGCCGTCTCATAAGAGCCTTTGTATAGCCAGCATCTTGCACAAGCGCCCCTAGACCTTCTCATAAGAGCTTACGTATAGTCGCCATGTTAAGCAAGCGCCCCTGGGTCGTCTCCTAAGAGCTTTTGTATAGCCGCCGTCTTGCGCAAACGCATTTAGGCCGTCTTTGTATGGCCGCCATCTTGCGCAAGCGCCTTTAGGCCGTCTTATAAGAGCCTATGTATAGCCGTCATCTTGCGCATCTGCCCCTACGCCGTCTCATAAGAGCCTGTGCATAGCCGTCATCTTGCGCAAGCGCCGATGGGCCGTCTCATAAAATCCTATGTATAGCCGCCTTCTGGCGCAAGCGCCCCTAGGTTGTCTCATAAGAGTCTATGTATAGCCACCATCTTGCGCAATTTACGTCGGGAAGGCATTTTCCCGTAAAGCTGAGGGTAGGCTCCTCCATATGATTAGGTGTGAGGTTAGGCTCGCTGTCTTAGGCGTCGGAAAGGGCATCTAGCAGTAAAACTGAGGTTACGCCCTTTCAAGACAGTGTCTGAAAGGTTAGTCTTACTCTCTTATGCAAATCCGCAAGATCGACATTGTACAAGTACTATACTAGGGGTCAATGACCTCGGGTCAGAACCCGCATAACTACACTACGAAAGGTGGCCATAAAAATTGTTTCTGAATCACCACTGTTCCTTTACTGTTGCCAGTTTGAATGTAAAACAGATACTCCATATAAAGCCACGTGAGATCATGTCTATGATAATGTCTGCTGATGCCCAAGGTCAATACTGCACGATACGCGTCATTCGGGTTTCTAGACCTGTCAATCTGTTGAACGCTACTCTGAGCCACTGAAAAATGTCCTTGACGGCTTCACAACTAGTCAGCCTATGAAACTGAGTATCAGTTACCGAGCATTTCTTACATAGCGCCTATTGTGCAGTCCTGTAGCGGAATTTCTTTTCTTCTGCCGGAAGTAACTCGTTTATAACCTTATAGCTAGGTACATTCCATTCTAAGGGGATACAAGAAATTTGGATAATTGTCCAAATATGAGTCCGATTGTCCCCCAGGGTATATCACCATAATGTGTGGTAATGATCATGCTTCTCTTGTAATTTATTACAAATTAGTACAGTGAGGATATTGCGATCATGAAGTGGCAAGCTGTGCAAAGCCTGCAGAGCGGATTTAAAGCAAGACAAGCAAATCTATTGATTATTTTGCACAAGGGGAGTAAACTGGAGTGCTGTATCCTGGTCGGAGGACGAATACTGGCCCATTTTTCTCATCAGGGGCGCTTTGCATTTTCCGGAGGCTGCTATGAGGCCCAATCACCGTTTTTCAATTGGTTTCCTGAGTTGTGGCCTCTATACGGAATGTATTGTACCGGTAAAAGAGCCCGACTCTCAGATTATATTTTTAAGTAAGCAAGAATATAGTTCTCAGGGCTAGAACTGGGTGACTAGTAGCTAGGGATCGGTACAGGAGGTAGGGTCCTATCTACAAGAAAACTTTGATTCTGACTGAACATGAGTTTATTCATATAAGACATGAAATTGCACATCACCTCCAGGTAGATATAAGTTGTCTTCCACATAGTCCTATAATACGGCTCGGATTCTCCCGATCACCAAGCCGAGCAGGTTTGAACACGTTCCAGAAGATTCCAGGGACTCCGTACAGAAGCGGCTGGACTGTCTGGGTTGGTAGAAGGTAGAGATGCCTCGAACTTTCGAGGCCCAGGTTGAACCCCGATGATCCTGGTGATGTTGCAGATAATCATTTGCTACCTCAGTCCAATGTGACTGAGAGGGTTGATGTCTCCAAGGTCACTCACAGTACTGATAAATCTGAGTTCATAAAAACCTTGGGTGATTAACCTATTAGCGAAGTCACTGGTTATTATTCATCAAGACTTTCAAAATTTAACACTCGTAAAATGATATGTCTCTGTATACGAGGAAAACAAATAATTTCAGAGTTCACCACTAGCAAAAGTCTTCGTCTCTGAATAAATACTGGCAAAAAAACACAAGTCCCTTCTCATGAAACTATGACCAAATTTAAAGTTCATCACTGGCAAAGGTACAAGTCTTTGAATGAACACGGACTAAAAACATAAGTCCATCCACATGAATCTCTGAATAGATTTAAAGTTCATGACTGGCGAAATTTATAAAGTTTTGAATCAACACTGGCGAATGTACAAGTCTTTGAGTGAACATGTACGAAAAACACAAGTCCATCCATATGAATAAATTTACAGTCTATTACTGGCAAAATTTATAAGTCTTTGAATCAACACTGGCGAATGTACAAGTCTTTGAGTGAACATGTACGAAAAACACAAGTCCATCCACTTGAATAAATTTACAGTCTATCACTGGCAAAATTTATAAGTCTTTGAATCAACACTGGCGAATGTACAAGTCTTTGAGTGAATATGGACGAAAAACACAAGTCCATCCACATGAATAAATTTACAGTCTATCACTGGCAAAATTTGTAAGTCTTTGAATCAACACTGGCCATTGTACAAGTCTTTGAGTGAATATCGACGAAAAACACAAGTCCATCCACGTGAATAAATTTACAGTCTATCACTGGCAAAATTTATATTTTAAAGACGTTGAATGAAGTTAGAGTTCATCACCGGCTAAGTTTATAAGTCTTTGAACCAGTACCGGCAAAATCACAATTTTATGCTTACGGGAACTTTGAGCACATTCAGAGATCATCACTAGCAAAGTTTGTAAATCACTGTTTATTAGAGGAATGAGTTTCTTAACACTCGCAAATATTGCAGGTTCAATTTATGAAGAATTCGTCCTTTAACACACGTAAATAATACAAGTCCAATTATGAATTTAACACACGTAAATAATACAAGTCTATTTCATGAATAATTGGAAAAATTCCAGTCTCGAACACCCGTAAATATTGTAAGTTCAATTATGAAGACTTAGAAAATGTTCTTTAACACTCGAAATATTGCATGTCCACTTGAGAATACTTGGAAGAATTCGTTCTCCCACACTCGAAGAAAATACAAGTTCATTTTATGAATACTCAGAAAATTACAGAGTTCCTCGTCGGGACTGTCACTACACGACGATAGTAGCAGCGAGAGTGTCGACACTGACTACTCAGCTGTAACTGAGTGAACAGGCTACAGTGGGCCCTCCTTTTATTCGATCCGGGACGTCTACGTCACAATAGGGCTTGACTGAATATCTCCTGAATCCTTCGATGGATTTACTTGAAACTCTAGCATTGCGACGTTCAGGTGATCCCAAACAAGATGACATATCGCTCAAGCCGCTAGCATAATTATTACGGGAGTTAAAAAATTTTCCCCGTCGAACATTCTGGAAGATGTGACGTGGAATCTAGAATATACGAGTCCAGGCTGGGAACACGTGGTGTGACGGGCGGGCGGTCTAGCTAGCCTCTGTGGCTACGTCACAGCTCACAGCTGTCCTTCACTCGCTTGCTTGCCCTGCTGACGTTAAACAAACCAGGCGTGCTCAGAACATTACGCGTGATAATTAAATGTCATTTATACTCAAAAAATACTCATGCACAGGTCGTAACCAGTACAGTATATCCTCTCCATACGCAGTATCCGACACAAACGTTCTATCCGTATGGGCAATTATTTATGGCACCGGTAAAATTTGTGCAATGTACCATAGTTTTGAGTGTGCAAGTAAGTTGATATGCCATACCTTTTGGATTATGTTAAGGTTCATGCTGAGGTGCATCGGTAGTTTCGAGCGCACATTTTGTGTAATATTTTTCCAGTTTTAATCGACTATCTCGTCAATGTTACGGGTAAAGATAATCCTTAAGATTTTAACCCACTCTTTGGTTGGTACGTCGGCTAACATTTTTGCCTTCGGCCATCTACCAAGAGGAAGAAGTTCCGCTTTCTGGTAAATACCAATGGCGTTGGAGGCCGTTTCTTATGTACATATTATTCCCGTGAGCTTTTGAGGGACGTCAGGTGTCAGAAGATGAAGAATTACGTCATCTGCGTAAGCGTTAATGGTAAACAAATTATTTGAATTTGGTACTGAATTACGGACGTGATGACCAGCACCTACCAATGGTTATGTGGTCAAGGAATATAAGATCACAGACAAGGGGCTTCCCTGTCTTGCTGACGTTTGAATGGGAATCGGATGAGAATATAAACCATTAAGTAAAATTCTAGAGTGGGCGGATTGATAAACATTATATATAAAGTTACAGGGAGTGTCGGGGAAACCCATATGTCTCAGATCTCCCAGCAAGTATCCGTGATGAACTCGATCTAAAGCTTTCTGAAAGTCCAGACTTAAAATGGCACCAGCCATATCTGTATTCCTTGCATAAAACAGCACCGTGTTCCTAATGTCTTAAAGATTGTGTGTTATTTTTCTAGTTGGAATACCACACGTTTGATCTTGTTTGATGACTCTTCCCATGAAAGGCATTATACGACTGGCAAGAATTTTCATAAATATCTTATCAGTGTTGAGCAATGTTATTGGACGGAAGTCTGATGTTGTTTTGGACATTTTGACCTTGGGTATAAGTATTATTGTACCATCACCGAACCCGGTAAAATGAGGCAGTGCTTCGATAAGTATATTCATTAATTCCACAATGTATTTTTGATGACAGGCCAGTACGTCTTGTAAAAGAATAGCTAACGCCATCGGGGCCTGTTGCGGACTTGTTAATAGCTGCGTGTATTGTCATAAATACTTCCTCTTCAGTGATGGGATGGTCAGATGCTGTTTTATTCTTCACACAAGTGCTGCTCTACAAATGATAGAAATGATAGAATTCTTTGTTTTTCGGCTACACGGTTCCCGTAATCTTTAAATGTTTCTTTGAAGTATTTTTCTGCTCTCCAGTCATTCTTGTGTACCATTGAAAATTGTGTACCATTACAAATTTCATCTGCGCGTTTCTTTTCTCCATGGCTGTATGGTATAGCTGAGCTTTCTCTCCTCCAGGAGGGATTAAGGGCAGGTCAGCACAAGGGAACCTCGAAGAATGTGGTCCTGGATAGGTATTATTCGACATTTGAGAGTAGCTACACGGTTGGATGTATCACGGTCTGCTTGTTATCGAATCAATAGATCATTGAGATTTACATAGTAGGAATATAAGGCCTGTCTTATGTTATTTTCCATGTCTACCCCATGTCTTTAAAAAGGGATTGAATAGCAGGCTTCAATTTGCACAACCATGTTCATATATTGAGGGGCATCTGCCTTTTAGCAGGTTAAGCAAGTCTGTCCACATCTGATTAAATTCTTCTTTTACTTCCTCCTTATTTAACAGGGATTCGTTTAATTTCCAGTATCTCCTCCCTATTCTGGATAACGGATTATCAGATCTCATTTTCAGTACAACTGCATGATGGTTACTGTACGGTACAACGTTAACTGTTATGTCATGAACACTTTGAGTAGTTTCCTCATGAACATAGATACTATCAAGACGAGATGCTGCTCAACATTGGAGTATGTAAACTGAACATTCGGGCCATACTTGGATTCCCACACATCACGAAGTTGGAAAGCTGTATAAACTCGTTCAAACGCTGGGGACGAATTGAAGTGACCTTTTTTGATGTTTTGAATGCCATACGCAATAAAAAACTACCTTCAATTACTCAGTTGTGTCTCAAATGTTATGGTAGCTGTATGGTAACAAAATCCTTCTTTTCATGTCTTCAGTGTGTCCCTGAGTGCAAGTACATGTTCACGTAAAGTGTATTCTCATCTGTTAATATAGATCCAATTCTTCAACTGAGATTATATTCGGTTAACTTTATGTTTATATTTGCTTTGAACAGTATAGCGGTACCTCTTGACTCCTCTCCGCGGTTGGCAATGTAATCATATAATGGGCCGAGAAAAGATACGGGACGATGACCTCGATGTTAGCCGCCTTTAAGCAACAAGCATCATTATCATCAAGAAAAGATAGAACTTGAAGGGAAAAGATGTCGATGTCGTGATCTCTAATACATTTTGGGAGAAGAACATGTTTAAGGCAGTTCACATTAAGGGTGGCGTAAGTGCGAAGCAGTATCATAAACAAAAGGAGAAATACTTCAGCAGCCCACATTTTCCTGACTGTTTTTGATCTGGCCTCTAATTTTGTCTTGCGAGAAGTTTTATTCGGTCCTCGCTTGGTACTAATGTCGTCAACAGGGCGTTTTAATCCGGGGTCACTCGAACTGGTGCCCGAAGATTTGATTATTCTGACAACTTTTTCATCATCTAAGTTTGTTGGGAACAAAAGAGTTTGTAGTTGACCTGGACCGTTATCCAAGACATGTTCCCGCACTAGATCTGCAATAGAAGGGCGTTCTGCTGGATCAACTAACACTGGTTCTTCATGTTCCCTTGTATATTGTTGGTCGCTTATGGATTGAAGTTCATGGGGTGTTCTTGTTGTTCTGGGATATCAAACGGCTGGGGAGAAAGGTCTTGTTCCGTACGCTAATCAACTGATGAATTTTTTTGCTATTTGCTTTACGTCGTACCGACGCAGATACGTCTTATGGCGACGATGGGATCGCTCAAATAGATCGAGAGGGAGAGACTTAGTTACCATTGGAATGTAACGGGAGAAGGACTGGCGAGGTGAATAAATTTTAATCCCTTGTTCAAACAACGGAAGGGGCAAGCCGTGCAGACCTTGTGGCAAGGTCATCAACAGGCTAGGTAATTTGTTCCTGACAATGAACACCAACTCGCTGTGTGCTAATTCCGTGTATACTGTGTAAAGTATATTTACGTGTGAAATTCAAGAGTGCGTGTGCTTCGGCAAATCTTACGAGTGCTACATAATTAAAATGGATCCGAACCATGTGTGCGAAGTGTCATATATTCCCAGCAAGATGATCAAGATGGAGTACATACAATGTAACAGAGGCTGACGAGGATCCAGCCCACCTGCCGGCACCTAAGATAAAGAGCATTGTGTATTTATGTGATATGTAATTGATGATGACGTGAATGATTCGTGGTCAATTTTTGGTTAGTGATATCAGGTATTCTTGTATATATAAAATTCACGTACCCAAGAGAGCTGAGTTTTTGTTGGAGCGAGACCACGGCAATTACATCTAACGATTCGGGGTGTAATTTCAGGGTGTCAGTAAAATATCATAATAATCATTAATTAATAATCATGTTCTCTTAAGTTTCTCGTTAATCTTATTTGAGTCATTTTGGACATGAGTTTTGTGTGTTTGACGTATGGAAAATTTAACTTTACAGTAGGTGATTCTTGCATAACGTACTTTCAAGTCTTATCATAATAAAAATAATGATAATAACAGGGATAAATGGTAATATTTTGTTTCTTGTGGATATTTGCCGAGTTATTTAATATCAGCTGATGTGAAATTACGGCGTATCTGAGTTATTGTTATCTTACGTGATCACAGTTTGATATCCAGTTTTGGATTTTCCTTTTCGTTGTTTTGATGGTGTAAGTTGTTAAATGCACGATATTATGTTTCTTCGTGAGTACATGACTTCGAGTTTTCGATAGTTGAGTGTGGCAGGCAATCTTGTTTATTATATTCAATTTTAGAGGTAGGAATCGTTGCCAGCCGGCTCTGAAATTCATGGCAGCTTGTGAATATGAAATGAAAGATCGAAGAAACCGAGTAGAAACATGCAGTAACGTCCCTGATGGTAATAATTGTGAGATGGAAAATAGAGTCTTGAGGACCATATTGTACAATAGGGTCGTATTTATGAATATGTGAACGACACGATGAATTAGTAAAGTTATTGAGCCCGTGTGGATATGAGCAGGGTTTTGTTGACGAATAAATGCTACGTTGAGAATAATGAGGTAAATATGAGAATTGAATGATAATCAATTTGAATAATAGAGTTAAATATACGACAGCACATGTGACAATTAAAGGCGGAAGGTTTAAGTACGCAAATATTTTCCAGGGATGACAAGACACTCTGAGATATTCTAATAAGAGGCCGAGTGGAGGCATGAAACAAGGCGAGCTAGCAATGTATGATTTTTGAACGTTAATTTGTGAGCATGATGACGTATATTTCTCATTCTTTAAATTCGAGAATATCGGATTCGGACATTTACGTCCTATGTTTTTGGATTGCCGCCAAATTCAACTCAGTGGGAGTGGAAGTTCATTTTTGATAGCGATGTTTTGCTTTATTAAATTTCCGGGTTTTATAATTAATTTTTGTTAGGCAATGATCACGTTATTTTTGGAATTTTGTTTCTTTTTCTTTCCTTGTTGATATTTTTATTTGCTGTGTTTTAAAGTTTAGAAGCCGAAGGTACGTGAATCTGATTGTATTTGTTTGATTTAAATGTAGGAGTAGTTAGGGTAGTTTACATTTTGATTTCTTCTTTTGTTTTGGAGCACATTTGTTTCTCCAGCACTGTGTATAAATTTGTAAATACGAAATTTAAGTATTAAGTTAATGGGACCACGTGTTATTCATAGTCAGAATCAAATGAAAAAGTTCTTTATACAGACATGAAGGCAAATGAATCGACCTTTGGTATAAGGTTATGTGAAAAACGCCGCAAACCGACTAAATAAGATAGAATCTACCTCCAGTAACGGTAGGACAACACAATTTGGTTATTCTCAGTACAAGTATAGTCAGCGGCAGTGTAAAGTAAATTAATGTTGAAAAAAGGAAAAATTCATTTGATAAATGTAATAACTGAGGCGCCTGGCCTAATTTATTTTGTTTTGAGTGACCAGAACTATCACAGGAGGTGAAAAATGATATAAGAATTAATTTCTTCATAATAAATATTGTGTTCTTGGTGATTTTTCTTGGTTTAGCCACCAGTTATTTTGTTGTGGCAAAGTTATATAAATATTGACGAGATATTGTCGGGCGTAACGGAAAGTGTTCATGGATTTTCTTGTCTTTTCCACTTACTATGTTCACATAATTTTGATTTAACAGTTGGGCATATTGGCAATTCAATCAGTATTTGGAATCATGTATTTAAGATACCCATTTGCCATTTGAGAGTATTTGATTATTTAATTAATTAATTAATAATTTATAAAATCCCATTTAGTTAAATTACAGTTGGAATGTAAGTCATGAGATATTTTCTGTGAATGAAGTTCTTGGCAGACCATTTTGGTTCGTTTTATTGGAGTGTTAATGGACATTGGAGTCATAAGTTCGATGTTGATGATTGTTATTTCAATTTGTGACCTTCAGTCAAGTTTGTGTAAGGTAGATTTTGATTTCAGGACGACTTGAGTTTCGTTACTTCCAGTTATTTTCTTTATTTTTATTCCAATTTATTTCGATTCATTTCAATTCTGTTTTGTTTTACATTTTGCCAACGTTTTTTTGGTTAATAAATTTTTGATCATTTAAATTCAATTCAGTCTTTGGGTACCGTTATTTTTAGTTAGTTGACCTGCCGAAATTTTTACTTCCTCGCCCCTCACTTTGTGTGTCCCGACGAACTCGAGGAAAGCTGAGGGACGGTACCACAACCCAAGCGATGGAGTCTACGTGAGCGGTACGTATATTTAAATGTTTTATTTACAAGAGCAGCCGGAGCAACAGTCGAGCAAGAGGTGTACCGCCACACATGCCTTGAAAAGGGCACAATATGTGCTTTGCACCTGTAAAGCCTACAACAAAACATTTTAAATTTAATTATAATTTTAATTTAATTGGAATATTTTGCTTCAAACCCAAACTTCTTTCGAATTATAACAAGAAACAGGTACGCACGTAATTCCTCTCTACATGCTTCATTTCTGCAACCTTACTCATAGAGACAATATCAACAAATTCTAAAAGGTGAAATCTATAACGGATTATCTCAAAAACATTTTCAAAAGTAAACTTCAACTCTTCCGAAAACTCGGCACACTGGGTTTAAGCATGGATATATAACACCGCATTGAGATGGTTCATGTAAACTAAGTAAAGTGATACAGATGTTCAGTTGATTTAAATAAAGATGAACTTCAAATTGCAGCGAATTTTGATAATATAACGGTAAATATTTTTTATAAATTTGCAAACATTTTTTACAAAATTGACTTAAATGTAAGATCATCATCTAAGTAAAATATTACACTTAGTTATGATCTAAATGATCAATAAATACTTTTCGAACAACAATATTGTCTTTTATTTTGTAAGGTAAACAAAGAGTTAAGAAGTATTTTTAACATGGTATTTAAAATAATGTAGGCTAAACCTTACTCCAATTTAATTTTTAAAAATCTGATAAACCTTTCAGACGTTGACATCTGCATCGTTCTAATTCTCCTGCATGGTCAGATAAGTGGCACATTTTATTCCCACAAGTTAGATTAAGCTGATATTTCAAGTATATACATCATTTGTACCGTACTCTAGAATACAGACATTGTTAATGACAACCCATTTACATTTTTTCAAACTGGATTTGATCCTTTTCAAATTTCCAGTTTTTGAAATTGACTTTGACTGTATTTTCTTGTATGTGTTATAAATTTGCAAACATAAAATTTGCACGCATAAATTTGAAATTATGGTGCTAGATTATGGTACTATCTTGAAATACTTCTACTGCAGAATACTCACGGTGTGCAAATAATGAATTGTTTTCACAATTAATATTAATCTTCAAAGTGTTATCATCACTGAAACATCATATTTGCAGTTAGCCTTATTACCACAAATTAATTAAGGTAAGTTACATCAGTGAAAATATGAATACTGTGAATGACACATTCAGCCTCTGAATTATGGGAGAACAGTTTAGAAAATTTGAAGTCTGCTTGCAGTAATTTATTAAACTTACCTTGATCTTCAGTTCCTATGGCTTTAACAGTAACGTACGTCGTTGAAATTGGTGGTAGATGGTAAAATTCATCATTCTCATCATCTTCCGTTTCCTCGTCTTCTGCAGAATAAAAAATAGAAAAGTAATTTATTTAAATATCTGGTAATACAGCAATTTATATGTAATTTTATTTATGCTCCGTTGATATTAATAGTAAACCTTAACCAATCACATCGCTCTGTACTGCTTCATATCTCGACTCACTGGCTTGATTTAGCTGTCGTATAACAGTAGTTAACAGTTACTCTGCGAAAAATAAATATTTTGTGAAGTTAGATTCCGACAACACCAGTTCAAAATTTAAAGTAGGCTACTCTCTACAATATCACTCGCAAATTTGATCGTGCTGAACTTGAACAGGCTTTAGCAGTGATGGACTAAAATCATAACTATCAACTCACCAGTTTCTGAGGCCGAAAGCATTCACAACAACTCAGACTAATTGCAATGAATCCCACCACTAACGAGTGCTGAAATGAAACTTCCCCCATCAATATCAGTCCACCAGGTAACCACCTACAGCGTCACTGGGACGCTGGAGTGTATCTCTTAAGACTGGCCTTCAAGGATATTAACAGTTGTGAAAGATTCAGTACTAATAAATTTAAAAATCTAGCAAGATCTACCGAACACTAACGAGTACCGAAGTGAAACTTCTCCATCCGATCTCAGTCCACCTGGTGATCTCCAAATTATAAGCATCAATGAGACACCCGGGGATCACTTAAGTTGCAGGTTTCTAATGGGACTTAATAATAACTACTGTGAATGCATTCAATACAACTAAATAAAGAAATTATTAAGATCTAACGAAACCCTAACGAGTCCTGAAGTGAAACTTCTCCATCCGATCTCACTACACCTGGAGACCTCCGATTTTTAAGCGTCAGTGGGGCTCCCGGCGATCACTTATGGTTTAGGTCGGCAGCTAGGTTAAATAAATAACTAATATAAGTACTTACCACTGCCGACTGGCTCTGAAATGCTTGCCTGCTAGTCGAAGATTGGCTAACCTTTGCTAACGCACCCTAATTTATATTAAAGAGAGTCCACCAATTTCACAGAAGAATGGGTGATCCTTCACTGCCTAAATCGTATTAGTTCAGTAGTAAGCTTGTGCTGTGTTGAGCGCCAATTCGCTTCCGTTGGCTGAATGAAACCATTGTGTGCAGAATTGCATTGCGCAAGATACAGTGTTCGTTCAGTGTACAAATTCTCTTAGTTTAGAAGTAAAGGTTTGCAATATAATAAGAGCGTGTTCATATTCAGCTAGTTGCCGCCTTCGGAGAGTTGGCTATAAGTTTACTGGCGATCTCCCAGCCACTTCTCTATTCATTCAACAGCCAACTAATGTGCATGTCTTCGTTGATCCTATTCCGTTAAAAGCTTGAAGCTATCTAAAAATTATACTCGCTCCAGTAAGTGATATTGCATGTTTGCTTTACTGAAGCGCACTGAATAAGAAACAGAGTATTCATTCAATGTGCATTAGTTCAGAAGTAGGCCTAAAGTTATGCAGTCTCGAGTCCAGTAGAGATCAGCACCTTCTGTGTTTAAACTGGAAGGTCGTTCGTTTTAAAAGAGCGGTGACCTTTTTCTCCTTGAAGCTCATCATCTCTGTGTATATGTGCCAGGTAACAACAATGCAAGCCACGATGGTTGAGGTGGCGTTTTTGTGTCATAAATATTCATTTAGTGTCTTCAAGATTGGATTACTTACGGTTATCTTTTCTTATTTTAACTATTGATAACTGCAGGTATGTTGGTACTTTATCTTTTTTTTTTTTTGCTAGGGGCTTTACGTCGCACCGACACAGATAGGTCTTATGGCGACGATGGGATGGGAAAGGCCTAGGAGTTGGAAAGAAGCGGCCGTGGCCTTAATTAAGGTACAGCCCCAGCATTTGCCTGGTGTAAAAATGGGAAACCACGGAAAACCATCTTCAGGGCTGCCGATAGTGGGATTCGAAACTACTATCTCCCGGATGCAAGCTCACAGCCCCGCGCCTCTACGCGCACGGCCAACTCGCCCGGTGGTACTTTTTCTAATATTTGTTTTGGTGACGATTCATTCCCAACTGTGACTGTTGATTGACATGCATCTTTTCCGCTCCGTCGTATTATATGTTTCGTGTGGGTGTGGCTGTGATCTTGTGATGACGGTAAAAGGGTCTCCGTGTGGCTACGTTTTGGTGCACTGCGTGCTTCCATACTTCGTAATCCCAAAATCTATATGCCACTCGTCTCGACCAAGGAGCTACATCCAGGTCGCACGAGATGCGCCATGTTGATGGATGTGAACAAAACGATGGTTCGCCCCGACCTAACAATATAATTGCACAGTGCACGCAAAAACTTGGAATATGGGAGACCTGTTGATAATGACCGTGGGGTCATAAATTTATGATCTACATTTGACTGTGTTATTTGAACGGCCTTTCGCCTTTTATGTCCTGATACCCTCATGTGTGCGTGCGAATGCTGGATGCGTATGTATTGGTGAGTGGAGGAGTGAAAAAGGTGGTATGTCGATCGACCTGCCTTTATTGTTTGTTGTATCTGTGCCCCTTTTTGTTCTCGGCACAGATCTGTAAATTTATTTTTTCCGTGGCTGATACTCGCTCGAGTAGCCGCCGTGTTGGCTGTGTATTTATGCATTGGGCGTGCCTGTAGTATTCCTTGGATGTATTGTCCTTTGTTTTGGTCCATAGAGGCTGGATTTAACCTCGCGCCGATATCTCCATTCTTCTTATCTGTCCTTTGTTCTTCGTGATGGGCGGATTGTTGTGAGAGCTATTCATATTGTTGATTACGTAATGATGTAGTAAAGCAGTGTCGTGAATGAATGGCATTTTATCGTAAAACGGGTGACCTTATTAAGATGTGAATACGGTAATTACACTGCAAATGAGCGCTTGACGGGCGCTTAGCATTTTAAAATGTGTAATAATAGATTCAAATGGGTGTTAGTCGTGAGCTCACGTCATGATTCCGAGATGTTTATTAATGCAAGGTACGTCCAAGTTTACTATCTTTACCCTTCTTTAGATTTCACTTATGAGTTCTGTTTCCTGTCTTAATGTTTCATTTGAATTTTATGAATAAACCCTAGTTCTAAGTCATTTTTCTTTTATTGCTAGTAGTCTTATTCTTGCCCCTTGTTCACCAATTACGAGGGGGTGTTTCCAGCTTGGGGCGGTATTTCAGCCTTTCCTAATCGAAGATCCCGCACCTCGAATTATTCCCTACGAACGTGCTAATGTCGATTTTGTATGTATTACTAATATGTCTAGGGGTAGTTCAGGTGTCAGGGGGTTTGGCACAAATGAGCCTGATTTTCGATCTGTGGATGAATGGAATAAATTGTGTAATAATGGAATGATTTGAGTCAGCGTTACACGTATCAAGCAAGAACAGAGCTCTCGTGAAAGAAGATTGTTTTCCTTTTAACTGTGTACTATTGAAACTGAAAATTGCATGTACCTGTAAAAATGTAGCTATAAGTAGATTATAAGTGTCTAGGTTAATTGGGCGCTCGTTCGTAGTTTTAAGTTTCTGAACCTCGTTTAAATTGCGACCGCTAGTCTGATCAATGAGTTTCAGCGCATTTTAAAAGGGGGCCGCTGGATGTTTGAACCACTTGAACAACTTGTAAAACAGATTTACTGTATGACGCCTATAACGCCAAAAAGCAAATGAAAAATGTGCTTGCTCTGATGTCCATCCCTTTACAGGTTTATATCCACAATTCAGAAAATCAAAATATAGTGGCAGGAAGCTCTCGACCAGCAGTCTCTGGCAACAAAAGCATTGCTCACCTGTTTACTAGCCCACTGTTCACTACTGTTACCTCCGCCTTTTTCTCCCCACTAATGACACAAGACATATTTATTCGAGGCACAGGATGTGTTATCTCTATTTCTTCAAGGTCAAGTGATGATATTCCTAATTAATTTAATAAAGGTACAAGTAATTTTAGTAATACATGATAGGGAAAGACGTACGTTATGCCATGTGTTATATAAACTGTATCATATGGTTTACTCAAGAAGTCAATGAACTTAAAAACGTCACGTCAGGCCATACCTTCAGAGTACATTCCTGGTTTATATGCTGCAATACCAGAGGTCATGCCAGTAGAAAAGTTATATTGTGTTCACCAGTATTATATTTCCTTAAACTCACCTCTGTCTATTGGCCTTGTATATATTGTATACAACCTGTAATATTAAAAGAAGTTTTGGCATGGTGGGGAGAGGCACAGGCCTTTTTCGGGAACCTGTCGTGTTCCTGCGATTATCTCTGCACCAATACTAATATAATCTTTCCTAATATGCATGTACAGGATATACACCTGTCAACACATAGCTTAACGCGTGCTACTCACACTGCGCATTCCCTCTGCCAGCCATTTCCTGGGCATCTTAATGTTAAAGCGCAAGCATTGTGGTGAAATTTACTGGAGTCCAAATAATGTTCCCTGGAGTGGTAGTTTGTATAGCAATGACCTCTGCGACGGAGCAGACAACAACGTGTGCCGGTGTACATTGATTCACTCCGTTTGTAATTGCTCTTTGCCAGCCTCTTGTATTTAAACAAAGCAAAACATTTCCGGCTGTCACTGCAAGTTATCATAGACTACCTCAAAGCACTTAGGGGCATACTTTACGTAACGGAGCAATTTGCTAGTGATACAAGTTCGTTCGGTTTGTCACAAGTTAAAAAATGATCTCATCATGACTACTGACACTTCCTTCATAAGAGATTTCAGTATCGAAATCGGGTTCTTTAACGTCACTTGGGCATTCTCAATACTTATCTGCATTCACTTTATTAAATATTTCGTCCGGATCTAAACATGTGATCAGCTTGGGAGGCATCATGTTATATAAAATTTCAACTTCACCGTTGTTCCAATCTTGCTGTACATCACTATCTTTGACAGTATTGAAAGAATGGCTTCATTACATTATACAAGATAGTTTAAGGATTCCACTAAATGTGAAAAATTATTGTTCATATTAACCAAAATGCTCTTCTATTGAGGTTTAACCTTTATATCCTGCAACATAGCTATGGAAGGAGCATCTCACCTATCAAAGCTTTCGATCACTGTTTTAATCACGTCAGAATGATAGCTGTAATACATTTGTTTAACCAACAACACCACCGTTACAGAACCGGTTCCGGAGCTAGAGGTATATCAGAGGCTTCTCGCAGAAACTATACACATTAGACAGGTATTTAAAGAAAATGTTCTTAATTTTGGACACTAGTTTGTCATCATCTGGAAAACTTCTTCACTCAGTCGATGTAAAGAATATACGAGACAGGCTACAAGTACTAACTTCTGTACAAGTACTTCTATTGTCTTTCCTTCCTTTAGGTGCTGCATCAGTGAGGATAAAAAGCAGAAATTTGTCAAGTTTTACCCCATGTGCCTATAATAAAAAGAAATTTTTGGCATATTTTTTATTCATTTTCTCCAGGATGTCCATTGCGAGGAGAAATATTTTTCCAGGTTTGTCTTCCTCTGCCGTACCAACACTCATATTTGCAATGGAGTACCCATGTCATCAACAGACATTAACATTGACTTATTCCAACATAGTCAACCGTGTCTTCATAGCAGCTGTGCACGTACCCCTTTCTGAGGATAGACTCGTCAGGAATGTTCCAAATTGTATACTGTTCCAAAAATATGCATTGCTTATCTTTGCTAATGGAATGTTTGCTCCATGGCACCACAAATATCTTTGTAATACGGAGATGGCTTAGAATATACTCCAGTACTTTTCCCTAACAAAAGCTGCGAATTCCTTTCCTCACCAGCCTGGGAAGTTTCTCTCACGTGTTTCTCATACCCAACATGCTGTAGGGCATGGATCTGCTTTCCTGCGCTAACTTTTACCTTGCTATGTTTTCAGAAAAGAATACTTCTATCAGTAGAACGTGTTTCCCCCTAATCAGACCTTATGATATGTTCAGGCAAATGGTCGTACTTCCTTCAGTCGTCCAAGACGTTTCTTCTCTCCTTTTAGAGACTATTCAAATAAATTTATTCATTACAGGAAAGTTTTTAAGAGGTGATGAAATGATGATTATTCGAATTGAGGAAATTAAGCAGTGAAATATAGTCAAATGAACGCAAAATTGCAAAATTGGCTAATATAGGACCAATACGCTAAAAAAGCGTGGTATTCGAAACTTTGAAATTCAGTGAGAAATTTTGCACTGCACTTGACTCTCAATACTGTCAACAATCAGTGTGGTCTGCCAAACTTTAACCCATTAGAGGGCGGACGCAGAAGTCTATCACGACTCTAAACAATCCGTGATATACCTTATTGCAATGTAGCCAGTCCTATCAGAGGCCATAGCGCGAGAAAAGTGGAAGAACATACACCTCGGAAAATATAGTTCATCTTTTGAAGGCCAAGATCTCCCACAACACAACTTCAAGGCACCAGAAGCTAACTACACTATTTGTGAAAACTGCTCTATGTGTGAGCACAGATTCATTGTACGTCCCACACTACGGGAAGTAATCTCCAATGATCTGCGTAAACACATAGGCATATGTCAGAATGGAAGGATTGGCACTTTTTTCTCGCCAAGTACGTATGGAGATATCGAACGTATTGCCAACTTCCGCTATGAATGTGCAGCAAGTGCACAGAACACCACCGAGATTAACCGAAAGCACCAAGGAAACGAGCTAAGATCGAATGTGCTCATGCACGTTCTGACACAATGCTCCTTGCCATTGTAGATGCCTACAGTAAGTGGCAGGATGTCAAAACTACAGCTTGAACAACAGATAATACAATGTTTGCACTCCTAGATGAGATCCTCACAGTCTATGGTGCCCCTGTTACAATTATGTCCGATAATGACCTCCACATCATATCGGAAGAGTTGAAGAATTTCCTGCAGGTTTCTGGGGTGAAATACCACACACGTACAACCCCATATCACTCTTCCATCAATGGCCAATCAGAGAGATACTCATAAACGGTGAAGGATGCCCTCCAGTCGCTGAATATGACCAAGGGGTTATCGCATGCAACATGAACAAATTCTTGCAGCAGGTATATCAAGGTCCCTACCAAATGCCAACAGTCAAGCAGGAACTGTTACCATACCCATAATACCACTATCAACACCTGTAACCCCAGCTGCAAGAAAAAAAAAACCTGTAACACCAGCATCCCTGAGGAATGAGAAGGAACCAGCACCACTGCTATTATGTACCCCACAGATATTAAGAAGTTAACGCAACCCCGACAACTTCGGTTAAAGTTTTCACCTATCTAAACTACTACATAAAAAAGCTCATTTTCTAATTATTAGTAGAATTAAAATGGAGGAGGTAAAATTGTGTACCAAACAAAGGTATAATGTTCATTCTGACTAGCTGGTAGCCATTCTGCCATAAAAACTCGGGCCGTTAGCTCAGACTCGCTGTGAATGCGCACTTTGTTTAGTTAGCTCATCACAACAACAGTATTAAAATTATAATTGCCTATCAGTGGTATGCATTGAACACCATCTAACTCAGCGCTGATGATGCAAAGAATTTTGCATTTACGTTATCATATTATTCCTCAGAATATTTTTAATCAAGTATAATTTGTTTAAACTGCGAACAGCGAAATCAAGCTGTTTCGACGATCTGCTCACGCTACTGCACTCCAGCTCTCACCAGCGAGCTGGGTTTACTTGCAGGCGCGAAGGAGAGCTACCCTAGCGGAATTCAACTTCCCGAGTTGAAGCATGCACTTTAAGCCACCTGTCCTGGTATGGTGGGATGTAGGCCTACCAAGAGATTCACAGCGTATTATGGTGATAAACCAGCTAGCTAGGGTAAGGTAGGGTCGCGCCACAAATTGGTGTCAGTCATTAAAACTCGAAGTGTTTAGCGCTGCACAAGAGACGCTGCAAGAAGAAGAACAATATGTTAACATTTCCACACCGCCTTGCTAATGAAAATAGAGCCATTTTATGAAAGCAATTTTAATAAAAGAATTTATTTTATATTCGAATTTCAGCATGTATAAAATTTTGGAATCTATTTATCGACGTTTTTCAATAGACGCGGAAAAATATTTAGTTTGCTTACCATGAACACATCGCCAAGCACGAAGTACAATAATTTTGTATTTTATTGCTGTGCACGTGCAGGATTGCTTGTAATGGTGGTAGAGATTGCGAATTATTGTATTGTTCTTCTTGGATTATGCCGGCCCTGCGGTGTAGGGATGGCGTGCCTGACCCTTACCCGTAGGCGCCGGGTTCTATTCCCGGCCAGGTCAGGGATTTTTACCTGGATCTAAGGGCTGGTAAGAGGTCCACTTAGCCTACGTGATTACAATTGAGGAGGTATCTGACGGTGAGATAGTGGCCACGCTGTAGGATGCCAAGAATTCCGGCCTAGAGGATTCGTCGTGCTGACCACATGACAGCTCATAATCTGCAGGTTTTCGGGCTGATCAGCGGTCGCTTGTTATGCCATGGCTCTTCGGGGCTGTTGCGCCATCGTTGGGGCTTTCTCCTTTCATTATGGGTGAAGTTTTTGTGAGTTCTGTCATATCGTTCGTGAATATAATAGTGCTTTTCGTCGTGGAAAATTCTCCGCCACTTCTGCCATTGATGTATATACCAGCAGTAAGCAAATTAAACCGTAGAACTCGTCATCTTTTACGAAATCAGTTTGATTCTCAGTTTAAAAAGTAAGTCGTAATCTATTTTTGTGAAAACGTCTGCAAATACGAAGAGTCACAGTGTCAAACTGTACAATAAATTATTAAATCACCACTGATCTACATGTACGGCAGTCGCCCAGGTGGCATATTACCTATCTGTTGATTACCTAGTCGTTTCCTTAATAATTGCAAAGAATTTGGAGGTTTATTGAACATTTCCCTTGGTAAGTTATTCCAAACCACAACTCCCCTTCCTACAAAATAATATTTGTCCCAATTTATATTCTTGAATTCCAGTTTTATCTTCATATTGTGATCGTTCCGACTTCTAAAGACACCACTCATATTTATTCGTCTACTCTCACCCCACGCCATCTCTCCAATGACAGCTCGGAACATACCCCTTAGTGGGGCAGCTCATCTCTTTTCTCCCAAGTCTTACCAGGCCAAAATTTTGCTACATTTTTGTAACGCAAGTCTTTTGTCGGAAATCATCCGGAACAAATTGAGCTGCTTTACTTTGGATTTGTTCAGCTCTTGAACCAAGTAATCCTGGTGAGGGTTCCATACACTTGACCATACTCTAGTTGGGGTCTCCCCAGAGACATATGTCTTTACACCTTTTTTTTTTTTTTTTTGCTATTTTGCTTTACGTCGCACCGACACAGATAGGTCTCTTTACATCTTTCCTATAACCCCTAAATGACATAATATCCATGTGCAGAGATCTGTACCGTTTATTTACAATCCCGCTTTGGTGATTACCCCAATGAAGATCTTTACTTATATTAACAGTGATTCACATACCGAACTCCCATCCCATCAACGCAGTAATTAAAACTGAGAGGGCATTTTTCCCAATTGGTAAAACTCACAACTTGACTTTTTACCATGACTATCATCATGCCATTGCCTGCTATCCATCCATCAACGTTGTCGAGTTCTTTTGCAATTGTTCACAATATCATAAGTTATTCATTACCCCTATACAGTTTAACATCACCCGCAAAACGCCTTATCCCTGATGCCAGCGCTTTACTCATATTATTCATATTTATAAGAAAACACAAAGGTCCAATATTAATGCCTTGAGTAACTCCTCTATTAATGATTAGAGGATCAGATAATGCATCACCTACCCTAATTCTCTGTGTTATGTTTTCTAGAATAGCCACTCATTCAGCCACGTTTTGTCTCGTCCAATTGCACTCACTTTACCCTAGCTAACTCGTTAGACGGGTCAATCTCAATACAGCCCATTTAACTTCCGGAATCTAAGATATCTGTTATAACGTGCTGGAATCCTACAAGTTGAGCTTCTTTGGAAGACCCTTCCCTAAACATCAACTACCTTCTATCGAACCAGTTATTAATTTCGCAAACACGGCTAATATAATCAGAAGGAATGCGGTCCCGAAGCTTACATGCGCCACATGTCAAACTGACCGTCCTGTAATTTTCTGCCCTACGTTTATCACCCTTTCCTTGAACACAGTGTCTACTATAGCATCTCCCTGTTCATTTAGTATGCAATGAGTAATCAAATAAGTACTTCAGATATGGTACTATATCCCAACCCATTGTCTTTAGTATATCCCCAAAATACTTATCAATTCCAGCTGCTTTTCTAGTTTTTAAATTTGGTATCTTATTGTAAATATCTTTATTATCGTAGGTAAATTTCAATACTTCGTTAGTATTATTCACCTCCTCTATCTGGTCATTATCCTTGTAACCAACAATATTTACATACTGCTGACTGAATAATTCTCCCTTCTATCGATCCTCACATACACACTCCCTTTTCTAATTTAAGGATTCCTGGAATGTTCTTCCTGGAACCTGATTCTGCCTTAAGGTACCTATATACACCCTTCCATTTCTTAAGCTAAAATTTTTGTATGACGGGCAATTTTGGTTGCTGACTTCTTTACTAGATTCAGTGTCCTAGTATGTTCATTCTAAGTCCCCTTGCTTTCACAACCATTTATAACTCTTTCTCTCCAGCCTGCGCCTCCTTCTTAGTGGCTTTACCTCTCTGTTATAATACAGCGGGTCTTGAACATTCCTTACCACCTTTAATAACAACAGCAAATCAATAGAATAACAATAGAACAACATCAGCGGTATCACCTGTTTTCACACGTTTTCAAATTCCTTAACAATTGCTTTAAACCTATCCCTCAGACTGCTTATATTTTTATTAGTTACCATTTTCACAGATCATAATAACTGTGAAACTCTCTAATACCTGCCTTATTAGCCATACGGTTTTTTTTGTTAGTTGATTTAAGTCGCACCGACACAGATAGGTCTTATGGCGATCGCCATATGGTACTGCCTAATAGTCCTACTTTTACTACCTCCCTTTCCATCACATTAACTTTTAACTACGACAAAAACAGTTTCGTGATCACTTATACTGTCTCTTACTTCACTTTCTCTATTGAGCTTATCTGGTTTTACCAGCACCACGTCCAGGATATTCTTCTCTGTGGTTGATTCCATCATTTTCTGATTTAGCTGGCCTTCCCAGATTAAACTATTTGCTATTTGTTGGTCATGCTACCTGCTGTTCGCATTACCTCCCCAGCTGAGGTTTACAGTCTACTGTAGCTTCTGTTATGATGGCGCCGTGAATACAAATTTGGAAATGATTGTGAGATATGACTGTGATTATTATTACTTTATTTTTTTGCAGCTGGGGAAACGACCGCAACGAATAAACGCCTCTGTAATCTATATTCATGATCCATGTGAGTACCATTTTATGAACTTCCAGATGTTAAAATAACGAAGTTTTTCAAGTTTATGTTAACCAAGTAGCACTTGCGCTGCTCTAGATTGGAAACTCTGCTTCGGGAAGCAAGCTGTTTTGAGTGACCAGAGATAATCTGCATTCAGGATGCATGTAAAATCCCTCTGTGGGTGCGGGATTAGAACATCAGCGGTATCCACTGCATATCGTAAGGGGCGACTCAAAAAGGCCCAGCGGGCTCTTAACTTGGGAGGGTGTGTTAGCGACCAGGAAGCCTACAGCTGGGTCATAGCCTTTCTACCACTTACTTGTCCCAGGTTCCTCAGTTTCGTCGATCCTACCGGACCTCTCTTTGTCAAGTCCTGTCATTTTCTGACCCTGTCGGTATTATTTTTCCAGAGGGCTGGGGATTCCTTCAGTTTCGCGCCCTCCTTGACCACTGCCTTTCTTTGTCCAATACCTCAATTTACCAAAGTGTACGATCCCTTCAAATATCTCCCTCTGATTAGTGTTAATAGAGGATGGTTACGCAGTTCTACTTCCTATCAAAACAATAATAACCATCAACACCTCTACATTTAAGAACAGAAGAAATGAACCAGGCTATACGACTGCAAGAAGAGATGGGCGGAGGATCGAATACCGTATAAATAATTCCATGTCCAAAATTGTACAATGGCCATTAGAACTAATAAACTATTACTGCACCAACTTAAAAACCCAAACAATCTGGATGAAAGTACAGGTTATAGCTCTCATATACCTGTGAGGCTCTTCTGGCTGTCGAAAACTGATTCGGAGCAAAATAAATGTAAATAATAACCGAGAAAAGAAAACATTTAATGCCAAGATTATGCCTGAAAAATTACCATTAAATAAAACCTGAAAAATATGTTTCATTCTTGAAAGAGTATTATCGGATTGTATCAAATCACACTTTTAATGATGATGGGGATGACTATTGTTATTACTTGTTATTTTTATTATTAAAGGTTGAATATTACTCAGAAATGTAAGAAAATTTGGGTTGAAATTCTGTTTATACCTTTCTAATAATTTGTGAAATATTATTGTACCGGGAGGTGCACCTCAACCCCGTACATTTAAATGAAGCGCCCTGAAGAACGCTATCAATCATATAAGATTGAAACATCTAGTACAAGAAGTTGGGACGTTGATCAAAAGATGTCACTACTAAATGATGCGAGTAATATGTTATTTTAAAGTTTCCTAAACTGACAGGATTTCTTTGCTTTGTTTTCGAGTATCACAGGAAGTTCTGACTTTTTACCATAGTTGTCTCCATGAAAGAACTGAGGTGAACTCTGATGCAAAGTGAAATAACTAGAAATTTAAAGAAGTTTGGTGTTTATGGATTTTCTGAACTGAATGGACTTTCCTCATTTTTGGATACTTCAAGGTTTGCAACACTTCCTTCTCATCCCGCCAGCTTTGGAGTCTGGCCAATCACAAATTTTCTGTATTTATTTTTTAGCCAATCATAAACTTCTTGTAACTTTTTGTTTATCCAATAAAAATGAAAGGGTGTGTCCGGATTTAGTCAAGAGCCTTCTCGAAGCTTCCTCTCGGGTATAAAAGCTGTCGCTTATTCGAGTTAACTTGTCTTCCTGATCGTCGTTTTACTGACAGTGTGTGTTAAGACAGGAGGCGGGGCCTCAAACTTCGGCAGGCAGAATATCAGCTAAGGTAATGGCCAACAGTTTTTCCATCTAAGTAGTTATGTCCGCAAGCTGACCCGAGAGGAAGGTTCCAACCTTTAACTCAATTTCCTAAAATGTAAACTTTCTTCTTTCTCATGTAAAATTTCATGTAAGTCCTAAGGACTTAAACTGTAAATCGGGGATAGAGAATGCGTTACCCCTTGAATTCCCCTTCAATTAATCATAAGGTGACTACGATTTTGTAACGGTTTTTATCTTGTAAATCATAAATTAACTTGTCCTTCTAGTCACCTCAGTAGTATGGGATTAGCCTCTGCATCGTCGGCTGCAAATCCAAGTAGGGTTTTCACCTCCATTTCTAGGAGCGCAACTGTACGACCCGTACATTTTTGAGTTTGAGCCAGTAATTTAACCTGTCCTTTTCAGGAAGGCCTGGTAGTATGGGTACTCGATACCCCTGTACTGCTTCTTAAATAAAACTGCTACTATCTTGTCAAATGTAGGTTGTGCCTAGAGAGGCCAGAAATTGTAAAGTATTGTGCAAATGCAATAGTTATGGTTGCCTTGAGTAGGCCGGGAGTTCGGGAGCGCTGTCTTCTTGGTAGAATTTGTAGAGCGTATAAGCTCTTTTGTGGTAATGTAATAGATATTTGTGTACTATTGAGTGGTGCCTTTGGAAGGCCGTAATTTTTAACCGTTGGAGGAAAGTGCTCTTGAAAATCGTGTTTTGGGAGATATCTCGCCTTGTCTATCTAACCAAACACAACATTTGCGATGTTGGGACCTTATAAATTATGAGCTTGAAGCTCAATAATGTAAATTACCAATTCTTGGTTTCTCTGTGTTGAACCAAAATTGCTATGTACCTGAAACCTTGCTCTTTCACCAAGTGAAGAGTTTGTTAAAATTTAAGATCTGAAAAGGAATATAACCTTTATTTTAAAGTTTTAAATTAATCCTTGACTATCGTAGATAGGCCCATCCCCACCAGTACCTTCTTTCACCTCTGCGTTCCACAGATAACCCCGGAAAAGTTATAACTTATCTTAAAGAAGTACTCCTCTAGTGCCTCCTCTCTCCTCACCAGTCAAATTAAGGATGCATGTGCTACAATGCACAGTCAATGGTGTTACGCCAGGTGGGTTGTTTATAACATTCAGTTTTGTCGTGCTCCGCTGATGTCATGGCGCTCTTTGAGCTCAGGTGGCTAGGGCTATGCAATCCACTGATGATCCCTAATACGTTAGAGGAGAGATCCTCACTTGGAGTATGTGTAAGTAGGGTAGCATCCTGCTTCATGAATTTACCGAGATCAGAACATTTTAAGCAAGCCTCGGACGTGTGGGAGTAACGGAGTCCCACTCCCATTTGACAGGCGAGGGACTCCTTGGAAACAACTTGTTGAACGCGATTGAATTCAATGTGGAGCTATCAATATTAATGGGGCTTGTAGAAGAAAGAAAGTAGAACTGGACTTCTGTGCTGGTATGGATTTGGCAGTTACGAATACATTGTTCAATCATAAGGCTATTCACCGCTGCACATGGGAGGGTAGGGGTACCAGATCCATAATAGACTATATATTAACAGACATCGAATTCAGGAAATCTGTTAGCGATGTACGGGGTTTTCGGGGATTTTTGGATGAAAGAGACCACTAGCCGATCTGTAGTGAACTAAGTATCTCCAGGCCCAAGATAGAGAAAGCGAAATCTGTCTACAAACGAATAAGGGTAGAAAATCTCCAGAACGAGGAAATTAGACACAAGTATGTGGATATAATTAGTGAAATGTTACGAACAGTGGACAGTAAGCAAGTTCAGGGTAGAGAAACAGAATGGGTGGCATACAGGGATGCTGAAGTAGCAACAGCAAGATAATGCCTAGGAACAATTGTGTGTAAATATAGGAAAAAGCGAACATTTTGGTGGAATGATGAAGTGAGAGCAGCTTGTAAACGTAAAAAGAAGGCTTATCAGAAATAGCTCCAAACACGGTCTGACGCAGACAGGGAATTGTACATAGATGAAAGAAACAGAGCGAAACAAAAAGTTGCTGAATTCAAAATAAAGTCGCGGTAAGATTTTGGTAATAACGTGGAAAGGCTAGGACAAGCAGCAGGGAAACTTTTCTGGACAGTAATAAAGAATCTTTGGAGGGGAGGTAAAAGGGAAATGATCAGTATTTTGGTTAACTCAGGTGAACTTATAATAGATCCCAGGGAATCACTGGACATGTGGACGGAATATTTTGAAAATCTTCTCAACGTTAAAGGAAAATTTCATGGTGGTGTTGCGAACAGCCAAGCTCATGGGGAGGAGGAAAATGATGGTTGTGAAACTACGCTTGAGGAAGTGGAAAGGATGGTAAATAAACTCCATTGCCTTAAAGCAGCAGGAATAGATGAAATTAGAGCTGAAATGGTGAAGTATAGAGGGAAGGCAGGAATGAAATGGCTTCATAGAATAATAAGATTAGTATGGAGTGTTGGTAAGGTACCTTCAGATTGGATAAAAGCAGTAATTGCACCTATGTATAAGCAATGGAACAGGAAGGATTGCAACAACTATCGATGTATCCCATTGATTAGTATACCAGGCGAAGTATTCACTTCCATCTTGAAAAGGAGGGTGTAACCAGTGGTCGAGAGGAAGTTGGATGAAAGCCAGTGTGGTTTCAGACCACAAAGGGGCTGTCAGGATCAAATTTTCAGCATGCGCCAAGTAATTGAAAAATGCTTCGAGAAGAATAGACAGTTGTGTTTATGTTTCGTAGATCTAGAGAAGACATAAGACAGGCTACCGCAGGAAAAGATGTTCACCTTACTGGGGGACTATGGGATGAAATGTAGATTATTGAAATCAATCAAGGGCATTTATGTTGACTATTGGGCTGCAGTGAGAATTGATGGTAAAATTTGTTCTTGGTTCAGAGTACTTACAGGGGTTAGACAACACTGTAATCTTTCACCTTTGTTGTCCGTAGTTTACATGGGTCATCTGCTGAAATATACGAAGTGGGAGGGAGGTATTCAGCAGTTACCACTCGTAACAGTTTGAAAATATAAAAATCGAATATTATTTAATATTAATATTTTTATTTCTTCGCCTGGACGTGTCGCGAGAACTCTGCTGTAGCAGTCTGCCACCGTCAAAGCCGAGGGAGAAGCTGTTCCCACTCCACGCAGAGGCTACGTGTTGAATCTCTTCTAACAGCTAGGCGAGTATTACTGCGCCTGCGCCAAGCAAGGCCCCTTTCCCCTCGACACTGTGAAGTATCATAATACGTTCTCTGATCGTGTTACCACAGTGGAAACTGGAAACAAATGCTTATAACGTCGGTGCTGAGCTGTCCGTCCGTTCGTTCCGCCGACCTCAACAGTGCATTGTTATATTATTTTGTTATTGTTTTCCATTATAATACGATGTGACTTCTCTTCTTAAAGTGTGAATTGTCGCTTCCACCTCAAAAATAAGTGAATTGGCGGTCCCAGAATGTTCATGTATAATAGAAGGCTTAACAAACACGCCATTTTCGTTGAGAACTTTTGAAGAAAAGAAAATCATAATTAAAAAAGGTAGACCCACGCCTTCTCTTAAAAACATTATTCAAGGAATTAAAATGAACAGTACGATATATTCGTGACTCGTGGTGCATAAATCTGGACTGGTTATTTGGTTATGAAAAAATGAATTAACTGTACGTTTGGCCATGTATTCTTTTTTTCTCAGAAAATAATGCTTGGAATAAAGACGGTGTGGACAATTTTGATAGTTTCAGAGTTTTAAAAAGACGCCGTAACGTGTCTGAAGCTCACATCAACGCTGTTGCCGACATGATTCAGTTCGGAATATCCAGAAGGGAGTTCTGTTTGAGTACAGGTTACAGTAAGAAAATTGACGAACATAATAAGCTAGGAAAAATAACGGATATAATGTCAGCACTTTAATAGATACTGTGTGTTTTCTTTGAAAGCAAGGACTACCTTCCAGGGGTCATTGAGAAACTGAAGAATCCGATAACAGAAGTAATTACAGGGAGTTACTAACATTAATTGCTAAGAAAGGTGACGTATTTCGGCACCACTTAAAAACATCTACAGTTTCCTCAGGACTTTCATCTGATATGCAAAATGATGTTATTGAAGCCATAGCTAGTTTCATGACCAGCGACATTAAAGACGAGGTTAAGAAAGCAAACTTTATTTCCGTTGTTTTGGATGAAAATACAGACGTTTCTAACAGAGCACAACTCTCGACTGTATTTAGATATATTAGTCCCGAAGGCGAAATTCAAGAGAGATTTTTGAGATCAGTGATGTAAGCGGTGACCGTTCTGCTGTTTCTCTCTCTAAACCTCTCTTTGGAGTGTTACAAAAATTTCAGTGTGGGGAAAAGTTAGTAGCAGAAACATCTGATGGCGCAGCAGTGATGGCTGGACAGCACAGTGGGTTGCAGAAGTTAATCAGGGATAAATATGAGCAGACTATATTTGTTCACTGCCATAGTCATAGGCTCAACTTGGTATTGCAGCAATCTGTTAACAACATCAAAGAATGAAAACCATTTTTTCAGACCCTGTCCGGATTAGCAGAATTTTTCATCATCCTTTAAAAGGGCCGCTGCTCTTACAAAGTAATACACAGACGATTACCAAAAGTAGCACCTACCAGATGGATATATGCTGGTAGGCTTGTTGAAGTTGTGTCCTCTCTACACAGTTCTCCTTGAACTCTTCAGAGAAATGAAAGGTAACGCATACGAATGAGAATTCAAGATAATGGTTACTATGTTACCCTGCATGACTTTGATTTCGATTTCCTAACATATTTATTTGCTGAAGTGCTTCCTCAATTTGATGTCCCGTATCAGTTCGTTCAGAAGAAAATATGTGATATTGCCTTCTGCTCCAAAGAGACCCAGCAATTTAAAGAGTTTTTGCAGACAACCAGAAATAATTTTTGAAACTATGTGGTCAAAGTTGTAAGACAATGAAGGGAGGCAAGATTACCCTCAAAAGCGATAGAGAATTGATTTTATAGGAACTAAGGAAACATCGTATCTCCGATTACATTTGGAAAAAATTAACGTCATATCCGTGCAACTATCAGATGGATTTTCTGATATTAACAAGGTGGAGTTCCTTCAGTTAATTGATATTGACCAGTTTAACAATTTTGCGAAGGAGTTTCCGAACAGTGCCTATCAGTCGTTAATGAAGACATATGGACGAAATTTTGGCTGCATGAAACGTTAAAGTGAACTCTCTGTCCTCTACACTAAGCCGAACGTTGTGGAAAATAATGAATATGACCTCTACCAATATTAGCACACCAGTGGTCTTTATAAAGATTATCCAGAATCAACGAAGTTGATTGAACTCGTTCTCACCATCCCGACAACTAGCGCTTCCGCTGAAAGAAGCTGCTCGGGCTTTAAAAGGATACACACCTTCCAAAGAAATTCCCAAGTACAGGATAGGCTCTGTACACTTTCTTTGATTGCGATTGAGAAGACATTTCAGACTGACATAATGAAGGGGTCTAATTTCTACGATGCTGTGATAGATATTTTTGATGCCACAGCATGCCGTCGTATCGAGCCGAAGTACAAATAGAAAATACTGAGGTAAGCCTTGAAGCTCCATTAGAAATTAATTTTAAACTTCAGGTGTTCAATATATTATGTGCCATTTCATCATGTTCAAATTATGTTATCTAATACAAAAGTAATATCAATGACCAAGTCTTTCACTTTTATGAAATGACATCTGTACTGTTCATAAAAATGCTGCGGTGCCAGCGACAATATATTCTCAGAAGGAGTGTGGTAACACTTTTTAAAACGTCACGCGTCACCACCACTGGTCTTTAGTTAGGTGGAAATGTAGTAAGCAGTCTGGCCTATGCTGACGACTTGGTCTTAATGCAAATTATGCCGAAAGACTGCAGTCTAATATCTGGGAACTTGAAAGAAGGTGCAATGAGTATGGTATGAAAATTAGCCTTCGGAAGACTAAACTGATGTCAGTAGGTAAGGAAATCAACAGAAATGAATGTCAGATTGGTGATACAAAGCTGGAACAGGTAGATAATTTCAATTACTTAGGATGTGTGTTCTCCCAGTATGATAATGTAGTGAAATTGAATCAAGGTGCAGTAAAGTCAATACAGTGAGCTCTCAGTTGCGATCAACATTATTCAGTTAGAAGGAAGTCAGCTCCCGGACGAAGCTATCTTTACATCGGTCTGTTTTCAGACCAACTGTGCTTTACGGGAGCGAATGCTGGGTGGACTCAGGATAACTTATTCACAAGTTAGAAGTAACAGTCATGAAAGTAGCGAGAATGATTGCTGGTACAAACAGGTGGGAACACTGGCAGGATGGTACTCGGAATGAGGAGATAAAGGCAAAGTTGGGAATGAACTCGATGTATGAAGCTGTACGTATAAAACGGCTTCGGTGGTGGGGTAATGTGATGCGAATGGAGGTACCTAGGAGAATAATGGGCTCTGTGATGGAGGGTAAGAGAAGTAGAGGGAGACCAAGAAGACGATGGTTATACTCAGTTTCTAACGATTTAGAGATAAGAGCTATAGAACTAAATGCGGCCACAGCGCTAGTTACAAATAGAGGATTGTGGCGACATTTAGTAAATTCAAAGAGGCTTGCAAACTGAACGCTGAAATTCATGACGGTCTATAATTATGTTTGTATGTTTCTTTATCAAATTGATTGCAGGACGTGTTAGTGAATACTCAGCTGTCGATGGTGCTTTGTCTTATAGTAGTGATAGAAAAATTATTACATACCGGTACCATAATTTAAACATCTGGTCTGTGAAATCCAGTTAAAGGAATGAATAATTTGTGTTGGTGTTTATCTATAGTAATCAAGATTAGTGAATTTATTTTTAAAATTTAACGTTGAGTAGTTCTGTTGTTGTTAGGTCGATTACGTACTGTATAGTAGGTCACTTAGGCGAGATTCACCTTGTTTCGTATATGGCCTGGAGAAATAGGAATTAATATTCCATTTTTTATTTAACTATACGTTTGTTGGCAAGTTACTTATAGAGACAAGTCCTTTCTGTATACGGAGTTGTATTTTCCGCACTTTCTACATTTACTTTCGTATATATACTAGTCACGATATTTTGTACAGCACTTTAAACCTGTTGCTCCTATCACGAATGAAATAATTTCTTTGTATAAACAATACAATGCCAGTAATTAGGATAGGATTAATTTCCAGCAGCCTGGGAGACTGATTACCTGGGATCGAGTAGGTTATTTCAGTCGCCTTGACAAAGAATACTGCAATGTATTCGAAACGTCGACAAACTGTACGTAATGTACAGTAAACAACAACACGGTTCAACCCGGAAAATAAACTAAATAGTGCCAGTGCTATTGTAAAGTTAGTTAAAGAAAAAATGACATAAAAATTATATAACGTGTTTCACTGGAAAGAGAGGTAACGGTCTTCGTATTGTTGGCGATAATTGCTGCTATTCACTTCAAATATTCTGCTGTTACCATTGTTCAAATAAATCAACTGAGTATATTTCGATATATTAGTTCGCGTTTTCGGCATAGCTTCGACAGAAGAGATCGAGTTATTGCTTCAGGTGTTTTCCCTTGAACTTTCGATAGTTCAAATACTAAAGGAACTTTTAATTTCTGTTAGCATGTCGTTTTAGTTGAACCTAGGTGCAGTTTAGACTAGAGTACTCATTTTATTAGACAGTATCGTTTTTGTTTAATTTCTGTGTAATCCTTGTAAAGCAAGGAAACATTTTCTCTCGGAATGTAGTTCTAACAACATTTTGATCGTTTCGCTCAATTCATTGTAATTAGGGGTAGGATTAATTGTAGTTAAAATGCTAGCTTATTTATTTTAGTAGATCTCGCTTGTTGTATTGTTCCGTAATCCTTTAGTTACTTTAAAATTACGAAGTATTCAAGGGTGCAGTTAGGCAGCCTGCTCAATCCTTGCTGATTTGGAGCGCTTGAGGCATGCTCGCTGCTAGCTAACAAGGATAAACCACGTCACTGCATATCACCTGGTTGCTCGCCGATTTGGCGAAATTCTAAACTAATTGAGATACTGACGAATGGATAGCCCCACCCTGTGCGTCGTTTCATGATCTTAAACATATTCAAATCTCATTGAAATCCCTTCATGGAAACATAAATTATTCAACATAATATAAAATGAGGAAATCGTGAGACTTGGCACGTCCAGCGGTACTTAAGGCAGCCAGACAGAGCACTAATCAGGGAGGACGAGTTTGGCAGTCACAGCGAGAGGACGTACATGCTTCCCTCTGAGTCACTCCCCTCGCCAGGCTACTTGTACTTCCCAAGTACAAGTCAGGCAACTGTACTTGTTAGTGCAAACAGGAAAGAACAGCATTTGTCTGTGCCAATGCACTTCTCAGGGCACGGCATATTCTAAACTATGTACATGAACAGAGCATTGTCAACCAGCGCTTCTCAGCGCTGCTCTTCAAGTGTGTTTCAGGCACCTACGATAACGATGGCGCACAACGGTGAGGTCAGCCAGGCGAAGAAGGTTGACTGCTACGGAGGCAATCTGCGAGTTTGGGCGCCTCAACCAGGAAGCCCTACGGTCACCTGTATCGGCACTGGAGCACAACACTGAGCCGGAGTCATCGGTATCACAACCGGGGCCGGAGCAGAAGGCTCCGGAGATCGAGGTGGAGATGAAGCCATACAGGGACGGGTGTGACCCCATAACGGCTGTTTCTTCTCTTAGGGCTACATGGAGCCGGAGTGCGGGGCGCTGCTCGTCTATTATAGGCCGGGGCGCCCTATACCTTCTAAACGGGGCCTAGTTCTGGACACAACGCGGCACCCTCTCCACGGAGGCAAGAAGATCCCGACGGCCATGTCTCTCGAGAGCTTTCTACCAGGAGACCTCATCATCAGGCATCACGACCAGGTGCGGATGCACGACGTGGAGAACGAGCTCTCTACTCTGTTTCAGGTCGTCCGAAAACCAGGGAGGGACGGCCTGCCAGGGACGAACACCGGCGCCCTCAGGAGGAGGGCCGAGACGGAGACCAGGGAGACCATCAACAAGACGCCGAGGAGGCTAAGGCTTAAAGCAGTTAATACCGACTTAGTCCAAGCTACCCAGCCGGAGACCAACGACGCCACCACTCAGATGGTGCGCACCGCTCCGCGGAGCCGCGACTGTGCAACCCAGGCCGAGCCGTTCGGCTCTGCCAAGTGGACGCGGACTGAGGTCCCGATGCCCACTACTGTGAAGTGGACGCAGACCAAGGCCAAACAGGGAAAGCCTATTATGCGGGCGCAATCCAGGAAAGCGCTCCAGACGCCGCACGGCAGCACAGCGCTGGAGAAGGACGCCCTCTGGCTATCCAGATCCGGCTTACCGATGTGTGCCCCACAGGGCAGGGAATGCATTTGAATGTCAGCATCGACCGACGCCACTGCCGTCAGCCAGAAGGAGGGAGAAGCCGTCTCTACAGCTGGCTTGGCCTCATCCTCCAAGATCGGAGACTGGGTTCGTGGGAGCGGTGTGGGGGTCCTAGTGGCTATTAACGCATGGCTCCGCAACCGGCAAGTTCCGCGCTAGTCACGCCAGTGCCCTGAGGGACTGATCCCCTGATAACTGGACTGACGAGAATATGGCTAATGACTTGTGAATGACACCTATTCTCAACTAACACTATCACCTGGATCTATCCAGAAACCACATCCTTGCATGCGCTGGCAAAGTTTGTCAGGTTTTACATGTGGGCTCTTTTTCCGCCTATGTGGTTTTTCCCTGACCCTTAATACCAAGCCTCAGCACCACCATAGCAACACAAACCTTGCCCGGTAACTCGTCTGACGTGCAAACAAGGAGGCACTCCTGCAGTACCCTTCCCACACCTCTCTGCTACCTCTTTTCTCCTTAGAAATTAATAGCATGTCGGAGGCAATGTAGATTAGTGTCGATTGCCACGCGGGGGGAGAGGTTTCGGGGGCCCCCGAAAAAAGCACTGATCACCTTACTCACCACCGAGAGCTCTGCATAGCAGGTTCACTAGTGAATTGAAATGACCTCGACTTCCTTCGAACTTTGAATATTTCACCTGAGATTAATTTTAACTTAGTTTATTTAGCTCAGGCAAAGAACTTTGACCATTCCTCGTTAGAAATAACATAATTTCACTCTAGAAATATATAACTTTAGTAGAATAATCTCTTTCTATTTAACAAGTGAACAGTTGCGATCGTAAGAGGGCATATAATAGATTACCACTACAGCGAGTGAAATTGTAGACTGTTAATAATAGAAACAGTGCCTCTAATTCATTAGGACACTCAACCCAAGTGCCTATGTGTACCAGAACTTTGTTGTAAAACAACTTCGCTTGATATCAGACTTTCATCTTTAGTGTTAAAAAGCAGTGTTCATTTCTACAAATAAAGACTTCCATGCAACCTATTAAATTAGTCACTTTACTATCTGTGTTGCTAATATAAAGAAGTTCGATTTTAGTGGACATTCGAGTACAGATCAACTTCTTTTGTGTGTGGCAAGTAATTAAGAGTTAGATTCTGATAGATATTCGAACTAAACTCAGTTCTCTACATTTTCTACGGGATTAGTAACTATGTTTTCGTTTCTACCTGCCATTCGGACCTAGCGCAATCTAGTATTCACATTATCAGTGAGAGTCAACGACTTCCTATCTAATTTCACACCGATACGTCTTCTCCTATTTGAACACATATTTTACTGGGAAATGTGCATCCATCCTTGAATATTTCTTTACGAAATCCTTTTATCTTTTCTTTATTTTTAATCCACAAATAAAATTCCCCCTCTCTTAATCCTTAAAATGGCAGTTTATGATGTCACTATTTTATCACATTGCATGTAAGCCTACTCACATATTGGTAGCTATTGACAATCCATAGGCCTGTATGCTGGATATTATTTAACACAATACAAACAATGTTAAACAATTTGCAGTATTTACACTCAGAAGACGAATTACATTATTTATGTTCACAGGTCAAAAATTAAGACAATTTCGCCGGTTATACTTCATTTAAAGACGTGACTTAGTAATACAAGGAAACATCATCTGATGAACTGGTACTGAATACCGTACCAAAAAGTTACGCCCTATTCTTTAAAAATGAACGGGGCCCAGTGATATTCCAAAGACGAGAGACTTTGTTAAGTGAGGAATAGAAATGTCGTACCATACTCCCAAGCCCAACCTGGGCAAAAATTATCATGCCAATTGGAATATTCCTTGAAAGGCCATCCTTACTCTGCGGAAGAGCAAAGTTATAAAGTGTCCACTGTACTAGAGCTCCTTATAAAATGTAGAATTCAGATATAACCCCAATATCATGTCAGTGAATCAAGCTCCCTGACACTCATTAGCGGAAAGGAGAGGAGTGCAAGTTACTGTCCTACGTCGTCCTCTTGCTGCTAGACTGGACACTGCGAATCTGCGTCGTTACTAATCATTTTAGGTAGACTTATTTCAAATTAATTCAAACATCGTTATCTGAGACCTACGCATGACTTTCCGCTAATGCTCTGAAGGAAGCAGGGGGCCTGCTGGTCGGAGGAGCCTTATAGCTTGGGGACCCTAGCACTGCGGGTAGTTGCAGGGCTGGTAGCTACATCAGTGATTGTAAAGACGGGAATAGAAATTAGTAATTTAACGTATGTAATGTGATAGGCTGATTATTTGAAAAGGGACTTCATTGACTCCATGCATCATCTCTCTATCACCCTGTGTGCGACCCGAGATGTTCCCCGAGGCCTTATCAAGCGAGTTGCGTTTTTCATTCTGTTTTTGTAACGTGTGTTAAGATAGAAATGCTAGCCTTGATCAGCTACAAAAATCAGTACACTCCGGAATTCATCACAGCTGATATTCAATATAGGACCGGAAGAATATAACGAACGGTAATTTCTAGAACATCATACAATGAGCAGCAGCGTCACTACGAAGTATTTTCACGCAGTGCGATCACAAATATTAATGTGTGCTGTATAATTACGTAAAATTCAATTAATATCTGACGCCCAAATTCCTTGTAACAATTTTCCTATCAAACAAATACATAAATAGAAGTCATGTAATATTTATTTATTTATTTATTTATTTATTGTCCTTCAGACAGGTACAAACCTAATGATGTGAAACACATATACATATACTATTACATTAGATAAAAACAAATATTAAATTAAAATTATAATACCTCTTATGAAAGTCCTTGTAAAATAAAGTCATAAATGAAATAAAAAATACACTTTTCTTCAGTAACGTAGTATTACAAATATTCAATTACATATGCACATATTATAACAAGGTATTTAAAATATTACAATTAAAATTATTTACGAACTGCTTTAAAGCTGCATTAGTACTGTATTATACATGATGGTAGTGATGTTATCGAAGATAATAATGATGATGAGCTAGATGGTATAACTAGAAACTAGAATATTAACTAAAGTTATAAGGCTAACAATGGGAATCAGCAAAGTGGGATTTTAACTTAGAACAGAAAACAATTAAGTTATTTGTTTACATTGTTTTACTATGGATGTGTATGTAGTTGCAAATATATCTATTCTATACTCATTGCTATATTTATTAAATATTTTCACTGAGTTTAACACTGGTGAATTACTATGTTGTTGGGTTCTTGATCTAGAGCAGTAGAAAGTAACATATTTCGGGCGTGTAGATGGATTACGGACAGACAAGTTGAACAGAGAGAGCAAGTTAGAGCTACCAATAATATTGTTAAATAATTTGTAGACAAATAGAAGAACTGCAATTACTCGTCTTTTTGCTAAGGACTTATAGCCAAGTTGTTTCATTAAGTCATCATACGAATCAAATTTAGGATAATTATTAGTTATTTTGTACGTAAGGTATCTAAGAAATTTGTTTTGCACCATTTCAACTTTGCTTTCATATAGTTTAAAGGTGGGATTCCAAATGGTTGGTGCATATTCCAGCCGACTTCTTACAAACGAGTTGTATAATAGCTTTATTGCCTCGGAATTTGTGAAGTCACGTGTGCATCTCTTAATAAATCCTAATATTCTGTAAGCATCTGCAACTACTTCGTTTATGTGCAGAGAGAACGTCAATTTAGCGTCAAAATGCACGCCAAGATCCTTGATAAAATTCACTGATGACAGATTAGTATTCAAAATATTATATGAGTGACTAATTTTATTTTTATTCCTGGAAAATACCATTACATGACACTTGTTAATGTTAAAATTCTTCTTAATAACGCTCCAATGTGTTATGCTATTGAGGTCTTTCTGAAGAAATCTACAGTCCACCTGTGAACGAATGGTTCTGAAAATTTTTACATCGTCTGCGAATAGCAATATGTTTGAATACTCTACGCATTTAGGAAGATCATTGATAAGGAGTAAGAAGAGTAATGGTCCAAGATTTGAGCCCTGTGAGACACCAGATCGAGTATTGTAATACTCAGATTCAAATCCTTTATAAGACACAAATTGTTGTCTATCAGAGAGATATGATGCAAATAATTTTATTAAGCTGTGAGAGAGTCCATAATAAGTTAATTTATTTAAAAGTACATCGTGATCAACTTTATCGAATGCTTTTCTAAAATCTGTGAAAACTACATCCACTTGGCCTCCTGTATCCATGGCTGCCGACACTTCATGAGTGAACTCCAACAAATTTGTCGTTGTCGATTTCCCCGGTCTGAAGCCATGTTGGGTGTCACTGATTATATTTTCTACATGTTCGAACAGATGCCGATATAGGGTTTGTTCGTAGACTTTTGCTAATGCGGAAGAAATTGCAACGGGTCTGTAGTTATTAATTACTGACCTATCCCCGGATTTGTGAAGCGGACTAACTCGCGTTGTCTTCCACTTTGTAGGAAAAGTTCCAGTTTTTAGCGAAATGTTAAAAATAATTGAGATAGGGTGTAATAAAATATCTCCACAGCCTTTAATTACATACGGAGGGATTAGATCTGGGCCTGCGGCTTTTTTAGGTTTCATCTTGCGTATTGCGTTTTGAATTTCGGTAGTACTAATTTCATTAACATTTAGTACATTCATCAATGGATCTATTTCCGTATTCTCATATTTCGGTAAATCATACCGCGCCCGTTTCTCTGAGTATACAGATGAGAAATAGCATGCAAAACTGTCAGCAACAGATTTGTCGCTTATTAGTTCTTTTCCATTGTATTTCATTACACTGACATAGGGGTTCCTTTGCTTACTTTTAACGAATGCCCAAAAGTTCTTAGTATCTACGCCTATTTCGTGCTCTACCTGCCCGATATAGGCTTTATACGCGATGCTTATATCTTTCTTAACACTTCTTCTCAATTCTTCGAATTTCAAAAAATGGGAAGTCTGATTTTTCTGCCCTTCGCGCATTTTCCTGTGGTGGTATGCTTTCCGCCTAATATTTCTTATTATCTGTTGCATAAACCAGCAAGGGTATCGTTTCTTTTTCCTGACGGTTGCCGGAACACAGACATTTAAAACAGAATAAAATTTAGAATAAAATATATCTAGTGCCTGGTTAACATCAGTGTAATTCTCCAGAAAGCTCCAATCTATGTGTGAAAGTCCTCTGTATAACAATTCAAAATCTGCCTTGTTATAATTGTATACAATTTTATTTCCCGCATCGTTACATTTTTCTCCCTTCTTTTGGTAACAAAAAGTAATGTTTAAGGCCGGATGATGTTTGTCCTCTGGTACGAGAGGATGAAAGTTTTGGTCGACAGCAATGTGAGTGATATTCAACAATACTAGGTCAAGCATTCTGCCATTGTTATTAATAACGCCGTTAACATTTCTTAATCCCATGAATTGTAAGAAATTATTCATGCGTACGGATGTACACGTTATATAGTTTTCTTCAATAATTTGTGGTAAATTAAAGTCTCCTAATATTACTAACTGTTTACTATTTAAAATAGGACTGGCTTCAATACCTTCGTAAAATTCATTATATGCAGCCAGTTTAGTACTAGGCGGAAAGTATACCACACAAATAAAGATACTATCAAGATTTTCCCTCAGAAGTTTAACACATACATGCTCAGCCGAAACATCTATATCAACCTGTGAGGCCTTATATTTGTTGCTGACAGCCAGTACAACACCTCCGCCAAGTTCTTTACCTGTAGATATGTTATTACGATCGCATCGAAATTCATTATATCTCTGATCAAAGAGCTCATAATTGCTAATAGAAGAATTTAGCCAGCTCTCCGTCAAAGCCAACAGATCGAAGTTCTCACCTAATAAGTTTGTAGAAAATAAATCAAGCTTGGTCCTCAGACCACTACAGTTTTGGTAATACACGTTTAATGACTTACTTAGAGAGAATTCTTCAAGTAATGCAGGAAGGAATGCCGGTAACTTTGAATAGAAGCCCTTGCAAAGTGAAAATAAAGAAGATTAGGCCCGCTGCTCTCTGAACATACCTGACTCGGAGTACACTCACTTTCCTAATACTACAGACAATGCAAAGGGCATGAAACATAACAGAAGTCATTGCTGGCATTTCTAATTCAACTTATTCAAGTCTTCCGTTTCATTAATTACACATATCTTTGAACCTTCACTCTTTCTTAGTCGTATGATTCCATTTCTTACCCATAGATACCTGTAGTTGTGCTCCGTCTTGAATCTGCGAGCGAGTGCTAACAGCTTCCTCTTCTCCGGCGCCAGGCTTTCGTTCACATAAATGATGTTGTCGTCCGGAAGTCCTAGGTGTCGTGTTGATAAGTTGTATTTAACTCGCCTTCTCTGCATGAAGTTCTCCTTGTCGGAACGTCGAACAAACTTCACGATGATCCCACTGTGAGACTGGCGGGGTAGTCTAGGTAACCGGTGACAGGCATCAATCATATGTTCTTCTATTTGAAGGTCCAGAGCTCTCCCTATGCCCTTTAGAGTTTCCAGCACGTCTTCGTTGGCTTTCTCTGGAACACCAAATACTTCAAGTGTGTTCCTGCGAGAATATTGTTCAGACTCTGTTAATCGAGTACCGAGACTTTTCAACTGAGCTCTGAGATTAGAATTCTCGACCCGTATTGCTTCCACCTGTTCTCTAATTTTCCTAATAAGGTCGTCTTGCTCAGCAATAGACTTGGTGTTGCTCTCTGTCTTTTCATGGCAGAGATCTATAGACTTCCCTAGCTCACACTCTCTCTTCATTTGCTCAGATTTGAGTTCCCTTATTTCACTTTGCAGCTCTAGTAGCAACTTTACCACGTCCTCAATAGAATAGCACTGCTTTTGACTCGTACTTGCCCCACAACACTTGCCATTGTTCATTTCACTACATTTACCGTGAGCCCATTTTTCACATAGTCAACACTGTACTTTCTTCTTCTTGCCCAGCTCCTTGTCACACACAGCACAGGTTGCCATGTTCTTGTGTTTCGTTGGCTCCACAAAGAAATTATTAATCATAAATGAAACTGCTGTTCTTAACTAGTTCTAGTTACGTTTATACGTTCACGCTTGCAGTATTTCACATTTACACTGGTTGCACAGGATACGTATCTTTATGTTACACACGATATTACACAATGTTCAGGAGCCGATCATCACACCACTCTTACTCTGCCGCCATGTCTGCCGTCAATTGAACGACCAAGTGTTGCCTGAGGTAGTCAATATTTAAATACCCCAAGTACCTCATGGTACGCCTCTCGCTACCTTCGCTATTCGTCTGGGTAACGGCATTTATACTTCTGCTAACGCCGGTCGTACATGGCACGGCATCCTATATTCCGCGATCGTCATGGGAAGACGATACTCTCATTCATTCGATGTTTGAAGATACACTGACTGACAGAGCAAATGCAACACCAAGAAGGAGTGGTTCGAAAGGGATGAAAGTTGGGGAAAAAACAGAGACGGCACGGACGAATAATTGATGTTTATTTCAAACCGATATGCAGGTTACACAATGCGCACGGCATCGACTCAGTAGGATGTAGGACCACCGCGAGCGGCGATGCACGCAGAAACACGTCGAGGTACAGAGTCAATAAGAGTGCGGATGGTGTCCTGAGGGATGGTTCTCCATTCTCTGTCAACCATCTGCCGCAGTTGGTCGTCCGTACGAGGCTGGGGCAGAGTTTGCAAACGGCGTCCAATGAGATCCCACACGTGTTCGATTGGTGAGAGATCCGGAGAGTACGCTGGCCACGGAAGCATCTGTACACCTCGTAGAGCCTGTTGGGAGATGCGAGCAGTGTGTGGGCGGGCATTATCCTGCTGAAACAGAGCATTGGGCAGTCCCTGAAGGTACGGGAGTGCCACCGGCCGCAGCACATGCTGCACGTAGCGGTGGGCATTCAAAGTGCCTTGAATACGCACTAGAGGTGACGTGGAATCATACGCAATAGCGCCCCAAATCATGATGCCGCGTTGTCTAGCGGTAGGGCGCTCCACAGTTACTGCCGGATTTGACCTTTCTCCACGCCGACGCCACACTCGTCTGCGGTGACTATCACTGACAGAACAGAAGCGTGACTCATCGGAGAACACGACGTTCCGCCATTCCCTCATCCAAGTCGCTCTAGCCCGGCACCATGCCAGGCGTGCACGTCTATGCTGTGGAGTCAATGGTAGTCTTCTGAGCGGACGCCGGGAGTGCAGGCCTCCTTCAACCAATCGACGGGAAATTGTTCTGGTCGATATTGGAACAGCCAGGGTGTCTTGCACATGCTGAAGAATGGCGGTTGACGTGGCGTACGGGGCTGCCACCGCTTGGCGGCGGATGCGCCGATCCTCGCGTGCTGACGTCACTCGGGCTGGGCCTGGACCCCTCGCACGTGCCACATGTCCCTGCGCCAACCATCTTCGCCAC
Source organism: Anabrus simplex (assembly GCF_040414725.1). Classification (NCBI taxonomy): domain Eukaryota; kingdom Metazoa; phylum Arthropoda; class Insecta; order Orthoptera; family Tettigoniidae; genus Anabrus; species Anabrus simplex. The sequence goes on from NC_090266.1 coordinate 882,857,896, forward strand.
AGGCGCTGCACCGTGGACACATCCCTATGGGTATCGGCTGCGATTTGACGAAGCGACCAACCTGCCCTTCTCAGCCCGATCACCATACCCCTCGTAAAGTCGTCTGTCTGCTGGAAATGCCTCCGTTGACGGCGGCCTGGCATTCTTAGCTATACACGTGTCCTGTGGCACACGACAACACGTTCTACAATGACTGTCGGCTGAGAAATCACGGTACGAAGTGGGCCATTCGCCAACGCCGTGTCCCATTTATCGTTCGCTACGTACGCAGCACAGCGGCGCATTTCACATCATGAGCATACCTCAGTGACGTCAGTCTACCCTGCAATTGGCATAAAGTTCTGACCACTCCTTCTTGGTGTTGCATTTGCTCTGTCAGTCAGTGTAGATGTATTTCTCATATGCCATAAAAACGTTCAATATCTCCAAGTGACTTAAAAAACTGTTTATTAATTTTTCAGAGACAAGTTTCAGCTCTATTCAATGAGGGACAAGAACTGCCTTGATGCTGGACCTCTACGAAGATTTCAAACGTGGGAATGATGTTCGTCGCCATGTAGATTTCTTCAATCAACATGACGAGTTAATCAGTGGAACCGACGCCTGCAGCGTCTAAATGTGAAGACTCCCAGCCCTAAGTTCGTTGGTGGAGGCGATTGTAGCCTCCATGGCGACAGCATTCGCCACCTCCGCGGATGCGCAGTTTGAGTATGCTCTGCGACAAGCAGCGATGGTGGCTTCAGCCGCCAAACTGGTGCAGTAAGCAGTGATGGCGGCCACAGTCGCTGCGACAGTATGGACATGTTGTAATACCTGATAAGTTTTATGTGCCGGGTTTTGCATGAAATTACGAAATATTTGGTTATAGATAGTATTTTGTGCAGGAGAACAAACGATGTTGGGCGGGGTCAAGAACTACAGCTCTATTTACTGGTAAAGCAATGACCGACCCGCAGTACAGCGATACCTTGATATTACCCTCTCAGCCGAGAGAGGGAGAAAGCGATAGGACGCAAACATAGTGACGTCATCTTGTCCTAAGGCAGAGCTCCGTTACAGGGATCCAACGTAAGAATTGTGTATCATTCTCATGTTTCTGCCTATTCAGTGCGTACTTACCTACGGATTTCACGGGCTCGTTAATAATAATAATGGTAATTTGCCACAAGCACAGGAGTACTACGTAAGAAGGATCAATAAAGCATAATTTACAGTATCCGATAATGTAGAAATGTAGTTTACGCAACTTTAATGACGCCACTTAGAACTGCAGAGAATGCCATTACACCAAATATCCCTTGGGGATTACTTAACTCAGAGTTTGAGGTTCCCCGTCAGATAAGCCGCGCATTCACAGCACGCGCCTAAATCCAAAAGATGCATTCGTAATTACTTCAAAACGCACGATCAGTTCTGATGAAAACTGATCAGTAAAGAAAGCATAAAGAGAGATATCAAATGAGTATCCCTTTCATTTTGAGAAACGGCTATTAGCGCAGTGAATGTTTAAAGAAAGCGCGGTTACCTCTTCCCGAGCGAAAACCATCCGCAGACTGTACAGGAGACAGCGGCTATCCCAAACTATTCACTCTTACTTCGTTTCTTGGTGCGGAACGGGCATTCTGTTTCGGAGACTCATTCTCAGTTTACAAGTTACATGTTTTAAGTGAAAATCTTATTCATTAACGGAAGCTACGTTATTACATTCAGATTTATAGTGTTACCTACTACATTTCAAGAGCGTGATCCTGTGAGAAATTATTTCAGGTTCACTGTGTTAAAAGTGGTGAGCGCACTTCAAGCGTAATCATATGGATTAAATGTCCGAGTTACCGAAAGGCTGGGTCACCTTCTCATGCTCAATAAAATGTAATTGTGAGATTGTGAGTACTATGACGTTATTGAAAGTTGAACGGCGGTGAAACTGACAATTAATGAAACTGACAATGAGTGGACGTGAAGATCTTGTACTGAAAAGTTTAATGAGATTAGTTAGCAAGGTGTATAGCAAGATATAATCAAGGGCTTGCCTGTGCCATGTTATAGAACTGTGGTAAACGGTTACACTTATTAGGAAGGGCATCATATGGACTTATTTGCTATTGTAAAAGTCCATCTGAAGTCACATGAGTGGGTAGCTACTAATTCAGTGATAGAAATATACCACAGGTCAGATAAACAGAACGTGAATAACACAGTGTCTCATGTTTTTGTGCTTTATGCCTCTAAACGCCTTAAAGTCAGTCCAGGACCATTGACGACGCGGAATACGAACCCCAGCAGAAACGCGCCAGTGGTCCAGCGGACGCCCCATTCATCAGGGCACCGACGGACATCTTCATATGCGATTCAAGCAGACGTCATTACACTCAGTACGGAAATCACATTTATCCCCGTGAGCCCAAGACCTGCAGCCAATCTAGCAGCCGTGATGGATTACTAAAAATGTGGGGCAAGTGCCCTAGGTGATGACGAGGTCTTAACATGATTTAAGCTGAGTACACTCTCATTTATTTCTTGGCATGCAATTTTGTACTCGCGAAATAATTTAAATTGTATTTCATGTAAATAAGTGTGCCAAGGAGCGCTTTAATGTTCTTATGCGTGTAGTATCGAGATAGAGGTTCTATGAGGGTGGAAATGTAGATATTCAGTTTACTTGTCCAAGGTTTAATTATTAGATTATGCATGAACTAGTGTTTATTGAATTACCCCTACCCATTATTATATTAGTTTAGTGAAACACCAGTAGAGGAAGGGATTCAAATAATGTTTGGCAGATTTTCATTATGTTTTCTGATTGAGATGCTACAAATCACTTGGTAGGAATTTCATAAACTCTGATAATAAATTGTGTGAGATATAGTAGCATGGTGTTTCAAAGGGTTAAATTGACATGACTGTAGACATCCTAGTTTTGGTCTTAAGTAATGTTGACCTCTAAAGAATAAAAATGGATTGACCGAGGTATGAAACGTTGAGCTGGACAGGTACGTGAATGTATTGAGTTTAATAACAAAATTACCCTTAGCTGAGGACCTTTGAGACAAATTCAAAAGGCATTTGAGTAGTATTGATGTTAAGTGCATGTGCGAGTAGTTGACGGTGGGGAAGAGAAATATACAGTTCATGATAATAATAATAATAATAATAATAATAATAATAATAGTAATAATGAGACAGTGGATAATTATACAGATAATTGCAAGAGGCATGTGAAATAACTGAGGCAATGAGATTATGCGAATCATGTCCAAAGATGACAATTGCTCCAAGTAGAACGCGATATATATTGTGCCAATTCACTGTCCCAGGAATAAAACTCAATCGAGTTGAGATGAAAGCGATTACCGGTAACGAAATTAAACACAATGCGTGAATTCAATAAAATGTCGAGGAGATACGGTATAACGTGAAGTAGAAATTGTCATGAGCATAATGGCAGTGGCAAAAACATGAAGTATAATTGTTGAAGCCAGCACTTTTGAAAAAAAAAGACACAATTGAGCAAGCTATGAAATAAAGCGGATGCATTCCGGTAGAGATGCTAGATATATATCTAAAAACTATTGAAATGGAGACGAGTCTACGAAAGAATGAAGACTTACAGCGTTTGTGTATCAAAAAACACACACAAAATAATAATAATTTAATATACGCGTTATATAAATTGAAAACGGCAAGAATTGACTAACAGAAAATTGAAGACGGCAAATACAAGGCTTTGACCCTAAGAGATAGAATTCAATATAACCCAACGTCAATATATTAAGTCATTAAACAATCCTGTACGACATAAAAAGCTAAGACAGTAGCAGACATATTGGGAATCTGATAAAGATTGAAACGATACAAAGCAATCTACGATTCTCATTGGTAAAAATATGTTAGAAGGCTTTGATAGCAACAAAATGTTACAGCTGATTATATCTAGGTTTTATTTATCTTTCAATTGCGCAAGATAAGACTGCTATGGATTTCTAAGAAGACCTTGGGGCATACTGTCCGGACGATACTGAGCTGAGATGACGGCAGAGTGGAACCACAATCCCATATGATATCTCGATGGCCAACTGAGTAGGATGATCGTCAACCAGAGCTGCAGATCACGAATGAAAGATGATATAATTCCGGAAGCACAAGGAAAAAGATAAGTTTCGTATGTATGTATATATATATATATATATATATATATATACAATTACTAGATAAAATGTAGACCATTTGTAATGAAAAGTAGATGTTAGGTCGTTCAAAATAATTTAAGTTGCGTTACATTCTCGCGAGTGATTTATTTATTACGTCAATACGTATGATATAATATACTTAAATAGTATAATTGATGAGTAAGATGATAGTATTGGCGCAGGCTATGTTCATACACTGACTGACAGAGCAAATGCAACACCAAGAAGGAGTGGTCAGAACTTTATGCCAATTGCAGGGTAGACTGACGTCACTGAGGTATGCTCATGATGTGAAATGCGCCGCTGTGCTGCGCACGTAGCGAACGATAAATGAGACACGGCGTTGGCGAATGGCCCACTTCGTACCGTGATTTCTCAGCCGACAGTCATTGTAGAACGTGTTGTCGTGTGCCACAGGACACGTGTATAGCTAAGAATGCCAGGCCGCCGTCAACGGAGGCATTTCCAGCAGACAGACGACTTTACGAGGGGTATGGTGATCGGGCTGAGAAGGGCAGGTTGGTCGCTTCGTCAAATCGCAGCCGATACCCATAGGAATGTGTCCACGGTGCAGCGCCTGTGGCGAAGATGGTTGGCGCAGGGATATGTGGCACGTGCGAAGGGTCCAGGCGCAGCCCGAGTGACGTCAGCACGCGAGGATCGGCGCATCCGCCGCCAAGCGGTGGCAGCCCCGCACGCCACGTCAACCGCCATTCTTCAGCATGTGCAAGACACCCTGGCTGTTCCAATATCGACCAGAACAATTTCCCGTCGATTGGTTGAAGGAGGCCTGCACTCCCGGCGTCCGCTCAGAAGACTACCATTGACTCCACAGCATAGACGTGCACGCCTGGCATGGTGCCGGGCTAGAGCGACTTGGATGAAGGAATGGCGGAACGTCGTGTTCTCCGATGAGTCACGCTTCTGTTCTGTCAGTGATAGTCACCGCAGACGAGTGTGGCGTCGGCGTGGAGAAAGGTCAAATCCGGCAGTAACTGTGGAGCGCCCTACCGCTAGACAACGCGGCATCATGGTTTCGGGCGCTATTGCGTATGATTCCACGTCACCTCTAGTGCGTATTCAAGGCACGTTAAATGCCCACCGCTACGTGCAGCATGTGCTGCGGCCGGTGGCACTCCCGTACCTTCAGGGGCTGCCCAATGCTCTGTTTCAGCAGGATAATGCCCGCCCACACACTGCTCGCATCTCCCAACAGGCTCTACGAGGTGTACAGATGCTTCCGTGGCCAGCGTACTCTCCGGATCTCTCACCAATCGAACACGTGTGGGATCTCATTGGACGCCGTTTGCAAACTCTGCCCCAGCCTCGTACGGACGACCAACTGTGGCAAATGGTTGACAGAGAATGGAGAACCATCCCTCAGGACACCATCCGCACTCTTATTGACTCTGTACCTCGACGTGTTTCTGCGTGCATCGCCGCTCGCGGTGGTCCTACATCCTACTGAGTCGATGCCGTGCGCATTGTGTAACCTGCATATCGGTTTGAAATAAACATCAATTATTCGTCCGTGCCGTCTCTGTTTTTTCCCCAACTTTCATCCCTTTCGAACCACTCCTCCTTGGTGTTGCATTTGCTCTGTCAGTCAGTGTATAAGTTTATGATACAGTGGCATTGCTTCTTTAATCGATAATCCATATCCTATGATAGCGACGACGTATTGCGACATTTATAAAATGTTATTGCAGGATTAGATCATCAAAATGAATCCTTATGAGAACAGTTGTTAATTAAATTGTTCATTTTTAACTTAGTATTTCTGCTATAAAGTAATATTTTAAAGGTTAGTTATGGCATACTGTAATCATAATTATTAATCTGGTTGGGTAGCTGAGTGTAGGACTGACACAAGGTGTGTCAGGTTCTTAACTGAAGCGTTGCAGAGAAGGAGATGTTTGGATGAAATAAGTATAATGGATTATTTAAAATTGCTGATGAATTCGTTAACAAAATAAATGTTAGGTTTAATATCACCCATGTACAGAAGATTTTGAGAACGCCTACTCCTTGGTTGGTTGGTAATATCCACTGCGGTCCTGCTATTATACTCGTTCACCCCTGTATCGACTTCCGATGGAGGTCTAGACGGTTTAGGAGGTCTGGATGTTCTTGAAATTCGAGACGTTCTCGAATTTCTTTTAGACGTTGAAATAGAACACGGCAATGTACTTATGCCCGAGATGTATTGGGTTAGGAAAATAGCTTCTGCATAGACAAAATCATTAATAGCTTCAAAATAGATCACTACATTGGTAGATTGTACACTCAAATCATAAGTTAAAGAATTCTACACGACAGAATGTCAATGAAATCTGATCGCGTTCGCAAATAAATCACTTGAGAGAATTTAAATACGGTTGAATGTTACTAAGTTTGTTCCAACAAGAACGGGAACAGCTTGCAAACTGACTGACGCATGCGCAGTACGGAAAGAGCGTTCCAACAAACTTCAAACTCAAACGCGGACTCGGAGTCGGAGTCGGTTGATCCAACAGACTATGGACCGTTCCTGAACCAGTTTGCGGACTGGCAAAGCAGTTCGTGCTCCATAACAAGTACTGTTCGTCAGAGACATGCGCAGTACACCAGAATAAGTGTGAGCTGTGCATAGTGGTCCATAGCTGTCACTTGGTGAAGCGTGAACAGCCGACCGGTATCATCTGGCGCGAGCAGACGACACGTTACACGTACAATTAAATAGAAGTTCGGCGTTGTTATACAATTATACAGTAAAAGTTAAAAAGTTATACAGTTAAAGTCACATTTGACTACACACTAATAGTAAGGGGTACGAGATAAAAACGAGAATGATGTATGACAATTTTGAAGGCGGTTCCTTGAGCCGCTAGCTCACTGGGACATTCTATAACCAATAAATAATAAATAAATAAAATAAATAAATTCTGATGATGATCTTATGAACTCGGACTCCAGTGAAGAGGATCTAGGGATATATTACAATATCCCAAAAGCGAAAAATGAAGATTATTTAGGCAAGTTAGTATTTTTTTTTTTACTTCTTTACAGTTATGTTTAAATGATATTTATTTTCACTACATGCACAAGTAACTCATAATTTAGTAACCAAAATTCTTTTTCTCTCTCTCGCTCTCCGCCTATAGAAGAAACAGTACCTCGTTATGACAATGAAACGTTCAAGGAGCATTTTCGCGTCAATAGGGAGATAATGCAATATGTTGCAGAATGGTATGAAGGAAGTGACCAGTACAAATATCAGTCTGGCCAATATGGAAAACTTTCTGCACTGAGTGAGGTTTGTCTGTAGCTGCTGCAATAATAATAATAATAATAATAATAATAATAATAATAATAATAATAATAATAATAATAATAATAGCCGTGCGGTTAGGGGCGCGCAGCTGTGAGCTCGCATCCGGGAGATAATGGGTTCGAACCCCACTGTCGGCAGCCTCGAAGATGGTTTTCCGTGTTTTCCCATTTTCATACCAGGCAAATGCTGGGGCTGTACCTTAATTAAGGCCACGGCCGCCTCCTTCCAATTCCTACGCCTTTCCTGTCCCACCGTCGCCATAAGACCTATCTGTGTCGGTGCGACGTGAAGCAAAATAATAATAATAATAATAATAATAATAATAATAATAATAATAATAATAATAATAATGTCCGCCTCTGTGGTGCAGTGGTTAGTGTGATTAGCTGTCACTCCCAGAGGCCCGGGTTCGATTTCTGGCTCTACCACGAAATTTGAAAAGCGGTACGAGGGCTGGAACGGGGTCCACTCACCCTCGGGAGGTCAACTGAGTAGAGGTGGGTTCTATTCTCACCTCAGCCATTCTGGAAGTGATTTTCCGTGGTTTCCCACTTCTCCTCCAGGCAAATACCGGGATGGTCCCTAACTTAAGGCCATGGCCGTATCCTTCCCTCTTCCTCGTCTATCCCTTCCAATCTTCCCATCCCCCCGCAAGTCCCCTGTTCAGCATAGCAGGTGAGGCCACCTGGGCGAGATACTGGTCTCCTCCCCAGTTCTATACCACGACCCAAAGTCTGAAGCTCCAGGCCACTGCCCTTGAGGCGGTAGAGGTGGAATCCCTCGCTAAGTCCGAGGGAAAAACCAACCCTGGAGGTAAAGCAGGTTAACAATAATAATAATAATAATAATAATAATAATAATAATAATAATAATAATAATAATAATAATAATAATAATAATAATAATAGTTATTATGACAGTAATAATAATTTTTAAAACCGTTAACTGTTGCTTTTCCAATAAAGGTTCAAATTTTCCTGTGGTTTGTTGGGCATCACACTGCAAGTTTCCGGGATGTTACAGATCGGTTTGACATTTCTTTGAGCTCTCTACATAGAATTGTCAAATGATTGACTGTCTTCATTATAAACTTATATCCACAAGTGATCACTTGGCCTACAGAAGATGAGAAAGTAAATATTGAGCAACATTTCGGGGAAAGTGGATTTCCAGGTGTCATTGGTGCCATAGGTGGCTGTCATATTGAAATTGATAAGCCTGCAAATGATCCTGACTCCAACATAAGTAGAAAAGGACACTATTCCATACAGTTATATTTTATTTATCAACGTATGTCTTCATAATAAACCACTTTTATTATTAATGAATTAATGAATGAAAGCTGTTTGTGACCACAGGCGAAACATTTTGGATGTGTTTCAGAGTAATTTTTTTAAAGCTATTTGTTCGGGGCGGCGACCCATGTGGATCTTCTGCCCCAACTGGCACCATATTGTATGAACCTGCGTGTAATTGGAATGGCGGTAGTGTGGAATGTTGTGTGTGATGAAAGGAAGATTAAGGACGCCACAAAGGACGTCATTACATTTAAAAAACCCTGACCCGGCCGGGAATCGAACTCGGGGCAGCCGGGTGACAGGCGGACGCGTTGCCCCCTACCACGCGGGGACGGACTAACAAAGCATTTAGAAGTTCATATCTTGGCAATAATTTAGAAGAAAAAAATGTGATCAGTATTTTCTTTTAGGTGATATGGTTATCCTCTGAATAGGACCGTCTACATCATCGGTTTTAGACTGCCAGTACTCGTGGTAGAATTACAATTTCACTTAATTCTGGAATAAAGTAAAATAAAGTAAAGTATTTTAGAAACAGGTCCATTAGTCTATTATTTTATTACTTGAGTGATTTGATTGCCTATTACCTTCCACTGAGTAGGCCAAACAAGTTTCTTAGCAGAGATGAACAAGAACAGCTTTTTGTTTATCCTCAAACAGGGATCTTCCGCGTAATTGTGAACGCATGCGCATTGTAGTTTTTTTTGACCGTATACAAACCTTTCCAACAGACTGCTGTTTAGCGACGGTTAACAACGAGTACATAGATCGCGCATGCGCTTACATCAGTTCATGAATCGATACCAAACCGTACGCAAACTGCTTGTTGGAACAAACCTACTAGAGTTGAACACGCAACTGAGTTATACAGTTGAAAATGTTATTAGACCGAGTCGAATGTAAAATGGAACTGAACTCTTAATGCAAAAGAGCCACTTAGGAAATTGTAAAATTATTTCATTATCACTGTCGAATGTTAATAAAGTCGACCTAAGAATAACGTGATACTTGAAAAAAAAAAGTAAAGTACTTCACTCGGTGATTATGTATAAGTTCACACAGTTTTCAACTAACTTGAAATTAATCACTTCAATAAATAATCAATGAAGATTTCAATCCCGTGAAATACAAATCAAATCAAAATCTCCTTATTTGCAAATGAGGTGTCTACCTCGGTGGCAAATGGTACACCAAAATACATTACTGTCAAGCACTAAATTTTAGATTAACAAGAGAAGAAAATTTTCCTAGAATACAATATTATACAATTTACGCTAACAATTTTTTCTATTAAACACACAGCTCATCCTTAATAAATTGATATTGTTTACAAAAATCTACTTATAATATCTACTGTACTTACAAATATAGTCAACTCATATACAGTATGTGGAATTACTTGAAATGATACTATACAACTGGTATAAGATTAAAATTTACATTGCATTTATTTACTTATTTATTTTTTACCCATTTTGGAACCTAAGTAGCACAACGACCTGCTGCGTCTTAACCAGAGCCTTTATTGCCAGCACTTTTCAGAGTTCCTGAAGGGCCTTCACAGCTACCGTAGCGGTCCCAGGGCCCTCGAAGTCCCCACTGTACATCACCTCTACAGGCAGTCCCCTAGTTGGGCTGTCCGAACTCCTTAGACCAGGGGATGGAATTAATTTACTGTAACACACATTTTTATTTACAATAACCTGCACTGGTCAAATGCCATCTAACATTTCATTTATTTTCTGTGTTGCTGTTTATTCTCTTCTTGAATATCTGTTCAGATTTTGGGAAAGGATCAAACACTACCCCTGGTAAACTGTTCCACTCCTTCACGCCCTTCCTAATGAATGAAAATTTACCCCTATCGCTTCTGCTAAAATACTTCTAATTTTATACTTGTGGTCAGTCCTGTCGATATAATTATTTTCCAACTGAAGCCTCTCACGGATTTCTCCCCAAGCTTCTTCTCCTGTATAGGCTTTATATAATCCTATAAGTCTAGTTTTCTACCTTCTCTTACTTAAAATTTCCACCCCAAGTTCCCTTAACATTTCTGATACACTATTCTTTCTCCTGAAATCCCCTGTTACAAATCTCGCTGCTTTCCTCTGCACACTATCTATTTCTTTTATTAGGTAATCTTGGTGAGGATCCCAAACATCGTTTGCATATTCCAATAATGGATGAAATATACTTAAGTAACTTTTCTCTTTTAATTCTTTGTTGCATCCTTTAAATAGCCTCATTATGACATGTAACGATCTGTGTGCTTTCCCAACAATGTCATCCACATGACCCTTTCAGTGCAAATTACTTTCAAATCTCACACCTAAGTATTTGCAATTGCCATCTTTTGGGATAACTACCTCATCCAAAGTATATTCAAATTCAGTTTTAAAAATTCCTGTTTGTAAATATTGTAACAGAACATTTGCCTCCATGAACCTTCATGTTATTCTCTTTAACCCATTGTTGGATACTCTCAAGGTCTCTTTGTAATTCTGAGCAATCCTCAATGTTATTTATTTCCCTATAGACAATTATGTCGTCTGCATACACTCTGATTTTTTATGTTATACTGTATAATTCCCTAAATCATTTGCATATATTAAGAAAAGTAACGGACAGATTATACTACCCTGTGCAATTCCCTTCCAAACTTTCTCTTCCTGCGATACATTATTTCCTACTTTGACTTTCTGAACCCTTGAATTTAGAAATGATTTTTTCCAACGTGTAACCGTTACATCCAATCATATTCCCTCCAATTTCTTTAATAATATTCCATGTTCCACTCTATCAAAGGCTTTGGAAAGATCTATGGCTATGCAATCTAACTGGCCTCCTGAATCCAACTGATCTGATATGTCCTGCTGAAATCCCACCAGCTGTGCCTCACAGGACAATTTCTTTCCAAATCCATACTTGCTCCTCATGAACCAATTTTTATCATCACATATCCCTGTGATGCACTTTGATGTTAAACTCTCCAGTATATTACCAACTATACTGGTCAGGCTGATTGGTCTGTAGTTCTCTGGTTTCCTCTTATCACCCTTTCCTTTATAAATTGGTATTATTATAGATTCCTTCCATTCCTTTAGTATTACACTATTATTTATGACATAGTCAAAGAGAAATTTTAAATAAGGCACTATGTACCACCCCATTGTCTTTAATACATCCACAGTAATTTGATCACTTCCTGCCGCTTTTCCTTCCTGAAGCAGCTGGATTTCTCTGAAAATATCTTCATTTGTGAGTGAGAAGCTTCTTGTTTCCCTATGTGTCTCTCCCTCTCTATCTTCTGTTTCGGTTTCCAACTCCTGACAATCTTCTACTGAATCTCTGAATTCCCTACTAAATAGCTTTGCTTTCTCAATATCTGTTCAATAGTGTTCACCCCCTTCTCCCACCATTGTAGGAATTTGGATTCCTTTTCCTTTTTGATTCTTGATATATGAATACAGCTTTCTCCATTTCCCCTTGTGATCATTACCCTCTTGAAGTATGCCATTCATATAAATCTCTTTTGCTTACTTTTTCACTGTATTCAGTTCCCTCATTAGCTGTTTTCTAGTTTCTCTACTCTCCCTACCCTCTTTGATTTTCCTGTTTACTATTCTACATTTTCTTTTTAGTTTTCTTATTCCCCTTGTATAATAAACAGTGTCTGAGTTCATTTTACCCTTCTTAACAGGTAAAAATCTCTTCTCTCCTTCCTAAATGATTCCTTTAAATTTAGCCCAAAGTGTATCCACATTACTCCCATCACTTATCCAGCAACTGAATTGTGATTTAAGGTAAGTCCCAAATTCATCAACTTTAGTTTTCCTGTACATTTTCTTGTCTTGTGTGACCCTCTTATTAAGCCTTTTTGGTACCAGTCCTACATCCATTATTACTGACTTAAACTCACCTATACCTTCAATTACCTCAGTATTATCAACAATTTCCATGTTTTAACCAAGAATATATCAGTTTAAAGAAGAAACTATTTGAAACCCTCGTTCTTCCAATATTCGATTATTGTGACGTAGTTTACAAAGATGTGAAAACCGAGCTTCGAGATAAACTACAACGTGCACAGAATGCCTGTGTAAAATTTATATGTAATCTGAAATTTTCAGATCATGTTACCCAGTCTTACGTCGACCTCGAATGGCTACGCCTTGAAGACAGGCGCAAGCTGCATACCCTGACTTCATTGCACCGAATCCTTACCTTACAATCCCCATCTTACCTGTATGAACGATTTCACAGCCTTTCTGAACACCATGATAAAAACACCAGAGCGCTGAGCTCTACATTGCTCGCTATTCCTAAGCATAAATCCTCAACCTACAACAATTCCTTCACTGTTGTGGCAAGCCGTGAATGGAACTTCCTTTCGCAGGAGGTCAGAGGGATATCAAACCACGGAAGATTTAAAAGTATATGTTCAAATTATCTCTATGAAACGAGCTCGTAGTGCGACAGTCTTCTTCTTATTATTAGTATTATTATTATTATGGTAATTCTTCTTGTTATTCTTCTTCTCACATGGTCCTTCTTCTTATTGTTATTATTATTGTTATTGTGATTATTATTATTATTATTATTATTATTATTATTATTATTATTATTATTGAAATTGTAATTCGTTCTTTGTTGTATGTTAATTTCTTCGTAGTAAGCAAAATGTTAATTTATATTGTGTATTATAATAGTTATTTTTATGTACAGCAGGATAGCATAGTACCGTAGTAATTTGTTTCAGTCTATTTTTTCATTTATTCAGTATGTTATATATTTTTATGTTAATTATGTATTTCACTGGTTAAGTGTAAGACAGGTACACGTGTCCCTAACTTTGCGGTTAAAATAAATCATATCTATCTACCTATCTATCTATCTATCTATCTATCTATCTATCTATCTATCTATATCTAGTATGTTATTGAGAAGAGTCGGTTCTAGTACTACTTGTGTATCCTTCCTCCCAAATTAAACTTATTTGCCAGTTTCTGTTCATGGGCTTCACTTGCAGCTCCGTCCGCCTCCATGGCTAAATGGTTAGCGTGCTGGCCTTTCGTCACAGGGGTCCCGGATTCGATTCCCGGCAGGGTCGGGAATTTTAATCTTAATTGGTTAATTTCGCTGGCACGGGGGCTGGGTGTATGTGTCGTCTTCATCATCATTTCATCCTCATCATGAAGCGCAGGTCGCCTAAGGCGTCAAATCAAAAGACCTTCACCTGGCGAGCCGAACATGTCTTCGGACACTCCCGGCACTAAAAGCTATACGCCATTCATTCATTCACTTGCAGCTCCATTCCATTCAAATTCAGGCAAGTTTAGATCTCCACCAATTATTACCATACCATTATTATTGTTTTTATGAGTATAATCTATTATTTCCTCAAATATTTCCATGTCTCCTTCCTCTCTTCCAGGCCTGTATGTTCCTATAATTCCCACTTCTTTCATATTATCACAAACTAATTTTATCCCTAATATTTCATCCCTTTCATCGGTAAACCATTCATGTGAACAATAAGTTTCCTTCACCAGAATAAACACTCCCCCCTCCCATTTTATCTCCTCGGTCTCTACGATAGACTGTATACCCTTCTGGAAATACTCCTCTATTACCCACCCCTTCTCTCAACCACGATTCCACTCCTATCACCACACCAGTCTCATAAGATTCCATCAAAGTACTGAATTTTAATTGTTTATTTACTACACTCTGACAGTTTACCAAAAGCAATCTCAGACCCCCTTCCTCCCTAAAACTTGACTGTTGCACTTGGATAACTTGAAATTCCTTACTTTCCTGAGTGTCATGTGCTAGTTGACTGATCCAGCTTGAAGTAGAGCTGGCTCTTTCTACTAGTTTTTCTGGTCAGTATCATAACTCAAGGGAGTTGCCTTTTTTACAGTACATATCTTAAGATTAATAAAATCTAGAACAATATTTGCTATATTTCGTTTACCTAAATTGTTTAGATGAAGGCCATGCTTTGTGTAACAGTGTCTCTCGAAAATGATCCTTCAATTACCTGGGTATTACGAAAATGTTTACAAAATTTAACCATATAACTTCACTTAACTACAAGCAACTCGGATCGACTTATACGAAAGGTAACTATTATTTACAGACACATGTTCTATCAAGAATCTTAGGAATGTTTATGAAATACGCGAGAAATATCCTCCACTCGCAAAAACACAAATTTAATGAAGTAATCACAAAGTCGTGACAATTTATAAAGCACTACTTGGAATGTTATTCACTGGAAAAATCCTGAGTTCAATTGTTATGTTATACTTAGTCAAATATTTTAATCACTTATTGAAACTAAATGCACAGTTCGAAGTTTATTATCGGAGAAATATTCCTATCGCCTTAGAATGTGAATACTGAGTTATTCAAAATATTTCAATCTTTGAAGGAATGTTGCACTCGACAGAAAATAAGACAAGTTCTAATAACACTTGAGTTGGTCTAAGAAATTGTTAGTCACTTGAAATACGAGTTAAATTGAACTGTTTAAATTAGCGTTGGAAATTTTTCTATCACTCGCGAATGGTGTTGAGAATTTCGAAGTCCGACACAGATTATCGCGGAGTTAAAGTTTTCATAGCAGGCAGAATTTGTCAAACACTTGACGCAAACCGAACCCGTACTTCACACTATGACGATATAGGACCACCAGTCGATCGTCCGGCCTCGACTGTGGTACTTAGTTGACTGACATGGACATGCAAATTTGCCTTCCTTTTATATCAGATGCTTGAAAATTAAGGCTATTACGTTTTAGTGAATATCTCCCTTAACCTCGGTTGAATTTTCTTCAAACTTGAGGACTATGATGATAAAAAATCGGTTAACATGATGACGTTATGCTCTTAATTGTACTCCGATCCAAAAACGTTATTAGTAATAGAACATTTAGAATGTTCTGTCGCCTGACGTAATCTAGCCTTGGCGAAGGTATGCAGGACGTGACGTCACATGTTCCACGTTTTTCTCAGCTGACCTGCTGTAGCCGGCTGTGTGCTAGCGCACGGTGCGTAGTTCAACTTCAAACAACGGGAACTCTGTGTTGGACCAATACAATACCTTAGTTGACATGGACAGACATTACTATTTTCAACAAAAAATTTCAAATGAATAGATGTCACAATATTTTAGAGAATGATGTTCCCTACATATTTTATTAAATCACACGAGGTCACATCCTGAATTTCAGACACAATTGTGAATATAGTTGGTTGTTTATGTTTTATGATTGATCTAGGTTGGAAATTAACTTATTACATGATGTAATGTTGGTTGATATTGTGACTTAAAACGAATATTAGCACATGTTTGCTATTGAATATGAAACTTCTCATTTTCCTGACGCTTAATTTATGATACTTCGAGGATGAACATGAAGCGTAGGTCTTGTCCTAAGAAGAAGAGAAAAGAATAATGATACTTACGAAACCAATGAACCTAAATTATTATAATAGCCTAACTTAACCATTAATTTCCCATGCAGATCCGCATTTATTTTATCGATTCCTTTTACTAATATTAAACGAAAGTGAAATATTAGTTCATTTCAATGATTATGCTTTGTAAGATAGGCAAAGGAAATGACAGTGATCAATGATGTTTTAAGCTTTTCGAGCAGATTTAATCAATCGATTTCAGAATTTCAGTACCTTAATTTCACTTTTCTTTACCCAAAACTTTACATTTTTTTAGTAAATGGTGGTAGTTTAGATGAATTTGAGGTGTTATTTATAATTTCGATGGTAACATGAGGCAAATTACAATTAAGGCGTTAGATACTTAATATTCCTCTATCCCAACGATACGTCGGATGGAGACGTCTACCATTATGAATGACAGATAAGATATTTATTAGCGTATCGTCGTTACCTTGGATCCCACGTAAACAAAAGTATATTAAGCACCTTAGAAACTGGTCGGGATTTCTTTTGCGTGACCCATCCTGGAAGCAGAAAGGGTTAATTAGATTGTTCCTTCGGAGGTATTTACCCTTTTAGGACCGGTTATATTCAAGGGGGTGCGCCTAAGAAGACCAGCTGTTTAGCATGTGGTATGGCGAAAAAGTAGTATAATCGGTCCGTTACTTTTCTTAATATACGCAAATGATTTAGGGAACAATATAACATCGAAAATAAGATTGTATGCAGATGACATAATTGTTTATAGGGAAATAAATAACATTGAGGATTGTTCAGAATTACAAAGGGACCTTGACAGTATCCAAGAATGGGTTGAAGAAAATAATATGAAGATTAATGGGGGCAAATCAACTGTTACAACATTTACAAACAGGAGCTTTAAAACTGAATATGAATATACTTTGGATGAGGTAGTTATCCCAAAAGATGGCAAGTGCAAATACTTAGGTGTGAGATTTGAAAGTAATTTGCACTGGAAGGGTCATGTGGATGACATTGTTGGGAAAGCATACGGATCGTTACATGTCATAATGAGACTACTTAAAGGATGCAACAAGGAATTAAAAGAAAAAGTTACTTAAGTATGGTTCGTCCATTATTGGAATATGCAAACAGTGTTTGGGATCCTCACCAAGAATACCTAATAAAAGAACTAGATGGTGTGCAGAGGAAAGCAGCAAGGTTTGTAACAGGGGATTTCAGGAGAAAGAGTAGTGTATCAGAAATGTTAAAGGAACTTGGGTGGGAAACTTTAAGTAAGAGAACGGAGAAAACTAGACTTATAGGATTATATAAAGCCTACACAGGAGAAGAAGCATGGGGAGATATCCGTGAGAGGCTTCGGTTGGAAAATAATTATATTGGTAGAACTGACCACAAGTACAAAATTAGAAGGAATTTTAGCAGAAGAGATTGGGGTAAATTTTCTTTCATTGGGAAGGGCGTGAAGGAGTGGAACAGTTTACCAGGGGTAGTGTTTGATCCTTTTCCAAAATCTGTACAGATATTCAAGAAGAGAATAAACAACAACAGAGTTAATAAATGAAATGTTAGAGGGCATTCGACCAGTGCAGGATATTGTAAATAATAAATGTGTGTGATTAAATTAATTCCATCCCCTGGTCTATGGAGTTTGGACAGCCCAAGTAGGGGACTGCCTGTAGGGGTGAAGTACAGTGGGGACTTCGAGGGTCCTGGGACCGCTACGGTAGCAATGAAGGCCCTTCAGGAACTCTGAAAAGTGGTGGCAAAAGGGGCTCTGGTTAAGACGCAGCAGGTCGTTATGCTACTTAGGTTCCAAAATGGGTAAAATATAAATATGTAAATAAATTCAGTGTTAATTTTAATCTTATGCCAGTTGTATAGTATTATTAGAAGTAATTTCACATACCGTACTGTATATGAGTTGACTATGTTTGTAAGATATTATAAGTAGAATTTTGTAAACAATATAAATTTATTAAGGATGATGTGTGTGTTTAATAGAAAAAATTATTAGCGTAAATTGTATAATATTGTATTCTAGGAAAATTTTCTTCTTCTCCTGTTAATTTAAAATTTAGTGCTTGACAATAATGTATTTTAGTGTACCATTTGCCACCGAGGTAGACACCTCATTTGCAAATAGATTTTGATTTGATTTGAAAAAGACCAAGGCGTTCGAGGCATAATTTTCGCATTTCCTTTCAGAAACCTGTAACTTAGTGTGTAATAAAGGTTTTTCACGATTCTCTTTCAAAATCTTGAGAAAACAACCCTTTTTCTCATGAGATGTAAACGGAGGCAGTTTAAACAAAATTAATATTTTAAAATAAACAACACTTTATATATACACTAAAATTGTTTTTAAAATGTTGAAATGAAATAACTGTAACTCCTAAACTAAGCAAAATTTATGGAAGGCAAATGTATTATTTACGTTCCATACTTCATTTTCCGTATTATCACTAATTTTTTGGAGTTCGGATCGAAATTAATTCACAAAATATTGTTATTGTCAACTTCATCTGAAGTCTTAAAGAAAACATCACAGCAGTAAGTACACATTGATTGCCTACACTTCACACACGTAGATACAAAGCCAGAACCTCTGAATTACACCAATACACACCTACAATATAACACACTGAAAATAACCCAATAATGTTTTAAAATGTTTCCTGCTGTTTTCCACACTTAAGGAAACTTATTTAGGAATGTTTAACAATGCACACACCGTGGCATTCTTCTTTGCATTTGGTACATACAGTTCTTCAGCTGGTCTTATAAGGGTTAAATATTAATAAAAATATTAATAATAATAATAATAATAATAATAATAATAATAATAATAATAACAATCTTATGACATGAGGCGGCAAGAAACCTAGTGCACTCTTCTCAGTTTTATCGTTTGTTTGTTTGCTTGTTACTTTGCTTATTTATGGTATCTCCTTTCCAAGCGGATAATTATTATTTTGAGTGTTGTTTTCCGTTTCGAGTGATACAGCCATCGCCGTAAGGAGAGTTTCCCGTAAACATGTAACAAGTTGCGAATTGCAGGCAGATTTCGACAAGAACTCTGACGATACCTTTTTAGATGATTTATCACATTTTTGGAAACGAGGTACCGTAAATAAGGAAACAAACAAACAAACGAACGATAAAATTGAGAAGAATGCACTATGTTACTTGTCGCCACACGTGGTTTATGTTGGAACGGCAACAACAGACCGCACAGCTCGGCGATAAGGTTAGCGCGGGCTGGCGAGCGCGAGGTGGCGTTAGATGTGCTGCACAGTACCTGGTGCATATTTCGTGCTTTGACTCTCATACTCATTCAAACCAAAGGTCTTCAAGACACTTAATATAGCGTCACTATTCATTTGTTAAAATATTTGGCCAACAGATATCCTTTTATTCCATTGACGAAATATTGCCAGCTGGTCTTTTTAGCCAGTGTGACCATTGATGATATATTGTCAGTTAGTCTTTCTCGCAAGGATTGTCACTGATGACATTTCGTCAGCTGGTCCGATAAGGGTTAAGCTGAGTACTAAGTCCTGCTCTTTGGCGAGAAATGGGTTTTAACCCCTCTATAGCGGGAGAAATTCATAGTCTCATAAGTGGCAATAGAATGAGGGGAAGGCGAGGTCTTCGCTCAATAGCTGCCTCTCTTAAATGTGGAAAAGATGCATTCCTGCAGGCTGTTCTCTCTCCCGTCCTAACCGCACAGAACTTAAAAATTCATAATGATATGATCTGTCTTTTTACCACCGAGGGCTTGTCCCTATTGAGCAACTAGTGTGACGCATTTCCTACCAATCGGTGGTACGTAATGAGCCGTCTGACAGGGAATTTTACGCATTCCTCGGTTCAAGGAAGCAGTAGTTCGACACTAGTCCAGGGTGGCGTTCTTCGTTTGATACCCGAGACCATGCCGGACCTGATGATATCACAGAACGTCGAGCGTATCATTTATGTCTTTATTTACAGGATAACGCTCCTTCATACAGTCTATTATTTGTTGTATGTGTTAGGGGTTATATTTATAAATGTTTGAAGATTCAAACTGGAGTCGCCAGTCATCAATCCTGTATGTCAACTGTTGTATATACACTCATATATAACTTACACTCTTGCTAATAAAAACCAGAACACCTTGAACGACTAGAGATAGGAAGTTCATGATCACACGAAATGGGCATTAGTATTTTCTGAAGAGATGATTAGCATTTAAACCATGTCTGCCCTCAGGTTCAAGGTCTACATCAATATCTCTGTCAACCGCCACCGACTGCAGAATACTCACGGTGTGCATTTGCATGCAAATAATGAATTGTTTTTCACATTTAATTTTAATCTTCAAAGTGTTGTCATCACTGAAACATCATATTTGCAGTTAACCGTATCACCACAAATTAGTTAAGGTAAGTTACACCAGTACAAATATGAATACTGTAAATGACACATACATTCAGCCTCAGAATTAAGGGCGAACATTTTAGAAAATAAGTCTGTTTGCAATAATTTATTAAACTTACCTTCATCTTCTGTTCCATCGGATGTAACAGTAACGTCCGACGTGGAAATTGATGGTAGAGGGTACAATTCACCATGTTCTTCTTCCATTACACTTTCTTCTGCAGAATAAACATAGGAAAGTGATTAATTTAAATATTTGGTAATAAGGCAATTTAAAGGTACTTTAATTTAAGCTCTGTTGGTAATAACAGTAAACTTTAACCAATGACATCGCTCTGTACTGCTTCACATCTCGACTCACAGGCTTGATTTAGCTGTCGTATAGCAGTAGTTACCAGTTAATCAAGATTTTAAGAGGTTAGCTTGCGACAACACCAGATAAAATTTTAAGTAGGCTAATCTCTATACTCTCTATCACAGCGAAGTTTGATCCTGTTGATCTTGAACAGGCTTTAGCAGTGCTGAACTAAAATAATAACTATCAACTCACCAGTTTCTAAAGCCGAAAGCGTTCACAATAACTCACACTAATTGCAATGAATCCCACCACTAACGAGTACTGAAGTGAAAATTCTCAGTCCAATCTCAGTCCACCAGGTAACCATCTACTTTTAAGTGTCACTGGGACGCTGGACGGAATCTCTTAAGATGTAGGTCAGCGGCTGGACTTCAAGGATATTAAATTTTGTGAACGTTTCAGCACTAGCAAATTCAAAATTTAGCAAGAAGTACCGAAGTGGAACTTCTCTGTCCTATCTCGGTCCACCTGCTGATCCCCAAATTATAAGCATCATTGGAACACCCGGGGATCACTTAAGTTTTATGTTTGTGACGGGGCTTAGTAATAATAAGAAGAAAAACAATAATAATTATAATAACTGTTGTGAATACTTTCACTACCAGTAAATTAAAAATAATTAGCAAGATCTACCGAACTCTAACGAGTCCTGAAGTTAAACTTCTCCATCCGATCTCACTACACCTGGAGCAATTGCATACGACTGCCGGCTGGATATAAACTGCTTGCCTGCTGGTCGAAGATTGGATAACCTTTGCTAACGCACCCTAATTTATATTAAATAGAGTCCACTAATTTCACAGGAAACAAGAGTGTTCGTTCACTGCCTAAATTGTACTAGTTTAGCAGTATGCTTGTGCAGTGTTGGGTGTGAATTCGCTTTCGTTGGCTGAATGAAACCATCGTGTGCAGAATTGAATTGCGCAAGATACAGTGTTCGTTCAGTGTACAAATTCTCTTAGTTTAGAAGTAAAAGTTTGCAATACAATAAGAGCGTGCTCACATTCAGCTAGTTGCCGCCATCGGAGAGTTGACTATAAGTTTACTGGCGATCTCCCAGCCACTTCTCTATTCATTCAACAGCCAGCTAGTGTGCTTGTCTTAGTTGATCCTATTCCATTAAAAGCTTGAAGTACACTCAAAATTATACTCGCTCCAGTAAATGGTATTGCATGTTTGCTTTACTGCAGCGCACTGAATAAGAAACAGAGTATTCATTCAATGTGCATTAGTTCAGAAGTAGGCCTAAAGTTATGCAGTCTCGAGTCGATTCCCTTTCGTAGCTGAATGAAATCATTTTTACTGCGCCACGATACAAATGAACTATTAACCAACTATATTAATACGTTCACATCACTAGTAGTTTGCGACCGTTCAAATACAGTTCGATTATTTGGAATCGTAAGTGATCAGTCTTATGATTAGATGTCATTTCAAAATTATGCGTGACCGCAGAGCAGACCACTCGCTACGAACTTGTATATCAAGCTACAAACTTAAGGAAACGTGTATGATGAAATGATGACTTGATTCGAAGCTGTGCGGAGACGCGTCTAGTCGTTAAGCTTGAGACCATAACAAGGTCAGATTTACTGTATACCGAGCTCGATAGCTGCAGTCGCTTAAGTGCGGCCAGTATCCAGTACTCGGGAGATAGTGGGTTCGAACCCCACTGTCGCAGCACTGAAATAGTTTCTCGTGGTCTCCCATTTTCACATCTAACAACTGCTGGAGCTGTAACTTATAAATCCCAGGCAGATTCCTTCCCACTCCCAGCACTTTCACTTCCCATCGTTGCCATAAGACCTATCTGTGTCGGTTCGACATAAAACAATTTGTAAAAATATTTACTGTATGTCGACTATCACTTCGAAAATAAATAAAAAATGTGCTTGTTCTGATGCCCGTCTCTTTACAGGTTTATATCCATAATTCATAAAATTTAAAAAAATGGTAGCGCAAGGGTCTCGAAGACTGCAGAAAAGCTCTCGACCAGCAGTCTGTGGCAACAACATCATTGCTCACCTGCTTACTAGCCCGTTGCTCACTAATGTTACCTCCGAGATTTTCTCCCCACTAATGACACAAGACATATTTATTCGTGGCACAGGATGTGTTATGTCTATTTCTTCAAGGTCAAGTGATTATATTCCTACTTAATAATAATTAATAACTAATTTAATAAAGGTACAAGTAATTACTTTTTTTTATAACTTACATGATAGAGAAAGACGTACGTAATGCTATAAAATATATAAACTGTATCATATGGTTTACTCAAGAAGTCAATGAACTTAAACACCTCACGGCAGGCCATACCTTCAGAGTGCATTATCTAGTTTACATACTGCAATAACCGATCTCGATAGCTGCAGTCGCTTAAGTGCGGCCAGTGTCCAGTGTTCGGAAGATAGTGGGTTCGAGCCCCACTGTCGGCAGCCCTGAAGATGGTTTTCCGTGGTTTCCCATTTTCACACCAGGCAAATGCTGGGGCTGTACCTTAATCAAGGCCACGGCCGCTTCACTCCAACTCCTAGGCCCTTCCTGTCCCATCGTCGCCATAAGACCTATCTGTGTCGAAGCGACGTAAAGCAAATAGCATACTGCAGTACCAGAGGTCATGCCAGTAGCAAAATTATATTGTGTTCACCTGTATTATATTTCTTTAAACTCACATGTACTTATAGGCCTATGTGCATTGTATACAACATGTAATATTAAAAGTTTTGTCGATCGGTCGTAGTGGGGACTTGTACAGGCCTTTTTATGGAGTTTGTCTTGTTGCTGCGATAATCTCTTCATCAATACTATTATAATATTTCCTAATATGTATGTACAGGAATACAACTGTTAACACATAGCTTACCGCGTGCTCCTCACACTGCACATTCCCTGTGCCGGCCATTTCCTGAGCATCTTAACGTTAAAGCGCAAGCATTGTGGTGAAATTTGTTGGAGGCTTTCTTAGAGTGTTTTAATAATGTTTTCTGGAGTGGTAGGTTGTGTAGCAATGACCTCTGCGAAGAAGCAGACAACAACGTGTGCATGTGTGCCTTGATTGACTCCGTTTGCCATTGCTCTTTACCAGCCCTTGTATGTAAATAAAACAAAACATTTCCTCCTCTCACTGCAAGTTACAATAGACTACTTCAAACACTTAGGAGTACATTTTACGTATTGAAGCAATTTGCTAGTGATACAAGTTCGTTTGCTCTGTCAAAAGTTAAGAAAATCATCACAAGAAAGGAAGACTTTGTCAATAGTTTTCACAGTCCTACCACTGGCACTCCTGAGAAATTTTCTAATATGAGTGCAATATTATTTAACATCACTAATTAGATGAAATAAAAGAATCACTTCCATTCTCAGTCACATAACTTTCAGTCTCGTTCGCTACCACCACAATTCCACATTGTTTTGAAGGTTACGCCCTTCATCATGACTTCTGACACTTCCTTCAGAAGAGATTTCAATATCGAACTCGCGTTCTTTAACGTCACTTGGACATTATCAACACGTATCTGCATTCTCTTTAATAAATATTTCTTCCGGACATAAACACGTGTACAGCGTGGGATGTATCATCTTGTACAAAATTTCAACTTCACATTGTTCCAATCGTTGCTGTACATCACTCATCTTTAGCAGTATTGAATGAATGGCTTCATTACATTATTCAAGACAGACAGGGATTAAAAGAAAGTTTTCTTAATATTGGACACTAGGTGGTCATCATCTGGAAAACTTCTACACACCGTCGATGTAAAGAATACAGGATGTAGGTTACAAGTACTAACTTCTGTACAAGTACTTCTATTGTCTCTCCTTCCTTTAGGTGCTGCATCAGTGAGAAGAAATCAGAAATTTGTCAAGTTTTACCTTCTGTGACTATCATACAAAGATATTTTTGGCAAACTGTTTTATTCATTTTCCCCAGTATGTCCATTGCGAGGAGAAATATTTTCCCAGGTTTGTCTTCCTCTGCCGTACCAACACTCATATCTGCAGAGGAGTCACCCACGTCATCAACAGACGTTAACATTGACTTATCCCCAACATAGTCAAGAATGTTTTTCAACCGTGTTTTCACAGCAGTTGTGCAGGTACCCCTTTCTGAGGGTAGACTCGTCAGGAATGTTCCAAATTGTATACTGTTCCAAAAAGATTCATTGTTTATCTTTGCTAATGGAATTTTGCTCCATAGCACCACGAAGGTCTTTGTAAAACGGAGATGGCTTAGAATATACACCAGTACTCTTCGCTAATACAAGCTGCGATTTCCTTTCCTTACCAGCCCGGGAAGTTGCTCTCATGTGTTTCTCATACCCAACGTGCTGTAGGTCATGGAACTACTTTACTGCGCTAACTTTCACCCACCGAGCTCCATAGCTGCAGTCGCTTAAGTGCGGCCAGTATCCAGTATTCGGGAGATAGAGGGTTCGAATCCGACTGTCGGTAGCCTTGAAGATGGTTTTCCTTGGTTTCCCATTTTCACACCAGGCAAATGCTGGGGCTATACCTGAATTACGGCCACAGCCGCTTCCTTCCCAGTCCTGTCCCATCGTCGCCATAAAACCTATCTGTGTCGGTGCGAAGTAAAGCCAATAGCAAAAAAATTAACTTTCACCCCTCAATATTTTCAGAACAGAAAACTTCCATCATTAGAACGCGTCTCCCCCTAATCACACTTATGATATGTTCAGGCACCTGGTCGTACTTCCTTCCGTCGTCCATGACGTTTTTCCTCTCCTTTTAGAGACAATTCAAATACATTTATTCACTACAGGAAAGTTGTTTTGTGAGGTGATGGAATGATGATGATTCGAAGTTGGAAAAAATGTAAAAATGTAGTCGAATGCAGAAAAATTCGCAAAAAAGGCTAAAAAGAGGTCCAATAAGTCAAAAAAGTCAAAATATGCCAAAAACCTAACAGTTTATGACCTACAATGACCCAAAATGACACGTAGGCCCTCTCATTTGGACACTGGGAAAGACTCCTCAAATTCGGAGCCCTACTGTCCAGTTTCATTACAGCGTTGCATTTAAAATTTTGAAATCCAGTGAGAAAGCAGACTACTGCACGTGACTCACAATACAGTCAATAAAGAATGTGGTCTGCCAAACCTTAACCCATAAGAGGGTGAACGCTGAAGACTATGACGGATTTAAACAATTCGTGGTAGACCTGACTACTCTGCTGCCAGTCCTATCAGAGACCAAAGTGTGAGAATAGTAGGACATACACCTAGGAAAATAAAATTCATGTATTGGAGCAAGGCCAGGATCCCCACAACACAACAATTCACCAGAAGCTAACTACACTATTTGTGAAAACTGCTCTATGTGTGAGCACAGATTCATTGTACTTCCCTCACTACGGGAAGCAATCTCCAATGATCTGCATAAAGCACATAGTCATATGTCAGAATGGAATGACTGACACATTTTTTTCCTGGCCAGGTATGTATGGAGAAATCGAACGCATTGCCAACTTCCGCTTTAATTGTGCAGCAAGTGCACAGAACACCACCGAGGATAATCGGAAGTACCAAGGAAGCGAGCTAACATCGAATGTGCTGGTCCGCACTCTGACACAATGCTCCTCGCCATTGTAGATGCCTACAGTAAGTGGCAGGAAGTCAAAACTACAGCTTTAACAACAGATAATACAATGCTTGCACTCCTGGATGAGATCCTCACAGTCTATGATGCCCCTGTTAAAATTGTGTCCGATAATGACCTTCACATCATATCGGAGGAGTTGAAGAATTTCCTGTAGGGTTCTGGGGTGAAGTACCACACACATACAGCCCCATATCACTCTTCCACGAATGGGCGAGCAGAGAGATACTCATAAACGGTGAAGAATGCCCTCCAGTCGCTGAATATGACCAGCGGGTTATTGCAATGCAACATGAACAAATTTTTGCAGCAGGTATATCAAGGCCCCTAACACCACTGCAGATCTACCAGCAGCACAGCTATTCTTGGGACATGATCTATACACGCGGTTAAACCAGGCTCCACAAGACAATGTGCACTCCAATGTCACATGGAAACAGTACTGTAGGTGCGCTTGGACTAGACGTTCCGAATATTACAGTCAGGACAGTTAGTGTACTTCCTTTGCGGAAACCCCAAAATGGACAAATTGATGCCAAGTACCATCAATTCGGACTGAGTGGCTCAGACGGTTAAGGAGCTGGCCTTCTGACACCACCTTGGCAGTTTCGATCCTGGCTCAGTCCGATGTTTTAAGGTGCTCCAATACGTAAGTCTCGTGTCAGTAGATGTATTGGCACGTAAACGAAATACTGCGTGACAAACTTCCCTCACGTCGGCGTCTTCGGATACCATAAAGTAGTTAGTGGGATTTAAATCAAATAACATTATTATTATTAGTATTATCACATCCTCTCTGGCAGATCTCCACTACGAGATTGAATACAAAGATAAAACCACCCACCTTCTTTTCCTACCGATTTTCCCACACCTGTGGGGTCGCGGGTGCGAACTGTGTCGCACTCTTGGATTTGGCCCTATTTTAAGGACGGATGCCCTTCCTGACGTCAACCCTATGTGAAGGGATATATATATTTTTTAACTATACAGGTTTATACAATATATACAATTATACACAAATATACAACTTCTCAAGGAAGGGAATTTCCTACATCTACTGCACATCAATGAGTTAAAGAGTCTTTGGTTCCCTTCTTTTAGGAGTGTCTGTTACGGTAAATACTTAGCTTCAGGAAGCATTCTCTTCTCTTTTTTAACATATTTATTATACACTTACGCATAAATTTACAATATACACATAAGCACTTAACAAGGGACATGATGTATTGATAAAGAAACGTGATATCGTTATCTATCATCATTAGCACTTTTCTTGCGCCTCAGTGTCCTGTGCTTACTTCTTACGTCTATGCACTTACATCAAAATGTATTACTTAACATGCTGCATGCAATTCACTAAGGAACACAGTCTATACAATGCTACTTGTCGGTAGCCACGATCTTCACTGTAACACTGCGCGTCGCTGACACACGCACCTCTTTCCAGCACCTTTGAGACAGGGATTAAATAAAGAAATTATAACACATACGAGATATCGTTCGAAAGTTTAGACACGGCTGAGAGTGCAAACCTGAAAATATCACAGGTTACTTTGGAGGTCTTTTATGAGTAGACTAGTGGCGGGACTACCACATCTTGCCATTTTCCATTTACATTCTTGTAAGTAGCTTCTGAAGGAAGTCAGGGATACCTTGTCTTTGGTTTGAAGATAAAAGAGATACCCCATACTAAGCCAAGTCAGGGCATGTCCATGATCACGTCTGCTAATGTCCAAAGTCAATATTGCACGGTACACATTGTTCGGGTTTCTAGATCCCGTCGACCTGTGGAACGCTACTCTGAGCCACTGCCAAATGTCATTGACGGCTCCACAACTGATCAGTCTATGAAACTGAGTGTCAATGACCGAGCATTTCTTGCATAGCGGCGATTGTGTCATCCTGTGACGGAATTTCTTTTCTTCTGTCGGAAGTAACTCGTTTATAACATTATAGCTAGTTACTTTCCATTCCAAGGGGATGGAAGACATTTGGAAAGTTGTACAAATATTAGTCCAATATAATTGGGGTATTTGACCATGATGTGTGGAAGATGATCATGCTTCTGTAGCAATTTATTATAAAGTAGTTTAAGAGTGGGGATATTATGGTCAGAAAGTTGCAAGCTGTACAAAGCCTGCAGAAACGATTTTAAACAAGACGAGCGAAGGTAATGATTATTTTCCACAAGGGGGAAAACTGGGGTGCTCTATGGTGGTCGGAAGACGAATACTGCACCATTTCTCCGATCAGGAGAGCTTTACATTTTTCGAAGACTGCTATGAGGCCTAATCCCTCTTGGTCAATTGGTTCCCTCAGTTGTGGCCTGGTTATACGAAAAGGATATCCTCTCCATAAGTGATATCCGACACAAAGCTCTATCCGTTGGGCAATTCTTTCGGGCATCGGTAAAATTTGTGCTGTGTACCATATTTTTGATAGGGCAAACAAGTCAAGTTGATATGCCATACTTTCTGTATTATGTGGAGATTCCTGCTGAGGTGCATCGATATGGTGGAGCGCACCTTTTGAGTAATATTATTCCAGTTTAAATCGACTATTTCTTCAATGTTTGCGGTGAAGATGATCCCTAGTATTTTAACACGCTCTTTGGTTGGTACTTCGGCTAACGTTACTGCCTGCGGCCATCTACCAAGAGGAAGAAGTTCCGATTTCTGATCATTTACAAGGGTGTTGGAGGCCATTTCCTAGGTAGATATTAGCTGTTGAGCGACATCTGGGGTCCGAAGATTTTTCGAAGACTGCTATGAGGCCTAATCCCTCTTGGTCAATTGGTTCCCTCAGTTGTGGCCTGGTTATACGAAAAGGATATCCTCTCCATAAGTGATATCCGACACAAAGCTCTATCCGTTGGGCAATTCTTTCGGGCATCGGTAAAATTTGTGCTGTGTACCATATTTTTGATAGGGCAAACAAGTCAAGTTGATATGCCATACTTTCTGTATTATGTGGAGATTCCTGCTGAGGTGCATCGATATGGTGGAGCGCACCTTTTGAGTAATATTATTCCAGTTTAAATCGACTATTTCTTCAATGTTTGCGGTGAAGATGATCCCTAGTATTTTAACACGCTCTTTGGTTGGTACTTCGGCTAACGTTACTGCCTGCGGCCATCTACCAAGAGGAAGAAGTTCCGATTTCTGATCATTTACAAGGGTGTTGGAGGCCATTTCCTAGGTAGATATTAGCTGTTGAGCGACATCTGGGGTCCGAAGATGAATAATGACATCATCTGCATAGGCTCTAATGGTAAACCGATTATTTGGATTAGGTATTGAGTTAAGGACGTGGTGAACAGAACGTACGAAGGGTTCTATGCTCAAGGAATATAAGATCATAGACAAGGGGCATCCTTGCCGTACTGACGTCTGAATAGGAATCAGACGAGAAAAGAAACCATTAATTAAAATTCTAGAGTGGACGGATTGATAAATATTATGTATAATGTTACAGAGAGCGTCGGGGAGACCCATATGTCTCAGAACTCCCAGCAAGTATCCGTGATGTACTCGATCAAAAGCTTTCTGAAAGTCCAGACTTAAAATGGCACCAGCCATATCTGTATTCCTTGCATAAAAAAGCACCGTTTTCCTAATGTCTTGAAGATTGTGTGTTATTTTTCTAGTTGGAATACCACACGTTTGACCTTGTTTGATTACTCTTCCCATGAAAGGCATTATACGACTGGCAAGAATTTTCATAAATATCTTATCAGTGTTGAGCGATGTTATTGGACGGAAGTCTGATGTTGTTTTGGGCATTTTAACCTTAGGTATGAGTATTATTATACCATCACAAAACCCGGCACAATCAGGCAGTTCTTCGAGAA
Source organism: Anabrus simplex (assembly GCF_040414725.1). Classification (NCBI taxonomy): domain Eukaryota; kingdom Metazoa; phylum Arthropoda; class Insecta; order Orthoptera; family Tettigoniidae; genus Anabrus; species Anabrus simplex. The sequence continues at coordinate 882,888,394 of NC_090266.1, forward strand.
GTACATTCATTACCTCCACAAAAGTAGTTTTGATGATAGGCCAGTAAGTCTTGTAAAAAAATAGCTAAGGCCATCGGGGCCTGGTGCGGACTTGGGACTAGCTGCGCGTATTGCCTCAAATACTTGTAAAAAGATAGCTAAGGCCATCAGGGCCTGGTGCGGACTTGGGACTAGCTGCGCGTATTGCCTCAAATACTTCCTCTTCAGTGATGGGACGGGTCAGATCCTGCTTTACTTCTTCACCCAAGTGCTGCTCTACAATTGATAGAATGTTTTGTTGCTCGGCTACGGAGTTCCCGTTATCTTGAAATATTTCTTTGAAGTATTTCTCTGCATCCTCTAGGCATTCTTGCGTACCATTCAACTGTCTACCATCTTCCGAGTGTAGGGTTTGTACAAATTTCCTCTGAGCCTTCCTTTCCTCCATGGCTATATGGTAGAGTTGAGCTTTCTCGTCCGCCAGGAGGCATGAGGGGCTGGACCGCACAAGGGTACATTGAAGAATGTGGTCCTGGATAGATGTTATTCGACGTTTGAGTGCTGCTATACGGTTGGAGGCATCAAAGCCTGCTTGTTGGCGAATCAATAAATCATTGAGGATTACATAGTAGGAATGTAGGGTTTGTCTCCTGTTATTTGCCATTTCCACCCCATGTCTTTTAAAAAAGTATTGAATTGCCGGCTTCAGTCTGTACAACCTTGTTGATATGTTGAGGGGCCTCTGCCTTTGTAGTCAGTTAATTAAGTCTGTCCATATCTGATTAAATTCTTCTTTTATTCCCTCCTTATTTAACAGGGAGTCGTTTAATTTCCAGTATCCCCTCCCTATCCTGGGTAAAAAAATAGTCAGATCGCATTTTCAGGACAACTGCATGCTGGTTACTGAAAGGTACGATATTAACTGTCATGTCATGAACACTAGGAATATTGTCTTTATTAACATAGAATCTATCAAGACGGGATGCCCCTGATCCCTGGAAATATGCAAACTGAACAAGCGGGCCATATTTGGATTCCCAAACATCACGAAGTTGGAGAGCCGTATATAGGCATTCAAGCGCTGGCGGCGAATTGAAGTGACCTTTTTGATCTTTGGAATGCAACACGCAATTAAATCACCTCCAATGACTAGTCTGTGACTGTTGTGTCGCAAATAGTATGGTAGCTGTGTGGTAACAAATTCCTCCCTTTCATGTCCTCTGTGTGTCCCTGAGTGCAAGTAAATGTTCACGTAAAGTGTGTTGTCGTCTGTAAGTATAGATGTAATCCTTCCACTGGGATGACATTCGGTAAACTTGATGGGTATATTTGCTCTAAACAATATAGCGGTACCTCTGGACTCCTCTCCGGGTTGGCAATGTAATTATATAATGGGCCAAGAAAAGATAGATTACTGATGTTAATCTCTTGCAGAAAAATGTTGTCAATGTCGTGATCTCGAATAAATTCTCGGAAAAGAACTTGTTTACTTCTACTTCGCAGGCAGTTCACATTAAGGGTGGCGTAAGTGCGAAGGAGTATTATAAACAAAAGGAGAAATACTTTAACAACCCACCTTTTACTGACCATTTTTGATCTGGCCTCGAATTTTGTCTTGCGGGTTTTTTTTAAAGAATTTTCGGTCCTCGCTTATTACTAAAGTCGTCAACCGAGCGTTTTAATCTGCGGTCTCTCGAACTAGTGCTCGGAGGTTTGATTATTCGGACATCCATTTCCGTATTCTCATGTGAGCTGGTTGGTAATGAAAGTGTTTGTAGTTGACTGGGGACCATTATCAAAGATCTGTTCTGGCACTACAACATCTGGAGTAGAAAGGTGTTCCGCTTGGTCAGCTATCATGGGTTCTTCGTCTTCCCCTATATGTTGTTGGTCGTTTATGGCTTCAAGTTCATGGAGTTGCTGTTGTTGTTGTTGTTGTTCTGGGGGAGAAGAATCTTATTCCGTAGACTCATCAACTAATGTTGAAGAGAGATTCGGTACAACAATCATCTTGTCTGCAATTGTCATAGCTAACTTACATGTCTCAATGTTTATATCAACATCCATGAGGGGTTGTAGTGGAACTTGTTCGGAGTTCTGTGGGTCCTCAGTCTCTGGTGGTGTGCACACAGGTACTGTGTCAACTGTGTGTGTGTTGTTGATATTGCCCTCTAGTGTGAGTTGAGCAGCTGATAACGGAACTCGTTTGGTTGGGAGTTTGCCACTCGCTAGTGTTACCCAGGTCGGGGCATCGACCTCGGCCGGCGTTTGAACTGGATGTTTTCGTTTGAAACATTGACCTCGCAGATGACCTGTTTCACTGCATATCAAGCAAGTTATAGGCTGGCTTTCGTAGCTGATTAAAGCTCTGAAACCACCCTATCAAGGTAGGAAGGGATATGCTGTTTTAACATAATTTTAACTGCACGGACACCATTATATACTTGATATCGAAAACTTGAATCCCAGGTCTCATCATTAATGGAAAGCACTGTACCAAATTTACCTATCCGATCGGAAATTAGTCTGTGTGGCACTTCTATCGGTAAGTTGAAAATCCTAACCAATTTTGTGTCTAGTCCGGCAGAGTCTACTGTCACTTTACTTCGGAAACCATTACTATGAAGAAAGGTGTGCTCACCTGAATAATCTTGGAGTAATCGGTCCGATATTTCAGAATTCTTGCATTTAACGAAGTTTTGCCTTGATACGCCGTTGAGCTGGAGCATTTCGATGTCATTTTCCTCAAGTTTCAGGGTGTCGAATATCCAGTCGTGAACTTCATACGCTGCAGGTCGGGGAATATCACGATCAATAAAACTAATCACAATTGGGTTTTTTCTTTCGATTGCTGTCATGTTGATTTGTCTAATTATCGTTGCCAATATGTAGAAACACTTTGTCTGGAATTGGTAACAGGGTCACTGTTTGCAAATTCCGAACACGACCAATATAACGGTACGCGTAACTTCCTTACCACACTACTACTAAACACGTCCGATGCGCTCGCAAGCACGGCGAGAACTGTAATCACAATTGCGTGTTTCTGTGGTGGTTAGTTGTGTAGTGTATTGTGTGAATAAGAAGAGGAATTAATGCCACTATCAACACCTTATTCTGTACTTATTATGTACTTACAAACTTAATCAAGTCATATACAGTATGTGGGATTACTTCAAATAATACTATAGAACGGCTATAAGATTAAAATTTACGTTGCATTTTTTACCCATTTTAGTACCTAACAAGCATAACGACCTATTGCGTCTTAACTAAAGCCCCTTTTGTCACAGCTTTTCAGAGTTCCTCAAGGCCCTTCACAGCTACCGTAGCTTTCTCGGGGCCCTCGATGTCCCCACTGTACTTCACCCTTACAGGCAGTCCCGTACTTCAGCTGTCCATTCTCCATAGGCCAGGGCGTGGAGTTAATTTATTCTCAAAAATTATGTATTTACAATAACCTGCAGACGTTGAATTCCCTCTAATATTTCATTCCTTCCCTTTGTTTCTGTTTATTCTTACCTTGAATGTCTGTACAGTTTTGTAGAAGTATCAAACACTCCTCCTGGCAAACTGTTCCACTCCTTCACGCCCTTCCCAATGAATATAAATTTACTCCAAAAGTTTATGCTAAAATCCCTTCTAATTTTTTACTTGTAGTCAGCCCTGCCGATGTAATTGTAACTGAAGCCTCTCAAAGATTTCCCCCATGCTTTATCTCCTAGATAGGCTCTATATTATCCTTTAAGTCTAGTTTTCTCCCTTCTCATACTTCAAGTTTCCCACACAAGTTTCTCATACGTTTCTGGCACACTACTTTTTCTCCTGAAAACCCCGTTACAAATCTCGCTGCTTTCCTCTGAACGACATCTACTTCTTTTAGTGGGCACTCCTGGTAAGGATCCCAAGCACTGTTTGCATATCCCAATAATGGACAAACCATACTTACGTAATTTTTCTCTTTTACTTCTTTGCTGCATCATTTAAGTAGCCACATTAAGATATTTAACGGTCTGTATGCTTTCCAACAATATCATCAACATGACCCTTCCGGTGCAAATTATTTTCAAACCTCACACCTATGTTTTAGCACTTGCCACTTCTTGAGACAATTACCTCATCCAAGGTGTGGTTAAATTCAGGTTTTAAGCTCCTGTTTGTAAATGTTGCAACAGAAGATTTGCCTCCATTACCCTTCGCATTATTCTCTTCAACCCATTGTGGGATGTTGTCAAGGTCCCTTTGTAATTCTGAACAATCCTCAATGTTATTTATTTCCCTGTAAACAATTATGTCATCTGCATACAAAATTATTTTTCATGTTATACTGTTCCCGAAATCGTTTGCACATATTAAGAAAAGTAATGGATGTATTATACTACACTGTGCAATTCCTTTCCAAACTTTGCCATCCTGTGATACGTAGTTTCCTAGTTTAACATTCTGAATTCTTTAATTTAGAAATGTTCTTATCAAATATATAACCCTTATGTCTAATCCTATTCCCTCAAGTGTCTTTAATAATATTCCATGTTCCACTCTGTCAAAGGCTTTGGAAACATCTATAGCCATGCAATCAGACTGGCCTCCTGAATCCTATTAATCTGATAAGTCCTGCTGAAATCCAACCAGTTGTGCCTCACAAGAAAATTTCTTTCTAAATCCATACTGGCTCCTCATTAACCAATTTTTAATACGACATACCCCTCTGATGTACTTTGCTATTAAAATCTCAAGAATTTTACAAACAACACTGGTTAGGCTGACTAGTCTGTAGTTCTTATGTTTCCGTTATCACTTTCCTCTATTGGTGTTATTTTAGATTCCTTCTATTCCTTTGGTATTACACTATTATTTATGACATAATCAAAGATAAATTTCAAATAAGGCTCTATGTACTGCCCCATTGTCTTTAATACCTCCCCAGTAACCTGCTGCTTTTCCTTGCTGAATCAGTTATATTTCTCTGAAAATATACTCATTTCTGAATAAGAAGCTTCTTGTTTCCTTTTGTGTGTCTCCCTCTCTACCTTTTCTTCCAGTTTCCAGCTCTTGATATACTTCTACGGAATTTATGAATTCCCTAACAAATAGGTTTGCTTTCACAATATCTTTTAAAAAGTGTTGATCCTCTTCTATCACCATTGTGGGAATTTGGATTTCTTTTCCCCTTTGACTCCTAATAATTGATTACATATTTTTTCCATTTCCCATTGTGGTCATTAACCTCATGAAGTATGCCACTCACGTAATTCTTCTTTGTTCCCCTTTTCACTCTATTTAAATTTCATCATTTTCTGTTTCCTAGTTCATCTATTCTTCTTACCCTCTTTGATTCTACATTTTCTTTTTAATTTTCTTATTTTCCATATATAATAAACAGGATCTGAGGTCATTTTACCCTTCTTAACAGGCAAACCGGTAAAAAACTCTTCTCTCCTTCCCAAATGATTCCTTTAAAGTTTGCCCAAAGTGTATCCACATTACTCCTTCCATTTATCCAACAACTGAACTGTGATTTCAGTTAAGTCCCAATTTATAAACTTAAGTTTTTCTGTATAATTTCATGCCCTGTGTGGCAGTCTAATTAAGTCTTGTTGGTAACAGTCCTACATCAATTATTGCAGCCTTACGGTCACCTATTCTTTCAATTACATGAGTTTCATCAACAATTTCCCCTTGGTTTAACCAAGAATGCATCTAATAAGTTATTGAGATGAGTCGGTGCTTGTACTCCCAAATTAACTTATTTGCCAGTTTCCTTCCATGGGCTTCACTTGCAGCTCCATTTCTTTCAACTTCAAGGAAGTTCAAATTTCTCCAATTGTTACCATATTATTATTACTGTTTTTATGAGTATAATCTATTTTATCAAGTACTTTCATGTTTCTTTTCTTTCTTTCAGGCCTGTATGTTCTTATAATTCCCACCTCCTTCACATTATCACAAACTAAGTTTATCCCTAATATTTCATCCCTTTCCTCGGTAAACCATTCATGTGATCAATAAATGTCCTTCACAAGAATGAACACCCCCGTTCCATTTTGTCTCATCGGTCTGTCCAATAGGCTGTGTTATGTGTAACAGTGACTCTTGAAACTTTTGCATCCAATTACCTGAGTATTACGAAAATATTTACAAATTTTAACTATATCTGTATTAACTTCGTCCACTTGAATGTTCACACATAAGTCACTACTCAAATCATGCCTGTGTGGCATGTTTACTACAAATGTGTTAGTGTGAATCAGCTTACATAGCGTACATTCAAGTTGAGAAAATATTCTAAATTTACATGCAATACCACGCAAAAAATGTCATCGAGTAGGGAAGTATTCTGGCCTACATGCATCGGCAGGGAAATGTGGTAAGGAATTACATTTTTGTTTGGTACAAGATGTAAGGTAGGCAATCCAGCGATAAAGGTGGCTTAACAATTAATAATATATACAAAGTCTAAAATTTGCTACATTTTCCGTAACACTACTCTCTCGGTAGAAATCATGCAGGAAATATTGCACTGCTTCCTTTGGATCATTTCTGTTACCTACCTGAATGAATCAATCCTCAGGCACTGGACCATGTACTGATCATTATTATATACGCCCACTATTTCAAATTCTTTCTTCAACTCATTATATCATCCAAACCTCATAACCGAGTGATAAACCAATGAAAATATTTCCTTATGCTATAACTTAGGCAGTTACAGTGGTCCTCAATAGGAGCTTCTACACAACCATCATAGTGATTAAACTCAGTACTTTTCCGCTTGGTGAAATTTACAACGTGTTTTTATCATCATATCATTATCAGTCTCCTATCTTACAACATTGCTAAGACCATATTACAATCATCCGCAGTCCTGTGGTTTAATTCTTACTCCACAAAGTATATCATCATCAATAAAAAGCCTTCCCCGAGATTCTAATTACTTACTTATATCATTTTTACATTATAAGATAATTTTAAGGTCTTATAACCGCCTTTAGACTCTACTATCTTCAATATTACAGGACCAGATAATGCTTCAGCACCTCGAATTTTCTGAGATATGTTTTCTAGAAATTTATGTATCTTTTTTACTATTTGTTTTACGTCACACCGACACAGATAGGTCTTATGGCGACGACGGAATAGGAAAGGCCTAGGGATAGGAAGGAAGCGGCCGTGGCCTTAATTAAGGTACAGCCCCAGCATTTGCCTGGTATGAAATTGGGAAACCACGGGAAACCATCTTCAGGGCTGCCGATAGTGGGGTTCGAATCCACTATCTCCCGAATACTGTATACTGGCCGCACTTAAGCGACTTCCATTAAAACCCCTTTTTCTAGTGAAATAGCCCACATTTTCGTAATTAGATTACCGTGATCTACACTATGGCTTAGATAAGTGAATTGCAGAGCAGTCTGTATGACCTCCTGAAAATATATGCTGTATCTTACTGGAATCGTACAAGTTGAGCCTCATCGGAACAAAAATCCCAAAATCAGAACTGCTTTCTCTCAAACCAGGTATTAATTTTGCACAATATTTCCAATAAAATCAGAAAATTGGCCCTCTGAATTTTCCATGCAATGATTGACAAGCTGCGTAGCGCCAAATTCAATGATCTCAGAATAACACCCTTCCTTAGTACACCACAACTTAACACTAATTTATTAAAACACCCTCATGCAAATAGCAACAAAGAAGTACATCAGATTTGGAATGCTAATGTACCCCAACCAATTGTCTTTGGCATATCCTCAGAAATCTTATCAATTCCAGCCGCTATGCAAGTTTTGAAATTGTGTATCGTTTGTACATATCTTTATTATCATAAATAAATTCCATATGTTTCTTCAAATTAATCGTTTCGTGTAACTGGACATCGCCATAATGTCCAAATACACTGATTAGCCAGAACATTACGACCACCTAGCTCCTAGCCAGTAGAGCAGATTTCAGTTCGAACTCAACGGTATAACTTCGAAGACCTCCGGAGCAGAGTGTTAAGACACTCGAGTCTCCAAAAATCACACCTGTTATTATCATAAAAGTATTACCTTTGATAAGAATGTTTCCATATCCGGTGCACCTGCTAGGGAAAATTTAGGACAACGAAAAATATGGGAACATTCCCCTGGACGGTAAAATAAGAAGCAGGAACTAGACAGATAAAGAAGATCTAACCAACCTACTTAAACCCCCTTTATTTATCATGGAATCGCCTAGACAGAGGAGCGTCGAACACCTCTCAGCTAATGACAGTTCACCATTTTTCATATTTTAAAACTAGCAGGCAGGAATATTCAGTTGATCTCTGAAATGTGACCGAAATTAGAGATGCATTTGTGTGAAACTAACATCAGCTTACAACAGGATAATTTAGGAGCAAGTGGCAATGTTAATTGTGTAACGGGAAATTAATAACTAGAAAGTGCGTAGAAGTGATGCACAGGTTGGAGGCTAGAGCCGCACCTTGGCGACATCAACAAGTTCGCGAAGAAATACATTACCACCCCAGCCATCAATACAATTTAAAATTAGACGACCGATTTCTGAATCAAGACATCTCAATCGAAGCGCAGTAATGTTGTGAGTTACGCAAGACAAAGTGTGAAGTGATACTACGTTTGGTATGTAAAATTGAGGCTCTGAGTAGCTGAATCCACAAACGTGTAGTGGGACTAAATCGAGGGAAGTCAAGAGACGACCAGATACTGACACGTCAGTCGTACTCCGAGTTGTCTCTCTGTTAAGACGTCAATTGCGATCGGTCTCCACCACTGAATGAGTTGTTTTATACTTAGAAAATATTATGGGTAATAGACACAGGACAGTGTCCAATATCTTGGATTTTGGGACGGCACTGCCGATTTTACACCAGTGATTTTAAGAATAAAAGGGAAAATTTCAAGTAACAGATTTGTGACGAACCGGAGATTATATGGCAGGAATTAACATTTCAAGTCTTGTTTCAGTATTTAGCTATGTAGTAGTCTCGCACCATACACTTTACTCCAGGGGACGGAACGTATGTTTAGTATTAACCAGCCGGTAATAGGTAAAGACTTTCGATTTCATTTATTGGGGAAAGAAGCGGGGTGAAGAATGTCAAGCAAACAATCGTACAAGCTGTTTCTGACGTTGTCAATGGAACCGTAGTGAACCAGCGGGGAGGGAATTCCCAGAAGTCAAGGTAACGACCGGTCACCCAACAGAGATATTACGAGACGACCTCGCAGTGGAAGCAAGCTAATTACGACATTCAGACTCACGTTTCTAGGAGGAAGTTAGAGTAAGTCAGCTGACCCAAAAGAGTAGCTCAAAAGGAGAAAATATTTGCGTTAACAACATTAGAATATGAAGGATCGCTAAGTGTAGAATTAAATGTGTTAATAAATATAAGTGTATTCATGTCGTATATCATGGGATGTGTTTTAGAATTTAGGCTTTAAGACATGTGTAGCGAGTGTAGAATCAAAATCAATGAGGGCCATTTGTGGATACAGCAAGATTAATGGAATGTCCATTATCGAGGTCAACATGTTCTAAGTACTGAGGACGGAAGCCGACGGACTATGGGGTGAACAGGATTGCATCTAACGAGTAAGTCATGTAAATCTAAGATGTAGTTTACACTAAATGTACACTATCACTATGCGCTTTGTCGGTAATAATTATTAATCATATTAGCATTATATTATTCATATTAGCAACATTAATTTAGAAGTAAATGTATTGGTCTACATTTAGGTCTAAATAATGTGCCGTAAGTGTCCATTTCACATGACTGTAGAGATGAATAACGTTTGATTTTTAATTCAATGATAACTTTGATCTAGAAGAATAAACCATTTGAAGCGCGTCAAGGATGGTAATAATAATAAGAAGAATTAGCTAGAGACAATTGTCCCACACTAGAATGTTCAAAGAGAGCAACTAAGCGATGTAGATAGGCAAATATAGCTAAGTGGTGGTTATAATAATTTGCAGCTCTGGTAACAGTCATGATCATACAGCGATTACATATTTCATAATTGTAATAGTGATGATAAATAGTCAGATGCTTAATTTAATACGGAACAGTCCGAGTGGATAGTGATTTATGATCCCACCGGAAGGACCGTATAACAGTAGAATATCTAGCAAATTTTGTCATGGGGATTATTTTTGGAAAATTATGCGGGAAAACCAGTAGGGAGTTAATAACTGTTATGAAAAACAGGAGTCATTTAATCTGCTTATAGCTGAGATGTTGAGTGGCTAGGTTTGTTGAATGTGGAAGAGGTCCAGACAAGTTGATTTACACAACAATTTTAAAGAAGTCTTCTCTCGACGGAAATAATATATTATAGAGAGAAGAAAGTTTAATTGTATGCCAGCAGATAAGCTGATGGGAATAATATGCCAAGGATAAGCTTATGGAAACGATGTAAATTAAATGCTCACAGACAAGTATAAAGACTGTATGGTCAAGAGAAAAATCCGATGTAACGCAACATCGCAGGTTAGTGTGATTACACACCTTGTCCAACCCGAGGATAGTAGCAATCACAGTAACGTTGTTGCCTTATTCCGAATACACAATTGAGATTACTAGGATATTTTGAGAGGGAATTTTTTGTAATCATGACAATGTCTTCGATTTTTGTTAACATAAGAAATTATGATGACACCGCCTATTTACAGATATTCTTGAGTCGTAAATAAATTTATTTCATTTGAAAGTAGTAACGCAGTTTTATTTCACCTATGCAAACACAGAGAACAGTCATGAAATTCACTCCTAGTCATGGCAGGCACCAATTTCAGTGATAAGAACTCCATGGACCGCTGAAATATACCAGCCTCGTAGAATCAGACATTTAACCAATTTGGTACTAGAGTGTTTCTGTACAGACATGTGCGTGAACAAACTATTTATGTAAATAAATTAGTATAGCGTTAGATGTAGGATGACTTTTTATTTCAGCTGTGTTTTGTTTTATTTGAATAAGGTAGTGTAGATGATGTTTGACTGTGACTCCCAGTGCAATATAGTCGGTTCTTTCTTTTCTTGAGATGGGAGAGATGCCCACAGTATTTAATTTAGTGTTAGGAAAGAACAAAGCTCTCGTAAAATTAGGTAAACAACTTCTTAGATTTATTGATGATACTCAAGCAACAACCACAACAGTAAATGTGTTCCTGAATAGAAAATTTGTATTTAAAGTTATAAGGTCGTATGATAGGACCAATTTATGTTATTTAACACTGTCAATTATAATTGTTCAGTTAGCCTATGGACAAATTAGAAGTATAGGAAGAGTTGAAATCTCCGCGCACTGGGTTTATACAGTGATGACAGTGTTTAAATGGTAATGATGTTAAATAATGTTAAATGTAATAAAAGGTCATAACGGGAGCAATGAATCCATCACTTTGAATGTACTGAGGTATATGAATTCTAGCACCCACATTATCCCAGGTTATGTGTTATTCATTGCTGAATTACTGGAATTGTTATAAACACTTTTTGTCTTATATCAATTTTGAAACTTTGCTTGTTATGAGTTCATGACATGTAACATATATCAAATATGTAGTAATCGTCATGTTGATGTAGAATCAGTGTATACAGTTAATTAATTAGCGAAATTAATACACTTGTTGATGTGTTATTATGTAAATTTCTGTGGAGTTTAGATGTTAGAACATCTTAGTTACATTTGCATAGCTAGATTATATTGCTACACTGCCTGGTTTATGCATGCATGAACGAACGATTTGTTGGTAATGTTTACTGTTTTCGATACCTCTCCTACTTGCTTGAATTTATGTTATGTGTTGTTCTTACCTTAATTGTTTTCGGTTTGGTAGCCTTTCGTTGATTTAATTTAAGTTCCCTTCGACCTGCAATCATATCACAGGTTAGATGACTACTGCTTGCCTATTTTATTTCTCTCCTCCGCTGACTTACGTCATTTTTTCTTGCTTGTTGATTGGTTGCATCATTTTGACATGACTCTTTGCGTCACCGGCAACTTCATTTCTAATTCTTACCGAGAATGTGTTCTTCCGCGCATTTCTACTTTTTCATTGGCCATTTCTCTTATTTGCCTTTTTCCTTTCTTATGTTATCAATTAATTGGAAATTATTAATATTCTTTCTGGACTTCCTTTCTCCCGCTATTTTGTATTTTTTGTTAAGGTTTTCATGTACTTTTTATTTATTACTACCGTTAGCCTTACAGCACTACTTTTTGTCGTTTCTGGAACCTTCTGCATTGCTACTTAAGGACTGCACCAAATAGTTCTACAGGACGCAGCCCTCACGCTCTTGAAGGATCTCACCGTAATCGCTGCTCCACGGCAGCTTTTATGTTGCACTATCGTCCAGGTAGAAACTTCGCCGCACGCACTAGAGAAGGCGGCTTCTCGATGACATGTATCTCGGTACACCTTGCTCAAGGTCGTTGATCTTGGATTCGCTCGCTTGTTAGAAAAGTAGTATGACACGTCGAAAGCTATTTCGACACTCTTGCAGCTGGCTTGGCCGGAATATCTATTTTTCTACCGATAAGTACTAATGGTTGCCTGGACTTTCTATTCTACACTAAGTTTTGCACTAAGCTTAGGAGTATTTTATGCAATGTCTTAGCCAGCCATGTCTATTTCTGGAAAAGAACTCTCTTTATTCGGCTGGTTTACCTTTTAAAATTTTTCAATCGCACTGCAGTGCTGTACTATTTAGTTGCTGGTGTAACATTTGGCAACCTTTTTAAAATTTATTATCTCCCTGGTGGATAATTTGGTGCTGTTTCGATTGAAGCCTTGGAATGAAATATATAACCTTTGTCATTCTATTGGTTGTGGAGAACTCTTTAATATCAACTTTTAAAATGTTTTGATAGCTTTTATGTTCATTTATCTAGTCATGTTATTATTTAATATCGGTCTGGCCTGGACCAGCCTTCAAAATTAATGTAACTATTTCAGATATTCTGTAATTTTCAGGCTTCATAAGACAATAGACTTATTGATATATGTAGATATATCATCCGCATAACCAGTGGCCATTTGGCTCAAGGACATGTGTCCAGTATTTGACCTTAAAACTTAAATGCATACTTTAAGTAAATTCCAATACCAAAGGAAGAGATACTTAGAATCGTGGAAAGATATCTCGGAAATAGCCCGAAGATGTGGTTTATAGGATTCAAATATTTATTCGAGACGGTCGATGATTTTGAAAAGGAATTCCTTAATCATGTTTGGGGTGCAGACGCGCAAAAAGTTTACGCCTCGAATTATAGTCCAGGAAGTATACATCGAGTATGCCTACACGCTAAGGCGTCTACTATTTCGTGTACCCATTTCTCAAAATGAAGGAACCGGACAACCCTCCGTGTCAGAAAGAATTAGTCCAAGCTATCGTTAAACAATTCCTTCCAGACGTCCAATGGATGACGATTACTGCCAAAGTTCAGAGCCCGTAAGAAGCGGAAAGCATCGTACGTCAGCTGGACTATTCGATAAATCTAAGCACACCTAGGCAGATTCGGAATACTGAAGAACGAGCATACGTGGTAGATGTAAAATCCAATAGCCCTCACGGAAATACAGGACAGAACACTGGAGCAATTCTTCGCTTGCAACAAGTGGAGAGACGGGAGAAAGTTAAATTCGATTTCCCGAATAACCGGCAATATCGCTACAATTACTCGGGGCAATATCCAAGGAGACAACTCAGTAGCGACCGGAACCGATATGATGACAGGAAACCGAATCGTCCATAAAAACGCCACGGGCAGTGTAGGAGGTGGAGCGACCAAGGACAGCAACAACGATCAGATTGTCCGAAATCAGACTACCAAAATCTTGTCAGTAGGCAGTATATCCAGGAACTAAACTCACAGTGCGTGGAAGAGGAAAATGGAGGCAGGCCATTAATTGGTAGAACTTGAACCCAAATATTAGGGTGGCGAAAGTATACAGTTCCAGCAGTCACCAAGCCAAGGGGACCGTTGTGGTCAACAGTTAAATCCGTTAGCACAGTCCTACCAAACCAATGGGAACGGGCATAAAAAATCACGTTCCTGTTAGCGTCTCCATGCGACAGGAGCAAGCCTGTTCTGGAGGCCGACAATACCAGTGAATGGGTTGTAGCACAGGTGGACTCCTGGGTCGTACAACCATCAGATCTATTCGAAGGTCCTATTTAGAGACAGGCCAACCAAATCAGACTGTTAACAGTCATTAATATGAGAATTCACTTTACTCCTGCGAGAGCCCTGGCAGATACAGGCGGGACAACTAACATCATCTCTAGGACACTGTATAATGACTTCAAGGAACGTCATAATATGGCTGAAATTCCAAGGTCAGCTGTAAAAATCAGAGGGATTATTCCGGACAGAACTACTATTTGTTAATCACAAACTTTGTTGGAGGTCGAAATTGGTAACTCAACCTTCATTTATCCATTTGTAATTATTTCCAGAATAAATTATAACATCATTTTAGGTGCTGATTTTCTTAGGAAAACTAATGCTGTGATAGAACCCGCCAGAAGTATCATCAAATTTCGTAAGATTGAGGGTAGCGAGAGAATACAACTAAACCAAGAGGCAGATAATGGTGCACACGTTAACTATGCAATTCAGGACAAGATTACCGGTTCTGAGGAAACAGAACATTTTAAAGTTTAAGAGAACATTTTGGAACACGAAAGTATTTTTCAGGACATTTTTATACTGAAATTTAACCAGAGCTAGATGGATTAATAACAGTAAAGGTAGCAGAATTCAAAAGCACGAGGGAACAAATGAAAAGCTGAAAGCTATGTTGATTAAGTAAAAATAGGTTTTTTGATTCGAAGGTTGGCAACATCCCAATTCCACATACGCTCTAAACGTTACGGACTGGCAACCGTACAAGCGCGAAGATTATCCAATCCCCGATAAGCTCTATCAGGAGGTAAAGAAAATGATTCGGGAGATGGAAGAAAACGGTATTATATCCAAGAGAGTCAACCCATTTGTGAATAACTTTGTCACCGTTGTAAAACCAGATAACGCACTACGGATCTGTTTAGATGTCGACAACTTAACAAAAATGAAATCACGAAAACGTCCAGGTTCCACCAAAGAAGGATATCATTCGTCGTTTCAGAGGTATGAAGATGTTTACGGGAGTGTACATAACCTCCTCATTCAATCATATTCAGCTGGAGGAGAAATCGATGATACTCACAGGCTTCATTTTTGACCAACATACCAACGCTTTTGAAAGGCTTCCGTTCGGTTTGAAAAATAGTAGCGTGGTGCTAATTAGAGCTCTGGAAAGAAACCTCACTGACGCTGTGAAGGATATATATGCGGTACATTGATGATATCATCGTCCCGAGTACGTCTTTCGAAGAGAACATAGACAACGCAGCGATGCTAATTCAGAACTTAATCGCAACTCGTTTTAAGGTCAATCTAAAAAAATCTATTTTCTTCCATACTGAAATGTTATTCTTTGGACATGCCATTAACTGTTAGGGAGTCAGACCCAATCCAGTAAAATTAGAGGCCATCATTATTTTCCAAAACCTCCCAAAATTAACCATATTCGGCAATTCTTGGGCATGTGCCAGTTTTGTGCTGACCACTGCCCGAAAATCACTGAAGTATTGGCACCACTCCAAGATTGACTACACAGAACAGCGATTACATAAATGTCTTTCCATTGTATCAAAGAACCCCCATCCAGGAGCATTAAGATATGTTACCCCAAATTCGACTTACCATTCGTGCTACAAACTTACGCATCAAATGTTGTGATCGGCGCTGTCTTGTTACAGCAAGAAGACAATTCACCGAGCTCTAAGAGATATTTAGCATTCTTCAGGCGACAACTTAACTAACACGAAGGGAACTACAGCATAACTGAGCTAGGAAAACTCAGTCCAGGCCTTGCAACGCTGGCATTAAGTTGTTTGTGGACCTCCTGTAATAATAAGAACCAACCATAAAGCCTTAACTTTTATGCTGAAGACGGGTGTTTCAAACGCGAAGAGTTTTGCGCTGGTCACATTTCGTGCAGCAATTCGATTTTACAATTGAGCACTGTCCGGCGAAAGAAAACGTCATAGCTGATATGTTCAGCAGAAATCCTAACCAGGATGAAAAAATCTACTATGCAGACCTCGTACAGGAAGACCAAGAAGTTCTTATTCGCTTGAGCCAGTTAGCTCGTTTTCAGCAGGCAGACGCTATTTCAGGCAGGATAATAGACTATTTCCAAGGGTGGATCTAACCAGGGGACACGAATTACGCCGAAATACGTAATCGGACAGAAGAATATCTATTTGTTAACAATCTATTACTGAAATATGTGGACAAAGACCACACAAAATTCAGGGTATTTATCCCACTTCAGCTACAGAATGAATTAATTTGGCACGTTCGCCGAATTACAGGGCACGGTGATATAGATAAAGTCGTAGCTACCATTCACGAAAGTTTTATGTAGAAAAACCTCATAAATCAGTTAAACCGAATTCTTACCTCATGAAACAAATGCCAATTCCATTACTGCCAACCAAAGATAAGGAATTATATGCAGTGGATATTTTTGGCCCAGCTCCAAAATCCCCCCGGTGAAACAAGTGCATTTTGGTAACAACGGACGTATTCTCCAAGTATACAACTTTGTTCCCCATGCAGAAACAAACACCAAGTTTTTGCGATGTCTCACCAGAAACATAATTCCAGCCGTGGGCAAACCAGAGAGTCTTTTTACCGACCATGAATCCCAATTTACATCTGCTCAATTTAAGAACGCACTTCTAGAACTGGAGATAAAACATGTATTAAGTTCCATACGTAACCCACAAAGTAACCCTTCGAAGAGAGTAGTGAAAGTGATATCAAAATTCTAGAGAATCCTCATTCCGAAGCATAGATTACATGAACAATACAATCCATGAATCTACGGGAAATATACCACTTATTGTCAGTTTAAATCAGTACCCAGTAAGATTATGGCACGCTATAGTCAACTGCACCGTAGACACACAGCCAGCACCACAGCTAAGTGTGCAACAACATGTTGATTAACACCTGCGACAACAGGCGCAGCGACGCCTAAGAAGAGGGAGAGGTAGAGATTTCACAGCCCGCTTAGAGAAAATGAACTCGTTCTCACCAGACGTCCAAGGATTTATGAACCTACAGCCAAATACTACGCTAAGTTCGCACAGTTATACGTTGGACCTTACCATATCGTCCAGTCATTCAATACTAATGTGTACAAAGTTAGCAATTTAGACATTTACACGGAACGAACGAGGCAATTTTCAATGCTGCCAACCTGGAAATATACAGAGGAGGAATATACCAGGAGGAGTTCGACCCTAAGTCAACATGGAAGAATGCCTTGGAGAGAGCGCGAATGAAGAAGAAGATCATGATGATGATGAAGAATACGAGCTGTCCATTACTGGCGAAGAAGGAGAAGAAGAAGGAGTCATTTCATCCAGCAGCGAAGGAGAAGTCACCTCAGCCAGCGAAGAAAAGGCAACACAAGTCTCCGCTGAAGAAACAACCCCAGAGCCAGAGAAGAAGAACAAAGAAGAAGGAAGGGAAGACTGCCTGAAGTGTCCGCAGGATACGATAGAGCTGAAGGCCATTGTGTAGCTAATAGGTAATTACATGTTAGCTGAAAGAGACTGGAAGAAGAGCATCACCAACTAGAACAAGAAGTGAAAATGGGAAAAGGAGAATCAACAATTATAGTCTAGATTCGAAGATGGTCGCAGAAAAGAGAAAAAGATTATGCCGAATTAGAAGGATAGAAATATTCTTGAAACATTGCAGAACATTTATATTTTGAGTAGCAGAGTGTTGCACCCTTTTGATAGAGTCTGATTGAAACAAAATATAGGTTTCAATAAATATTAAGTGTGGTTACTCCCAGTACAGGGAATTTCAGTTCGAACTCAGCGGTATAACTTCAAAGACTTCCGGAGCAGAGCGTTAAGCTACACGACTCTCCACAGGTTCCGTCTGTTATGATCATAAAAGTATTAACATTGAGAAGAAAGCTTTCAACATCCGGTGCACCTGCGAGGGAAAGTTTAGGACAATGTAAAAACGTGGTAACATTCCCCTGGACGGTAGATAAAGAAGCAATAATTAGACAGAGAAATAAGGTCGAAACAACCTACCTAACCCCCTTATTTATCATAGATTCTTCCAGACAGAGGGAAGTCGAACACTTCTCAATCAATGACAGTTCGCCATTTTTCCTATTTTAAAACTAGCGGGCAGGAATATTCAGTTGATCTCTGAAATGTGACCGAGAAGCATTTGTGTGATCCTAATATCAGGTTAAAATAGGATAATTTAGGAGGAAGAGGCAATGTTAATCGTGTAACGTGATAATAATAATTAGATAGTGTGTAGTAGTGAGACACAGGTTGGAGACTAGAGCCTCATCTTGGGAACATCAACAAGTACGCGAAGAAACATATCACCAACCCAGTCATCATAGATTTAAAATTAGACGATCGATTTCTGAATCAAGACATCTCAATCACAGCGCAGTGATTTTGTGAGTTACGCAAAACAAAATGGGAAGTATAACGGTATAACTTCCAAGACTTCCGGAGCAGAGCGTTAAGCTACTCGACTCTCCACAGGTCACATCTGTTCTGTGCATAAAAGTATTACCATTGAGAAGAAAGCTTTCGACATCCGTTGCACCTGCGAGGGAAAATTTAGGACAACGAACAAACGTGGTAACATTCTGCTGGACGGTAGGTAAAGAAGCAGGAAATAGACAGAGAAAGAAGGTCGAAAAGGTATGGAAATTAATGACCTGAGTAGCTTAGTCCACAAAAGTGTAGTGGTATCCTTCCGCTATAAGTCGAGGGGAAGACGAGAGAGGACCACGTCCTGACAAGTGAGTCGTAATCCGAGTTGTCAGTCTGTTAAGATGTCATTGTGATCGGTCTCCACCAGTGGATGAGTTGTTTTATGCTTAGAAAATTTAATGGGTAATAGATGCAGGACAATGTCCAATATCTTGGATTTTGATACGGCACTGCCGATTTTAAACCAATGATTTTAAGAATTAAAGGGAAGAGTTCGAGTAAGGGATTTATGATGAACCGGAGATTTTATGGCAGGAAATGACATTACAAGTTTTGTTTCAGTATTTAGCTATATCATAGTCTCGCGTCGTAAACAATTCTCAATCAGACGGGACATATGTTCAATATTAGCCAGCCATTAATAGGTAAAGACTTTCCTTTTCATTCATTTGAGAAAGAAGCGAGGAGAGGATTGCCAAGCAAACAATCGTACGAGCTCTTTATGACGTTGTCAATGGAACCGTAGTGAACCAGCAGGGAAGGAATTCCCAAGTCAGGGTAACGTCCGGACACCCAACAGCGACATTACGAGTCGATGTTGCAGTAGAAGCAAGCTAATTACGACATTCAGACTCACGTTTCCGGGAGGAAGTTAGAGTAAGTCAGCTGATCCAAAAGAGTAGCGCAAAAGGAGAACATATTTGCGTTAACAACATTAGAATCTGAAGGATAGCTAAGTGTAGAATTAAATACCTGGCGTAGGGGATACCGTGATCAACAAGGCGGTTCCACGAGGGTGAGGCCCTTGCATTGCACTTCGCTTGGGTTGACCCCTGCGAATACCCCAAATGTGGGTATCTCGGGCGCGTATCGTATATCATAGGATGTGTGTTAGAATTAAGGCTTCAAGACATGTGTAGCCAGTGTAGAGTCAAATTAATGAAAGCCATTTGTGGATACAGCAAGGTTTTTAAAATGTCCACCATCGAGGTCAATATGTTCAAAAGATGGAAGCCGACGGACCATGGCGTGAATATGATTGCATCTAAGGAGTAAGTCATGCAAAATATGAAATGTAGTTTACACTAAATGCACATTATCACAACGCGAGTTGTCGGTAGTAATGATCAATGAGACCTTTGCTTGTGTCATAGTTAGGAGTACAGACTCTATCTCTGAGTAATAATGTTTCTCTATTCACGCACATTTATAGTAAACTAATTTAGAAGTTAATGTATAGGCCTACATTTAAGTCTAAATAATGTGCCGTAAGTGTTTATTTGACGTGATTGTAGAAATGAATAACGTTTGATTTTAAGATGCAATGATAAATTTGATGAAGAAAATTTAACCAAGTGGGGAGAGTAATGGAATAAATAATAAGAAAAATAAGTAGCTAGAGACAATTCTTTCATATTAGTCTGTTCGAGGAGAGCAACTAAGCGATGTAGATAGGCAACTGTAGCTAAGTGTTGGTTATAATATTTGGATCGCCGGTAACAGTCATGATCATACAGCGATTACATATTTCATAATACTTATAATGATGATAAATAGCCAGATACTTAGTAAAATGCGGAATAATCCGAATGGAAAGTGATTCATGATCCCACCGGAAGCACCGTATAACAATAGAGTATGTAGTATATTATGTGATGGGATTATTTTTGGAAAAAGTATGCGGAAAACCAATTGGGAGTTAGTAACGTATGAAAAGGAAGAGTCATTTAATCTGCTTATAGGTGCGATGTTGAGTGCAAGGTTTGTTGCATGTGGAAGAGGTCCGGCCAATTTGATTTACAGAGTATTCTCATGAAATCTTCTCGATTGAAATAATGTACTGTATTATAGAGAGAAGAAAGGTGAATTCTATACCAGCCGACAAGCTGATGGGAATAATATGCCAGCGGATAAGCTGATGGAAACAATGTAATTATAGACGAAAAATGAATTTTTATACCAGCGGATAAGTTGATGGAAACAATGTACAGTAAGTGCTCACAAACAAGTATAAGGACCGTATGATCGAGAGAAAAAAAACGATGTAAAGCAACATCGCTGGTTAGTGTGATAACACACCTAGTCCTACCCAATGATAGTAGCAATCATGGTAACATTGTTGAGTTATTCCTAATACCCAATTGAATTTACTAGGATAGTTTGATAAGGGATTTCTTTAGTAATCATTACAATGCCTTTGATTATTTTACCATATGAAATTATGTTGACATCGCCTATTTAGAGATATTTCTGAGTCGTAAAAATATTTATTTCATTTGAAAGTAGTAACGCAATTTTATCTCACTTATGCAAACAGAGAGAACAGTCATGAAAAACAGTCCTAGTCATGGCAGGCGCTAATTTCAGTGATAAGAACTCCATGGACGGTGAAAGTAACAAGCCTCGTAGGATCAGACATACAATTCGGCATTAGAGTGTTTGTGTACAGACAGGTGCGTGAATAGCCTGCATGTAAATAATGTAGTATAGCGTTAGGAATAGGATGTCTTTTTATTTCGTCTGCGTTTTGTTTTATTTGAATAAGCTAGTGTAGATGATGTTTAACTGTGACTCCCAGTGCAATATAGTTGGTTCTTTCTTTTCTTGAGATGGGAGAGTTGCCCACCGTATTTCATTTAGTGTTAGGAAAGAAGAAAGCTCTCGTAAAATTAGGTAAACAACTTCTTAGATTTATTGATGATACTCAAGCAACAACCACAACAGTAAATGTGTTCCTGAATAGAAAATTTGTATTTAAAATTATAAGGTCGTATGATAGGGCCAATTTATGTGATTTAACAATGTCAATTATAAATGTTCAGTTAACCTATGGATAAAGTTAAAGTATAACAAGAGTTGAAATCTCTGCGCACTGGGTATATACAGTGATGCCAGTGTTTAAATGGTAATGATGTTAAACAATGGTAAACGTAATAAAAGATCATAATGGGTGCAATGACTCAATCATTTTGAATGTTCTGAGGTATATGAATTCTAACTCTCACATCATTCCAGGTAATGTGTTATTCATGGCGAATTACTGCAATTGTTATTAACATTTTTGTCTTATATCTATTTCGATACTTTGCTTGTTATGATTTCATGTCACGTAACGCACATCAGATAATCAATATTCGTTATGTTGATGTAGAATCAGTGTATGCAAATCCATGTCTTGGCAGCTAATTAATCAACGATATTAACACACTTGTTGATGAGTTATTATGTATATTTCTGTGCAGTTTAGATGTTAGAATATCTTAGTTACTTTTGCGTAGTTGGATTATGTTGCTACACTGTCACTATAAATATCGTCCGACTCGTTGGCTGAATTGTCAGCATACTAGCCTTTGGTTCAGAGGGTCCCGGGTTCGATTCCCGGCCGGGTCGGGGATTTTAACCTTCGTTGGTTAATTCCAGTGTCCCGGGAACTGGGTGTTTGTGCTGTCCCCAACATTCCTGCACCTCACACACCACACATAACACTATCCTCCACCACAATAACACGCAGTTTCCTACAGTTGGCAGATGCCGCCCACCGTCATCGGGGGTCTGCCTTACAAGGGCTGCACTCGGCTAGAAATAGCCACACGAAATTATTATCATACTACAAATATCCACTTTTCAGTTTGTTTTGTATTTCACTTTGTAGTTGACTTTCTATTTCATATTTTGGTTGGGTGAGGTAATGTTTAATTTCATTAATACATTTTATGTAAGGAAACTGTCAGTCTGCATCGGAGAATTATTTATTTAGTAGAATAGTGTAGCCAACATCTAGTTAATCCCTATAAATGGTACTCAAGACGATGTTGGACTGATCACACCTGAAGAGGGAATCTCTACGTGGTAAGTATTTTATTTGAAGCCGAGGCATGAACCACTACCTGACACCGCAGCAAAAAGGGTGCAGTATGTCCACATTTAGCAAGGGGAACAGTGGCATCGCGTCTTGGCAAGGAAGCAATGAGGCCTTGGTAGGTCGCTGGAAGGAGCTGGCACCTCATCTGCATACACAAGTCACCTAATTCCCGTAAATTCCGAGAAGGGGGCGATGAGATATGACGACACGTTCAATGACATCCCAGATGTTTGCGATCGGGTTCAGATCTTGCTAGATGACAGCCAGCACGTCAATTGCCAATTCGCCCCTGTGCTCATCACAATCCTGGTCATGTAAAATGGAGCAATATCTTTTTGGAAATTACCACAACCGTTGGGAAACATGTCCATCATTAAGGGGTGTACGTGGTCTGTAACCAGAGTGCGATAATTCTCTGTTGTCAAGATGCCTTGCACAAGCTCCACTGGACCCATGGATGCTCACGTATTTGTTTCTCAGAGCATAATTGAGGCGGCGCCATCTTCTCTCAATAGTGCAGTACAGGTGTCAAGGAGCTCTTCCCCTGGAAGGCGACGGATTCGCTCCATTATGAATAAGGTATTTGGATTCATCAGACCATGCAACGTTCTGCCACTGCGCCAACGTCCACTGCCGGTGGTTACGTGCCCTGTTCAGTAGTAATTGCTTCTGGGAATGTACCAAAGACAATGGGTTGGGATATAGTACCATATCTGAAGTACTTATTTGGTTATTGTTTGGTTGAAAGAGCTATACCAAATGAATGGAGAGTTGCTATAGTAGCCCTCTGTATGAAGGAAAGAGTGATAGACGTAAAGCTGAAAATTACAGACCAGCAAGTTTGACATGCGCTGCATGTATGTTTGGAAAAATATTCTTTCTGATTATATTATACATGTTTGCGACATTAATAACTGGTTTGACAGAAGGCAGTTTGGGCTTAGGAAAGGTTATTCCACTGAAGCTCAACTTGTAGGATTCCAGCAAGATATCGAAGATATCCTGGATTCAGGAGGTCAAATGGACTGTATTGCGATTGACCTATCTAAGGCATTCGATAGGGTAGATCAAGGGAGACTACTGGAAAAAAATGAGTGATGATGGACTAGAAAAAAAGAGTGACTGAATGGGTTACTATATTTCTAGAAGAGAGATCTCAGAGAATTAGGGAAGGCGAAGTTTTATCTGACCCTGTAATAATTAAGAGGGGAATTCCTCAAGGCAGTATTACTGGACCTTTACATTTTCTGATATATACAAGTAATATTAGTAAAGATGTGGAATCAGAGGTAAGGCTTTTTTCGGATGATGTTATTCTGTATAGAGTAATAAATAAGTTACAAGATTGTGAGCAACTGAGACATAATATCGATAAGGTTGTGAGATGGACAGCAGCCAATGGTATGACGATAAACGGGGTTAAAATTCAGGTTGTGTGTTTCCCAAATAGGGAAATTCCTCCCAGTTTTAATTACTGCGTTGATGGGGTGAACGTTCCTTTTGGGGATCATTGTATGTACCTAATATAAGTAAAGATCTTCATTTGGGTAGTCACATAAGGGGAATTGTAAATAAAGTGTACAGATCTCTGCACATGGTTTTGAGGGTGTTTACGGGTTGTAGTAAGGATGTAAAGGAGATGGCATATAAGTCTCTGGTAAGATACAAACTAGAGTATTGTTCCAGTGTATGAGACCCCCACCAGGATTACTTGATTCAAAACTGGAAAAATCCAAAGAAACTCAGCTCGATTTGTTCTGGGTGATTTCCGACAAAAGAGCAGCGTTAGAAAAATGTTGCAAAGATTGGGCTGGGAAGAACTGGGAGAAAGAAGACGAGCTGCTCGACTAAGTGTTATGTTCCGAGCTGTCAGCGGAGAGATTGGGTGGAATGACATTAGTAGACGAATAAGTTTGAGTGGCGTCTTTAAAAATAGGAAAGATCACAACATGAAGATAAAGTTGGAATTCAAGAGGACAAATTGGGGCAAATATTCATTTATAAGAACGGGAGTTAGGTACTGAAATAACTTACGAAGGGAGATGTTCAATAAATTTCCAATTTCTTTGAAATCATTGAAGAAAATTCTAGGAATCAGTCACCTGGGCGACTGCCCTAAATGCAGATCACTATTGATTGATTGATTGATTGATTGATTGATTGATTGATTGATTGATTGATTGATTGATTGATTGATTGATTGATTGATTGATTGATTGATTGATTGATTGTCGTGGTGTTAACATTGGCACATGAATGGGTCGTCGGCTGCGGTGGTTCATCTTTAAGAGTATTCGATGCCCTCTGTGTTCAGACACACTTGTTTTCTGACCAGCATTAGAGTCTGATGTTAGTTGCTCCACAGTTAGTCGGCTGTCCTGTTTTACCATTCTGCCCAGCCTACGACGTCCGTTATCAGTATTGAGGAGTGGCCGCCCAACCCCTAGACGTTTGGACGTGGTTTCACCACTTGTTAAAGACACTCACCGCAGCCCTCCGATAAAACCCTACAAGTCGTGCAGTTTCCAAATTGCTCGTGCCGAGCTTCCGGTCCACAAAAATCTGCCCTTGGTCAAATTCAGATGGAAAACGCACCTTCACCATTTTACACACGGCCAGCAGGCTCACTGATACTACATGTACCGTGCGTGTGTCTGACCAGTAGTCATTCCCCGTCAGGTTAAGCTGCTATGGCCTGGAAGGGTTTATATCGATAATAGGTAGGTGGTCATAATGTTCTGGCCGATCAGTGTACCTTTAATTACTACTGAGTAAATAAATCTGCCTTCTATATATCTTCGCATATACACTCCCGTTGTTCAATAACGATTCCTGGAACATAAATTCCGCCTCGAAATACCTGTACATAAACGTACATCTTTCATGCAAGACATGACTTCATGTTGTTCTTAACGGACTTCTACGCTAACTTCAAAATCCAGAGAAGAAAGTTCTTCAATTTCATCTTACTTGCACAACTCTACCTACTTCCTTAAACCAGGCACCTCCTTCTTTACCTATTTTTATCTCTGTTATGATATATTCCATATTCAACATACTTTACCATCCTTAGGGGTACATACCTGTTGTCACACACCCCTACGGATGCTTTAATCACATTGCATAGTATATTTACACCTTACTATTACGTTCTTGACCGTAACATTCCCCACAAAATTTATTATCTTCTTACCATACGATTTTTCGAACCATTGGTCATAGGAAGCTGTGAACTCTACATTTTAGTTTATTATGTATATTAATAACAATAATATAATTTAATTCACTCATCGCAAAATATAATATTCTCGCATTAAGAACATGTTTTACCACTGTGGATCATAAAAACATATAATAATGTGTGAGTTTGTATTAATTATGACATTGATGTCTATCTCTGAATGTATTATACTGTAGGAGCTAATGTAACGCATCATTGTGAATAAGGAAACTGTAGATGACTCTTTAAGGACAGATTTGGATTGTTGGTTAAACGAGGAAGTGATGAATCATACAGTTTGCAAAAGCCATTTCAAGACGGGTCCTGTAGGATTAAGACTGTATCCAATATATGTAAACCAGAACAGTAGCACTAAATGTATAGTCTGTAAAATTCTCTGTGGCCTATCAAGCCTCTGAGAATTCAAAATAATTTTGAGCCGGGTACCGTTTATTGAAAGACGCTCTGAGTTGCGGTATGTCTAATAACCTACCATTCATTCCTAGGGTCACAATATCCAAATGGACAAATGGCCTAGAAGGATTGGCCCTAATAGGGAGCCCGTACTTCACTTACTAAACCGCAATCCTTTAATGGCTTCATTCACTCTGATATTTGAATATCCTTAGCACTTAGAATCGTATTGTCTAGGTTCCACTTGACTTGTAATTTTCAAAGTGAAGATCTGATTTGATATATCTATATCATGAAAATGTGACTTGATATTTTCTCTTCTACGACGATGGTGCTTCTTCAAATGTGCATATGAGTTCAAATTTATGTTAATACATTTTGGTGATGGGAAAACTTGGCATCCCACCCAAATTATTTCTACAAGGTATTTAAATAGTTTCAGGTACAGTTATAAAGCATTTTGGAAACTGGACACCACATGATGTTGAGACCTGGATGAATAGGAGTACCCGTGCTACACAAAACACAATCTCCATCGATTTCGGTAAAATAATATGGTGGCCCCCATTCACGTTTCAATTTTCCCTTAAATGTTCCTTGAATTTGATGGAAAATGGGTAATTAATCTTATTGTCCCACTTTAAATAGCTGTATATTCCATTTTCTTGTAATTAATGCCTTTCAGGTAAAGATATTAACAGCTGTGTTAAGTGAGCTGCAAAGAGTAATAATTTTAATATCCATTATTTGAAGTAATTAAAATCTCATGAAATAATTCTCCATCAGCACCATCCTTTTATATATTTGCAAACCCCAATAGTATCAAGTTCCGTATTATTATTTTAGATATGACCTTTATACATAGAATTTTAAGTTTCTTATCCCTACATATTTCATATGTGAAAAATTCGTCTATCACCAATATAATACTGCATCCTGTATTGAACACTCCAGTTCCAAGGAGAAAATTCCACATCCAGAATATCAGTTCTTAACCATCATTGTCATATTATTAAAATATCTGATACAAATTCCAATCAAATTCTACTATGCTGTCCTAACCGGATTACACGTATCTCCATATATAGTTGTACCTATTCTTGTTTGCCTTACATTGTTGGCACCAACGTGAATAACTTGTTATGGTGGCTAGCGCTGAACTCAGGTGACAGATGGATTTGAATTAAACCGTCGACCCTCCTCAAACTGAACTTTCGTGCTTTCCCATTTCAACCTCAGGCAAATGCAAGAATGGTGCGACTCACAGGGCTATAGATTCTTCCTTCATTTGCCCGCCCATACGATAATACCTGCCCTCACATGCAACACAGTCACAAAGCAGTATATTTAGCTCACCCATATGTGTTGAACCACGAAAGGCTGCTATGGAACTGGCAATCTGAACATTCCTTCAGACACTTTCAGCAAAAAAGCCACATGTTAAGAAGGAACGTAATACTATAAAATTAACAGTTAATTACCCGAATAATATTTTACAGTGACATGGTATGTCCTGAAAATAAAATGATGATTCCTTAGTTCTCTGAAAATACACCGGTTATCTTGAACTAATATAAGAACTCTCCTTTCGTAGTGCCAGTAAATATTTTCGTTATGGAAGTGCTGGTATCGTTGGAGGTTGGTGTGGTGGTGGATGTGGTGTTGGTGATGTTGGGAATGGCTGTGTTCGCAGAGCAATAGTGTTACCATTCCTGCTTTCTGTGTTATTCATAACCAAGATATATTTCAATAGTAGTTTTTCATGATGTTCTTGTAATATCTACATTCTGTAGGAATATTAAGGATTGCAAACCCTATTAATCCATTCAATATGATTCTTTTTGCAAACTATATTTAGACCTCAAGAATGAATTCACAGGAGCTTTTGTAGTATACAATTTATCTTACTGAATCACTATCAACTGATTAGTTTATATGGGTATATTTTGTTAGCAATTGACACATAAAACAAGAAAACTTTATATCCCGTGCCCATTATCAATATTACACTTAAGAATACCGTTTGTAGGGAATTGCCATGTAATCCATGTGATTTTTTAATTATCTTGTTCAATAGAAATGTCGAAGCTTTGATATATATCTTGTGTTATAGTTGACAACAATTTTCAAAAAATTATACTCAGAATATACCTGAACACTCCACAACAGCACATAATTTGCAATTGCTAACCCTTTACTAGACACATGGCAAAAATATGCAGACATAAACACAACCATGGAAATTCCCCACTTCAGCCATTACTGACACACCCATAATATTTTATAAGAATATGAAATATACACACACATTACAATGTAAGATGACAGCGCCGAAAAATGTATCTCCTTCCATATGGTATAGTTCATTTCAGTTGGAGGTTTTCCTAAGATCCTTTCCTAGGGTCTGATCGTGCTCAGAACTTCACTTTACTCATCGGCATCCTCAAATGATTCTATATTGACGAACTACTTTATGGACGTTCAGTATATAACCATTCAATTAACATGAACAATCTTTTCGATTCAAACTTCAGCATAAATCTTGATTTGTATTTTACATGTATGACCATTACTCTTATCTTCCTTCTGGAAATCAAAATTTGTATTTTACATTTATAATTATTATAGTTAACTTCCTTTTGTAATGAATTACTCGGCGAAAAGTACAAAATTCCCTACAAACGGTATTCTTAAGTGTAATATTAATAATGGGCACGGGATATAAAGTTTTCTTGTTTTATGTGTCAATTGCTAACAAAATATACCCATACATAGATTAAATCAAGTCAACTAAATTACGTACCTGATGAGCTTTCTTTCTCATTCAAAGGCGCAGGCTTCTCACCGATGTCGCAAGGAAATGGAGAGGAAGTGGCCTTCTTTGCGAGTCCTGTTTTATCCCCATCTCTTTTCTTGTCTGAAGTTGCCTTGGTTAATTTCAGAAGAGGATCTACTTCTCTATCTGAAGACGGTAACCGACGCTTTACTGTAATCAATAAATGACAGATTATTTCTTATTCGTCGCCACAGGAAAACTCAGGAGGGATAGATGAAAATGATAAAGACCATAGAGAAGAATCTCACAGATTTATTATCACTAAAATTCGCAATCTATGCTATAAACTTTAAAAGTGCAATGTTGATCGGAAGCCTAACGTATGACACCAGTTTAGAATCACGGGCGGATCACAACTGAAAGCACATGATAGAATGTGGGCGGTGAAATGTCAATCACACGCCTCCTGCATGGAAGACCCACTCGCCATTGTCATCATGCACTTCCCATGAGCTCGAGAATCCAGCAGGTCCAGCCGTAGTTGAATCTTCGTAAGCGTATTTTGGTTACTGGCTAATTTCCTGTCTACAATTTTGATCGCCATCCGTCTTCCAATAACAAGACACCTTCAATGCAAAATAAATTCTTCATTTAGTTATTTGAAGATAATTATAAGTTCTTTTTATTGTAATAAATTATTACGTATTATAGCAGTATCGAGAAAGGTCAGTTAAACGCCAGAATTCGAAATAATATTTTTTCTTGCGGTGTACTATTTATAATTTTTATGTGTATCTTGTTTGTATGGCCGGCAATGCTGTTCCATAAAAATTATTAAGCCTACAAACACATGATTTTCGCCTGAAGAAACGCGACCATGGTGGGTGTGCATAAATGAAAACATTCTAAATGTGATACAGTTCCACGCAACACACGTGATCAAGTTGGTGATTATTCATCCCTACATGCACCGGCAGCGAATATGGTAAGAAATTACTTTTTTAAATTTTTGTTTGATGCAAGATGTAAAGCAAGGAATTCAGAGATATAGACGGGGTAAAAATTAAGAATATATATTAAGCATAAAATTTGCTACATTTTCCGTAACACTATTTTTTGATAGAAATGATTCAGGAAGTATTGGGCTCCTTCCTTTGAATCTTTTCCGACACCTTCCTGAATGAAATAATCCTACTGACGTTCCCAAGCACTGGACCATATACTGATCGTTATCATATACGCTCACTCCTTCAAATTTAAGAAAAGGCTATGAAAACAACAGATAGGGAATCTGCCGACTGGGTGACTGCCCTAAATGCAGATCAATCGTGATTGATTGATGACTGAAATTTTTCTACACCTCGTTATAACATCCAAACCTCATAATAGATTGATAAAACAATGAAGATATTTCCCTATACTATAACTTATGCAGTAAAGTGATCCTCAATAGGAGCTTCTACTCAAACATCATGGTGATTGAACTCAGCAAACGTTTCCGCTTAGTGAAACTTACAATATGACTTTTACCCCGTTTATCATCATACCATTCATTATCAGCCTCACATCTTACAACGTTGTCGAGATATTTTTTCAATCATTCACAATCCTGTGTTTTATTTGTTACTGCATGAAGTATACCATCATCAATAAAATGCCTTCCCTGATATTCTAGTTACTTATTCGTAACATTTTTGTAGTATTTTATAAGAAAATGTGAAAGTCTTAAAAATAATAAAGGAATCGTCTAGATTCAAACCCCGCTATGGAAAGATTTAAAAATTTTACTGGAGAAGGCATAAAATGTTACATTATGATATAATACATGTATAAACACATAACTTATGAAAACGTTACGTCATCCTAAACTGAATTGAATGCACCATAGTAATCGTTAATAGTAATAATATTTTGAACATAATAATTAATGATAAAATCGTATACGGGATTTTGAAACTA
Organism: Anabrus simplex; assembly: GCF_040414725.1. Classification (NCBI taxonomy): domain Eukaryota; kingdom Metazoa; phylum Arthropoda; class Insecta; order Orthoptera; family Tettigoniidae; genus Anabrus; species Anabrus simplex. The sequence goes on from NC_090266.1 coordinate 882,919,436, forward strand.
ATTTTCTTGCATAGTGGGTTTTGAATTTAGTAATGGCGAATGTTGCATAAATTAGTGGATTTTGAACCTAACCGGAAAGTTATAAAACACTAAAGTTTAGGAGAACTTCTAGTGCATGTATTGATCCTTCAGTTTGCAAATAACTTATACGATTATTTTTATCACAGGAGCAGTTATATTTTCACTGAAAAATTACGCAAAATTGTAGTACCGATGGTAGCTTTGCCCAAACTTTAAATTTGCTAACAAAGTTTAAATATGCAGAGCTTCCTTTTCCAGTGGTTCACATACTAAGTCGTCTTCCTTTAAGATCAATCTCTGGGGCTTCAAATAGCTAAAACTGTAATTTTTCCAGCTCTTTCACTGCGATTCATAACGTTTCAATAGAAGTTAGTGGATGTCATTTATCTTTGTAGGACTTATATATCTTCCTGTTGTCACAGTCGTGGGAAGGATGTCAGAAGCCTCAAGTCCATTCTCAGTAATGTACTTTCTTACGCCTATATTAACTCGGTAATTCGGTTCTCCTTATAATTTAATGTTTCCATTATTCTTGAATAGTAAAAATTTCTTGCACGAGTTGAAGATGACATGCCAAATTTCAGCACTCTTGAATTTTCGCTTTGTTTCGCTTTTCCAGTCATAAACACATACACCATTGTCACCAAACTTTTGAAGAATTCCATGATTCTGCACAATTTCTTCATAGTCCTTCGGTTCCACAATGGCATCTTTTTTTTTTCATTTCCTTCCCCACTCTTGCAAACTCCCTGTCCAGAGGAATAAACGAATGCCCAACTACAGAAAATATGAACTGTACACTTTGTACTGAAGCAGGAGCATCGCAGGATAGCCACTTACTTGCCATACAAATCATAGTGCAATTTTTGTTCTGCCCACAGCAACCATCCGCGACGAGCCTAACAGTGCATATGCCATTCATAGATGTGCTGCACAAAGTGTGATAAACAGCATTTCTTGTTTCATTTAAGCTTTTGTGGTACTCATTCTCTGTCCAGCGATATGATTGTACATTTTTCTCGTGAAGTTTTGTTTTGGAATGACTCCGTACTACCACAAAATGATAGAAATTCTGCTGTCTTCTAGGGCAGACTGGTCCGGAACCTTTGACAGAGGAAATCTTTTTCGCACAGTCATACGAAAAAGTAAGATATATTAAGTTCATCCTGTCTTAAGATATCAAAAATTGCTTTGTATTTCAATCGATGAACTCGTTTTTCAGTTATTAATCGCTGTCTAAGTTTTAAGTTCTTTCCCACCTTCAAACGTACTCCAATTTCAATGCACTTTAAACAAGCTTCTACCCTTGGGGTCCCAAATCTGATATTATAATTGGTGTTAAAATATTTCTAAAGAAACATTCCTTTACTTTAAGCAAACTTTGCTGTTTATAAATCCGCAACGTTTATTTATGTTCAGCACTGGAGGAGAGTATACCCGGGCACTCTTTGATCTTCAATAACGACATTCATTTGCTCTGATTGACTTGATAAATGTCCTTACAGCTTTTCTCTTTTCTGAATTAATTTTAATTCTTCTCCATCCATCACTACGTTCCACAGGAATTTTACCAACCGAAATGTGTGATCTTTTCAGTATACCCTGTACTCTGTCTTTCTTCAGACCTAGGCATTTTAAAATGTTTGAGAATGAAATAATCCTGTTGAACTTTATTCCGGGAAATGTTGTATACCTCGTGACATTTCTTCACGTCATGCATTCCTACCTGACTACACTTGAGCTTTGTCGAACTTTGTCCACATTTTGATGGTTCGGAAATACCCTTGGCAGAATACCTTTCTCCCTACCTTACGTTTCGCTTGCACATTTCTGGCTGCCTAATTCGTTTCCTTGACTCATGAGGAGCCACTTTAGAAGCATACGGATTGTGGGCTGACATTATACACTTCAAAAACTCATTCTAAAACTCACATTAAAATCCTTCAGTTTGATATTGTAACAGGAACGCCCGTACTTCAGTATATCGGAGAGCATGAGGAACGACAAGGCGTGTACGGCCCATGCTAAGAGAGTAAGAGAGAAGGGTAGTGAAAGAAAAATTCATGATTAAGTGGATCCTTCAGTTTATTCAATAAAATAGGCAAATAATTATGTCACCTTTTATAGCTGAATTGTAGATTTGTCCCTGAGGGCGTGAAGAGGACGTTGTCCCGCAGCGGCTGCGTCGTCTTGCGGTCGGCGTCGGCGTTGTCTTCCGTCGTTGGTGTTTGTATTAGTGTTGATGACTCGAACCAGAGGCAGGAACGGGGAAATGTGGAGCTTCCACATTTGACGTCATGGGGTACTGGTGTGTCACTTCCCTATGGCGAAGCACGCCGAAATAGTTCCCACAGCAGCAAGGATAAAGTTAGAGTCACAGTTCGTATTTGGAATAATACGCAAATGAAACAATCTAGGACCTTCCGAGGTGCGGTGATCAAGCACTTCATAAAGAAAATCGAGTACAGTCTCTGCACTGTACTCCACCAGCATATTACATTTGTTGAAATAAATGACAGTCCAAGTTCCAGTACGTCGTGATTTTCAGATTATCACTGGCACTTAAGATCATAATGCAACACAGTTCAACGGATAGACACAATTAATGCAAGAACACAGTTTTAAACGAATTCAAAGCTGGCACAGTTTATGTGAGAACACAGTCTTTAAATGAATTCAAGCTGGCGAGAACACAGTCTTTAAACGAATTCAAAGCTGACACAATTAATGCAAGAACACAGTTTTAAACGAATTCAAAGCTGGCACAGTTTATGTGAGAACACAGTCTTTAAATGAATTCAAGCCGGCGAGAACGCAGTCTTTAAACGAATTCAAATATACAGCCGGACCGAGAGACGAATTATGTCGCGACGTGCTTACTTGCACACACTCGCTGACTCACGGCTTACTGCCGACTCACTCCACTCTCTGCCTTCAGCACACTGCCGTCGCATACCGCACACTCTCTTTCTGCTTTACTGCAGGCTCTCTGCTTACATTCTGCCTTACCCCAGGCAGGCGACTCGCTTATATTTCGTTCATGCAGCAATGGAACACGAAGGAACCTTCTGCGTGACGTCGCTTGTCCTTGGCCGGTGTTCTGGAACGTCGCGAACTTGCTCGCAGTTCCCATTATGCCTGTGCGCTCGGCGCAAGTTTTAAATGCTTACGGCCGGGTGTTAGCGAGCTTCTCTTAATAAAAGAATGAAACGTGAATGCTCGTAGGGTGTTACCGTTTCATCCCCCCCCCTCTGCTCGGGAAAAAGAAAATTGCTGGGCGATTTTCTTTTCGCTCATCTCCTAGTAAAGTATTTCTTGAGATTGGCCGAGTTGAAGATTCCCTCAACGTCGCTATCTGCCCTTCCTACTTCGTAGGCACCATTATCTAGTGCGGTAAGTATCCTGAAGGGTCCTATGAACAAGGGACAAAATTTGGCGTAAATTCCCTGGTCAGGGTGTGAAACTGCAGGCTTGCGTATTAATACTAGGTCATCCACTTGTAAGGGTTGTCGAAACTTGTGATGTCGTAACTTCTTTTCTCGGATTTGAGCAGCATGTCGTAATTGCCGAAGTGCCTTGGTAATGCGAGCTTGTTGGCTCACTGCTGCGTCAGGTTGATCAGGCAAAACTCGATCCCAAGGTCTGTCAGGGGTGAGGCCTTTATGTACACTCAAAGGGATGTCCTGAATAGACTCATGCATGGTGGTATTGACGATCCTTTGCATAATGGGCAGAACTTCAACCCACTTCCAATGCTGTTGTCCACAATACAATCTACAGAATCTGGCAATTTCGCGCATAACCCGTTCGGCTGGGTTGGCTTCCGGGTGTCGGATAAGGCCGTTTCTTATAAGGTGATGTGTCAGTAACATCTAAGTGGTGCTTGAAACCCTTAATGACTCCAGGTTTCTCAGAAAATACATCTGGAAACTTCTTAAAAAGCTCTTGGATTGCCTTTATTACTTTATCATCATCGTAATCTGGGCTTTCAGCTACATTGGCGTAAAGCGTGAAGTTGTAGTGGTCCTCGTTAAACTCATCATCGATAATGGACGCCATCTGGTCCTCTACGGGTCCCACTTCCTCGGGTCGCCCCTCTTCGTGGACGCTTTCTTCGACAGGCGGAGCCTCGCTCATCTTGCCTTCTACTATGCCCACCGGGGTCTCACATTCCGGATTCTTCACGTCATTATAAGTAACCAACTCTAGCCCTACAGATTCGACGTGGAAAAATTTAATCACATTAGCGGGATAATCAATGATTCCCCCATGTTGAATGAGAAAGTCTGATCCAAGAATTAAGTCAAATTTCATTTGCGTCAAGATCAAAAATAGATGTTGGAACTTAACACCACCAATTTCTAACTCAAGAAACGCTTGGAATTTGCATTTAATAGCTTTGTCAGGAACTATGCCTTTAACCTTAACTTGAGCAACCGGCAAGATGGAGATGTAGGTCGTCTCCTGCGCCACATCTATTAATTTCTGCGAAATTAGTGAGGCTTGCGATCCCGAGTCTACTAGAGAGTGGACAATCATATTGCCTAACTTAATGATAATGATCGGTAAGCCGCGTTGTATCTGAGGCTGTCGTGGTGTTGAATCCTCATATAGTAAATCTGCATCCTCTAAATACCAATGGTTAATGAGTGCGCTGCATACTACTTCTCCTCCCTCCGGGTTTTCAGGCAGTCTCTTTATTGCTTCGACAAAGTTTTTTTTTTGTACCCGTAGCTCTTGGATCCATTTCCGTTCTCTCATTTCTTCTCTGTATCTCTGCCTGGTATTCCAAAGAAGCTGCTCCAGGTAAACCCTCTTCCCTGTTCTTATTCCTTACATATTCCGTAGTCTCTCTCCAACGTTTCTCTAATTCTTCCCGCTGGGAGTTCCTATTATCATTGGGTTGATTAGCTGCCTGCCTCCATGAAGGTCCAGGTTGAAACTTAGCCCTCCCTTCGTAGGGGCGATTCCTAGATCTTCTATACCGAAACGGAATATCTCGGCGAGTTTCTCTTTCTTCTCGCGGTTCTGGATTTACTTGAACTGGAGTTTTCATTTCCGTAAAGTTGGTTGTAGTTTCTTTGGTTCGACCTGCTTTTGCTGCGCTCTGAGTGTGCGCAGTATCGAGTTTCCTCAGGACATCATCGAGCTGCTCCAAGTCCTGGACGTTTGCTGCCACCAATATTTCCTGAACATTTGGTGGAAATTGCAGCGTTATGACCTGAATAAGTTCTTGCTCCGGTAAAGGAGGGTCGAAAAACTGCATCTTTTTAAGCTGAGATATGAGATAATCTGAATATCGCGAGGAATTGACGGACGTGTTATACTTTCTAGAGTATAATTGAAGTTTTATCAGGTGCTGAGCCTCAGCACTCCAAAATCGTCGAAGTAAGGCTTCCTTAAATTCTTCGTAAGTGTTAATACTGAATTTAAAAGTGGTAAACCACATTAACGCCTTGCCTTCTAACAATCGAGATGCTATTCGTAAACGACGGTCGGTCTTAACGTGATTTTCTTGAAAGAATTCTTCGAGGTTGAGGAGAAACTCCTTAGCAGTATACTCCTCCTTCCCCGAAAATTTGGCTGGTTTTTCCTCAGTTATTTTAAAAACTGTGGAAACATTCATGGATTCTCCACTAGTGTTGTGAAGGCTAGATGATGAAACATCCTGTTCGATTTGCGATAGTTTGCTGTTGAGAGCTTCTATACCCCCTTGGAGTTCAAGTTTTAGGGTTTTAATTTTCCCCTGTACGGAATTCTCAATTTCCTTGACCTCCTTCTCTATGTCGGTCTTGACTTCTGCTACATCGCGACAGATACGAGTAATCTGCGTGTGAGCATTATCTAACTGAGTCTTGACACGTTTATCGGCCTCCTCTTGCTGACTTTTCAGAAGAGTAATTTCGTTTCCCAACTTCATGAAATTATTTTTAACAGATTCATGAAGTTTGTCTTGAATAGACGCGATTTTAGTTTGCGCAAGAGATAATTGAGCATGGGACTCTTGAAATTCTTCCTTTAAGCTTTCTACTTCTTTAAGGACTTCCTGAGAAGAAGACGGGAAAGCAAGTTTTAAGTCCTCCGCCACTTGTGATTTTATATCTTGCTTAATGGTTTCTAAGTCACGTGTTAATCTTTCATTTATTTCCGTAAACTTAGAATCCATTCTTTTGTTAGATTCTTTAAATCTTTTTTCAATTTCGGCACCTGCACTATTGAGCCTACGTTCCAAATTATTATTAACTTCCGCAAATTTTTGATCAACAGATTCTGTCAATTTTACAATGTTGGCATCATTAGCTTCCCTTAGTTGAGTGATACTACGATTAGTTGCTTCATTAGCCTCCCTAAGTTGACCTATACTAGCCTTAGTGGCTTCCAGGGTCGCGTTAGATTCTTTAAGTTGAGCTCCTAAAGTGTTATTAGATTCAGCAATCCTACGCCCGAGATTAGTGTTACTTTCCGTAATCCTGTCATTTAGACTGATTTTTAAAGCCTCGATGGCAGCTAGTATATTTTCCATATTAATGTCGTTATTTTCACAAAATGCAGAAAATACAATCATTCACCTCATACGTAAAATCACCATTATTGTCCAATGGTAAAGTTCAAAATTTCACCAACATAAATATCAAAATTTATATAAGCCTGTGCATGAATATTATGCCTGAAATGTTTTACATAGAAAGAGAAAGAGAAAAATAATCACTTGTGCCATAAACTTGATCAGAGTTCTGTGCCAAAAGTTTAAAATTTCGTCAAAGTCATTGAATTGAACTTCGCAAAATTTTAACACATTCACTGAACTGGAATTAACGTACGTACTATGCACTTTTATTTGAATTGGTAAGTTAAGATATCACTGATTTCAAAGCTAATTTTTATCACTTTACTCTCTTTAATCTGGCCCCAACGTCACGGGTGCCACTATTCACTACCTTCTCTCTGTAACAGGAACGCCCGTACTTCAGTATATCGGAGAGCATGAGGAACGACAAGGCGTGTACGGCCCATGCTAAGAGAGTAAGAGAGAAGGGTAGTGAAAGAAAAATTCATGATTAAGTGGATCCTTCAGTTTATTCAATAAAATAGGCAAATAATTATGTCACCTTTTATAGCTGAATTGTAGATTTGTCCCTGAGGGCGTGAAGAGGACGTTGTCCCGCAGCGGCTGCGTCGTCTTGCGGTCGGCGTCGGCGTTGTCTTCCGTCGTTGGTGTTTGTATTAGTGTTGATGACTCGAACCAGAGGCAGGAACGGGGAAATGTGGAGCTTCCACATTTGACGTCATGGGGTACTGGTGTGACACTTCCCTATGGCGAAGCACGCCGAAATAGTTCCCACAGCAGCAAGGATAAAGTTAGAGTCACAGTTCGTATTTGGAATAATACGCAAATGAAACAATCTAGGACCTTCCGAGGTGCGGTGATCAAGCACTTCATAAAGAAAATCGAGTACAGTCTCTGCACTGTACTCCACCAGCATAATACATTTGTTGAAATAAATGACAGTCCAAGTTCCAGTACGTCGTGATTTTCAGATTATCACTGGCACTTAAGATCATAATGCAACACAGTTCAACGGATAGACACAATTAATGCAAGAACACAGTTTTAAACGAATTCAAAGCTGGCACAGTTTATGTGAGAACACAGTCTTTAAATGAATTCAAGCTGGCGAGAACACAGTCTTTAAACGAATTCAAAGCTGACACAATTAATGCAAGAACACAGTTTTAAACGAATTCAAAGCTGGCACAGTTTATGTGAGAACACAGTCTTTAAATGAATTCAAGCCGGCGAGAACGCAGTCTTTAAACGAATTCAAATATACAGCCGGACCGAGAGACGAATTATGTCGCGACGTGCTTACTTGCACACACTCGCTGACTCACGGCTTACTGCCGACTCACTCCACTCTCTGCCTTCAGCACACTGCCGTCGCATACCGCACACTCTCTTTCTGCTTTACTGCAGGCTCTCTGCTTACATTCTGCCTTACCCCAGGCAGGCGACTCGCTTATATTTCGTTCATGCAGCAATGGAACACGAAGGAACCTTCTGCGTGACGTCGCTTGTCCTTGGCCGGTGTTCTGGAACGTCGCGAACTTGCTCGCAGTTCCCATTATGCCTGTGCGCTCGGCGCAAGTTTTAAATGCTTACGGCCGGGTGTTAGCGAGCTTCTCTTAATAAAAGAATGAAACGTGAATGCTCGTAGGGTGTTACCGTTTCAATATTGTTGTCAACATAAAGCCATTCTAGATGAACAAGATGCCCGTTATTAGCTCTAATCACTTCCATCACAAGCCTCTTGAGAATTTTATGCTTGCTCATTGGCTAACTATCTATAGATGTTTTTGAACCTAAATGTATATATTAGTAGTGAGTTTTGAAGCTCGCTCCATTTTTTAAATATGTAAAACTAGTGGAAAATAGTGTATTTTTCTCCTAACGGATCTCACATCATATGTTTATGAGAAAAACGAACCGAGGAGTGCAATAAACTCAGTATCGATAAAAGGTACCATAAAGGGTTTTGAATCTAAGCGATTCTTATAATACTGCCTTTAGACTCCACTCTTTTCCCCAGTACAGGATCAGATAATACTTCAGCTTCTCGAATTTTCTGAGATACGTTTTCTAGAAACTTTTTGTTCTACAGAAATAGTCCTCATTTTAGTAAGTAGTTTCCCGTGATCTACACTATGGCTTGGATAAGTTCATTGCAAAGCAGTCTATATGACCTCCTGAATATTAAATATTTGCTATACCTTGATGAAATCCTACAAGTTGAGCTTCATTTGAACAACCTATCCTAAATTCCAACTGCATTCTATCAAACCAGGTAGTAATTTTTCATAACATTTCCAATAAACTCAGAAAGAATGTCCTCCGATGTTTCTATGCAGTGATAGTCAAGCTGACTATCATCTAATTCAATTCTCTATGTTTAACACCCTTCCAAGAACATCAGACATGGAACTTTACCGTATCACAGCCAATTGTCTTTGGCATATTCCTAGAAATCTTATCATGACCAGCCGCTATACAAGTTTTCAAATTGTATATCGTTTGAATATACCTTTATTATCACAAATAAATACCTATATTTTTCTAGTATTAATCGTCTCCTGTACCTGGACCTCATCATTATGTCCAACTACACTGATCAGCCAGAACATTATGATCACGTACCTATTAGCAGGTATGCCCACCTTTAGCAAGGGTAACAGCGGCGGCGCGCCTTCGCATGGAAGCAATGAGTCCTTGGTAGGTCGCTGGCGGGAGTTGGCACCGCACATTTACACACAAGTCACCTAATACCCGTAAATTCCAGGGAGGTGGCGATGAGATCTGACGCCATGTTCAATCACATCCGAGATGTGTTCGATCAGGTTAAGATCTGGCTATCTGTGGGCCAACACATCAACTGCAACTCGCCGCTGTGTTGCTCGAACCACTCATCACACTGCTGGCCTTGAGAAGTGGCGCATTATCTTGTTGATAAATGTCACTGCCTGCTGGGAAACATGATCGTCATGAAAGGGGTGTACGTGGTCTGCAACCAGTGTACTATACATTTCGCCCCTCATGGTACCTTGCACGAGCGCACCACTGGACCCATGGAAGCACCCGTGAATGTACCCCAGTGCATACTTTAACCGCCGCCATCTTGTCTCCGTCTCGCAGTAGAGATGTCAAGGAGCTGCTCACCTGGAAGGCGAAGGATTCGCACACTCCCATCCGCACGATTAAGAAGGTATGGGGATTCATCACACCATGCAACGGTCTGCAACTTCGCTTACATCCACTGACGATGGTCACGTGCCATTGCAGTTGTAATTGTCTATGTCGTGGTGTTACATTGGCACATGCATGGGTTGTCGGCTGCGGAGGTTCATCCTTAGAAGTTTTCGGTGCACTGTGTGTTCAGACACACTTGTACTCTGCCCAGCATTAAAATCTGATGTTAGTTCTGCCACAGTTCGCCGCCTGTTTTGCTTTACCAGTCTGCCCTGCCTATAACATCAGACATCTGTAGTGAGGAGTGGTCGCCCAAACCCTCGATTTTAGGACGTGGTTTAACCTTGGTATCACCACTTGTCGAAGACACTTACAACACTCGACAAGTCGTGCAGTTTCCGAAATGCTCGTGCCGATCCTTCCGGCTTGCACAATCTGCCCTCGGTCAAACTCAGATAGATAACGCGCCTTGCCCATTCTACATACGGACAGCACGCTCACTGATACTCGTTGCACCGTTCGTGTGACTGACTAGTAGTCTTTCCTCGTCAGCTTACGCTGCTATAGCCTGCACGGGTTTATATCGATAGTAGGTAGGAACGTTGTACCTTTAATTACTACTGAATAAAAGAATATACCTTCTATAAATCCTCACGTATATACTCATGTTCTTCAATAATTACTCCCGGTATTTACTTTCCGCCTCGAAATACCAGTAGAAACAAGTCAATTCTTCACTAAACTTCGTGTCTGCCAATTATGTGTGACTTCATATTATTAGCTGACTTCATCGCTAAATCGAATTTTCAGACTAGAAAATGCTTCAATATCAGCTTAGTTGCACAATTCTTCCTACTTTCTTATCACAGGCACTTCGTCCTTTATCTCTTTTTATCTCTTTTATAATATAATCGATCTTGACCATTTATTAACAATTTTAAAGGTAAATAAATACCTGTTGTCACAATCCCCAACAAATTCTTTAAACATATTCCATAATATGTTTACAATTTCATGTACCAATTTCAATGAACCATAATTACTCATATGGAGTTGTCATGTACCCGATGGGATTTTCATTATCTTGTTCAATATCAATATTGAAGCTTTTAGATATACATTGTGTCAAAATTAATCACAATTTTCAAAAGATTCTACACAGAATATACCGGAACACTCCAACACAAGACATAATTCAAAGTTGCTAACCCTTTACTAGACACATGGCAAAAGCATGCAGACATCAACACAAACATGGAAATTCCTCACTTTAGCCATTACTGACACACATATAATATTTTAATAAGAGTATGAAATATACACACACATTACAATATTAGATGACAGCACCGAAAAACATACGCCCTGCTATATGGTGCAGCGCAGTTCAGTTGGAGGTATTCCTAAGATATTAACCTAGGTTCTGACCATGCTCAGAACTTCACTTTACTCATTGGCAACCTCACATTATTCCATATTGACGTTCAGTATATAAACATTCAAATGTGAACAACCTTTTCGATACAAACTTCAGCATAAATCCTGATTTGTATGTTACATGTATGACCATTATTCTTACCTTCCTTCTGGAAATCACAATTTGTATCTTATATTTATAATTATTATACTTAACTTCCTTTTGCCATGAATTACTAAGATAGAAATACAAAATTTATCTTCACATTGATTAAATCAATTCAACTAAATTACGTACCTGATGCCCTTTCCCGCTCATTCAAAAGGGCAGGGATCTCTGGGGTGGTGTGAAGAAGTGGAGTGGAAGCGGCCTTCTTTGCGAATTGTCTTTTATCCTTTCCTTTTTCCTTATCTGAAGTTGCCTTGGTTGATATCAGACGAGGAACTACTTCTCTATCTGAAGACGGTAACTGACGCTTTACTGTAATCAATAAATGAAAGATTACTTCTTATTCGTTGCCACAGAAATACTCAGGAGGGAGAGATGAAAATGATAAAGGCCATAGAGAAGAATCTCACAGTTTTATTATCATTACTATTCACATTCAATGCGTTTTTTATCCCAATGTTGATCGCAAGCCTAACGTATGACACCAGTTTAGGATCACGTGTGGATCACACCCCAAGCACGTGATAGGATGTCGGCGAGGAAATGTCAGTCGCAGGCCTCCTGCATGGTCGACCCACTCGCTATTGTCATCATGGACTTCCCATGAGCCCGACAATCTAGCACGTCCAGCCGTAGTTGCGTGTTCGCAAGCGTCTTTTGGTCACTGTGTATTTTCCTCTCTACAATTTTGGTCGTCATAGGTCTGTCAATAACAAGACACCTTCAATGCAAAATAATATTCTGCACTTAGTTATTTCAAGGGATTTATAAGTGATTTTTTACTGCAATATATTATTATGTATTATAGAATTATTGGGAAAGGTCAGTTAAATGCCAGAATTCGAAATAATAATTTTTCCTTGCCGTTTATTATTTATAATTTGTTTTACGCATACTTTGCTTGTATGACCAGCAATGCTGTTCCATCAAAATCAAAAGGCCTACAAACACACGAATTTCGACTGAAGAAACACTACCACAGTGGGTGTACATATATAAAGACATTTTAAATTTATATACAATTCCACGCAAAAAACGTGATCAATTTGGTGAGTATTCTGCCCTATATGTATCGGCAGCGAATATGATGACAAATTACTTTTCTTTATTTTTGTTTGGTGCATGTTTATAAGCACGGAATTCAGACATGTATATAGGGTAACAATTAACAATTAAGGAGGAGGAGGGGGGCGCGGTGAGGACGAGGAGGAGGAATCTTTTCGCCCTTTTGCCCCTCTGATAAGACGTGACCCCTGGGTTCCATTCTCTATTATGTGAGTAGCACGAAAATTTTTTAGTTCAGCATTTTTCAGTCCTACACTGAATGAACTTTATCACTTCTAACAGGATAACAAAGTTAGGTTATAACAACATTCTATGTTTATCTACATCTCATCATTCTGTTTACGCTTTTAGCTTTTAGCGACTGTCCTTCTTCGAGAGCCCTAGTGCAGCTCTCCCCCAGGGTTAGTCCTATAAGAGACTATGTATACGCAAGAGCCTCCTGCGTATGACTGAAGTTAGGAAGAGCATCCGGTTAGGAGGATGAAACCCGCATATAAGCCCCGACAAATGAGTAACGTTACGAAAATGTTGAATATCTCGGAGGCAGGAAGTCTTAGGAGAAAGGAGACGAGCTGCTCTACGATGTAGGATTTTCCGAGCTGTCAGTGAAAAATGGTACGGAATGTTATTAGTAGTAGACGAATAAGCTTGTACGGAGCTTTTAAATCTAAGAAAGGTCATAATATAAAGTTGGAATTCAAGAGGACAAATCAGAGTCAATAAGCCTATTCATTCATAGGAAGAGGAATTAGGGAATCCCCATATAAGGGTCTGTGTATGTTTATTTACTTCTATGCCCTAGCACAGTTCTCCCTGAGTTAGCCCCCCTTTTAGTAACCCTTACGACTAACAGTATACCGTTGGTTCTATTCTATCAGTCCACCCCACCTCATGAAATGAGGATCTAAGCGGAGTGACGTCATCATAGTAGCGAGAGCTGTAGTAACGTCACTGCTAACAAGCTTTGACCTGTAGACCCAGAGTTCTCTCAAGTCAGGTGTCTTGCATCATAACACATTTTCGGCATTCCTTTACTACATCAGATCGGAAAATACATCTTAGCTCACAAAGTAACACTTTTTCTGCTGAGATGTACATGTCTCCAAATTTACTGTAGTCAGTACACCTTCATCGCACACACATTTCAATCAGGGCGAGGATATTTGAGCTTATGTCAGCTCCACGTTCAAATCCTTGGCAGTGGCATTTACTCTTCTCAACCACACCTCGGGCGAAAGTGCCTCCTACGAGAGTTGGCCAAGGAGGTTAGATAGACGACAGCTTATAACACATCATGCCTAGACTCAGCTAAAGACCCCGAGTTTGCTAACCCATGCTCCCTCAAGTCACGTGTCCCTTTTAGTAGAAACTTTTGGCAGTATTCCATAAGATGACGACATCCTATTGTCTCGAGATATCAGAGGTCGTAGCGCGCGGCCCTATAGGTCATACAGTATGTTACAAGTTGTGAGCCACCGAGGTAGCTCTGTAGTTAAGTCTAAATGAATAGAATATAGCAGCTATCTTGCACAGCAGCCTTTGCCTCATTTCTCGAATGTCAGAGTGATAACACTAATAGTTAATAAGTTATGAGCCCCTAAGGTAGCTCTGCAGATAAGTCTAAACGAATAGAGTATAGCAGCTATCTTGCATAGCAGCCCTCGCCTCAGTTCTCGAATGTCAGACTGATAAAACTAATAGGTCATAAGTTACAAGTTGTGAACCCCTGAGATAGCTCTGTAGTTAAGTCTAAAACGAATAGAGTATAGCAGCCATCTCGCATAGACGGCCATGCCTCTGTTCTCGAAAGTTAGGCTTGTAAAACTAGTAGGTCATAAGTTACAAATTATGAGCCCCTGAGGTAGCTCTTTAGTTAAGTCTAAACGAATATAATATAGCAGCTATCTCGCATAGCAGCCCTTGCCTCAGTTCTCGAAAGTCAGGCTGATAAAACTAATAGGTCATAAGTTACAAGTTGTGAGGCCCTGAGGTAGCTCTCTAGAGTTAGGCTTATTCCAGACTCATCTATAGACCTGTTTGTGCCAACAGATGCAGAGTTGTGTTCAAAGTCGAAGAGTCGAATCCTGCTCGGGTCAGATATTTCATTCATGTCAATTGTAATGGCATGCATTCTGCGGCAGCTGTATTGCTTATATAACGTAACCAGATACACCGTCAGCAGATTCCTGAAGCCTCGTGGCTATGAATAGAAGATTGTTCTCAAGTCAGAAAAGTTAAAAACTACTACCCGGCAAAACCTTCGATTCCTTATTCTGAGAAAGTTAAACAACTATAATGAATGCCAGACTCAGCTCGAGGTTATCTAGCCTCTAAACCACGCCCGGAAGTTATGAGCCCCTTTTACCCCTTTTAGTCGTTTCTTACAGCAGTATTCCATCACCCTCCGACCTATGTTACGTCACTCCACCGAGAATCGAAAGTTAAGAAGGACATCCGGTTAGGAGGATGGAACCCTGAATTAGCCCAATACGCGAAAAGCCCTAGCACAGCCCACGCCGGATTAGTGCCATAAGAGCGCATGTATACGGAAGAGACCCTGTGGCCGCCATCTTGCGCATTATTCTCTAGGTCTTCTCCTTAAGTCCTATCCTAGGCCAACTTCCTCCATAAGAGCCTATATGAAAAAACTAATAGGTCATAGGCCTGTAGGCTCTGTAGAGTTAGGTCAATAAGAACAATGTATCATCATTAGTTCCTGGTCCATCTCCTTAGGGGCCGTAGCAGTAGGAAGTTGCGCACGGCCGCCATATTGCGCATTAGTCCCTAGGCCGTCCCCTTAAGTCCTGTGTATACCGCCCATCCTACTCCGGGTCAACTTTCTCCATAAGAGCCTATATGATAAAACTAATATGTCATAAGTTAAAAGTTGTGAGCCCCTTAGGGAGCTCTCTAGTTAAGTCTAAACGAATAGAGTATAGCAGCCCTTGCCTCAGTTCCCGAAAGTTAGGCTTGTAAAACTAATAGGTCATAAGTTACAAGTTGTGAGCCCCTGAGGCGGCTCTGTAGAGTTAGGCCTATAAGAACAATGTATCGCCATTACCTCCCAGTCCATCTCCTTAACATTAGTCTTATATAACCAATGTATAGCAAACATCTTGCCTCGGGGGCCCCAGCACTAGGAAGTTACACACGGCCGCCATCTTGCTCAATCGCCCCTAGGCTCTCTCCTTAAGTCCTATGTCTCCCCTGCGCCAGCTTTCACCATAAGAGCCTATGTATAGCCGCCATCTTGCGCAGTAGCCCCTGGCCCAGGTCCCAGGAGTTAGTTCCATAAGAGCCCGTGTATAGCCGCCATTAGCGTCTGGCCCAGTTCTCTCCTTTTCTTCCTACTGTCATGTTTCTCCCTTGGTTTAGAAACGGTTCCATGAGTCGAAGCAGACGTGCTCTCCCAATGACTGCTTATCCGGACGTAAGCCAACATTACTAAGGTACGAAAAGGCACTGTAGATGAATTCTGTGGTCACACCTGCAGCAATCCAGAATCTGAGTCCACAATTGTCAGGCTTGTTTGTCATAATGTGGGTAAGTCCGCACCTGGTTTTACTGGGAAGTAACTGTTCATCGACTGTTGTATTTTCACTTAGGTGGTAACAGAGAAGGCAATTTTCTACGAATTTGTCCCAGATTTCAGAGACAAAAGCGAACCTGTTAGCTGGCAGGCACTCTGCTGGGGATGATTTCTCGTCGAAATGGATGGATCTGAGAAGCTCTCGAAATCTGTCCCTTGACATTGTGTCCTTCATGAATTACTGTCCACGAAAACACGACCATAGTATCATCCACAGACATGAATTTGGAAAAGAGTGACAGAGTCCAGTCCATTTTGTTGACTTCTTTCTGAACGTCTGATTCTGTGTGTCGTTTTATTATTAGACGAGACATCTATTCATCAAAGAGGAGACGAAAGGTATTAATGACAGAGTCGTCAACTCGGTGGTAAGCATATGTTGTAGGACCTCCCCGCTCTTTCAGGATGTTCACTGCAGCCAAGCCTTAAGGTGAAGTGTTCAAATCCAAGACCTCCCACTCGGTTCCGTCTCGAGCAACAATCTTCACAATCAAACAGAAATTCAGACATTCGAGACGAGTTCGGATGCAGATTAGAACTTTCGACTTCTCCTGGTGATCATTCATTCTCTGTCCCATTATAAACTTCGCCCTCACTAGTGTCGCTTGTCTCTAGCAAAAAATCATCATCTGAATCGGATAGTTCACTTTCAGATTCAACATGTGAATTTACTAGCGTACGAGACACACATCTGTAGGAAGAAAACTTTCCAAATGATGATATTAACACAATAATCCCGCTAACTGGAACATTTATCTGACAGTAAGAGCTCAACAATACTAACAATCTAAGCCAGGGTACACGCTGTTGTCTGGCAAAGCAAACTCCTGTGTTGTAATAAGGAATTGTACAGGTGTCAAAATGACCCCTTCCGCTGTCCAGGGTATGCCTTATGAGAAATATATAAAAATGTAAATATTTTGCTTGGTGCGATATATCACCGTAAAAACGACAAATCGATGAAAATTAAAGATATTCGAAGAGGAACGATATAAAAGTGTGCATATTATTAAATAGAAATTGAAGTCGGGCGTCATTTTGACCCCTTCCGCTGTTCTAATAGTAAATCGCATGCGAATGTTATTAAAAGACAAGGTCACGATGTTGATAACAGCACAACGACAGGAGGTTCGAGCCATGCTCTCTCATTTAGCTAGGCGAGATAGAGAGATTTTAACCTTCATTTATAAATTAAATGAAAGGCTGTGAGTTGAGAAGGTAGTAATGTCATCCTACGAACTTAGAAAAATATTTGAATGAAGTATTTTTAATTGCCAATTATTTTAGTGTATTTTTGTGTCTAAGCGTAGAGCAAAATGTAACATAGGGATATAGCAGGTTTCAGAAGCCAGAACTCTGATTTGGAAAGATTGACCACCCGCTATGAAACGGAATATGAAATGAGACGCTTCAGTGCGTTTATATAAGCGACGATAATATGAAAGCCGTGAAGGCAGATTAAAGATGTATTTATGTGAGCCCAAGTTGCTAATGAAGATATCTGAAGATGTGTCTCGGACGCCCGGTGCGCGAAGCCAGAGATATATCGTGACAAGAACACGCGCACTAGACAGAGGTCTTTTAGAAATGGAAAGCGAGCGATAAATTTTGGGAGGCGAAACATAGCCAGGGTTTGTTGACATTGTGGTCCGCTTCCAAGACATACAATTTACGTGTTAATGTGATTCATTAAGAATATTATCTTTCCTTTAAAGTACTTTGACCAGAGATAGGCTCAATGAGCTAGTGTAATAATACAGCCATTTTTGATTGAATATGATAGTTAGGGTTTTTCAGTACCCATCTGTTGGAGTCCAGTGATTGCCTATTCGAACCTGATATAGCCACATGCGGCATTTCTACTAACACGGAGGAGTTCCGTGTTCATTTGGATACATTGTATTACATTGTTGTTTTAATGTGTTGAGCGTGTTTTTTTAAGTTGAATGTCAATGCAAGTTTCTAACCCTGTGGTTCATTGTATGTATCCTGGGTTCGATTCCGAACCAGAGCACCTTGTGTTGAAATTTCCTGCGTGTTTTGCTGGTGTTATTTTAAATAGGTTTTTAATTGGTTAGGTCAGTAGGTTAGGTTCCACTTAGACTCAGATAATGACAGTGTAATATAGTTCCATTGTTTATGGAACTATTGAATATGGTGCATTGCGTGTGGTCATAGTAATACTTTATCAGTGTTGTACTTAGTCTTGATCTGGGTCATTAACAAGGATGAAAACAACGCACGATTTCCCGAAATGCAAAATTAAATGGATTTTAATTAGCAAGAAGTAACTTTGTGCGAATTTGTGCAGCGGATTTTTATAACGTATTTGTATTATCATCCCGTTACTGTTGAATTTTGATCACGAAGAGTAAATAAATCCTTTGAATTTAAAAAGTACATACCATCTCATTCGTGTTTAGTCATGTGGTACCTGTCTGTCCTATGTTTTAAGCAGCTAAGTTATATTTTTAACGTGCCCACTAGATTTAAACCCGGTACGATTCTGTAGATATCATTGCCGGAGAACTAAAGGGGTAGGGACGGGTGCAATATATACATATGTTATAACTATGTCTGCGTTTATTCCTTTGTAAAATTTTTGTCGCATGATAGCCTGTTAATACAAGAGGGTAGTTTGTTTTAACGTCGTACTTTCTGACCAGAAGCCAGCAACTATGTTCTTCTTTTACAGCTGGATGACCTTCCTGGCACCAACATTGTGTAGAGGGATGCAAGTACAATTGTGTACTTTTAGTGGTTAGCAACACACACACGTGCCAACTACACTACGTGCTTTCTACATGAAGAAAGCATGTATTACACTAAAATGTCTATATTTGCAGACATATACTATAGGAATGCAACATGCATTAACTGATTCCTTGAAATAAATAAATAAATTGTTTTCTTAACAAGTATAATGCTTACTTAACAAAACATACATGTGTTACACCCGTTACAAAATGTACTGTATGCGTTTATTCTGTAAAGCCTCCCCCCACATGACAGCTTGTTAATATAAAAATAGTTCTTTTTAGGTTATACGCTTTTGACATGAAGCGAGCAACTATGTTTCGTTTTACAGCTAGATGCTCTTCCTGAGTGTACTCACAATAATTTATTGTGTATATTTAGTGGTTACCAAAAACACACAAACACAGTATATATATAATAAGAGTCTTGTCTGTATATTGCTCAGAATTTAAGAAGAACGGTATGTCTATATCGGTCATGTCCATAATATAAAGGATATGCACTTTTTACTTTTCCTGTCTGTCTGTCTGTCTGTCTGTCTGTCTGTCTGTCTGTCTGTCTGTCTGTCTGTCTGTCTGTCTGTCTGTCTGTCTGTCTGTCTGTCTGTCTGTACAGGCATCACTATAAAATGGGTAAACAGAATTTAATAGAAATCGGTATATTGAGTCGGTGAATAAAATACTACAGTCTAAGCTAAACAATTTTATTCACCTTGCATGAAATGGTAGTTCACGGGAAGACGTCTAAAATTTAATTTTTAAATACCTATGTTATTGGTCCTATCGAAAAGTACTATATAACAAAAGTGTTAGAGAATACAGTTTCCGATAATTCATGTTTTATTCAGTTTTACCATACCAACTATGGTAAGAGTGGTATTTCAGAGTCGGAAGGAAACTAAATGTGAAGGCCTACAACATCGAAAGCTCATAAAATAGATCAACGATAACATTACATTAACCATTGTTTGTTGTGATATTCCTTGTCTCTTATGCTGCCACTCATCTCCGATAGATGGGATTAAAGCTGCGTACCGAGTATAACAGCCTACCTGAATATTGGCGGGAATTAGCTGTGGAGTTAGATAACTTTCTTCTCTAGCATGCCAATCCTCTGGTTCATACATATTCTGATACTGCTGGTACGTAACGCATTGGTTCACCATAGTATTCCAGCTATTCGATCCCTAATCTGACGCGCTGATTGG
This sequence comes from Anabrus simplex, assembly GCF_040414725.1. Taxonomy (NCBI): domain Eukaryota; kingdom Metazoa; phylum Arthropoda; class Insecta; order Orthoptera; family Tettigoniidae; genus Anabrus; species Anabrus simplex. The sequence continues at coordinate 882,939,402 of NC_090266.1, forward strand.
AATTATTAGTGCTTACACTTAACGGAATAATGGCAGAGGCTCGCTTATGACCTGGTCTAGAATTACAATTTCGGCCTATTCCAAATTATAGCATCACAATTCACTAAATAACTCAAAATTCAATCCTCAAAAGAGCCGTATCTTAAGAAAAGTTATTCCTCTTCACTTCTATTCAATTCTACATTCATTTTATTAGAAACGTGCAGCGAGGAGGGGGTTTCTCCTTTGGCTTCGAGGATAAATTTACCTCCAAGTCAGATAGTATTTTCCCGCTCCAGTGTAGCGAATTGAGATTTTCCGACTCATTGGGTACTCCTAATGAACAGATTAGTAAAAGGGCAGACATTTTGCCTTGGGACAATACCCTATCCTCCCTCCCCCCGAAATTAAATATTGTTTACGGCTCATGGCTGTCTGCAGCCTGGTCATTCCAGCTCTAGAATTTCGGACTGTAAAATCGGCAGTGTAGTACACTTCGTTGAAAGTGAGAAAATGTGTGGGTTTTTTTTAATTTGGCCGAGTATTTCATATGATAGCATTGCTTCTATTCGCGCCATTCCTACAGGTGCCATTGTAATGACCTGTGTTGATTTCAGTTGAAAAACCAACTAAGACAGTATTTCTGAGGATGTAAAAAGGCATATTGTGAGTAAGTGTCTGCCATTATAATGGAAACTGTTCAACTTGATTGTGACTGATTGCCTAACATTATTATGAAATTCCCTAACCCACTCTTCACATAAGAAAAGACGTTTAGTGACTTCCCCATCGCGTTTCTAGAGCTATGCAATTTAATACAATCCTTCACATTGTGTACACTACCTAACCTAGAATTCTTTATACAATATAGAATTATGTAGCGATGCACGGGTACATCAGCTAGTTATTATATAATTTTAAGAAAATACATATGTTGCACAAGTGTTTGTTATAATGTTAAGCTGTTAGCTTTAGCTTGTGTAAAACATTGTCCAAGTTTTACACATGATGTTTACTATATATTTCAATACACTAGTTAAACGATTATAAAAGTTTAAAATGGCGCACCACACTGTTTGAGTTATATGATGATTACTAAATCTATTAATGCACTCTAAATTTGTAAAGTGTTGTAATAAGTAAAATAACAGGCAACACGGATTAAATTGTACAAACAATGGTCCATTAAATGTTTCAAAATATCTTAGTTAACGTTTTAAAATAACATGTAATGCTCGATATTGTTATACACATGAAGATTGTCAAGTTAAACACATGTACACATATCATTTAGATGACACAGTTGCTACAGAGCTTCTTATTGCTGCTATATAAGTATAAATATACAGGGTTATTCGCCTAACATGTTACACGGAAATAACTTCTAAACCATTGAAGATATCGGCATTCTGTTTTCATATTCGTAAATAGTACCCAGGTTCATGTAAAATAACGTGCTGCTTAGTCTCATGGGATGATTAATATCAGGGATATTGATACTATCTCCATATTTTTAAATAGAGTGGCAAAAATTCATACAGCTGGCCTAAAAGTTCAACTACGTACAAGTTCAAATATGTAATTATTTTCAAAATCAGACAGTTACTTTTTTAAGATATCAATAAAAACCGCATTTGTGCTTTTGTGTGCCGCATCAGACGGCGAGCAGTCGGCCAAGGATTTATTGGCACGCAAGCTGCTTCCTGGCATTGATTCCAGCCACAGAAAGGATACCAGGCATGTACTGTAAACATAACGTGATGTACCGTAACATACCCTGGGTGTGCAACGTTATTGTATGACTGGCAAACACACAACGGGGAAGGGAGATTAATGTTGTTGTTTTCTTTTTTTTGTTTTGACATCGATGTGCAAGAGGTTGTGCTAGGTTTAGAGTCGTTTCCCACGGATGGGAATGGGAAGGATTTGGAAAGGGCGTCGGCCGTGGCCTATCCCAAAGATACCTCTCCGGTATTTGCCTGGTGTTGAACATGGGACAATATGAAAATCATTTTCAGGTTGGGCGAGGCAGGACTCGAACCTGCGCTCTCCCTAATGCACGCTACTACAGTCGTCCATGAGCTCCGCGGAGATCAATGCGAGTAAAATAAATAAATAATGGCGCTGCTGCCATCACACCACAATCAGCTCTGAACATCCCACATGATAAGTCGAGCTGTTTGTCTCCTAATGTCTAACCTATCCCAACCCAAATAATCCAGCATTGGTAACACTGCTCCTTCGCCTGAAAAAACGAGAGGTGCGCTTTGTACTTCACACACACACACACCCAAGCAAACGGAGCTACATGACCACGCTGTCAAAGCCCCGGAAATTAAATAACAACAAACAGCCACTCTTCACCGCAGCCTGTCGAGTTTCTTAATCACGTGTAGCGGCTAGCATTCGTAGCTGTCGCCGCGGTGGTCCGGGTTCGATTCCCGGCTCTGATAAGCAATTTAATTCTGATTGGAGGGCTGGAACGGGGTACACTCCGCCTCGTGAGGCAAAACGGAGAAGAGATGGGTTCGGTACCCATCTCAGCTATCCTGAAAGTGTTTCCGTAGTTTCCCACCGCTACTCCAGGCAAATGTCGGAATGGTTCCTTATTTACGACAACGGCCGCCTCCATCCCAATTCCTCACCTGAATTACAATAATACAGTACACTACTACAGACACCACAATAACACAGGTTATCACACACATTCTAACACACACACACACACATGTACATGGGGCTACACAACCACGATGTCCAAGCCCCGGAAATGAAATAACAAACACTATTCTCTGTACCCCTTCGAATGCCTGTATCACGTACCTCGGACATTATTACTTTGCTTGTCTAGAAGGAGCTCTTCCGGTGTTTTGTGTTTATTTCTCAACTCATACACTAGTATCTACTGTACTGGCAATTATAGCTTTCGTTATGCTTCTTTCAAGCCAAAGTACTTATTTTATTCCTTTTAAACACATCAACCCTCCCTGTCCTGCTATAAGTTCGCCTGTCATACACTCTTTGCAAACCCATCACATGTGTACGAAGTGCTTACATGTCTGGTATCCATTCTGTAGCTGAACTCACTCCCAGGAAACTGCTTGCGCGTCAATATGTCCTTGCCCGACTTCACGCCGTCTGATGCGGCATACAAAACCACGCATGCTGTTCTTATTTATGTCTCAGAAAGTAATTGTCCGATTTTGAAATTAATTGCATAATTGAACTTGTACGTAGTTGAACTTCTATGCAAGCTGCATTAATTTGTGCCGTTCCATTTAAAAATATGGCGTTAGTATCTATATCTCGGTTATTAACCACCTTATGAGACTATGTAGCACGATATTTTATAAGACCCTCGGTACCATTTACGAATATGAAAACATAATTCCGATCATTTTAATGGTTTAGAAGATATTTCCGTGTAACATGTTAGGTGAATAACCCTGTATATTGCTCATACAACTACAAACATTTAAAAAATTGTTTAATGCACAAGGAAAAATAGAAGAACTCTTTAAAATGGTAAGTTAAATACGTTCCATTATTTGAAGATGGTACCAAACATTTATCAAATGCTAGCATTATGCTGTCTGCAAAATGTATCTTGCTCACAAGATGTTTGTGAATTATAATACGGGAAGTGGCTGACACTACGGTTCACTTGTTTAGATGTGTTTAGCCATCGTACATTACAATTATCTTTGTTTCTTTAACCACTCAAGGAAGATTTATTATACATCGCTCAAAAATATCTCAATATTCAAAAAGAAAAATATCCCAAAATAAATGGCAAATTAATCTGAATGATAGTGAAACTTTGTAATAATCCTCAACGGTCAGTCTGGTATATCCGACCAACTAGTCATCCAGCGTTATTCAAATTCAATCTTTATGTACAAGTACAAGGCAAAGGATGTATCATACTTCAGAAGGTGTAATTCTATTTTAAAAAATATGTATTAGGACTTGCAGCAGATAAAGTCATGCTGTGAAGATGCCAAGGTATCAATGTCTGGAAATGGGAAAGAGATCAAGAATGCTAAAACACATATTATATATTGACAAATGTTAAATATGATTAAAGCTGCTCTCTTCAATTTACATGTTTGTGAAACAGTTTGTGATGGAAAAGATCTAATTAAATCTCAACATAGTGGTTTTAACAAACTGTAATGTGATCAGGTATCATCACATAGCTATGTCAGTGATTCATTGTATATACATAGTGTGTAAAAGCTATAGGTACAAACTTCAAGGCTGAGTATGGTACACTGAAACAAAGCGAAATGTCCAAATGAACATAGGTCCAGAAACAAAATATTTCTGAGATATGATACGATGTCATCATTGTGGTCACCCACACCCAGTATGTTTGCAACAATTTTCAAATTATGTTCATGCTCTTTGTTCAAGGTACCAGGCTCCATATGGGCCGACAACATTATCTTACAATTGGCCGTAGCATTTGAAACAGTTAAAATGTTGCCATGAAAGCTCACTTATTTACCGAGGAGATAGCAGATATCTATTGCATGTATGGATATGCCAACCGCAATGCACATGAGGAAGCGCAATTTTACCATGAAGCTTATTCTGACATAAGACAGCCAGATAGTCGTATATTCACAAGATCCCATCAGTGGAAATTTTCCATCAATGTGTTGGCAGGTATTATATGTGATCGGTTATTCGGTCCTCACTCGTTATCTGGTAGACTTCATGGTTATTTGTACCTACGTTGTTTTGCAAAATGAGCCATGTAACAGTTTGGAGACTACTGTTTGGGATATTCAGCATCTGTAGTACATACGTGACGAAGCACAGGCTGGTTTTATGTGAACGTTCAACAATTCTCATGCACAACCATCCACAACAGCCATACTCGCTATGGCTTCAAAGGTTCCGATTTGAATATCCTGGACTTCTTCTTTGGGAATATTTCAAATGATAAATGTACTCAAGCCCTGTTGCTTATGTTGACGAACTCCGGGAACGCATTGCCAATGGGTTTCAACTCTTTAAAGAGACGCCTGGCAGAAATTTGCACAAGGGACTGGAGTGTTTATTGTAGAGACAATAGGAGGGGAAATGTTCACACCGATAAATGAAGAATTTGTAAGTTACGATAAAGTTAAGAATGCTAACCATGGCGCTGAGCTGATGCGGAATTATTTCATTAGGTAATCAGTTAAGAGGGGAATGAAAATGGCAAAGTAATGTGGTTTAATTGGGATGTGAATTTGTAGCGGCTGACCTCAACTTTACAAACCTTAACTGGGAAAGGAATGCGAACCACAGAAAGCATGACCAACAAATGGTGAATAAGTTAATATGGGAAGGATAGTTGAATCAGAAAGTGACGGAACCAACTACAGAGAAAAATATACTAGACGTGGTGCTGATAAAACAAGAATTACTCTATAGGGAAACGAAAGTGATAGATGGTATAAGTGATCACGAAGATGCCTTTACCGTAGTTAAAAATAAAAGTGATTGCAGGGAATGTTTTAAAAGTAAAACTATTAGCCAGTACGATAAGGTTTATACGATCACTTGATCATTTGAAAATGGTGTGTGATATGTAAACAGCCTATGGGGTGATTTTAAAGCAACTGCTGAAGAGTGTGATAACAGGTATGTAGCCTATCTTTAGAAGTGGTAAATCACAGTAAGCATCCATTATATATACCAGGGAAGTAAATAGATTAAGGATGAGGTGCAGATTAGGAAGAAATAGAGTTAGGAATGGTTGCGGAAAAAGGGGTCATTGAAGGAACTTACAGGGAAATTGAATTTAGCCAAACAGACAGCAAAGGATAAAACTGTATCAAACATAATTGGCAGCCATTTGAATTTTAGGGAGCAATGGAAGTACATGTACAGGCACTTTAAGGTAGACCCAGGTGGCCCGATGGACATTATGTAGATCATAAACGACAAAGGGGACTGCCTTTGAGCTGCCTTGCACAAGGCATAAATATTCAGTTAGCAATATGTAAAGGTAGTTGGATATAAGCATAATATACAGAGGAGGCAACTGACACTGGCAAATTACTGAAATTTACCGAATTATGCCAGAAAAATCCATCACAAGTCGTATTTATCATCAACTGAATGAATACTATTCTACGAGCATTCATTAGAATTTAGTAACCTTCTATGAAGTAATAATTTTGGGTTATAATTATATTTTAACACAAAAATGTACATTAAGCTTCCACTTAACTTATGCATAGTTTTAAATTCCACACTGAGCTCTATATTCCGAGCGTCCTGCGCAACAGCGCAACATCAGCTGTGGGGATTGAGGCGCACTAGCCAGAGGCGTCAGTTAGGCACTGAGTCACGTGGATGAAGGAAAACAATATGGACGGTGTTATATATTCTCTGCTGAGATCCGTTGCAGTCAGTGACATGGTAAAGGAGAATGGTTTTGACCTATGTATTGCGCAAGATGTAAATATAACTAGTCTGATGACCATAACTTTCTCTTGTACCGAAAACCTTGTTATTATCTGGTGTGTGCGCGTGTGTGTGTCACCTTGTGCAAGTTACAACTTTATGTATTGCATGCTAGTACGTAAGCACCAACATTTTTTATTTCAATATACACAGGAAAACTGTGCAATATGGTGATGTTGACGACAGTTAGTTATTCTTTAGGACATTGATCGTATTATGTGCGCGTTAAGATTTGCCTTGGGCTTGAACTCGAACCAGTTGTAGCAGTTCGTTTGCTTGATGTGTGTAAAGTCAGTGTGGGGACATGTGCGACATATTAGTTTGTTGTTTGCGACCTACTAAAAATTTGAACGAATGCATTTTAAGGGTTTGAAAAGACTACTAATTTGAGTATGTACTTGCATAAATTTTGCCTCGTCAAGTAATAAAAACAGCATGTGTGGGGTTTTTAATTAAAAATGAAATGAAAAAATTAACAGTTTTAAACAGATGTCTAGTAGATAATAGACTATAATAACAGCATCTTAATTCTCTCTTCGGTGCACTGGATGAGTGATTTAATCCGTAGGTTTCCTTCAGATATTTTTTATATTATTTAATTGTTCTTGAACGGCACACTTTAAACCCATCTTTAACTTCTAACTTAATTTTCGTCACCTTTATTTTCCGTTAATACCAATTCTGATTTCGCATTGGTTTCAGACATTTCTTACATTCTAACTTCAGTTAAATTGGTTTATCGTTTTAAATTAATATTTATGCTCGACCATGCCGAAATATAAATATTAAATTCCAGAAAACTGAATGCTAATGAGGCTCATTATAGTTCAAGTTTCATTATGATACAGGTTCTCCACCAATCACAGTTCAAATTTCCATTATGATACAGGTTCTCCACCAATCAGAGTTGAATCTGAGAGTTGGTTCGAGATTCACTCAGCCTACGTGATTACAATTGTGGAACTATCTAACGGTGATATAGCGGCCCCGGGCCAGAAATTCAAGAAGAACTGACGAGAGGATTCGTCGTGCTGACCAGACGCCACCTCGTAATCTGCAGGCGTTCGGTATGAAGAGCGTACGCTTAGTAGGCTATGGCCCTTCAGTGCTGTTGCGCCATTGGGGTTTGGTTTTTGGACATAGTGTATAGAGTAGAAAATAAGTTACAGGATTGTGACTACAAAAAGACATAGGCAATGTTGTGAGATGGACAGCAGACAATGGTATGGTGGTAAAGGGGATAAAAATCTGGTTGGATGTTTCACCAACAATAAAAGTCCTTTCAGTTTTAATTACTGTGTTGATGGGGCTATAGCATCTTATGAGTATCCCTGTATGTACCTGGGTGTTAATATAAGGAATGACCTTCAATGGGGTAATCACATTAACGCGGTTGCCTACAGATCTCTTCAAATTGTTGTAGGTGTATTTAGGGGTTGCAGTGCGGGTGTAACGGAGAGAGCACTTAAGTGTCTGGTAAAACCTCAACTAATGTATGGTTCCAATATTTGGAACCCACTGAGGGACTACTTCACACGAGAGCTGGGAAAGGTCCAAAGGAATACAGAACGATTTGTTCTGGTTGATTTCCGAAAAAAGAGCAGTGTTAGGAAAATGTTGCAAACTTTGGCTGGGAAGACTTGGGTGTAAGGTGACAAGATGATCGACTAAGTGGTACATTCCAAGTTATCAGTGGACAGATGGCGTGGAATGACATTAGTAGACGAGAAAGCTTGAGTGGGGCTTTTAAAAGTAGAAAAGATCATAATATGAAAATAAAGTTGGAATTCAAGAGAACAAATTGGGTCAAATATCCCTTCATTGAATGTGTGTTAGACAATGGAATAATTTGTCATGGGAAATGTTCGATAAATTCCCAAGTTCTTTGAAAACAAATGAGCAAAAAGTAGGTAAACCACTTGATAGGCCATCTGCCACGTGGGCGACAGTAATAAATGAATATCATTATTGATTGATTGATTGATTGATTGATTGATTGATTGATTGATTGATTGATTGATTGATTGATTGATTGATTGATTGATTGATTGATTGATTGATTGATTGATTGATTGATTGATTGATTGATTGATTGATTGATTGATTGATTGATTGATTGATTGATTGATTGATTGATTGATTGATTGATTGATTGATTGATTGATTGATTGATTGATTGATTGATTGATTGATTGATTGATTGATTGATTGATTGATTGGAGCAGGCACGACTGTGGACAGATGGCGTGGAATGACATTAGTAGACGAGAAAGCTTGAGTGGGGCTTTTAAAAGTAGGAAAGATCATAATATGAAAATAAAGTTGGAATTCAAGAGAACAAATTGGGTCAAATATCCCTTCATTGAATGTGTGTTAGACAATGGAATAATTTGTCATGGCGAAAGGTGGTCATTTTGGGCATTTGTTATAAATAGAGCCCGGAAGTTAGGCATTTATTTTTGGTTAAAATAGGCTGGCAAAGAGGCACTTGAAATACTGAAAATAGGAAGTACTGTAATTCAAGTAGGCATTTATTAGGAGTGAAAGCAAACAGGAATCTCGCTCATTATTAATGAAAATATGTATTTTAAATACTCATTCATTTCCTTATTATCAATTTATCACATAATTAGCGTACTTAATCTTACTTTCCTTGGTTACAAGCAAAAGCAAGGTGCTTCTTAAAAGTATCAACTGAAAAAATGGCATATGGCTTTTAGTGCCGGGAGTGTCCGAGTACAAGTTCGGCTCGCCAGATGCAGATCTTTCTATTTGACTCTCGTAGGCGACCTGCGCGTCGTGATGAGGATGAAATGATGAAGACGACACATACACCCAGTCCCCATGTCAGCGAAATTAACCAATTAAGGTTAAAATTCTAGAACCTGCCAGCACGCTGACCATTTAGCCATTGAGCCGAACAAAGTTCAACTGCCAAAGACAGACGCTTGTCAGAAAGAATGTGTTTCATTGTGGAAAAGGAACGTTATACTTCCACTGAAGTGATTGGCGAAAATTTGAAAGAAGCTATTTCGGAAGGACACATACCAGTTAAAACAGAATTTTCACCTTTCAGAACATCACGAATGTTCTTCATTTTTTCAATGTCCACATTAGCACTCAGAACACGTTTACACTTTTCACTAACACTGCTTCCTTTTCTCCTGGTGCTTGCAGCAGTTGATTTACTGCATCTTCGAAGATCGCCATAGATGGTACCACCGAAACATCTCTTTTCTCCAACTTCAAGATTGCTTCCGGTATCACACTATAATGTGCTGTTATAAATGCCAGATCATTGCTGAGCTCTTCATGGTCCAACAACTTTTTACCTCGTGAACTGAAGCAACTTCGTCTACTGATACGCCATGAAGTACCTCACGTATCTTGTCCAAATTGTTGCTGTAATATATGACTGCTGAGATCCAGGTTCCCCATCTGGTGAGAACTTGTTGTGGAGGTAAAGGGAGCTCTGGTACCACGTCCTTGAAAACCAGGACACGGGAGGGTGATTTTAGGAAGATTTTCTTGGTATAAGAAAATAACTTATCCTCATGAGGATACAAACGTCTTATCTCTTCAGCAATTCTGTGCAGTCCATAGGCTAGACATGTGAAGTGGAGCATTTTAGGAAAGAGGACCTTCAAGGCTGTAGCTGGTTTTTTTTATGTAAGGTGCCGCATCTGTGACAAAAAGTAGGACATCATCATGTCGTATTCCATCCGGCCAGAGATACATTTATGAATTTGTGAACAACTGTGCCACTGTGGAACCATTTGCTTTCTCCATCTCTCCTGTCGTCAAAAGAAATACTGATGATAGGTCAGTTTGCTTTGCTTTCATAGTTCAAATGATGACGTTGGCCATGTAACGTCCCATTGCAACCGTAGTTTCATCAATGGAGATCCAGATCTTCTTATCAGCAACTTTGCTGCGAATCCTCTGCAGGGACTCTTCAAAGGACATATTTAAATACGTTTTTCTTAATATGGATTCTGACGGAACTTCTTCTTTGCTGTACTTCTGCAGAAACGTCCTGAGGGATTGATTTTCCAGTTTCTAGAACGGTATTCCGGGGTCCAAGAAAGCTTTACATAGATCCAGGGAAAACTGAGATTGCCTTCTGGATGTTGTAACTGCTGTTGATATTAAATTGATCTTAGGGCCAACAATATTTAACCTAGAATTTTCGTTGTTGCGAAATGTTGAGTTATAAAGTACTTCACTTCGTGATTAATAGATTTTTCACAGATTTTTCAAAAGAGTATAGCTCCGTCAGTAGAAAGTGTATCCGAACCGAATTCGCGAACATAGCCATGTAATTTACCACGCAACGATGACAATTTCGGCACGATATATAAGTCAGCGCGAACACCCGAGTTGCCTTTAAGAAGTTCAGCAGGAGACTAACCGCTTCTTTTATGTTTAACCTGTTAGACAGAAGTGATTTCCACCCTTCCTCTGCATTACCTTATCATTTCGTTATCGGGAATACCAAGTAATTACGCATTGCCACTGCGAAAGGGGTGTGAGGAAGGAGAAGAGACGTTCTTCCCTCATCCTCACCCTTTCCTGGTATTCATTATGCTTGTGCATTCCTTTCACTAATGAAGCCGCTATTTACAGAATTTAAATGAATGGATTGAGAAAATAAGCTTTCGAATGCCTGAAAACAAATAAACGATTTACAGGGAACAATATTCTAAATAGATATTTGTGACGGCAATATGTAATTTAATTTGTGCAACCTTTTTCGTCTTCTATGTACGGAAATTCATTATGTGCTTCTTAAAATATGTAAATCGCAGAAAAAATTGCATGATGATCAAAAAAGGCAAAACAGGCTTTAAATCTTAAAATAGGCAACGGAAGCCAAAATAGGCAAAAAAGGCAAAATAAAAATTGTCTCTACACTTCCTAAATGCACGAAAATATATTTATCTCTATCTGATACTTCAATATATCCAGTCAGATAAAAAAGGCATTTTCCCTAACTTCTGGGCTCTAGTTATAAAGCTCTCATCTATAGTATTAATGTAGTGGAGTGTAGTGTAGTGTTACTCCAGAGCACCTGTACTCATAATAACGACGCCATATCTCGGAAACAGTTGAAAATGTAAAGCGTGCTGGTGACCACAGCGATGATACCAATGCCTCTGAAACGGTTAATTTCCGGACTTTTATTTATTTGGAAATTCTGCCTCCTTTCTGTGTCCCCACACTCAGAACTGAAGTATGTACATGTAATTTTCGAAAATCTTATATTTAATTGTTTTATCATATCCTGAAGGGTTGCCTCTTTGCTGGCGAGATGTAGTGTTTACAGTGCACAATGTCTTCTGGCATGGGCTATATCAAATTTGTTACTTTCATTGACCTGTCTCAGTCTCATCCTTGGCTTTGACAATGTGAAAGTGACTGAGGTATGAGCGATGCTAGTAATACCATTGCTTATGCAGGCAGTCCCTGCTATGAACGGTGTGACAATATCGCTCATAGGGTCGGTTGGTGCATGCATTTCAGTAGGCTTGGCAGACTGATATATAATAGCAAGGGCTGGCTCGGCGAGGAAAGCAACGGGAAACTACCTCACTCCTCATTTCCCTAGTACACCTCTTCAGTAACACCCAGGCTATTTATGACAGCTGCAGAAGATCAAACCAGCCTTCGGGCTGAATACCCAACATACATACATATCCTGAAGTGCATATTGAAACCTGGAAGGGTTACTGCTGACACAGGAGCAACTCGAACAATACTATCATCTAATATGCAGCCACCACCATCTGTCAATTTGACTTGTTTATCGTCGATGCAACGCATACACAAAATGGGAATTAAAAATATTTATATTTGAATGGATAATTAACTGATATAAATGGAATCTAAAGAGCCTCCGTGGCTCAGACGGCAGCGCGTCGGCCTCTCACCGCTGGATACCGTGGTTCAAATCCCGGTGACTCCATGTGAAATTTGTGCTGGACAAAGCGAAGGCGGGACAGGTTTTTCTCCGGGTACTCCGGTTTTCCCTGTCATATTTCATTCCAGCAACACTCTCCATTATCATTTCATAGCATTAATCACTCATTAACAAATCACCTTGGGAGTGGCGACCCCATTGTAATAATAGCCTATATATGTTTCATTCATTACATCCCTGACCCGGTCAATGACTGGAAAACAGATTGTAGGTTTTCATTTTGAAATGGAATCTAACGACAAAACACACTCATCCTTCTCGCAGCCTGTTAATATCGTACCTTCAATTATGTGTGGAGGGCTTTAACCCTAGAATACTAACATGCGTAAAATTAACGTGTATGCGTCATGTAACTGCGCACTGCTCATTCCTGTGTTACACCTCCACGTACGGTAGTGCTTCCACTGATCAATGTGGATGATATCACTATGACGTTTACTGTAGATGAGTGTGTGAGGGGCGAATGAAGGGAGAGTTTTTTCGATAAGTCACTACGCTTTTTTTATGTATTGTTTGTATTGACGCATTATCGTTGGTACGTAAAACTACGTGTTATTAGTCTGTAGGCCTAACAGGTACTTGGATGTTGCTGTATGCTGGTAGGTTGCACATTCCGGGTTGCTCTATAGTTATTAGGCATGAGACTTTCCAGGAAACAATGAATAAACGAAGAGTGAAATACGAGGAGTTCATATGCCGTATTCTTGACGAGCTGAATGAAGATTATAGACTAAAATGGGTAGTGGTAGGAACGTTATTAAACCTTGATAGAGTTCACAAAACTACCTACGAGAGGGAAATTGACTACTTACCATCTTTCTTGTCTTTCACCACACTGACAGGCACAGGAGGAGTGCGTGCACCTGTATATTTCGTAGTACGGCGTTCCTGAATTTGTTTTCTCTCAATGGGTGGAAGAGAATCTGAAACAAAACATACTTAGTAATTTTACTGTTATACTAAAAGTTTACTGAAGGGATTGAATTACATATAAAAGCACCTTCCCACTAAAAATGAGACTGATACATAGCAGTACCAGGGCAAGTAGATTTACTAGCATTGTATTTCCCGAAAAGGATTTGGATAACTTTCTTGATCCAGTGGTTACAATAACAATGCACGTACCGGGAGTATTAGAGGATTATTGTTATCTCATGTACTGTATACCACCTTTATGATATGGTTGTGTACAGTGTTGTAAGTCTAATAAGATGTATTGGGAAGCTGGCTGATGCAGTGGCAGATGAATATGAGTCATAAGTAAGGTTCGCGTGAGCTTATCCCTGAAAAGTAAGTGTGAATAATAGTTCCCAAACCCCATTCAAAGCAACTTGATGTTGCTTATACATTCATGTATTGGCCGTTTTCATTGGTTTCGTCACATTTTCTCATTTTAGTATTGGTTATATTCTGTGCAGTTTTTGCTTCAATTGAGACGTCATGTTTAACATGTTATCTACGTCGAGTTTCGAACATAGGATTTCCGAATTCTATAGTATATATATATATATACTTTTCTGTATTTTTCAAGGAATATACAGAAAGCAGGTTTAGAAGACCTGATTTGATAAAGGGCGTCTGTGCGAAAGTCACACTGAGGAGAATGTCACTTCAGTACATATCTTTACCGAGAAGTAAATAGGAAAAAAGGAAATGCCATGTTTTCTCTCTCCCAGTTCATCCTTGACGGGCCCAGTTATAGGCCAGAGGAGATGTAAAATTAAGAAATGATGTGAAATCGTTCGGCGGAGATCATCTGTAGGCCTGCTGACGGAACATTATCTTTGGTAAAACGTCTGAAGTTAAGGTAATATTAGTAAAGGGATTTCGTGTGAATGCATATTGCAAGTTTCAAGATACTGTAGCTCCGTCAGCATAATTTAATCTGTCTGCTATCTTATCCTGATCACATTTTGCTACTTAAGACGTTTAATAGCAGGAGGACTGTAACAGATATAGCAAAACCTCAGTTTGGCTGTCGCTGATGACGTCACCAGCAATAGGTGTGCCAACCTCACATACGGAGGGAATGCCAAAATTACAGACTAAACTTCGATGCCTATAACACACCAGGATTAACTGTTCTACTAGACAAGAATGCTGCTATCTATGGGACCAATGGTGGCTGTTCAGCAGTTTCTTCTTCCTCTTCTTAACCAGCTGCCCTTCCCTACTATAGCCCTTAGGCCTATGGAGCAAGGGCCACTACCCAAGATCGGTGCTGTACATTATTTATATTGGAGGTTTTATGTTCTCTTGTTAACGAACCGTTCTTTCAAGTTTATGTTGGAGCTTTGTAACATTGTGGTCATCAGCCCACTGTACTTATACGTATGTAGAATTCTTTTGATAAACTGTGTTACTGTAGTAAATGTAGTACTGTGTTAAAGTGTACTCGTTGCAGTTAGGGGGTAAAAGAACATATTAAATCAAAAATTCAATATCCCCTCAACTGATGGTGGTAGACTTCTGATTTTTTGTCTTAAAATTTGTTTAAAATTATCCTAAAACCGGTGAGACACATCTGTTTCTTTTCAAACTTTAGGGGTAAAGTTACATTTAATGTCAAACAATACTTGGATAAAACTTTAAAAGACTTTCAGAGTAAAAAATAGGTCGGGGTGAAAACAACCCTTAATTTAAAAATTCTATATCTCTCAAATTGATGGTCGTAGGGAACTGAATTTTTCTTAAAATTTATCGAAAATTATTATCTAAATTGTGTTATATATAATCTCAGCCCGACAGTTTCTTTTCAAAGTTTCGAGATAAAATATCTTGTAACGTTAAGAATGTCTTGGGTGATACTTTGTATGACGTTTAGAGTAAAAAATACGTTGGAAGTTAAAACATACCTTAAATTAAAATTTCATTACCACCTCAACCGGTCGTTGTAGGAAGTTGTTTGTGAGCTTAAAATATTTCGTTTCCCCTTCATATAACGTTAATGCATTTTATCCGTTTATTTGCAAACATATGGGATAAGGATGGTTAGAAACTAACCAATTTATATTTATGTACGCTGTCACAGGACCACATCTAGTTCAAGGTCGATTCTTACATGCTTCGGCTAATTCTGTCAAGACGTTAAGGTTAAAGCAGAGATTGAGGCGGAAGTTAACGTAGAAGTTGTGGTTGAGGTGGGGGTAGAAGTGGAGATCACACACATACCAAACAACAGCTACGCTTAATGCGAGGAACAAAATGGAGCGGCAGATAAGACGTTATTCCAAGGCTTGCTACACAGTGATCACGTGGACATGGTAATGCATGTTTAGACTTGTTCCCTAACCGGCTCTCCATTTCTTTCCTAAACTCAATTCTTTATATTGAACCATATTTTATTGTAGCTGTCTCGGACATCGACAGAGTACTAAGTATTAAAATCCTACCTCTCAAATATGTCACGGATGGAAATTGTATGGAGAAAGAAACCCACTACTTTCATTCAAAGCAATGACTACGCTCGAGAGCAAATAGGTCATGGTACTGTCCGGAAAAATTGAATGGGCATATAATATAAATATCCTTAAACTAGGGCACTATAGCAAAAGAAATACATTAACATACATACTCGATCATTATAGACTGTTATGCCTTTCAGCGTTCAGTCTGAAAGCCCCTGTGAGTTTATTAAATGTCGCCACAATCCTCTGTTTGCAACTATTGCTGTGGCCTCATTTAGTTCTCTACCTCTTATCTTCAAATCTTTAGAAAATAAGTCTAATCATCGTCGTCTTGATCTCCCCTCTACTTCTCTTACCCTCCATAACAGAGTTCATTATTCTCCTAGGTAACCTATATTCCTCCATTCGCCTCACAAGACCCCACAACCGAAACCCGTTTATGCATACAACTTCATCCATCGACTTCGTTCTTAACTTAGCCTTTATCCCCTTAATCCGAGAACCCTCCTACCGTTATTCCCACCTGTTTGTACCAACAATCATTCTCGCTGCTTTCATGTTTGTTACTTCTAACTTATGTATAAGATATCCTGAGTCCACCCAGCTTTCGCTCCCGTAAAGCAAAGCTGGTCTGAAAACAGATAGATGTAAAGATAGTTTCGTCCGGGAGCTGACTTCCTTCTAATAGAATACTGTTGATCGTAAGTGCGAGCTCATTGCGTTAGCTTCACTACACCTTGATTGAATTTCACTTACTATATTACCATCGTGGGAGAACGCACATCCTAAGTACTTGAAATTATCTACCTGTTCCAGCTTTGTATCACCAATCTGACATTCTAATCTGTTGAATTCCTTCCCTACTGACATCAGGTTATTCTTCGAGAGGCTAATTTTCATACCATATTCATTGCAACTTTTTTCAAGTTGCAAGATATTGGACTGCAGGCTTTCGGCACAATCTGCGATTAAGACGAAGTCGTCAGCATAGGCCAGACTGCTGAGGTACTATGGTGATATTTGATACGTCATACAGAGGAGTATAGATAAAATAGACGAATAATTGCAGGAATAATCAAGAGAAAGGAGTGGAAGCATATAACTATTTCTAGGCCCTTTTGGTATCAGAGGGGGATCCGTTGATGTACAAAGGAATGAAAGAAACGTTTTAACGAGTATTAAATTTAATTAAAAACTATCGTGAGTGTTTTTAACATGGACCAATTTGTTTCTATTTAATCAGAAATTAAGGACATTAAGAACAGCTGGAATTGTGATAATTAAACGATTGAAAAATAACCTCACTGGGAGGATAAATGTAATCAAACAATGGGTAATATGAAATAATGATCCAAAGGCAAACACATCTTTAAAGAAAATTTACAATTTAAAAATTTAACAATAACAAAGATAGAATAACAAGGCCCATGTACCTGAAAATACGAAAGATCGATAACGGGAGGTGTAACCTTACCTTCTTCAAATAATAGAAAAGAACTGATATTTAAATACTCACAGTGAATAAATAACGGAGAATTAATAAAATTACAGTAAGATCCCAACAAATTCAAAAGAGAAATGTCGCACACTGTTTATAAGAGTAGCCATGACACAACAGTCCAGCCAACTTGACCACACACAATACAGATGTTCGAACAGTTCAAAAGAAGAGAAGAACGGAGCTCACTAAGTTTGGCGCATCGGCACGACAACCAAAGTCTTAAGAGTTCTATAGTATACTTTTACGTTGAAGGCACAAATCGAAGATAAGAAAATAAAGGAAAGCAAGAAATCTTTACTAGTGCATGGATTAGGGTCGCCAGGATCATCTAACACTTCAGAAAAAGTGACAATGCAGAATAAAACCATGAGAACGAACTGAACTGGGAAGAACCAGCTTACCCAGAAAGTTAAGAGGTCTCTCCCCCTACCTGGGTCAATGATGGATCTACAGGTAGAAGGAAGTAAAGAGCCGTCATGAAGACCGGGTGGAAATAGGTTCCAGTCCCGAGCTGATCCGATGCACACTGACAAAGAATGAAGCGAGGCCGAAAATTTGTAGTCGGCAGAGTGTGAAGTAAACAGAAGTAATGGTAGGGGCGAGAACGGAAAGAGACTCTAAAGTTCAAGAACGTAGTAGTAGATGATGACGCGTGCAGCGTAAGTAGAAGTGTAGAGATCCGGGGAAGAAAGTAAGATTAGAAATGTGTGCCATTGTGAATTGATGGCGGAAGGTAAGAGAACATTACGCTGCATACTACTGTACATTTCCACCTAACTGAATCCCTCCCTGCCACTTGAGACCTTTCATCAGATGATCCATGTAAGCTACGAACAACAAAGGTGAAAGATTACAACCTTGTGTAACCCCTGCAAGTAACCTGAACCAAGAACTCATTCTACCATCAAATCTCACTGCAGCCCAATTGTCAACATAAATGCCTTTGATTTATTTTAATAATCTGCCCTTGATCACATAGTCCAATAGTATAGTGAACACCTTCTCGCTCCGTAACCTGTCGTATGCTTTCTCTATATCTACAAAACATAAACATAACTGTCTGTTCCTCTCGAGGCACTTTTTATTTACCGGGCGGATACTGAAAATCTGATCCTGACAGCCTTTCGGGGGTCTCAAACAACACTGGTTTTCATCCAACTTCACCTCAATCATTGAACGCACCCTCCCTTCCAAGATGCCAGTAGTACTTCGCCAGCAGGCGCGGCTCCATTATATGATCTGCAAAGCTGCAGAACCATCAGAATGAAAGATATAATGTACAGCGATTAGCGATCCCATCCTTCATACTGAGTGTTGTTATCGAGCCAAAGATCGATACCCATACAGCTGCCTGTGATCTGGCAACCCTGTTTAAATCTGTGAACGACAGAACATAAGGAGAGCACACTTAACTACAGCTTTCTTCCGACAGGTGGCTAAGAGTCGCCCACAAGGTTCTGTATGAACTGCACGCCTTGCAGTACGGCTGGCCTATTCGCAGTGTGTCGCTGAGACTATAGAGTTAGTAAATAATACACTAGAGGTAGCACGAGCGCCACCCTCTGTTAGAGAATCGCTGCAGCGAGCGAACATTTTGAAATCTCAGCTTTTTCGCAAAAAGCTCCCTCCGCTGTACTCATCAGAGTAAAAAGAGAACTTGTAAATCTTTGTGGAAATGGATATGGTTTAAAATTGTTACATCGGGCGAGTTGGCCGTACGCGTAGAGGCGCGCGGCTGTTAGCTTGCATCCGGGAGATAGTAGGTTCAAATCCCACTATCGGTGGCCCTGAAGCTGGTTTCCGTGGTTTCCCATTTTCACACCAGGCAAATGCTGGGGCTGTACCTGAATTAAGGCCACGGCCGCTTCCTTCCAACTCCTAGGCCTTTCCTATCCCGTCGTCGCCATAAGACCTATCTGTGTCGGTGCGACGTAAAGCACCTAGCAAAAAAAAATTGTTACATGTCAACGTTCTCAGATACTCCAGTATATGTGTGATGCTTCTGCTCAGTACAAAGGAGTCCCAAATAGCTTAAATACAGGAGAAATGCGTGATAAAAGAGGATGGTTGTGATTAAGTAACACAAAACCAATTTACTGTTCATGTTAAGTCTTCAACCAACGTAGTTTAAGATTGGGATTATATATATATTTCTCTCTCTTTTATGTGAATAGCCAGGATTTAAGCATAATTCTATCCGACGATCGAAAACATTATCTCTCGTACGAAGCGAACGAGCGAGTTCTTAGGCCTACAAGTAATCATGAATAAGTTTCTCCGTAATGGTAGTGAATTCTTCCGGGCTAGGCAGTCATGAAAATGAAAACATGAACGTTAGTACCAGCAGATGATGTTCACCCTCGATTAAGAAAGCCGGCTCCCAAAGATGTATGCAGCTCTCGGAACCTCTGTAAATATGAGTGTGTCGGTACTAGATCAACATTTTTCGATAAGCGGAAGAGATATTTAATTTTTGTAACTTTAAATTCTTTTTGCTACTGGCTTTACGTCGCACCGACACAAATAGGTCTTATAGCGACGATGGGATAGGAAAGGCCTAGGAGTTGGAAGGAAGCGGCCGTGACCTCAATTAAGGTACAGCCCCAGCATTTGCCTGGTGTGAAAATGGGAAACCATGGAAAACCATCTTCAGGGCCGCCGATAGTGGGATTCGAACCCAGTATCTCCCGGATGTAAGCTCACAACCGCGCGACGATAACCTCACCGTCAACTCGCCCGGTGTAACTTTAATCATAATATTATTTGCTTTACGTCCCACTAACTACTTTTACGGTTTTCGGAGACGCCGAGGTGCCGAAATTTAGTCCCGCATATCTTTTACGTGCCAGTAAATCTACCGACACGAGGCTGACGTATTTGAGCACCTTCAAATACCACCCGACTGAGCCAGGATCGAGCCTACCACGTTGGGGTCAGAAGGCCAGCGCCTCAACCGTCTGAGCCACTCAGCCCGGCTTTTGTAACTTTTTCATTGTTGTTTTTTGTACAAGTCAGTTATTTACATTGTCGATCTCCCTCGCAATTGGGGTTTTAAAAATTGAGGTGTACGTCTACCTATATTTTTTTCTGTACATTTTTGGAAACTTCACATTGATAGGACATGGAGTAAAGCGTTTCCGCGGAGGCGAGCTCACCTGGCACTTCCCGTATGCGATACGAATTTAGATGTGTATATTATACTCACTGCAATGGACTGGGCATCACAGAGCAGAACCACCAACATAATTCAGCCACCACTCTTTGCCAAGTACACAAATCAATGAGATACGACGATATTTGTTGCAATCCTTCCTGGTCCCTTGGTTATAGATTGGTGCAATTAATGTTTTGAAGGTACCTTACCAACACTCTATGCTAATCTTATTATTCTATGCCGCCACCTTCCACTATAGTTCACCATTTCAGGTCTAATTTAATCTATTCCTGTTGCTGGAGTTTATTTACCACCCTTTCCACTTCCTCAAACGTAGTTTCACCAACATCAAATTCCTCCTCCCCCTGAGCACCGTTGTTTCCTTTTACGTTGAGAAGATTTTCAAAATATTCCCTTCACCTGTGCAGTGATTCCCTGGGATCTATTATGAGGTGACGTGAATTACCCGAAACACTGTCCATTTCCTTTCTACCTCCCTTCTTAAGAATATTTGAAAACTATCCAGAAAGTTTCCCTGCTGCTTCACCTAGCCTTTCCAGGTTATTACCAAAATCTTCCCACAACTTCTTTTTGGATTCAACAACTCGCTCTGTTTCTTTGATCCATGAACAATTCCCTGTCTGCATCAACACTTGATTGGAGCCATTTCGGATAAGCCTTTTTTATACGTTTACAAGTTGCTCTCACTACATTTGCTTTTTCCATTCTTTACACACAGTTGTTCCTACATAATTAAATACATTAATCTAAGAAATAATAAAATTAATTTTTACCAAATTCAAAACACAAATTTATTCACTGAGAGATCATTGGTGAAATATTCTGTACACACATGATATACCAAATAATTGCCTGCCTAGAAAGTTTTTAGATATGCCACACTTAACTTATCGCATTGGTAATGCCACATAATGCCTTTGTGAGTTCGTTATTTACCCTTGAATTGCATTATGATGTCACCAAGCCCGAATTATTCAACACTGCGATTATTTCAATTCACCGCAAAGTATTAGGGGCCTTTCCTCTTCACTATGATAACGATATTATTTGAATATCCATTTTATTGCATGGGTCAATAACCTTGTTTCCCCATTGCAGATATACCATCCATTTATTATTGTGAAAGAACAACATAAATAACAGGAAGACGATGGCACCGCTAGCGGTTTTTATAATCGTGACTTTGATAATATGTAATGACCATTTTCTACATACATCAACCCATTATCTAGTCATGAAAATCCCTCCGCCACCTGATACTAATGCTTCCTATAATATCACATTACGCATTACCACGGTACCGAAATACATGTGTCTCTCCGGGGTGACAAACTTATTACTAATATTTACAATGCGGACATTATAACGCCGGTGAGCCTATAACTACAAAATGAATCGCCACACAATTATACAAGGTACAAACAATACAATACATAATACGGTGGAGCATTTTCCCAGTAAACAATATAGTAAATACACTCCAGTGCTCTTCAGAATCTGTGACCCCACAATGATCTCCTGCTACTGACCCGAGAACTACGACACTGGTCGGATATCGAACCACTCCTTCCTGACTCGAGGTGCTAGCTGAAATACCCTATTGGAGGGAATGCATCAACTACCGGCTCATTAAAAACAAAGCTTTCCGATGGTAAAGACTATGCGAGTGAGTATTTAAATACCGTGTTTTTAAATGGGTGAAACTATCTCTGCAGGTCACGAGCACCACATGCTTGGGACAAAGCCATCAAAATAAACCGGACGACTGAAGAGTCTGTTATCTCGCCTCATTTCTTACCCCCGAACTCTGCGGCCATATTTCACTCTCCAAGGGCACTCGCCCTGGCTGAACAGCTGAGCGAACATACGCACTTCCATCCGGAATAAAGGATTAATTATTAATTCATATATCACATGTTTTCCGGCCATATAATCTTCCATTTACATTATGCCAATGCCTCTGAAGATTACACTACTAGCTTAAATTATTGTTATTTCTCATGTCCTGCATATCTTTCGCATACTCTCCTGATAGCCCTCAATTTCAAACATATGTACTTAATATCCACACAATTCAATTGCCTTCTAGAATAGATTAAGATGATCCTTACCGACAGGGAAATATAATACTTCTCACACTCGCGTATCCTTCTAGTTCATTTGCTCTCCCCTCGAGTCACCATTTTCTTTCTTCACTTATCAGCATCGATGAACTAAAAAAGGATTTCTATAAACATGCAATATGTAATTTGTGAAGCACCTGGACATTTAATAATCGAACTTAGGAAGACGCTACCAGCTGATTTAAATGGCAATACATTGAAAGTCAGCCGAATTATTTTAACACACTCCATCTACGAATGCTTCACTAATGCGCATAAAAACATATAGGACATTAAACACTGTATCATACACATTTCCGGAGATAAATTTTGTGATTATCCAACAATGAACTAGAAGAAAAGAAAAATAAAGCCAATAAACACACTAGCCCCTTTGAGACTCGCATATCTCGCTATCTACACACTATACATAAAACCAAAATGCATGCTGTTGAATCTATCTACAGAGTTTAAAAAATTTTAATACGACCTTTGACGGATTTTCGTGCTAAGATATCATGGGAATGTACTTTGGTTTCGGTGTGTAACCTGCTGTCATTTAGCGATACCCATGACCACCACGTCACTAGTAGAAGATACTCGAATCATCTGCCTCTGCGCTGACTCCATGATGTACTGAAAAATAGCTACCTCCAATCCGTTGAAAATCCAACGCTGTCCTTCCAGTCAGGAGAAACGCCGGCACATAGGCGTGATCTGGTAGTTGTGGGTTCTGGGTTCGAGGGGCACTCACATATATCTGAACACAAATGCACGTCGGCTTATTCGAAGTAATGTTTATCTGACTTCAGGTTAATACGATAACGGTAGCGATGGACTACCACTAACAACGATTAATGTCACTGAAGATCACAACCCGCACCCCGTCCATTAAGTTTATAGATAGCGATGCTAGAGAATTCACCTATTCTTCAAACTGAGTGTCAAAATTCACTTTACTAGTCCTTGAGTAATGTGACTACATGCATTTCATAACGTATATGGCCCCTGATATCTGCACACGTCCTAACAATAACACAATGATCTTTATTTCTCCGTAATCAGTGTCTCGCAAAACAGTGACGATTACAGATCGCGTGACACCTTCTCTAAATGAAACTCATTTATTTAGCATGTATAGAATATCACAATAATAATAATAATAATAATAATAATAATAATAATAATAATAATATATTGTGTTCAATCCAGCACAAGGGGAGTACTTGTCTCACGTAATAGATGTCTATATCACACAATGACTGTACAGATATGTACCATAAATACCACTTCTTCCGCACTGTGCCGTGAACCACACAAAACTTGTTGTAGAATAAGATGGAATGTGCAGGGTGAATCGCCTTATATAGTTGTCTAGTGGACATCTCTATGGAAAGAGAACGCCCCTCCACTCGTACATAATCGCTCCGTTAGCAATCATCGCCCATATCAGAACAGATGCTCAATTTTTGGCTCTTTACGCCATCCATCTACTGAAATATTTCAATTCAAATCGGATCGCGTGCTTCACCGTAATTACGACTGCGTCCTTTGGAGTTTAGGCACGCGTAGAGGGGGTGAATGGGACTCCAGCTCTGAGTTAAGAAAACCCCCAAAGGCCATCTGGTCTTCATCACTGCGATGTTGTCCAGAGTAGCGTCACTGAGGTTGCGTCGAGAAGTAAATCACATTTTTACATCATTAGATACTACAAATTATGCCGCGTTTATTGATCACTCTTGTGTAGATTTCTGGGATTGTGAGGAATTTATTATTATTATTATTATTATTATTATTATTATTATTATTATTATTATTATTATTATTATTATTATTATTCATTCATTCATAATCATTATAGACTGTTATGCCTTCCAGTGTTCAGTCTGCAAGCCTCTGTAAATTCACTAAACGTCGCCACAATCCTCAATTTGCACCTAGTGTTGTGGCCTCATTTAGTTCTATACCCCTTATCTTTAAATCGTTAGAAACCGAGTCTAACCATCGACGTCTTGGTCTACTTCTCTTACCCTCCATTATTCTCCTAGCTAACCTATCCTCTTTCATTCGCCTCACATGACCCCACCACCGAAGCCGGTTTATGCGTACAGCTTCATCCATCGAGTTCATTCCTAAATTAGCTTTTATCTCCTTATTCCGAATACCCTCCTGCAATTGTTCCCACCGGTTTGTACCAGCAACCATTCTTGCTACTTTCATGTCTGTTACTTCTAATTTATGAATAAGATATCCTGAGTCCACCCAGCTTTCGCTCTCATAAAGCAAAGTTGGTCTAAAAACAAACCGATGTAAATATAGTTTCGTCTGGGAGCTCACTTCCTTCTTACAGAATACTGTTGATCGCAACTGCGAGCTTACTGCATTAGCTTTTCGACACCTAGATTCAATCTCAGTTACTATATTACCATCCTGGGAGAACACACAACCTAAATACCTGAAATTATCGAAATGTTCTAGCTTTCTATCAGCAACGTGACATTCAATTCTGTTGAATTTCTTACCTACTGACATCAATTTAGCCTTCGAGAGGCTAATTTTCATACCATACTCATTGCACCTATTTTCAAGTTCCAAGATATTAGACTGCAGGCTTTCAGCACAATCTGCCATTAAGACCAAGTCGTCAGCATAGGCCAGACTGCTTACAACATTTCCACCTAACTGAATCGCTCCCTGCCATTTTATACCTTTCAGCAGATGATCCGTGCAAACTACGGATTACAGCCTTGATTACAGCCTTGTCTAACCTCTGTAAGTACGCTGAGCCAAGAACTCATTCTACCATCAATTCTCACTGAAGCCCAATTGTCAACATAAATGCTTTTGATTGCTTTTAATAATCTACCTTTAATTCCATAGTCTCCCAGTATGGCGAACATCTTTTCCCTTGGTACCCTGTCCTATGCTTTCTCTAGATCTACGAAACATAAACACAACTGCCTATTCCTCTCGGGCATTTTTCTATTACCTGGCGCATACTGAATATCTGATTCTGAGAGCCTCTCTGTGGTCTGAAACCACACTACTTTTTATCCAACTTCCTCTCAACGACTGATCGCACTCTCCCTTCCAAGATGCCAGTGAATACTTTGCCTGGTATACTAATCAATGAGATACCTCGATAGTTGTTGCAATCCTTCCTGTTCCCTTGCTTATAGATAAGTGCAATTACTGCTTTTGCCCAATCTGAAGGTACCTTACCTACACGCCATGCTAATTTTACTAATCTATGAAGCCATTGCATCCCAGCCTTCCCACTATACTTCACCATCTCAGGTCAAATTTCATCTATTCATGCTGCCTTATGACAATGGAGTTTATTTACCATCCTTTCCACTTCCTCAAGCATAATTTCACCATCATTATTTTCCTCTTCCCCATGAGCTTGTCTGTTAACAACACCACCAGGATTATTTCCTTTTACATGTTCAAAATATTCCCTCCACCTCTCAGTGATTCCCTGGGATCAATTATGAGTTCACCTGAATTGCTCAAAACACTGTTCATTTCTTTTTTCCTCCCTTCCTAAGATTCATTATTACTGACCAGAAAGGTTTCCCTACTGCTTGACCTAGCCTTTCCAGGTTTTTACCAAAATCTTCCCATGATTTCTCTTTGGATTCAACCACTGTTTGTTTCGCTCTGATTCCTTCATCTACGTACAAATCCCTGCCTGTCTCGGCCCTTGTTTGGAGCCATTTCTGATAAGCCTTCTTTTTTACGTTTACAAGCTGCTCTCACTTCATCATTCCACCAAGATGTTCGCCTTTTCCCATCTTTACACACAGTTTTTCCTAAGCATTTCCTTGCTGTTTCTACTACAGCATCCCTGTATGCCACCCATTCACTTTCTATATCCTGAACCTGCTTACTGTCTACTGTTCGAAACTTTTCGCTAATCATGTCTATGTACTTCTGTCTAATTTCCACGTCCTGTAGATTTTCTACCCTTCTTTGGTTTGCAGACAGATTTCACTTTCTCTACCCTAGGCCTAGAGATACTTAGTTCACTACAGATCAGATAGTGGTCTGTGTCATCGAAAAATCCCCGGAAAACTCGTACATTCCTAACAGATTTCCTGAATTCGAAGTCTGTTAAGATGTAGTCTATTATGGATCTGGTGTACCCTAGCCTCCCATGTGTAGCGGTGAATAGCCTTATGCTTGAAGAATGTATTCGTAACAGCTAAACCCATACTAGCACAGAAGTCCAGCAAACGCTTCCCATTCCCTTTAGCTTCCATATCTTCCCCACATTTACCAATCACCCTTTCGTACCCTTGAGTTCTATTCCCAACTCTCGCATTGAAATCACCCATTAGCACTCTTCTATCCTTGCTGTTGACCCTGACCACGATGCCACTCATTGCTTCATAAAACTTGTCAACTTCATCTTCAACTGCAACCTCACATGGTGAATACACGGACACAATAATTCTAGTCCAATTCCTCCAACTGGCAAATCTATCCACATCATTCGCTCATTTACGTGCCTAACCGAAACTATGTTGCGTGCAATGCTATTCCTGATAAAGAGCCCTACCCCAGACTTTGTCCTTCCCTTTCTAACACCCGTCAAGTACACTTTATAATCTCCTATATCTTCCTCGTTATCTCCCCTTACCCGAATATCACTTACTCCTAGCACATCCAGATGCATCCTTTTTGCTGACTCAGCAAGTTCTACTTTCTTTCTTCCATAAGCCCCATTGATATTGAGAGCTCCACATCGAATTCCATTTCGTTCGCCAAGTTGTTTCCAAGGAGTCCCTCGCCTTGTCAAATTGGAGTGGGACTCCGTTACTCCCATAGGTCTGAGGCTTGCTTAAAATGTTCTGAGCTTGGTAAATTGATGAAGCAGGCTGCTACCCTACTTGCACATAGTCCAAGTGAGTATCTCTCCTCTAACGGGTTATGGAAAAAGGGTGAATGGTATAATCCTAGCCGCCTGAGCACAAGGAGGGCCGAGATGCCCACTCCCATTCCATAGCAACTGGTATCCCGACTTTCAGGACCACTTACTAGGCCACTCAGCCGTTGCCCATGGTTCACGAACTAGGACGTGACTACAGTAACCCACAAACATGAACCAATGTATTATTATTATTATGATTATTATTATTATTATTATTATGAAGCCCGCGAAATCTGTGGGTTGGTATCCAAGAAATAGGCAGGGAAGTGATGGTAATATACAGTTCTTAGGTTGAAACCCTGTAACATAACAACGTCTTCTGACGCAGACGGCATTTAAAGCTTAGCGTCATATCGTGATCTCTCTCGCACGGTAGAAGGGTAATACCAAGGTCACGCTGTATTCAGAGCTTCTCTCTCTTCTTAGGCGTAATTAGGGCTCCAGCCCTTGAACTCCTACACCGTCGTTCGGATGACGAACAGGGCATGAAATGCTCTTTGCAACCGAATATTTCATAAATTGATGTGAGTAACGGCACATGTATTTTACTAGGCTTCCCAACATGTCCAATAACGTGGTATTGAACGGTTTCAGAATTACGTTGTAGGGCCAACATGTAGCCTAACGCTCGATTGGTGTTTTTCGTCGTTACCCAGTATGAAGAGAGTGACTTGGCGCGAGGCGCTCAGAGCTGCTATAGTACGAAAATCTGTTGCAAATTACGCCAGTTAGCCGTCTCCGCGATTGTAAAATATGGAAAAATTATGGTTAATTTTTCTGAGTGTCTCCCGATGATAAAATTTCATTTTTGTGCTGTGACTAATTAATATTCGTGGTTTTTATGGAGCGCGGGAACGGAAGCATTCTTAACACAAAGGAGAAGGCACTTTATTTTGAGGACACCCCCCGCGTCTCGCCTCTCCTGGGAACTTATGAAAAGGGTGTTATCCTCAAGACTCGATCGCAATTGGGTCGTATCCTGACGGCCCATAAAAGACACTCAGATTATTATTTGCCAT
Source organism: Anabrus simplex (assembly GCF_040414725.1). Taxonomy (NCBI): domain Eukaryota; kingdom Metazoa; phylum Arthropoda; class Insecta; order Orthoptera; family Tettigoniidae; genus Anabrus; species Anabrus simplex. The sequence continues at coordinate 882,967,966 of NC_090266.1, forward strand.
AGTATACAATTTTATTGTAATAAATTTCAGTCAGGCATGGTAAAAGTAGTAGATCGCAGGATAGCTGAGACCGGAAGTCTATGAAGACTTAAAGTCGCTGGATATTGCGCGATGCTTCCTCGGGACAGTGAGAAAGGCTTAGAGATACCAGAAGTTAGCACATCTCGACACGTGTAGAAGACGTTGGTCAAGAGGAACATTCAGTTAATTAAAATGCGTGGGTGTGGCAAATATGGAGTCTGGATCGCGCGGAGTAAATATCCCAGGTTCACCAACATGGACAATTGCATGGAGAATATATCGCTATAAAGGAGTCAGTTCTGTTAGTTGACGGATTTCCACAGGTCGAAAAGTGTAATATAATAGGAAATACGTTATAGAAACAATCTGAGTCATTTTTTATATCATCTGGAGTATGTTTTAGGGTGTGTTTTAATTGATCTACAAGTCATTGTGAAGGGCAAGCACGCTCATTGGTTGCTCTTTTAAACATGCGGGAATCCCATAGCCACAACGGCGTTAGCCAAGCTTTTCCAGCGTTCCAAGCTTCGAGAGTATCACTCTGATAGTGGGAGCTGACGTGGTGTGAACGTTGTTCGGTATTGCTCTGATACTTGCGCGTGAATGTTGTCACATGAATGGATATATAACAGTGTATGGTTTTGCGACCGAGAAACAGTGCTTTTAGTCGTGAAGTTTACAATTAACTGGTGCAGTGCTAAACTGCCGATTTTATTATGGCGCAAAATTTTACTCCAGATAAATGGACGGTAATAATACCCGCAGACTGGAAAGTGAAGAAGAAACGCTCAGCTGTATTGCATTTTCGTGTTCGTCGCGTTTCGCGAAGAACTTTCGAACCGAACCGCAAGCCGCTCTAACTAGCTGTATACCGGGCGAGTTGGCCGTGCGCGTAGAGGCGCGCGGCTGTGAGCTTGCATCCGGGAGATAGTAGGGTCGAATCCCACTATCGGCAGCCCTGAAGATGGTTTTCCGTGGTTTCCCATTTTCACACCAGGCAAATGCTGGGGCTGTACCTTAATAAGGCCACGGCCGCTTCCTTCCAACTCCTAGGACTTTCCTATCCCATCGTCGCCATAAGACCTACCTGTGTCGGTGCGACGTAAAGCCCCAAGCAAAAAAAAATTGCTGTATAAAAGAAACCCTAATTGATTAAATTTAAGTGTGCTTGTTTGTCAGTAATGTTGCCTTATTTGACAGCTAACAAGGGTTTGTTCGGCACGTGCAAATCGAGCGGTGAAGAGACATTCACCTAAAGTCTTCTCTGTTGCAGTGTGCGGGAACTTTCATCAAGAAGATGGCACCGCCCATAGAAGAAAGAAGATTGTTTCCATGTGTTAAAGCAGTGATCAACATGGAGTAAAACATCACCATGGCAAGGATGTGAGCCGTTGCCAATGTCCAGAGAGTCGTCCAAGATAAGACGCATGTTTTAAAATTTGATGGCATGTTATATGAATTATGTGTAAATACTAGTGAAGTTTATTGTAGGGATTTTTCCTTAACGTAAATTTTGCCTGACGGCATGTGTTTATTTTACAATTGTAATGCTGTAAATACGGATAAAAGAAGAATGCATGATTTCTATATTTTTATTTTACTTTACGATTAGTTAGATGGGATAATGCGGGAGTTATTAGGATTTATTTTGTTGTGTCATTATGCATCATAATTAGCTTAGTATTATTCCGATATTCTTGTATATTAGGGATAGGAGGATTAGATTGACAAGATCATTTACTTTCCGAGTTAAACACTTGCTACGTTGAGAGTAAATTTAATTTAATTTTGGTCATTTAGAATGTTAGTAACAGTTAGATTGCATGACGCATGTTATTTCAGGAGCTGAAATGTGTGGAGCTAGATCGCAACGTTGAATGAGAAAGGAGTCTTCCAATGTAGGTTGGAAACTGTTTTGCACAATGATTTGTATGGGAATCGAACCTGGATTCATAATGGGAAAGGCTGATGAGATTGTCAGAAATATAAGAGGTTTTAATGCATGCTGATTTATGAAGTTGATTATTCAGGCCGATTGCATGCCTGATGAAGTGAGAAGAATGATGTGCAGTGAATTTAGCCCTGCAAGTGTATTGTGAGAGAATATTGGGAATCAGAATTGACGGGAAATTGTTGCCAGGCCAGAGAGTCTGATGTGTGTGATGAATTATTGTAGCATGCTACTAAGAAGCACGATTATATGTGAGTTTCCGTGCTGTTGAGGAAGTATGATATTGCCTTACAGGTTTACTCATCATCCGTGTTTACATAGACAGCGTGAATGAGATGTTATTTCCGTGATACAATCTTGTCGAACAGTAAACAAACCTCAGTGCAGTATTGAGTTCTAACATTTTTTCAGTCCACAGCACAGCAGGAAATATGTGACGGATGAACGCGCTTTTGGGTGCGCAAATGCAGCAGAGGAATGCAATGTTGCCCATTGCTTTCCACGTATTTAGTAAAGGATAATAATATGTTTTCTATTACAGGATGGTGTATTGTGCTATTTCATGTTGTTTTGATATGTTGTCTTGTTGTTTAATGGGGAACAGCCCGAGTGCTGAGTAATATTGGTGATCAATCTGGTACTCACTAGATCTTTTGGTGAACCGCGTTTCACGTCGAGTCAGTGTAGTATGTAAGATGTCCCTTTCTTTATCCGATGTATATATTTGAGATACTTTGCTAATATTGTGTTCATTTTAAATATAGCGTAGGGAAATTCCACTAGTATTTATCATAATTCATATCATGTCCCATTGCGTCTTAATTTTCTTTTTATGTTAGTCTGTGCGACGACTCTCCGAAATTGAAATCCGTATCAATGTGATACTTAACATCGTGTTACTCCATGCGAATCGAATACGTATTTGTATACGCATACGTATACTACTATGAACATGAATTTTGGACAATCATGTGAAGAATATTTTTATAGTTCACAAGTATTAAATGTTGTGCTTGAACTTTTATTTTGCATTTAATTATTTGAATTATTAACGTTTCATTGTCCATTTCTTTTCAATTTTGAGATAATGTTATTATCATTTTTTGTTATTTGATTTTCTTTTTATGTTAGTATGATTCGGGGTTATCCAATATTATTGTTTCTCATTCGAGTTATACCTCCATTTTCCTGTCATTTACTGATAATTAAGTGAGAAACTTCGACTTTTAGATTTGCCCATCGACAACCAACCCACTTCTCTGCCCAAACCTGAGTTTGTCGGATGTTTATACAGGAATGGAGGCATCGTCCTAGAGGGTTACCACCCCTGGGTACGGTACACTATTGATATGCGAACATGGTACCCTGCGTGTCGCCGAAGTATAGCTCTCGAACAACGACAGAATAGTGAGGTGCAATCGGAGACAATGGACTACAATTACCAAGTTCGCTTCAAGTAGTAGTGGGTAGCGAACCTGTCGACTCATGTTAATTAGATTATTAGGAGTAATTAACCAAGAATGATTCAGTGCGCGGGTACAAACAGGGAGTTTTAGCACGAGATGTTCCTAGTTAAACGTAGGTGGAGTGACTAGGTGCTGGCCCCGTATTCGGTCCAAGTCCAGGCCAGGGATTTTTTCCTGGACCTGAGGGCTGTTTCGAGGTCCAATCAACCTACGTGATTAGCATTGAGGAGCTATCTGACGGTGAGATAGCGGCGCCGGTCTCGAAAATCAAGAATAACGGCCGAGAGGATTCGTCGTGCTGAACACACGTCTCCTCGTAATCTGCAGGCCTTCGGGCTGAGCAGTGGTCGCTTGGTAGGCAAAGGCCCTTCAAGGGCTGTAGTGCCATGGGGTTTGGTTTTTTGGTTAGGAAGAGTTAGGAATCGAGCTTTGTAACTATTAATTTTAATTATGCCTTATGCAGTTTCCAATGTACTTAATCGTAAATAGGTGTCGGAACATTGCTTGTGTTAACTCAGTGTTTCTAGCTTAGCAGGGGATACATTAGTTACGAGGATAATAGGTCTGATCCACTTCTGTGTAATATAAATTATTCTTGTCTTGTCGGGATTTACGATAGTTTGAGACGGTAAGATTTTCCTGAAGCTAAGGACGAAATGCCTTAGAAGTAATTGAACTGGGAGGGTGCCACTGTGAAGGTTAGGCAAACTAAGACAAGGAGCGGCATTTTATGTTAGAGTAATGCATCAGATTTTCACCTGTACAGAGGGATGTGTGGGCATTTGACCCCATATTTGGTTTAGTACGGTGTTCGAGGAAATTCAGTCAGGCTAATTCACAGTGGTGCGTGAGGCTTTAAGTGGGGCATGTTGAATGTGAAATGCAGAGATATTCAATAAGTTACAGATAGCCTGAAGGTAGATTATACATGGAGGCCAATCTGATGTGGTATGCGAGTTGTGGGAAAATAGTGTACCCGACAAATGTGTTATATGTTATGAGTAATTTTGTTAAGCTAATATTGCCTGTGATGTGAAAGTCTCCACATGCGAGGGATGGATCATTCCCCTAGTTGAAAGTAGAGTCTTCGATTCACAGTGAAAGAGGGACCTATGGCCGTGATGACATATGAAATGTTGCTGTGAACGCCACGCCGTGTAAATGATTCTGGCATTCTAGTTTTGCAGTTGCAGCCAGTTAAAGGACCATGTTTCCGATATAGGCTGAGAGTCAACAAGATTACCATATCTCTTGGCCCACTTTAAGTTTAATGCCCGCCTACGGAGGACAGGCAATGTGTTCATGATGCATCCAACCCGTCAGGGCAATTGTTTGTTTATGTATTTATTTCATGTGCAGTGGAATATTTTTTGAATGTGGATGTCCATGTGATTTATTGTTTTGTTGTCACTGTGTTGTCAATTGCTCAATGGGGTAAGCACGAGTGCTTCATTTTTAAGGGATGAGACTTTCTGTACTCATGTCTATGATTACGGAATCGCATCCATTTTCGAGCCAATGTTATTTTGGGGTATTATCATGTTCCTAAGCCAGTGTGTGTTCTATGTTTTATTTATCTAAACATTGGGAGTTATCTTAGTGAAAATAATGCGCGGAATTTACATTTCTAATCTCATGTGACGGCATCTATGTCCACAGTGTTCTAACTTATTTGTTAAATAAACTCATGCCATGTTGATTACTCACAGCTTCATAAATGATGAGACTTTCGCATGATTCGAAAGAGACCAGCAACTTTCATAGATATTTGTAATGGAAAATTTTGTGTTTCTTCATTTGTGTAATCTATTCACTTTTCATGCCTTTGCTGGCGAGACGTAATGTTTACAGTGCACTGTGACTTCTGGTATGGGCTAGAATAAATTTGTTACTTTCATTGACCTGTCGCAATCTTGTCCTTGGCTTTGACAATGTGAAAGTGACTGAGGTATGAATGATGCTAGTTATACCATTCCTTATGCAGTCAGGCCGTTATAAATGGTGAGAAAATATCATTCGTAGGGTCGGTTGGTGCATGCATTTCAGTAGGCGTGTCAGAATGATATGTAATAGCAACTTGTGGCTCGCTGAGGAACGCAACGGGAAAATACCTCACTCCTCATTTCCCTAGTACTCCTCTTCAGTGACGCCTAAGCTATTTATGACAGCTTTTGGCAGAGCTGTAAAGGATCAAACCAGCTATCGGGCTGAATACCCAACATACATAAATTCACTTTTCGGGGTTTTCTTCTTCATCTAGTTTTTCGTGGTTAGAGTTTTCCACCCATTATCTTTTGATTTTCACTCACGTATTGAAACCATAATAAGTTTAAGGGTTCAGTATATTAGTTAGTATCCCGTCCTACTTCAATTTTAGACATTTAGTTAGACCCGTAGTCTGGACAGACCACCGCTCTACCGACTGACAAGCCAGGCGACAGAAGAAGACATTAGCAAGGGTACAATATATATGCTATGAGTAGGAATATTTTACTTAGAGGACGAGGTACTGCGATAGAGGGTTACCGGGGTTATGGTTCATTATGGCAAGATTATCGATACTGATGTGCACGTTTTTAAAGTGGATGGAAACAATTTTGTGTTTAAAGAAGTACCTGTTTTGGATTGCGCTGTAGTGTGGGCTCAAAAATTTGAGAGTTTAGCATTTACCCCACCTTTTTTGTATTGTTTGAAAACAGATGAATGTAAACAGCAGACGCAATGGATTAAAATAATTTAGGACTTCAGTGGGAAGGAAGATGTATACCTTAACGCATTTTAGCTTGACTTTGAATGCTTATTTGTCAAGAGCAGATCTTGTGTTTTTGAAGGGACGTGAAAAAAGGACTGGTTGCGTGAGTATCTAGCATCAATATGTACAGTTACCGATCGGCATAGCTTAGGACGTCGATCATTTCAATCCCTTCTTGAAGAGTGCAGTGTGGAAATGATAAAATAATATTTAGGCCAAGTGTGTGTGTTCTTTGATTGGTTGTATCGCAATGTTTGCCGAGAAGTGAGTTACCTATATAAATTGCAGTATTCGAAACTCATCAGTGACAAAGAAACATCAGTAGAGTAAAGTCATCATGTCATTCTTGCCTGATACTAAGCGTAACGCTGTTGTAAAGACAATCGTAATGTTTCATGCTTGCAACAAGAAACTAAACACTTTTACCTAAGAAGAGTTGAAAGCATTGCCAAAGGCATTTCTAGTGAATGTAGCTGAGAACGCTGTAAAGAAGATGTGGGAATAAGTGCTCCGTGAGTGGAGGCATGATACTGATCAGTTGGATCTTCAATACTGCATTGTTTATAATCAACAAATATGTTTCTCTAAGAGCCCTCAGTCAGACATTGTCGTGCGTAGCAACTGGTTCATATCTATCAGGGACCTAAAACTAACGAGTTCACTTTGCTTATGTACACTTATCATGGTTGAGAAGAAAGGGAACAAGCTGACGCAGAAGGGACGAGCGGTGATGAAGCATACTGGGCATGGGCTTATCAGAAAAGCAATCGATCTTCTTCCTTTTGAGCTTCATGTTCCTAACTACCAATACTGCAGCCCTAGCTCTCATCTTGATGTTCGCTTGGCATATGGTGATCCTGGAATTAAAATGTTAGATGATGTATGCAAGGAGCATGTTCACGCTTACCGTGCTAGTAAACGTGAAAACAAATCTAAACTGAGACATGTAGCTGATGAAAATCTGCTTAGTAATGATATTCGGCGTGTAAAATATTCTAATTCTACAGTTACTGAGAAGATAGCAACGCTTGTTTTTGCTGGTGCAATGAAAGATTAACTGTTGCTGGGTGAGGTATTAAAAACGAAGACACCAAAGAAAATTTCAGGACATAACAGATTTATTTAATGAAAGAAAAAAGTACACATTCTGAAATAAGTACGTTTTGTAAAACTGATGCAGTTGTTTGAATTTTTAATGTTAATTCTACTCTGCTCCAATTCCTAACTTAACTAGTAGCAAAAATATTGAAGAACAAGTTTAAGCAATAATAGAGGGCTGAGGTTCTGGAATAAAATGCAGCGACGTTTTTTAAAGTACATCATCATCATCATTAATCCATGAATTGACGCTGTTATAATAACCAAGCCATTTGAGTTACAGTTTATTACCAGGCGACAGAAAAAGTTCATTTAAATAGTGATCGAATTATTTAACTTAATGCAGCTATTCAATATAGAATCCTCCTTTGTTAGGCTGTCCTGAAAGCTCGTGAAATAAATGGGTAACTTGTTTAATAAGCTTAACACTGTTGATTTTAAAAAATTGTGTACTCGAATTAGGGTTGTATCCTTTAGAGAAGACTACTTTGATGAGACGAACACATTCTCCCTTTTGATATCGATGGTGTCGTGAATCAACTCTTTGGATTACAAGATGAATAATGTCTAATCGCGGTGTATTCTTGGTAACAATACAGGGCTAAATGCCAGTGGTCTGATGAGGCATATCATTGAAGGTGAACACAAGTCTAGGTACATCAATCCAGCAATAAGAACATTGAGCTGCAAATTCTCGCCACATGTTTGATTTTAGCGTACGGTAAAAGTGTTCTACAACACTTACTTTGGCATTGCTCTACGTAGAACAGTGATCAATTCCGAGTGACTTGAGATAAAAGGAAAAACTTTATAAAATTCCTTACCGTGATCAGTTTGAAGAAGTCATGGTCACGTTTTGATTGTCGAACAATACGTTTGAAGTCATCAATCACTTGATCTGCTGTCTTATTACGCACGGGTACTGCAAAAGCAAACTTAGAGTACACTTCTATGGCAGTAAGTACATACTTTCATCCTTTATTGCTAGTGGCATAATTAATCTATTATACTAAGTCAGCTTTCCACGTGGCGCGTGTTGTGCTGATTTTTTCGTAAAAGCACAATGATATTAGCACTGTAACGTATCAACTGCATCGGCGTATGAGAATAATTTCAACGTAAACATTTCAGAAAAAATCTACACATTTATAACGTCCCATACTAAAGTATGCACGAATAACGTCTTGTTGTTCTGTCGCAACATCGTCATAGATCATAAGAGAATTTGGAAGCACATCTTCCTGTAGTAGTACTTGCTCACGGGCATAAAATAGAAAATCTAACCAGATCCTGCATGATAAGTTGTAAAATTGAATAGCTCTCAAATATAACGTTGCATAATCCATTTCACCTACTTTAGACGAGAAGGTAAAAACTATATTGTTCGAAAGCGCATCACAAATATGCATTATAAATAACTTAAATTGTTTAATTGATATTCCCTTTATAAAGCATGAAACAACCAATTAAATTTGCTGAGTGAATGTAAATGTAATACGCTTCAAATTACAAGAACGTTGCATGTCCAATGTACTCACTGGAACAAAACTAAAAAGTCAGTGCTGCCGCTTTGCATGTATTACATTTCAGATTATAAGGTGAATATTATTTCTGCAATGATGTGAAGTTAATTTATAACTCTTCTGCCTTGAAGTCGTATGAAATGGATCACTGTTCCTAGACATTCAAATTGCGATAAAATTCCCTGTACTGCGATTCTAGAAAGTCACTCATGGCTTTCAGTTCAGCCTCCTTTTCCTTACTGATTGGAAGGCTGTTGCTATACACTGGACGGAGAACTTTAGCTGGAACGATGTGATGTAGTTCGTGAACTTTCCTTTTCCTCTTTGGCCCTTAGTACTGCTGAACATACTCCACTTAACTAGTATGTTTTGCCCTCTCCTCAACCGAACAACAGTATGGTTACCTGAAGATATTATTAACCATAGTGCTGAGGTGATTTTGATTTTACAATTCGGGTCTTTCTGCATAATTTGTTCAAGAATAGCAACATTCAGAAAATGTTACCTATCAATCTCTTTCACCACAAATGGATTGCTTGGACGAGCAGTCACAATGACACCTATCCATTGCTGACGCATGTATAATGGACACACTCGCTTTGTATTTTAGACCAGTGCAGAAATTTCTGTCGCACAGCATAAAACTATGACCACTGCACAGGAACGTTTGATTTATTTCTCTAAAAAGCTTTAATCCTGTCAAGTACTGCAGCATCATCACCATTCGCCAGTTATTGTTCTGGCCTACACAGCGGTCGGACCACAATATAAGTTTCATTTCCTGACCTATTGTAGCAATCGGAGGTTGATAATGTTCTCCTATACACCTTAGAAAGCACGAAGCTATTACTTTTGCACACCCTTTCAAAACACTTTAATACCAGATGTTCACCGTACAAGCTCCCGCAGTATCACAGATTACAAAATTATAAGTTGAATATTGAGGCTAGTAAAAGGTGTTGGAATGAGTCAGTGTAGAGCAGTACAGAACCTTTCGCAGGTGGACACAGAGTACAATGACTGAAGGATTTTCCTTATCGGAAGCCATGTCTTGATATAATGCTTCGTAGGCTTTCTCTGCTCTTTTTTGATGTAACTCAATTTGTACACTCATACGGTGCTGTTCGTCTTCATTTTCTACATACATTAACTGGATATAAAGTTCATCACAAGTAGGACAAGAATCTGACGTTAGTACACCGAACCATAGTTTAAAACATTCATTAAAGTTTTCAAGTTAATAATGAAGATTTACTGTTGAATTGGGATGCTGATCCCAGTAGTACATTGCATGCATTCTAGCGACGTGCATGTTGCGATGTGAACTGTCTTTGGAATTGAAATGGCGGATGCAATGGGTGGGCCTCCTCGGGAAAGAGTTTATCTGTTCACGGATATTCTCTCGTAACTCATCGCCCAAATTTCGTGGTCTGTTGCAGTGAGTGCTTCATCCATCACCGAAATCAGTCACACAATTGTTTATTTATATTTGTAGCATCTGCATGCGACGACGTTAAGTTCGAATAACAGCATACAATGTATTTGGGTAACCAAATATCGTGTACCATTCACAACAATGAAGTACCGAAATGAGCAAATATTCCAGGATATATCCTCTGCAACCCGGCGGCGCACAGGCTCCAATATCTCCATACTTTCGGCGAGATACTTGCTTTCAGCTATATAGTGCATCTGATAAACCTCCGTAAAATGAGTTTGTCGCTCGTCGAGAGTAACCTTCTTGCACTCATTATATATGCAAAAGCAGGTACGTTCCTAAAGAAATCAATTACCTATTACGTAGGATGTGACAGGTAGCATTGATTTACCTCACGGATATGAAACGCTTTTACATCTACTATATTTGAAGGCTTCAGTCCTGGTTTCATAACATTCGTCCTTGTTGTATATGCCTTTCACCCATTCCTAAGTGCCCTTTTTTTTACATCCTTCCGCTCATTTATATTTAGCGATATTGTTTTCCTTTATTTATGAGACTTAATGGACCCAACAGACACACAAATGCTGCTTGAGGACGCCATCTTGTCTTCTACATGCAACTTTTTTCTAGAGACCGCTAAATTAACGGCTTCACAATTCATTTTACAGTAAATATTTCGACTTCCTACCACCGCAGCACCGTCAGGTATGGAATATGCATTTTTTACATCATTAATTCCATTTCGATGGGTTTTACAACGTTATTCTGTGGAGCAGTACAATAATATACAGCGGTTGATAGGGTGACTTTGAAAAAAGTAAATATTCTGCAAAATTTATGTAATTTGCAGAGGTAATGTGCGTGAGTGAAAGATTTGTCTTGTCACATCCTGAACGATCCTTAATGATACATCGAATAGTAGAAGGAAACAATGTTCCCTGACGACTTTGCAAAGCTGTAAGAGAACTAGTTTTGAGATGTGGCGCTTTGTCACTAACAAGTAGCGTGTCTTCCTGCTTTATAACCTTTAAGCTAACCAAATACATGATATGTACATTATATAAAAAATGAGAGAGGATGCAACTATTATTTCTTAAATTGCTATTAACGACAGCAAAATGGTGAAACAAGGCTCTCACAACGTTACGAAGGAGAAGAAAACGAAGACTGTAGTATAGAAAGGCATCGCAAAATGCTATTCGAGGGGAATACAATCCAGAAGTAGCTATTACTAAGGCTCTATGCACAGCAAGAGCAAGAATTACTAATAAGAGTACCTTAAGCTATGTTTTGCAACCGTGCTCGAATTAATCCTGCACCGAAACGAGGTGGATTACTTCCAGCGTTGTTTGCCAGACTAGCTTCTTTATGATCTCTGGTGGGTGGAGTACTATATCAATAACTGTGAAGGCTGCAGAAGAAACAAAACAGCAATTAAAAGGGTGAACGTCATAATAAAATGATTGAAGCCTTTGCATTGCGAGGTAAATATGTACACATACCATACACAAAATATGTCTCGGTACCTACATTTTGCCGAAAAACGTCAACTGAATATATTGTCATATCGAGCTTTTACCCTCTAAGAAGACACTAAGTTTCCCAAAGAACTTGGCATTCACTGTTTTCGCGGTGTGTTTATGTGAGATCAGATACCAGCATAACTACGTCAACGTGAGAGTGTCGTAATCAACTTAGCCGACAGTCGTGGAACTGAACTCATTATGTTGCCTACGTAAAACCAAAGTATGGTATTTCGATAGATACGGAAACGTACCGTCTCTATTTAAGCTCATACGCTGTTTAGGAAGCAGTGTAGCCACTGTTGACACTAAAACACACACACAAAATTTAATACACTATTACGTCTAATATTCCTATATGAAACACAGATTGGTGGCAAAAAGCAACAGTGTACACGTGATGCCCAACGTTGTAAGGACGTTTACCGTACGCGTAGGACCTGAAACAACGATGGTACTCATTCAGCCACATAGAATTGGATTAGTGTCATTTGAAAGCTACAATAACATCTGTAAAATGCTATATGGCATAAAATGTTATATTGTGATGAGTATGTTCTAACAATGCCTTTGCTGGCAGGACCTAGTGTTTACAGTGCACTATGTCTTCTGGTATGAGGTAGAGCAATTTTCTTACTTTCATTGATCTGTCTCCGTCTTATCCTTTGCTTTGACAATATGAAAGTGACTGAGGTATGAGCATTGCTAGTAATGCCATTCCTTCTGTAGCCAGTCCCTGCTATGAATGGTGTGAAAATATTGCTCATAGGGTCGGTTGTTGCATGCATTTCAGTGGGCTTGGCAGATTGATATGTAATAGCAACTTCTGGCTCGGTGAGAAAAGCAACGGGAAACTACCTCACTCCTCACTTCCCTAGTATTCCTCTTCAGTGATGCCTAGGCCATCTATGACAGCTGATGGCGGAGCTGTTGAGGATCCAACCAGCCTTAGGGCTGAAGACTGAACTTACATATATACATGTTCTAACACTACCGCCAGGTACCTTTTCAGTAGACGATATTCAATACTGCACTGAAAATGTCTTAATTGACAATTTCATGATAGTATAATAATTACAAGTTCGTTCGTTCTTACAGTAAGCAACATCACCCATAAATATGATATTGAGTCATATTTCAAGATTTCCTTTAAATCATAACGTTATTCGATTGGACCAATTCTCAGGTTTTTATCAAGAGAACTCAAACCGGATGTGCGTCATGAGTATGATCAACCTATAAAACTTTTCGATGCCCATCATGTAAGCATTACGTGTAATATTATTACTGACTTGTAAAATAATCAACAACTTTCGTGTGCCCAAAACGAATTATCTACACAGAACAAAGTTGTTATAGAAAACGTGAGATACCATTAGGAGTGCTTTATCATCCTGTAACATTAACACACATTAGCGACATCACCCTCAGGTTTATCAATATTGTTATGAAGTTAGTGGTGTAGAAGTAGATAAATGAAGAACGTTGTTATTACGAACCCTCGTCAAAAGATAGACCTCTCTTAAGGCATATAAGTACTGCCAACACTTAATCACATATTTTCTACGGACAAGAATGACTTGCAATTTCAAAATTACTTCAGAGTCTAGAAAATTAAAACTCACATATTTCAATAAGACTTTCAGTTTCTCCCTTTTTGTTTCTTATTAACTCCACATCTGGAATTATTATTATTATTATTATTATTATTATTATTATTATTATTATTATTATTATTATTATTATTATTATTAGGGCTCGGATGTTAAAGAAATATGTATTTCTTTCCCGTCATCGGTTTTGTCTATTTGCTGGAATTATGCACAGAATTGTATATTTATGAGCATATTTAGCCTTCATTTTAGAGCATATAAATGCATATTTCACCATATTTTACTATTTTTGTCATATTTCGGTAATTTTAGATGTCTAAAGTCATTTGTAATTAAGGTAGCTTAGTCAACTCAAAGGCGGAGGGTGACAAATATCTCTAATCTCAGCTTACAGTCTCCGGCAAGAGCACAACCGGTCCCAAACTTCAACACCCCACTGTAGCTAGTACCGCTAATTGCCTCGCAGATGTTGATTAGAAGCTGCCTGGTTCCTGGTTTGTTAGCAATGTCTACACACACAGCATAGTTCCTCATTTCACTGGTTTCTCCGATATAATCATCGGAAATATTATTCACGTAATAGTGTTATCTCAGTCCTAGCATAAGGAATCAATTCCTTCTTCGTTAGTCCAAATGGACGGCTACTCACTAATCAGGAACGACAGGATAGTTGAGGTAAGGGGAGGTGTGGGAGCGCACATACGGAATGACCTGAAGTTTAAATTAATTCTTAAAACGCCGAATCAGTTCGCCAATATTCCCGAATTCCTATTTATTGTATTACAAATTCGCAGTCTGAAGTGCCTGCTTTGTGTAGTGTATCGTGCGCCGAAGAGTTGGAAGGAGCACTTCGGGACTTACTAACCAGGTATGAGCATGTCACTTCTTAATGGGAGATTTTAATACTGATCTGACAAGTCATGACTCGTTGAAGACTAAACGGTTTAAAACATGTTTACATCCCTTTATATGTCAATCCTCCCCTTAAATCCTAGTCAACACACAACCACTTACCACACCATGTTAGACCTAATCGTAACTAATAACATAGACAGAATACAGACCCACGGAGAATTACCCGCGCCTGGATTAACACATCACCACCACATTTATGCTGCCTACTCCCTCAAGAGTCCAAAATACGAACACAAATTGATAATATAGCGAGACATTAAAAACATAAACGAAGACGAGTTTATATTAGACGCATTAAACACACCCTGGCTCGCCATCCTATACTTAAACAACCCTTAAAAGAAAACCAGCACTATGGCTTAAACAAGACATCAGATAGAAAAGTACGACTGAGACGCAATGTATAAACACTCCAATAAATATCCGACAGCCGAAAATTCTAAAAAGTAAAAAACTGCCTAATGCAACAATTCAAGCGATCAGAAAAGAAAAAATACGACACACGCATGAAATTCTGAAAAACATCAACTCTACCACGGCATGGAAATTTCTCCGTAGCATTGGTCTGGGGAGAAACAAAGGAAATAACGTAAAAATAGGCATACCACAGGACGACCTTAACAGGCATTCTAGCTCCTAATCATCAGAACCGTCAGACGAACAAACAAATAATGAAAAAGTATAAAGAATTATTTCTAAACAGAGACATTTGACCGATGCATTACAATTTTCTCACGTTACACCACGTGACGTTAGAACCGTATTATCTTAACTAAAATCTGACGCAACTGCTTGTGATGGATTAAATATGCCGCAGATATAAAACAAAAATTGTTCTCCCCACAATCACATACATTAAAAACACTTCTCTCATGACAGGTATTTTTCCTTCAGAATGGAAGCTATAATCGCACTTTTAGAAAATAAGAGAACCCAAGCAACCCAGATGACTTTCGAGCAATTCTTATATTATCCTCCCTAGGTAAAATACTCGAAAATATCCTACATAACTCTCTATTTATCTCAAAATCACAACGTACTGTACAGATAGCAAACAGTATTCCGAATTAACCACAGCACCACAACAGCATTACTGAACGTTACCAAAGACATTCAATCATAAATAGACAAAGGGCGAATGACAGTTCTCGTATTATTAGCATTGAGTAAAGCATTTTACTGCGTAAACAGAGACATATTAGTGGCAAAATGTGGAAGCTTTCAATTTTTCCCCTACACCTTTATCTTGGCGACAGTCATATCTAACAGGACGTCAACAATGTGTATCAGTAGGCATTAATACTTCAAACTGGGAACAAACAGAAGCAGGCGTAATTCAAGGCAGCGTCCTGGTACCAATCCTCTCCTCCATGTACCTAAACGACTTACCAGAAAATCGAAATGCTGAAAAAACAACTTATATGCAGATGACATACAATTATATATACATGCAGACCCAAACGACATTCACCTGGACAAAAATAAAGTGAACGAAGACCTAAACAAAATTCGATACTGAGCTGTTAATAATTCCCTTAATGTTAGCCCACAAAATCGCAAGCCATCATGGTAGGATCCAAAAATAACCACTACAAATTTGAGAGAAAAAGCAATCCTCCGATATTTTTCTGCGGAACATAATTCGATCAGAAAGATTCCATAAAGAATCTTGGCCTAATCATTGACAAAATCTAAATTGGTCTCTACTTGCAACAAAACACTGCCAGCGAACATTCTACAAACTACACTCATTTAAAAGGCTAAGATATTTTCTCCCACTTAAAACAAGGTAATTACTTATACAAAGTGTAATTCTACTGTTTTTCGACTATAGAGAGGTGATATACAACAGTATAAACAGCACACTTGGTACGAAATTACAGCGCACGTATCCGCTTTATCTTCAATAAACCGAAACATTGTCATATTCAACCTAAGTCAATCAGTTATCTAGGCTACATTTAGAGGAGAGACGTAATCTGTACTCTGTGTCAGTGTTTCATAATGTACTACGGAGCGAAACACCACTTTACTTCAGAGATGACCTTCATTATCTTTCATCCAGAAATAATCAAAATACAAGGTTATTAACAAACTCCCTGCTAAGTTTCCCTGCCCATTACACCACTAGTTACAGTGATCCATTCATCTCCGCCACTATCCACCTGTGGAACTCCCTACTGGCTGAAATTAGAGACATTCCTAGTACTCAGCTGTCCAGAGTAACAGTCGGCACTTTCAGTGTGATGTCCGATGTTGCTTGTATAAATGTGTTTGTGGCAATGTGACGATACTTGAAACTCGGGCCACAAAGCTGAATAGTTCACCATTATTGTACCTCGTCAGAGTTTACACCACTAGTTTTAGAATAATTTCCTTTACAGTGAGAATTGTTTTCGATTCCTTATGTCCACTTGAATGTCACCATTTTTAAAAGTCAAGAAAATACTACAAAGGCTTATCTTCTTTTCTGTCCTAACACTTATGGCTCATGGCCACTTCAGGTAGCGCCTAAATACCCCTTTCCGCCTCACATTTCTAATAATTTCAGTGCAGCTGTGAGCTTGCATTCGGGAAAGAGTGGGTTCGAATTTCACTGCCACCAGCCCTGAAGATGGTTTAGAGTGGCTTCCCATTTTCACACCAGGGAAAATGCTGGGGATATACCTTAATTAAAGCACCGGCCGATTCCTTCTCACTCCTAAACCTTTCCTATCCCATCGTCACCAAAGGACCTATCTGTTTCGGTGCGACCTAAAGCAATTTTTTATAAAATCAACACACACAATTGTCAAGGCTATACACTTACATTAACAGTGATACAGCTGACACGAGGATACCTAAAGAAATTCTAGTGAAAGTGATAAATTAAGAAATTGCGTTAAAAATTTCTGAAGGAAACTCCTGTTCTGCAAAGTGTGCGAAGGTGAAGTAAGCGCTACAAAGCGTTGAAATGTTCAGCAGCATAACGACACTGATAGACACAAGATAATGCTGAGATGAATGGTGAATAAGTGGTATGTAATTTTTGTATGTGTGTACATTTCACTTCAATTAAATATTTTGTGGTCACGACGACTGTCGGCACATTCTTAATTCCGAAAACTAATAAGATTTTCATCAGTTTGCATGACTATCGAAGTGATCTCTGTCATCATTTTGTAAGACTGTAATACCAGTAAAAATTATGTTTGGTACTTTCCGTACAATCCACAGTTTTATGATTGATAGTGAATGTATGATAGAGTCTAGTCGAATTAATCTGAAGGAAACGGTGAGGAAATACATTGAAGTAGTGCAATAAAACTGTATAATGAATTTATTTTAATACAAAAAAATTGTGAAAAAAAAACCAAACGTTGTGAAAATATACTGTATGTTTAATCACGTTCTCCATTTTTCGGGTTATATTTACCTATTTTAAGAGCATAATTACTTTCAAGTACTGGAGATTTTTAGGTCCTAAAGAGCCGAAATTGAATTATTACTATTAGTGTTATTATTATTGTTATAGTAGTAGTATGCGCAAAGATGGTTGTACGCACAATTTATGCTGAGGCATTATCCTTTCCTGTTGCAGAAGTCAAAACCTAACGTAACCTCACACGCACCATGGGTGAGCCCATCAATCAGGTTAGTGCCCGGTTTTAGGGGGAGATATATTCTCGCTCCTGGGTCCATCGCTTCACCACTACGCTTCATTTTTAGGTATTTTTTGTATTGACGCATTATCGTTTGTTCGTAAAGCTTACGTTTTATTAGTATGTAGTCCTATCACGTACTTGGATGTTGTCCTATGCGGGTATGCTGTATATTCCAAGTTACTCTATAGTTATTAGGCATGAGGCTTTCCGGGACACAATGAATAAATGAGAAGTTCAATAGGAGGAGTTCATTTACCGTATTCTCGACGAGCTGATTGAAGATTATTGACTAAACTGGGTTGTGGGAGGAGCGTTATTAAACCTTGATAGAGATCACCACACTACCTATGAGAGGAAAGTTGACTACTTACCATCTTTCATGTCTTTCACCACACTGACAGGCACAAGAGGAGTGCGTGCACCTGTGTATTTCGTAGTACGGCGTTCTTGAATTTGTCTTCTATTAATGGGTGGACGAGAATCTGAAACAAAACATACTTGGTAATTTTATTGTTATACTAAAAGTTTACTGAAGGGGTTGATTTTATTACATATAAAAGCACCTTCCCACTACAAAATGAGACTGATACATAGCAGTACCAGGGCAAGTAGATTTACTAGCATTGTATTTCCCGAAAAGGATTTGGATAACTTTCTTGATCCAGTGGTTACAATAACAATGTACGTACCGGGAGTATTAGAGGATTATTGATATCTCAAGTATATCATCTTTATGATATGGTTGTGTACAGTGTTGAAAGTCTAATAAGATGTATTGGGAAGCTGGCTGATGCAGTGGCAGATAAATATGAGTCATAAGTAAGGTTCACATGAGCTTAATTCTGAAAAGTAAGTGTGAATAACAGTTCCCAAACCACATTCAAAGCAATTTTATGTGCTTATAAATTCATATATTGGCCATATTCATTCGTTTCTTCATATTTTTTCTTATTTTAGTGATATAAGGTAGTATTTGGCCATATTCTGTGCATTTGCTTGCGTAAATGGAGGAGTAATTTTAACAAGTTATCTACGTCGCATTTCGAACGGAGGATTTCCAAATTCCGTAGTAGGGCCTATATATAGAAGACCTGATTTCGAGAAAGAGGTGGTGTGCGAAAGTCACGGTGAGGAGGATGTCACTTCAGTATATATCTTTAGCTGACATCCAATTAGGAAAAAAGGAAATTCCATGTTTTCACTCGCCCAGTTCATTCTTGACGGGGCCATATACAGGCCAGAGAAGATGCCAAATTAAAACATTACGTGGAAACGTTCGGTGATGAGATCATCTGTGGGCTACTGACGGAAGATTATCTTTGGTAATACGTCAGAAGTTACGGTTACAACAGTTAAGGGACTTCATGTGAATGTATACCGGTACTGAAAGTTTTAACGTACTGTAGCTCTGTCAGCATAATTTAATTCGACTGCTGAATTATCACTGATCACATTTTGGTACTTAAGACGTTTACTTGTAGGAGGACTATAACAGATATAGCAAAACCGCAGATTGGCTGTCACTGAACACGTGACTGATGACGTCACGAGCAAAAGGAGAGCCAACTTCACAGAGGGAGGAATGCCACCATTACAGACCAAAATTCGATGCCTGTGACATCCCAGGATTAACTGTTCTACAAGGCAAGATTACTGCTATATATGGCGAACAATGTTGGCAGTTCAGCAGCTCCTTCTTCAATCAATCAATCAATCAATCAATCAATCAATCAATCAATCAATCAATCAATCAATCAATCAATCAATCAATCAATCAATCAATCAATCAATCAATCAATCAATCAGTCGATCATCAATCAATATTGATCTGCATTTAGGGCAGTCGGCCAGGTGGCAGATTCCCTATCTGTTGCTTTCCTAGCCTTTTCCTAAATGATTTCAAAGAAATTGAAAATTTATTGAACGTCCCCCTTGGTAAGTTATCCCAGTCCCTAACTCCCCCTTCCTATAAATTAATATTTGCCCCAGTTTGTCCTCTTGAATTCCAAATTCATCTTCATATTGTGATCTTTCCTACTTTTATAAACGCCACTCAAACTTATTCGTCTACTAATGTCATTCCACGCCATCTCTCCGCTGACAGCTCGAAACATACCACTTAGTCGAGAACCTTTTCTTCTTTCTCTCAATTCTTCCCAACCCAAACTTTGCAACATTTTTGTAACGCTACTCTTTTGTCGGAAATCACCCAGAACAAATCGAGCTGCTTTTCTTTGGATTTTTTCCAGTTCTTGAATCAGGTAATCCTGGTGAGGGTTCCATACACTGGAACCATACTCTAGTTGGGGTCTTACCAGAGACTTATATGCCCTCTCCTTTACATCCTTACTACAACCCCTAAATACCCTCATAACCATGTGCAGAGATCTGTACCCTTTATTTACAATCCCATTTATGTGATTACCCCAACGAAGATCTTTCCTTACATTAACACCTAGATACTTACAATGATCCCCAAAAGGAACTTTCACCCCATCAACGGAGTAATTAAAACTGAGAGGACTCTTCTTATTTGTGAAACTCACAACCTTACTTTTAATCCCTTTTATCAACATACCATTGCCTGCTGTCCATCTCACAACATTTTCGAGGTCACGTTGCAGTTGCTCACAATCGTGTAACTTATTTATCACTCTGTAGAGAATAACATCATCCTCAAAAAGCCTTACCTCCGATTCCACTCCTTTACTCATATCATTTATATATATAAGAAAACATAACGGTCCAATAATACTGCCTTGAGGATTTCCCCTCTTAATTATTACAGGGTCAGATAAAGCTTCACCTACTCTAATTCTCTGAGATCTATTTCCTAGAAATATAGCTACACATTCAGTCACTTTTTGTCTAGTCCAACTGCTCTCATTTTTTCCAGTAGTCTCCCATGATCTACCCTATCAAATGCTTTAGACAGGTCAATCGCGATACAGTCCATTTGACCTCCAGAATCCAAGATATCTGCTATACCTTGCTGAAATCCTAAAAGTTGAGCTTCAGTGGAATAACCTTTCCTAAAACCTAATTGCCTTCTATCGAACCAGTTATTAATTTCACAAACATGTCTAATATAATCAGAAAGAATGCCTTCCCAAAGCTTACATACAATGCATGTCCAACTTACTGGCCTGTAATTTTCAGCTTTCTGTCTATCACCCATTCTTTTATACACAGGGGCTACAATAGCAACTCTCCATTCATCTGGTATAGCTCCTCCGACCAAACAATAATCAAATAAGTACTTCAGATATGGTTCTATATCCCAACCCATTGTCTTTAGTATATCTCCAGAAATCTGATCAATTCCAGCTGCTTTTCTAGTTTTCAACTTTTGTATCTTATTGTAAATATCAATTTTGTCATATGTAAATAATATAACTTCTTTGGCCTTAGTCTCCTCCTCTATCTCGACATTATCCTTGTAACCAACAATCTTTACATACTGCTGACTGAATACTTCTGCCTTTTGAAGATCCTCATAAACACACTTCCCTTGTTCATTAATTATTCCTGGAATGTCCCTCTTGGAACCTGTTTCTGCCTTAAAATAGCTATGCATACCCTTCCATTTTTCACTAAAATTTGTATGACTGCCAATTATGCTTGCCATCATGTTATCCTTAGCAGCCTTCTTTGCTAGATTCAATTTTCTAGTAAGTTCCTTCAATTTCTCCTTACTTCCACAGCCATTTCTAACTCTATTTCTTTCCAGTCTGCACCTCCTTCTTAGTCTCTTTATTTCTCTATTATAATAAGGTGGGTCTTTACCATTCCTTACCACCCTTAAAGGTACAAACCTGTTTTCGCATTCCTCAACAATTTCTTTAAACCCATCCCAGAGTCTGTTTACATTCTTATTTACCGTTTTCCACCGATCATAGTTACTATTTAGAAACTGCCTCATGTCCGCTTTATCAGCCATATGGTACTGCCTAATAGTCCTAATTTTAAGACCTTCCTTTCTATCACATTTATTTTTAACTACCACAAAAACAGCTTCATGATCACTAATACCATCTATTACTTCAGTTTCCCTATAAAGCTCATCTGGTTTTATCAGCACGACATCCAGGATATTTTTCCCTCTGGTTGGTTCCACCACTTTCTCAATCAGCTGTCCTTCCCATATTAACTTATTTGCCATTTGTTGGTCATGCTTCCTGTCGTTCGCATTTCCTTCCCAATTGACATCTGGCAAATTCAGATCTCCCGCTACAATCACATTTCTTTCCATGTCGTTTCCCACATAGCTGATTATCCTATCAAATAATTCCGGATCCGCGTCAGTGCTACCCTTTCCTGATCTGTACACTCCAAATATATCAAGTTGCCTATTATCTTTAGAAATGAGCCTTACACCTAGAATTTCATGTGTCTCATCTTTAACATTTTCGTAGCTTACAAATTCTTCTTTCACGAGAATGAACACTCCCTCTCCCACCATTCCTATCCTATCTCTACAATACACACTCCAGTGCCGTGAGAAAATTTCTAGATCCATTATATCATTTCTCAGCCATGATTCAACTCCTATTACAATATCTGGTAAATATATATCTATTAAAATAATTCTATTCCTTTCTTTACAATACTTCTACAGTTCAACACTAACAATTTTATGTCATCCCTACTTGATTTCCAGTTCCCTGTTCCTCTTCCTCTTCTTAACCAGCTGCCCTTCCCTACACTAGCCCGTAGGCTTATAGTTCAAGGGCCACTAGGCCAGATCGTTGCTATACATTATATATATGGGAGGTTTTATACTCTCTTATTAACGAACCGTTCCTTTAACATGTTGTTGAAGCTTTGTAACATCGTGCTCTTCAGCCCACTGTACTTAGAGGTATGTAGAATTCGTTTGATAACCTGCGTTTGTATTAGTGTGTAAAAATGTACTCGTGGCAGGGAGGAGGAGAAAGCCCACATTAAATTCAAAATTCAATATGCCCACAACTGATGGTGGTAGACATCTTATTTTTGGCTTAAAAGTTGTCCAAAATTATCCTGAAACCGACGAAAAACATCAACTTACTCCCTACTGTTCCTTTTCAAAATTTAGGGGTTTAAGTAACTTTCGACGCTTAAAACGACTTGGATAAAACTTTAAATGACTTTCAGATTAATATATACTTTGGGGTGAAAAGAACCGTATTTAAATTCCTATATCTCTCAAACTGATGGTAATAGAAAACGGGCACTTTTCTTAAAATTTATCAAAAATTATCATCTCACCTGTGTTAAACGTAATCTCACATCAACAGTTTCTTTTCAAAATTTCGGCGAAAGAAATCTTATAACATTAAAAAGTTCTTGGGTGAGTAAAAAATACGTTGGAATTGAAAACATCTCTTACCAATTCAACCGGTCGTTGTAGAAAGTTGTTTGTGAGCTTAAAATATTCCATTTCACTTTCATACAACGTTTATGCTCTTTACTTGCAAACGTATGGTGTAGGGGTGGTTAGAAACTAAGTAATTTATATTTATGTACGCTGTCATAGGAACAAATCTAGTTCAAGTTCGAACCTTATATGCTTTGGCTTATTCCGTTAAGATGCTGAGGTTAAGGCAGAGATTGAGGCGGAAGTTGACGTAAAAGTTGAGGTCGAGGTGGGGGTAAAAATGGAGATCGCACACACGAAAATACAGCTATATTTAACGCGAGGAACCAAAGGGAACGACAGATAAGACATTATACCAAGGCTGGCTGCACAGTGATCACGTGGACATGGTAATGTATGTTTAGACTTGTTCCCTACCCGGCTCTCGAAGTATAAAATTCCAACCTCACAAATATGTCACGAATGGAAATTTTATGGATGAAGAAACTTCAGAGAAACCAACCCGGGCATCGAAGTTCATCCTCAGTACTTTCATTCAAAGCAATGGCTACGCTCGGGAGCAAATGTGTCATGGTACTGTCCGGCGAAATAAAATGAGCATGTAACATAAATATCTTTAAAGTTCGGCACTATAGCAACAGAAATACATTAACATACATACATCATCATTATAGACCGTTATGCCTTTCAGCGCTTAGTCTGAAGGCCTCTGTGAATTTATTAAATGTAGCTATACTCCTCTATTTGCAACTAGTGCCGTCGCTTCATTTAGTTCCATAACCCTTACCTTTAAATCGTTGGGAAATGAGTATAACTATCGTCGTCTTGCTCTCTCCTCTACTTCTCTTACCCTCCGTAACAGAGTTCATTATTTCCTAGGTAACCTATTCTCCAGAATTCGCCTCACATGACCCCAACACTGAAGACTGTTTATGCGTCCAGTTACACCCATCGAGTTCGTTCTTAACTTAGCCTTTATCTCCTCACTCCGACTACCATCCTACCATTATGCCACCTGTTTGTACCAACAATCATTCTCTCTACATTCATGTCTGTCACTTCTAACTTTTGAATAAGATATCCACAGTCCCCCAGGCGTTCGCTCCAGTAAAGCAAAGTTGTACTGAAAACAGACCGATGTAAAGATAGTTTCGTCGGGGAGCTGACTTCCTTCTTACAGAATACTGTTAATAGCAACAGCGAGCTTACTGCATTAGCTTCACTGCAGCTTCATTCAATCTCACTTACTCTATTACCATCCTGGGAGAACACTCATCCTAAGTACTTGAAATTATCTAGCTGTTCCAGCTTTGTAACATCAACCTAATATTCTATTCTATTGGTTTCCTTACCTACTGACATCAATGTAGTCTTCGAGAGGCTAATATTCATACCATACTGATTGCACGTTTTATCAATTTGCAGGTTTTCGGCACAATCTGCCATTAAGATCAAGTCTTCGGCATTGGCCTCACTGCTTACTAGATTTGCACCTAAATGAATCCTTCCCTGCCACTTTATACCTTTCAGCAGATGATACATGTAAGCTACGAACAACAAACGTGTGTAACCCCTGTAAGTACCCCGAACCAAGAACTCATTCTACCACCAATTATCACTGCAGCCCAATAGTCAACATAAATGCCTTTGATTGATTTTAATAATCTACACTTGATCCCATAGTCCCCCAGTATGGTGAACACCTTTTCCCTAGGTACCCTGTCATATGCTTTCTCTACTTCTACAAAATATAAACACAACTGTCTATACCCCTCGTAGCACTTTTCATTTACCTGGTGCACACTGAAAATCTTATTCTGACAGCCCGCCCGGGGTCTGAAACCACACTGGGTTTCATCCAACTGCCTCTCAACCACTGATTGCACCCTCCCTTCCACGATGAAAGTGAATACGTTGCCTGGTACAATAACCAATAATAATAATAATAATAATTTTGTGTGACTATTTCTAGCCGTGTGCAGCCCTTGCAAGGCAGACCCTTCGATGAGGGTGAGCAGCATCTGCCATGTGTAGGTAACTGCGTGTTATTGTGGTGGAGGGTAGTGTTATGTGTGGTGTGTGAGGTGCACGGATGTTGGGGCAGCACAAACACACAGCCCCCGGGCCATTGTAATTAACCAATGGAGGTCAAAATATCCGACCCGGCCCGGAATCGAACCCAGGACCCTCCGAACCGAAGGCCAGTACGCTGACCATTCAGCCAACGAGTCGGACACAATAATCAATGAGATACCTCGATAGTTGTTGCAATTCTTCCTTTACCCTTGCTTATAGATATGTGCAATTACTGCTTTTTTCCAATATGAAGGTACCTTACCAACACACCATGCTAATCTTATTATTCTATGCAGTCATATCACCCTTGCCTTCCACTATAATTCACCATTTCTGGTCAAATTACATCTATTCCTGCTGCTTTATGAAAATGAAATTTATTTACCATCTTTTCCACTTCCTCAAATGTAGTTTCACCAACATCAATTTCCTCCTCCCCATGAGCTCCGTTGTTCCCAACACCACCATGAAAATTTCCTTTTACGCTGAGAAGATTTTCAAAATATTCCTTCCACCTCTCCAGTGATTCCCCGGGATCTATTATGAGTTTTCCTGAATTACCCAAAACAATGTTCATTTCCGTTTTCCCTCCCTTCCTAAAATTCTTTATTTCTGTCCAGAAAGCTTTCCCTGCTGCTTGACCTAGCCTTTCCAGGTTATTACCAAAATCTTCCCAAAACTTCTTTTTGAATTCAACAATTACTGTTTCGCTCGGTTTCTTTTATCTATGTACAACTCCCTGTCTGCATCAGCCCTTTTTGGAGCCATTTCTGATAAGCTATCTTTATATGTTTCCAAGCTTCTCTCATTTCATCATTCCACCAAGATGTTCACGTTTTTCCCATCTTTACACACAGTTCTTCCTACATTATCAAATACATACATCTAAGAAATAATACACTTAATTTTTACAAAATTCAAAACACAATCTTATTCACTGAGAGGTCATTAGTGAAATATTGTGTACCCATATGAGATGCCAAATAATTGCCTGCCTAGAAAGTTTTTAGATATGCCACACTTAGCTTATCGCAGGGGTAATGCCACATAATGTCATTTTGAGTTCGTTATTTACCATTGAATTGCATTTGGATGTTCCCAAGCCCGAATCATTCAACACTGCGTATATTACAAATTCGCCGCCAAGTATTAGGGAAATTTCCTCTTCACTATGATAACGATATCATTTGGATATCCATTTTATTGCATGGGTCAATAACCTTGTTTCCCCATTGCAGATATACCATCCACTTATTATTGTGAAAGAACAACATAAATAACAGGAAGACGATGGCACCGCTAGCGGTTTTTATAATCGTGACTTTGATAATATGTAATGACCATTTTCTACATACATCAACCCATTACCTAGTCATGAAAATCCCTCCGCCACCTGATACTAATGCTTCCTATAATATCACATTACGCATTACCACGGTACCGAAATACATGTGTCTCTCCGGGGTGACAAACTTATTTCTAATATTTACAATGTGGACATTATGATGCTGGTGAGCCTATAACTACAAAATGAATCACCACACAATTATACAAGGCACAAACAATAAAATACATAATACGGTGGAGCATTTTCCCTGTATGCAAGACAATAAATACACTCCAGTGCTCTTCAGAATTTGTGACCCCACAAAGATCTCCTGGTACTGACCCGAGAGCTTCGACACGGGTCGGGTATCGAACCACTCCTTCCTGACTCGAGGTGCTAGTTGAAATACCTTAATTGGAGGGAATGCATCAAGTACCGGCTCATTAAACACAAAGCCTTCCGAAGGTAAAAACTATGCGAGTGAATATTTAAATACTGTGTTTTTAAATGGGTGAAACTATCTCTGCAGGTCAAGAGCACCACATGCTGGGGACAAAGCCATCAAAATAAACCGGACGACTGAAGATTCTGATATCTCACTTTCTTTCTTAGCCCTCAACTCTGGGGCCAAATTTCACTCTCATAGGGCACTCGCCCTGGCTGAACAGCTGAGCGAATGCCCACAATTACATCCGGATTAAAAGATGAATTATTAATGCACCTGTCGTACGTTTTCCGGGCATATAAACTTCCATGTGCACAATGCCAATGCCTCTGCAGGTTACACTACTGGCTTATATTATTATTATTTCTCATGTCCTGCAGACGTTTCGCATACTCTCTTGATCGATCTCAATTTCAAACACATGTACTTAATATCCTCACCATTCAGATACCTTCTAGGATACATTAAGGTGATCCTTACGGAGAGGGAATTAAAGTATTATACTTCTCATACCCGCGTATCTTCCTAGTTCATATCTTTTCCCCTCGAGTTACCATTTTCTTTCTTCTATAAACATTCCTGAAAACACGAAAAATGCAATTTCAGAAGCACCTGGACAATTAATAATCGAACTTAGGAAGATCCTACCAGCTGATTTAAATGGAAATATTTTGAATTTCAGCGGCATTATTTAAATCCACCCCATATATGAATAATTAATTTCGTATGGCTATTTCTAGCCGAGTTGGAGACAGCACAAACACCCAGCCTCCGGGCCGTTGGAATTAACCAATGAAGGTTAAAATCCCCGACCCAGCCAGGAATCGTACCCAAGACCCTCTGAACCGAAGGCCATTACGCTGACAATTCAGCCAATGAGTCGGACATGTATGAATGATCGACTAATACACATAATAGTATATAGGGCATCAAATCCACGCAGATAAATTTTGTGATTAACCAATAATCAACTAGAAGACAAGAAATATAAAGCTAATAAACAGACTAGCCCCTTTGATATCACGTATCTCGGTATCAAAATGCATGCTATTGATTCAGTCTACAAAGTTAAAAAATCATATTAATGCGACCTCTGACGGATTTTCATCCTAAGATATCATGCGAATGTACTTACTGTTTCCATGTCTAACCTGTTGTCATCTGGCGACACCCATACGGATTTAGTTATCCTTGACCACCATCTCACTAGTAGAAGATCCTAGGTTCATCTGCCTCTGCTCTGACTCCAAGATGTACTAGAAATTGCTACCTCCAATCCGTTGAAAATCCCACGCTGTCCTTCCAGTCAGGAGTAGTGCTGGCACAATGGCGCGATATGGTAGTTATGGGTACCGGGGTCAAGGGGCACTCTCATACATGTGAACACAAATGTAAGTGTAGTTTTTCGAAGTAATGTTTATCTGACTTTAAGATAAATGTGCAATGGTAGTGATCATTCATAGGCTCAAGATGGACTGCCACAAGTAGCGATTAATTCCCCTGAAGATCGCCCCTCGGGCACCGTTCATTACGGATAGCGAAACTACAGAATTTACCTATCCTCCAAACCGAGGGTCAAAATTCAGTTTACTCGTCCTTGGGTAATATTATTACATGCATTTGATAGCGTTTATGACCTCTGATGTCTGCACACGTGCTAACTATAGCACAGTGATCTTTATTTCTCCGTAAACACAATCTCACAACACAGTGAAGATTACAGATAGCATGACACGGTCTCTATATGAAACTCATTTATTTAGCATGTATAGAATATAACAACAATATATTGTATTCACTCCATCACAAGAGGAGTACTGATCACACGTAATCGATGTCTATATCACACAATGACTGTACAGATGTGCACAAAAGTACCACTTAATCTGCACTGTGTCGTGAACCACACAAACCTTGATATAGAATAAGATAGATTGCGCAGGGTGAATCGCCTTATATAGTCGACTAGTGGACATCACTATGGAGATAGAACGCCCCTCCACTTGTACATATTCGCTCCGATAGCAATCATCATCCAGAGTCAACGCATGCTCAATTTTTAGCTCTTTACACCAGCCTCCATCTACTGAACTATTTCCATTCAAATCGGATCGCGTGCTTCACGGTAATTACGACTGAGTCGTTTGATTTTAAGCGCGCGTAGTGGGGGTGATGGGGTCTCCCAGCTCTGAGTTAAGAAAAACCCCAAAGGCCATCTGGTCTTTATCACTGCGATGTTGTCTGGAGTGGCGTCATTCAGAATGCGTCGAGTAGTAAATCACATTTTTACGTCATTAGATTCTGCAAATTATGCGGAGTTTATTGATCCCTCTTGTGTAGTTTTCCGGGGCTTGTGACGAAATTTCATTATTTTTTTTATTATCATAGTTATTATTATGGAGCCCGCGAAATCTGTATCCAAGAAATAGGCAGGGAAGTGATGGTAATATACAGTTCTTAGTTTGAAACCCTGTAACTAACAACGCCTTCTGACACAGGCAGCATTTTAATCTTAGCGTCATATCGTTAGCTCTCTCGCACTCTAGAGGGGGTGATACCAAGATCACGCTGTATTAAAACCTTCTCTCTATCCTTAGGCATAATTAGGGCTCCAGCCTCTAAACACGCACTTCGTCGTTCGTACGCCGGACAGTGCATAAAATGCTCTTTGCACCAAACATTTCATAAATTGATGCGGTTAACGGCACATATATCTTACTAGGCTTCCCAACATGTTCAATAACGTGGTATTGAACAGTTTCAGTATTATGTTATAGGGCTAACATTTAACACTTGATTGGGATTTTTCGTCGTTACCGAGGAATGAAGAGAATGACTGGGCGCGAGGCGCTCAGAGCTGCCATGTAAAGGACCACACACACATCGTCTTCAGGCTTGGCCGGAGGAAGCGAGGGAGAATAATGTCTGGAGGAGATTGAAGTTAAATGGGGATATCAAGTGCTGTGCTTGCGAGGAGAATTGTTTGAAGATTCAGAATCACCACGATATGAAAAACGATTGCAAATTGTGCCAGTTAGCCCTCTCCCCGAATTAAAACACGGAATATTTTTTCGTTATTTCTTGCGAGTGCCTCCCGCTTTTAAAATCTCATATTTGTGCTCTGACTAATTAATATTCGTGCTTTCTTGGAGCGCAGGAACGGAAGCATACTTAACATTAAAGAGAAGGCAATTTATTTTGAGGATCTCCTTCGTGTAACTTCTCTCCTAGGAACTTATAAAAAAGGTGTTATCCTCGAGACACGGCAGCTATTGATATGTGAACGTGGTATCGTGCGTGTCGCCGAAGTATAGCTCTCGAAAAAGACAGAATATTGAGGTTCAGTCGGAGAAAACAGAGTACAGTTACCAAGTGCACTTCAAGTAGAAGTGCATAGTAAATATGTCGACTCATGTGAATTAGAGTATTTCGAGTAATTAACCAAGAAAGATTCAGTTCGCGGGAACAAAAAGGGAGTTGTGAACACGAGATATTCTTGGTTAAATGTAGATGGAGTGACTAGGTGCTTATGGAGACGGACTGAGGTTCAACTAGCTTCACTAAAACATAACAGCATTTTCAAGTCGTATATTACAGTATTGGAAGTTATTCATTTAATTATTAACATGCAGTGATTCAGGTAATCAGTGATTCGACATCACGACGAACAGATCGCCATATTCAAGTTGATCTTCCGACGATTAGCGAGCTTCCATTGGAACCAGCCCAGAAAGCAACAGGCAACAACCATGGACCCCGATCAGTGTCGATCCGAGAACCTGTGACGACGGACGTCGCTAGAGTGGCCCGGATGGATGAGCGACGGTTTCATCATGACAGATAAGTTTTCAACACATTTCTAGCATGAGTTAGGAAGAGTTGACGATCGCGCTTCTGTAAATATTAATTTTAGTTATGCCATATACATTTTCCATTGTTGTTAACTGTAAATAGGTTTGGAACCATTGCTTGTGTTAACTCAGTGTTTCTAACTTAGCAGGGGATATATTTGCCGCGATGATAATAGATCCGATCCACTTCTATGTAATATAAGGTTACTCTTGTCTTGTCGGAATTTACGATAGTTTGAGACGTTAAGATTATCCTCAAGCCATGGACGGAAGTTCCTTAGAAGCAATTGACCTGGGAGAGTACCATTGTGAAGGTTAGGCAAACTAAGACAAGGGGCGGCATGTTATGTTAGAGGAATGCATCAGATCTTCAGCTGTACAGAAGGATGTGTGGGCATTTGACCTCCATCGTTGGTTTAGTAGCGTTTTCGAGGAAATTCAGTGAGGCAAATTCACAGCGGTGCGTGAGGCTTTATGTGGGGTCTGTTGAATGTTAAATGCAGAGATACTGAATATGTTACAGATAGCCTGATGGTAGATTATACTTATTAGACTTACTTTATCCCTTTTCGAAAGTTGGCTTGGGGAACGTCAAGCCTTAAGCGCTTTGAGCTGCAGCCAATAGCCAACGGAGAAGCCTGTTGTGTTGTCAAGGCTGCTTTACTAGGTTCTGCCCTGGCCTCTGCCACTACTCTGCCAATATTCAATACCTGATCAATGGGGTTGGTAAACTAAAGTTTAGCAAATTGGAGTCCAGCTTTGAGGCTAAATGGATAGAATGCTTGCGTTTGGTCCAACGGCTCCCGTTCAATTTTCAGAATCAACACCTTTATACTGTTAATTCCCCTGGCTTGGGGACTGGGTGTTTATGACGTCTTCGCCGTTCGTTTTATCCTCATTATATCACCACCAAGCCTATACAGATGCCGGGCATGATCATTATTACTATTATTATTGTTATTATTATTAACATCATCATCATCATCATCATAATCCTTAAATAACAATGCTGAATTTTACAGCGGTCATACCCATCGTTCACAGGTTAATTATCTTCCTAGGAAGATCAGTGGTGGTGTCCGATCCACGATCACGGGTTCGATTCCAGTCAACAACAGAGAACACTAAACCTGAAAGATTGCATTTCATTTTAGCAGATCTACCTGTAAAAATAAAACTACCTATAGTACTCCTATAACAGCAGGCCTGCAGTGTCTTCTTACAACGATGTGGTAATAAATGGGGGTGAAATACCAGCACTCCGTTACCTATACAGGGTGAAGCGAAATTCGCGCACTCGGGCGTCGCAGCGCGATTCCTCACATGCCAGCAATAAAAAAAATGTCTCTCACAAAAGTTCGCCCTGCGAGTATATCCGGGAGAAAAAGGTCGATGAAGAGTGCCAATCTGGCAACACTGTAACCACATGTAGGGTAACTACCTCTGCCGTCACCTTGAAGTCGTGCTGTACAGTTGGTGCAGTGCATAGGGTTTTGGGATAGCATGCAGGAGGTCAAGGGGTCGATCCTGGGTTGAGGCGTATGTTTTTTATGTCGTAAATGTAGTCCAGGTGTTATAGTATCTGGCATCTTAATCGTCAACAGCGATTGCAGCGGGTCCGCTGGAAACCTTTTGCACTTACATACTACAGTACTATCCTAGAAATGGACCAACATTCGTTTTCATTGGTCAGCTTTGAAAGACGCCCTTTCCACTATGCGGGCGTGAATTTATTCGCACCACTTCATGCGTTACAACGTGTTCAGAGATACTAAATTTTGTAAATGTAGGATACATGTGACCTAAGGAACGGTCTCTTACTGTATTACAGTAAGTAGGCCTAATGTCCGATGGAAAATAGCAAATAAAAAAGCGCCTCAACCCAGAATCAAACCCTCGACCTCCTGAATGCTAATCCAAAACTCTATCCACTGCACCAAATGTACAGCACGACTAACGCATGCTGACAAGGGTAGTTACCCTGCATATGGTTACAGTGTTGCCAGATTGCCACTCTTCAACGTTCTTTTTCTGCTGGATATACTAGCAGGACGATCTTTTGTGAGAGATATTTTTTATTGCTGGCATGTGAGGAGTCGCGCCGCGACGCCCGAGTGCGCGAATTTCGCTTCACCCTGTATAATTAAGTCAGAAGGATGAAGTGAGGAAGCATATACGATGATTAACGCATGGTTGATAGTTAGCAGTGGCGATCTGATAGACCGAAGCCTAGCACACTTAACCACCCCGTCCCCCCTCCCACTCCACCCCCCATCAAAACCCCCCGTTCCCAGCACCCCTAGGCATACAGCAGCAAGATGCGTGAGGCGAGTCGAGGGGAGCGGAAGGAGAGTCTTGGCTGCAATATCAGTCTCCGAAGCCTTGTTCTCATTGCTTTCACGGTTTGCAATTGGAACGATGTGTCAGATGCTTACAGTATAATGTGCTTTAGATTTCTATCGCTCGCATTTGAGGTTTGGGCTTCAATGATACCTTTGGTAGCCCTCAGTATACGCCACTGAATGTGACGTCTCCCTACGCGAGGGATGGAATCATTCACCTAGTTGAAAGGAGAGTCCTCGATTCAGAGTGAAATAGGGGCCTATGGCCGTGATGACATATGAAATGCTGCTGTGAACGACTCGCCGTGTAAATGAGTCGGCATTTTTGTTTTGCAGTTGCAGCCAGTTAAAGGACCATGTTTGCGATAGAGGCTGAGAGTCAACGATATCTGTTGATCCACTTCAGGTTTAATGACCGCCTACAGAGGATAGACGTGTGTTCAGGATGCCTCCAACCCGTCAAGGTAATTGTTTGTTTATGTATTTATTTCAAGTGCAGTGGAATTTTTTGTGAATGTGGATGTCGATGTGTCTTATTATTTTGAGGTCATTGTGTTGTCAATTGCTCAATGGGGTAAGCCCGAGTGCTTTATTTTTAAGGGATGAGAGTTTCTGTAGTCATGTCATTGATTATGGAATCGCGTCCATTTTCGAGCCAATGATATTTTGGGGTATTATCATGTTTCTAAGCCAGTGTGTGTTCTATCTTTTATTTTCCGGACCATTGGGATTTATATTAGTGAAAATAATGAGCGAATCTTATATTCCTAATATCATGTAGTTGAACGTTTTAAATGACGATATCTGCGTCCACAGTGTTCTAACTTATTTGTTACATAAACTCATGCCATGTTGATTACTCACAGCTCCATGAATATTAAGACTTTCACATTATGCTGGAGAGACTCGCACCTTTCAGGGATATTTGTTATGCAAAATTTTTTGTTTCTTCATTTGTGTAATCTATTAACTTTTCGGGGCCTTCATCTTCATTTTGCGTTCGTGGGTTAGAGTTTTCCACCCATTATCTTTTGATTCCCATTTACGTATGTTAGTTAGTATTCCGTCCTACTTCAATTTTAGACAATTGGTTTCACCCATAGTCTGGACAGACCACCGCTCTACCGACTGACCAGCCAGGTGACAGATGAGGGCATTAGCTAAGGTACGATATATATGCTATGAGTAGGAATATTATACTTAGCCGACGAGATACTGCGCTAGAGGTTTGCCAGAGTTATAGTTCATTATGAGAAAGACATTGATAGCTGATGTGCAATGTTTTAAAATGAACGGTAACAAATTTGTTTTTAAAGAAGTACCTGTGTTGAATTGCGCTGTAGTGTGGGCTCAAAAATTTGAGAGTTTAGTATTTATCCCACCTTTTCCGTATTGATTGAAAACAGATGAATATAAACAGCAGACGCAATGGATTAAAAATAATTTAGGACTTCAGTGGGAAGAAAGATGTATACCTTAACGCTTTTTAGCTGTGACTTTGAATGCTTATTTGTCAGGAGCAGATCTCGTGTCTGTGAAGGGATGTGAAAAACGGAATGATTGTGTGAGTATATACCACCAATATGTACAGTTATCGATCAGCATGGCCTAGGACTTCGATAATTTCAAACTCTTCTTGAAAATTGCAGTGTGGAAATGATAAAATTATCTTTAGGACATGTGTGTGTGCTCTTTGACTAGTTGTGACGCAATGCATGCCGAGAAGTGAGCAGTGACCTACGTAAATTGAAGTGTTCGAAACTCATCACTGATAAAGAAACATCGGTAGAGTAGAGACATCATGTCATTCCTGCCTGATACTAAGTCTAACGCTGTTGTAAGGACAATCGTAAAGTCTTATGCTTGCAATAAGAAATTAACACTTTTACTGAAGAAAAGTTGAAAGCATTGCCAAAGGCATTTCTAGTGAATGTAGATGAGAATGCTGTAAAGAGGATGTGGGAAAAAGTGCTTTGTAAGTGGACGCAAGATCCTGATCTGTTGGAGCTTGAAAAGTTCAGTGTTCATAATCAACAAATAAGTTTCTCTAAGAGCCCTCAGTCAGACAATGTTGTGCGTAGCAACTGATTCATATCTATCAAGGACCTAAATCTAACGAGTTGACTTTGTTTATGTAAACTTATCACGACCGAGAAGAACGGGACAAGCAGAGCGAGTGGTCAGGGAGCATGCTGGGCATGGGTTTATCAAAAAAGCAATCGAACTTCTTCCCTTTAAGTTTCATCTCCCTAACTACCAACATTGCAGCCCTAGCTTTCTACTTCCCTTTATATGACAACCCTACCCCTAAGTCCTACTCACCACACAGCCACTCACCATACCCTGTTAGACCTAATAGTAACCAAAAACACAGACAGAATAAAGACCCATGGAGAATTACCCGCGCCTGGATTAACTCACCATGTCCTCATTCATGCTGCCTACTCCGCCAGGAGTCCAAAATACGAACCCAAATTGATTACATAGCAAGACATTAAAAATATAAACGAAGGCGAGTTTATATTTGAGGCATTAAACACACCACGACATGAAATCCAATACTTACACAACGACTCTCTACGACAAACACGCTCCAGTCCGGACAGCTGGAATAAAACGAAAACCAGCACTATGGCTGACACAAGACATCAGACAAAAAAGTATGACAGAGACGCGGTGTATCAACACTCCAATATATATCCGATAGCCGAAAATTTTGAAAGAAAAAGATAAGTAATGCAACAACTCAAGCGATCAGAAAGGAAAATTACGACACACGCATGAATTTCTGAAAAACAACAACTCTACCACGGCATGAAAATCTTTCCACAACATTGGTCTGGGGAGAAACAAAGGAAATAATGTAATAATAGACATACCACTGGATGACCTTAATAGGCATTTTAGCACCTAATCAACACCACAGACTGAGGATCAAACAAAAATCAAACAATAGAAGTAATTCTTTCTAAACAGAGACATTTGACCGATCCATTTCAAATTTCCCACGTTACACCACGTGACGTTAGGACCGTAATATCTTAAATAAAATCTGACGTAACAGGTCGTGATGGAATAAACTTGCCACAGATAAAAATCTTACAGAAATTAATCTCCAAACAATCACACACGTTATAAACACTTCTCTCATAACAGGGATTTTTGCTTCAGAATGGAAGTGTTCCATAACAAGACTTTTAGAAAACAAGAGAACCCAAGACACCCAGATGAATTTCGACCAATTTGTATATTACCCTGCCTAGATAAAATTCTCAAAATTAACGTACACAAATAATTCTCTATTTATCCTAAAAACGCAACGTACTGGACATATATCAATCAGGATTCCGACCTAACCACAGCACCACAACAGCATTACTGAAAGGTACCAATGACCTTCAATGCATTGCGCTTATCACATGTATAGCTTGCAGTGGTGCTGCTACCGGCTTGCTAGGCGGCCAGTGTCTTGGGAAGGTGCGGTTTCCAACTGATGAGCCCATGCCGAAACACTGGTAACTTTTGACGATTGATTTTCCTGAGTTTTAATTAGCTACCTGAATCGGAAACCATATTTTTGGTCACAAATGCCCAAAGGACGAATGATTGTTCTCATACTATTAGAATTAAGTAAAGCATTTGATTCCGTAAACAGAGACATATTACTGGCAAAACTCAAAGCTTTCAATTTTTCCCCCACACATTTATCTTGAGTGCAGTCATATCTAACTGGACGTCAACAATATGTATGAGTAGGAACTAATACCTCACACTGGGAACAAACAGAAGCAGGCGTGATTCAAACAGTACCTAAACGACTTACCAAAAAATCTAAAGACTGTAAAAACACTTACATGCAGATGACATACAATTATGCATACATCCAGACACAAACGATGTTCACCTGGCCATAAATAATGCAAACGAAGACCTAAACAAAATTCTAGACTGAGCTATTAACAATTCCCTTAAAGTTAGTCCAAGAAATCGCAACTCATCATAGTAGGATCCATAAATAACGACTATAAATGTGAGAGTAAAAGCAGGAAAGTAGGAAAGATCACAAGATGAAGATAAAGTTGGAATTCAAGAGGACAAATTGGGGCAAATATTCATTTATAGGAAGGGAAGTTAGGGATTGGAATAACTTACCGTGGGAGATGTTCAATAAATTTCCAATTTTTTTCCAGTCATTTAAGAACATGCTAGGAAAATAACAGATAAGTAATCTGCGACCCGGGCGACTGCCCTAAATGCAGATCAGTAGTGATTGATTGTATTCATTCCTCCGATCATTATGAAGGGATCATAAATCGATCTGAAAGATTCCGTAAAGTACCCTGCCCTAATCATTGACAAAAATCTAACTTGGTCTGAACATGCAATAAAAATCTGCCGGCGAACTTTCTACAAACTACGGTCACTTAAACGGCTAAGATATTTTCTCCCACATAATAGCAATAAATTACTTACATAAAGTCTAATTCTACTGATTTTCGACTATGGAGACTTGATATACAACAGTTTAAACAGCACACTCGGCACCAAATTATAGCGCATATACAACGCACGTATCCGGTTTATTTCAATAAACCTAGACATTGCTATATTCCCCCCTAACTCAATCAGTTATCTGGGCTATATTTCAAGGAAAACGAAATCTGCACTCTGTATCAATGTTCCATAGTGTACTACGGAGCGTAACACCGCATACGTGAGAGATGACCTTCATTAACTTCCAGCAAGAAATAATCACCAAACAATGTTATTAGCAAACACCCTGTTAAATTTCCCTACCCATTACACTACTACTTAACAGTGATTCATTCATTTCCGTCACTGTCCACCTGTGGAATTTCCTACCGGCTGAAATTAGAGACATTCCTATTACTCAGCTGTTCAAAAGAACGTGTTGAATACATTACTTAGATGTAAGAATATAATCTATAGCACATATCTAAAATAATTTAATTTCTTCATGTAAATATTAACCGTAGGAACTAAATGATCAGCTTTTAAAATTAGTCTATATGATACATAATTTTAGTATGTTGTAAAATTAAACTTAAACAGTGTATTATGGTTAGGCATAAGGGCAGGCTCTATAGCCTGAGACACGCCACAGAAAACAAGACGATAATAAATAAATCATAAAATAAATACATAAATAAATAAATAAATAAATAAATAAATAAATAAATAAATAAATAAATAAATAAATAAATAAATAAATAAATAAATATTTTGCACGGAAGAATGTGCAGTGAAATATGTAGTATCCAGAGTAACAGTCGGCACATTGAGTGCGATGTCCGATGTTGCTTATGTAAATGTGTTTGTGGCATTGTGACGATACTTTAAACTCGGGCCTCAAGGCTGAATAGTTGACGATTATTGTACCTCGTCAGAGTTTACATCACTAGTTTTAGAATAACTTCCTTTAGAGTAAGAAACTTTGTTCGATTCTTTATGTCCACTAGAATCTCACCCGTTTTAAAAGTCCAGAAAATACCACAAGGGCTTATCTTATTTTCTGTCCTAGCACTTGTGGCTCATGGCCACTTCAGGTAGCGTCTAAATTACCTCTTTCCCGCAACAATTCAAACATTTCAGTGCAGTTGTGAGCTTGCATTCGGGAAACAGTGGATTCGAACTCCACTGCTGGCAGCCCTGAAGATGGCTTTGCGTGGTTTCCCATTTTCACACTAGGGAAAATGCTGGGAATATACCTTAAATAATGCACCGGCCGATTCCTTCCCACTCCTAAAACTTTCTTAACCCATCGTCACCATAAGACCTCTCTGTGTCGGTGCGACCTAAGGCATTTTTTTAAACAACACAGACAGTTTTCGAGGCTACATACTTACATTAACAGTGAGAGAGTTGACGCGGGGATACCTAAAGAAAGTGTAGTGAAAGTGATTAATAAAATGCGTTAAAGGTTTCGGAAATAAATATTTTTCTTCGGCAGGAAACTCCTCTTCCGCAAAGTGTGCGAAGGTGAAGTAAGTGCTACAAAGCGTAGTAATGTTCAGTGGCATAGCGACACTGATAGACACAAGAAAATGCTGAGATGAATGGTGAATAAGGGGTATGTAATGTGTGTGTGTGTGTGTGTGTGTGTGTGTGTGTGTGTGTGTGTGTGTGTGTGTGTGTGTATTTTTCACTTCGATTTTTTTTACTCTCAAGATGGCGTCAGCGAAGGATGTAACTGAACATAGCTCCCGGTTCTCTTGCGAAATAATCGGGAATAAGTGTGGTGTAAACAAGAAGCGAGTGAAGAATGGTATCCAGTGTGAAAAGTGTCGAATTTGGTACCATTTTGAGTGTATATGTAGTGCTGGTTTTGCTAAAAATGATACTTGGACCTGTGTGAGCTGTGGCGAGTGCAATTTGAATAGCGGTTAACCGAGCTCGATAGCTGCAGTCGCTTAAGTGCGGCCAGTATCCAGTATTCGGGAGATAGTAGGTTCGAACCCCACTGTCGGCAGCCCTGAAAATGGTTTTCCGTGGTTTCAAATTTTCACCAGGCACACCTTAATTAAGGCCACGCCCGCTTCCTTCCCATTCCTAGCCCTTCCCTGCCCCATCATCGCCATAAGACCTATCTGATTCGGTGCGACGTAAAAGCAACTAGCAACTGAATAGCGGATACAAACCTAGGCCTACAACGATCAACGAATCGCTGGCGTCTCATTCCTTGGCGGATGGATGCAATGATAATGTACTTGTAATTCTCTCTTTATTGCAACAGGTTTTACAAGCATTAAAAGCGGAGAATGAGATTTTAAAGGAGAAGGTACGTTTACTGGAATCGAAATTACCGGTACCAGTAAACAATCAGAACACAGGTGGCTCCGTGAATTCTAGCGCGTGGTGTCAAGTTGCTTCAGATTCTAGGAGGAAAAGTGCGCAGGTAAATAAAGACTTTGTAATTGATACCAAAAATAGATTTTCAGCCCTGAGGGAAGTAAGAGATACGCAAGAACTTATCCGTATGGGAAGCAATCAAACGTATAACGCAAATTCCGTTACGAGAAGCGGCAAACTTAGGCCTAAAATCCCTTACAGTGCACCGGCGAAAGTGTCGAACATTCTTATATTTGGTGATAGCCAGGCAAGGGTAATTGCGAAGAAAATGAACAAAGAAGGTATTGCAGCATCGGCCGTCACCTATCCTGGGGCCCCAATCAAGAAGGTATTAGAAAACACGGAGCAGGCAGCAAAAAATCTCGGAAGTCGTGATGCAGTAGTGATCATCGGCGGGACGAACGACGTTGCTCACAACGACGCTAAGAATGTCATTTCTGAATTTAAATGTACACTAGGTAAGTTGCCTCACACTAACATCTTTGTAGTGAACGTGCCCCACAGGCATGATTTGATTAGAGACTTGTGTGTGAACACTGAAGTGGACAAAGTTAATACAGATATGGTTAAAATTTGTAAACATTTTCGTAATTCACAGGTAATTGATAGCAGCAGTTTCGAGAGACACTGTTATACAAAGCATGGCCTTCATCTAAACAATTCTGGTAAACGAAAGACAGCAAATATCGTTCTAGATTTTATTAATCTTAAGATATGTACCGTACTGTAAAAACGGCAACTCCCTATAGTTATAATACTGACCAGGAAAACCAGTAGAAAGAGCCAGCTGTACTTCAAGCTGGCTCAGCCAATTAGAAAATGAAAGGAACGTAAGGAATTTCAAGTTACCCAAGTACAGCAGTCAAGTTTTAGGGAGGAAGGGGGTCTGAGATTGCTCTTGGTAAACTGTCAGAGTGTAGTAAATAAACAATTAAAATTCAGTACATTGATTGAATCTTATGAGACTGATGTGGTGATAGGAGTGGAACCGTTGTTGAGGGAAGGGGTGGGTAATAGAGAAGTATTTCCAGAAGGGTACACAGTCTATCATAGAGACCGAGGAGATAAAATGGGAGGGGGGGGTTATTCTGGTGAAGAAAACTTGTTGTTCACATGAATGGTTTACCGATGAAAGGGATGAAATATTAGGGATAAAATTAGTTTGTGATAATATGAAGGAGGTAGGAATTACAG
Organism: Anabrus simplex; assembly: GCF_040414725.1. Taxonomy (NCBI): domain Eukaryota; kingdom Metazoa; phylum Arthropoda; class Insecta; order Orthoptera; family Tettigoniidae; genus Anabrus; species Anabrus simplex. Next base: position 883,009,377 of record NC_090266.1, read on the forward strand.
GAACATATAGGCCTGGAAAAGAGGAAAGAGACATGGAAATATTTGAGAAAATAATAGACTATACTCATAAAAACAGTAATAATGATATGGTAATAATTGGGGGAGAACTAAACTTGCTTGAAGTTGAATAGAATGGAGTTTCAAGTGAAACCCATGAACAGAAACTGGCAAATTACTTAATTTGGGAGGGAGGATTTACACAAGTATTACAAGAACCAACTCGTCTCAATAACTCACTAGATGTATTCTTGGTTAAACCATGGGAAATTGCTAATAAAACTGAGGTAATTAAAGGAATAAGTGACATAAGGCTGTAATAATGGATGTAGGACTGGTACACAAAAGGCTTAATAAGAGGGTCACACAAGACAAGAAAATGTACAGAAAAACTAAAGTTGATGAATTTGGGACTTACCTTAAATCACAATTCAGTTGTTGAATAAGTGAAGGGAGTAATGTGGATACACTTTGGGCTAAATTGAAAAGAATCATTTTGGAAGGAGAGAAGACATTTGTACGCGTTAAGAAAGGTAAAATGACCTCAGACACTGTTTATTATACAAGGGAAATAAAAAATTAAAAAGAAAATGTAGAATAGTAAACAGGAAAATCAAAGAGGGTAGGGGGAGTAGAGAAACTAGAAAACAGCTAATGAGGGAACTGAATAGAGTGAAAAAGGAAGCAATAGAGAATTATATTAATGGCATACTTCAAGAGGGTAATGAGCAGAAAGGGAAATGGAAAAAGCTGTATTCATATATCAGGAATAAAAAAGGAAAAGGAATCCAAATTCTTACAATGGTGGGAGAAGGGGGTGAACACTTTTTAACAGATACTGAGAAAGCAATCCTATTTAGTAGGGAATTCAGAGATTCAATAGGAGAATGTCAGGAGTTGGAAACCAAAACAGAAGATAGAGAGGGAAAGACACATAGGGAAACAAGAAGCTTCTCATTCACAAATGAAGTTATTTTCAGAGAAATCCAGCTGCTTCAGCAAGGAAAAGCAGCAGGAAGTGATCAAATTACTGGGGAGGTATTAAAGACTATGGGGTGGTACATAGTGCCTTATTTAAAATTTCCCTTTGACTATACCATAAATAATAGTATAATACCAAGCAAATGGAAGGTATCTATAATCATACCAATATATAAAGGAAATGGTGATAAAGGAAACCAGAGCACTGCAGAGCAATCAGCCTGACCAGTATAGTTTGTAAAATACTGGAGAGTTTAATATCAAAGTACATCAGAGGTATATGTGATGGTAAAAATTGGTTCATGAGGAGCCAGTATGGATTTAGAAAGAAACTTTCTTGTGAGGCACACCTGGTGGGATTTCAGCAGGACATATCAGATCAGTTGGATTCAGGATGCCAGTTAGATAGCATAGCCATAGATCTTTCCAAAACATTTGATAGAGTGGAACACGGAATATTATTAAAGAAATTGGAGGGAATAGGATTGGACGTAAGGGTTACACATTGGATAAAAAACATTTCTAAATTCAAGGGTTCAGAAAGTCAAAGTGGGAAATAATGTACCGCAGGAAGAGAAAGTTTGGAAGGGAATTGCACAGGATAGTATAATCGGTCCGTTACTTTTCTTAATATACGTAAATGGTTTAGAGAATAATATAGCATCAAAAATCAGATTGTATGCAGATGACATAATTGTTTATAGAGAAATAAATAACATTGAGGATTGTTCAGAATTACAAAGGGACCTTGAGAGTATCCAACAATGGGTTAAAGAAAATAATATGAAGGTTAATGGAGGCAAATCAACTGTTACAGCATTTACAAACAGGGCTTTAAAACTGAATTTGAATATACTTTAGATGAGGTACTTATCCCAAAAGATGGCAAGTGCAAATACTTAGGTGTGAGATTTGAAAGTAATTTGCACTGGAAGGGTCATGTTGATGACATTGTTGGGAAAGCATACAGATCGTTACATGTCATAATGAGGCTACTTAAAGGATGCAACGAAGAATTAAAAAGAAAAGTTACTTAAGCATGGTTCATTCATTATTGGAATACTCAAACAGTGTTTGGGATCCTCACCAAGAATGTCTAATAAAAGAAATAGATGGTGTGCAGAGGAAAGCAGCAAGATTTGTTACAGGGGATTTCAGGAGAAAGAGTAGTGTATCAGAAATATTAACGGAACTTGGGTGGGAAACATTAAGTAAGATAAGGGAGAAAACTAGACTTATAGGATTATATAGAGCCTATACAGGAGAAGAAGCATGGGGAGATATCCGGGGGAGGCTTCAATTGGAAAATAATTTTATTGGCAGGACTGACCACAAGTATAAAATTAGAAGGAAATTTATCAGATGTGATTGGGGTAAATTTTCATTCGTTGGGAATGAAAGGTGTGGATGAGTGGAACAGTTTACCAGGGGTAGTGTTTGATCCTTTTCCAAAATCTGTACAGATATTCAAGAAGTGAATAAACAGCAACAGAGAAAATAAATGAAATGTTAGAGGGCATTCGACCAGTGCAGGTTATTGTAAATAAAAAATATGTGTGAATAATTTAATTCCTTCCCCCTGGTCCAAGGAGTTTGGACAGCCAAAGTAGGGGACTGCCTGTAGGGGTGAAGTACAGTGGGGACTTCGAGGGCCCTGGAACCGCTACGGTAGCTGTGAAGGCCCTTCAGGAACTCTGAAAAGTGGTGGCAAAATGGGGCTCTGGTTAAGACGCAGCAGGCCGTTATGATACTTAGGTTCCAAAATGGGTGAAAAAATAAATAGGTAAATAAATGCAATGTAAATTTTAATCTTATACCAGTTGTATAGTATTATTTGAAGTAATTCCACATACTGTATATGAGTTGACTATATTTGTATGTACAGGAGATATTGTAAGTAGAATTTTGTAAACAATACAAATTTATTAAGGATGAGCTTTGTGTTTAATAGAAAAAAATCGTTAGCGTAAATTGTATAATGTAGTATTCAGGGAAAATTTTCTTCTCTTCTTAATCTAAAATTTAGTGCTTGACAATAATGTATTTTAGTGTACCATTTGCCACCGTGGTAGACACCTCATTTGTAAATAAAGAGATTTTGATTTGATTTGAATTAAAAATTTTGTGCTCGCGGCGACTGTCGGCACATTCTTGATACTGATAACTAATAAAATTTTCATTAGTTTGCAGGAGTATCGAAGTTATCCCTGTCATCATTGTGTAAGACTGCAATACCAGTAAAAAAATATTCTTTGGTACTTTCCGTACCACCCACAGTTTTGTAATTGATTGTGAATTTAAGATAGAGAATAGTCGAATTAAGCTGAAGGTTCTAGTGAGGAAATAAATTGAACTAGTGCAATAAAATTGTATAATGAATTTACTCTGACTGACAGAGCAAATGCAACACCAAGAAGGAGTGGTCAGAACTTTATGCCAATTGCAGGGTAGACTGACGTCACTGAGGTATGCTCATGATGTGAAATGCGCCGCTGTGATGCGCACGTAGCGAACGATAAATGGGACACGGCGTTGGCGAATGGCCGACTTCGTACCGTGATTTCTCAGCCGACAGTCATTGCAGAACGTGTTGTCGTGTGCCACAGGACACGTGTATAGCTAAGAATGCCAGGCCGCCGTCAACCGAGGCATTTCCAGCAGACAGACGACTTTACGAGGGGTATGGTGATCGGGCTGAGAAGGGCAGGTTGGTCGCTTCGTCAAATCGCAGCCGATAACCATAGGGATGTGTCCACGGTGCAGCGCCTGTGGCGAAGATGGTTGGCGCAGGGACATGTGGCACGTGCGAGGGGTCCAGGCGCAGCCCAAGTGACGTCAGCACGCGAGGATCGGCGCATCCGCCGCCAAGCGGTGGCAGCCCCGCACGCCACGTCAACCGCCATTCTTCAGCATGTGCAAGACACCCTGGCTGTTCCAATATCGACCAGAACAATTTCCCGTCGATTGGTTGAAGGAGGCCTGCACTCCCGGCGTCCGCTCAGAAGACTACCATTGACTCCACAGCATAGACGTGCACGCCTGGCATGGTGCCGGGCTAGAGCGACATGGATGAGGGAATGGCGGAACGTCGTGTTCTCCGATGAGTCACGCTTCTGTTCTGTCAGTGATAGTCACCGCAGACGAGTGTGGCGTCGGCGTGGAGAAAGGTCAAATCCGGCAGTAACTGTGGAGCGCCCTACCGCTAGACAACGCGGCATCATGGTTTGGGGCGCTATTGCGTATGATTCCACGTCACCTCTAGTGCGTATTCAAGGCACGTTAAATGCCCACCGCTACGTGCAGCATGTGCTGCGGCCGGTGGCACTCCCGTACCTTCAGGGGCTGCCCAATGCTCTGTTTCAGCAGTATAATGCCCGCCCACGCACTGCTCGCATCTCCCAACAGGCTCTATGAGGTGTACAGATGCTTCCGTGGCCAGCGTACTCTCCGGATCTCTCACCAATCGAACACGTGTGGGATCTCATTGGACGCCGTTTGCAAACTCTGCCCCAGCCTCGTACGGACGACCAACTGTGGCAAATGGTTGACAGAGAATGGAGAACCATCCCTCAGGACTCCATCCGCCCTCTTATTGAATCTGTACCTCGACGTGTTTCTGCTTGCATCGCCGCTCGCGGTGGTCCTACATCCTACTGAGTCGATGCCGTACGCATTGTATAACCTGCATATCGGTTTGAAATAAACATCAATTATTCGTCCGTGCCGTCTCTGTTTTTTCCCCAACTTTCATCCCTTTCGAACCACTCCTTCTTGGTATTGCATTTGCTCTGTCAGTCAGTGTATTTTAATACAAAGGAATTAGTGGTAAAAATTATCTGTTGTGAGAATATATGTTTAATCATATTTTCGCCATTTTGGGTTATATGTAGTACCTATTTTAGGAGCATATTTACCTTCAAGTACTGTTTTTGTTATTATTATTATTATTATTATTATTATTATTATTATTATTATTATTATCATTATTATTATTATTATAGTAGTAGTAGTATGCGCAAGGTTGGTTTATGCTCATTTTATGCTGAAGCAGTATTCTTTCGTGGTGCAGACGTCATGACCTAACCTAACCTCACATGCACCATGGGTGAGCCCATCAGTCAGGTTAGTGCCCGGTTTTAGGGGGCGAAATATTCTCCATCCTGGGCCGTCCATCGCTTCACCACTATACTTTTATACGCCTTTTTTTGTATTGACGCGCTATCGTTGGTACGTAAAACTTATGTATTATTAGTATGTACCCCTAATAGGTACTTGGATGTTGTCGTACGCTGGTAGGTTGCACATTCCGGATAGCTGTATGGTTATTTGGCATGAGACTTTCCAGGACACAATGAATAAACGAAGAGTGAAATAGCAGGAGTTCATTTGCCGTATTCTTGACGAGCTGAATGAAGATCATAGACTAAACTGGGTGATTGGAGCAACGTTACTAAACCTTGAAGGAGAATATCACACTACCAATGAGAGAGAAGTTGACTACTTACCATCTTTCTTGTCTTTCGCCACACTGATAGGCACAAGTGGAGTATGTGCACCTGTGTATTTCGTAGAACGGCGTTCTTGAATTTGACTTCTATTAATGGGCGGACGAGAATCTGAAACAAAACACACCTGGTAATTTAATTGTTATACTAAAAGTTTACTGAAGGGATTGATATCTATATATATAAAATAGCTTGTCCTGACTGACTGACTGACTGATTCATCATCGCCGATCCAAAACTACTGGACATAATGAAATGAAATTTTGGGGATACATTCATATTAAGATGTAGGTGCTCGCTAAGAGAGGATTTTTGGATATTCCATCGCTAAGGGGGTGAAAAGGGGGTGAAATTTTAAAATTAGTGTATCTATATCTCAAAACTTTGAAAGTTTACAGATGTAAAAATTGGTATTTAGAATCTTCATTAAAAATAAAGAAACACGTATTATTTTGTTTTCGGAAAATCCCAATAGGAAAGGTGGAAAGGGGTTAAAAATGGGTTGAATGCCTTTAATGAGGATACTTATATCTCAGAAACTGAAGGTGTTACAGGCCTGAAAATTGGTGTTTTGGATCTCCTTTAAAAATAAAGAAACACGTATTTTTTTGTTTTTGGAAAATCCAATTAATGGGGAGTGAAAGGGGGTGATTTGCTAAAATGAATGTATCTATATCTCAAAACTTTTGAACTTCATAGATGTAAAAAATTGGTATTTAGAATCCGATTTAAAAATAAAGGAACACATATTTTTTGTTTTCGAAAAATCCCAATAGGAAGGGTGGAAAAGGGTGAAAAATGGGCTGAATGCCTTTAATGAGGCTACTTACATTTCAGAACCTGAAGATATTACAGACCTAAAAATTGGTATTTGGGATCTACTTTAAAAATAAAGAAACAGGTATTTTTTCGTTTTTGGAAAATCCAAATATGGAGGGAGAAAAGGGGGATGAATTTTTAAAATGTGTGTATCTACATCTTAAAACTTGAAAAGTTTACAGATGTAAAAATTGGTATTTAAAACCTCCTTTAAAAATAAAGAAAACGTGTATTTTTTGTTTTCGGAAAATCCCAATTGGGTTGAATGCCATTATTTTAATTAAGCTACTGATATCTCAAAAATGAAGATGTTACAGACGTGAAATTTGATATTTGGATTCTGCTTTAAAGTAAAGAAACACGCATTCTCGAAAAATCCAATGAAGGCAAGGGGGGGGGGGTGAAAGAATTGAAAAATTAATTGACTTAGTTGTATGAGAATACTTACGTCTAATAAAAACTAAAGTTGTTACAGACGTGAAAATTGGTATTTGGATCTCCTTTAGAAACAAAGAAAACGCGTTTGAGGGGGGGAGGGGAATCATCTTGGTGGGCGGGTTTGAAAAGGAGTTGAATTCCTTTCATGAGGTCACACAAATCAAAAACTGAGGAAGTTAGAGTCGTGATAATTGGTATTTAGAAGATCCTTTACTATTAAAGAAACAAGGCTTTTGCCGGATAATTCAATTCGGGGGGGGGGGAGGAGTGTGAAAGGCAGTCAAAAAGTGAATTATTTTTATGGGGATACTTATATCTCAAAACTGAAGGTAATAGACGTGAACATTGGTGTTTGGAATCTCCTTTTAACATAAAGAAACATGCCTTTCTGTTATTTTTTTTGGGGGGGGGGTAAATCAATTTAACGGCGGTGGGGTGTAAAAGGCGGTGAGACAAATTGATTTTACTGTTCATAATGTACTTATAAGGAGCCTGCGTTGCTCAGGCGGCAGCGCGCCTGCCTCTCACAGCTGGGTTATGTGGTTCAAATCCTGGTCACTCCATGAGACATTCGTGCTGGACAAAACGGAGGCGGGACAGGGTTTTCTCCGGATACTCCGGTTTTCCCTATCATCATTCATTCCAGCAGCACTGTCCAATATCATTTCATTTCATTTGTCATTCATTATCCATTGCCCCAGAGGAATGCGACAGGCTTCGGCAGCCGGCACGATTCCTATTGCCGCCGCCAGATAGGGGCTTTATTCATTCCATTCCTGACCCTGTCGAATGACTGGAAACAGGCTGTAGATTTCCGATGTACTTATTCTGATCATAAACCGGTCATTTTTTATCTTTCCTGGGTTAGTTTTCAAGAGCCATCTTTTTCTTCGGAGAACGTTCTTAGATTACAGTACATTCTCCCGGCATATAAATAAAAATGTAAACACCTTTGAAATAAACGATAGGAATGAGATTGACCGTCCAATTGTTCACCTCTATAATAAGGTCAACAATGCACGGAATATGTCATTCGTATCACCAGAAATCCCGCACACTTGGCTACGCGCGACAATGCTGCTGGTCACATTTTTAACAATGACAGTGGCAGCAGATGTAATTTACCGCCAAGTAGCGGTCTTGCATCTTTCTGTGGGGTCCAGAACATCTATAATAATAATAATAATAATAATAATAATAATAATAATAATAATAATAATAATAATAATAATAATAATAATGGAAACGGGTCCTGGACGGGTAATGACTAAGAATGCAGTCCAGCCGCGAGTTCAGTACCGCCAAGGCACCCAAGAGGACAGCACGCCGGATCTCCTCAAGGATTTGATCCATATTAAAAATTCTTATAGGAAAAGATTTAGGGACCCAACTGACCGGGTGGAATACCTGGACCTAGCCCGGGAAGTACGAAATCGATTGCTGGAAAGAAAGATTGAAAAAAAGGAGGAAACTTGCCGTAATCTATTAGAAAACGAGTCAGATCGCGAATTTTGGCGGATTCTCTCAGATAACCAGTCAGAACGCGAATTTCGGCGGATTATATATAAATCAATAAGCATTCAATTATAAATTTCAGTATAATGCCCTAGCGAAGCACGGGTATCTTGCTAGTCTATATATATAAAATAGCTTGTCCTGACTGACTGACTGACTGATTCATCATCGCCGAGCCAAAACTACTGGACATAAAGAAATGAAATTTTGGGGATACATTCATATTAAGATGTAGGTGCTCGCTAAGAGAGGGTTTTTGGATATTCCGCCGATAAGGGGGTGAAAAGGGGGTGAAATTTTAAAATGAGTGTATCTATATCTCAGAACTTTAAAAGTTTACACATGTAAAAATTGGTATTTAGAATCTTCTTTTAAAATAAGGAAATACGTATTTTCTTGTTTTCAGAAAATCCCAATAGGAGGGTTGAAAAAGGGTGAAATAGGGGTTGAATGCCTTTAATCAGATAACGGTACTTATATCTCAGAAACTGAAGATATTACAGACCTGAAAATTGGTAATTTTGAACTCTTTTAAAAATAAAGGAACACGTATTTTTTGTTTTTAGAAAATCCAATTAATGGGAGGGTGAAAAGGGGGTGAATTTTTAAAATGAGTGAATCTATATCTCCAAACTTTTAAAGTTTGCAGATGTAAAAATTGGTATTTAGAATCTTCATTAGAAATAAAGAAACACGTATTTTTTTGTTTTCGGAAAATCGCAATAGGAGGGGTGAAAAGGGGTTGAAAAAAGGGTTGAATGCCTTTAATGAGGCTACTTATATCTCAGAAAATGAAGATATTACAGACCTGAAAATTGGTGTTTGGGATCTCCTTTAAAAATAATGAAACACGTATTTTTTGTTTTTGAAAAATCAAATTAATGAGGGGTGAAATGGGGGTGATTTTTTAAAATGTGTGTATCTATATCTCAAAACTTTTAAAGTTTATAGATGTAAAAATTGGTATTTAGAATCTCCTTTAAAAATAAAGAAACACGTATTCTTTTGTTTTTCGGAAAATCCCAATAGGAAGGGTGTAAAAGGGTGGTTAATGGGTTGAATGCCTTTAATGAGGATACTTATATTTCAGAACCTGAAGATATTACAGACCTGAAAATTGGTATTTGGGATCTACTTTAAAAGTAAAGAAACACGTATTTTTTCGTTTTTGGAAAATCCAATTATTGGGGGCTGAAAAGGTTGGTTAATTTTTTAAAATGAGTGTGTCTACATCTTAAAACTTTAAAATTTACAGATGTAAAAATTGGTAGTTAAAAATTCCTCTAAAACTAAAGGAACACGTATTTTTTTGTTTCCTGTAAATCCCAATAGGAGGGGTGTAAAAGGGTGAAAAATGGGTTGAATGCCTTTAATGAGGATACATATATCTCAGAAACGGAAGATAGTACAGAACTGAAAATTTGCATATGGGATCTCCTTTGAAAATAAGAAACACGTATTTTTTAGTTTTTGGAAAATCCAATTAATGGCGGTTAAACAGGAGTGACAAATTGGGGTGAATTTTTTGAAAGACTATATCTACAGAATATCTTGGAAACGTAAAATGTTACAGACGTAAAAAGTGGGTGTTTGGAATCTCCTGTAAATGTAAAGAAACATAGGTGGTTTGTTTTTGGAAATTCCAGTTAAGGGGAACTCAAAAGGGGTGAAATTTTAAAATGAGAATTTTTACAGTATATCAAAAAACTTAACATGTTACAGAAGTGAAAAATGGTATTTTTTCTCTATTAAAGATAAAGAAACGTGTATTTTTAGTTTTCGGAAATACCACTTGGACGGGGGGGGGGTTAAAGTGACTGAAAATGGTGTTGAATTCTTTTAATTAGGCTACTGATATCTCAAAAATGAAGATGTTACAGACGTGAAATTTGATATTTGCAATCTGCTTTAAAAGTAAAGAAACACGTATTCTCGGAAAATCCAATGAAAGGGGGAGGGGTGAAAGAATTGAAAAATTAATTGACTTAATTGTATGAGAATACATACATCTAATAAAAACTAAAGTTGTTACTGACGTGAAAATTCGTTTTTGGATCTCCTTTAAAAACAAAAAAACGCGTTTTGGTGGGGAAACCATCTTGGACGGCGGGAGTGTAAAGGAGTTGAATTCCTTTCATGAGGACACATGAATCAAAAACTGAAGAAGTTAGAGTCGTGATAAAATTGGTATTTAGAAGATCCTTTACTATTAAAGAAACAAGTATGTTTTGCGGGAAAATTCACTTAGTGGGGGGAGGGGGAGTATTGTGAAATGAAGTGAAAAAAGTAAATTTTTGGGGGGGGGGATACTTATATCTCAAAACTGAAGGTAACAGTCGTGAACATTGGTGTTTGGAATCTCCCTTAAACAAAGAAACAAGCATTCTTTTAATTTTTTTTTGGGGGGGGGGCGATAAATAAACTTAACGGCGGTGGGGTGTAGAAGGAGGTGAGATCAATTGATTTTACTGTTATTAATGTACTTATAAGGATCCTCCGTTGCTCAGGCGGCAGCACGCCGGCCTCTCACAGCTGAGTTCCGTGGTTCAAATCCCGGTCACTCCATGTGACATTCGTGCTGGACAAAACGGAGGCGGGACAGGTTTTTCTCCGGATACTCCGGTTTTCCCTGTCATCAGCCATTCCAGCAACACATAATAGTAATAATAATAATAATAGTAATAATAATAATAATAATAGGCTAATAATAACAATCCGGACCGTCGTCAAATGTGCTGACCGCGCTGGAAACGGCTCCTGGACGGGTAATGACTAAGAATGTAGTCCGGCCGCGGGTTCAGTGCCGCCAAGGCACCCAATATGACACCACGCCGGATCTCCTGAAGGATTTTATCCATATGAAAAATGATTATAGGAAAAGATGGCTAAGATTTACGGACCCTACTGACCAGGAGGAATACCTGAGCCTAGCCCGGGAAGTACGAAATCAATTGCTGGAAAGGAAGATTGAAAAGTGGGAGGAAACGTGCCGTAAAATAATAGAAATCCAGTCAGATCGGGAATTTTGGTGGATTCTCGCAGAAAACGAGTCAGATCGCGAATTTCGGCGGATTATATATCTAAAACAATAAGCATTCAATTATAAATTTCAGTATAATACCGTAGCGAAGCACGGGTATCTTGCTAATTGCATATAAAAGTCCTTCCCACTAAAAAAATGAGACTGTTACATGGAAGTACAAGTGCATGTAGATTTACTAGCATTTTATTTCCCACAAAGGTTTTGTATAGCATTTTTAATCCAGCGGTTAAAATGACAAAGTACGCACCGGGAGTCTTAGAGGATTATTGAGAATTCAAGTATTTAATCCTTATGATATGGTTGTGTGCAGTGTTGTAAGTCTAATAAAATGTATTGGAAAGCTTTCTGATGCAGTGGCAGATGAATATGAGTCAGAAGTAAGGTTCGCATGAGCTTATTTCTGCAAAATAAGTGTGAATGATAGTTCCCAAACCCCATTTAAAGCTATACTACATTGATTATAAGTTCATATATTGGCCGTTTTCATTAGTTTCGTCATATTTTGCTCATTTTTGTGATATAAGGTATATTTGGTTATATTCTGTGGATTTCTTGCTTAAACTATTATTATTACTTTGTATACTTTTCTCTCTTGTTCCCGGAATAGACAGAAAGCAGGTTTAGAAGACCTGCTACGTGGGTGAAATCTACAATATATTATGTTCACTTCTCAGGGACATGTTTCGCCCCGTGTTAAGGGCATCATCAGCCTGTATGTAACCTTAAGGTCTCTTGTAAAACGTCTGTAGCTAAGGTAACAACAATAAAAGGATTTCATGTGAATGAATATTGAAAGTTTTAAATGTACTGTAGCTCTGTCAGTTTGCATAATTTAATCTGTCTGCTGAATTATTTCTGATCACATTTTGGTACTTAAGACGTTTAGTAGTAGTAGGACTGAAAAGGTTATGGCCCTATCGCAGATTGGCTGTGGCTGAACACATGACTGATGACGTCACAAGAAACAGGTGTCCCAACTTCACAGAGGGAGGGAGGGAATGCCAACATTACAGACCAAAGTTCGATGCCTATAACACCCCAGGATTAACTGTTCTACTAGGCAAGGTTACTGTTATATATGGGGACCAATGGTGGCTGTTCATCAGCTTCTTCTTCTTCCTCTCCTCAACCTGCTGGCCTTCCCTACACTGGACCGTAGGCTTATGGCGCAAGGGCTAATAGTCAACATTGCTGCTATGCATTCTGTATATAGGAGGTTTTATGCTCTCTTATTAACGAAAAGTTCATTTGAGTTGTTGTTGGAGTTTTGTAACATCGTGGCCATCAGCCCACTGCACTTATAAGTATATAAAATTCGTTCAATAACCTGTGTAAATGTAGTAAATGTAGCAGTGTGTTAAAATGTACTCGTGGCGGGGAGGGGGTGAGAACACACATTAAATTAAAAATTCAATATACCCTCAAATGATGGTGGTAGACATATCATTTTTGGCTTAAAATTTGTCTAAAATTATCCTGAAACGGGTGAGATACATCAACTTACCCCCAACTGTTTCATTTCAGAATTTAGGGGTAAAGTTACATTTAAGGTTAAGAAACTTAGATAAAACTTTAAATGAATTTCAGAGTAAAAAATAGGTTGGTTGACAACAACCGTTAATTTTAACAATTCAATATCTCATTAACCGATGGTCCTAGAAAACTGATTTTTTCTTAAAATTAATAAAAAATCCTCTAACCTGTGTTATACGTAATCTCACACAAAGAGTTTATATTCAAAGTTTCGGGGTAAAGTCTTATAACGTTAACAAGGTCATGGGCGATACTTTGTATGACGTCTGTAGTAAAAATTACGTTGGAAGTGAAAACATCTCTGAAATTGAAAAAACAATACCACCTCTACCGGTCATTGTAGAAAGTTGTTTGTGATCTTAAAATGTTTCGTTTCACCTTCATATAACGTTTATGCTCTTTATTCCTTTATTTGCAAGCATATGGGGTAAGGGTGGTTAGAAAATAACCAATTTATATTTATATGTACGCTGTTATAGGACCAAACCTAGTTCAAGGCGGATTCCTTTATACTTTGGCTAATTCTGTTAAGATGCTGAGGTTAATGCAGATTGAGGCGGAAGTTGACGTAGAAGTTGAGGTGGAGGTGGGGGTAGAAGTGGAGATCATGCACACACGAAACTAGAACTACATTTAACGCGAGGTACAAAGTGGAGCGGCAGATAAGTTGTTATACCAAGGCTGGCTACATAGTGATCACGAGGACATGGTTATGCATGCATAGACTCGTTCCTTAACAGGCTCTCTCTCTATTTCGTAAACTCAAGTCTTTATATTGAACCATATTTTATTGTACCTGTCTTGGGCATCGACAGAGTACTAAGTATGAAATTCCTATCTCACAAATGTGTCACGGATGGAAATTTTACGGATGAAGTAACTTCGAAGAAACGAACCCGGGCATCGAAGTTCATCCTCACTACTTTCATTCAAAGCAATGGCTACTCTCGAGAGTAAATGTGTCGTGGTACTGTCAGGTGAAATAAAATGGGCTGTAACATACATATCTTTAAGGTAGGGCACTATAGCAGGAAAAATACATTAACATAAACACGACATCATTATAGACTCTAATCCCTTTCAGCGTTCAGTCTGAAAGCCTCTGTGAATTTATTAAATGTCACCACAATCCTCTATTTGTAGCTAGTGCAGTGGCCTCATTTAATTCTATACCTCTTATCTTTAAATCGTTAGAAAATGAGTCTAAACATCGTCGTCTTGGTCTCTCCACTACTTCTCTTACCCTACATAAGAGTTCATTATTCTCCTAAGAAACCTATCCTCCTCCATTCGACTCACATGACCCCACTTAGCCTTTATCTCCTCACTACGAGTACCCTCCTACCTTTATTCGCACATGTTTGTACCAACAATCTCTCTCGCTACTTTCATGTTTGCTCCTTCTAACTTATGAATTATATATCACGAGTTCACTCAGCATTCGCACTCGTAAAGCAAAGTTCGTCTGAAAACAGACCAATGTAAAGATAGTTCCGTCCGGGAGCTGACTTCTTTCTTACAGAATACTCTTCAGCACCACTGCAAGCTCACTGCATGAGCTTCACTGACCTTGATTCAATCTCACTATATTACCATCCTGGGAGAATACATATCCTGGGTACTTGAAATTATCTTCCTGTTCCAGCTTTGTATCACCAATCTGACATTCTATTCTGTTGAATTCCTTACCTACTGCCATCAATTTAGTTTTCGACAGGCCAATTTACATACCCTACTCATTGCAACCCCTTTCAAGTTGCATCCATTTGTGGTGAGTTTTAATTAGCTATCTCAATCGGAAACCATATATTTGGTCACAAATGCACAAAGGTGAATGATAGTTCGCATACTATTAGAATTAAGTAAAGCATTTGACTCCGTAAACAGAGATATATTACTGACAAAACTCAAAGGTTTCAATTTTTCCCCTACACCTTTATCTTGACTGCAATCATATCTAACAGGACGTCAACAATATGTATCAGTAGGAACTAATACCTCACACTGGGAACAAACAGAAGCAGGCGTGATTCAAACAGTGTCCTGGCACCAATCCTCATCTCCATGTACCTGAACGACTTACCAGAAAATCTAAAGACTGTAAAAACGACTTACGTGCAGATGACATACAATTATACATACATGCAGACACAAACGATATTCACCAGGCCATAAATAATGTAAACGAATACCTAAACAAAATACGAAACTGAACTGTTAATAAGTCCCTTAAATTTAGCCCAAAAATCGCAACCCATCATAGTATGATCCAAATGAGAGAAAAAGCCGGAATTTAGGAAAGATCACAATATGAAGATAAAGTTGGAATTCAAGAGGACAAATTGGGGCAGATATTCATTTATAGGAAGGGAAGTTAGCGACTGGAATAACTTACCGAGGGAGGTGTTCAATAAATTTCCAATTTCTTTGCAATTGTTTAAGAAATGACTAGGAAACAGCAGATAGGGAATCCACCCCCGGGGCGACTACCCTAAATGCAGATCAGTAGTGACTGATTGTCTTCATTGCTCCGATCATTTTCCAGGGAACATAAATCGATCTGAAAGATTCCGGGAAGTATCCTGGCCTAATCATTGACAAAAGACGAACTTGGTCTCTTCTTCTTCTTCTTCTTCTCCTTCTTCTTTTATTCATGGGGTCTCTAAAATGGTCTGAACATGCAACAGAAACCTGGCAGCGAACATTCCACAAGCTACAATCATTTAAAAGGCTAAGATATTTTCTCCCACTTAATACAAAGAAATTACTTAGAATAATTCTACTGATTTTCGACTATGGAGACGTGATATACAACAGTTTAAACAGCACACTCGGTACCAAATTACAGCGCATACAACGAACGTATTAAAGGAGATACGAAATCTGCACTCTGTGTCAGTGTTTCATAGTGTACCTACTACGGAGCGAAACAACGCTTTACTTCGGACATGACCTTCAGTAACTTTCAGCCAGAAATAATAACGAAACAAGGTTTTAAACAAACTCCCAGCTAAGTTTCCCTACCTATTACACTACTAGTTAGAGTGATTCATTCATCTCCGCTTCTATCTGCCTGTGGAATTCCCTACCGGCTGAAATTAGATACATTCCTAGTACTCAGCTGTTATGAAGAAACGTGTTGCAAACATGACTTACATGTAAGAATATAATCTATAGCACATATCTAAGATAATTTACTTTCTTCATGTAAATATTAACCGTACGAACTAGACGATCAGCTTTTAGAGTTAGTCTATATGATACAGAATTTTAGTATGTTGTAAAATTTAACTTAAATTAATTGGGCATAACAGCAGGCTCTGTAGCCTGAGCCACGCCACAGAAAACAAGATGATAATAAAGAAAGAAAGAAAGAAAGAAAGAAAGAAAGAAAGAAAGAAAGAAAGAAAGAAATATTTTGCACGGAAAATATGTGCAATGAAATATGTTGTATCCAGCGTATCAGTCAGCTCATTGACTGTGATGTCCGATGTTGCTTGTGTAAATGTGTTTGTGGCATTGTAACGATACTTGAAACTCGGGCATCAAGGCTGTATAGATGACGCTTATTTTAACTCGTCAGAATTTACATCAATAGTTTCAGAATAACTTCCTTTAGAGTAAGAATTGTAGTTCGAATCTTTATGTCCACTAGGATTTCACCCTTTTTAAAAGTCAAGATAATACCACAAGGTAGGATCTTCTTTTCTGTCCTAGCACATATGGCTCATGGCCACTCCAGGTAGCGCCTAAATTATCTCTTCCCACCCCCACACACACACATTTCTAAAAATTTCAGTGCAGTTGTGAGCTTGCATTTGTAAAAGAATGGGTTCGAACTCCACTGCCGGTAGCCCTGAAGATGGCTTTGCGTGGTTTCCCATTTTCTCACCAGGGAAAATGCTGGGTATATACCCATGATGCAAGCATAATGGTGTGTCACTGCGCATCCAGTCTACTGCAGTGACGTCAACCCGGTAGCAAAGCAAGGAAGGCGGTAACATTTCTCGCTCTGTGAAGAGGGCGCGGCGTTCAAATTATATTCGTTTACAATCGAGAGACCACTAATATGTTAATACAGTGAGTTCATTATTATGTGATTCATATTCTAAGTATTTTACTCTTACATGTATGTAATGAATGCCTTACACATAAACGTTATAGCTCTAGTAGTTTATAATGTTTGACATTTTCTTGGGCGTTTCTCTCAGAGTATATTATCTACTTTTCTTCCTGTTTAACCGTTTTAAGCGAATACAAGACCTTGTGTGCGCTAACGTTAAAATCACTTCTCGAGGAATTTTCACCGTTGGCGGTAATTGCTTCAGGGTTCTCTCTGTTAGTTTGTCAAATATATAGGGTTCCCCGCAAAGGTAGTTACGGTGAAGGTCAATAAATTATTTCTCCAGTATATTTGTAACTTTTAGTAACCCGTAACTGGGACTCACTAAATTTCCTCTTGAGACACAATGGAGCCAGTTTGTTTGTTTGTTTGTTTGTTTGTTTGTTTGTTTGTTTTTTGTTTGTTTGTTTATGGCTGCCGAACAGGAATATTTGTTGTGAAAATTGTGAGCGATATAGCCAGCAGTTTCTTATCGATGCAAATTTTATTCGATATATACATTTCATCAAATACCAGAACAGTTAAACGCTATTGACGGCTTGGTTTCCATTGAAACAAATCGCTTAGTATACCCTGTTCTACATTGAAACTTGGTGCCCATGAGCTCAGTGTTGGAGTCAGAATCGGGTAATGTTGGGCTCTTAGGCAACGGTATACCTTTGGATAGACACTTCGCAATGATATCACTGCTGATATATCGTCTAGTGTCCGGCTCCATGGCTAAATAGTTAGTGTTCTGGCCTTTGGTCACAGGGGTCCCGGGTTCGATTCCCGGTAGGGTCGGGAATTTTAACCATCATTGGTTAATTTCGCTGGCACGGGGCTGGGTATGTGTCGTCTTCATCATCATTCCATTCTCATCACAAATCGCAGGTCTCCTACGGGCATCAAATCAAAAGACCTGCACCTGGCGAGCCGAACATGTCCTCGGACACTCCCGGCACTGAAAGCCATACGCAATTTCATTTCATTTATCGTCTGAAGTCCAACGAACTCTCTTACTTTTGATTTTATTTTCACGGTTCATTAAAACTAATCTATCCTGGAGAAAAAGTATGTCCGAACATTGAAGTAATTCTCTCAGAAATGTCATTTGCCTTTTTTAGTTGTTGTAGTAATTCCCATTCATTCTTCAATAGCTGTTCATATTTTTCCTTAAGTCACTACTTTCTCTTTCCAACAGTAGGGTCTATCTTCTCGAATCATCCAACTCGTTAGTTCATTCAGTTGAAAAAAATGGGAATATTATATAATATGTAAACATATGTTTGTTGTGTTTCTTCACTCAACAGCCGATGATCTTAGAAGCTCAGCTAGATCCTTGTGTCTATTTCTCTGTTTTGCCTCTCAACCGTCCTGACACTATTAGGAGTTAAGGGGGCTCATACACCGCTTAATTAGAAAATTATCGATTTTTTGTTTGTGGTCTCATCTGAAAGACATTTTCTTTCTAAACATATATATGAAGTTTTATTCAAAAATACTCATATTTCGCTGAGTTATCGCAGTTTTAATAATACTATGTGCTGTTCTGTCAGCTGAGTGGCCGTGGCATGACAAGCAGATATATTTTTCAGCCATTTTTTCAGTGCATCCTTTTAATTTTATTGGACTAACATTGGCTGCTGTGTTCTGGTAACCACGGAGATGTTCTTTTAACCATGGAATAGAAGGTTGCTTTGTTAATTACTCCTTGGCGACTGGGTATTGTTTGTTTTGATTTACCACTGGTGTTCTGTGATTTACCATCACATAGGGCTAAGTTGATTTGATTTTTTCTGTCTGTGCGATATTGGTGAATTATGAATAAGAAAGGGGGCGTAGCTCGTTGTAAAAGAAGAACTTTTCACGGTAGTAGGTATTCAAAACGTCAGGGTGATGAAAATTCTCCCAACAGTTATGAAACACCTAAAAGTGCACCTGCTAGGAGGCTAGGTTTAGAGGTTAGCCCGTGTCCATCATTACTTCCTGACGACAGGGTAAAGAATTATCCATCTTCCCAGTTTGATGAAATCTGTCAGTGAATATGTAAATTGTAAAGTGTGTCATAATGCGATTAGTTTAGTTGAAACTTCAGTGCAGGGTTTAGCAAGTACTAGAAGAAAAAGTGGTCAGGCAAGAAAGTGATAGCAAAGGTCTCGGTGATGCTGGTAGATTAACAGATGCTATTATTGATAACTGAACTGTATTATGAGAATGCCATCAGAGAAAACAAAGGTGCTGTTAAAAAAGTGAGGAAATCTATCTGAGCCATATGGTATCATGAATCTTCAACTGATACTGAACCACAACACTGGATGTGCCCATCAGGCCTTGATTCATGGTGTGGTCATCGTCGAGCTGAGGCAGAAAGACCTGAAGTACATTACAGGCATCCCAACCCAATCCCAAATGAGCATTATGATGGAGGTAAAGCTGATTTTCAGAACTTCTACGGAGGTGCCTGAAAAGTTGCACAAAAAATGCAAATGAATCTTTTAACAACAAGGTTTGGTCAGTGTGCCCCAAAACCAGTAATAGTGGTCAGAAAATAGTCCGAATTGCTGTTGCTGATGCAGTAGTTTCTTTCAATTATGGGAATGGCAGTAAATTATAAATACCGAAACATTTGAATGTTGGTGTTGGGAAACGTGCTAGGAGTGCACGGGGTCAACTTGACTGTGAAAGGGTGAGATTAGCAGAAAAGAGTCTTTGTGAGTCCACTAAGGAGGCAAGCAGGACAAGGAGAAGGCTGAGACTCGAACAGCACAACAAAAACATCGAGAAGGAAGGCGCAACATACTCTGCTGGAGCATTTTAATGAAGTATGAAAGCAGGTTTATTTGCTTTACTTTTAAAGCTGATTCCCCGAAAGTTGCTCATTTGGTTACATAAAACATGATAACTGTCACATTTACCGCTCAAATTCCATGAAACTTTACAAGTACATTACCTTATACAGGTTCTTGAGGACGTACTAAGATAATTACAAACAATCTGAAAATCAATGAAATATTGATAGATGTATGAAGGAAAAATCAGAATTTTTACCTAACTGAAACTTAAAAATATGCAGAAATTTTAGTAATAGTCCCACACCATTCATACTAGTTTATCCCTGGCTATATGTCGTTTGCTACTCATAAAACAAAATTAAAATTAATATCATGAGTAGTTTTGCTGAAATCCTGTTTTTTGTGAGATGTTATCATAAAAAATTGGATAATTTTTTCTTCGTAAATATTTTCATCATACTACCAAAAAATTTAGTTTACGGACAGTAAACTCAATTAGAAGGTCTCCTTTGTTTGTTTACAAAATTTCATGTGGTTACATTGAAAAACGACCTAGATAGAGAGTATATTTCCTCCAGAGGTACAGTGTATACTCATGCACCCGGTTTTAATTCATCATCATCATCATCATCTGTTTACCCTCCAGGTTCGGTTTTTCCCTCGGACTTAGCGAGGGATCCCACCTCTACCGCCTCAAGGGCAGTGTCCTGGAGCTTCAGACTCTTGGTCGGGGGATACAACTGGGGAGTATGACCAGTACATCGCCCAGGTGGCCTCACCTGCTATGCTGAACAGGGGCCTTGTGGAGGGATGGGAAGATTGGAAGGGATAGGCAAGGAAGAGGGAAGGAAGCGGCCGTGGCCTTAAGTTAGGTACCATCCCGGCATTCGCCTGGAGGAGAAGTGGGAAACCACGGAAAACCACTTCCAGGATGGCTGAGGTGGGAATCGAACCCACCTCTACTCAGTTGACCTCCCGAGGCTGAGTGGACCCCGTTCCAGCCCTCGTACCACTTTTCAAATTTCGTGGCAGAGCCGGGAATCGAACCCGGGCCTCCGGGGGTGGCAGCTAATCACGCTAACCACTACACCACAGAGGCGGCTGTTTTAATTCATGGGTGTTTTTATTCTGATAATTTATAAGATGTTGTCTTAAAGGGATTTCAAAGCACGTCATGGCAAATGACGCGAGCAAACTTTGTATTTACTTAACAAAAAGCAAAGCAAAGTCACCTCCGTACAGGCCGTGAAGGCCCTTGGAGGGGTGGAAGGTAAATGCTTCAACTATTCGTAACTCGGCACTTGATGGGGTAGAGTGGTTAGCTCTACGCCCGGCCGCCTTTGCAACCAGGAATTAACCTGGTACTCATTTTTGGTGTAGGCTGAGTGAACCTCAGGACCATATGCACCTCCGGAAGTGGAAATCTAATTTCTTAAATTTTAAGACTTACTAACGGGGATTCGAACCCACGTCCTTCCGGGCGAACCGAGCACGCCTTTACCGCCTCGGCCATGCAGCCCTTGTTTACTTAACAGCATGTATCGAATAAAGGCAATAATAATTTATCATATGTTATAAACACGTACCCTGTTTCACACTAAATTTATCATTGCGCCGACAAGCGTTTTCCCACAGTCTAGCAAGATCTTCATTTTTCGGGGGTGAAAAATATTTCGTGTTTGATCGTTTGGTTTTCCTGCAGTAGCTTAAACAGCCTGCTATAGTATGGCCCGGCATTTTCAGAAGTGTGATCCGAGCAGACTAATGAGAAGAAAAACATAGCTTCAAATTATATACGGCACGTATTTCAATATATAACGCATGTTTATCACACTAAAAATACAACAGCGGCAAGCCATGTAGCCGTGGAGCCAGTTTCTCCCAGTGGGCCCCGCGTGACGTCACCTGCGCAGAAGCAACGCGTTTTCGTATCTCATACTGACACACCATTATACTCACATTAGTCCCGGGCGTGTAAGGACGTACCCTAAGCGTGCAACCTTACCCTTTCTCCCCTGCAATATTAAGGTATTGATTTATAGGTACTTTTCTTGCTGTTGGGTCTTTTTCAGTGTCGGTAACCAGACAGTTTAGGGACCCTACTTGCCGATACGACGTCTTACTGTTACCGTTAATCTGGCACGTTGGCAACGTTCAGTCACTGTTCTAGCGTGAATTGCGTGTTGCCACCGCATTGCCTTGAAAGTCACTAGCGATACATTTGCGAGAATATTTAAAGCATATTTTCTTTTTCTGTGGGATTGTAAATCTATTTGGCTAATACCAGGTAAGTAGAATTGTGGCATGTTCGGATAATGCATTTAATAACATAGTTTGTGTGAAATGATGAGCACATCATTTTATTAATAACGTTCCTATTTCGTCCCATACTTATACGAACAGAATTCGATTGGGATGTCTAAGAAAGAAGAAAAATCTGCAAAAACTCCTCCGAAAAGGAAACCAAGGTTACGTCCTTTACAAGCATCAGGTCAAGAAATGCTTGTACATTGCTACGAGCAATTGAAACAGGAAGACGACGAAGAAGGTATCAGTCGTAGTGATACGAAGCTAATGGCAAGAGTTGCATTATTAAATGGGGTAAGTGTTCGTTTTTATCTTGTTTCTATGATAAGTTTCTGGCATAATGACAATCAGTTGAAATGGAGCAGTATTTCATTCTGAACCTAACCTAACCTAACCTGATCATGTAGGCCTAGGCCTGTACCATGTCTTGTGTCGACTTCGATACGGTTTGTAGACTTAACCTTTGTGTATTCATGTTGACTTACGGTATATGTGTATGTAATATATTTCTGTGTGTGTATTCTTACAGTGTAGTTTCGGTTTAGTCCGAAAAGTAATAGGAAATTTCAAGAAGGGAGTTGAATTTTCTACACCAGGTAAACGCCGAAAGCGTGAACATCCAGTGACCGGCATAGACAGTTTTTCTAAGGAAGCGATAGCAAGGTTTATTTATGATAAATTACATAATGGTAAGGTGACTTCATAAGGAATCTATTGCAACATTATTTATAGAAATTGGCACGCAGGTGAGATAAGCTCCCAGAAATGTTTTGTGCATGTATTGTCATACAGCTCTTTTGAGTCCCTTGTAACTCTCTTTTTTTCTTCCCACAGGAGAAGTCGTAACTGTAAGAAAGGTTTTCGACCACATGGAAGCAAATTATGACACTTATTTGTACAAGGGCTCCGAAACATCATTAAGAAGAATTTTGAAGGCCATGGGGTTTGTGTGGAGTAAAGGTGATCCCTATGCGTATGTTAGAGAAAATGAAGACATTTGTTTTAAGAGATCCTGTTTTCTGAGGGAATACATGCGTAATAAGGACAGTGAGAAACCAAAACCTGTTGTTTTCTTGGATGAGACTTGGATTTTTATGAATGGTGAATATATATGTTATATATTACATTTTATATAAAAAAAATCTTGGAATAATTTATCTTCATCAGGTGTCTTTGGTTTCAATTGTGCATTTGTCTTTCAGGGTCACCCACATACTCCTGGAATAAACCACACAAATCTGGACATGATGTTCAAGGAGTAATTCGTCGACCTGTGCCTGAGGGAGGAAGACTGGTTATTGTTCATGCTGGAACGAAAGATGGCTTTGTACCTGGTATGTTCTTACTTTATTTTACTTCATTTTATTGTAGTGAGGTGATCTCTCTTTACATAGTTATGAGGGTATTTAGGGTTTGTAGTACGGATGTAGGGGGGGGGGGGCACATAAGTCTCTGATAAGAACCCAACTTAAATACAGTTCCTGTGTATGAGACCCTCACTGGGATTACTTGGTTTGAGAATTGGAAAAGTTCAAAAGACAGAAGCACGATTTGTTGTGGGTGATTTCTGACAAAAGAGTAGCGTTACAAAAATTTTGTCGGGTTTGGGCTGGGAAGACTTGGGTGAAAGGAGACAAGTTGCTGGACTAAGTGGTATATTCCGAGCTGTCGGTGGATACGTGGTGTGGAATGACATTGGTAGACGAATACGTTTCAGTGGTATTTTAAAAGTAGGTAAGATCACAGTACAGTGATAAAGTTGATGAAAAGTGGGGCAAATATTTGTTTTTTTAAGAAGGGAGTTAGGGAATGGAGTAATTTACCAAGGGAGATGTTCAATAAATTTCCAAATTCTTTGCAGTTATTGATGAAAATACTAGGCCTATCCCTGAAACTACATCTTCCACCTGGGCGACTGTTCTAAGTGCAGATCAGTGGTGACTGATTGATTGAAATTGACTGGCACTAGATCGGAAGTGGCATTATAACTTACCGCTCATTGAGCTCTGTACGTGGTTTTTGATTTTGACTTCTCCACTGTTAAGGGATCTCTTGGTTATTAAAAAGACTTGCAGGTATTCACTTTAGGCCAATGATTAACTTTAGAGAGGTACTTCAATCAAAACATACTCAGTGTATTTTCATATAATATTACTGGATATTTGTATCAGTAAATTACTTGTATTGTAGGCCTATTTATTATGTTTATTCTGCATTCGACAATCTCCACCTGAATCAGTGCTTGATACCTGACTGTTAAACACCTTCCAAGCCTCTTATTTCTTACTGCCTGATATAGGTTCAGTGTTCGCAGCAATTACATTTGTTCTAAGGTATTGAAATGGGTGTTTATACTTATATCTTTAATGCAAGTGATCGTGGACTTCTAATCCAGATATAGGCCTACTAATGGAGATACATTCATGAGAGACGTTACGATAAAGTAGTGTAAGTAGTAATTCATTGACTTCATCATCAGGTGACTTTGCTACATAGTAGTTGGTTTCACTTAAAATCAGACAGCTTTTTGTATCATTCAACAGAAATCACATTTTTTATGAATAGGCCTATCCTTGAAGAGGGGTGATCTCATTTTTAGGGAATATTTTTTTTAGAAGAAATAACTTCATACTAAAACTTAAAATTCTTACAGGTGCTGATTTGATATTTGCTACAAACTTTAAGAGAAATCAGGATTACCATGGTGCTATGGACAGCGAGAAATTTCAGATGTGGGTGAAGACGCAATTAATCGTAGGATTAAGAAATATAGGACCCTGTGTTATTGTAATGGATAATGCACCATATCACTGTAAGCTTGTTGAGCATCAACCAACAACGAAATGGAGGAAGGATCAATTAGTAGTAATTATACTTAATTGAATATTTCCTTCTACTGAATGATGTTTAATGATGTTACAGAAATTAATTTTTATTTTTCCTTTAATTTACAGTCATGGTTAAGGCAGAATGGAGTTTCTCCACCAGAAAATGCTACAAAAGATGAGCTGCAAAGGTTGTGTAATATGAATCGAAGTCACTTAAAGAGGTACAGAAGCACGTAAACATAAGTTTAGATAATGTTGTTTACACTCGTGTATTTGACTTTCATGTATGCATAACAATATTTCTCTGTTTCTTTAAAACCAGGTACATTGTTGACGAGATGCTGCACAGTGAAGGCCATACTGTCTTACGACTTCCTCCATACCACTCATTTTTCAATGCCATCGAATTTGTATGGTCTGTGGCAAAACAGTATTATAACAAAACAGTGGCTTCAAGACCTGGTCACGGATTGGACAGAGCTACAGCTGTGTGGAAAGAATCTCTTGATCAGGTAGGCCAAGTGGAAATGTTATTTATTGGATATAGGCAAGTGGAGTTTATAATATACTTGTCAGGTTGTGATACTTCAATATATCTTATAGGTGACAGCAGAGATGTGGAGAAATGAAGTGAAACACACTGAGAAGAAGATTGTCGAGTTCTACAATAATGAGGTGAGAGGTCTTCCTGAAGTGGAGGAACTAGTCATTCATCATGGAAGCAGTGAATCAGAGGAGGAAGATGAGGAAGAAGAAGAAGAAGAAGAAGAAGAAGAAGAAGAGAAGCCGAGGAGTTAGCTGTACCATTGTAAGAGCCATTCCATGAGATTAAGAATGTTATAACTTTGCTGGGAAATAATACATTTCTGATTGCCCCGTCCTTTCTGATATAACGAAGTTACATTTCAAAATTGTGGGAATTATGTATCTACAAGTTACAGGGCGGTATAGATGTGCAGGTGGGGATCAGTGTCCAGTCGGAGTGGAATTATCTAGAACTGCTGTGGCGCAATGTGAGGAGGAGCGGGCGAGGGAGGGAGAGAGAGAGGGAGACAGCACTCTGTCACCAATACACGATGTAAACATTGTACGCCTGTTAAAATACTGACATAACTCAAATTTTATACACTGTCTAATGGTTTTCCACAGTTCTCTGAAAGTCACAACTCACATATACTGTATATATAGAGAGAGAATTACATATAAAAATACCTGTGTCCACAATAAGTAGCCCACATATTAAATATAAATCAATTTGCTTTACGTCGCACCAACACAGATAGGTCTTATGGCAACAAAGAGGATAGAGATAGGAAAGGGCTAGAAGTGGGAAGGAAGCGGCCGTGGTCTTAATTAAGGTACAGCACAAGCATGTGTCTGGTGTGAAAATGGGAAACCACCGAAAACCATTTTAACGGCTGCCGACGGTAGGATTTGAACCCACCATTCCCCGAATGCAAGCTCATAGCTACGCGACCCTAAACGCACGGCCAGCTAACTCGGTCATCTTTGAAAATGTCTTTTTCTATCAGCAGAGGCTTTTTTAAAATCGTCATATTTTGTATAGGCTACAGGAGATGTACAGTAGCCCACTGGTTTTCTGATTAAACATCATTTATTTAAGCTATTGCATCAGTCTACTTACATACTCACTGTCCACGTACATCGGTAACCTCGTGATTCGATTATTGAAGTATTGTGCAATGATGCGACATACAAACTAAGAGAATACCGAGTGGTTCTTCCAAATATAAAACAGACAATTTTGAGTGGTCATGAGCATGACTCATAGTCATAGGGTAGGCTAAATAATAATGTTATTGGCTTTATGCCCCACTATCAACTTTTAGGGTTTTTTGAGACGTCGAGGTGCTGGAATTTAGTCCTGCAGGAGCTTTTTTATGTGTCAGTAAATCTACTGACATGAGGCTGAGCACTTTCAAATATCACCGCACTGAGCTCGGCCCTGCCAAGTTGGGTTCAGAAGGCCAGCGCCTCGACCGTCTGAGCCACTCAGCCAGGTGTGGAGGCTAGAGAGCTGAGTTTAAGTAATTGTCGAACGTCAGCTAGTTATAAAGGTACTGATTGATTAAACTAATACAGTACAGTAATTAGAATAACCTAATTGACTACCTACTTACAACCTAGGTACTTTGGAATTGTGTTCTATCTTTTTAACACTACAAATAAATCCATGTATTGTTTAAAACTCCCTGTAAGAAGAGGACAGTGAATGCGAATAGGTATTATTTTCAAATGAGCTGAGCTCGAGAGTCCATTATAGCATACGATTTTTTCAGTGTACCATGACTCTGTATGTATTGCTTCAGAGGAAGTTCGGCTCCCCGCCAATGTCCAGTGTACCGATAATGAACCGTGTGTGTGTTGTGTCTCACTGATCCATGACTGCGTACGATTCTTTCAGTGTCCCATGATTCACTGTGGCTCGCTGCAGCGAAAGCTCGACTCTCCGCCAGTGTCCAGTGTGCCTATAAGGAGCCGTGTGTGTCGTGTGGCTCACTGAGCCGTGATTGTGCATGATTTGTGTGCCGTGAGCTTGCCGTTCCTGTGAATCGATTCACTCGGACACTTGAATGAATCGATACACTGCTTCGAATCATGCACTCAGTAGCCTACACTAGTAGAGGTACATAGTACATTGCCATTAAGATAGATAGCATTGCAAAGTAATTCGTCTTTACCATAATAATAATAATAATAATAATAATAATAATAATAATAATAATCGTATGGCCTCAGCTACCATGTGCAGACATTTCAAGTTGACGCCATCTGGCTGTCTGTTCGTCAATTTTGACGTTCCGTTATACTCTAGGCCCACTAGATGGCAGACCGAGTAAACCGAAACTCTCTTGGGCGTCTGTGGCTGAGATTTAATTAATTTTGTCGGGTAAACACCAAATGTGTCACCAGAGATCTTTTACATGCCGACATCGTACGACATGAAGTGTCGGATGGACTTTTTTCTGCCCTTCAAAAATCCGACTACCTCTGCCGGGTTTGAACTTGCTATCTTGGGATTCGGAGGCCGTCACTCTACCACCGATCCACAGAGGCAGCTGTCTTTACCATGAAATACATCGTCGTCGTACATGACTGAATTACTATCAATATATCTTAGAGAAACTGTAATGTACATGAAACCGAAATTGAGTTTAATTTCCGCGATACATTCTTCCTATATAAAGGAGACCATGTAGCTTATCCACCTTCATTTCAGCCACATAAATATTCAGCAAAAATTGCAAAATCACATTAAAGGACAAATACAATTTTTTAAGTAGAAATAGTCTGGAACATAGATTAGTGAGGTTGGACATCCTGCCCGTCATCTTTCAGGAGTCGCTGTTGAACATACTGTACTTGTCAAAACTAGCAAGTTTCTATTTTACGCAATAATAGTGAAATGTTGATGAAGACGACATACACCCATTCCCCGTGCCAGAGAAATTAACCAACGGTGGTTCAAATTCCCCACCCTGTCGAGAATCAAACCCACACCCTGTGACCAAAGGCCAGCACGCTAACCATTTAGCCATGAGGCCAGACAATAATAGTGAAAAAGCATGTTCACTGCAGCTATTGTTGACTGGATATTTCTTCTCTTTAAAGAACAGTGAGTACCACGAATTAATATCCTGTTTTGTTGATTCCTGTAAACTTTGTATGTACGGTTTTGGTTCGCCAGTTCCTAGCGTATCTACTGAATGAAAACTTTGTAGACCAATGGATTCAGTTTTATGTTTATTGCCTTCAGTCGTCACGACAGTTTTTTCAATGACAACAGTCGCTCAATTACAAATCCTGTCGAACCTAACCTAACCCTGCGACAATCAGTGGTTTTCGATGGATCACTACCTAACCGGTCATTATAATTTGTTTTTGGTGGATCACAACCAAACCTGTCCCTATCAGTGGTTTTCGGAAGAATACAGTGGTTTTGTCACAAGTCAATACAGGCTCTTGAATCAATGTGTGAAGATGGGAAAGTGTAGAAAACCCTCTTCAGGAATGCCAATCTCTAAGTCCATAGTCTTTTTAGCGTTGTCACACAGCTGAAATTCATTTTAGAAGTAATTGTAAAAAGTCGTATATAGGCTCTACAGATACATAGTACATTACCAATTCCATCTCGATTGCTATGATACGCACACTGCATAGCGGTTTCGCTCTATAGATAAATCATATTATAGTGAAAAAAAATTGTTTAAAAAAATATCTGTCTGGCATGAAGGTCCAGAAGGAAAATACTTTCATTGGAATTCTTATTTATGTGCTCACCACCCTACTAGGTTTAAATAAACCTTATAAATGCTTTGTAAGACCCATTCTCGAATATGGATCTGCATGTTGGTTTAATAAATTCACTAGAGAAAGTTCAAAGAAGGGCGATGCGTTTCGTAACTGGGAATAGAAGGAATACCATTAATTGGGAAAGTCTTGAATCTAGAAGAACTAGAGCTCGCCTGTGTGGTCTTTATAAGAGCTATACGGGAAGGGCTGCTTGGAGTTGTATTAGGAATAGGTTAGAATCTCCCTCATACCTATCGAGAAATTATCATAAGCATAAAATTAGGGCCAGAAACCAGCATACGGATGAGGGCAAGTTTTCCTTCGTCAACAGGACCATAAGGGATTGGAATAAATTACCTGCGGCAGTCTTTGATAGGTTCCCTTCTGGTATCAAGTCATTTAAGAAGACCATTTGTGTAAAATGAAAAGTAAAAGTTGTAAATTACGGGCACTGAATTTGTGATTTTCTGCTTGGTTTCGATTGTGAAACTGGGAGGCTTTTTCTTGTGGTATTCTCTTTCCAGGGAAGTGCTTGCTGTACTCATGTTTTTGTAATTGTTGTTGTTCTTGGTTAATTAACAATGTTTTTAACTTTATTTTATCATCACTTGTAACGTTAAGCTAGCAGTAAGCTCAATCTGTAGTTTTGTAAGCCACAGTGGCAAGTATTGGAAATAATTAAATTGTGTATGAAACTGTAGGGTAAAAGCACCAGTCATTGACAGGGTCACCCGTTGTTGACATCCTGTAGAATACCCAATAAACATAAGGAGTGTGACAAGACATGAGAGTTCAAGTTTCGGCGGTAACTACTCTGAAGCCCTCTGGCGGTAGTGGCTGAGAACTAATCAGATGAGGTGTTTAGATTCGGAGATAGACGTAGTTTAGTGATGACGCCTGTTGCAAGATTTAACAGCACATGGTTTTCTTCTCAGATTTGTTAAGCAGGTGTGTGTGTTTCACTTATTATAATTCCTCTTGTTCACTTATTTAAGTAAATCCTGTCATGTAGTTTGAAAGTTTAACAGTTGTTCTTTTCATTTTTGTGTTCAATGTGAAAAAAGGCGGGAGGAAACAGTGTTCCGTTATGGTGTCAATTATTGGTTTAGTGAAACACGCCTATAACCTTTCATTGACACCCCCTGTCAATAATGGGTGTTTCCTACCTAACTTAAATTTGGAATCTTGTTGTTATTGGTAGAATGCACCTTAACTTCCGAGTATTTTGGTAGATATTTTAGTGAAATTGAATGGCCCATACCAAAAGATGACAGGGGGTGTCAACTTCAGGTTTTCCAGGTGTCAACTATTGGTGACTGATTGATTCCTAAATTTATTTATTTATTTATTTATTTATTTATTTATTTATTTATTTATTTATTTATTTATTTATTTATTTATTTATTTAGCCTATTAGCCTAGGTTATCAATGTTTTAAGCTATTAAGGTTTTGGCGTTTAATCTAATGTCATGCTATCTTTCGTTTTAGGCCACAAAATGACTAAAAAGGGGAGAAAAATTCTTAATTATGCTCCGGAGCAAATGGGACAAGCAATGGAGGATGTTCGGAACGGGTCTTCGGTGAAATCAGCAGCTAAAAGGCATGGAGTACCATGAATTACCCTGATGTATAGGGCACAGGGAAAAATTAAAAAATCCCGAATGGGCCCAAACCCCATTTTGTCACTGGAGGACGAAGATGTGCTTGTGAACTGGATTCAATCCTTGGCAAAGGCCGGTTTTCCAATTGTGAAAGAGGAATTAATAAAAAGTGTTCAGCAACTTTTAATACGATTAAATAGGAAGTCCCAGTTCAAATCTGGCCGTAAGTGGTTTAAATCATTCTTGAATAGACACCCCACAATCTCTTTACGAACACCAGAAAACCTAACAACATCAAGAGCATCCGTGTCAGCCGAAGACTTGTAAAACTGGTAAAAAGAAATATATAATTACCTGCGTGATGAACATGTTTTGGATATACTAGATAATCCGGTTAGGGTTTTTAATGCAGACGAGACTGGGATGTTTTTGAATCCGAA
The DNA here is from genome assembly GCF_040414725.1 of Anabrus simplex. NCBI lineage: Eukaryota > Metazoa > Arthropoda > Insecta > Orthoptera > Tettigoniidae > Anabrus > Anabrus simplex. The sequence continues at coordinate 883,040,596 of NC_090266.1, forward strand.
AGGAGGGAAAATTTTAGCAAAGAAAGGAGAAAAAAGATTTACCAAAAGGTAAATCCAGATGAAAAGGAATGTTTAACTGTCATGATAACAGCCAGTGCAGCAGGTGTGATGGCCTCTCCATTAATTGTGTTTAAATATGAAAGGATCCCATCAGAAATTGCAGCCAGTATTCCCTCAGATTGGGGAGTAGGCCGTTCAGAAAGTGGGTGGATGACCGGAGCACTTTATCATGAATTTGTCACCAACGTATTTTACCCATGGCTCAACAGCAATAACATTGAACTTCCTGTGATTCTTTTCCTCGATGGCCATTCCTCTCACATGACTCTTCACACTAGTGAATTTTGCGCAGAAAAGGGTATCATTCTCATAGCCCTTTATCCCAACGCAACACATCTCATCCAACCGATGGATGTTTCCGTTTTCAGATCATTGAAAGGACGCTGGAAGGAGAAGGTTCATTCATGGAGAACAGAAAATATGGATTCGCCGATCTTGGAAAAGAAAGATTTTGCACCGATTTTAAAATCGGTGCTTAAAGACATCCCCTCCATAGCCATCCAGAACGGCTTTAGGAAGTGTGGTTTAGTGCCTTGGAATCCATCCGCTGTGTTAGACCATGAATTTCCTTCTGGAAGTGAAAATCTGAATGTAAATGTTATTTCAAAATTTGATTTGAATGAGAACAAGATAGCACTTAAAGTTTTGGAAAATATTATTGGGAAAGGAAAATTATCAGAATTTCAAGGAGCTGAAGAATGGGTTGGAGAGATAAAGGACACATCGTTATATTATGCATGGAGAGAAATTAAAACCAAGTGTACTAGTCATGATGTGATCCCACACCTGGAGAAAAACACTGATCATTTGATTGAGCATGAAGAGCAACTAGAACCACAAATCTCGGAAGATGCCACAATGCCATTAACAAGTTCAATTATTAACTCAGCACCAAATACCCAACCCGGAAACGAAGACATCCCAGTGCAATCAACCAGCAAATGTGTTGAAACAACACCAAGAAGAATGCCAAGTAATGTCCCCAGTCCATTTAAAAATATACTTTTCTGGCCGGATGTTTCTACTGTGCAGAAGAAGAAGAAAAGAGAAACGCTTACCATCTGTTGTCACTTCGAAATCGTGGCAGGAATATCACAAGAGTAAGATAAGGAAGAAGTTAGATTTAGAGGAAAGCAAGAAGGTGAAGGCCATGGAAAAGCAAAAGAAGAAGGAACAGAAAGAAGAAGCAATGAAATTAAAAACTATGGCAAAGAAGACAGTCACGAAAAGGAAGAAACAGCGTGAAATCATTTCTTCGGAGGAAGGAGAAGAATGGATTCCTTCAGGAAGCAGTATTGACGATGTAAGCATCCATCTCATTGACGAGTCAGAAACTGAAAATTTAGAACTTCAGCACCAAGATGATGTCAACGATTTATCTTCAAAGTTAGATCCTGTGACTTACGAAGAATCTTCCTCTAAAATGCAAGATGAAGGCAGTGTTTCGGCAGTGAATGAACCAGTGGAAGAACGTCTGTTAGGCCTAAGTGAGAGGAAGTTTATTAAGAATTCGCCTCGCCTATACGATGATATCGCAATCCAAGAAGGTACTTTTGTTATATACCAAACTAAGAAAATGAAGAAATATTTCAAATACGTTCTCCGAATAACAGAGGTTCTCGATGAAGATAATGCCACAGCTGTTATCTTCAACCCTCTTAATCGTTTGAGGAATGTATTCGTTAAAAATGAAAGTGACAAAAGGAATGTTTCTGCAAAAGATATCCTTCAAATTCTACCTAAACCATTAACTTTTGGCAAGCCAGGATCAACAATTCATTCCCGGTACCAGTTTCCTTGTTCAGTAGAAGTGGACTGGTAGATCATATAGCTTAAATATGGGACAGTAGAAAATACATTTCAAGGCAAATAGGCTAATTAATTGGTTTATATGTCTGCCAATCTGCCTGTGATGTGATGAATAAAATTCCAAAATAAGATGTTAGGCCTATGTGTTTATGTAAGACTGTCTTCTAAATAGTAACTTTTGCAAATTTCAGAGTTTACCCCAACTCTCAGATATCTTTGTGTTATTAGGAACACAATTGAAGTATTTTTATTTTATTGTATTTTATTATTGACAGAATTCAGTTTATTTCATGTTCTAATGTTATATTCCTACGCTGCAATTGCTAATAAAGATGATGATATACTTAGTTATAATTTTCATAACTGTCAACCATTGGTTCTCTACTGTGTCATCTATTGGTGTTTTAAGTTTCTGTAGCATGTCAATGACTGGTTAAGTTTTTACATTTGAAACAAAGAAAAATATCCAGTTAACTGCTAACGTTATTGTTAGTACAAATATATCCTAGATAAAGAAAGAACTGTAGATTATATCCACACCATGAAAAGAAGTTCAGACGAAAAAGAAACTGAAGTAGAATTAAATGAAGTATAAATTTTCCTTAAGGGTGTCAATGACTGGTGCTTTTACCCTACATGATGCTGGATTTAGAATGACTAGTAGTATTTCTTGTAATATTTTTTTCCATGGAATTCCTTTTTGTACTTGAGTTGTTGTAGTTGTTGGGTAGTATGATTTAACTTTATTATCACTTGTAGTGTTAAGCTAGTAGTAAGTTCAATCTATAGTATTGTAATTTGTAGTGTTAAGTACTGGAAATACTTAAGTTGTGTGTGAATATGTATATAATGACACTGGATTTAGGAAGTTAAATTAGTAGTATTTCTTGCTTGTTGTAATGTTGTTGTTGTTGTTGTTGTTGTAGGGTAATTACGGTTTAACTTCACTTTATTATCACTTATAATGTTAAGCTAGTAGTAAGGTCAACCTATAATATTGTAAGCCAAATTGTTAAGCATTGTAAATACTTAAGTTGTGTGTGAATTTGCATGTGATGTTGCTCGATTTAGAATATTAAACTAGCAGTAATTCTTGTTATATTTTCCTTCCATATATCTGCTTCTTGTACTCTTGTTGTTTGTTTGTTTGTTTGTTGTAGTTGGGTAATTATGTTAACTTTATTATCACATTACTGTAAGTGACCGTTGCCACCGGGGTATTTCCCATTTGCAGTTTATTAATAATAATAATAATAATAATAATGAGTGACAGGGGTTTAACGTAATTTGGAAGGAATGTTTTGCGTATGATAAATGAGTAGGTACCAGTTAACTACTGGGGGCAAAGGCGGTCATGCGTTGAGCTAACCACTCCACCCCACCCCACCCCACCAAGGGCCAACGTCATGGATAGTGGAAGCCTTCACCTTCCCCCCTTCCAATGGCTTTCATGGTTTGTACGGAGATGACTTTGCTTTTTGCTTTTTAAATATTAGTATTCATGTTTATTATGTTTGTTTATTCATACCCCTGCTTTGTAATTCAGTGACCATGGAATGGCTCTAAATGTTGTAAATTATATTTATATTTACTTGTATTTATTTCCTTTTTCCTTATTGCACACGTTTGTTGTTGTTATTATTATTACTACTACATATCGCTTAACATGTAAATAAACTAATATTTAATGCAGTAAACAATGCTTAGTCCGCCTCTGTGGTGTAGTGGTTAGCGTGATTAGCTGCCACCCCCGGAGGTCCGGGTTCGATTCCCGGCTCTGCCACGAAATTTGAAAAGTGGTACGAGGGCTGGAACGGGGTCCACTCAGCCTCGGGAGGTAAACTGAGTAGAGGTGGGTTCGATTCCCACCTCAGCCATCCTGGAAGTGGTTTTCCGTGGTTTCCCACTTCTCCTCCAGGCGAATGCCGGGATGGTACCTAACTTAAGGCCACGGCCGCTTCCTTCCCTCTTCCTTGCCTATCCCTTCCAATCTTCCCATCCCTCCACAAGGCCCCTGTTCAGCATAGCAGGTGAGGCCGCCTGGGCGAGGTACTGGTCATACTCCCCAGTTGTATCCCCCGACCAAGAGTCTGAAGCTCCAGGACACTGCCCTTGAGGCGGTAGAGGTGGGATCCCTCGCTCAGTCCGAGGGAAAAACCGAACCTGGAGGGTAAACAGATGATGATGATGATGAAACAATGCTTATCTCTTCGGATTCATTTCTTCGTTGCATATTCGTTTTGCTATGACAACATGACTTCTTTATGATATAAATAAATATAAAATAAAAGTATTTCTTCCCAAACATGTTTGTTATACTTGCACCAATCAGAGAACCAACTAGGGAAGTACCTCTTACTAAGGTACATAATGTTTTTGCATACATGTATAATTGAAGAATTGAAGATCCATATACAGGTAAGTGGGTCGCCCATGTGATAGGCCTATTACGCGTCATAGGAAACTGAGTGAACTGGCTGTGCAGTTTGATCACATTGCTGTGAGCTTGGTTTCAGGAGATGTATTCGAACCCCACAGTTGGCAGGTCTGAAGTTTGTTTTTGCCCGTCATTTTCATTTCAGGCTAGTGCTGTGTCAGTACGCTTATTTACATATTAAATCCTAGCCCTCTTTCCTATCCAATTCTTGCATCACAACCTGTCTTCATGTGATTTAAGCCAATATATATGTAAAAATCTGGTAATGTTGTTTGACTCATAGTGCTCCTGTACATTGGTTTCCATTATGTTGAAAGCTTGAGATGCACCAACTTGTAAGCTGAAAATATGTTTAAAATGCCAAATGCCGAAAACCGTAAAAGTTCTTACTGGGATGTAAAGTTGTTAGCATTATTATTAAAAGGAAGGACATATGTCTTATGTGGTAAGTCCTTGAACTTGCAGAAATCGCAATGAATTATACAATCTATATCCCCTCCCCCCTTCCTTTAAGAATGCAGTTATAGTAATGCATACATCAGAATAAAGGCAGGAAATGTTTAACATTAATTTAAGCGAGTGAAGGAGAGAATGTATCACTAGCTCAGGTTGGCGGATTCGAGTTCGGCGGTATTTGAAAGTGCTCAAATACTCCAGCCTCATGTCTAGATCTACTGGTACATAAAGAACTCTTGCGGGACGAAATACTGGCACCTCAGTGTATGTGAAAACGATAGAAGTAGATAGTAGAACTAATATTCAATTCCGCAGTGAGATTGAAAGCTGACCTAATTTCCGTTCACGTAGCTTGGCACATTAGTATTCCTATATGTTTCCTGATAACCGTGAAGATATAACCAGCCTGCAGGCTGAAAATATGCCCAGTCTCTCTCCTTAGGCTACTGGTTACCGGTATTGAAGAGAGAAGGAAATGTTCGCGCAAAAGAAAGGGAAGTCATTGGACTTTCGAAAATCACACTGCAAAGACTTATTAAACAAATTGCATCGTTTAACACGCCCCTCTTTTCAAGAATATGGTTATAGTACGCCTACTGCATATCAAAATAAAGACAGATATATGTAACATTAATTTGAGTGAGAAAGGGTGTTTATTTCCTTAATTTCTCATTGAGTGTGGAAACCGACTTAATTATGAATATCTTGATTTATTTCATCTTAACTTTTATCATTTACTAGGGTAGGGAAACATTTATTATCGGTGTTTACATTTAGGTTAGTTTGTTATGGTTATTTCTGGTGATTTTAATATGTAACCAGGCAGGTTGGCAGCAGTGATCAGCCATTACAAAAAAGAGAAAAGAAGAGCATCGGGCGGCGATATTTACTTTCTGGGGTATTTCGGTACGTGGCGATTACTATACCTTAATTAAGGGGTCGGCCGATTCATTCCCACTCCTAAACCTTTCTTACCCCACCGTCACCTAAGACATATCTGTGTCAGTGCGACCTAAAGCATTTTTTAAAATCAACACAGACAATTTTCAAGGCTACACACTTACATTAACAGTGATAGAGCTGAAACGAGGATACCTAAAGAAAGTGTAGTGAAAGCGATAAATTAAGAAACTGCGTTAAAGATTTCGGAAAGAAATATTTTTCTTCTGAAGAAACTCTTCTTCTGCAAAGTGTGCGAAGGTGAAGTAAGCGCTACAAAGCGTTGTAATGTTCAGCAGCATAGCGACACTGATAAGACACAAAAAATGCTGAGATGAATGGTGAATAAGTGGTATGTAATTTTTGTATGTGTGTATATTCTATTTCAATTAAATATGTTGTGCTCACGGCGACTGTCGGCACATTCTAAATTTCGATAACTAATAAAATTTTCATTAGTTTGCAGGAGTATCGGAGTGATCTCATTCATTATTGTGTAAGACTGCAATACCAGTAAAAATTATGTTCGGTACTTTCCATGCCACCCACATATTTTTATGATTGATAGTGAATGTGTGATAGGGACTAGTCCACTTAAGCTGAAGGAACTAGTGAGGAAATAAATTGAAGTAGTGCATAACACTGTATAATAAATTTATTTTAATACAAAAGGACAATCATTGTGAGTATATATTTTTGATCATATTTTACACATTTTGGGTTATATTTACCTATTTCAACAGCATATTTGCCTTCAAGTTTTGGCAATTCTTAGGTCCTAAACAGCCGAAATCGAATTATTATTATTATTATTATTATTAGTATTATTATTATTATTATTATTATTATTATTATTATTATTATTATTATTATTATAGTAGTAGTAATAGTAGTATGCGTAAGAATGGTTGTATGCTTTTATGCTGAGGCATCATTCTTTCATGGTGCAGACGTCATAACCTAACCTAACCTCACATGCCCATGGGTGAGTCCATCAAGCAGGTTAGTGCCCGGTTTTAGTGTGAGATATATTCTCCATCCTGGGCCGTCCAACGCTTCACCACCAAGCCATTTTACGCATTTTTTTGTATTGACGCATTATCGTTGGTACCTAAAGCTTACGTATTGTTATTATGTAGACCTAACAGGTACTTGGATGTCTTCGTATGCAGGTAGGTTGCACATTCCGGGCTGCTCTATAGGGTCCGTGCACTGATGGGAGAAATGCACCGCTGCGCTGCGAGTGGCGAACATTGTAAGTTAATGCGTTTCACCGCGCACATATCCGCTGTCGTCTCACCGCATGCTACCCTTGCCGACTAAGTAAATGCAGTGGTATTTCAGAGTGTTTTATGCAACAACAATTGGTCACATTATTCCAAACTTGCAGAAAGTGGCCTTATGAAAAAAATTACAAGAAAAACAATTCGCAGGAAATAGCAACAGAGCAAAAACTGCAAATGTTATCAGAAGGAAACATTGGTTCACTGGATATCGTACCATTTCACGATAGAGGCAACGTAGTAATTTATGTATTAGTAGTGGTGATAACGAGATTAGTGTTCATATACACATTCAACAAGGCTGTCTTCAGAAAAATGTCCTTGGTCTATTTCTAATACGATATCATGATAGCGTAGGTTAATGCTGCTAGGGAGGCGATTACTTTTAAATTTAAATTTAAATTAATTTTAAACATAACCATGTTTTTCTAAGGAAGGCCTTGGTAACAATCGTTATTATTTCATGAAGGCGAATAGTTGTTTCCATGAAATGTATGCATATTTCAGCTGTTGTTTACGCAGTTTGCTCAGAACCTGTCACCTCGCGTAGGCTATTGATCGACCGTGTGAATGGTCTCGAACTCGCATCTGAAACGTAGGGAAAGAGAACTACGACAGGCGGAAGATAGTAGAGGAACTTCTCCTGATAAAAAGACTCAGGCTTAATGTTGTACCTATTGAAATTCCTGACATTGAAACCGCATGTACACTATCATAAATTATGCATGAGAAGGAAAGTTCAGAATTACTTAATGTTGCCAGTAAGTGATTATTTAAATCGTGTGTCTGTATTTATATTATGATCAAGTCCACCTCTGTAATATAACGGTTGGTGGTACTTGCTGTCTTCCTGGAGTCCCTGGCTTGAATTCTGACACTGCCAGAAACTTAAATTTGGAATGATGTTGATATGTGGTTAAAATGGTGCATGCAGCTCATTTCCATTAGGGGTGTGCTAAGAAAAAAATGCACCACCTCGGGGCGGACATGAATGTAAGGATTTAGATACGGTATTTCTGTGAGCTATTGATATTGCGTAATGTGTAGTTTTATTTGTCTACTGCCTTTCCAATTCCACTGTAGTACAGTACGGTATATTATTATTATTATTATCATCATCATCATCATCTGTTTACCCTCCAGGTTCGGTTTTTCCCTCGGACTTAGCGAGGGATCCTACCTCTACCGCCTCAAGGGCAGTGTCCTGGAGCTTCAGACTCTTGGTCGGGGGATACAACTGGGGAGTATGACCAGTACCTCGCCCAGGCGGCCTCACCTGCTATGCTGAACAGGGCCTTGTGGAGGGATGGGAAGATTGGAAGGGATAGGCAAGGAAGAGGGAAGGAAGCGGGAAGGAAGCGGCCGTGGCCTTAAGTTAGGTACCATCCCGGCATTCGCCTGGAGGAGAAGTGGGAAACCACGGAAAACCACTTCCAGGATGGCTGAGGTGGGAATCGAACCCACCTCTACTCAGTTGACCTTCCGAGGCTGAGTGGACCCCGTTCCAGCCCTCGTACCACTTTTCAAATTTTGTGGCAGAGCCGGGAATCGAACCCGGGCCTCCGGGGGTGGCAGCTACTCACGCTAACCACTACACCACAGAGGCGGACATCATCATCATTATTATTATTATTATTATTATTATTATTATTATTATTATTATTATTATTATTCTACTGGCTATAATTGAGACTATGGCAAAATAATACAATGTGTATCTATTAGGATGTGTGTGATCGAAAGAGATGGCAACTGCAGCTTGCTTTGCAAATATAACATTGCTATAATAATTTGTTTCAAATTGTTAACCTATTTATAAAATGGTATATATAATATAATCGTATGGCCTCAGCTGCCGTGTGCAGACATTTCAAGTTGACGCCATCTGGCTGTCTGCTCGTCGATTTCGACGTTCCGTTTCACTCTAGGCCCACTAGATGGCAGACCGAGTAAACCGAAACTCTCTTGGGCGTCTATGGCTGAGATTTAATTAATTTTGTCGGGTAAACACCAAATGTGTCACCAGAGATCTTTTACATGCCGACATCGTACGACATGGAGTGTCGAATGGACTTTTTTCCGCCCTTCAAAAATACGACTACCTCTGCCGGGTTTGAACCCGCTATCTTGCGATCCGGAGGCCGACACTCTACCACTGATCCACACAGGCAGCTTATATAGATTGGTGAAAATACATGTTGTAAAGAGTTATTTTGTGTTAATTAAAATGTATAAATTCCGAATTACTTCTTGCGATTTACTGCTGTGATCCATCGTCTTTTCAAATGAATTTCATGAGGTCGTGAAGTAAACCTTTGTATCACAGTACGGAATCTATGCAGCCAACAACAAGCATACAGTTCTGCCCGAACGTTATGGTATTAAAATTAATCATCTGAAGACAGCATTGTGAAATGCTTCTTCTTCTTCTGATTCTCCTTCTTAATTAATTTATTTATTGGGTTCCGCTTTCGCGTTATACCCAGCCACTAGTCGTTTTATCGAGTAAAGCCAAATTTTTTTTTTTTTTTTTTTTGCTAGTTGCTTTACGTCGCACCGACACAGATAGGTCTTTTGGCGACGATGGGACAGGGAAGGGCTATGAGTGGGAAGGAAGCGGCCGTGGCCTTAATTAAGGTACAGCCCCGGCATTTGCCTGGTGTGAAAATGGGAAACCACGGAAAACCATTTTCAGGGCTGCCGACAGTGGGATTCGAACCTACTATCTCCCGAATACTGGATACTGACCGCACTTAAGCGACTGCAGCTATCGAGCTCGGTAAAAAGCCAAAATTATGAAGGATGATATATTAATTATAAAAGGGGGTAAGATAAGAAATTAGGTGAAAAAACATACGTAGGTATCATATACTGTGTTAAAAACAAAACAAAACTTGGGTTAGAGAATGTACAGGGACACAAGTACATCACAAACATGACCAGATCAACACATAGGGAATGTGGTGTTAGATTCCAATAATTTAACAGCTTTAGACAAAAACAAAGAAAGGGATTCGCGTATGTAAACATCACACATATTCCATCTTCTTATGGTAAGCTGTTGATGAAGGTGTCCCTAATTAGTTATCGTAATGTCCACCCGCAGCAGCACATTGCTAAACGCACGGAGCCTATAGTTGTTAGGCATGAGGCTTTCCAAGACACAATGAATAAACGAAGAGTGAATTAGGAGGAATTAATGTGTGGTATTCTTGAGGAGCAGAATAATTATAGACTAAACTGGGTGGTGGGAGGAACGTTATTAAACTTTGATAGAGATTACCACACTAGCTGTGGGAGGGAAGTTGAGTACTTACCATCTTTCTTGTCTTTCACCACACTGACAGGCAGAAGAGGAGTGTGTGCACCTGTGTATTTCGTAGAACGGCGTTCTTGAATTTGACTTCTATCAATGGGTGGACGAGAATCTGAAACAAAACATACTTGGTGATTTAATTGTTATACTAAAAGTTTACTGAAGGGATTAAATATTGCATATAAAAGTACATTCCCATTAAAAAATGGGACTTGTACGAGAAAGTACAAGTGCAAGTAGATTTACTAGCATTTTATTTCCCGCAATGGATTTGGATAACTTTCTTCATCCAGTGGTTACAATAACAATGTACATGCCGGGAGTCTTAGAGGTTTATTGAAATCTCAAGTATTTAATCCTTATGAAATGATTTTGTACAGTGTTGTAAGTCTAATAAGATGTATTGAACATTTGAACAGTTGAACATTTGTACATTTATTTGTTGAACATAACAGGCTCACGCCCAAATACATGTTCCCATAAGTCCATATTAGCATAAGCAAGCTATATAGCGCCTAAAATACAATAGAATATAATAAAGGCTTTCTTATGGCCGCTGCTCAACCCTTAATGGTAATACCAGAGGCCATGACAATAGGCACAAATTTAGTGCAAATAATAACAATTGTGAAATAAACGGGCAAATAAACAGAAAGATGAACAAAACAAAATAACAATAACAATAATCAAACAAAAGGGAACACTATACTCCTTGGACATGCCATGAGGTCCATCGAATACTCCGGAAACGTGACCCCCAAAGTGAGGGTCATCACAGTAATCATCCTCAGCCCCTGCATGCCACGTCCAATTTGTCCCCTGGATATTTCAGAACATGCAGTTTAAATAAAATCGAATTAAAAGACATAATAAAGTCGAAATAAAATACCCCAAACGGCATTATGAATATCGAAGACCTTTCTGTCCCTCCTGACTAAACACGCAAACTATTGCACATTCCATTACTCCTACCATCCACCTACTTGACACACTCTGGCTTGCTAAGTCCAGACTTACGTTACATCACCAGCCGCGTATGTGTACCTCATTCTGCTCTGGTTGCAACTTTATGCTTATACTACTTCTCTGATATTACTCATCATATTTAACCATGCTTAGTCTCATTTAAATACCAAGCCATTCTCCACATTGAATTTTGCCATTACGTCTATCATACCAACATTTACCAACCTTGTCTATTTAATAAACACAATCATACTTTATATACCACCACACATTAAATTCACTATTCATATCAAACGCAGTTAACATACAGAATCACCGGGCGAGTTGGCCGTGCGCGTAGAGGCGCGCGGCTGAGAGCTTGCATCCGGGAGATAGTAGGTTCGAATCCCACTATCGGCAGTCCTGAAAATGGTTTTCCGTGGTTTCCCATTTTCACGCCAGACAAATGCTGGGGCTGTACCTTAATTAAGGCCACGGCCGCTTCCTTCCAACTCCTAGGCCTTTCCTATCCCATCGTCGTCATAAGACCTATCTGTGTCGGTGCGACGTAAAGCCCTTAGCAAAAAAAGCAACATACACAATCGCCAATACTTGAAGGCAGATATGCTCTTAAAATAGGTAAATATAGCCTAAAATGTATAAAATATGATAAAAAATATATACCCACAACGATTGTTCTTTGCCACTAGTTCTTTTGTATTAAAATAAATTCATTATACAGTGTTATGCACTACTTCAATTTATTTCCTCACTAGTTCCTTCAGCTTAAGTCGACTAGTCCCTATTATTATTATTATTATTATTATTATTATTATTATTATTATTATTATTATTATTATTATTATTGACCATCAACTTGCCAATCTCATATAAATTACCATTTCACTTCCCAATCACATACCACCATCTCCATCTCTAATACATCATACTTTCCAATCTCATACCTCCCACTCACTTCTTATTCATAATCCCTCTTTTCTACATTATTCACTATTCTTCTCAAATACCATTAACAACCACACTCTACACTCAACTCCTCATTCAAATCAAACCACTCACCAGATTAAATTATACACTCTTATCCACCATCAACCTCGCACTCACCTTACTTTTCAAATATAATTAATCTACTTCCAACTCACTTACCTTCGACCCCAAACTCACTATACTTTTCAAATACTATCAATCAGACGTAATACCCAATTCACAACACTAGCTCCTTTATCAACCATACATAATACTTCGTTACACTTCAAATACAGGTCACCTACACCATCTCTCTTACCCTCGACCCCAAAATCGCCACCCTTTTATATTTCTATCAATCAGACATCATACCTCATTACAATTCCTCAGTTGCCGAAATCCACTCACTTCTCTCGATCACCTACCATATCAACACCAGCTCTCTTACCAACTATACATAATACTTCATTACACTTACTCTCTTGCCAGGATCCATTCACCGTCTTTCACTACCTCTCTTATCATTCAGACATAATACCTCATTACAATTGCTCCCCTGCAATAATAAAATACCATATCAATTATCAATACCAACACCATCTCCTGTCTCTATTTACTTAACTTACTACTTCTCGTTACTGCACCCTCATCTTTATTGTCTTTCTAATTCCACAGCACTTTTAGACTCGTACTTCTTCCTTTCCTCAAGGCCCCTCCTCTGCTAGGTGACACTTGTAACCTTCTCTTCCCCGACATATCTCTTTTATCTTTCATTGAGAGCTTAATAATTCTGTTCTCACCTATTGCCTTTCTAAAACTATCCTTAAGCCAAGGCTATTGTCCCTATACTAGACTCACTCGACACACAACCTCCTGTAGCTTAATCTTGCAAACCAAGACCGTCTTCTCATGAACTTCTTTCTGGAACCTGTCTTTCCTCCTCTCTCACTCCCACCCCCTCTTCCATTGCCTTGAGTTTGGACAGAGCCCACCTCCGCGTCCATTTTCCATTGGTAACAACTAGTGTCTGTCCCCTGATCTACACTCGTAACCCTTGCAGCCTTGCTCTCACTAGACGTTTCCTTAGAATCATGTACTTCTCGTACTCGTCTCTTCCTATGTCCCTTTTAATCCAGATTTTATTACGCTGTAGATTTCCTGCATTCTTCACCACTATATCAGCACTCAGCGTGGATATCAACGTCACCATTATTGGCCTACTCCCACTTCTTCTGAACACTCTCACAACATCGTCTATATCTACCTCGCTGAAGTTTACTTTCATTTTATGTTGCACGATGTCAACCACTTTAAAAATGATCTCCACCTTGGATTCTGTCTTCTCTTCCATCACACCATAAATAAATATCTATTTTTTTTCTACATTCTCGGCTAGCGTCTGCAGTTTCCTGTTTAAGTTCCTCGCCTCCTCTTCCAAGATTTTTATTCTCTCCCTCAAAGATACGATTTCCCTTTCACTGCTTTCCATATATGCTCTCGTTTCCTTCATGATCTCCTGGAACCATTGTCTCGTCTTCTCATGTTCCCTAGCTTGCTCCTGCAACAACCTTTCAAACGGGCAGAACGCCTCTGTTACTTCCTTAACTATTTTCCTGATAACTTCAACGTCCTCCCAGTTCCTATTTTCACTGTTCGTAGGGCCAGGATTTACTTCTATTCCCCCAATCACCAACAACACTGTGAGCCCCACCGACGCCAACAACTCCACCTTCAGACCTATCTTCACTTTACCTTCATTCCTTCTGGCTGCGCTCTTCTTTATTCTTCCTTGCCATCTTCCTAAAGTGACCCTAAACTGCTCCTCACCGATCATTTCCCTAGTTAAACTCCCGTTGACCTTTCCAATGCCCTCTATACTCCACACTTCACGACCGCCACACACGCCACGGCACGACCGCTCGCGATACTTGCTTCTGCTAGACGGGACAACCTAGGAGCAAGATCAGTCAGCAACAGACTCCAGCTGAAAGCTAGTGGTGTGACTTAATATTTCTACTAGTATGCGTTGCAACATCACAAGTTACTTAGCGACCAGATGAATGAAAGTTATGACCTGCAGGCGACCTCTACAGAATTGCAGGAAGGTGACCAAGTAATGCTACACTGATCCTTACAGAACGAGGGGGATTTGACAAAGCGCCAGTCGCCTTTGAAGGGTCGCTACCGCATTATCACAAGGACTAGGAACATAGTCTAAAGGACTCAGCGGCCTCTCTGAGGGAAAGTGGTGCTCGACCGTATAGAACGCCTATGGTGGCCGACAAGTATGCCAGCATGGTATAATAACTGCTGAGCATCTATAACAATGCGTGTGGGGCCAACAGCAAGCAAAAGAATAGAGCCGGTGAATTGTTAAGTTTGATGATGAGGAGGTTCCTGGGAGAAGCTGGAAGCTGATTAACGATGAACGTGGTGTCCAAAATGATCTGGACGTAGACGCCACTAGAAATCTCACACTCGCCTACATAAAATGTTTTACTAGTGCATGTCAGTCAGTCTGGAGTCGGTCTCAAGTGACTCAGTCTGGAGTGCTTCAATCTCGAGTGAATTTTTTTTTTGCTAGGGGCTTTACGTCGCACCGACACAGATAGGTCTTATGGCGACGATGGGATAGGAAAGGCCTAGGAGAGGCCTAGGAGTTGGAAGGAAGCGGCCGTGGCCTTAATTAAGGTACAGCCCCAGCATTTGCCTGGTGTGAAAATGGGAAACCACAGAAAACCATTTTCAGGGCTGCCGATAGTGGGATTCGAACCTACTATCTCCCGGATGCAAGCTCACAGCCGCGCGCCTCTACGCGCACGGCCAACTCGCCCGGTCTTGAGTGAATGTAACTGGTAAGAAATGGCTATAGAGTCCATGCATGACGAGTCATTTATCTGGAAATAATCTGTCAGACATCTGCACGGAATTCTAGGAAAATAACAGTTGTGAACTGTTCTGGAAGGATACTCTACATCGAGAAGCCTTGTAGAGAACAGGAGTTCGACGCTTTGGGGTTCATACGTATTTGTGTGTTTGAGTGCGTGTTTGCGTGTTACAACTGTGAGTAGAACTGTATCGAATGGAAAACTCAAGCGTGAGTGAACTTGTAATTAACTGTAAATAGTAGTTTAATAAATTTAGTGGATAGTAACATCTGTGCAGAAATTTTAATCTTAAGGACCCAAAAAATCCGCGTAATATTGCGGTAATTTATGACTTCTTACCTCTGCCACGTCTTTTTATGGCTTCTGGAGTAGGTGATTCCAGAATGATGACCGTATCTGAAGATATTGTAGGTGTAACCGGTCCTTCTTCCGCCAGGTGGACCACATCAAAGTCTGAACCTGTAAGGAATAAAATTAAGAATTTCAGTTGCGGCCAATATATGCTTTCATGATGATTTCAAGTGAATATAAATCGCACTTGACTAAGACTTGCAGACTAACAGTATTTTGTGTGTGAGCTTGCAAGCACCCTCTTTAGACTTGAGATGAACGTGAAAAACTTGTTATGATAAGTGCGTCAAATATTTGTAGAGTAACATGTTAAAGCCTAAATTGAAAAGAATAAGGAATTGTTTCAAGATCTGAATTTCATCCATGGATTAAATATCAGGAGAAAAAAGAGCTTAAGCCCTAACTACAAGTTTAAGAAGGAAAATATGAACATGTGAATCAACTCAAATGCCTAGAGTAAAATAAAAGCAGAATCAAGAAGAGAAAAAAAATCAGTAATATACAGTATTCTGTAAAAAGAGAGCACCTAAACAAAATTCTACCTCATGGTTAACCTTTTAAGATAACTCGGGTTGTTTATTATATATTGTCCCAGAAACTCTGCTCAAGCATTGGTGTTGAAGTATTTCAAACTTAAAATACGCTCCGCGCGCCAACCGAGCAGCCGGCTACAGCAAGCATGTGGTGAGTGACGTAGGAGCAAACTCCAACTCGCCAAGGCTAAGTTACGTCATTCATAGAAGTTTCCATACATTCTACCCTGAATAACTCAAATAGGGATATGATAATACAGTAACATGACCGTACGCACCATTTCGATATCTCTAATACCACCAAGTTTCATTAAAATCCACCCCGGATGAAGAAAGTTATTGAGGGGAATGGAACGGCTACAGTCTCCGCGATTTCAGTATAAAAGAGGCGCGAGAATTCAACACAGCACACACAAGGACGAGCTGACTGTCGTAGCGAAAGGACGTACGTGCCTCTCGCTCCGCTGTCTCTCTCCTTTCACCGAGACCTTCAGAGAACATCGAGAGGATACACTACCTGTCCCAGCCGGTTACCGCTTCTCGGTACCTAGGGTTAGATAGGGAATCTGTGGCCCAGGGACCCGCTTAACAACGGATAATCCCGCGTCCACTAGCTCGCAATAGAATGTCCCTACACGAACACACACGGGACCAGGCTTGCTTTTCCAGAAAGAGCAATGATACGCTTAGTAAAGGGCAATTTGTCGGCAAGCCTGGAACCATACAGATAACCAGCCGGAGAGTGAGGAGCTGTCGTTATCACGGCACTCTGACCACTCTACGGCCGTCAATTCATTAGCGGAGAGCAAAGCGCAGTTATCACAGCGCCGCCCCCGCCAATTACTCCCATCGGCAATATATTATTCTTTTGTAATAATGTATTGAATATGTCAGTAGGGTTTAATGTTACAAGCGCGCATAGCGTGTCGCTACCGGCCCTCGCTCAGTCAATGACCAGGCCGAGCAGGAGCTGAGGGTGACTCAGCGCCTAGCGTGCTCCGCGAGCGGGAAACGACAAGTGTTAGAGGAGCTGGGAGCAGACTGCACACCTGACTCTCAGCAAGTAAACCCAACGACTGGACTTTACCTGACGGGGTGCGCTATGCACAACTATGCGTGCACCACCACTACTAATACTACCACCACCACGACATCTTCGATCACCACCCCGTCAGTACAAGCCAGCTCGCACATATCAGTGCAGCCGCTCCCCAATCGGCCGGCCAGCCACAGGGCTGACCCCCGAACTAAGAACAGGCGAAGCCTGGAAGCTGAGCTGGAATGCTTGACGTTGTGTGAGGGCGACCGGGAACCGGGGCTAGGCCCCGATGTGCCGGGACCCGAACACTGAGCCAGCGACTGTGGAGCAACACCAACATAAACTGGTGGCTACTTCTCCCCCTAACATGAACCGAACCCTCAAACCCTACCCAGTGGTCAGCCCGTCGGACGCCGGGAAAGCGGGATCCAGTTCCGCCAACCCGAGCGCAGAGACAACAGCGCACAAGGGAAGGAATGAGAGGAAGAGGCGGACTCGGCGGATGGCGCCAAATAAAGTACAACCCCCAACCGTGCAAACGAGACACTCGGACTCGGACGAGGCTCCACTGGTAACTGACCTTTCAGGTAAATCCCGGGAGACCGAATCTGAAAGTTCCGAGGGAGAGGGACTCAGTAAGCACGGGGTGACTGAACACGAGGTCCCAGCCACCCAGCCTGGAAACCAGGGTGACGGCTTCAGGGAGGCAAAAGAGAGGAAGAAGGGGAAGAGGAAAGGCAAAGTGACCCAGCCCCTGAGCCGCAAGGCCCAGAAAGGTGGGACACGTAAACCAAGTACCCGAGTCGATAGTAGCACCGAAATATCTATCGGCTGCACCCAGCCCCAGCACTCCACACACAAGAGGCAGACTCGTCAGAGCCCACCTCAACCACAACAACAAATGAAACCAAACACCCGTAAGGGGTCAACCCCCCCCCCACACACCTTACGGTATACACCACCAACACCAAGACACTTGAAATGGAGCTCCTCACAAAGCTACCGCATGACCAGAGAAAATACTACTCCTCCAGGCCGAGAGTGGATGCACACGAAGCGATTCGGCTACAAATGCAAAGCTTTGAGAGCTACGAAATTGCCATCGGAGTGCTAAAAGGGCTAAATATTGATTTCGTAAAAGTATTGCCCAACAGCACTATGAAGCGGTTCGTAGTGAGGACCCCCATTAACGGAAGTAATGCGGACGAAATCCAGCTTGCCTTGAAAGCACAGGATATCCCCGCATTCTCCGTGGTGCGGATGCGAGTAGGGAATAGGCCACCAAGGGCAACCTACTCCTAGTTGCCGTGGCGGACAACCCAGAAGCGGACAATCTGCGGAAAATGCGGATGCTCGCGAACATGCTGGTGTCAGTCGAGTCGTACCGCCCCCCAGCCACTGGCCCCCAATGTGGAGTGTGTCAGAGGCATGGCCATCCTGGAGCGGCGTGCCGACTGGAGCCCAGATGTCGCAGATGCGCCACCTCCCACTTGTCCGGCGACTGCCCCCACGGCAGCGACCCCGCACACTCTAAGTGCGCCAACTGCGGGGGGAAACACGCGGCTAATTTTAAGGAGTGTCCCAGCCGCAGGGACTTCGAAGCCGCACATCAAGGCAAAGGGCCAAAGGGTGACAAGCGTGGCAACCCTAAAGCCCAAGCAGGCCCTTCAGGCATAAGCGCTTCGAGCAAAAGGAATCCAGGCCCGTCAGGCAAAAAGGACCCTTCAGGTCCTGCTGGCCCTTCAGGCACAAAGGGCCAAATCCAAGGCCCTTCAGGCACGCAGCGCCAATCAGGCGGAGGCATTTTAAATTTTAAGCCCGTACGGACGGAGAGAAAACACAACCCTGGGCACTCAGCCCAATCAGCCCCCACCACCGTCCAAGCTAAGACCTCAGGCAACAACAACAAAAAGGCCCAGTCCCATGTAAAGACACAAAGGCAGGTTAAGTCCACGCGAACTCCCACCGAGCTACCTGAGGGCCTGCCCCAGGCCAGCTCCACCCCCCACAAGATACCTGCCGACAGCAAACCGGCACAGCTCCATGAATGATAAGACTTTCACCTCATACGGGAGAGACCCGCAAGCTTCAGGGATATCTGTTATGTAAAATTTTGTGTTCCTTAATTTGTGTAATCTATTCACTTTTCGGGGCATTTCATCTTCTAAATGCGTGTCCTGGGTTAGAGTTTTCGACGCCTTATCTTTTGATTCTCATTAACGTATAGTAGTATTGTACAATACGGATAACGACCACTAGCGGGTTAGAGAACGAGCCCTTCAATTCTGTATTTGACCGCGAACAGAATAGATATGTTGCTGGATCCCTTTATGCTTTGGGAGGGGCTATTTTCTCATAAACGGCGTTAGTATATTTTCGTGATTATTTCTGTATTCATAAGGAGTGTGTTAAAACATAATGAGACAAAAATGATTGGAAATGTTATTTTCTATAACTTTGGTTATGTAGTATTTTTCGATAGAAACCGTCCTACTTCTATTTTATACAGTTAGACCCATAGTCTAGACAGACCACCGCTCTACCATTTGACCGGCCAGGTGACAAATGAGGGCATTAGATAAGGTACGATATATATGCTATGAGTAGGAATATTTTAATTAGCTGACAGCCATTGTCTCACAACTCGGCATATGTCTAAATTCCCGATTACCTCTGTGCTAGAGGTTTGCCAGTGTTATAGTTCATTATGACAATAACATTGATAGTAGATGTGCAAGGTTCTAAAATGAATGAAACAAATTTGTGTTTAAAGAATTACCTGTGTTGGAATGAAATGTTGTGTGGGCTCAAAAATTTGAGGGATTAGAATTTACCCCAACTTTTCCCTATTGTTTGCAACCAGATGAAGATAAAAAGCAGACGCAATGGATTAAAATAATTTAGGACTTCAGTGGGAAGAAAGAAGTATTCCTTAACGCTTTTAAGCTGTGACTTTGAAAGCTTATTTGTCAGGAGCAGAACTTGTGCCTGTGAAGGGATGTGGAAAAAGGACTGGTTGCGTGATTATCTAGCATCAATATGTACAGTTATCGATCGGAATGGCTTATGACGTCGATCATTTCAAACTCTTCTTGAAGAGTGGAATGTGGAAATGATGAAATTATCTTTAGGCCACGTGTCTGTGTTCTTTGTTTGGTTGTGTCGCAATGTATGCCGAGAAGTGAATGACCTATGTAAATTGCAGTATTCGAAACTCATCAGTGACAAAGAAACATCGGTAGAGTAAAGTCATCATGTCATTCCTACCTGATACTAAGCATAAAGCTTTTGTAAAGACAATCGTAATGTTTTTGCTTACAATAAGAAACTAAACACTTTTACTGAAGAAGAGTTGAAAGCATTGCCAAAGGCATTTGTAGTGAATGTAGCTAAGAATGCTGTAAAGAAGATGTGGGAAATAGTTGTTGGAGCTTGAAAAGTTCAGTCTTCGTAACCAACAAGTAAGTTTCTCTAAGAGCCCTCAGTCAGATATTGTCGTGCGTAGTAACTGATTCATATCTATCAGGGACCTCAAACTGACGAGTTCACGTTACTTATGAACACTTACCATGGTTGAGAAGAAAGAGAACAAGCAGAAGCAGAAGAGACGAGCGGTGATGAAGCATTCTGGGCATGGGCTTATGAAAAAAGCAATCGGTCTTCTTATCTCTGAGCTTCATCTCCCTAACTACCTATACTGCACCCCTAGCTCTCATCTCGATGTTCGCTTGACATGTGGTCATCCTGGCATTACTATGTTAGATTCTGTATGCAAGGAGCATGATCATGCTCACGGTGCTAGTGCACATGAAATCAAATCTAAAATGAGACGTATAGGTGATGAAAATCTGCTTCGCTACGCTCTGCAGCGCATAAAATCATCTAATGCTTCAGTTACTGAGAAGATGCCAGTGCTTGTTGTTGCTGGTGCAATGAAAGAGTAATTATTGCTGGGTGAGGCATTTAAAACGAAGACAGCAAAGAACATTTCAGGACTTAACAGAATTAATCTATGATAAAAAATGTACACATGCTGAAATAAGTACGATTTCTAAAACATAATACAGTTGTTTGATATTTTAATATTAATCCTACTTTGCTCCAATTCCCAACTTAATCAGTACTAATAATGTTCTATATATTAGTTCTGTATAAATACCAATGTTACATGTTTACGTCCCAATAACTACTTTTTACTTTTTTCGCAGATGCCGAGGTGACGGAATTTTTTTCAACAGGTGTTCGTTGACATGCTAGTAAATCTACGGCTGGGGTATCTGAGAACCTGAAATACCACCGGACTGAGCCAGGATCGAACCTGCCAAGTTGGGCTTAGAGAGACTGTAACTTATCCGTCTGAGCCATTCAGCCCGGCACTCTTGTGAATATTACGTACTGACTTGTGACTGTACTAATGACTAATTTTCATTGAGTAGTAATTTGTTTTTGTAATTTATGGCTAATCATTTCGTTTTTTAGAATCTAAAATGTTTAACGCAAACTTTTGGAACGTATATTTATTTCGAATGAATTTTAATGTGAGAGAAAGTTTCACGTCCGACAACTCGTGCTGCAATACGGATAGTGACCACTCGCGGGTTAAGGAACCAGCCGTCTAGTTCTGTATTTGACTGCGAACAGAATAAATATATTGTGGGATCGCTTTATACTCTGGGCGGCACTATTTTCTCATAAACGGCATAAGTATATTTTCGTGATTATCTCTGTTATCATAAGGAGTGTGATAAAACATAAAACAAAAATGATTAGAAATTTTATTTTCTACAACTTTGGTTGTGTAGTATTTTTCGATAGAACCACTACTAACGGATATATTTGAGAATGAAATGTTGAACTTTCCCTAAACTACTATTTCACCTAGCATGAATAAAATTATTCACAGAGTATACCATACTACTGTATTCCTGACCTTTACTTTGCGAGCTTCTTTACATTCTGTTCAGCCATTGTCTAACAACTGGGCATATGTCTAAATTCCCGATTACCTCTGTTATAATAACGAGTATGGTAAAATATGTTAAGACAAAAATGATAAGAAAATTTGCTCCCTAGTGCCCAGTGGTATCTTTTCCAAGACCAAATTAATAATAGACTTTTGACCTACCTTCGCAGAAACAACTTACCTCAGAGAAAAAAATTAAACGCTTTAAAATGAACACAACTGCACCGAAAAATAATCAAATTACAAAATCTTGCTTATTCCTCCTTCTACTTTCTCTTGGTGGATTACCCAGTTTAAAGAGACTAGTTTGTCTAAAAATGTAATTGAGAAATTCCACCCCCCTGTAGTTAACCTGTCTAAAGTAACTTTAAATGAAGAAGTAACCGCTTTCTATCGAAAGGCCCAAAGCACAACTGGACTAACCTGAGCAAAATGAACATCACCACTACTTTACTTATTGAGTCTGAAGCCACCATCAACAAAATGCCGCTAGAACAAAAGGACGAACTTACATTCGAAGTAAAAAGGAAATTAGACAAAACTTTTACCTCTGACAACGTAAAGAAAAGATTCTCCTCCATTAATCCCGCTGACAATAAGTCGATTTCCGAACACAAACAAATCGCCGAACCTGAAAAAATCAATAATAACGACCTAATAGACACTAAAGCTGATGAAGGTAATACCACACTTGTAATGAATGAAACCGACTATGTCTCTAAAACTAAGGAATTTTTAACAGCAGCACCCTTTCAATAATTAAGAAAGACCCAACCCAACGAATTCAGCGACAATTAAAACAAAACCCTAAAGAATACTTCCTTTCTTTTCACGGACCACGAAAAATCTAAGCTTTTAAATATGAACCCGGGGCTTCCTACAGCTAATGCCCTCCCAATGATCTATAAAGTCAACATCCCTATCCACCCCATTATTAACTATAGTCCTAGTCCTCTGTATACAGCCTCTCAAGTTGTCCAAAATTTCTTGGCTAAAACTACCATTTTCTCGCCAATAAGTCTATTAAAACACCATTGAACTAATTGACTAACTTAAGACATTCGACTTGCAACCTAACCACTCCCTTCATTTCTTTGACATAGTCAACATGTATCCAAGCATACAAACAGCAATGCTTTTCCCTATTATTGAAAGCAACTTAAAGAAATACAGTCCTCTTTGCAAACTTGAAATACATGACTTCATCTCCATTCTGAAATTAGTCGTCAATAATACATTTTTCACTTTTGACAAAACTATTTATCAACAAGACGGATTAGCAATGGGATCACCCGCTTCTGATATCTTAGCGGAGATATATTTAGATTATCTGGATCACTCTAAAATCAACAACTACTTTCCTAACATTCTTCTATGGGCTAGATACGTGGATGACACATTCGTAATTATGAACGAAGAAATTAAGAACGCGGCCTCTACCCTTCACGATCTTAACAGCATCGATCCCCACATTAAATTTACACTTGAGTATGAAACAAATAGGTTAATCAATTTTCTGATTTGACCATTCATGGGCACCCTTCCTCTTTATCTTACAAAATCTTCAGGAAACCCACACAAACTGCTACTACCATTCGTCAAGACTCCACACATCCCCAAGCACACAAACGTGCTACCTATAATAGTTTAGTCCACCGTGCTTTCACAATACCCATGTCAAACGAAGACTTGAACAACGAACTCAATACTATTCGTGCAATCGCCAAATTTAACGCTTACAATAAGCCCTTTATAGAACAGATTATCAATAAGTTCAGACACCGACCTAAGACCACTCTTACTAAAGAAAAATCTAAAGATGCCACTTCTTCCACCTTTAATTTCAATAAAGATGTCCACAAAATCACCTATCTTTTCAGAAAACATAAAGTAAAAATTTTCCTTCAGAGCATATAACAGGAATTCTGAAATTCTGCACAATTCAGTTAACTTATCCAATACTTTCTTAAAGTCCGGAATCTACAGATTCAAATGCAATGACTGCAATTCCTCATACGTTGGGCAAAATGGACGCAGTTTCACGACTAGATATTCAGAGCACGTCAACGCTATAAGATATAATAGGTTTTCAGCAATAGGTCAACACATCTCTGACTCCAACCATAAGTTTACCGACATTGAACACGATTTAGAGATCCTTCAAATGGCCAATAAACGGCCTCTCATCAATATAATTGAAAACTGTTCCATCCAATTCCATCAATACTTTAATCCTAACTTCAACTTAAATGAAGTTTCTGAGAAGCCTAATATCCTTTTCGATTTCTTAATTAACTTGTTTAAAAATATTAAAAATATCAGATTTCCAAACACTAGCGCTATCTTTCAAGCCATGTGCAATACGCATCCCCGTCACTTACGCCCACTACCTCATTCCTCTGCCCCACCATAGCCCTACTCCTCAGCTTTAGCTCCTCCTCTTTCTCCTTCTCCTCCCCTAACTCTCCCTTCCCCTCCGCTACTCGGCCTCCATAATTGCTCTCTTCATTAGCCCAGCTCCTCTCCTTTCAACATCTGTGTAATCACGCTACTCAAGGTAAGTTCGCCCCTTTTCCCTTATCTTTCTTTTGGCTATGTACATTTATATCACGCCTAATTTGACTTTCAATCTTTTCGTCAGGTCTCCACGTTTCCATACTGAACTGGGAATCGTGACGTTGATTCAAATTATGATCTTCACACGACCACATTGTTGGCTTCGAAACCACCTGAATTAAGCCTGTTAATTACCGCAACTTAAGAGAACAAGTTTTATTCTTCCCACTGATAACATATGTTACCTTATGATCTATGCACCTCAAGCTGGACTATTCTCTTGTTTATCAAGACTCAACAACTGGGATACCTTCTCAAAAATTTTATATTTTACGGTCAGACGCACCTCATCATTTCAACTGGTTATTATCTAACAGTGACTTTATAGGTGTTGTCATGTGTTGTAGATGGTCGTACGCACCATACCCTCATCATTTTAACGTTACATTTAAAATTTCCCTTAGTAGGTGCATTCAAGTGTTCTATATAGATACATTTTATGTTCTACAAACCTCAAGCTGGACTATTTTCTCGTGTATCATACCCTAACAACTGTGTTACCTTCTCTGATTTGCTTTCATTGTTTTAAATGGTTACAATTTAACCTTTAACATTAATCCTTGTATTTGCTGTCATGTGTTTTATATTTTAACTAGTCATAGTTTAACATTTGTCCTGTAGGTACTATCATGTGTTATATATTGCTATTTAATAAGTTGTATTTTGCGCAATAATCCGTTGGCTGATGATGCCCCGCAATCAGTGTCGAAACTAGTACCAATATTCCTTAAACGTCATGTTATATATATTCACATCAATAAACATTCATGGTATTGAAAAGGTGGACCTTTAACATTTTCACTTTACTGTAATGACATTCCACGTCATGATGATTGTTAATGAATTCATAAATTAAATTCTAGTTTGCTAATAGGAGGAAATTAATGATGAGCGTAATAATCATGAAGTTGAACATAATCGCTCCAAACCGGTTAAAATATTATTACATGTGACTAATTTCTTCCTTTGAGATATCAGTTATTCATGGGTATTGACTTACAGTTGAATCTTCGAGAAAATTCTAAACCTCATCGTCTGACATTAGGGGGTCATCATAAATTAATTACCACCTAAGTAATAATAATAATAATAATAATAATAATAATAATAATAATAATAATAAGTAAAAATTAGTAATAGTAATAATTAGTAATAGTAATTGGTAATAATTAGTAAATATAAATACTTTGGGGAATGGAGTCATCAAAGAGGCCCTAGCGGCAAAATGGAAGTCACTTTCCAAACAACTCGCAACATATACAACAAAAATTGCTTTTCCCTGAACACAAAAATTCGTCATTACAACATTGTCATCAAACCAGTATCGCTCTATGAATCTGAATGCCTTATCCTGTCCGAGAAATGTTTGCTTACGGATTTAGAGAGGGAAGAAATAAAGATCCTACACACCATACTTGGCCCAAACTACAAAATGGCATCTACATTAGAAAATCCAGGCAAGAATTATACTCTAAGGTAGAAAAGATCACGGACACAGTGCGTAGAGGCCGAGTTCGCTTCTACGGTCACATACAACGTATGATCGAATCTCGATGAACGAAACGTATCTTCAGTATATTTGACTCAAAACCAAAAATGGCAATGCCATGGTACGTTAATGTCAAGAAAGGTCTTAAAGAACTTGGCCTACAAGCAGAAGATGCACAACACAGAAATCGTTTCAGAGCAGTCATCAAGACTTTTGGGAGTTTCCGGGATGAAAAACTGGAAAATGGTGCTAAATGGACAGAAGAACGTCGTGCTAAACACAGTGAGGTAATGAAGACGATGTGGATCAAGCGAAAAATTAAAAAATGCCAGAATGTAATGTGAGGCTTATCGTGGTCCCTAGACGGCCGATTAGCGAAGTTGAATGAATGAATGAATAATGAATAAAATATGAAATGCATCCGTATATATAAAACAATATTTTGGTTAACATTTTGATTTATGTGCCATATCTCGAGATGTCTGTTGAATAATATGTGACATTCAACTTTGGATTAGGTTATTCATACTGTGATTATAGATGTCTTCGACGAATGATATATTATTGGTGGCGATATTGGAATCGCATAACAGGAATTCTGGGTTATTTCATTGCATAATGTTGTCTTCGTGGAATTTTATGACGTGAATTGATTGGATCATTTGATAATAATACACTTATTACCAAGGGAACGTAATGATGCATAGAGATTAATGATATATTAATAATAAGATTTAATGTGGTGTGAAATAAGTATTATTTATTATTTTAACTAATGATCTCTACTTATACGTGACAAGAGAAAGTTGAGTTGTCATGAGCTTAAATAAAGTCACAGTTGGATAATATTGCGTAAATAATATCCCTTAAAAACCTATCAGTCACAATTCATTAATATTTGATTATAAAATAAATAATTCCGCACGGTTTATATATGCTTGATGTAAATAAAACAACAGGATGTTGGTCACGATTTTCTACGAGATGACAATAATAATAATAATAATAATAATAATAATAATAATAATAATGAAACCCTAGATAAAGTAATCCGTGAATTTGGAGTTAAAACTAAATTGGCAAACCTAATTCGTGAAACACTTACAGACACTATCTCGAAAGTAAAATTTATGGGTGAAGCATCTCGACCTTTCAAAATAAATACAGGTGTCAGGCAGGGCGAAGGTCTATCTCCACTCCTTTTCAATTGTGTCATGGAGAAAATTGTAAGAATTTAGAATGAAAAACTGAAAGAATCTAAAATATTGCCACTCATGCTAGGGAAGAAGAACAAAGGTGTTGCAATAAATTGCCTAGCATTTGCAGATGACTTTGCCATACTTTCAGAAAGCCTTACAGATGCAGCAATGCAAGTCAACATGACAGGCTTGAGAATCTCTGCCGAGGAAACAAAATTTTTGACGAATATAAAAAGTGCCCCAAAGTTTTTAGTAACGGATATTGGTCAAATAAAAAAGGTAAAGAAATTCAAATATTTGGGTGAGACAATTCAAGAAAATGGTTTAGAAAAATCTGCTATAGAGGAGAGGATACAAAAGATGGAAAGAGCGTACGGTATAACTAAGAATACTTACAACAAAAAGTGCTTATCAAGAAAATTTAAAATAAAGCAGCACTACAGCACAGTAGTGAAACCAGAATGCCTTTATGCCAGCGAATGTCTAGCACTGAACTACAAGCTTGATAAATTAGAAATATTAGAAGGAAAATATTAGGTCCTCTAAGAATTGCAGAGTTTTGGAAATTAAGAAGTAACAATGAAATTTACCAGAACGTAGAAAACATATCCGAAACAATAAGAAAAAGGAGATTGCTATTTCTTGGACACATTTACAGAATGGATGACAATAGACTAAATAAACGGATCTTCAAGTACCTTTGGGAAAAGAAATCAATTACCACCTGGATTCAAGAAGTCAAGAAAGACCAGGAAAGGAACAACATACGAGAAGAAGAATTATTGGAAAGAAAGATTTTTAGGAAGAAAGTCTTACAAATGGAAGGATTCCAAGGGAGGAAGGAAAGGAAAACAGGCACAAAGTGGACTGAAGACAGGGAAAAGAAACACAGTGAAACAATGAAAGAATACTGGAAGAAAAGGAAAGAATAACTAAGGAGGAACAATTGAAATTGTAACGTGGTCCTTAGAAGGCCGGAACGCAATAATAATAATAATAATAATAATAATAATAATAATAATAATAATAATAATAATAATAATAATAATAATATAAATCTAATCAGACTCCCTATTTGGACTAAAAGGAACTCAAAAAACGGATATTTGGTATATTTGTGGAGTATGGTATTTGCTTGGATTGGTAATTAGTTGGTGTGGTTGTAGTTAGTTATGGTCATTTATACCATTGCTATAATATTGAACAGTTGACTTACGTGATTTTTTCGGTATCTGTGATTGATAAATCGTTGTACTTTTCAGGTGAGAACGTTGTTTCGACAAAGTTTGGTTTTGAATGGTGAAGCACATCAATTATTATTTTGGTTGATTAAGTGTATTTTTGCTGAACGTTCAATGGTCAAATCCAGACAATGATTCGAATTGTTCTGCCGTTTCTTCTACAATGCATGAAAAAAAGAGACCTCGTATACTACTTTTATATTTTATTTCACCTTCTTCACCTAGTAATGATAAAATATTTTATCATTTTAGCATTCTAACGTTAATTGTTAATGCAAGCATTTAAGACTTTTTCCTTTTTTAACTATTGCAGAATATCTGGGAACCTGAGACATTACAATTGATTTGTTATGGATGAGTCTTTTCCATGTTAAATGATAATTATTAAAATGAAATTTCAATTACGAATGAAATGTTTAAAAATTTTGAGGATGTTTTGGGGTACTTTGAATTGATGTACCACCTCATTTGCTTGCATGTGATGAATGTGTAGAGTTAATTTTAAGTAACAGTAAATGATTCAAGTAAAGATCATAATCCACGGTCACAAATAGTATGGCATATGTTAAAATTCAATAAAATTCAAGAAAAATGGAAGTCTTTTCTTGGAAATTTATTCGCCATATTAATGATTGTCTCTATATTCTTTCAAGACGCCCATGTGACTCAGAAACACATGATTAGTGCAATTTATTCGACCTGAGCACCAATGAGATCTCTCATATATATCCACACGAGCTGGTATAAGTGTTGTCTACGAATTTTCCTCTAATTGACATGTTTACGGGCATTTATGTTAATTAACTCATTCTTAAGGATCGTTAATTTTGTCACTGAGAAGATTACGGACTTGAAAACGGAAGATTCTGGAATATATTCATTCGCTGTTTTCAAGTGTGTATTTGACGTTAAATTATTGGTGAGTATCAACTTGAATGGATGTGGAAAATCATGACTTCTAATGCATTCTAGCGGCATAATCCTAAGGCCATCTAATTAGGTAGGTTCCTCAATAAACTTGAATATTTCCTGATTTTGCTGTTTTCTTGCAAGTTGGTTTAAAAATTAGTTACTCGCGAGTGTGTTTTAACTTTATGCAATTAATTGACTGTTTTTGTAGGATTGTTCTTCATGCTCCGTCGTATTGTCGGTTAGGCTCATTTGTGGAATAGTGTGGGTTAGTGATGGCTAACTTAAACTGTATTATGTAGCTCATAGCCGAGCTAGCCTAGCTAATGAATGAAACGTTAAGTCAACGCATATACCCTATAAATGCTAATATGAATGAAATGTCAAGTCAGCGCAGCGACGACATGAACTCTAATGTTAAACGGCCAATGGAGGGTTTAGGTCAACAAAGTTCTTAGCAGTCCTCATCTTAATAAAAGGAAGATAAAGAAGCCCACAGAGAATTTATGATCAAGATGGAAGAAACTGGATGCCGCATCGACAACATTGCTCTTGAATTTCGAGTGAATCAAGAGAAGTCAAATTCTTCGATTCAGGGTGTTGTCACAATTATAAAGTCTAACACAGATGAGGTTCAACAGGACATCAATTCTGTTCGTCACGTCAAGAAATTGAAACCTTGAAGAAAGAAACATCGAAAAATATCGCTGAAATTAAAAGATCGTAAAGAATATTAAGAACATTCGAGAAACAGTCAGCACCGATATCCAACACAACAATCCAGAGGTGGATGAAATTACGGCTCAATTTCAAGATATTAATATGTTGGAGTATGATAAATAGATCATAGACAAAGTTACTACTTAAGCTGAAAATATGAGAAATATCACACAGAAAGTGAGCGAGAACACGGATGTACGAGGTGTATACTTAAGTCTTTTCCTTGTTTCACTAATAGATAGCGCCAGCGAACAGTACGCAGCATATGAACTTGACACATACGTCAGTTTGTTCATCTGACATTAACCTATCAACACACACAAGTTAAGTCCGCCATACACTAGCGTCTGTGTTGTATCTATCAGGGATTATGTTGATGTTTGGGCCTGAAAAATAACATTTGCGACACGCATTGTTTTTTTATTTAATCAAAAGGAAAAGGCTGCGGATGGTCGTCGTTTGCTGCTAGAAACATATGGTAAACGTCGGTTAGAACATGTGAGAAAGGTTTTCGACAATTTAAACGTGGTGATTTCAATGTGAAAGACAGTGTGCTCTGGTAGTCCACAAAAATGCGAAGACCAGCAATTGTAGGCGTTACTGGATGATGATCCAAATCAAACTTAACGCTATCGCCAAAAAATGATTAATTTAAATCACGAATCGCTCGAAAGACGACCAGAATGGGCCAGAAGACACGGCAAGTTTTTTGTTATACGACAATGCGCCGTCTCACACAGGAAAACCAGTGAAAGACACATTAACATCGCTCGGATCATCCTTCTGCATACTCTGTACTTCTCCGACCTTACATCTTCTGACTATCACCTCCTCCCATCAATGTGGTACGCAGTCGCTGAGCAGCACTTCATTAAATTCGAGTAAGTTGGAAAATGGCTCGATGCATGTTTTGCCGCAAAAGACAAGCAGTTTCTCTGGCATCATATTCATAACTTACCTGAAAGATGAGCGAAGTGTATAAAAGCCCATGACCAATATTTTGAATAAAGAAAAAGTGAATTTCCCTGGAAAATTGCGTGTTTCTTTCACCACAAAAGCGGCAGAAACTTATGCATGCATCCGGTAGTGAATGATTCGGAAAAATTAATTAATGTTCTCAGATTAACGGATAGAAGAATTAGGAACATGCTTACGTCGGTTATGAAACTTCTAAATCGTCTATAAAGAAACCATAAATCTTAGTCAACACTTCCCAGATCAGAATGTGAATGTTAGGGGAAATATTCCACAGAATTCTCCAGAAAAACTACTCCTGAAGTAGGGGTGCATAAGCCGCAGATGACAAGTTCTCCACAGGTTAATGCTAACTATTTACAGAACGTCAAAGTAATCTAGCTTCATGATGATTATCCGAAAAAATTTAGTGGCACGAATGGGTTAACACAACGTAATTTTCTTCGAGAGTTTTATGATTATATCAGGGAAAATAAAATAGCACCTGAAAGGCAACTTCGAACAGTTTAAGGATTCCTATATGCCACTCCTCTTCATTGGTTTCTAGCTTGTTGCTACGTTTTCGACAATTTAGAAGGTTTCAAAAGGGCTTTCTACAACAATATTAGAGCATGGAATTCCAAAAATTCTTTACACTAGATTTGTACTCCAGGAAATATGCAGCTACCATCGCGACTCCCTACGCAGATCACTTTGTGATGTAACTAAAACGCGTGAAAGAGTTTCATTCACCACCTTCAGAAATTGAATTGAAATAAGCCCTAGGAAAACAATTCCCACCGGATGGCCAATGCATCTTTAAAGCGGCAAATGTATAAAGAGCTCTACAAGCGGAAGATATTCTATGTCAGTTGGATCCCACTACAACTGGACGTAATTCACTTAGAGTCAAGAGAAGCAATTTACTTCCCATAAGAGTTGTTAATGCTCACCCAGATATGACTAGTAGTGAACCTCAGGATGGGAGAAATCAAGATAACTCAATATATCAAGTTAGAGAATCAGTGAGAAACTGAATCATCGCCGATGTGAAGAATAGAGAGGACAGGCCATGTATCGTCCGAAGGAAGATCGGAGAAGTTGGAGATATAAAGATTTGGGACGATATCCTGGTAGAATGAATAATAATTGAACAAAGCCGACTTATCTACGAGAAGGGTATCGCTACAATGATGATAGACGAGACTTCCAAAGGAATATGCCGGAGCGACATCGAAAGTGTTTGAGGTATTTTGACGAGCTTAGAGCAAATATAAACGATAAAAGAAAATGGAGGAACGCAATCAAGAATCAGTGCGTCAATGCTGATATTACTTGTGCTGAAAGCTTAGCTTACCAAAAATACAAGACACAGAGAGGTAATGCGAACCAGCTAAATCCATCAACCCCTCCATAAAATATTAAGAAAAACGTCAATTTACAATTAGAATCGCCGATCCCAGCTCCGCTTGATAACGATGGGATGCAGCAATGGAACATTCTACAGATTGATTCATGGTCTGGGAAGCTTGACTATTTAATTGAAGACCATCTTCATGTTAAGGGTCAAAATTCAAAAGCTATTTCTCTAAGAACACGTGGAATGAAAATACAATATCAATCTCTTGTTGATACTGGGGGGTGTCTTAGTGTGATTTCCAAAGCATTATTCGAAGAGTTGAAAGAGAGATCTAATATTTTAGTAATACCGGTTTCTAATTTGAAAATCAGAGGGATAATACCAGATCAGTGTTCAAGGGGCAAGCCCATTTGGAATTGCAAATTGGAACACTACACTTCTTCACAGTTTTGTAGTGGTGTGCAAGATAACCTTCAAATTGGTATTGGGAGCTGATTTTCTGAGGGAATGTGATTCAGTTGTTGATATTCCAAGTAACGAGATTAGTGTTCGGAGATCTGATGCTCTGGAACGAACCCGGATGGGTAGGTAAGTTATTAAAGAGCTCGAATTTTTTGTAGTAAATGCTGACGCATATGAAATGGAAGAAGTAAGAAGAACGTTATCAGCGTAGATATCGCAGTACAATGTATCATTAATGAATAACGTCATGAAGGATAGTGACACTACAGATTACTTAGATTCTACGTTGAAGCGAAAAGTAGATAATAATGAAGGCTTAGAAGATTACAAAAGAATTTAATGAATTTGTTATCCCACTATGAAGGTGGTTTAATATCCAAGCATCTGGAAATTCCCAATGTCTCTAAAGAAATGATTCGTAAATGATTGGTCACCTTACGAGACGAAATCTTA
This sequence comes from Anabrus simplex, assembly GCF_040414725.1. Taxonomy (NCBI): domain Eukaryota; kingdom Metazoa; phylum Arthropoda; class Insecta; order Orthoptera; family Tettigoniidae; genus Anabrus; species Anabrus simplex. Next base: position 883,074,005 of record NC_090266.1, read on the forward strand.
TCCGGTTCCAGAGAAACTTCCTGAAATCAAGAGAACTCATACACTTACGTGAAACTTCTTGTTACTGTAAGTAAAACTAACTGGTCTTTATGAATATGCCAGATAAATAAATGACAGATGAATACCTGAAAACAACCAGGTACCCATGATCAAAGATGTTATTCATCAATCTAATAACGTGAATGTTTTTTCTTCCATTGACTTCACATCATGCTACTATCACATACCATTGTCTGAAAATCACAACTTTTGACAGGATTTTTATTTCATCAACACACCTACGTCTTTCATATTTGCCATATGGGTTCAAAAATTAGGAGCTGCACCTATCAGAGCACTGGACAGGGATTTAACGCCTTAGATGCAAAAATTCAGTATGTGTATGATATACTTCTCGCATCCTAAACAATGTAAGAGCAGTTATTTTCACACACGGAAAATATCCAAACACCAATATGGGATTCTGATAGATTAACGAACGTTGGTAGCCGTGTTTATACATCTGAAAGATGACGTTGATTGAAATTTCCCGCAATCACATTAGCGTGTTGCTAGTAGCAGCCCCATGACTTTGCACGTCAGATTTGCTGTAAATACGGGTTGTACTGTGCGAGAGCGTCAGTTAGCTGTGAAATTGGACTGAGTGACTGTGAGTGGGTCAAAAATGTCTTTACCATGACGAAGAGTAAAGTATCAACAGCTCACTGCAGTTAATAATAATAATACTAATAATAATAATAATAATAATAATAATAATAATAATAATAATAATAATAATTTCGTGTGACTATTTGTAGCCGAATGCAGTCCTTGTAAGGCAGACCTTCCGATGAGGGTGGGCGGCATCTGCAAAGTCTTAGTGACTGCGTGCAATATCTTTACGAAGGATAATGTTATGTGTGATGATGGGGTCAGCACAAACACCCAGCCCCCAGGCCACTGGAAGTAACCAATGAATATTAAAATCACCGAAATGGCCGGGAATTGAACCCGGAACCCTCTGAACCGAAGGCCAATCCGCTGACCATTCAGCCAACGAGTTGGACACCTAACAGCAGTTCAACGAGGCCATATAATCGGGCTACGTTAAGGTGGATTTTCCTTCTGCACTGTTGCAGAACGACTTGGCAGGAATGTGTCCACTGTGCATGTGTGCTGGCTGCAGAGGTCACAAGAATGTACGCTCGCAAGAAGACGGTGCTCCAGACGTCCCCTTGGCACCACCGAGAGGGAGGACCACCATATTCGGCGTATGGCTGTGATGCAGCGGACTGCGTCTTCAGCAGCAATTCGAACGGCAGTTAGCACCACACACACAACGAACTGTTCGAAATAGGTTAATTTATGGACAGCTCCGATCCAGACGCCCTGCAGCGTACATTCCACATACCCCAAATATGGCCGACTGCTACTTCAGTTGTGTCAAGCGAGGGCTCATTGGAGGATGGAGTTGAGGTCCGTTGTTTTTTTTTCGATGAAAGCCCGTTCTGCCTTGGTTCCAGTGTTGGTCGCATATTGGTTAGTAGGAGGCCAGGTAACCGCCTGCATTCCACCTGTCTGCGGGGTCGACCCATTGGACCTACACCGGGAGTTCTGGTCTTGGGGCCTATTTCCTCTGACTCTTGTGTTTATTCCATGCATCCTGACTGCAGATGTGTACGTCCATCCGATCATTCGACCTGTTATGCTGCCGTTCATGAACAGCATTCCAGGGGGATCATGCATTTTACAACAGGATCATGCACGTCCACATGGCGCTGTTTAACCCAACGTGCCTTACACAGTGTCGATATATTGCCTTGGCCTGCTTGATCCCCGAACCGTCCCCCAGTCGAGCACGTATGGGACATCATCCGACGACGACTCCAGTGTCATCAGCAACTGGCATTTACAGTGCTTGTATTGACCGACCAAGTGCGACAGGCATGGAACTCCGCCCCACAAGCTGACATCTGGCACCTGTACGACACAATGCATGCACGTTTTCATGCCTGCATTCAACACTTGGATGATTGCACCGGTTATTAATAGACCATCATGGCACATTTGCGATGGCCTTCCTCGCGCGGATATTAACCTGTAGTCTTGTACCTTTAATCAACTAGATATCTTACCTCGTCAAATATATTGCCAAAATTTCCGTATTCTACATTTTTTGTGATGTTTGAATATGTTTTCCGCCAGCGTAAATTGGGCAGGCTACTACTAAATTCACTTGAAAATGGTTTTAAAACGTATCTGGTAAAGTCCCATTTTTGTCGAAAAGGTATCTTATTTATCGGATATACTACTGATAGGAAAGGCTGCGCGCCTTGTGACCATGATCGTTAAGGCGCTGAAGTCTAAAACGGTCTGGCACCGAGGTTAGCCGGTTCGAGTCCCGTAGGTCGAAAAATTTTTCACCAACAGAATGTTGGCCGGCAGGGTAGGGGGTGGTGGTATACAATTTCTAATCACTAGATTGCGCGCCAAAAGCCAGGATTAAAGTCCAAACCTCTCCGCAGTGCTCATATGGAGTGAGGGCGTATGACGCTGTTGATGGTGATTCGTCCGTCGGATGGGGACGTTGAGCCTTGATCAGGCCCCTTGTTGCTATTCGACAGAAGTAGGCTATGTGCCGACACCAGGTTTCACCCTCCCCCTACTCTCATATATCACGTCATTTATTTCATCTCATTAACTCCTCTGATGAAGTTGTCGTCAGGAACGGCATCCGGTCATAAAAACCCGCCACGAAAGATTTATCTCATCTCATACCCCAGCCCGCAGAGAAATGGGACAAGATTTGGACAAACAAACACTACTGATGGGAAAGGTATCATATCTAATCCTCTTAAGGTTGGTGCGATGGGAAATTTCCCTAGACCTGGAAGAATTATATATATCAGGCAATTTCTTGGGATATGTCGATTCTTTTCTGACCATTGACCAGAGTATACAGCTACTGTGGTACCATTATAAGAGTTATTGTGAAAATATAATCACCGGGAGTGGACTGAAGTACATGAGCAAACATTCCTCAAAATCAAATAGATGTTAATTGACAATATCGAGCTTGGCTACCCAAATTACAATCTGACATCATAATCCAAACAGACACTTCTTCTATTGGCATTGGAGCAACGCTATACCAAGAAAATCCACACAATCCTACTGATAAAACATATTTAGCACTTAACAGTGTGAAAATTAGGAAGTCACAAGAAAAACTAAGACACCACAGAATTGAAAATATTAGCAATTGTAGTAGCCTTGTGACGCTGGTGAAATAATATTCGTGGATATTCCATCAGACTCAGGATCGACACAAGTCACTGACCTTCACGATCAGAACTACTACGTTTTGCGAACGAGTGTTGCGATGGTAAGTGTTGCGATAATATTCATTTGTCCAACAGTTTAATATAAAAATTGAGCAATATTCTGGAAAAGCCAATCTTCAAGCTGATATTTTCAGCGGGAATCCTTATGATAATACGGCAGACATGAATTACTTGGATCTAGTACCTAAAGACTATGAATTCCTGCAAATATTACAATACATACACGAATCCCAGAAGGGAGAGAAGTTCATTAGAAAATAAACTGATTATCTCAATAGGAAAATATTGCCTGATGATCGTGAGCATGACAGACTCCATAAATTGTCAGATGACTATCTCACGATAATTTTTTGTTACAAATTGCTTTACGTCACACCGACACAGATAGGTTTTATGACGACGATGGTATAGGAAAGGCCTAGGAGTGAGAAGGAAGTGGTCATGGCCTTAATTAAGGTACAGCCCAGCATTTGCCCGGTGTGAAAATGGGAAACCACGGAAAATCATCTCCAGGGCTGTCCACAGTGGCGTTCGAACCCGCTATCTCCCGGATGCAAGCTCACAGCTGCGTGCCCCTAACCGCACGGACAACTCGACCGGTCTCGCGATAAATGGATTACTATATAGGTTTATCGATGAAGACCCCAGTAAATTAAGGATTGTTTTACCAACTACACTTCAACATATCTTATATCGTGTCTTTTGACATGGAGGTATGGACAGAGTTGTTGCGGTTGTTAAGGAAACTTTCACGTGGACACGGCAACAAGATACAGTTAGAGATATGAGAACATGCGATAGATGTCCAAAAGTAAAATACAACCCTTATGTAATCAAACAGTATCCTATTCCGTTGCTACCACCAAACCTAAGGAATTATCCGCCATAGACTTGTGTGGGAAAGTTCAAATTGAAAAATGGGTCATCGTTACATTGTAGTCACCATGGATGTCTTTCGAAGTTTATTACCCTGAAACATATTCAGAGAACTAATGCTAAGATGATTCCGAGGATATTAAATAATAATAAGCTCACGTTCATAAAAACCTGAAACCTTGAAAGATTACAGATAGGAAGTTCTTATTCACACGATATGTTTATTAGTATGTTCTACAGAAACGATTAGCATTTCAGTCACATTGGTGCAGCGTGTGTCCTAGTAGGCATTGGGTCCTCCACGGCCATAGATAACTTGTTCAATGCGTGATCGCATCGACGCGTATAAGGCGCGAATGGTGTCCTGGGGTATAGCCATCCATGCTCCATTCACTTGGTTCCACAGTTCATCTTTGGTGGTTGATATTGGGTCACAGCGCCGCAGCAATTGTTTCACTATATCCCACACATTTTCGATTGGCGACAAATTAGGTGATAGTGCGGTCCAGGGCAATAGTCTGTCATCCTATGACAACAAGAAGACACGTGTTCGTGCAGCAACATGGGGTCGCGCATTGTTTGTTGAAATATGGCGTCTCGGGTGTCGTGCAGACAGGGTATGGCTACGGGTCACAGGATATCATTCACGTCGGTCAAACTGATAAAAGTGCCCCGGATACTGTACCCGCTCAAAGCCTGAGTCCCAACCAGCATTTATCTCAGGGAGTGTTACGGTCCGAATCCATCGCAACTAATAAACAATTTAAAAAAATATATTGAGATATAAGATCTCAAACTAAATGTAAGGGCGCCATCCAATCAGTACTACAGGGTTGAACGGGACACTCTAATCTTTAACTTTAGGGCTCATCACCAAACATACAAATCTATATATATAAAATAACTTGTCCTGACTGACTGACTGACTGACTGACTGACTGACTGATTCATCATCGCCGAGCCAAAACTACTGGACATAAAGAGATGAAATTTTGGAGATATATTCATATTAAGACGTAGGTGCTCGCTAAGAGAGGATTTTTGGATATCCCTTCGCTAAGGGGGTGAAAACGGGGGTGAAATTTTAAATTGAGTTGCTCTATATCTCAAAGCTTTAAAAGTTTACAGATGTAAAAATTGGTATTTAGAATCTTCTTTAAAAATAAGGAAACACGTATTTTTTTGTTTTCAGAAAATCCCAATAGGAGGGGTGAAAAAGGGTGAAAATGGGGAAAAATGGGTTGAATGCCTTTAATCAGGATACCGGTACCTATATCTCAGAAACTGAAGATATTACAGACCTGAAAATTGGTACTTTTGATCTCTTTTAAAAATAAAGAAACACGTAATTTTTTGTTTTTGGAAAATCCAATTAATGGGAGGGTGAAAAGGGGGTGAATTTTTAAAATGAGTGAATCTATATCTCCAAACTTTTAAAGTTTGCAGATGTAAAAATTGGTATTTAGAACCTTCATTAAAAATAAAGGAACAGTATTTTTTTTGTTTTCGGAAAATCGCAATAGGAGAAGTGAAAAGGGGCTAAAAAGTGGTTGAATGCCTTTAATGAGGCTACTTATATATCAGAAAATGAAGATATTACAGACCTGAAAATTGGTGTTTGGGATCTCCGTTAAAAATAAAGAAACACGTATTTTTTTGTTTCTGGAAAATCCAATTTAGGGGGGTGAAAAGGGAGTAATATTTTAAAATGAGTGTATCTATCTAAAAAATTTTAAAGGTTATATATGTGAAAATTGGTATTTAGAATCTCCTTTAAAAATAAATAAACACACGTATTTTTTCGTTTTTGGAAAATCCAAATATTGGGGGGTAAAAAGGGGGGAGGGTAAATTTTTTAAAATGAGTGTGTATACATCTTAAAACTTTAAAATTTACAGATGTAAAAATCGGTAGTTAGAAATTCCTCTAAAAATAAAGGAAAACGTATTTTTTGTTTCCTGTAAATCCCAATAGCAGGGGTGTAAAAGGGTGAAAAATGGGTTGAATGCCTTTAATGAGGATACATATATCTCAGAAACGAAAGATATTACAGAACTGAAAATTTGTATATGGGATCTCCTTTAAAATAAAGAAACACGTATTTTTTTGTTTTGGAAAATCCAATTAATGGCGGTTAAACAGGAGTGACAAATGGGGTGAATTTTTGAAAGACTATATCTACAGAATATCTTGGAAACGTAAAATGTTACAGACGTAAAAAGTGGGTGTTTGTAATCTCCTGTAAATCTAAAGAAACAAAGGTGATTTGTGTTTGGAAACTCCACTTAAGGGGAACTCAAAAGTGGTGAAATTTTAAATTGAGAATTTTTACAGTTTATCTCAAAAAACTTAACATGTTACAGAAGTGAAAAATGGTATTTTTTATCTCTATTAAACATAAAGAAACGTGTATTTTGAGCTTTCGGAAATACCACTTGGGTGGAGGGGGGGTAAAAGTGACTGAAAATGGTGTTGAATTCTTTTAATCAGGCTACTGATATCTCAAAAATGAAGATGTTACAGACGTGAAATTTGATATTTGCAATCTGCTTTAAAAATAAAGAAACACGTATTCTCGGAAAATACAATGAAGGGGGGTTGAAAGAATTGAAAAATTAATTGAATTAATTGAATGAGAATACATACATCTAATAAAAACTAAAGTTGTTACAGACGTGAAAATTCGTATTTGGATCTCCTTTAAAAACAAAGAAAAACGCGTTTTGGGGGGAAACCATCTTGGAGGGCGGGAGTGTAAAGGAGTTGAATTCCTTTCATGAGGACACATAAATCAAAAACTGAAGAAGTTAGAGTCGTGATAATTGGTATTTAGAAGATCCTTTACTATTAAAGAAACAAGTATTTTTTGCGGGAAAATTCACTTAGGGCGGGGGAGTAGTGTGAAATGAAGTGAAAAAAGTAAATTTTTGGGGGGGGGATACTTATATCTCAAAACTGAAGGTAATAGTCGTGAACATTGGTGTTTGGAATCTCCCTTAAACAAAGAAACAAGCATTCTTTTAATTTTTCTTTGGGGGGGGCGGTAAATAAACTTAACGGCGGTGGGGTGTAGAAGGAGGTGAGACCAATTGATTTTACTGTTCTTAATGTACTTATAAGGATCCTCGGCAGCACGCCGGCCTCCCACAGCTGGGTTACGTGGTTCAAATCCCGTTCACTCTATGTGATATTCGTGCTGGACAAAACGGAGGCGGGACAGGTTTTTCTCCGGATACTCCGGTTTTCCTGTCATCATCCATTCCAGCAACACATAATAATAATAATAATAATAATAATAATAATAATAATAATAATAATAATAATGTTCCGGACCGTCGTCAAATGTGCGGACCGCGCTGGAAACGGCTCCTGGACGGGTAATGACTAAGAATGCAGTCCGGCCGCGGGTTCAGTGCCTTCTAGGCACCCAATATGACACCACGCCGGATCTCCTGAAGGATTTTATCCATATTAAAAATATAGGAAAAGATGGCAAAGATTTACGGACCCAACTGACCGGGAGGAATACCTGAGCCTAGCCCGGGAAGTACGAAATCGATTGCTGGAAAAGAAGATTGAAAATGGGAGGAAACATGCCGTAACCTAATAGAAAACGAGTCAGATCGGGAATTTTGGTGGGTTCTCGCAGAAAACGAGTCAGGCCGCGAATTTCGGCGGATTATATATCTAAAACAATAAGCATTCAATTATAAATTTCAGTATAATACCGTAGCGAAGCACGGGTATCTTGCTAGTCTATATATATAAAATAGCTTGTCCTGACTGACTGACTGATTCATCATCGCCGAGCCAAAACTACTGGACATAAAGAAATGAAATTTTGGGGATACATTTATATTAAGATGTAGGTGCTCGCTAAGAGAGGGTTTTTGGATATTCCGCCGATAAGGGGGTGAAATTTTAAAATGAGTGTATCTATATCTCAGAACTTTAAAAGTTTACACATGTAAAAATTGGTATTTAGAATCTTCTTTTAAAATAAGGAAATACGTATTTTCTTGTTTTCAGAAAATCCCAATAGGAGGGTTGAAAAAGGGTGAAATAGGGGTTGAATGCCTTTAATCAGATACCGGTACTTATATCTCAGAAACTGAAGATATTACAGACCTGAAAATTGGTAATTTTGATCTCTTTTAAAAATAAAGGAACACGTATTTTTTGTTTTTGGAAAATCCAATTAATGGGAGGGTGAAAAGGGGGTGAATTTTTAAAATGAGTGAATCTATATCTCTAAACTTTTAAAGTTTGCAGATGTAAAAATTGGTATTTAGAATCTTCATTAAAAATAAAGAAACACGTATTTTTTTGTTTTCGGAAAATCGCAATAGGAGGGGTGAAAAGGGGTCAAAAATCGGGTTGAATGCCTTTAATGAGGCTACTTATATCTCAGAAAATGAAGATATTACAGACCTGAAAATTGCTGTTTGGGATCTCCTTTAAAAATAATGAAACACGTATTTCTTGTTTTTGAAAAATCAAATTAATGAGGGGTGAAATGGGGATGATTTTTTAAAATGTGTGTATCTATATTGAACCCTTGAACTTACCATTCCATCGTTGGTCGGCCACGGCTGCTATAGTAGAACAATTTAGAACTCTTAAATCTTGGGTCGTTGCGGGAATAAATTCGGTCACGATCTTAACCAAACGATGGGGTTCAGAAGAAAGCCTAACTACTTGAAATGAGGAGCAAAAATGTGCTTACTAACTTTTATTAAACTGAAAGAGCACGATAACATCGTTAATTTAATATGCATTCTTGCCACAAAAATAAAAAAAATTGAATTATTGATTTTTGAAAAGTTCCAAACACAGTCACATTACATAACGTCACTTCATTTCTTCCAATGTCGAAGAGTTGCTTCGGAGAAGCTAATATGTTAGTGGACAGCGAAACTGAAAAACTGAAAAGGGGAAGACCTGAAAACCGGGCACCTATCATTCCAAACGAGAACTGAGAGTTAATCCACACGATCCGTGGAAAATCTGACTTTCAACAAGTAGAACGCCTGATTTTCTCTTAATTAAGGTTATCCACCAGTCAAATACCCTTCACGGATACGGAACATCCGCCGAATGGACCCTTAATCGAACCAAACTGACTATCAGTTGCTTTGGATAGGTTGCGAAATATTATAGGAAAGCATGGTGTTCACTACGAGTTAATGGCATCATTCACAATTGAAATAAAATTCCACCATGTATTTGTCATTCATGACACCCTTAAGTGATAAGGTAGTCCCGATGCTAAACGTGCATCACCCCAAACAACTGTTCGGAAGGAACCAACAACAACATGATCCGGGAGGATCTTACGTTAAGTCGTTCTAAAGGAACAAAACTGCGAAATGCAGGAAACATTTACTAATCATGCATTTGGAAGAAATGCCAAACACTGAAGTTAATCAAAAAGTGAAAAGTCACTTGAAAATATTATTATTGAACCGATTTTCAGGTTAGAAATGGGTTTATTATGCTTAATAAATTTACCAGTCCACGCTAAAATTTACTACAAATTTAAGGAATTCTTTCCCTTGAAAAACAATGCTACCAGTACAGATCTCTCTATTTACTGTCTGTCCCAACACACTACTGGTAAAGTGATTACTTACTTATTCTAACTATGAATACGAATGAAAATACGACAAGATTAAAATATAAAATAAAATTACTGGCTGACGAATCGAAACCGCATTCGCAACTCAAGTCTCATTCCAAAACACTGAGTGTCAATAATGCACACTATCAATGAAAACGGACGTCAAGACGAGGAAACAATAAAGTCCGTAAAAAAATAAATTAACATCTCGAAGTCATACAGCTTAACACGCACGAAGAAACACAGTAAAAATATAATCTAGATCGGGTCGATGTCCCACACTTGGACAGCCCTCGTTTGTCAACAGCAGTCCCGTTATCTCAATGAGAGCTTCGCATAGACCCTCTACAATAAATCATATCGCACTGTAATGGCTACCTTCAACCAGGCCACTTCACAAAAGAAACAAAAGAAAAAAAATCTAAACTGAGACTTGAGTGTGTACAGCTACCATCCCAGACCTATCGTCGGGCTCACTTGAAATCTGTACACCCTAAACCTAATCAGTATATACATGATGCCTTCCAAGTCCTACCGTCGGGCGTGACCTAGGACGTCTCATCGTCAATGACTCCAAGAATAAACACATGACGTCCTAAATCTATCGTCGGGCGTCAAAGTGGGTCGTACTACGTCTCCCTTAACATATCAGGCGAAATGCAATTCTCAAACAACTCTGATAATATCACTGAATCTGGTCAGACAAAATACGCACGACGGAACCAACGTCTCTACATACCTATCAATTCATCGCACTCAATTCCTTTTCCTTCAAGATCCTTTTTCATACATCGATCCCCTGGTGAGAACGACAACCATTATTAGACACATCTCTTACTTTCCTATTATTAAGACTTTCGGACCTCAAGAATCCAAGAGCACACCTCGACCTTTCACAATTCAAGTATACACGATGTCTCACAATTTCCTTCCCATTAATGACTGTGACTCTAACAAATTTTATTGACATTATCTAAATATGCCTACGATCCTTGTAGAAATAATTGGTTAATGCAATTTGACATAGGAGAATTTCCTCATCCCGCGGTAGACATTATTATTATTATTATTATTATTATTATTATTATTATTATTATTATTATTATTATTATTATTATTATTATTAACCAGCGTTTCTAAATGCAACTGACACCTGAAATTACAATATTCGCCACGACAAATTTACACTTATAACGTTCACAAATCCGCACTTTGAATGATATCTCATCTCAACACAAAATTTTAAGCGTCGCATTTTACCGTTCTTGACATGAACTTTACACACTGAAATTTTCACACGCTGACCAAAATTTACAACGCCTTTCGCCTGATAATCACGCATATCACCCGACAATCATCTGGAAAATTTGGTTAGGACAGACAGTAACTAACTAGCTAACTACATAATATAAAATAGACAGACCTGCACATTGGTGACATTCTCAGCATTCTGATTACATCATCTCCAGCAACCTCGCACTTAACCACTCATTTTCACATACAACATTTTCATTTTTAACATTTCACTCATCCAAACACTACCCTTCACACACACACGAGATTAAAATTACCATAAATAATGCACTTTCTTTGTAACTTGCACCACGAACTTCCCTCGTTCTGCAGTCGACTCTAACTGTCTGATGCGCCTCCCAGAGTGGTTTCTCTCCCCGTTGTTTCAACAAGAACAGGTGTTCGGCCGATAAGGGAGTAGAACTATTTTGAATCGCTTCCCCCCAGACCTTCTTCACTTACAAGAGTACAGGAAATGATAAAAATAAATTCTGCTGTGTATTTTTCAACCAGCCTACACCTTCCCAGTTCGTCTGCAAACGTTCACAGCTTCTCCAATCACTTTTCTTCTTAACTAAATATATGGACTTTAGCCACGAGCATGTATTGAATTATTGTCGGTCAATCTGGCGCGAAATTCTAATGACGACGGGCACGAGCTCCCACGGCTTCAAGTTCCAGATCGACACTGAAAAATCTACGGTGGGGGGTTTCTTTTATAATTTCCAGAAGGACGCTATCCCCTCTATGAGGCTTGGTTGTGAAATCTGCCAAATTTGCTTCTAATAGACCAATTTTGATAAGATTTGTCCCAGAACTCCGGACAGACTTGCACTTATGTTCGATGTTAATTTTATAATTTTCCTACACCCACAACAGGAGAAATAAATTGTTTCTGCCCGTGCGTTTCGCGCGTTTTCCTCTGCCCACGACCTTGGCACGTGTAACTAGCTCGCTGTTCTCACGCTAACACACACTTAGGCTTAACTGCATCTAAAATTGTCCCTGGTGTCACTACCTTCACAGAGGGTGTATGAATAATTTTGCTTATTTATTTCTTCCTTTACTATCTTGTCAAAATCCCTCGTTGTGCAGAATTCATTAATTTAGAAAATTGTCGGGCACTCGAGTTCCACCGAGGTGTCCCGGCAATCCACGAGCTCGCCTTGCGGGAACCTTCCCACGCAACATCGGGCTCTTGGGAGCGCAAAATGGCTGCCCTCAAACATACAGTAGTTTCTGAATACCAAATAAATATTTGTGAAAAATAAAAATTTTTCTCACCGTAGAATTATGGGTTCATAATCCACCTACAAACGACGAAATATTTACCCAGAAAGGGGAAATATTTAAACAGATATATTCCTTCAAAATTCTGAATTGTACATGGGAATTTTGATACAAATGAACCATGATTCTACGTAAAATTTCCCAGCCGATCTCACTCTTGACGTAGGGCTCTGTTACTTTCACGTATTTCCCTGTTTTCTTCTTCCAACAATAGAATTGCGTTACAGATGTCATCAACAAAGTCTTCTCTTAAGAATGAACATTGTAAACATTCAGCGTCTTCCTCTTCTTTACTCCCACTGCTTGCCTGTCCTTGGAGTGGTGCCTCGACCTGTCTTTCTCTCGACGTGACGATCATATTTACGGGTTGTACTTCTTCTTCTTCTTCTTCGGTGACCATTTCCCCAGCTGGTAAGGCTGCGTCATCCTGTAGTGGAACTCTTTCTTCTGCTCTATGATAAACCTTTAAGTTCGCTGGGTTGCTGTCTTCATTTAATGGGGGTTGCTAGGAGTCTGTTTCTTGTTGTTATTGAAGTTACGTGTGTCATTTGGTGGTCTCTGCCGCCTGCCTCTCTCTCTCTCTCTCTACACCTGCTATCTGCATTTCGCTGAAAGGGCTCTCCGGCATATCTTTCCTTTATCAAAGAAACAATGTTGACGGGCTGTAACGTCTACCCACAATAATGGTGCTTTCTCGACGTATCCATCAGCTGTCCTCCATCTACGTTCTTCAGATATCTTGGCCTCCAGGACATCTTCCATCAGATCCTCAAAGAATTCCTTTACAGTTAGGTGCGGGTCTTCCTTCAATTGGTAAAACTGGTCCTGATATCTCCCAGTCATATTAAAGACGTTCGCGATCCTTAAGTTTTGAGATTTTCTCGCCTCAACGTACAAATTCTGGCCTGTAGCCTTTGCGTCATTTCCAACTTTCAATTGAATACCAAGGTCTAGATTATAATCCTCCATAGCTTGACTCAGATTTCCAATCATCTTTGATTGCCTGTCCGCTGTACTGATCTCATTACTAACTTCACTCTCCTTGAGTTTGACCTTCTCGTCCGTCTGCTCCTGGGCTAAGGTATTCACTCTTGAATCCTGTTCACAATTACTATCGACATCCTCGGACTCTTTGGTGTGGACGGTCCTGACCCGTTCATCGTCACCTAAATCCTTTTCTACTTCCACTGCTCCCTCTTTGAATTCTGGACAACCAATCTCAGTCTCTGGAATCTGATTCTCAACTTTCACGTGTCTATCGGTCATTTCTTCTGAGCCTACCTTTGACCCATTATTATTTCTCTTACAAACATTTCGTAACTCACCCACAATACTCTTCAAATCGTTAAAATTATCTTTCAGGCTAACCTTCAACTCATCTATCCCACTCTTTAAATCATCATGACTTTTTTTCAAACTGGCTCGAAAAGCATCCATACTACTCTTTAAATCGTCCCTAGTGTCTTTCAAGCTAGCTGCCACACATTTACGCTGACCTATCATGTCATCCATTTTACTACTCAAATTCTCATTGAACTTACTATGTAAACTCTCCCTCTTTCTTATCCGACTCTCATTATGAACCTTCATGTCCTCTCTCAACTTCTCATTCCAGCTATCCAACTTACTATGTAACCTCTCATCACGAACTTTCATGTCCTCCCTCAATTTCTCCTTCTGGGCTTTCATGTCCTCTATCATCTGCATCAACTTCTCCAAGGTCGCCTGACCTTCCATCTCACAATACCACAAAGAATACAATAATGAGTACGCTGGCTGTTGATGCAACCAGAATACTCCAAACTACTAAGGAAAGAATTCACTATCTACTGCGTTTTCACATACAAACGCTATTATACTTTAATACCGAAACTGACAACATTCCAACAGTTGTCTTATAAAATTTTGTTTACATGGCTGGTATCACAAACTCGTTTAATAAAAAGAAAATTCTAAAGTTAATAAGTTACTCTGGATAAATATCCCAAATGGTTTCGCTTCCGTAAATTAAGTAAATGAAGAACATGTTAACGCATAAACTTTGAATGTAATTCAGCGTTACCACTTCCAAAATTTATATTGGCAACATGACATAAGCTTCAATACAGCTTTAAGTATTGGTTTCCTAAAATGCATTGTGACTGTTATTATTATTATTATCTACCAAGTAGTTACGCTCCTCATTAAACGTGTTAATATCTAGCACTCTCATTGGGCATAATTCGTTTAACTGTGGCTCAGCCATAGTTCTCACCCGCTTGTATTATTTATAATGTGGCTTAGGCCTCAACATTATTTTATATTTTTCTAACATTTATTTTCAATGGATAATTTCATTATCGTTATCGTGGCATCGTATCGTTATCGTGACTTTGGGCTCCTCATCGTTATCGTGACATTAAGGCCCCAAAGTTGATGGCGCCACTTCTACTGAACCCTTGAACTTACCATTCCATCGTTGGTCGGCCACGGCTGCTATAGTAGAACAATTTAGAACTCTTAAATCTTGGGTCGTTGCGGGAATAAATTCGGTCACGATCTTAACCAAACGATGGGGTTCAGAAGAAAGCCTAACTACTTGAAATGAGGAGCAAAAATGTGCTTACTAACTTTTATTAAACTGAAAGAGCACGATAACATCGTTAATTTAATATGCATTCTTGCCACAAAAATAAAAAAAATTGAATTATTGATTTTTGAAAAGTTCCAAACACAGTCACATTACATAACGTCACTTCATTTCTTCCAATGTCGAAGAGTTGCTTCGGAGAAGCTAATATGTTAGTGGACAGCGAAACTGAAAAACTGAAAAGGGGAAGACCTGAAAACCGGGCACCTATCATTCCAAACGAGAACTGAGAGTTAATCCACACGATCCGTGGAAAATCTGACTTTCAACAAGTAGAACGCCTGATTTTCTCTTAATTAAGGTTATCCACCAGTCAAATACCCTTCACGGATACGGAACATCCGCCGAATGGACCCTTAATCGAACCAAACTGACTATCAGTTGCTTTGGATAGGTTGCGAAATATTATAGGAAAGCATGGTGTTCACTACGAGTTAATGGCATCATTCACAATTGAAATAAAATTCCACCATGTATTTGTCATTCATGACACCCTTAAGTGATAAGGTAGTCCCGATGCTAAACGTGCATCACCCCAAACAACTGTTCGGAAGGAACCAACAACAACATGATCCGGGAGGATCTTACGTTAAGTCGTTCTAAAGGAACAAAACTGCGAAATGCAGGAAACATTTACTAATCATGCATTTGGAAGAAATGCCAAACACTGAAGTTAATCAAAAAGTGAAAAGTCACTTGAAAATATTATTATTGAACCGATTTTCAGGTTAGAAATGGGTTTATTATGCTTAATAAATTTACCAGTCCACGCTAAAATTTACTACAAATTTAAGGAATTCTTTCCCTTGAAAAACAATGCTACCAGTACAGATCTCTCTATTTACTGTCTGTCCCAACACACTACTGGTAAAGTGATTACTTACTTATTCTAACTATGAATACGAATGAAAATACGACAAGATTAAAATATAAAATAAAATTACTGGCTGACGAATCGAAACCGCATTCGCAACTCAAGTCTCATTCCAAAACACTGAGTGTCAATAATGCACACTATCAATGAAAACGGACGTCAAGACGAGGAAACAATAAAGTCCGTAAAAAAATAAATTAACATCTCGAAGTCATACAGCTTAACACGCACGAAGAAACACAGTAAAAATATAATCTAGATCGGGTCGATGTCCCACACTTGGACAGCCCTCGTTTGTCAACAGCAGTCCCGTTATCTCAATGAGAGCTTCGCATAGACCCTCTACAATAAATCATATCGCACTGTAATGGCTACCTTCAACCAGGCCACTTCACAAAAGAAACAAAAGAAAAAAAATCTAAACTGAGACTTGAGTGTGTACAGCTACCATCCCAGACCTATCGTCGGGCTCACTTGAAATCTGTACACCCTAAACCTAATCAGTATATACATGATGCCTTCCAAGTCCTACCGTCGGGCGTGACCTAGGACGTCTCATCGTCAATGACTCCAAGAATAAACACATGACGTCCTAAATCTATCGTCGGGCGTCAAAGTGGGTCGTACTACGTCTCCCTTAACATATCAGGCGAAATGCAATTCTCAAACAACTCTGATAATATCACTGAATCTGGTCAGACAAAATACGCACGACGGAACCAACGTCTCTACATACCTATCAATTCATCGCACTCAATTCCTTTTCCTTCAAGATCCTTTTTCATACATCGATCCCCTGGTGAGAACGACAACCATTATTAGACACATCTCTTACTTTCCTATTATTAAGACTTTCGGACCTCAAGAATCCAAGAGCACACCTCGACCTTTCACAATTCAAGTATACACGATGTCTCACAATTTCCTTCCCATTAATGACTGTGACTCTAACAAATTTTATTGACATTATCTAAATATGCCTACGATCCTTGTAGAAATAATTGGTTAATGCAATTTGACATAGGAGAATTTCCTCATCCCGCGGTAGACATTATTATTATTATTATTATTATTATTATTATTATTATTATTATTATTATTATTATTATTATTATTATTAACCAGCGTTTCTAAATGCAACTGACACCTGAAATTACAATATTCGCCACGACAAATTTACACTTATAACGTTCACAAATCCGCACTTTGAATGATATCTCATCTCAACACAAAATTTTAAGCGTCGCATTTTACCGTTCTTGACATGAACTTTACACACTGAAATTTTCACACGCTGACCAAAATTTACAACGCCTTTCGCCTGATAATCACGCATATCACCCGACAATCATCTGGAAAATTTGGTTAGGACAGACAGTAACTAACTAGCTAACTACATAATATAAAATAGACAGACCTGCACATTGGTGACATTCTCAGCATTCTGATTACATCATCTCCAGCAACCTCGCACTTAACCACTCATTTTCACATACAACATTTTCATTTTTAACATTTCACTCATCCAAACACTACCCTTCACACACACACGAGATTAAAATTACCATAAATAATGCACTTTCTTTGTAACTTGCACCACGAACTTCCCTCGTTCTGCAGTCGACTCTAACTGTCTGATGCGCCTCCCAGAGTGGTTTCTCTCCCCGTTGTTTCAACAAGAACAGGTGTTCGGCCGATAAGGGAGTAGAACTATTTTGAATCGCTTCCCCCCCGGACCTTCTTCACTTACAAGAGTACAGGAAATGATAAAAATAAATTCTGCTGTGTATTTTTCAACCAGCCTACACCTTCCCAGTTCGTCTGCAAACGTTCACAGCTTCTCCAATCACTTTTCTTCTTAACTAAATATATGGACTTTAGCCACGAGCATGTATTGAATTATTGTCGGTCAATCTGGCGCGAAATTCTAATGACGACGGGCACGAGCTCCCGCGGCTTCAAGTTCCAGATCGACACTGAAAAATCTACGGTGGGGGGTTTCTTTTATAATTTCCAGAAGGACGCTATCCCCTCTATGAGGCTTGGTTGTGAAATCTGCCAAATTTGCTTCTAATAGACCAATTTTGATAAGATTTGTCCCAGAACTCCGGACAGACTTGCACTTATGTTCGATGTTAATTTTATAATTTTCCTACACCCACAACAGGAGAAATAAATTGTTTCTGCCCGTGCGTTTCGCGCGTTTTCCTCTGCCCACGACCTTGGCACGTGTAACTAGCTCGCTGTTCTCACGCTAACACACACTTAGGCTTAACTGCATCTAAAATTGTCCCTGGTGTCACTACCTTCACAGAGGGTGTATGAATAATTTTGCTTATTTATTTCTTCCTTTACTATCTTGTCAAAATCCCTCGTTGTGCAGAATTCATTAATTTAGAAAATTGTCGGGCACTCGAGTTCCACCGAGGTGTCCCGGCAATCCACGAGCTCGCCTTGCGGGAACCTTCCCACGCAACATCGGGCTCTTGGGAGCGCAAAATGGCTGCCCTCAAACATACAGTAGTTTCTGAATACCAAATAAATATTTGTGAAAAATAAAAATTTTTCTCACCGTAGAATTATGGGTTCAATATCTCAAAACTTTTAAAGTTTATAGATGTAAAAATTGGTATTTAGTATCTCCTTTAAAAATAAAGAAACACGTATTCTTTTGTTTTCGGAAAATCCCAATAGGAAGGGTGTAAAAGGGTGGTTAATGGGTTGAATGCCTTTAATGTGGATACTTATATTTCAGAACCTGAAGATATTACAGACCTGAAAATTGGTATTTGGGATCTACTTTAAAAGTAAAGAAACACGTATTTTTTCGTTTTTGGAAAATCCAATTATTGGGGGGTGAAAAGGGGGGTTAATTTTTTAAAATGAGTGTGTCTACATCTTAAAACTTTAAAATTTACAGATGTAAAAATTGGTAGTTAGAAATTCCTCTGAAACTAAAGGAACACGTATTTTTGTGTTTCCTGTAAATCCCAATAGGAGGGGTGTAAAAGGGTGAAAAATGGGTTGAATGCCTTTAATGAGGATACATATATCTCAGGAACGGAAGATATTACAGAACTGAAAATTTGCATATGGGACTTTAAAAATAAAGAAACACGTATTTTTTAGTTTTTGGAAAATCCAATTAATGGCGGTTAAACAGGAGTGACAAATTGGGGTGAATTTTTTGAAAGACTATATCTACAGAATATCATGGAAACGTAAAATGTTACAGACGTAAAAAGTGGGTGTTTGGAATCTCCTGTAAATGTAAAGAAACATAGGTGGTTTGTTTTTGGATATTCCAGTTAAGGGGAACTCAAAAGGGGTGAAATTTTAAAATGAGAAGTTTTACAGTATACCTAAAAAACTTAACATATTACAGAAGTGAAAAATGGTATTTTTTCTCTATTAAACATAAAGAAACGTGTATTTTTAGTTTTCGGAAATACCACTTGGACGGGGTGGGGGGGTTAAAGTGACTGAAAATGGTGTTGAATTCTTTTAATTAGGCTACTGATATCTCAAAAATGAAGATGTTACAGACGTGAAATTTGATATTTGCAATCTGCTTTAAAAGTAAAGAAACACGTATTCTCGGAAAATCCAATGAAAGGGGGAGGGGTGAAAGAATTGAAAAATTAATTGACTTAATTGTATGAGAATACATACATCTAATAAAAACTAAAGTTGTTACTGACGTGAAAATTCGTTTTTGGATCTCCTTTAAAAACAAAAAAACGCGTTTTGGTGGGGAAACCATCTTGGACGGCGGGAGTGTAAAGGAGTTGAATTCCTTTCATGAGGACACATGAATCAAAAACTGAAGAAGTTAGAGTCGTGATAAAATTGGTATTTAGAAGATCCTTTACTATTAAAGAAACAAGTATGTTTTGCGGGAAAATTCACTTAGTGGGGGGGGGGGAGTATTGTGAAATGAAGTGAAAAAAGTAAATTTTTGGGGGGGATACTTATATCTCAAAACTGAAGGTAATAGTCGTGAACATTGGTGTTTGGAATCTCCCTTAAACAAAGAAACAAGCATTCTTTTAATTTTTTTTGGGGGGGGGGGGCGGTAAATAAACTTAACGGCGGTGGGGTGTAGAAGGAGGTGAGATCAATAACTTTTACTGTTATTAATGTACTTATAAGGATCCTCCGTTGCTCAGGCGGCAGCACGCCGGCCTCTCACAGCTGAGTTCCGTGGTTCAAATCCCGGTCACTCCATGTGACATTCGTGCTGGACAAAACGGAGGCGGGACAGGTTTTTCTCCGGGTACTCCGGTTTTCCCTGTCATCAGCCATTCCAGCAACACATAATAATAATAATAATAATAATAATAATAATAGGCTAATAATAACAATCCGGACCGTCGTCAAATGTGCTGACCGCGCTGGAAACGGCTCCTGGACGGGTAATGACTAAGAATGTAGTCCGGCCGCGGGTTCAGTGCCGCCAAGGCACCCAATATGACACCACGCCGGATCTCCTGAAAGATTTTATCCATATTAAAAATGATTATAGGAAAAGATGGCAAAGATTTACGGACCCAACTGACCGGGAGGAATACCTGAGCCTAGCCCGGGAAGTACGAAATCGATTGCTGGAAAGGAAGATTGAAAAGTGGGAGGAAACGTGCCGTAAAATAATAGAAAACCAGTCAGATCGGGAATTTCGGTGGATTCTCGCAAAAAACGAGTCAGATCGCGAATTTCGGCGGATTATATATCTAAAACAATAAGCATTCAATTATAAATTTCAGTATAATACCGTAGCTAAGCACGGGTATCTTGCTAGTCTATATATATAAAATAGCTTGTCCTGACTGACTGACTGACTGATTCATCATCGCCGAGCCAAGACTACTGGACATAATGAAATGAAATTTTGGAGATACATTCATATTAAGATGTAGGTGCTTGCTAAGAGAGGATTTTTGGATATTCCGTCGCTAAGGGGGTGAAAATGGGGGTAACATTTTAAAATGAGTGAATCTATATCTCAAAACATTAAAAGTTTACGAATGTAAAAATTGGTATTTAGAATCTTCTTTAAAAGTAAGGAAATACGTATTTTTTTTGTTTTCAGAAAATCCCAATAGGAGGGGGTGAAAAAGGGGTACAATGCCTTTAATCAGGATACTGGTACTTATATCTCAGAAACTGAAGGTATTACAGACCTGAAAATTGGTACTTTTGATCTCGTTTAAAAATAAAGAAACACGTATTTTTTTTTGTTTTAGGAAAATCCAATTAGTGGGAGTGTGAAAAGGGGGGTGAGTTTTTAAAATCAATGTATCTATATCTCAAAACTTTGAAAGTTTACAGATGTAAAAATTGGTATTTAAAATCTTCATTAAAAATACAGAAACACGTATTTTTGGTCTTCGGAAAATCCCAATAGGAAAGGTGGAAAGGGGTGAAAAATGGGTTGAATGCATTTAATGAGGATACTTATATCTCAGAAACTGAATATATTACAGACCTGAAAATTGGTGTTTTGGATCTCCTTTAAAAATAAAGAAACACGTATTTTTTTGTTTTTGGAAAATCCAATTAATGGGGGTGGGGGTGAGAGGGGGTGAATATTTAAAATGAGTGTACCTATATCACGAAACTTTTAAAGTTTATAGATGTAAAAAATTAGTGTTTAGAATCTCCTTTAAAAATAAAGAAATCCGTATATTTTTGTTTTCGGAAAATCCCAACAGGAAGGGTGGAAAAGGGTGAAAAATGGGTTGAATGCCTTTAATGAGGCTACTTTTATTTCAGAACCTGAAGATATTACAGACCTGAAAATTGGTATTTGGGATCTACTTTAAAAATAAAGAAACAGGTATTTTTTTCTTTTTTGGAAAATCCAAATATGGGGGAGGGGTGAAAAGGGGGTGAATTTTTAAAATGAGTGTATCTACATCTTAAAACTTGAAAAGTTTACAGATGTAAAAATTGGTATTTAAAATCTCCTTTAAAAATAAGGAAACATGTATTTTTTGTTTTCGGAAAATCCCAATTGGGTTGAATGCCATTATTTTAATTAAGCTACTGATATCTCAAAAATGAAGATGTTACAGACGTGAAATTTGATATTTGGATTCTGCTTTAAAGTAAAGAAACACGTATTCTTGAAAAATCCAATGAAGGGGGGGGGTGGTGAAAGAACTGAAAAATTAATTGACTTAATTGTATGAGAATACTTACGTCTAATAAAAACTAAAGTTGTTACAGACGTGAAAATTGGTATTTGGATCTCATTTAGAAACAATGAAAACGTTTTTTTGAGGGGGGGGGGGGAGAATCACCTTGGTGGGCGGGTTTGAAAAGGAGTTGAATTCCTTTCATGAGGTCACACAAATCAAAAACTGAGGAAGTTAGAGTCGTGATAATCGGTATTTAGAAGATCCTTTACTGCTAAAGAAACAAGGTTTTTGCCGTTAAATTCAATTCGGCGGGGGGGGTGGGGAGTGTGAAAGGAAATGAAAAGAGTGAATTATTTTTATGGGGATATTTATATCTCAAAACTGAAGGTAATAGACGTGAACATTGGTGTTTGGAATCTCCTTTAAACATAAAGAAACATGCCTTTCTGTTTTTTTTTGGGGGGGGGGGTAAATAAACTTAACGGCGGTGGGGTGTAAAAGGAGGTGAGAATAGTTGATTTTACTGTTCATAATGTACTTACAAGGAGCCTCCGTTGCTCAGGTTGCAGCGCGCCAGCCTCTCACAGCTGGGTTATGTGGTTCAAATCCCGGTCACTCCATGAGACATTCGTGCTGGACAAAACGGAGGCGGGACAGGGTTTTCTCCGGATACTCCGGTTTTCCCTGTCATCATTCATTCCAGCAACACTGTCCAATATCATTTCATTTGTCATTCATTATCCATTGCCCCAGAGGAGTGCGACAGGCTTCGGCAGCCGGCACAATTCCTATTGCCGCCGCCAGATGGGGCCTTTATTCATTCCATTCCTGACCCTGTCGAATGACTGGAAACAGGCTGTAGATTTCCGATGTACTTATTCTGATCATAAACCGATCATTTTTTATCTTTCCTGGGTTCGTTTTCAAGAGCCATCTTTTTCTTCGGAGAACGTTCTTAGATTACAGTAGATTCTCCTCGCATATAAATAAAAATTTAAACACCTTTGAAATAAACGATAGGAATGAGATTGACCGCCCAATTGTTCACCTCTATAATAAGGTCAACAATGCACGGAATATGTCATTCGTATCACCAGAAATCCCGCACACTTGCCTAGGCGCGACAATGGTGCTGGTCCTATTGTTAACAATGACAGTGGCAGCAGATGTAATTTACCGCCATGTAGCGGTCTTGCATCTTGCTGTGGGGTCCAGAACATCTATAATAATAATAATAATAATAATAATAATAATAATAATAATAATAATAATAATAATAATAATAATAATACTAATAATAATAATAATAATGTTCTGGACCGTCGTCAAATGTGAAGACCGCGCCGGAAACGGATCCTGGGCGGTTAATGACTAAGAATGCAGTCCAGCCGCGGATTCAGTACCGCCAACGCACCAAAGAGGACACCACGCCGGATCTCCTCAAGGACTTGATCCATATTAAAAATTATTATAGGAAAAGATGGCAAAGATTTAGGGACCCAACTGACCGGGTGGAATACCTGGACCTAGCCCGGGAAGTACGAAATCGATTGCTGGAAATAAAGATTGAAAAATGGGAGGAAACTTGCCGTAATCTATTAGAAAACGAGTCAGATCGCGAATTTTGGCAGATTCTCTCAGATAACCAGTCAGATCGCGAATTTCGGCGGATTATATATAAAACAATAAGCATTCAATTATAAATTTCGGTATAATACCGTAGCGAAGCACGGGGATCTTGCTAGTTATGTATATATATTCAGATCAAAGGAAAATTATGAAGGCTCCGTCCTAGGAATGGGGACGGATATTTAAACGGTCACCAAGGTTTTACTATTCTACAAGAACAAGAACCTGGAACTGTTTCCTTGCAAATGCTAAAGGAGCATTTTATTTAAGGAAACAAAATAATTTTTACACACAATCAAAATCTGTTGACCCTTGATTTGCCGGTAATTTGGCAAATTATTCCTGAAAAATGATTACATAATATTTATCACTTTTGACCACCCTTCCATTTGGGTGGTGGAACCGTTGATGTCTGAAGGTATCATATTTACCTTCGTTAACCCCATGACCATTTTTGGTCGTGGACAAATTACCTGTTGGCTAAGTGGGCGCGATCACATGAACTGTGTTATCGCCTCCACTTTGATTGAGATGAGACCAACCCGGGAAACTACAAACTCTTCCCGGTTTCCTAACCAAGATATGCTAATCGTTAGTTGAAGTAAACGACAAAGGGACTCTAACCTCATGGTCCAGATGTAGGGATTTGCCTTCATTTTACAACCATTAACTTAACTTATTATTCACAACAACTTGACATTATTACGTTAATTCGCCAGCTGACTTCCCTAGTATCATTCATCATCAGCATCCGAAATAATAAAATAAAATAAAAATAATAAAAAATTATTATTATTATTATTATTATTATTATTATTATTATTATTATTATTATTATTATTATTATTATTATTATTATTATTATTATTATTATTATTATTATTATTATTATTATTATTATTATTATTATTATTATTATTATTATTATTAATAGTGGAAATCGTGATTATCGTAACCCGTAATCATCCTCGCTATAATACTTCAACTTCTCGCTGTTATTATTCTCATCAAAAAATAAAAATAAAAAAGTAGCTTCCTTTTTTATTCTTCTTCTCCTTCTTCAAATATTCTCATTATTATTATTATTATTATTATTATTATTATTATTATTATTATTATTATTATTATTATTATTATTATTATTATTATTATTATTAGTTAAAAATCTCAAATTTTTTATTTCAACTCCCAACATCATTATTATGTCCAAAATATAAAAAGTAAATTCTTCTTCTTCTTCTCCTTCAAATATTTATTATTATTATTAATTAAAAAATTAATTTCGCTTGTTACACGGTAGTCCACTCTTAATATGTTTAAGGCATAACCCCTTTTACAATTCCGATTAATTTTGGCACTAATCAATCCAGACATGATTTACTTGGAATATTATTATTATTATTATTAATAATAATATTATTATTCTTTCGAGAATCTTTATTTTTATTCCCCATCTTTATAATTTAGTCACATACGTTCTCTCCCAAACAGAAATCACCAAGATCCGAATTCATATCGGTCGGGACATAATAGTGTTCGAACCCGCAACCTTATTTTCGCACTGTAGTTAATTCATGGAGACCATTTGCTCCTAAGACAATTCTCAAATCCCATAACACCTCGCAGTTGGGCAAATACCTCCAATCTCTGCAAGTGTTAAATTGTTCTTTCCTTTTCCATTTTGAAGTCCATTTATCCATCGGAACTCTTCAAAACATTTTCATTAATTAACCCTCGGTGTGTGGACTCTATTCTGCCACTCAATACACCGGTATAGAAATACAACCTCTATGTAGGCCATAAGATCCATCTATTTCTTCATCAACATCAGTACAATTCACTTTCATTTCGGGCCGGATTTCTGTCCCACAAAACTCCAAATCTCAACTTTTGGCTCAAATCACTCTGGGCCTCAAACATAGCGTAACCATATTATCAAAATGCCTATCTCGTTTCTACCAAAATTTATTTATGATTATTATGGAGTCCAAAACGTTAAATCAACAATTAGTGTTAAAATCGGACTCAATGCCCAAATTAAATATTCACGCCATATAATATCTCCACATTTAAATTACTTTAATTTGCAATCATTTTATCCAACTAGGCCCGTGCCTTTATTCTCAAAGATTATTATTAAACACGCCTTTACACATTACCCAATATTAATGTAACTACTTCGACACTTCTACCGATTATTATTATTTTGTCCACTGGTGAACTTCGCGATATTTACAAACAAATCAATGGACTTCATTCCGTCCCACAACAATTTAAATCACTTGGCAACCCTACCTCTGGATTATCTTAACAACATGCCTTATTATCTATAAAACATCCGATAACGGAAAAACACTTTGGAAGCACTTCTAAAATGAATATTAACATTATCTTTACGTGAAACGTGCTCCACATCATATCAAACAACACAAGCACTTGAATGATCAAATAAACACTACTCTACTCTATTTAATAATCAAAATTATGATGAGTGCTTGGTCTAATTATGTACATATTAATTCGTCCCTTTGTCTATCTATCTTTGAATTTATACGAGCCGGAAACGGCTCGTTTCACAATTAAGTTACATGACAAATTAATATGATTTCCTCCCCTAACGATAGCAATCTACAAATATTTTAAAAGGTTACTCATCTCTGCCCTTGTAGTCTGCTAAAACCGGACATGGAGCCTAGCCCCTCCGGTCTTTAGCACTGCATTCCACTGGTATTCATGCCAGCTTGAAGAATTAATCCTTGACCCTTTTCAACTTTACAAATTTTGAATAAAAACAAATAAAATAACTGTTGCACTATGGAATAATTTCCACCCTAAATTCTACTCACAAATTTTACACTCTCGGCCTTGTATCTAGCCCACTTAATGTAGATATACATACTTCATTCCTTTCCCGGACACAAGGAACATGGGATACCTCGGGATCCCCTTTACAACGGCCCGTGCGCGCACTTGAATTTCCGTCACGCGTTCACACAGCTGACCAGGTCTCAGTTTATAATCGACTGTTTACTAGGTGAAATACATCAAACACTCGTGATCGTTCTCGCGTAACGTACTTCCTAATCTGTTGGTAGAATCTCACACTCCGTAAGTTATGCTTTACTGAGTCCTGTAACTATTTGAAACACTTCATACTAGTATACTGCTCAAGACTGTAATATGAGCTACATCACGATAATAATCACTGTACTATGTAACAATATAATACTTCGAACCCTACTCCACGAGTAAGTACACACACGCACCCCTGGCGTAATTACGGCTCGAACAAAATATCAGAAGTTGTCACGCACCCCAGGCGTGGTATCAGCCCCGACACTTTGTCAAAAGTAGTTGTCAGTCCTTGTCCACGACCTCATATTTATACCTGTATCCCTTCTCTTCTGAGTTCACCGGAGTTCATCTTGGGACGCGCAGTCACGATATCTTCATACGACAATTTGCGGTTCGGCCCGTGGCTTAAATATGATATCCAATGATGTAATTATGTTCTCAAAGGCTCTATACCAATTCTCAACCATTATCGTTCGCTGGTAATGGATATATTTGCGAATTTAGCTGCCGTATCCCGGCCTGGGATTTCGCGCTCTATTGTGGCGTCCTTTGCCTCCAGCCAATCATCGGATAGCATTCATGAATTCTCAGAATTACACCATGCAATCTCCCGCAATTATTAACTTTTTATAAGTTTTATAACATAGTAAGTCTCCTAAATTCCACCTTATTCTGAATTGATAACTCACTCCCTTCTATCAGTTTAATCCGCGGAATTAGCCTCCCTAGTGCTTCTTACAATACGAAGTTGGTGTACCTGCGACTGATCGATGAAATTTTCTATTGGTCCACATAAACCACGGGACCGGGAAGGCTCATATTTTTTTCTTCCAGTGCCAACCCCGCGTTCAACTCCCGCTAGTACATGGAGATACCCTGCCATCATTTCTCAGAAATCTGCACCCAGCTCTTTGCGTTGTTGCCACTACCTATTCTGCCCGGGGCTATGAAAACTTTCCGCAACTTGTCAACAACTCTTGCCTTTCTCTTTCTCCCTTCGTCACAATTTCTGAGAATTCTAATTCTGCCGTTCATTGTGTTTGTTAATCTCAGTGGAGACAATAGTCTGTGCATGTTTCACCATACCATCTCGGCCTGGTCTGCTCTTACTGTAGTACAGTACGATCTTCTCGCTTCTGAAAATGAAATATATATTCCTCCATAAATAATTACAATTGCATGACGCTTATCACACCCCCACCAGGGCGCAATACACACCAACTGTGATTTGTGGTTGTACCCAATAGACCACACCAAAAGGCCTTGAATTGGCGCTGTAGATCCTGTGCGAATGCAGTCAACATGATGCCTCCCCCACTATCCGCGGCGAACCAAAATGCAGCCATCATTTTCAAACAAACAGAACCTGGATTCGTCCGAAAACACTACGTGCTGTCCCGAGTGACTTAGTTCCATAGACCATTGCAGTAAAAGAAATGACATGGCTTATGGCTTTTAGTGCCGGGAGTGTCCGAGGACGAGTTCGGCTCACGAGATGCAGGTCTTTTGATCTGACACCCGTAGGTGACCTACGCATCGTTATGAGGCTTATACAAATACGAATCTGTATGCCAGTATGAAGTCTGAATGCTACGCCATGGGACAAGCAGAGAGCGACACTTGGAATTTGTGAACCAGTCCATAGTGTTGTACCAGCAGACAGCTAGTACGCAGGTGCCAGAAACTAGGGAGGTGGGCGACAAGCTTCAGAAGATGATATCTGATGCTAGAAAAAACATAGAAGCAGGCCATTTAGAGGAGCTTGAGAGGTTTATGATGGAGTTCAATGATATCTTCACAATAACGGCAGGTACTACGGGAGGATTGACAGGGTGTTCGATGACACTAGCGACGCGATCTCTAACCATCATCAACCCGCCGGGTACCTCTAGTATTTGAAGAGAGTAACTAAGCAGATGTGTCCGAACAATCTAACAGTACATGATCATTTTCTGAGTGCTGATAAGGAATAAGAGTGTTGAAGTCCACGTTTGTGTCATTAACAGACGCTGAATGATATCGCCAAGAAGTATTGCTATCCACTACCATGAAATGATGACCACCTGGACACCTAGACCTGAAGTCGGAATATCGACAGGTGGTGTAGCACCCTGAGGAAAAGGAGAATACAACGTTCTCTACCGACCAGGAGTTGTAGCTGTTCATCGTTATATCAATTGCATTGTACACCTGAAATTTTTGATTGACTGATGGAGTCCTTGCGGAGAGGGCCGACACCTATGCTTACCTGACCTACCTAGAAGAAATCATTCCGCTAAAGCGCTTGCTCCAGGAGCACCTGGAAATCCTCCAGCAAGTGTTCCAGAGGCTACATGACGCCCACTTAAAACTGAAACGTGATAAATGCTAACAATTCCAGGAAGAAGTATACTACCTGGACATTGTGCCATAGGAGGGAATAGCCACTGACACGGAAGGCCACCGAAGGAAGAGGCTGCATTCCAGTCAATCAAGGAATCCCTGTGCTCAGATCCCATGTTAGGTAATCAAAAGCCAGGGGATAACTTTTATTTGATATTGATGCCAGCAGTGTGCATGGCATACTGGGCTCAGTGGAAGTCCTTAGAGGTCAGGTACGATCTGCTGGCACGTGTATGGAAGTAGGCCGACGGCAATAAGGTTTCTCCCAGCTGGTAATTCCCAGGGACAAATGGATAGAAGTTGTAACTGAGCGACAAAAGCCACTACTGCAGGCCATCTTGGAGCCAATACGACCGTGGATCGGGGTCAACATTTACGTGTATCCGAGGGCGAACATCAAAATATGGTGCCAAATGTGTGAAAACTGCATAAACCTGAGGCCCTTCTACCTTGATTAGAGGCCAGATGAAGCAGTATATTACCAGAACACCCTTTGAGAGCATAGACATGAACATCACAGGATCAATTTATGAGTCAGACGCCTGAAATTGCTACCAACTTCCAGCCATTGGCTACTTCACCGTGTGGCCTATTGTTTAGGCTATCCCGACTCAAGAAATGTCAACAGTAGCCAATGAATTGGTGAAAAATACTTTCTGTTTCATTGCGTCCTAAGAAGAGCACAGAGAACCTGGGCAGGAACTTGAAACTGACGCTGATAAAGGAAGTTCTGCAGCATCCTCTTATATGTAAGATCCAAATGAAACCTCTCCACCCACAGTCGAACACCAATGTAGAGTTTATCACGAAGACTATAGGGGAATGTCTGAGGAAGGTACTCTTGGCATATTAAAGGAAATGGGATAAGGAAATGCGCTTTTCATGATGGCCAACTGTGTACCTACTCATGAGATGAGCGGTCTGACTTGTGACTTTATGTTCTGGACTACCTAGGCGCAAGATCATTCAGCAACAGACTCCAGATGAAAGCTGGTGGTGTGGCTTAATTTATCTACGAGTATGCCTGGTAACATCAGAAGTTAGTTAGCGGCCGGATGAATGAGAGGTATGGCTTGCAGCCGAACTCTGCAGAATTGCAGGGAGGTAACCAAATAAAGTTACACTGATCCATACCGACCGAGGAGAATTTTCCAAAGCGCCAGTCACCATTGGAGGGTCCCTACAATATTATCACAAGGACTAGGAACATAGTCTAAAGGACTCAGCAGTCTCCCTGAGTGAAAGTGGTGCTCGTCCATCTAGAACATCTTGCACCTTATCGAAGAGCTATTCGGTAAGTGAGCATTGTGATAATGAAGGCTGACCTATAGTGGCCAACAAGTATGTCAGCATGGTATAATAACTGCTGAGCATCAATAACAATGCGTATGGGGCTAACAGCAAGCGAAAAAAACAGAGCTGGCGAATTATTAAGGTCGATGATAAGGAGGTTCCTGGGAGAAGCTGGAAGCTGTTTAACAATGGACGAGGTGTCCAAAATGATCTGGACGTAGACGCTACAAGAAATCTCACACTCGCCTACATAAAATTTTTACTAGTGCATGTCACTCAGTCTGGAGTCTGCCTCAAGTGAGGTGTGAGTGCTTCAATCTCGAGTGAATGTAAGTGGTAAGAGATGGCTACGAGAAGCCTTGTAGAGAACAAGAGTTCGACACTCTGGGGTTCATACGCATGTGTGTGTTTGAGTACGTGTTTATGTGTTACTACTGTGAGTAAAACTGTATCGAGTGAAATACTCAAGCGTGAGTGAACTTGTAATTACCTGTAAATAGTAATCCAATAAATTAAGTGCATAGTAATAGTAATATCTGTGCAGAAATTTTAATTTTAAGGACCCAAAAACTCCCCGTAATATTGCGGTAATATATGACTTCTTACCTCTCCCAAGTCTTTCTATGGCTTCTGGAGTTGGTGATTCCATAATGATGACCGTATCTGAATATATTTTAGGTGTAAACGTTATTTTTTCCTCCAGATGGACCACATCGTCGTCTAAACCTGTAAGGAATAAAATTAAGAATTTTAGTTGCGGCCAATATATGCTTTCATGATGATTTCGAGTGAACATAAATCGCACTTGACAAAGACTTGCAGACTAACAGGGTTTTGTGTGTAAACTTGCAAGCAACCTCTTTAGACTTGAAATGTACCTGAAGAATTTGTGATATGTGCGTCAAATATTTGTAGAGTAACATGTTAAAGCCTAAATTGAAAAGAATAAGGAAGTGTTTCAAGATCTGAATTTCATCCATGGGTGAAATATCAGGAGAAAAGAAGGGAATATGACCTAACTACAAGTTTAAGAAGGAAAATATGAACATGTGAATCAACTCAAATGCCTGGAGTAAAAGAGAAGCAGAATCAGAAGAGAAAAACAAAATCAGTAATATACAGCATTCTGTAAAAAGAGAGCACCTAAACTAAATTCTACCACATTGCTAACCTTTTAATATAACTCGGGTTTTATTTTATATATTGTTCCAGAAATGCTGGTCAAGCATTGGTGTGGAACTTACTTCACACTTTGAAATACGCGCGGTGCGCCAATCGAGTAGCCGGCTACAGCAAGCATGTGGCGAGTGACGTAGGAGCCAGCTTCAACTCGCCAAGGCTATGTTACGTCATTGATAGGAGTTTCCATACATTCTACCCTGAATACCTCGAATATGAATATAAGAATATGAGAATGGAGTAACATTACCGTACACAATATTCGGTATCTCCAATACCACCAAGTTTCATTGAAATCCACTCCGGATTAAGAAATTTATTGAGAGAAATGAAACAGCTCCCGTCTCCGCGATTTCAGTATAAAAGAGACGCGAGAATTCGACACACAACAGTCTATTCTGCACCAAGTGTAACGTACGTTAAGAAGAATGCGTGTTCGATTCTATCAATTTCAATTTCAACCACCACTGATCTGCATTTAGGGCAAACGCCCAGGTGGCTGATTCCCAATCCGTTGTTTTCCTAGCTTTTCTTGAATGATCGCAAAGAAATTGGAAATTGATTGAACATCTCCCTTGGTAAGTTATTCCAATCCCTAAATTTGCCCCAATTTGCCCTCTTAAATTCCAGCTTTATCATCATATCGTGATCTTTTCTACTTTAAAAGACACCACTCAAAGGTATTCGTCTACTGATGTCATTCCACGCCATCTCACCATTGACAGCTCGGAATATACCACTTAGACGAGCAGCTTGTCTTCTTTCTCCCAAGTCTTCCCAGCCCAAACTTTGCAACATTATTGTAACGCTACTATTTTGTCGGAAATCACGCAGAACAAATGGAGCTGCATTTGTTTGGATTTTTCCAGTTCTTGAATCATGTAATCTTGGTGAGGGTCCCGTACACTGGAACCATACCCTAGTTGGGGTCTTACCAGAGACTTATATGCCATCCCCTTTACATCCTTGCTACGACCCCTAAATACCCCCATAAACATGTGCAGAGATCTGTACCCTTTATTTGAAATCATACTTGTGTGATTACCCGAATGAAGATCTTTCCTTATATTAACACCTAGATACTTACAACGATCCCCAAAAGGAACATTAACCCCATCAATGCAGTAATTAAAGCTGAAGGGACGTTTTCTATTTGGGAAACTAACAACCTGACCTGACTTTTAACACCGTTTATCATCATAGCATTGCCTACTGCCTATCTCACAACGGTATCAAGGTCATTTTGCAGTTGCTCCAATCTTGTAACTTATTTATTACTCTGTAGAGAAAACATCATCTGCAAAAAGCCTTGTCTCTGACTCCACTTCTTTACTCATCGTCATTAATATATATACGAAAACATAAAAGTCCAATTATACCCCCTTGAGGAATTCCCCTCTTCATTATTACAGGGTCAGGTAAATATTCGCCTAAGTTCTAATTTCTAGAAATATAGTCACCCATTCTGTCACTCTTTTGTCTAGTTCAATTGAATGGGTGCTCGGAAAAACGGGCTAACCAACACTTTGTCAGAACAGAGATAAATCAACTCTTGCAAATGTCAAAAAACAAAAATTATACCATAAAAATAATATCTCTTTCATTATTTTATCCGAAACAATTTACCTTTAAATTATCAATACCATGTATTGGAACTGTATTAAAAATGAAAAGTGCTTGGAAAAATAGGAATAGAGAGAGAGAGAGATCGTATGGCTTTTAGTGTCGGGATATCCCAGAAAGGCTTCGGCTCGCCAGGTGCAGGTCTTTCTATTTGATGCCCGTAGGCGACCTGCGCGTCTTGATGAGGATGAAATGATGATGAAGACGACACATACACCCAGCCCCCGTGCCTTTGGAATTAACCAATTAAGGTTAAAATCCCCGACCCGGCCGGGAATCGAACCCAGGACCCTCTGAACCGAAGGCCAGTACGCTGACCGTTCAGCCAACGAGTCGGACATAGAAATATAAAAAATGGAAGAAAATTGACATCTGCGTTGACCTAGCTATAGTTAATAGTTTACCTTAGATTCGTAACCAAACTTTATTTTATGATC
Organism: Anabrus simplex; assembly: GCF_040414725.1. Taxonomy (NCBI): domain Eukaryota; kingdom Metazoa; phylum Arthropoda; class Insecta; order Orthoptera; family Tettigoniidae; genus Anabrus; species Anabrus simplex. Next base: position 883,107,668 of record NC_090266.1, read on the forward strand.
ATACAATACAAAAAAGGTGTTTTATACAGTAAACTAGACACAAAGATGCCGGCCCCCGTGGTGTAGGGGTAGCGTGCCTGCCTCTCACCCGGAGGCCCCTGGTTCGATTTCCGGCCAGGTCAGTGATTTTTCTCTCGATCTGAGGGCTGATTCGAGGTCCACTCAGCCTACGTGATTAGAATTGAGGAGCTATCTGACAGTGAGATGGCGACCCCGGTCTCGAAAACCCAGAATAACAGCCGAGAGGATGCGTCGTGCGACCACACGACCCTTCGTAATCTGCAGGCTTACGGGCTGAGTAGCGGTCGCTAGGCAGGCCAGAGCCCTTCCAAGGGCATAAGTGCCGTGGGGTTTTTAGACAGAAAGACGCTTCAGACTTATTTTGAAATATGCCATAACTTTCCCTCCACGGACAATCATCAGTCACAGGGGTCATATTCTAATGCATTGGAAAATTATTCCTCAGTCACCTCTTGGGCATTGCCAGCTGTCAGTTCTCTGTAATACTGGTGATATATTGCAGGAACATATTCAAGTAGCTCAAGCAAGTCCTTAAGCTTTGCTGACTTTATTGGCCTTGTAACACTGTACTATGGTGACAGCTGAACACCAGCAAGTGATGGCCGACCACCATTACTGTTCCTTTTGTAAAGGTCAAAACAATCATATTCCTCAACAATACCATATAAATATTTTAAAAATACTTAAATGGTACTTCCTTCATAAATAGTATGCCTGAAACTTTACTAATTAGTACTGTTTGCTTATTTACAGATACCTTTCTCTTGGTTAATTTTTCTAGCAAAGGTTTCTTCCCATCCTCCCCATTTTTTTCTATAACGTGCTCCTAATTTTTCTACTATTCTACGTGATTCTACGTCTGCTACGCTCGACATGCTGCTACTAACCTCTGTGTGTGTGCTCTCTTCGCCCGTCCAGCTGGTACTGTTCGCACTGTTGCCCTCCCTCCTTTCCTCCCCTATCACCTCGCTGCGCAATGTGTACCTTCTGCTCTCGTCTCTTCTGGACGTTTCCATCGTAATAAAAATAAGGCCTGTTCTTGGCTCTATCGGCGAGTTGGATGAAGAAGACGACTTGTGTGGAGGGAGGACTTTATTTTAATTGCGCTACCGGCTGGTCCGTGTGCAATGTTTTTAAAATGGTGTTTGTTGTTCATGATTGAAGCTCAAGGACTGCTGGACGGGTGAGCGAACTTTAAATCTATATTCTCTTCCCATACTTAATTTTCTCTTTAATGCTGTATTCCCCTATTTCATCATGCCGAACTGGCTGCTAAAGACTGTTTACGCTACCAAATACCACTAGTCTGAGCTATTGACATTGGTGTTTGTCTTGGAACTACACTACGAATTTTTCCAAATTTCGCTTTCTACTACGTGAAAATTACAGTGATATGAACCATTGGATACTAAAAGACTTGGTGGACAAACGCAAGAATAGGACTAACTGTATTCATATTAACGGCTAGCTTCTGTTCGAATTTCAGGATTGTATTAATACTTGTAGGTTCTATCTTTCCTAATCCCTGTTGCCAGCCTTATGTACTGTTCTCTTCCTCGTCCTTCCTTTTTCCCCACGTTCCTGTCCCGGGGTTTCTCTTTTCTTTTTCTTTTGCGATTGTACAGTGGCCTATATGCCTTTTCAAATTCTTTTAGAATCTTGTATTAATGGGTAATATCTGTTTAGCATTTGTAGGATACTTCTAATGAAAACTATTGTAAAATTCATCTCTTGTTTTGAGTCTAGCTGTTTTGGGTAGAAAATTGTGTTATTAAATGGTCGTCCCATTTTATTTAAAAAAATCCGAACTTTCTAATTTTGGAAATATTGTTGGTCTCTTTAATCATCTGTTCACATTCTTTGGCATGTAAAAATCCTTTTTGGTATTTGTGGTTATATATTATTATTATGAAAAAACAGTTCCTTCTCTTTCCCTGATTTTTATCACACGTATTTCCATGCTCTTTATTATCTGTACTTACCTCGGGTCCCTCTGGAAAATGGACACAGTAAAATGCTTCCTTGTGCGCTCTGCTAAAACGCTTCACTTTGAAACTGAAATCTGAGTACTTGTATACGCATGGATTTTGTGGAGAGCTGTGGCATGCCATACTTGGATGGACTGCTGTTTGTTTACGTTACCGCGTTAGTCGGACTAGTGTCCAAATTCATGACTTAGTTATATTCTTCAATGATCCCTGATTATTTGTGAGTATACTACAATTATGGCCGTGTTTACTTTGTTGGCATATTGATTTGCCATTTCCATACTGCTGCATTTCGATTATTCTGAGTGTACATGGTTACCCAGATACGACATCACACCCAAACTAGTAGCGTTACATTTCTTATCACGTTGCCTACTCCATACCCGCCCCATTTAATTTCTACACCTTTCCCTAACCACGCCTCCACTAAGGCAATTATCTCAAACTCCTTTACTAATTCCTCAATTTCTTTATTCCTTTGCTTCCCCATCAACCCATCAATATGCCACAACCCTATTATCATATCTAGTTATTTACTCCCACCCCCTCTCTGCTTCTGTATTTCTCCACTTCCGCCCCTACTTCTTGTCACTCTTCCTTGAAAGCCTTCGCCATCTCTCTCCTCTTCCTTTTATTTCTTCTTCTCCTCCCCCTTTCCTTTCTCCGTACTTGGAAATTTTTCCCTCCCCATAAATTTTTCAAGCTTATTGATCTTCCCTTATTTAGCGCCTGTCTCCTCTCCATTATATTTTCTGTATTCCCTTTATTCGATGAGGATGAATCATTACCCTGTCTCCTATTTCCTTCCCTCACCCCTTTCACTTCACACTGCAAGCCTCTTGATATATATCTTTCTTGACTCACCTATGCGCTGTCCTGTCTCACCAAGGTCTCTGGATTTCTGACCATCTGTTTGCTGACACTACTATTCAGCAGTTCTAAACTTCCCGATCTTGGTGTGCTGTGGACTTCGCTCACTTCCGTAATATCACTGTCCTCTACGTCATTGCTACTTCTTATGCCCTTCGTCACTTCTCCCTCTGCCGTCGGGGCCATCTTCTGCTGATGCTGCTGTTCTTCATCTAATTTATCTAGCCGGCCCACCACCCATATACCTGACCATCTTCCGTCTCCAACAACCAGCTGCTGCCCTCTAATATTTGCTTTAAGGCCTTGTATTTTGCCACCCTTAAATGCTTGCTCAAGATTCTGTTCTCCTTGATGGCTTCCCTGCTCATCTCTCTTCTTATCCGCACTTTCTCGCCTTTTAAATTACTCACATTCCTTATCACAATGCCCACCATCAATGTAGAAAATAATTTTACTCTCATGGGCTCCTTCCCTTAACTTTCCCCACACGGAGCACATCGTCTATATCAACTTCACTAAAGTTGACCTTCCTATTCTAAACCACTTCCACCACTTTATAAGCTAGTTCCACTTTAGTCTCTTTTTCCTCTTCTTGCATACCATATATGAAAACATTCTTCCTCACACTTTCTTGCTCACCCCTCTCTACTAATCGCTTCGTCCCTCTCAGGCCATGCTCCAAAGTTCTTACCTTTTGCTTCAATAGATTCAGCTCATCTTTAATACACCATTCCTCCTCCATTATCTCCCTCACATCTTGCTTAATACTCAACTTTAGGTCCTTAAACTCCTTAGATAACTCTCGAAACATTTATCTTATTTGCTCCGTCTGACATGCCTCTCTTACCATCTCTCTTATCGCTTCGAACTCTTCCCATCCAATGCAACCCAGTGGACCTGGACAAGCATTTACTTCCACTCCTATTATCCACAGCACAGCCACCACCGCCGCCACAAGTAAGAGCAGCCAACATCCCCCTTTTTTTTTCTCCATTTACCTTCACTCTTCTCTCCTGTCTACTTACCATTCCACAGTGCCAGAACCCAATCGCTATCCTGTATTGTGGCAACACGTTGCCCATTGCTACGCACTAAACTCAGCACATCCGCACTCGTTGTTGATTCAAAGACGACTTTATAGCTGCCCTCGTTGGAGTGTACGTTTTCACATGGTGCCGAGAGATTCTCCATGGCGAGGACGGGAAGAGTAGCAGAGCGATGCGGGTCATTGCCAGCCGCAAGACGTGTATGGCATACCAAATTTGAGTGGGTACAGAGAGTGAGAGGATTTACTTTGAATGAAGTTCTGAATTTTAAAAACTCTTTGTTTATTGTGTGATGACCAGTTCAGATCACCTCAGTACAGTTGAAGATGGATTGAGTATGACGTTTCTCCGTCTAGCATCTGGCGATGACACGTGTTGCTCTGCTACTCCTCCCGTTCTCACCATGGAGAAGCTCTCGGCACCATGGGACCACGTAAACTCCAACGAGGACAGCTCTAGATGTTCTTGAATTTCTAGAAGTTCTTGAGGATCTTGAAGGTCTAGGAGCTTGCGTCGCTGTGCTCATTCACTCAGAAGGATAGCGCGAACGGACACACATTTAAACCCCCTGGATATATTCGACGGATTAGTCTGAGGTGTATTTTTTGAAATAACTTTATTTGTTCCCATGAGAGGATTAAAAACAAAAATGCAATGAAACCGTGTCGAATGTCAATGGAATCTAAAACAAACGCCTCTTTAAGGTACATAAACTGGTGAGTTGAGAAAAATAAATTAACTTTCAAGCGGCCGGATGTCAATAGAAACGAACGCGCATTCTTCACAACATAAGTTACACTTGGCACAGATAATAAGATTGTGCAGACAAAACAAATAGTTCACTTATGCCTTTTAATGTTCGAAGAAGATAACGCAACTATTAGTAGAGTTCTGCTGTTTTACGATTGCCTTGAATGTACTTACAAGATTTATTCGACACTTCTCTGACACTATAAGAGCTAAGACTTGAGTTTGACCTTCATGGTTTTTCAGTTGTTCATTAATTTTTGCAATTTTTGTGTCTATCCTAGTGACAGACTCATTAAATTTGTGTTCGATAGGAGCACTAGCCTGAGTAAACCATTGTTATAAGGTAGCATTTGCTTTAGCCAAACATTCATCATTTAATTTGGATTTCGGACTCCATGATACGACTCTTCAAGTGATGTTCTAGCCTGTACTGTATACTAGTACTAGTCTCATGAAGTCGTCTCTCTGAATTGGCATCGGACTCCTTAAGTTGGCGTTCAAGATTAGTGTTAGACTCAACCAACCTACGTTATAAGTTTTCGTTTAAGATTTTCATACTGAGTCTATGAGCTTCAGTCGTTGCCATATCTTCCTCCATACTGGTATAAAAAATTAAATAATCGTGAAATGGTTTTTGAGACACTCGAAAAAATTACGATACTGATCAGAACTCGTAATCACTCAGGTAAAGTTCGAAGGTTCTTATGCCCTACTGACAATTTATTAAGCACTATTTAAATTGAATCACCGGGCGAGTTGGCCGTGCGCGTAGAGGCGCGCGGCTGTGAGCTTGCATCCGGGAGATAGTAGGTTCGAATCCCACTATCGGCAGCCCTGAAAATGGTTTTCCGTGGTTTCCCATTTTCACACCAGGCAAATGCTGGGGCTGTACCTTAATTAAGGCCACGGCCGCTTCCTTCCAACTCCTAGGCCTTTCCTATCCCATCGTCGCCATAAGACCTATCTGTGTCGGCGCGACGTAAAGCCCCTAGCAAAAAAAAAAAATTGAATCATTTAAATCAAGCCTTTCAAATTTATACAAACCACTTCTACTAAGTAGAACTGCTTAAGCTGCGGCGCTATTTCTTACACCTCCACTTCAATTGATTTAGTGAACACAATAGGTTGGACACTATGTTAAATTTATCACTCCTGCTCCAACTGAATCAGCCACCTTACCTTGCGCGCCATGTTAATACCATACATCTCTTTTCCAGAAGTTACTTGTTATTCGCCACCTGTCACGTACTTGAAGATCATATGAATCACCTTAGGAATGTACAGTAAGAACTGGAGATTATATAGAGAGGGTTTATAGTTCATTGAATTCTATTTTCTTATAAATCTTGTTCAAATTGCAAAGTTGTGTCATGTTGGCTTACAAGTTAAGTTGATGTTTCCTGGAATTGACTGTCACTCTTCTCCTCCCAAAAGGGCTCTAAAATATCCTACCCACTCATTTTCCCCTGGTCCAAGTGATAATATTACAGTTCCCAGTCCAGGTCCAAACGATCCTGGTGGCTGCTAATGTACAATCGTTGGACCATCTGGACGGGGTACTTCTTAGACTAGATATCGCTCATGCTCAGTCGTTACCCAGAGGGGTTAAGACTAAAGATGTAGAGTTAATCCAGTCACCGTCGTGACGCCAGGACGTCCTGACCCTGAGCGACCGGAAGAACAGAATGTACAGCAAACCACACCTATTCGATACGGAGGGCATAGGGGCGCCCGTATAGAGGGAATGTGCCGTTCCAAACCGGATCAACGTGGAAAAAGCCAATAGAGACCCAGGAAGAAGAGAACAGAAGTTCCTATCGGGAAGAATTGAATAGACGATGTCGAGAAACTCAAGAGTGCATGAGAGAACAACGAGCGAGAGAGATGATAAAGTCGGGGCCGCCTCGTTAGTGTATCAAGAGTATTCTTGTATAAGTAAGTATTTATTGAACAATACAGGCATTTAGCCCAGATACATGTTCACAATGCCCGGTTACATGCAAAAACATCTTACAACGAAAAGAAAAACACGAGACTCCTTGGCCATGCCATGAGGTCCAGCAGATACTCCGGAAACGTGACACTCCCTAGGGAGGGTCACCACAGTAGTCATCTTAAGTCCCTACATGCCACGTCCATCGCCTCCACTGAATGTTAAGAAAAACATTATTAATAATAATAATAACAATAATCATCATCATCATCATCATCATACGACCTACTACTACTGTCCGGCCGTGTCATCACCCATGGTGAGAAAAATGGCCACCCTCCCAGTGATGATACGATCGGCCCTATCCGTGGGGCCCTAAAGGAATACCCCAACATCCCCTACCAGTTGACAGTGCAGATCTCTCACCATTCAATTAGCGGCCGGCCATATGAGACGTAAACCGATCTCGCACAACATATGCCTCTATTATTCTTTTTCAGATACTCAGCATATATTTGCGCTAGGCCCGTCCTAACCCGTCCTCTTACGGCTATGTCCTGCCCTCCACCTACCCATCTCTCCTTAGCATCTCTTACTCTACATAATGAGAAATGATCACATAACAAAATAAACACAACTAGGTGTCGTAAACTATAAGGAAAGAACAAAGGCAAATGAGACGTGACCAGTCAACATGTTACGTAACAAAAATAACAAAGACGAAAGATAGTAGAGAAGGAAAGATTAAGCAACCAACTGTAGGCCTACTTCTACACTTTCACCTTACCCTGTCACCGTGTTGAAGTTATCCTAAAATTTTAAATTAACTTAGTGCCAGTCAACTACTAACCTACTTATGCTGGCCACTTCACTGTTTACATTCCAGGTCACCTATCCGTTTGCTTAACTACATCACACAATACCTTTCACGTTCGTTAAACTAGTTTTTTACTGAACTTAAAAACTTTTTCAAGTTACTTTCCCTTCTCCAATGGTTCGCTATCTACACTAAAAAATTTCTGTCATCATTTTGCTTCCATATTTCTTGTTGTTTCACACTTAGAAACAATGTCCTCAACTTCTCTGTCTCTGTACAAGAACATAGTAAGTGCAAATCATCAGTTTTTCCTCACATAGGATACATTGTGAGCTCCCTTCAATCCTAATCCATCCCTTATTTATATACAATTCCATCAGCCACCATAATATCCCGCCTTTCAGTCTTCCTTCCCCGAGTCTTATGTTTAGCTTAGAGATTCGGAAGACCTTATAAAATAAACTGAGCGAAGGCCTTTCCCTACATTCTTCTAACCTTTTTTGCATTTGTATATTCTTAATTCTCGTTATCATGGCCCTCTGGATTCTGCTGCCTTTTCCCTTCCATATCTCCCTCCAAATATATCCCATACCCAGATTCTCAACATAGACTTTAATTTTTGCTAGCTAACAATCATTATACATTCCTCTCAATCCTTGTTTGAATGTTTCCTGCAGCAAAAAAACGCCTTCTCCCCTTCTAAGTCTTATTAAATAATTCAATACTCCTTTAAAGCGATCCAAATCTATATGCTCTCCACATATTATTACTGCACCCACATTAGCTTACATCACGGTAATCTCATAACTGTCTTGCTAAATTTGTGTATTATTTGGTTCAAACTAAACCTTTTCTTTTCTAATCCCCATAATTCTATCCCATATGGAGCTCTACTTAGGATTAATGTATTTAGCACTAATCTCAGTACTTTATTATAGCTTATTCCTGGGTATTTAGCAACTAAAATTTTTACCGCTGCGAGAGCTGCAAAACCTCTCACTTTACTCCCCTTGATGTGATCATCCCACCTTCCTCTGCTATTTAGCAGCACTCCTAGGTATTCTAATCTCTCTACATCCTCAATTCCTTCCCCCTGAATCATCCATTTCCTTCCTTTTTTGTCCTCTTCCTCTTACTTATAATCATCAGCTTCGACTTGTTACAATTAATTTTTAACGACCACTTCTTTGCTTATTCCGCTAATTTATCCATACTTCTCTGCAACCCCCTCCCTTGTTAGAGTCATTAACAATATATCGTCTGCGAATATCAAGCCTGGAATAATCCCTATATTGTTCACTGCCGGAACAGCCCAATTTGGTCCTCCATGCCCATCCAGTATATCGTTTAAAAATAATAAGAATAATATAGGAGGTAATTTGCATACGTGTTTAAAACCCAGCTTGTACTCCTATCGGCTTGATAATTAAATTATCCTCTAGTTTGACGCTGCTATATACGTTCTGGTACAACGCCTCAATCGCTCGGATCATCTTCCTAGAAACTCCCAGCCTCCCTAATTTTTCTGTTAACGCTCTTCTACTCACAGTGTCAAAAGCTTTCTCAAAGTCGATCGCTGCAAGAAATACGTTACCTCTTTCCCAAACCATGTATTTATCTGTTATCATCTTCACAATCATGATGTTATCTATTGTTTGCCTCCCTTTCCTGAATCCTCCTTGGAATTTAGATATTATATCATTCTCTTCAGACCAATCCCCTAATCTATTTGCCAAAACTCCTGTATAAATTTGAACGGCAGGAGAATATATGAGAATGTATGAGAGTGTATGAGGCTAAATCTAGGCAAAGCGCAGATAAAATATGGATGGTACAATACAGAATGTGCTAGGAAAAAGACACTTGTTATGAAGGGACTTAGGGGACACAGGGTAGATGGAGGTCGAACAGCTATTAACGAATATATATAAAAGGAAGGAAAGAAGAGAATTATTAAGAAAGACGAAGTCAGAATGCCAACAAAATATGGCTTCAGACATAGACAAGATGTGTAAGGACAATTATAGCAGGAAAGTATGGGATAAAATATATCAGATAACCAAAACGAAGTCGGGCTCTGGCGGGACCAATATTAGTCACAGTACATGGGTCAAGCATTTTGAGAAATTATTGAATAAAGAAGACAAATTGAGAGCTCGACACTCGGGGCGTTTGAGTGTCACCCTGCCTGAATTAGATGAAGCTATCTCGACTCAAGGAATAAGGAAGCTGTTAAAAGGAGCCAAGCAGGGAATACCAGGAGCTATTTCATGTATCGCATATGAATTTTGGAAAGAGGTGGGAAAACAAAATGGCATATTGCAAATTTTGACAAGGATATTCAATAAAATCTTCGAGAAAGGAGTATTCCTGAAAGCTAGTAAAGAGGGGATAATATGCCCTATATATAAAAAGAAAGGGGACATATTCAATCTAGGTACTTATGGGGGAATAACCTTATTAGTATATACTGGTATGCTAGCAAAGAGACTAAGGAGCTGATTGATTTTAGGGTGCAAAGAAATGTAGTGAATGCTGTAATCAAATCAAACATGTTATACGGTTCAGAAGTATGGGGCACAGAAAAGGAAATCGCAATTCTTGATTCAGTCACTATTCGATTTATTAAAATAATTACAGGTTTATCAACATGTACAGCGAGTAGTGGAGCAAGATTACTGTGTACAGTCATTTGTACAAAGATGGATACAATTCAGAGAGTTATAAAATACTGGTTTAAGTTAAACAGAGCAGAGGGGAAGAAATTCTAGATATAGCTACCGAAACCAACTGAGGTACCAGGATGGGTACTGGACGGGCAACTTAAAGCAATTTCAAGAAGGAATTGGGATGGGGAACTATAGGGACAAAAATTTAGAAGAAGTCTGCAGGAAAGAGGCACAGAGTAGCAGATACAGAAATACGAATGCTAAGAGCTGAGGGTAATAATAGGGGAACTCTGTAGGAATTCGTGAATATATATCCATGTATGAGAATAATACATTATAAATTAACCAAAAGAGAATACAGGAGAATGATATGGTGGCTGATGGGGGTTTATAAAAATAAGGCATTTAAAGAAGTTGAGAATACATATTAAATGTGTGAGACGGAGTAAGGAAATACACATTTCGAGTCTTACTTAGACAGTCAGCAGGTGTATACTGTACCGGTTACGACCTGCACATGAGTATTTTTTGAGTATAAATGACATTTAATTATCACGCGTAATGTTCTGAGCACGCCTGGTTTGCTTACCGTCAGCGGGGCAAGCAAGCGAGTGAAGGACAGCTGTGACCTGTGACGTAGCCACAGGGGCTAGCTAGACCGCCCGCCCGTCACACCACGTGTTCCCAGCCTGGACTCGTATATTCTTGATTCCACGTCACATCTTCTGGATTGTTCGACGGGGAAAATTTTGTAACTCCCGTAATAATTATGCTAGCGGCTTGAGCGATATGTCATCTTGTTTGGGGTCACCTGAGCGTCGCAATGCTCAAGTTTCAAGTAAATCCATCGAGGGATTTAGGAGATATTCAGTCAAGCCGTATTGTGACGTAGACGCCCCGGATCGAATAAAAGGAGGGCCCACTGTAGCCTGTTCACTCAGTTACAGCTGAGAAGTCAGCGTGGACACTCTTGCTGCTACTTTCGCCGTGTAGTGACAGTCCCGACGAGGAACTCTGTAATTTTCTAAGTATTCATAACGTGAACTTGTATTTTCTTCGAGTGTAGGAGAACGAATTCTTCCAAGTATTCTCAAGTGGACTTGCAATATTTCGAGTGTTCAAGAACATTTTCCAAGTCTTCATAATTGAACTTATAATATTTACGGGTGTTCGAGACTGGAATTTTTCCAATTATTCATGAAATGGACTTGTATTATTTACGTGTGTTAAATTCATAATTGGACTTGTATTATTTACGTGTCTTAAAGCACGAATTCTTCATAAATTGAACCTGCAATATTTGTGAGTGTTAAGAGACTCATTCCTCTAATAAACAGTGATTTACAAACTTTGGTAGTGATGATCACTGAATGTGCTCAAAGTTCCCGTAAGCATAAATTTGTGATTTTGCCGGTACTGGTTCAAAGACTTATAAACTTTGCCGGTGATGAACTCTAACTTCATTCAACGTCCTTAAAACATAAATTTAGGATTTCACCTGTGTTTATTCAAAGACTTATAAATTTCGCCAATGATAGACTGTAAATTTATTCATGTGGATGGACTTGTGTTTTCGTACATGTTCACTCAAAGACTTGTAGATTCGCCAGTGTTAATTCAAAGACTTACAAATCTCGCTAGTGATAGGCTGTAAATTTATTCATGTGGATGGACTTGTGTTTTTCGTACATGTTCACTCAAAGACTTGTACATTCGCCAGTGTTGATTCAAAACTTTATAAATTTCACCAGTGATGAACTTTAAATCTATTCAGATTTTCATGTGGATGGACTTATGTTTTTCGTCCGTGTTCATTCAAAGACGTGTACCTTCGCCAGTGATGAACTTTAAATTTGGCCATAGTTTCATGAGAAGGGACTTGTGTTTTTTTGCCAGTATTCAGAGACGAAGACTTTTGCTAATGGTGAATTTTGAAAGTATTCATAATCCTCGTATACAGAGACATAACATTTTACGAGTGTTAAATTTTGAAAGTCTTGATGAATAATAACCAGTGACTTCGCTAATAGGTTAATCATCCAAGGTTTTTATGAACTCAGGTTTATCAGTACTGCGAGTGACCTTGGAGACATCAACCCTCTCAGTCACATGGGACTGAGGTAGCAAATGACTATCTGCAACATCACCAGGATCATCGGGGTTCAACCTGGGCCTCGAACGTTCGAGGCAACTCTACCTTCTACCAATCCAGACAGCCCAGCCGCTTCTGTACGGAGTCCCTGGAATCTTCTGGAACGTGTTCCAACCTGCTCGGCTTGGTGAACTGGAGAATCCGAGCCATCTTATAGGACTATGTGGAAGACAACTTATATCTACCTGGAGGTGATGTGCAATTTCATGCCTTATATGAATAAATTCGTATTCAGTCAGAATCAAAGTTTCCTTGTAGATAGGGCCCTACCTCCTGTACTAAGCCGTAGCTACTAGTCACCCAGTTTTAGCCCTGAAAACTATATACTTGCTTACCTTAAAACATTATCTCAGAGTCGGGCTCTTTTACTGGTACAGAGAGGAGGGTAATATACGTGGCGCACAACGTGGGGCACGATAGCTAGGTTAACAGTGCTATCAATTAATAGACAATCACAAAACCCTGGACGTGGTGTTCTTCTTCTTTTTTTACAAAGTGAAACTTATACCCTGGGCGTGGCAAATAATTCGTGTTTTATGTGTTCTTTGTCATATGGTTGATTTCTATGTGTTGATATATGATGAACTAAGTGCTTTTGAACTTTTAAACTTTTAAAATTTTCTAAGTGTCACATTTTGAAATATTTACATTGCTCTAAATATGGAAAATATACTAGCAGCAATTGAAGCCCTTAGGCTTAACATGAATGAGGTTAATGACAATTTAGAGACTAGGCTTACTGCAACATGTGCTAACTTAGAGCGACGTATTACTGAGTCCAACACTAATCTAGAGAGACGTATTACCGAAACTAATACTAATCTTTCTAGCTTGGCTGAGGCAAATGTTCAAACTAATGCTAATCTTGCCAATGTAGACCAACGTTTAAATAACCTAGCCCAAGCAAATGTTGAATCTAATGCCAACCTAGATAGGCGAATAGCTGAATCAAATGCCAACCTAGATAGGCGTTTAAATAATTTGCTATATTTGCTTTACGTCGCACCGACACAGATATGTCTTATGTCGGCGATGGGATAGGAGAGGCTTAGGAATGGGAAGGAAGCGGCCGTGGCCTTAATTAAGGTACAGCCCCAGCATTTGCCTGGTGTGAAAATGGGAAACCACGGAAAACCATCTTCAGGGCTGCCGACAGTGGGGCTCGAACCCACTATCTCCCGATTACTGGATACTGGCCGCACTTAAGCGACTGCAGCTATCGAGCTCGGTTTTAAATAATTTAGCAGAATCAAATACTAACCTAGATAGGCGGTTAGCGGAAGCTGATGCCAGGTTAGATAAGCGCTTACATGACGTGGTTCAATCCCAGTTTACTGAAATGAACACTAAATTAGAATCGCGTTTCGTTCAAGCAAGTGTTAGGATAGAAGAAATATTCTCTGAGTCCAAGAAGAAAAAAGATGACCGATTTACGGAAATTAATTCTCAGCTTACTCGTAATATCGAGGAGATGAGAAAAACTATTAACGATCACGTCTTAGAAGTTGTTAAGGAAGATTTACAGAAGGTTGTTCCTTCCGTTCAACAGCTTTCACAGGATATTGACGAATTCAAGGCCGAATTTCAAGAGTCACATGGTCAGCTTTCTCAAATGCAGACTAAAATTGTTTCTGTCCAAGATACTCTGCGGGACACGGTTAAGAATGACATTTCCAGAGTTGGAAACGAAGTTGCTTTATTAAAAGCTAAGCAGGGCGAGTTTGACAAACGATTCACGCAGCAAGCCGATAATACGACCACACAAATTAGTCGTATTTGTAAAGATGTTGGTGAACTTAAAACTGAATTGAAGAACGGTGTCAAACAAGTCGAAGGAATAGTCCAACTCCAGTTGGGAGATGTTAAAAATAATCTTGAACAACTAGCCACTAATGTCGTTAATCTTGAATCTCGAGATACTTCCAGACCTATTTCTAGTTCGATAGAAGGAGTCGACGGAACGTCATACCAGACGACTATCGTTAAAATCCAAGAGGAAAAACCTCCTAAATTCTCCGGTAAAGAAGATTATACTGCTAAAGAATTTCTGATTAATGTAGCGGAATATTTTCAAGAACATAAGATTAGCGAGGATAGAAAGCTAAGAACAGTTGCCCGATTACTCGAAGGCAAAGCTCTTTCTTGGTATTCCGTATTCAAATCGAATTTCAAAACATACTCTGACTTTGAGAAAGCTTTAATTGAATGTTTTTGGAACGCAGAAACTCAACACCTTATCAAACTTCAACTATATTCGAGAAGGTATAACACCCCCATTAACACCTCTCGATACGCAGATTTTTTATTATCTCAGTTGAAGAAGATGCAGTATTTAGATCCTCCGCTGTCTGAGAAGGAACTTATTCAGGTTATTACATTACAGTACCCTTCTCACGTTCAAGAGATCTTAGTAGCTGCGAACATTCAGAACTTGGATCAATTACATGCCGTATTGCGACGTCTTGATACTGCTCAGCGCAGGGAACTTTGAAACCAAGCAAGAGTAAGTGCATAGCTGCTCATCCAGTTCAGGTTAATGTTTATGAACAACCACAACGAAGTCCAGAACGAACGTATGGAAAGGAAGAAAGGGATACTCAATTATCACCAACGCGGTATAGAGGGTTTAGGAAACGCCCATACCGTAGCCAGATGCCATACCAAACCAAGCCTCCTTGGTTAAAACAAGAAAAAACAAGAGAGTAGAGACTCAAATAATTCGGACTTGCACAAACGATGGAAGGAAACACAGGACTACCTTCATCAGATGAAACAAGAGGGTCATCAACCTGGAGCGACTTCTCTTGAATATCAAATATCAAGAATATCATAGGAGAAACAACACCTTTGGTAAAAATCCAGAATCCACAGGTGCTGTTACAAAAAACTTAGATTGCCTGAAAATGAGGAGGTCGGGTCATTTCACGTAGACATAATAAATTATTGGCACATCGACGATGACTTGGTGTTTCAGGACGAGTTACCTATTCGTCAACATGTCCGACGAAGTTTACCCATAATTAGTATTACCATTGGGGGATTCCAAGTATCATCATTAGTGGACTCGGGAGCGCAAGTGTCCCTAATTTCGGACAAACTGATAAAATCGATTAAGGATAAATGTGATATTCTGATTTTGCCAGTTGCACAAGCGAAGATCAAGAGACCGGAATATCAAATGCAAGCAGCAAGTATTCCTTGAGTTTACCATTAATGAGGAAGTGTGTGAACATGTCTTTCTGATAGTTTCGCCTATAAAATTAAACCTTATCTTGGGTTCAGACATTTTGTCTAAATATAAGGCTACTATTGACTACTCTGCCAACACCATTAATCTATGTAGGATTGGATCTGTAGAGTTGCAGCTGGTGGATGGTGAAGATTTTAGGCTTCAAGGGATTGATTTACCCTGTACACAAGTCGATGGTGTGATCGGCGATGCCGCCCCAGTCGACCAGGTACTGAAAGAAGAGGGTGATCCCGAGGAAGAAGAGGGACACGTGTCAGAAGAAGAAGGAGATCCCGATGAAGAGGGACCCATTGATGAAATTTTAAATGACAAAGGGCCCGATTTTCTCACCTACATCTCCAGTGTAACTGAAGCCCCAGATTACCAACCTGCCATAGCACCGGCGGAGGAAGAAATCTATCAGGCTTCTCCGGACGTCTTTGATGAGACGCCCGGAGAAATTAAGAATTTTAAGCACCACTTCAACGTCAAGGATTCTTCGCCTTATAAACGCAAACCATATCCTGTGCCCAAGAAGCACATGGATGAAACCAGGACACTGATTCGTCAGATGGAGGCTGACGGAATTATCTCAAAATGCGTTACGCCCTATATTAATCCACTTACCATAGTAAGGAAACCCGATGGTTACCTACGTTTGTCTTTGGACGCTCGTGCCTTGAATGACAGACTGGTCCTTGAATATGACCACCCTCCTCCGCTTAAAGATGTCATTAAGCCATTTTATGGAAAGAAATATTTTTCAGGTATGGGCATGGACCTTTCAGGATTTCTAGATCTTTGGACAACGGTGCTTATGAGATCACAAGATTAGATGGCAACCTTGAAGGCATCTACATTGCTTCCAATCCCAAAAAATACTTTGAATAAGGTTAACTAAAGAAAATCCTCATCGTATTTTCTTCTCCCTGAGAGGGAGGGATTTGTACCGGTTACGACCTGTACATGAGTATTTTTTGAGTATAAATGACTTTTAATTATCACGCGTAATTTTCTGAGCACGCCTGGTTTGTTTACCGTCAGCGGGGCAAGCAAGCGAGTGAAGGACAGCTGTGACCTGTGACGTAGCCACAGGGGCTTGCTACACCGCCCGCAAGTCACACCACGTGTTCCCAGCCTGGACTCGTATATTCTTGACTCCACGTCACATCTTCTGGATTGTTCGACGGGGAAAATTTTGTAACTCTCGTAACAATTATGCTAGCTGCTTGAGCGATATGTCATCTTGTTTGGGATCACCTGAACGTCGCAATGCTCAAGTTTCAAGTAAATCCATCGAGGGATTTAGGAGATATTCAGTCAAGCCGTATTGTGACGTAGACGCCCCGGATCGAAAAAAAGGAGGGCCCACTGTAGCCTGTTCACTCAGTTACAGCTGAGTAGTCAGCGTGGACACTCCCGATGCTACTTTCGCCGTGTAGTGACAGTCCCGACGAGGAACTCTGTAATTTTCTAAGTGTTCATAACGTGAACTTGTATTTTCTTCGAGTGTAGGAGAACGAATTCTTCCAAGTATTCTCAAGTGGACTTGCAATATTTCGAGTGTTAAAGAACATTTTCTAAGTCTTCATAATTGAACTTATAATATTTACGGGTGTTCGAGACTGGAATTTTTCCAATTATTCATGAAATGGACTTGTATTATTTACGTGTGTTAAATTCATAATTGGACTTGTATCATTTACGTGTCTTGAAGCACGAATTCTTCATAAATTAAACCTGCAATATTTGTGAGTGTTAAGAGACTCATTCCTCTAATAAACAGTGATTTACAAACTTTGGTAGTGAAATTATCACTGAATGTGCTCAAAGTTACCGTAAGCATAAATTTGTGAATTTGCCGGTACTGGTTCAAAGACTTATAAACTTTGCCGGTGATGAACTCTAACTTCATTGAAAGTCTTTAAAACATAAATTTAGGATTTCACCTGTGTTTATTCAAAGACTTATAAATTTCGCCAATGATAGACTGTAAATTTATTCATGTAGATGGACTTGTGTTTTCGTACATGTTCACTCAAAGACTTGTAGATTCGCCAGTGTTAATTCAAAGACTTACAAATCTCGCTAGTGATAGGCTGTAAATTTATTCATGTGGTTGGTCTTGTGTTTTTCGTACATGTTCACTCAAAGACTTGTACATTCGCCAGTGTTGATTCAAAGACTTATAAATTTTGCCAGTGATAGACTGTAAATTTATTCATGTGGATGGACTTGTGTTTTTCGTACATGTTCACTCAAAAACTTGTACATTCGCCAGTGTTGATTCAAAACTTTATAAATTTCACCAGTGATGAACTTTAAATCTATTCAGATTTTCATGTGGATGGACTTATGTTTTTCGTCCGTGTTCATTCAAAGACGTGTACCTTCGCCAGTGATGAACTTTAAATTTGGCCATAGTTTCATGAGAAGGGACTTGTGTTTTTTTGCCAGTATTCAGAGACGAAGACTTTTGCTAGTGGTGAATTTTGAAAGTATTCATAATCCTCGTATACAGAGACATAACATTTTACGAGTGTTAAATTTTGAAAGTCTTGATGAATAATAACCAGTGACTTCGCTAATAGGTTAATCATCCAAGGTTTTTATGAACTCAGGTTTATCAGTACTGCGAGTGACCTTGGAGACATCAACCCTCTCAGTCACATGGGACTGAGGTAGCAAATGACTATCTGCAACATCACCAGGATCATCGGGGTTCAACCTGGGCCTCGAATGTTCGAGGCAACTCTACCTTCTACCAATCCAGACAGCCCAGCCGCTTCTGTACGGAGTCCCTGGAATCTTCTGGAACGTGTTCCAACCTGCTCGGCTTGGTGAACTGGAGAATCCGAGCCATCTTATAGGACTATGTGGAAGACAACTTATATCTACCTGGAGGTGATGTGCAATTTCATGCCTTATATGAATAAATTCATGTTCAGTCAGAATCAAAGTTTCCTTGTAGATAGGGCCCTACCTCCTGTACTAAGCCGTAGCTACTAGTCACCCAGTTTTAGCCCTGAGAACTATATACTTGCTTACCTTAAAACATTATCTCAGAGTCGGGCTCTTTTACTGGTACAGAGAGGAGGGTAATATACGTGGCGCACAACGTGGGGCACGATAGCTAGGTTATCAGTGCTATCAATTAATAGACAATCACAACACCCTGGACGTGGTGTTCTTCTTCTTTTTTTACAAAGTGAAACTTATACCCTGGGCGTGGCAAATAATTCGTGTTTATGTGTTCTTTGTCATATGGTTGATTTCTATGTGTTGATATATGATGAACTAAGTGCTTTTGAACTTTTAAAGCCACTGATATTGCAATTTCTATTTAAAATTTTCTAAGTGTCATATTTTGAAATATTTACATTGCTCTAAATATGGAAAATATACTAGCAGCAATTGAAGCCCTTAGGCTTAACATGAATGAGGTTAATGCCAATTTAGAGACTAGGCTTACTGCAACATGTGCTAACTTAGAGCGACGTATTACTGAGTCCAACACTAATCTAGAGAGACGTATTACCGAAACTAATACTAATCTTTCTAGCTTGGCTGAGGCAAATGTTCAAACTAATGCTAATCTTGCCAATGTAGACCAACGTTTAAATAACCTAGCCCAAGCAAATGTTGAATCTAATGCCAACCTAGATAGGCGAATAGCTGAATCAAATGCCAACCTAGATAGGCGTTTAAATAATTTGCTATATTTGCTTTACGTCGCACCGACACAGATATGCCTTATGTCGGCGATGGGATAGGAAAGGCTTAGGAATGGGAAGGAAGCGGCCGTGGCCTTAATTAAGGTACAGCCCCAGCATTTGCCTGGTGTGAAAATGGGAAACCACGGAAAACCATCTTCAGGGCTGCCGACAGTGGGGCTCAAACCCACTATCTCCCGATTACTGGATACTGGCCGCACTTAAGCGACTGCAGCTATCGAACTCGGTTTTAAATAATTTAGCAGAATCAAATACTAACCTAGATAGGCGGTTAGCGGAAGATGATGCCAGGTTAGATAAGCGCTTACATGACGTGGTTCAATCCCAATTTACTGAAATGAACACTAAATTAGAATCGCGTTTCGTTCAAGCAAGTGTTAGGATAGAAGAAATATTCTCTGAGTCCAAGAAGAAAAAAGATGACCGATTTACGGAAATTAATTCTCAGCTTACTCGTAATATCGAGGAGATGAGAAAAACTATTAACGATCACGTCTTAGAAGTTGTTAAGGAAGATTTACAGAAGGTTGTTCCTTCCGTTCAACAGCTTTCACAGGATATTGACGAATTCAAGGCCGAATTTCAAGAGTCACATGGTCAGCTTTCTCAAATGCAGACTAAAATTGTTTCTGTCCAAGATACTCTGCGGGACACGGTTAAGAATGACATTTCCAGAGTTGGAAACGAAGTTGCTTTATTAAAAGCTAAGCAGGGCGAGTTTGACAAACGATTCACGCAGCAAGCCGATAATACGACCACACAAATTAGTCGTATTTGTAAAGATGTTGGTGAACTTAAAACTGAATTGAAGAACGGTGTCAAACAAGTCGAAGGAATAGTCCAACTCCAGTTGGGAGATGTTAAAAATAATCTTGAACAACTAGCCACTAATGTCGTTAATCTTGAATCTCGAGATACTTCCAGACCTATTTCTAGTTCGATAGAAGGAGTCGACGGAACGTCATACCAGACGACTATCGTTAAAATCCAAGAGGAAAAACCTCCTAAATTCTCCGGTAAAGAAGATTATACTGCTAAAGAATTTCTGATTAATGTAGCGGAATATTTTCAAGAACATAAGATTAGCGAGGATAGAAAGCTAAGAACAGTTGCCCGATTACTCGAAGGCAAAGCTCTTTCTTGGTATTCCGTATTCAAATCGAATTTCAAAACATACTCTGACTTTGAGAAAGCGTTAATTGAATGTTTTTGGAACGCAGAAACTCAACACCTTATCAAACTTCAACTATATTCGAGAGGGTATAACACCCCCATTAACACCTCTCGATACGCAGATTTTTTATTATCTCAGTTGAAGAAGATGCAGTATTTAGATCCTCTGCTGCCTGAGAAGGAACTTATTCAGGTTATTACATTACAGTACCCTTCTCACGTTCAAGAGATCTTAGTAGCTGCGAACATTCAGAACTTGGATCAATTACATGCCGTATTGCGACGTCTTGATACTGCTCAGCGCAGGGAACTTTGAAACCAAGCAAGAGTAAGTGCATAGCTGCTCATCCAGTTCAGGTTAATGTTTATGAACAACCACAACGAAGTCCAGAACGAACGTATGGAAAGGAAGAAAGGGATACTCAATTATCACCAACGCGGTATAGAGGGTTTAGGAAACGCCCATACCGTAGCCAGATGCCGTACCAAACCAAGCCTCCTTGGTTAAAACAAGAAAAAACAAGAGAGTAGAGACTCAAATAATTCGGACTTGCACAAACGATGGAAGGAAACACAGGACTACCTTCATCAGATGAAACAAGAGGGTCATCAACCTGGAGCGACTTCTCTTGAATATCAAGAATATCATAGGAGAAACAACACCTTTGGTAAAAATCCAGAATCCACAGGTGCTGTTACAAAAAACTTAGATTGCCTGAAAATGAGGGGGTCGGGTCATTTCACGTAGACATAATAAATTATTGGCACATCGACGATGACTTGGTGTTTCAGGACGAGTTACCTATTCGTCAACATGTCCGACGAAGTTTACCCATAATTAGTATTACCATTGGGGGATTCCAAGTATCATCATTAGTGGACTCGGGAGCGCAAGTGTCCCTAATTTCGGACAAACTGATAAAATCGATTAAGGATAAATGTGATATTCTGATTTTGCCAGTTGCACAAGCGAAGATCAAGAGACCGGAATATCAAATGCAAGCAGCAAGTATTCCTTGAGTTTACCATTAATGAGGAAGTGTGTGAACATGTCTTTCTGATAGTTTCGCCTATAAAATTAAACCTTATCTTGGGTTCACACATTTTGTCTAAATATAAGGCTACTATTGACTACTCTGCCAACACCATTAATCTATGTAGGATTGGATCTGTAGAGTTGCAGCTGGTGGATGGTGAAGATTTTAGGCTTCAAGGGATTGATTTACCCTGTACACAAGTCGATGGTGTGATCGGCGATGCCGCCCCAGTCGACCAGGCACTGAAAGAAGAGGGTGATCCCGAGGAAGAAGAGGGACACGTGTCAGAAGAAGAAGGAGATCCCGATGAAGAGGGACCCATTGATGAAATTTTAAATGACAAAGGGCCCGATTTTCTCACCTACATCTCCAGTGTAACTGAAGCCCCAGATTACCAACCTGCCATAGCACCGGCGGAGGAAGAAATCTATCAGGCTTCTCCGGACGTCTTTGATGAGACGCCCGGAGAAATTAAGAATTTTAAGCACCACTTCAACGTCAAGGATGCTTCGCCTTATAAACGCAAACCATATCCTGTGCCCAAGAAGCACATGGATGAAACCAGGACACTAATTCGTCAGATGGAGGCTGACGGAATTATCTCAAAATGCGTTACGCCCTATATTAATCCACTTACCATAGTAAGGAAACCCGATGGTTACCTACGTTTGTCTTTGGACGCTCGTGCCTTGAATGACAGACTGGTCCTTGAATATGACCACCCTCCTCCGCTTAAAGATGTCATTAAGCCATTTTATGGAAAGAAATATTTTTCAGGTATGGGCATGGACCTTTCAGGATTTCCAGATCTTTGGACAACGGTGCTTATGAGATCACAAGATTAGATGGCAACCTTGAAGGCATCTACATTGCTTCCAATCTCAAAAAATACTTTGAATAAGGTTAACTAAAGAAAATCCGCATCGTATTTTCTTCTCCCTGAGAGGGAGGGATTTGTACCGGTTACGACCTGTACATGAGTATTTTTTGAGTATAAATGACTTTTAATTATCACGCATAATTTTCTGAGCACGCCTGGTTTGTTTACCGTCAGCGGGGCAAGCAAGCGAGTGAAGGACAGCTGTGACCTGTGACGTAGCCACAGGGGCTAGCTACACCGCCCGCAAGTCACACCACGTGTTCCCAGCCTGGACTCGTATATTCTTGACTCCACGTCACATCTTCTGGATTGTTCGACGGGGAAAATTTTGTAACTCCCGTAACAATTATGCTAGCTGCTTGAGCGATATGTCATCTTGTTTGGGATCACCTGAACGTCGCAATGCTCAAGTTTCAAGTAAATCCATCGAGGGATTTAGGAGATATTCAGTCAAGCCGTATTGTGACGTAGACGCCCCGGATCGAAAAAAAGGAGGGCCCACTGTAGCCTGTTCACTCAGTTACAGCTGAGTAGTCAGCGTGGACACTCCCGATGCTACTTTCGCCGTGTAGTGACAGTCCCGACGAGGAACTCTGTAATTTTCTAAGTGTTCATAACGTGAACTTGTATTTTCTTCGAGTGTAGGAGAACGAATTCTTCCAAGTATTCTCAAGTGGACTTGCAATATTTCGAGTGTTAAAGAACATTTTCTAAGTCTTCATAATTGAACTTATAATATTTACGGGTGTTCGAGACTGGAATTTTTCCAATTATTCATGAAATGGACTTGTATTATTTACGTGTGTTAAATTCATAATTGGACTTGTATTATTTACGTGTCTTAAAGCACGAATTCTTCATAAATTAAACCTGCAATATTTGTGAGTGTTAAGAGACTCATTCCTCTAATAAACAGTGATTTACAAACTTTGGTAGTGAAATTATCACTGAATGTGCTCAAAGTTACCGTAAGCATAAATTTGTGAATTTGCCGGTACTGGTTCAAAGACTTATAAACTTTGCCGGTGATGAACTCTAACTTCATTGAAAGTCTTTAAAACATAAATTTAGGATTTCACCTGTGTTTATTCAAAGACTTATAAATTTCTCCAATGATAGACTGTAAATTTATTCATGTAGATGGACTTGTGTTTTCGTAAATGTTCACTCAAAGACTTGTAGATTCGCCAGTGTTAATTCAAAGACTTACAAATCTCGCTAGTGATAGGCTGTAAATTTATTCATGTGGATGGACTTGTGTTTTTCGTACATGTTCACTCAAAGACTTGTACATTCGCCAGTGTTGATTCAAAACTTTATAAATTTCACCAGTGATGAACTTTAAATCTATTCAGATTTTCATGTGGATGGACTTATGTTTTTCGTCCGTGTTCATTCAAAGACGTGTACCTTCGCCAGTGATGAACTTTAAATTTGGCCATAGTTTCATGAGAAGGGACTTGTGTTTTTTTGCCAGTATTCAGAGACGAAGACTTTTGCTAGTGGTGAATTTTGAAAGTATTCATAATCCTCGTATACAGAGACATAACATTTTACGAGTGTTAAATTTTGAAAGTCTTGATGAATAATAACCAGTGACTTCGCTAATAGGTTAATCATCCAAGGTTTTTATGAACTCAGGTTTATCAGTACTGCGAGTGACCTTGGAGACATCAACCCTCTCAGTCACATGGGACTGAGGTAGCAAATGACTATCTGCAACATCACCAGGATCATCGGGGTTCAACCTGGGCCTCGAATGATCGAGGCAACTCTACCTTCTACCAATCCAGACAGCCCAGCCGCTTCTGTACGGAGTCCCTGGAATCTTCTGGAACGTGTTCCAACCTGCTCGGCTTGGTGAACTGGAGAATCCGAGCCATCTTATAGGACTATGTGGAAGACAACTTATATCTACCTGGAGGTGATGTGCAATTTCATGCCTTATATGAATAAATTCATGTTCAGTCAGAATCAAAGTTTCCTTGTAGATAGGGCCCTACCTCCTGTACTAAGCCGTAGCTACTAGTCACCCAGTTTTAGCCCTGAGAACTATATACTTGCTTACCTTAAAACATTATCTCAGAGTCGGGCTCTTTTACTGGTACAGAGAGGAGGGTAATATACGTGGCGCACAACGTGGGGCACGATAGCTAGGTTAACAGTGCTATCAATTAATAGACAATCACAACACCCTGGACGCGGTGTTCTTCTTCTTTTTTTACAAAGTGAAACTTATACCCTGGGCGTGGCAAATAATTCGTGTTTATGTGTTCTTTGTCATATGGTTGATTTCTATGTGTTGATACATGATGAACTAAGTGCTTTTGAACTTTTAAAGCCACTGATATTGCAATTTCTATTTAAAATTTTCTAAGTGTCATATTTTGAAATATTTACATTGCTCTAAATATGGAAAATATACTAGCAGCAATTGAAGCCCTTAGGCTTAACATGAATGAGGTTAATGCCAATTTAGAGACTAGGCTTACTGCAACATGTGCTAACTTAGAGCGACGTATTACTGAGTCCAACACTAATCTAGAGAGACGTATTACCGAAACTAATACTAATCTTTCTAGCTTGGCTGAGGCAAATGTTCAAACTAATGCTAATCTTGCCAATGTAGACCAACGTTTAAATAACCTAGCCCAAGCAAATGTTGAATCTAATGCCAACCTAGATAGGCGAATAGCTGAATCAAATGCCAACCTAGATAGGCGTTTAAATAATTTGCTATATTTGCTTTACGTCGCACCGACACAGATATGTCTTATGTCGGCGATGGGATAGGAAAGGCTTAGGAATGGGAAGGAAGCGGCCGTGGCCTTAATTAAGGTACAGCCCCAGCATTTGCCTGGTGTGAAAATGGGAAACCACGGAAAACCATCTTCAGGGCTGCCGACAGTGGGGCTCGAACCCACTATCTCCCGATTACTGGATACTGGCCGCACTTAAGCGACTGCAGCTATCGAACTCGGTTTTAAATAATTTAGCAGAATCAAATACTAACCTAGATAGGCGGTTAGCGGAAGATGATGCCAGGTTAGATAAGCGCTTACATGACGTGGTTCAATCCCAGTTTACTGAAATGAACACTAAATTAGAATCGCGTTTCGTTCAAGCAAGTGTTAGGATAGAAGAAATATTCTCTGAGTCCAAGAAGAAAAAAGATGACCGATTTACGGAAATTAATTCTCAGCTTACTCGTAATATCGAGGAGATGAGAAAAACTATTAACGATCACGTCTTAGAAGTTGTTAAGGAAGATTTACAGAAGGTTGTTCCTTCCGTTCAACAGCTTTCACAGGATATTGACGAATTCAAGGCCGAATTTCAAGAGTCACATGGTCAGCTTTCTCAAATGCAGACTAAAATTGTTTCTGTCCAAGATACTCTGCGGGACACGGTTAAGAATGACATTTCCAGAGTTGGAAACGAAGTTGCTTTATTAAAAGCTAAGCAGGGCGAGTTTGACAAACGATTCACGCAGCAAGCCGATAATACGACCACACAAATTAGTCGTATTTGTAAAGATGTTGGTGAACTTAAAACTGAATTGAAGAACGGTGTCAAACAAGTCGAAGGAATAGTCCAACTCCAGTTGGGAGATGTTAAAAATAATCTTGAACAACTAGCCACTAATGTCGTTAATCTTGAATCTCGAGATACTTCCAGACCTATTTCTAGTTCGATAGAAGGAGTCGACGGAACGTCATACCAGACGACTATCGTTAAAATCCAAGAGGAAAAACCTCCTAAATTCTCCGGTAAAGAAGATTATACTGCTAAACAATTTCTGATTAATGTAGCGGAATATTTTCAAGAACATAAGATTAGCGAGGATAGAAAGCTAAGAACAGTTGCCCGATTACTCGAAGGCAAAGCTCTTTCTTGGTATTCCGTATTCAAATCGAATTTCAAAACATACTCTGACTTTGAGAAAGCTTTAATTGAATGTTTTTGGAACGCAGAAACTCAACACCTTATCAAACTTCAACTATATTCGAGAAGGTATAACACCCCCATTAACACCTCTCGATACGCAGATTTTTTATTATCTCAGTTGAAGAAGATGCAGTATTTAGATCCTCCGCTGTCTGAGAAGGAACTTATTCAGGTTATTACATTACAGTACCCTTCTCACGTTCAAGAGATCTTAGTAGCTGCGAACATTCAGAACTTGGATCAATTACATGCCGTATTGCGACGTCTTGATACTGCTCAGCGCAGGGAACTTTGAAACCAAGCAAGAGTAAGTGCATAGCTGCTCATCCAGTTCAGGTTAATGTTTATGAACAACCACAACGAAGTCCAGAACGAACGTATGGAAAGGAAGAAAGGGATACTCAATTATCACCAACGCGGTATAGAGGGTTTAGGAAACGCCCATACCGTAGCCAGATGCCATACCAAACCAAACCTACTTGGTTAAAACAAGAAAAAAACAAGAGAGTAGAGACTCAAATAATTCGGACTTGCACAAACGATGGAAGGAAACACAGGACTACCTTCATCAGATGAAACAAGAGGGTCATCAACCTGGAGCGACTTCTCTTGAATATCAAGAATATCGTAGGAGAAACAACACCTTTGGTAAAAATCCAGAATCCACAGGTGCTGTTACAAAAAACTTAGATTGCCTGAAAATGAGGAGGTCGGGTCACTTCACGTAGAAATAAATTATTGGCACATTGATGATGACTTGGTGTTTCAGGACGAGTTACCTATTCGTCAACATGTCCAACGAAGTTTACCCATAATTAGTATTACCATTGGGGGATTCCAGGTATCATCATTAGTGGACTCGGGAGCGCAAGTGTCCCTAATTTCGGAAAAACTGATAAAATCGATTAAGGATAAATGTGATATTCTGATTTTGCCAGTTGCAGAAGTGAAGATCAAGGGACCGGAATATCAAATGCAAGCAGCAAGTATTCCTTGAGTTTACCATTAATGAGGAAGTGTGTGAACATGTCTTTCTGATAGTTTCGCCTATAAAATTAAACCTTATCTTGGGTTCAGTCTTTTGGTCTAAATATAAGGCTACTATTGACTACTCTGCCAACACCATTCATCTGTGTAGGATTGGATCTGTAGAGTTGCAGCTGGTGGATGGTGAAGATTTTAGGCTTCAAGGGATTGATTTACCCTGTACACAAGTCGATGGTGTGATCGGCGATGCCGCCCCAGTCGACCAGGTACTGAAAGAAGAGGGTGATCCCGAGGAAGAAGAGGGACCCGTGTCAGAAGAAGAAGGAGATCCCGACGAAGAGGAACCCATTGATGAAATTTTAAATGACAAAGGGCCCGATTTTCTCACCTACATCTCCAGTGTAACTGAAGCCCCAGATTACCACCCTGCCATAGCACCGGCGGAGGAAGAAATCTATCAGGCTTCTCCGGACGTCTTTGATGAGAAGCCCGGAGAAATTAAGAATTTTAAGCACCACTTCAACGTCAAGGATGCTTCGCCTTATAAACGCAAACCATATCCTGTGCCCAAGAAGCACATGGATGAAACCAGGACACTGATTCGTCAGATGGAGGCTGACGGAATTATCTCGAAATGCGTTACGCCCTATATTAATCCACTTACCATAGTAAGGAAACCCGATGGTTACCTACGTTTTTCTTTGGACGCTCGTGCCTTGAATGACAGACTGGTCCTTGAATATGACCACCCTCCTCCGCTTAAAGATGTCATTAAGCCATTTTATGGAAAGAAATATTTTTCAGGTATGGACATGGACCTTTCAGGATTTCTAGATCTTTGGACAACGGTGCTTATGAGATCACAAGATTAGATGGCAACCTTGAAGGCATCTACAATGCTTCCAATCTCAAAAAATACTTTGAATAAGGTTAACTAAAGAAAATCCTCATCGTATTTTCTTTTCCCTGAGAGGGAGGGATATGTACCGGTTACGACCTGTACATGAGTATTTTTTGAGTATAAATGACTTTTAATTATCACGCGTAATTTTCTGAGCACGCCTGGTTTGTTTACCGTCAGCGGGGCAAGCAAGCGAGTGAAGGACAGCTGTGACGTAGCCACAGGGGCTAGCTACACCGCCCGCAAGTCACACCACGTGTTCCCAGCCTGGACTCGTATATTCTTGACTCCACGTCACATCTTCTGGATTGTTCGACGGGGAAAATTTTGTAACTCCCGTAACAATTATGCTAGCTGCTTGAGCGATATGTCATCTTGTTTGGGATCACCTGAGCGTCGCAATGCTCAAGTTTCAAGTAAATCCATCGAGGGATTTAGGAGATATTCAGTCAAGCCGTATTGTGACGTAGACGCCCCGGATCGAATAAAAGGAGGGCCCACTGTAGCCTGTTCACTCTGTTACAGCTGACTAGTCAGCGTGGACACTCCCGCTGCTACTTTCGCCGTGTAGTGACAGTCCCGACGAGGAACTCTGTAATTTTCTAAGTATTCATAACGTGAACTTGTATTTTCTTCGAGTGTAGGAGAACGAATTCTTCCAAGTATTCTCAAGTGGACTTGCAATATTTCGAGTGTTAAAGAACATTTTCTAAGTCTTCATAATTGAACTTATAATATTTACGGGTGTTCGAGACTGGAATTTTTCCAATTATTCATGAAATGGACTTGTATTATTTACGTGTGTTAAATTCATAATTGGACTTGTATTATTTACGTGTCTTAAAGCACGAATTCTTCATAAATTGAACCTGCAATATTTGTGAGTGTTAAGAGACTCATTCCTCTAATAAACAGTGATTTACAAACTTTGGTAGTGATGATCACTGAATGTGCTCAAGGTTCCCGTAAGCATAAATTTGTGATTTTGCCGGTACTGTTTCAAAGACTTATAAACTTTGCCGGTGATGAACTCTAACTTCATTCAACGTCTTTAAAACATAAATTTAGGATTTCACCTGTGTTTATTCAAAGACTTATAAATTTCGCCAATGATAGACTGTAAATTTATTCATGTAGATGGACTTGTGTTTTCGTACATGTTCACTCAAAGACTTGTAGAGTCGCCAGTGTTAATTCAAAGACTTACAAATCTCGCTGGTGATAGGCTGTTAATTTATTCATGTGGATGGACTTGTGGTTTTCGTACATGTTCACTCAAAGACTTGTACATTCGCCAGTGTTGATTCAAAGACTTATAAATTTTGCCAGTGATAGACTGTAAATTTATTCATGTGGATGGACTTGTGTTTTTCGTACATGTTCATTTAAAGACTTGTACATTCGCCAGTGTTGATTCAAAACTTTATAAATTTCACCAGTGACGAACCTTAAATCTATTGAGATTTTCATGTGGATGGACTTATGTTTTTCGTCCGTGTTCATTCAAAGACTTGTACCTTCGCCAGTGATGAACTTTAAATTTGGCCATAGTTTCATGAGAAGGGACTTGTGTTTTTTTGCCAGTATTCAGAGACGAAGACTTTTGCTAGTGGTGAATTTTGAAAGTATTCATAATCCTCGTATACGGAGACATAACATTTTACGAGTGTTAAATTTTTAAAGTCTTGATGAATAATAACCAGTGACTTCGCTAATAGGTTAATCATCCAAGGTTTTTATGAACTCAGGTTTAACAGTACTGCGAGTGACCTTGGAGACATCAACCCTCTCAGTCACATGGGACTGAGGTAGCAAATGACTATCTGCAACATCACCAGGATCATCGGGGTTCAACCTGGGCCTCGAATGTTCGAGGCAACTCTACCTTCTACCAACCCAGACAGCCCAGCCGCTTCTGTACGGAGTCCCTGGAATCTTCTGGAACGTGTTCCAACCTGCTCGGCTTGGTGAACTGGAGAATCCGAGCCATCTTATAGGACTATGTGGAAGACAACTTATATCTACCTGGAGGTGATGTGCAATTTCATGTCTTTTATGAATAAACTCATGTTCAGTCAGAATCAAAGTTTCCTTGTAGATTGGACCCTACCTCCTGTACCAAGCCCTAGCTACTAGCCACCCAGGTTTAGCCCTGAGAACTATATACTTGCTTACTTTAAAATATTATCTTAGAGTCGGGCTCTTTTACTGGTACAATACGTGCTGAGTCGGGTGTACCTGTAGAGCGGGAGTGGAGTGCGTGCGGTGCGTGGAAGATGGAAGAAGGGAGTGAAGAGAAAGATGATTGGTGTGGATCAATATCGGGCAGATATCGGAAGTACGCAGGGGCGAGGGAAGAAGGAAACAGCCAGGAATGAAGGAGGTAAAGTGGAATCAAGATTGAAGGGTGAGATGATTTTGGTGGCAACGGTGATTATGATACTGCTAGTTATAGCGGGTGTGGAAGTAATCCCCGGACCGACTCTCAATTGCAACATGAGTTGGGAAGATGTGGAGGTAATACGGAGGGTGGTTAGAGACGTTGTGGAAGAAGTATGCCATTTGAGCAAATTAATATTATGAAGAAGGAACAAGTGAAAGTATTTGAGAATATGAGGCCATGGATGCAGGGAAAAACAGACGATACAAGGACCAAAGAAGGAATCAACGAGAGAGAAATTGCGGTACTCAAGGAGAAAATAAGGGGTATGGGGGAAGAGGTGGTGAAGCTTAAGGCTGAAACAGAAGGCAGTTGCCAAGAACGCAGGAAGAAATACTTATTTGTATATGGAATGCCGGAAGAAAAAGGAGAAGACAAAGTTTTTACAATCTACAAGGTCCAAAAAAGGATGAATATTATCTTCAGTGACGTTGACATAGACGACGTGGAAAGGACAGGTGAAGTACTGGGCAACAGGCCGATAAAAGTGAAGTTGTTTTCCACCCTGATGGCGGAAATAGTGATAAGAGGCGCGGGCAATCTACGGAGTACAAAAGTCTGGATAAGAAAAGACATGGGAAGAGAAGGGATGATTAATATAAATACCCTGAAAAAACATTTAGTCCGGGCCAGACTTGAAGGGTTGAGAGCTTACATTAAGGGTCAACAACAAGTGGTAACCAATGGCCATTGGACCAGGTTTTGGACAGTGACGAAACTACGAGATTTAGAAGAGAATATGAAGAGGGAAAAAGAAATAGGGAAGAGAATGGAAGAAAGGCAAGTTATAGACAGCAGTGCTACAGAAGACGGACATGGTGATAAAGAAATATCCAAGGGAAACAAGAAGTTAAGCGTGGAAAGGCAGGGAGATGAGCATAGTGAAAGTGTGATCGTACACAGTGAAAACGGAAGTGCAGTGGACAACGGGGCGAGAAAAGGAAGGCTTAGGGATACAGCTATGGATATAGACAGAGAAGAGGAAAGTCGGAGAGACGAATGCAGTGAAGAAATGGATGTGCAGAGTGAAGAAGAAAGAGCAGCGGAAACCAGGCAGAGAATATAGCTGTATATGAGCAAAGGGAGAAGTAGGAGTTTAAGGGACATGTGGGGAATGAAGAAAAATGAAGAGGGTATAGTCACAAGAAGTAAAAAGTCTAATAAGTTAGTAAGTAAGGGAATAGTGGTTGAAGACATGGTGATATTATAAGTAAGGATAGTAAAATAGTTTTAGAATATATGTGTCTGTACTTTAGGGTTGGTTGGTGAAGAATAATGAAATTATAGTGGAGGGTGGTTTTGATATAGTC
This sequence comes from Anabrus simplex, assembly GCF_040414725.1. Taxonomy (NCBI): domain Eukaryota; kingdom Metazoa; phylum Arthropoda; class Insecta; order Orthoptera; family Tettigoniidae; genus Anabrus; species Anabrus simplex. The sequence continues at coordinate 883,139,553 of NC_090266.1, forward strand.
GAGATAAAAGTATGATATTTTAAGTGAGTGTATCTCTATGTCAATTGAAATTGTATGGCAATTATGAGTGAGCTATTAGCAAGTTAAACATTAATGTATGTGTTGAAAGTGGTGGGTGGATGTCACTGGGGTGATGCGAGGAAGTAATACGTGATTATGAGGAAGAATGATGGTGAGAAAGTTGTGAAATAAGGGGTTAAATTCGTGGTATATAGTGAGTGAAGTGAAGGGTTGAAATTAATACGTGATTATGGTTGTATATGTTTGAATGGCAAGATATTCATAGTGGAGAGGGAGGTATTTGATACAGTCGAGATGGTAAGTGGTAGAGTGTTTATGTCAGATGTAAAAGAGGAAGTAAATTCATGGTGGAAATGTATTGTGATTTGAAAGAGATAGATTTGGTGGTGTAGTTGAGATAGAGTGATTAAATTTTAGACATGGCATGGTAATTATTAAAGGATTAAGAGGTGGTGGTATAATTCAATGTGGAGGTTGATTAAGAGATGGTGTTGGTGGAGCGTAAGGAATGATGATATTTAAGGAAAGGTGAAAAGGATATAGTTGGAAGGTGAGAGTTTTAGTGATAAGTATGATTATGTAGTGAGCAACGAGAGGTAACGCGAAAGTTGAAAGTTTGAGATAATGGAGTGATTGTTAATAAGGACATATGGTTCGGTTGTTAGGAAGAAGGAAGTTATAGAGGCTGTGATATTATAGTTAAGAACATATGATTAATTGATTTCATGTGCAATTTAAGGTGGAGATTGGGTCATTGCGGATTGGAAGTGTTTCCGGTTTGCTAAGTTTGATAGATGTATTTAAATAATAAGAGGAGTTTGGGCTAAGAGTGATTAGAGTTATGTTTGTGAATTCTACAAGAGGAACCAAGTGAATGGTGGAATTGTATTGTTATTTGTAAGAGGTTGATTTGGCAGTCTGTGAAAGTGATTATTATGAAGTTTGGTGTTATAATGAAGGGCAGCTGCAAGATGGGTGGAATTTGGTCTGTGAGTGATTAGAGGTACTGTTAGGAAGCTTAATTACGTAGGTGTGAGTGTGATTGTTAATTGTCTTTGAGTAAAGAGTGAATAATTTATTTAGTGTGTAATTTAATATGGAGTTTGGGTCATTACGGCCTGGAAGTGTTTCCGGTTTGATAAGAGTAAAAACTTGAGGTAAGTGGTAAGACGTTGGAGGTTGAGGTCATAAGGAATAACGAGAGGTAACTTAAAGTAGATGGATATGGTAATTTGACCGGAAGTGGAGTGTGATCGGTTTGGAGATCGGAAAAGTGTAGTGCACCTAGTGGTTCAGTGTGGTTTTGGCAGATGTGATTGTTCAATTTGTTGGCAATAGGTGGGTTATGGATACAATCAATGTGATGGTGGTTAGTATATGCAAAGTGTGGGTGACGGAAGCAGAATAAGCACCAAGTAGAAACAGGAAGGTAATGTAGGTCACTACTCAGCAGTGAAGCAACGTGATGACTATGCAGCAAGTGATAATAGTATGTGTGAGGAGAGGTTTGAGTGGAATATAATATGTTGCTGTGTCCGTCAGAAGAGGTGAGGGAGGGCATTGTCCCCCATATGGGCGGCCTTGTAACAAGAGGATGATGTGCCGTTCTGTACTATTCATTTTATTTGCCATTTTAATTTACCTAATTTTGCCTTTTGCCGTGTTTTCATTTATTGCTGTATTAACATGGCTATCGGTTCTCCGTGAGGGAGATGTCCGTGGGCCAAATGGCAGCAGGTACTGATTATGTTATTTTTATTTATTTTATGAGAATTATTCTATGTGTAGATCAATAAAGTATCAATACTGTAGATCGGGAGAGAAATAAAGATGATACTGATAAAAAATACACATTTCTTGAGACAGTGTGAAAGTACGAGAGCATTACAAGTTAAATACTTGGAAACGGAAGAGATAAATAAAACGGAAAGGTAATATGAATGTTATATTACTGTCAAGTTAATGATCAGGGAATAAAGAAGGCCAGGGAAACTATCGAAATTATTGATAATTGTAAGAAAGCTTGTGGGAGAAAAAATGAAAGTGGTGAATGAGGGAATGGTAAATGCTGTTGATGGTGCAAATGGACTTGACCTCGTCAAGTAATAAACTGAAAACAATGCCATCAGTACGAGTACACATGTTTAAAATTACATTATATGACATTTAAAATATACAATTAATGTTTCTGCATTCAATTCAGAATGATAATTTCTACTGATATATTGACAACAGCAAAACATCAGTTTGATGATGATGATGCTTGTTGTTCAAAGGGAGATATCATCTAAGGGCATCGGCCCAAAACATGAATTTGCAGTGGGGTATGAACTTATATTTTCTGAACCTACTTGTGTCATCTAAGTATATTTGAGGATGACAGTTTCCTGAGGCATTGAGGTGTGTAACTCCTCAAGAAATTTACTGCGGGCTGCTATTGTTTCTTCTTTCAACTAGAATTTCCTACTGTCATTCAGTGGCCTATGCCTGAAAACAATCTGCTTCATTACACTGTATGTAGAACAAGCAGATCTCTTGTAACTAATTCTCTTTCTCATATCTAAGTTACGTTTTCAGTAGTATATAGACCTACATCATAATAACTGAATTCGGTTCTGTGTAAAATATTTCGTGTGTAGTAGTCGGACCCAGTAATTTTCAATGAAATATGTGTGCATTTTCCTGCAGACCTGAAAATAAGTGCGATTACTTGCTCTTTAGCACAAGCTGCTTAATCACAAATTATGGGCACTGTATGTACATTACCTACACCATAAGCTTCACCCATCAGGTCTTGAGGTTTTGAAAATTCTGCTCTACAGTCTGCTCAGGAAAACGTCTTTAAAAATGCATATACTTATCTTCCTACTTTTACCATGTATCACTTTATGTTTGTGAATTCAGGGACCACTTGTATTCGCTTCAAGTGACAATTGTCTACACTTCCACAAGAAATGACGTTCAAAATATGCCACACAATCCTTCGATAACATAAGAAAACTGAAGTACATAACACCCCCTCCCCACTTCCAATAGTTTAAACATCGCATATCTCAACTTACAACAATTTCTTTCAACTGTGTCAACTGACTATCTCTTACAGATGTAGAATGGTCTGCAGGCATCATATTTGGTTACAGAAATACTGTGTGATTCAGCGATAACCATGCGAGGAAAAGAATTGAGTTCCTCGCATTCTATAGCTCGTAGAACAACAAGACAGTCAGAGCGACACAATTCAACCCTTTGCGATCACAGTCTTCTGACTTATTTTTAATGTTAAGTGGGATACGCTATGGTAGGATATGAATGTATATGTTTTAGATAGTAAAAGAAAAGGAGTGAGATATATGACATTATCAGATATCCTTAGCAGGTGTTCTTGACATAAATGTGTGTATTTTCCCTTTGAGAAAAACCAAATGATCATAAATATGACTTTGAACAAATGAAACTGAAATTGATAACGATAAATTTATTTGTCAAACAAATCATTTACTAGAGAAATCTGTATGGAGTTTGGAGTCGACAAGTTTAGCACCTAGAGTACACCTACAGTACCTACAGTACCTACAGTACCTACACTCTACAGTATGATGAAGTGAGGTCTCTTTGATGAAAGAGCCTTCTATATGTCTCTCATTCATCGCCATCCATATATACTACAATTCACACCCTGCAGACTTGCCAGGTAGCATCGCGTCACACATTCTCTAATGCCAATATCACGATGCAAATTTTCTGATAACCACAAGCCATAAGATGTATTTATGTCAAAATGTTGGGCAGAGTGCGGATTAGATTGCTCATCAAAAGAACTATATTGTTCAACATAAATTCTGTTACGATGTAAATAACTGAAAAATATGGGCAAATTTGATGACTGCAAGAATTACATTTAGGATTGCCTAACTGTATTCACCTTGTGAAAGTGCATTTGAGAATGAGATAACGGAGTGATATAGCAGTGAAAGTCAACACCAAAGATAATGTAATAATGATAGATTTACTCATTTAAAGGGTTAATAATAAAAGAGTATGATAGGTAATGGAGAAGTGTGGGCGAGATATGAAATATAACAGAAACTATATATATGTGCTACTGTTGGATTAGCCATTGCAAGTTTCGTGTTCATGTAGAAGACTAATCAACACTACACATGGGGGTTTAAGAAAACCAGGTCAATAATGTATCATCAAGGAACTAAATATAGGAAATCCAAAAGAAATTTGTAAATTTTGTGACGAAAATGGCCATTTTATGATATCTACTGGAAAATGAATTGCCCCAGACAGTTAAATTATTACTTTACATGAAGATGATTCACATCCTCTCCTCGAGAGTTACCAGTGCGTTTTTGAAGTATATTCTCTCAATGTGCAAACCGTAGATTTTGGGAAAACAGGTAATAGTACAGCATGTGAAAATGTTTTCTGCCAGATTTTAACAAAATATATTTATGTACAAACAACAACAATTTTAAGACAATTAGCAGTTTTAATATATTTTTAAGTGTAGTTATACCTAGACCAACTAATAGACATCGCATTTTTAATATTAGAATAAGTTTTAATTTCAAACTCAACAAATGGTCATATCATATATCTCAATTATACGACGTAAAATATAAAACTATATTTAATAAGGTTTCTTAAAGATTGTCATTAATAAGTTTGTTAACGACAAATCATATATACAAATTCTAGATCAATGTTACCAATCAATATTGTAAAGACATTATGGCTGAAGATGCTCAGAAAATGATCGAAACATGTACCATTTTGTAATAATTGGGAAATAAAATAAGGATGAGATCCTAATTTCGCGTTGCTTGTTAAGTATTGAATAGGTGTAAGACTAAGTTTTATTATTCTCCTTTTAATAGATTTTCAATACGGGAAAAAATGAGAATAGTCCCTTGCAAAACAGGTAGTGCTGGCAATTTTAAAAGAAAGAAAACCTAAGTGGCGTAATCTGGTCGAAGGACTAAACGTATTACACGTGCCCGGAAGATCTTGATGAACGCCAGCAGTGACTCGAATAAACCACAGAGTAAGATCAGTGAAGTCACTGCAGATCATATTTTCAGTGAACTTCTTCTGAACAGGAAGACATTTTGAAAAAAGACAGCGAACTGGTTGTCATGAGAGAATATGATGACAGCAGACAATTGAGGACCCTCTTCACCCTGCAGGAGCTACAGTATGCCATTAACCCAACAAAGCGGCCGGCATCGATGATCTGAGAAATGAAAAACTCAAGGACGCTCCAGTGGCTCCTAGAGTTAACGAATCTTTGTTTCATGGAATTTAGGATCCCCAAGACATGGAGGAGGGCCAAAATATAGCATTCCTGAAATTGGGCAAAGATCAAGCTGACCCTAAGAGCTATTGGCCTGTCTCGTGTATTCGTATTTTATTTAAACTCTTAAAATAAATGGTAGTAAACCTCTATGCAGTATCGATTGACAACAAAATAATGAAAGAACAGGCAGTTTTCAGATCAGGTAAATCGTGTGGTGGTAAAATTTTTAGCCTGACGCAGCATATTGTCGATGGTCCTGGAAGGAAGTTTGTGACTTGAGTAGTTTATATCGCATTAACAGTTGCCTATGGTACAGTATATCATAGATACGTAGTTGCTGAGGAAGCTATTTCAAGTAACAGAAGATTGCTATCCAATCTCCTCGGTAACTTTCGCCCAAACAGATAGTTCTATGTGTATCAGAATGGCAATAAAAGTCAATGGAGAACACATAACAACCGAATGTCTCAGGGCAGTGTGCAGGCCCCACTGCTATACAACGCACATACTTACGACCAGCCCACTCCAATAAACACGCAGAGCTTTATACATGCCGACAACACCGCTGTAGCTACCCAAGACCGAAGCTCTACTGAGGTCAAAACAATGCTAGATGAAGCTATGGAGGAGCTGTCGTTGTATTATAAAGCCAACAATCTAAGTCCCGACCTGAGTAAGAAGCATGTGCAGTCTATCTGTACAACAAAGTCGCGAGGAAAGATTTGACAACTGCAAGAGAGGGATCACTTCATTCATGCCCAACCTCCAAATACCTCAGAGTAACCCTAGACTCCACCTTGTCAAACAAGCAGCGCTGCTTGAATGCAAACGGAAAAAGGTGCTGTAGAAACAATAACCTGCACAAACTCACTAATTCTACCTGAGGAGCACAGCCAGTAACATTGCGAACATCAACACTACGCTATGCATTTTGGTGTCAGAGTATGCAGCTCATATTCAGAAAGCTCCAGATCACATGAACCATGTTGACGTCATACTCAATAAAACTGCCCACATCGTCACAGGAAGCCTTAAACAAACGCCTGGTCACAAGGTCGGAATCAAACTCGGATATGTGAAAGAAGATAATAACAGATGCCATGCATAAAAAAGCAAACGGAAGATCCGTGCCACCTTCTATATGGACACCACCCACCTGAACGCCGCCTGAAATCTAGGAATATGTTCTTTATGAGATCCCAGGCTTGAAAATAATCTCAAGTAGGCACTTATCTACTGTAAATCTGTGCAAGAAGTGCAGGTCAGAGAAGAACTAGCCCCTGAAAGAGACCTCCCTCGCACCATCCGGGTATCTCTAAACAGGCTAAAAATCAATGTTTCAGAATGCAAGGCAAACCTTCAAAAGTGTGTCTACTCCTGAGAGCAAACAGTGCGAGGGCAGAGCCATCCAGGATCAAGCACATCTTCTAGTCTGTGGGAGAATTCACAGTCCAGGACATCTTGGAAGTAAATGACAAGGACATCTCGGATGGTAAATTTTGGAAAAATAGCATCTGACCTGGACATGAAAAGTAAGTAAGAAAGTAGAATTAAGGCAAATAAGAGCGAAAATTTTCGGAATAAGAAAATCAGATAAAATACGTAGTCACTGACAATTATTTTTATTTGTCCAATCCTTGTCTCGTTTCTGTACGGGATCGGGTATAAGGTGAGGTGAGATAAATTTGTCGTAGCGGGTTTTGATGACCGGATGCAGTTCCTGAAACCAACCTCATCAGAGGAGTTAATGAGATGAAATGAATGACGTGATATATGATAGTAGGAAGTGAGACCGTGAAACCCGGTGCCGGCACGTAGCCTACTCCCGTCGAATAGCACCAAGGGGTCTGCTCAGCGCTTAACGTCACCATCCGACGGACGGATCACCATCAACTGCTCCATTTGCCCTCACTCCATATGAGCACTGCGGAGAGGTTTGGAAATTAATCCTGGTTTTTGGCACGCAATCCAGTGATTATAAATTGTACACCAACACCTCCCCTACCCTACCGGCCAACATTCTAATGGTGGACACCTCTGTTTCAGACCGTTTAGACTTCAACGCCTTAACTATCATGGCCACCAGGCGGGCTCTGACACTGACAATGAAATGTACTAAACGTAAACTCGTGTTCTCAATCCGAAGTTGTGCAGATATTTTCAGACACGCCTCCAATGAAGGTGAACTCCAAGTAGCATTTTAACCACATACCAGCCCTCCTGCCATTCTTAAATCTCTAGCACTTCTGGGAATGAAAACTCGGCCTCGATGACAGCGCCTAATAGCACTAGCCGTTATAATACAGAGGCGGATAATGAAACGCACTAAGGACTATACATAAGGAAATCCGGGAAAACGAAATGGAATGATACCATACAGGAAGTCAGTTTCATGATTAGCAAGAGCATGTCTAGTAATAGCATATCAAGACTGGGACAAACGGACATTCTGTTGGTCGGGACAGAATATTCACTAACGAATGAGTATCAAAACTGGATAGGAATAACAAGTGCTATTCATCAGGATTACTACATAATGGGAAGAGGTATGACTAAACATAAAAATTATGCAGTTAGGAAGGAAATCTGTGGAAGACTTAGGAAATAATCGGTACATGTTAGATCGTATAATAAGCCAAACTTTCTCATTTATAACAAAACGTTTTACAAATTCAGGGAAAAGAAAGAGGATTAGCAGTTTGAGTACGTAATATGAACATACTGTATATCATACGGGAGCATTAGAAGATGGTGGAAGATATTTGATATTGTGAGATTGAAGGTCGCGATTATGGGGGCGTCATGTTTACAATACTAGCAATAAGCGGCATTGACAGCGCAGCTGTGACAATGTGTGAGATCCAGCAAAGCAATATAGTACCGCTGGCAAATTGCTGAGGGTTATGACAAGAAAAGTTCTTAGAAATAACTGGATGATGCTCAACAATGGAGCATATTTATCGAATGATCTGGAAGTAGAAACTACGAGAATCTCCTAGAAAATGTATAGAGAGCTGTGTTGCGGATGTGTGGAGTCATTGTTGAGTGAGTCAGTCGCGAGTGAAACCATAGAGTCCCGAGATTGTCATGATTGCGTCAGGGAGCTATGTGGAGTTCAGTGTGGCTTGTTATTTGCGAAGTAAATCCATCTGGGAACGTTTCTGCATTGGGAGGAGCAGTGTAGAGCGCAGGAGTTCAGCGTTCCTTATGCCTGTGTCTACCACTGTGTGTGAGTAAAATACTGAGTCAAGTAGAAGTATGAAACATAAATAAACTTTCAAATTACTGTAAATAGTACGGTAGTTGAGTAAGTTTTGTCCAATAAAACCGTCAATTCATGTGCTCGTCCCAAAGTGGTGCAGCTCGTTTAAGGCACACCCCCAATGGAGGTGAGCTGCACGTACCACTTAAACCATATACCAGCCCTCCTGCCAATCATGAATTTCTTGCAATACAGGGAACCGAATCCGGTAGCTAATAGCGCTATAGGTAACACTCAGGAGGTAGACGACCGATAAACATGCTGACTCTATGACTAGTGATTTTATATTTAACCCTTTGTCATTGCCCTCAGTACCTCGTATAGGATTTCTCTTCACATGCTGATGACTACCATGCATAGTATAGATGTTATGCCAAACTTCATTTTGTTCTAGCTTGTAAAGTTGTCAAGATGTGAATGGTATATTCAGTGTGCAACAATAAGATAAAACAAATTTTGAGAACACATTTCTCAAACAAAGAAGAAAATATGTTATATGGATATGTGTCAGGAAATGCTGCTTTTTCGTGTTAGAACTCATTTTCTGGAACTCTATGTAGTACATTAATCAATGGGAACACACAGGAACAGAAATTGCCTGCTTACCTCAAAATGTTCTCCAGTAGCATTAATACATGCCTACACAATACTCCAGGGATACATCAATGTATCCGGCATTCAATGTGATGGATTACTGTTATCAAGATAGATACCAAACCAATGCTCACAACAATAGTACAGGTCAGTATACCAACTAGTTCAGCAGATAACGAAACCCAAAGAAAATTTTAAAGAAGATGTAATGTAATATATAAAATGAAGAGAATGGGAAACTGGAATGCAGATGTAGGCCAAGGAAGAAAAGGTAATGTAGTCAGAAATTTCGGACTAGGACAAAGGAATGACGGAGAAAGTGGGCTGGTTGGATTCTGCACCAATCATAAATTCCTCCTTGCAAATACTTGGTTCGAACATCGCAAACGGTAACTTTATATTTATACAAGACCTGGAGACACTGGAAGGTATTAAGTAAAATTCATTATGATTAGGCAAAGATTCAGAAACCAGGTGCTGGATTGCAAGAACTTCCCAGAAGCAGATGTAGACTCTGACCAGAACATGGTGGTCACGAAATGCCATCTGAATTTGAAGAAATTGAGAATTGGAGTGCAGGAATATGGGATCTAAACAAGTTGAAGGAAAACAGATTTACAGATTGTTTCAAGGAATATGTTGACTGGCATTAAATAAAAGGGCTAAAAGAAACAATAGATGAAGAGCATACAGTCGTGAAGAATGCGATCAGTACGGCTGCTGAACGCAGGTTAGTAAGAAATGTAAGCTGAAGTAAGAATTCAAGATATACTAGACCTGATTGATAAAAATCTAAAGCATAAAAATGAAAAAAATTAGGCAAAAAGTAATACAGGAGGTTAAAGAACGAAGTAGATAGAAACTGTAGGACAGCCAAGTACGAATGGCTGATAGATAAGTGCAAGGATGTTGAAGGTTGGACAGTTGCAGTAAAGGTAGATGCAGGAAAATCAAGGACAGCTTTTCAGAAAGGAAAACTAAGTATATGAATACTGAGAGCTCAGATGGGAGAAAACTTCAAGGAAAATAGTACAAGGCAAAAAGTTGACAGAAATATATTCAATAATTTGATCAATAGAAAGAAGTAGATGATAAGGTTCTCGAACAAGAAGAGGCGGTTGATACTGAAGAAATGGGAGACCGAATTTTGATGTCAGAATTTGACAGAGCTCGGACAATGAGAGACCTAAATAGGAACAATGCACATGGATTGATGACATACCTTCAGAATTACTGCCTTAGTAGGAACTACCATTGCAAAGTTTTGGTGTGCACGATGTATGCTACAGGAGAAGTGCCATTTGACATTAGACAAAATGTTTTTATACGTATTCCAAAGAAAGCAGGTGCTGAAAAGTGTGAAAACTATCGCACCCTTAGTTTAGTGTCTCAGTTTGCAATATATTAACACATATTACTTCTAGAAGAATGGAAAGAAAAGCTAAAGCCAAGTTAGGCTTCAGAAGAAATGAAGGAACACGTGAAGCAATCCTGACGTTACGTCTGATCTTAGAGGATCAAAGTCAACATGCCTGGCGTTCTTAGATATAGAAAAGTCAATAGATAATGTTGACTGGGCCAAGCTATTTGAGATTCTGAATGTGATTGTTATCAGACAGGAAAGAAGAAGGTTTATCCTCAATCTGTACAAAACTCGGTCTGCAGTGATAAGAATCGAGGGCTATGGAATATAAGTAGCAGTCCAGAAAGGATTGGTACAGAAAATGAAAGAGGAATTAGGAACGGGAATCAGAATGCAAGGAGGAAAAATACTAACTCACACTTGCCAATGATGATATTATTATAACTGAGTCTGCAGACGATCTGGAAAAATTGCAGAATGGTGTGGACACAGTTTTGGAGAAGGAGTACAAAATGGAAATAATATACCGAGTGGCCAAACGTCGTGGGAAGACCCTGAATGTGAAGTTAATAACTAGTTGCTCCTACGCGAGCCCTCAAAACGGCAGCAATATGGCTAGGCATCGACTCTGCAAGGTGTTGGTATCGTTCTGGAAGGATCTGGACCCAGGCATTTTGCACTGCTACCCACAATAAAATTGGTCTCTTGTAGATGGTACGGTATTCATGAAGCGTACACTAGCATCGACAGCATCACATAAATGCTCGATTAAATTAAGATCGGCGGATCTGGAGGGCCAATCCATGGTCTTATCTTCACTAGAGTGTTCCTCCAACCACCTGCATGCCACCACAGGGTGGTGACATGGCGCATTTTCCTTTTGAAATATGTCACCTCCATCAGAGTACTCTAGGGCCGGAAATGGGTACAAATGGTCGGAAGGAATGTCCACATAACGTACACCTGTCAGCGCTCCCAGTAGCCGGAGAATGGGGTTTATTGCGTTCACGAGAACGCCGCCCAGACCAGAAATGAGCCACCTCCCGCATGAACACAACCTTGTTGACACACAGGATCCATAGCTGTGGGGCATACGCCACACTCTCACGCACACATCGGCTCGATACAACTCGAAACGGGATTCATCGGACCATACCACAAGCCGCCACTGTCCCATGGTCCATTGCCGATGTTCGCGGGCCTATGCACTTTGTTGAGCACTGTGTCGAGGTGTCAACAAAGGGATACGAGTTGGTCTTTGGTTGCTGATGCCTATGGGGTGCAGTTGCCTACTTACAGTCCTGGTAGAGATGGGTCCCTGACGCCCAATATTCAAATGGGCGGTGATCTGACTCATAGTAGGCCGTCGAGCGCCCAGTATGGTTCTGCGGAAGCGATGTGATGACCGTTCTTTAAACACCACTGGTCTTCCCGTGCGGCGGTTTAGCGTTTGATAGCAATTTCTCTGCGATATTGAAGATCCACCCTCGCCACTGTTGACCTAGGAAACCTGAATTCGCGGGTAATCTCCGCAATGCTATTACCCATGCGCCGTGCGCCGATGATCATTCCACGTTCAGAGTCGGTTAACTCGCGACGTGTTGTGTTCTTCACGTCACTGGTGTCTGTGACAGATCGCTCAGCTACGCCGCAGCTAGCCGCACGCTCAGGGGTCATACAAGCCACATTTTCTAGTGAGACACCCATTCTCGTGACCTTGGCCACTCAGTGTAAATCCAAACCAGCAACGGTGTGCAGTCGAATGAAGGCAGGTTATGCAGGCCATAGTATGTTAGTAAAGGAATTCTTGAAAGAAGTAGATGAATATTGTTACTTAGTTCTTAGAAGAGCTAATGATGGCAGAAGTAAGGAGGACATAAAATGCATATTAGTACAAGCAACGAAGACCTTTCATGAGAAAATAGATTTTATCACTTTCAACATTGATACAGGATTTAGATGTTTTGAACGTTTGGAACGTTTCATTGTTTGAAAGTGCAACGTGGGCACTAACTAGCTGATAAAGAAATGGAGTGAAAGCTTTCTGAAATGTGGAGTTAAAGAACAATGGTCAAGGTGAAATGGGTAGATCGAATTATGAATGAAGAGATACTGAAACGAACTGGTGACAGGAGAATGGTTTGACAAAATTTTACCAGAAGAAGTGATTATTAGGACAAGTATTAAGACACTCAGAACGTGTTCGGTTTGTTTTTGAGGGAAATGTAGGTGGTAAGGACAGTAGGGGTAAACCAAGGCATGGATATGACAAACAGATTAGAGTAGGCACCGTATGGGGTGGCATGGACGGCTGCATCAATCCAGTGTATGGTCTGATGATCCAATTAATAATAATAACAGAATTAATAAAGGAAGGGAGGATTATTCGAAAAACTCTTGCTCCCAGTATCAAAGATGGTGTTTACGGACTTCGGAGCAACTTAGAATTACACACCCACACTGAAAAAATAGCAAGCGTACTCCGGAAAGAAGGACAACTTTTTACGCTCACCTCTTCAGATTGCCAGATGAAGGAATTTATAAACTTTTATTATCCTACTTTAGAAGTCTCAAGACGATTCCTCCTTGGTTGGTGGAGATCGATAAGGTTTTTTAAATTATGGAATCATAGAAACAGACATTCAACTCCGAGCACCACTCAGACACAAACTTAGACAGGTTCTTCAAGAAGAAGTCTCAACTCGACTGTAGCATATCCGTTCTGATGCATGGAAGAAAGCGCACTCCGAAAGTATGAAAACTGCTGGGCCAGCAGGAAGGCAAACAATAGAGATCGCGGTCCTTAGTGGCCCTAAATACTAATACTAATAATAATAATAATAATAATAACAATAATAATAATAATAATAATAATAATAATAATAATAATAATAATAATGTGACCTCGGGTACAATATGCAGGTAGTTATATTTTACGCCACCTGGCTGCCTGCTCAGAAATTTTAAAACCCCAGAAGGGGCATAGCCAGAAATGTTTATTATTTCGATTGAGGGAAGGTACATGTTAGCCTGCCAAGAGAAAATCTGCAGGTAATACTGTGAAATTGAAGTATTAGAAATAATTTACTAAAGGCAGTCCAGAGCGTTTATGATATCAATCAGGCTGCAATGATAGTTAGGTTTGATAAATTACTGCAAGATATAATATAGCAGGTTTTAAGTCAGGCAAGAATTCTTGTAAGGTTTATATGCCAATAACTCTGCTTAAGTACAAGATATGCGGTAAGTTTATGATCAAATATTATAGAATTTCACTACAAATGCAGCAAGTACGTTTTGAAAATCAACCTTCCAAAGCGTGAACTGATACAATTTTGGAAGTAACCTAAGAAGAATCGCATGAAGTAGGGAATAAAAAGCTGGAGTTGATAAACCTTTCTAAGTAACCTCCAATTTATTCAAAGAAACAGAATTATGTACACCGCAGTTAAAATAGCAAGTTCACACTCGGAAATTACAGTATTCTATGAGAAGGAATTGAACTGACACACCAAAGTATCCTTACATTTCTCCACTCATTTTAGGTTGATTTCATAGTATAGGAGTGAAGGTTACTTTTGATATTCCATGTATAAAAAATGCATGCATGTTAAAAGCATGAGAGTGAGCAATTTAAAAAGGGTAGAAAGAAATATGGAGGATGATCTAGATTTCAAGCCTGTATTTGGTATAACTGAAAGAAACTAGCTGCAAATGCTCACAAAGGCACACAGACTGAATACTAAAATGCATTATAATGTAAAGTTTGGTAGAAAAGTCTAACACTATTCGACAATTCTGCTGCTAGTCTAGATACCAAAAATTGGAAGGAGGGAATATTCTTGGGAAAGAATACAGTTATTTTATCCACTGTATTGTGTTTGAAATTGCACTCAAATGAGACTCTGTCTATGGATGGGTCACTGACATCCATCATAGAAAAAGGCAAAGGATGCTATTTAACAGTAACTGCTGCACACATTCCTTAATATTGCAGGTTTTATTTCTGTACAGTTCATCCTTGGTGTTCGTTTATACAGTAGACTACTGTAGCCTCAAGAGATAATTGTCTAGCGGCATCAGATATGGAGGTCTAGGCAGCTATTTCACTGGACTGCATCGACCATTACCGACCAATCCAATGGCCAGAAAGAACCTCCTCCAGCCACTGGAGGGCTGTCCGTTGTGAGAGGGGGATATCGTTCCTTGTTGGTTGAAAAGACCATGTCTTTGTGCCAGGAGCAATTATTCCATATAGAGCCACAGTGCAACCCTTAGATGATATTTTTATCTTTCAGTGCTAAGCTTGTCAATTACATATACATGACCAATGAGATAATCCCCATGTATACGACAGCACACATGTAATCTTGGGTTCATCCAATGATGTTCCCAATATCTGCCTCATTAGCGTAATAGCCAGCAGTATTAGGTGTCGTCCTCGAAGGACCGGGTTCGATTCTCGGTACCGCATGAAATTTACGTGCATGCAACTCACCTTTATTATGAGTTGCCAGAAAAGAGCTGTTTAACTTCGTGACCAGGACACGAGTTTACTTTTACTTTATCTGCCCAATTTATGGTGTTATGTTTATTTACTGCCCCATTCGAATGGGAACAGGCCTTGTCAATGAACAGAATATCAGCTTCAAGATTCCGTTAGTGTCAACGCCTTTCTTCAAACAACTCCCAGAATTCCACTCATCTATCGGTGTCAACTATCGCCGTGGCGCATACTGCCCGCACGGTAAGAAAAAATTATAATTTAGTAGCTGTAACCTGTCTTTACAAAACCCAGACCAAGCTTTGTCATGAAAACAGTGGCCACACTCCCTTCGACACGCTCCTAATTATCGCCGCGGCGCATACTGCCCGCACGGCAAGAAAAAATTTAATTTGGTAGCTGTAACCTATTTTTGGAAAATCCAGGCCAAGCTCTGTCATGAGAATAACATCTTTGCATTGTAACTCCCATGCTTTATGTTGTAACACCTATGCTTTATGTTGTAACATCCATGCTTTGCATTGTAACTTCCGTGCTTTCCTCACCTATGGTAAGTTACATGCTTTGCTGTAAAGTCAAACTAACCAGTCAACGAGCTAGAATAACATAGAGAGGCGGAAGCGCTGCCTGGGTGAACCTAATAGAACGAACGTCCGCCATGTTTCCTGTGGTCACACAAGCAAGGGGACATGGCCTTTAAATAACGAAAAGTGTAGAAAATGCGCATTTTAGAATCGCTGGGGGAGAATTAAAGACCGTTGCCCAAATCTTGAAGCATGAAAGCGAATACCGCCACTTCATCATATTGCGGCACGAGGCCAACATCACGATCAGTTGATTGTAGGGTAGTTCGAAATCATCGCACAGTGACATACGAATAGGCCTCGAAATCGGAACAAAAGCGTTACCCTGCTTGGCTGTTGTGGTTAAGCGTAAATTAGAATAAAAACGATGGACATAAATATTTATGACAGGAAACCTTAAAATCATAGGGACCTACAATAGGTTGCAACCTCATTCTGTTCATATTTTACAATTTATTGCATCCTCATGAGTACTGTGTTCCTTTCTTAATCTCTTTGCCCTCCCGGGTTGGTATTTTCCCACGGACTCGGCGACGGATCCCTCCTCTACCACCTCAAGGACAGTGTTCTGGAGCGTGAGACATAGGGGCGGGGATACAACTGTGAGGGAGGGCTGCACCTGCTATGCTGAACAGGGGCCTTGTGGGAGGGAGAAGGAAGCGGCCGTGGTCTTAAGTTAGGTACCTTCCCGGCATTTGCCTGGAGGAGAAGTGGGAAACCACGGAAATTCACTTCGAGGATGGCTTAGGTGGGAGTCGAACCCACTTCTACTCAGTTGACCTCCCCAAGCTGATAGAATCCCGTTACAGCCCTCGTGCCCCTTTTTAAATTTCGTGGCGGAGCTGGGAATCGAACCCGGGCTTCCAGGGGTGGCAGCTGCTCACGCTAACCAGTGCACCACAGAGGCGGCCCACGAATACTTTACCACAATAATCGTTTAGTGTAATTATTTATTATAATATAGGGGGGATATCATGTTTCTCCCATTACCATATCATACTGGGATTACTAGCTGAAAGGTAAGCTTGAAAGTTGTCGTTTATGAAGTGTGGCATAGTTTTAAAAAACAAGGCAACAGACATCTACAATAAAGGCTGTATACATTTCAAAAATAGCAGTCAAATACTGTATTTACTATACTTGGTGTACGTTTGAACGAAATAAGTGATTTTTTGTGGTTACGTTTTCTTGGTGGTGGGCGCTCCATTTCCTTTATTTGTAAATGTGAATGAAAATTAAATAGGGCTGGAAATGTACCGAGCATAAGCAACGGAATTGAGTGGGATACCATTTACCTCTTTTCGCCCTCACAAGGCATTGTTCGGTTAATTCCTTGTTCTTTAAACGAAATCTGAAACAAAATTCGACAAATAATTACCGTGGCTATCCGTACTTTCGCTAAGTAAACAATAAAATGGATTTAATTACAAACAGAAATTACAAAAAGTAATCTCGGCTATAATTCAGTAATACTTACTTAAAGTACGATATATCCTTGGTTTAATTACTCCGATTAGTACAACCATACGCTGAGCTTACGACTGGCATACTTGAAAACGAGAATCTATGTTTTCACTTCTTAAAACTTATGGAATTAAATTGGCATGCACGATCTCCCTGTCACCTCAACTTATGCTCTCGCGCCAATTCGCTTTGTTTTGACAACCGTTAACATGGCTGCCCCTTATCAACTTGCTTCAAGCAGGGAGCGCTGATGTCAGGTATACAGCCCCTCTATGTTATTCTAGCTCGTTGTAACCAGTCTATACCATAACGTCTCTGGAAACAAAGATGGCCGTCATGAACATGTCCTCATACTTCTTATGTGCAATTACTACCAATATAACCCGGCAAATCACTAAGAATGCAACATTTCGGGACCTAATAATATTCAAAATGGAGTCCTGAACACATGTGAGTAATTTTCAATGCAATATTATTATTTCCAGTCCCCTAATTCTTTACCGCAGACCTAGAGACACTTTAGTTGGTTTTACAACACGAAAGGGACTGAGTCTCAAGCATTGCCAGAGCAGTCTCGTTCTCAGCATTGTAGTCTGTTTAACTGTATGTATCACTCTCCAGGTTAAGTCACATTGAGTTTTAATCACGCATCATCTCATGTTAGTGGTATGGCATATACATTGTCCTATGTATTGTGGGCTGTTTCTGGCAATTTTCTGTCCCTAATGTCTTTCCATGCGCTGTTGAATTATAGGCTATACGAATTTTGCCTACAAGCGAAAGACAGTGCTTGATATGTTGAGCTACTGTGAAAAATATTGAGATCATTTACACTTTGGTGACGGGCTCTGAACGGAGGCTGTTACCACTGTTGACAAGATAGTTTAAAACTGCAAAAACAAAATTACACTGCCGCACTCAAGTTACTGTAACTCAAAACGTTTTCAAAATACCAACCTCAAATTTGGAACATATACTCAAAGGTTGCCTAGTAGTTTTGTATGGTGTGTTATCCGTCAAAGTACTGCCACTTATCGCTCCATTTGATAACATTTGTCAGCATGGTGTAGTAGGAAAAGTACTAATCTACCATGTCCATGCATTCCATAGTAGCATTGTAGCTGATAGTTGCAGTATTCAAGTATGCAAGTAGGATCCTTTACGGTTACTCCCCATTTAATGTTAGTCATTCACCATTAGAAATATCCAGTTCACTGTCACTCGGTACGGCTAATAACTGGTCTGAATAGAACTCATCAAAAATATCGGTATCGGTTCGCAACTGAATGAACATAACATATTGACAGCCGCATTGAAGCGCCCAGGAATAGCTCTAAATTGTTAATATTACAATATTTCGTTAACTGAATGAAGGATTAAAGAAAGAAAGGTGCAGTAATAGCTGCCTTATATTCTACATTCCATGACTACAACGTTACAAACTTACAATCTCGCCACGAAATAGTAGAAGGAATCAAGCAATCGCAAGATGCATAAAAAAAAGAATTATCTTAGCCCGTCACGTACTGTAGTCTGAGAAACTACGGGAATTCTTGGGGCCCGTCATAAATGTTTTAAGATGTAATTTATTTAATTTGTTGAAGATTTAGGATAATTTTAATTAGTGTACGTTATATGGTCATTTCCACTATGCCAGCCATTCCATTGAAATTTTGATGAAATCTAAGTTCATAGGGTTTTAAATTTCAAATGTATGAACACATTTTTAAAACCTGTTCTGATAGCATATCAGAAATGTCAGACCTGTCTCAATGAAAATGAAATTTAGATAGTACAAAACAGTCAATGAAATGTAAGGAGGTACTGGCCATGGGGCATGTCGAGACCTATCAGTAAGTAACAATATCCTATTATCTTGGAGCAAAAGATCGCTTTACATATCTAAATTCTATTAACGTTGATTTCTGAGACAAAGACAGGAAGTAACACCCAAAGTTTTTTATGTTTCATTTTCATTAGGTTGTGTAGATTCCTAATGAGTTATCGTAGATAGCTTATTATTCCAAATGCCCCACACGCTTAAACGAAAAGCTATTATCACTCTTGATAATCCACAGTAGTCAATCATGCTCTAGCATTTAACTTTTTCTCCGGATCATAAGTCTAACTTCCTTCAATTATTGAAACAAGGTTACCACAGAAAGATATAAGCATCACTTCGTCAAGATTGTTGAAGTTGCCTATTTCTCTCCTACATTTCACAGTTATTTCTATTCGGGTTTGTGAGTCTTCATATAACTGCTGAAAGGCCCAAAGTGCCTCAAATAGTTATCACGGTGAGATTAAATCACTGAAAAAATAAGTTTTATAGTACAAGTGGATTATCATACTCAAATTTCTTAGCGAAAAGTGTCCATCAGAGTGAAATTTAAACCGAGCTCGATAGCTGCGGTCGCTTAAGTGCGGCCAGTATCCAGTATTCGGGAGATAGTAGGTTCGACCCCCACTGTCGGCAGCCCTGATAATGGTTTTCCGTGGTTTCCCATTTTCACACCAGGCAAATGCTGGGGCTGTACCTTAATTAAGGCCACGGTCGCTTCCTTCCCACTCCTAGCCCTTTCCTGTCCCATCGTCGCCGTAAGACCTATCTGTGTCGGTGCGACGTAAAACAACTGGCAGAAAAAAAGTGAAATTTAATTTGATTTTACAGGGCAATTTAACTTACCATGATCCGCAGGAATGCATATCACCAATTCTCCTTCTGAAACTATTATCTCTTGGCCTGAAAGAGGAAAATGATTAATGAAAAATGTTATGTACAGTGCCTAAAACATGGAAGCAAGATTATATTTCTAGAAATCATGTCCAAACCAAAAGAGTTATATATTACAATACAAAACGCCCTCCGTTTCTTTTACTCTTACATATTCTTTAATAATATAACAATTTCATGTTCTTGCATGGTTGCCTACCTAATATAAACAAACTTTAATTTTCTTCTGACAATTTTCTTAAGAATAACCTTTTTTGATAACCAAACCACAGTTTCTTGTTATCACCTATCAAGTACATCTGACGTAGTACTATGGCTTGACACGTTTCATGTAAAAATTCAATCCTGATTTTTAAGGAAATGAAATAGGCTAACAGTAACAATGTCATACAGGTGAAGAGAGCAATGTGTGAAAATGTTTTCACTCATAACTGTAAAAATAATACATAAATACTCTTTAGATTGAAAATCCAATCTCATCTACACATTCAAGTTTAAGCTGGTCTCATTTGTCCCATTTGTAAATGCCCATGAGAAAGCTATAAAAAATGTAAAACTGGTAAGTTAATTACAAACCAGCCATAAACACACAACAAATTTTAAGCTTTCGTCAATCAATCAATCAATCAATCATGAATGAATGAATGATTTGCATTTAGGGCTATCACCCAGCTGGCAGATTAAAACTGTGTACTGAGTTCAAAAAATTTGTAAATTTATCGAACATTTCCTTTGATCATTTATTAGAGTTCCTTACTCCTCATCCTAGGAAATGAACATTTAACTCAGTTTATCTTTTTGAATTCCAGCTTCATCTTCATCTTTAGCACTTTTAACACTCCACAAGATTGTTCATCACAAAGTTGTAGCTTATAAGAATGCTCATTCATAAGAAAAGTCTGAAAAATAATCAATTGCACTTGGTTTTTATTTCACTAGCAATATTATTCATAATTATTCAGCAGCTGAATTTATGGATAGCAAATAATCTGGATTTTATTATGAAATTCACTGAGACCGCTCACTATCGGGCACCGGTGAATGAAATACGATTGTCGATGTGAAAACAGCATCTAGAATATCGCATTAGTACTACAATTCGGCCCATTGTATCTGACGAGGTAAACTTCTGACTCCAATTCTTACTGTCTTAAGTGAACCGAGTGGCACATTTTGTCCTTATGTGCAACAGATTATGATCCATACTCCTAACATATTCAACTTAATCAAAATCAAGCGAATTCGAAAAGAACAATCGCGGGATATCAACCTCTCTTTCAATGTTCAAACAAAATACTATCTGGTCCTAAATTCATTTTCACTCCGTCAACAATATCTGCTCGGAATTCAGGATAAACACGTATTTTAAAAACTTTTCCATCT
Source organism: Anabrus simplex (assembly GCF_040414725.1). Classification (NCBI taxonomy): domain Eukaryota; kingdom Metazoa; phylum Arthropoda; class Insecta; order Orthoptera; family Tettigoniidae; genus Anabrus; species Anabrus simplex. The sequence continues at coordinate 883,160,767 of NC_090266.1, forward strand.
GGTGAAATTTAATTTGTCCAACCTTCGGACAATTAAATTATTGAACAATCATTATTAATAGTTGAGTACCTGCCATACACATGTCTATACCAATCAATCAATCAATCAATCAATCAATCAATCAATCAATCAATCAATCAATCAATCAATACTGATCTGCATTTAAGGCAGTCACCCAGGTGGCAGATTCCTTACCTGTTGTTTTCCTAGCCTTTTCTTAAATGATTGCAGAAAAATTGGAAATTTATTGAACATCCCTCTTAGTAAGTTATTCCAATCCCCAACTCCCCTTCCTATAAACGAATATTTGCCCCTATTTTTCCTCTTGAATTCCAACTTTATCTTCATAATGCGATCTATTCTACTTTTAAAGACACCACTCAAACTTATTCGTCTACAAATGTCATTTCTCGCCATCTATCCACTGACAACTCAGAACATACCACTTAGTCGAGCAGCTCATTTCCTTTCTCCCAAGTCTTCCCAACACAAAATTTTGCAACATTTTTTTACGCTACTCGTTTGTCGGAAATCGCCCAGAACAAATCGAGCTGCATTTCTTTGGATTTTTTCCAGTTCTTGAATCAAGTAATCCTGGTGAGGGTCTCATACACTGGAACCATAATCTAGTTGGGGTCTTACCAGAGACTTTTATACCCTCTCCTTTACATCCTTATTACAACCCCTAAATACCATCAAAACCATGTGCAGAGATATGTACCATTTATTTACAATCATATTTATGTGATTACCCCAATGAAGACCTTTCCTTATATTAACATCTAGGTCCTTACAATGATCCCCAAAGGGAACTTTCACCCCATCAATGCAGTAATTAAAACTGAGAGGTTTTTTCATATTTGTGAAACAACCTGACTTTCAAATCCGTTTTATCATCATACCAATGCCTACTGTCCATCTCACAATATTATCGAGGTCATGTTTGCAGTTAATCACTATCTTGTAACATATTTATTACTCTATACAGAATAACATCATCTGCAAAAAGCCTTATCCTTGATTCCACTCCTTTACACATATCATTGATATATGTAAGAAAACATGAAGGTCCATTAATACTGCTTTGAGGAATTCCCCTCTTAACTATTACAGAGACAGAGAAAGCTTTGCCTACTTTAATTCTCTGAGTTGAAAATATAAAATACAGGATATCTGCTATACCTTGCTTGAATCCTACAAGTTGAGCTTGAGTGGAATAACCTTTCCTAAACCCAAACTGCCTTCTATCAAACAAGTTATTAATTTTGCAAACATGTCTAATATAATCAGAAAGAATGTTTTCTAAAAGTTTACATGCATGCATGTCAAACTGACTGGTCTGTAATTTTCAGCTTTGTGTCTATCACACTTTACTGTTAGGGTGTTGTAGGATAAAAATAGAGTTCGCCTAAGTAGTATTGTAGTGTAGTCGTCTATTAATTATCTTATTGTGGTGTGATTTTTAGTACTACTCCAGATAATATATATCCCTCCGTTCATTTTGTTTGCACACAAGTTATTGTATTTTACCATTTATTTTGATTTTTTCATAAAGAATGACTAAGGAGTACAAGTGTAGGGACTGTGGGTAAAGGGGAGTCATTGAGGGGTATGAGGGAGGAGTTGAAGAGTTTGAGGGAGATAATTAGGATTCTCACAGAAGACAGGAAGGAAGATAGGCCTCCCTCAAACAATGTACAGGTTACAGTAGGTTTACAAGTGGGAGAGGAAGGAAAGGGGGCAGTTGTAGAAGACAGGTGGTCTAATGTTCTAAGGGGAAGGAGATTGCAGGCTAAGGGCTCTATTCAGGATCAGAATTCCGGACTGGTGCCATTGCGAAATTGGTGCGAGCCACTACAGGTAGAGCAACAGAGGGAAGATGAGGAACAGGGAACTCTTGCTGAGATGTGTGGAAGTAGGAGGAAGGGAAAAGGTAGGAAAGGGAATTGTAGAGTAGAGGATAGGGAAAGACAGGTGGAACAGGGTCATGGGAAGGAGAAAAGGGAGGAGGAAGTAGCTTCTGCAGCTATCAGGAAAGATAGGGCTGACCAGGAGGGGAGGGGATCAAATGAGATGGGTAGGGTTGAGGCTCTGGTCATGGGGGATTCCATCGTTAGACATGTGGAGAAGGTGTGTGGAGGAAAGGGATCCAGGGTAGAGTGTTATCCAGGAATTAGGTTGAGGCAGATGTTGAGGAAAGTAGAAGAGAGGGGTAGTGTTTCACGTTGGTACCAACAACGTAAGACAAGTTGATATAAGTACCATCATAGTTGGGGATGTGTGGGATCTGGTAAATGCAGCACGGGTGAAGTTTAAGGAAGCGGAGATTGTTATCAGTGGAACTCTGTGTTGGAGGGATACTGACTGGAGGGTGATTGGGGATTTAAATAAAACTATGGAGTGGGTATGTATGAAACTGGGAGTGAAATTTCTAGATCCTAATGGGTGGGTAGGAGATAGAGATCTGCGTTCAGGTGGCCTTTACTTAAACTGCAGTGGTACGTACAAGTTAGGAAATTTGTTTGGAGGGGTAATATGGAGGTACATTCAGGGAAAAGATATATATTTACCAGATATTGTAATAGTAGTTGAATAATGGCTGAGAAATGATATAATGGATGCAGAAATTTTCTCACGGATCTGGAGAGCGTCTCGTAGAGATAGGATCAGAATGGTGGGAGGGGGAGTATTCACTCTGGTAAAAGAAGAATTTGTAAGCTACGAAATCTTTGAAGATGAACAACATGAAATGATTTCTGTTGTTATTTCAAAATTATTTCGTTGTTCACTGTTAGTAAAAATCATGCATCCACAGAAGAAACATAAACAGCATAATTCAATACTGACTGGAAACTTACTTTGTATATCTTCCAATTCTCCGCAAGGCTCCATTAAGAAGACTGTAGACGATGATTTTTCAGTCCCTGCAGGAAGGCAAGAAAACAACATTATATTCATAAGAAACGGATGGTGATCATCAACTTACCGAATAAACACTCGTATATAACGTATGCAGTGCAGCGACTTAACACGTAAGCACCAGTGGATAGAGCACAAAAAGGAAATAAATGAGTCCAAAATTCTTAGACACAGGCTTAATCAGTGGAGGATAGAATAAGAATAGTGGTGATCATTGTTGAGATGAGACAGGCAAGTCAATCCAATGTTAAGGCAAAAGCATCCATGGACCTCAGCACTAGTTGATGTCTAACCACAGTATCTCAGAGAGCGAAAGTATTAGAAGATGGGGGAAAATGTTTAAGGACTTCAACCGTTAAATAATTCACAAATGCGATTTAATGGAGGCTCTCCTAGCTGGAGTACTGATGAGAAATGGAACACAAAAGAGTACTTCATTAATATAAGTTCTAACATTTAAAAATTCTTAAAAGAGTGTACACAGAAGTGTAAGATACATGTAAACATTTCTTAAGACATTGAACACTGGCATATCTGTAACGTGTTAACTGTTCTGTACTGGGCATTGTAGCCATTTGTAATGTCGACACCTTTCGAGGTAAATTCATATTTTATCCGAAAGTATATAATTATCTGTCTCAGCACTTAACTCATTGGGTTCTTTTACTTTCAATATTTAAATGTGAAAAGGGGCCAATATATATTTATCATATTTCTGAGCTTTTTATTTGTTAAATCCATTTCAAATTATTATAAGTAAAGAAATTATTTCATATTGGCGTCTTATATTTCTCTATTAGTATTCATATGCTACCTACATTTCTGGGCAGGATTTTGCTCACTCTTGTAGGTCTTACCTTATATATTGTTTATGGGGGCTTTTATTGCGGTATCGCTCAGAGAATCAAGTCCCTATCACGCCATTGTAGGAACAAGCAAGAAAACAAAGCGCCCGAAAAGCTACTCCTCAAAACAAGCATTCGTATTTTATCCGGCAAGGGTCATTTATTACATCCAGCAGCAGTTTATTGTCATTCATATTTACCAGAATAGACATGGACGGTTTTCCAGGATGTGATGATTAATTTATTAAGGAAACCAAGATTGAGCGCAGCTCGGGCCGCGTATATAGCAGTAAATATGGAAGCCCGAGTAACACTTGGGCGCTTTAGGCAATGTGTAAATAATAATAATAATAATAATAATAATAATAATAATAATAATAATAATAATAATAATAATAATAATAATAATAATAATAATAATAATAATAATAATAATAAAGAATAATTCCATAGAATCTGATGATTTCCTTTCAAGTACAAAATATGTAATTCTGTGTTTAATTAATGGTATCTTCATAATGTATAATCTGCCTTTTAACGTTTTCTTTCACAGGTACTTTCTAAATTTATTTTATACTGAATTAGTCGTTGATGGACCGAAAATCTCACCGTTAGAAATTAACTAAGTCGAAACTGAAGAGGAATGGGGTTTCCAATATAGCAAATTAACAGCTAGGCGACGTTTCTATTTCCATCGGGGACTCTCATATATGGGTCAACAGACCGTCCTTAGTAATGGACCAAAGTATGTGCAAGACCACGGCGGGCAATTTGAATTTTGCTGAGTAAGCATTTTTGCCTGGTGCAGGCAAGGTCATGGCGTCATCATCTAACCTAGCCTATGATCGCTAACCCAACCTCACAGCCTCCTCTGGAGAAGCCCTATCGGCCAGGTTAGCGACCGACTTTGGGGGAGGATTCTCCCCCTCCCCGACCAGGACCATCCCCTTGACCACCCAAAATACTGGGTGAAAGAAGGGCTCTCCCTCCTCGGATCATCTCCGGTCCACCATAAAGTTGCCGGCCTTCTTTTTAACCTCTTCTTCTACCCCATTATTGTTGCCGAGGAAGGCGGTGGACCACTGGGAGAGACCAGCAGTGGTCCTCGCTTTCCGCAGCCGGAGTAATGAAGGTTTGTAGCGAGCTCAACTTTTTATGGACAGCGTGTGGAGGAGAAGGTGGGGTGGGGGGTAGTTGTAGATGGTGCTGTGGTATGACAAGATGGTGGCAGGTTATATAGTTCATTAGTCTGATGAGAGGTGGCGCCAGCAGCATACAGTAAATACTGAACCACCAACACAAGTGCTCATTAGAAGTATGAGCAAGGTATGTTCTGGAGCAATGGATGCTGAATCACCATTTTCCCACGCTGAGTTAGTACGTTTTCCTTCTAGTAGACCAATTGGTCTAGTAGTATGACAAAGAGGGTTCTCAATGTATTCAATGCACTCTAGGTGAACTTAAGACGTAAAATAACATCATAACCTTACATACATGGGCAACTATAACCTCACAGGCTCTTCTTGGAAGACCGAATCGGTCAGGTGACCTGAAGGTGAGGTTAAGGCGTCATTATGAGGTCTTAACCTAATCCTGTCCTCGAATGTTAGCTTAACCTCACAAGGGCTGTCTACCGACTACCCTTGGTGAAGCCTAAGCGGTTAGGTGACCTGGAGTCGAGGTTAGGACGTCATTATGACGTGTCAACCTAACCTTCCTACCACGAACAATAACCTAACCTCACATACGCTCTTGACTAACTCTTCTTGACGGAGCCCAATCGGTTAGGTGACCTGTAGGCCAAGATGCATACCGTAGAAAGTGTATACGTCTTGCTGTGGTTGATGACTGGAAGAAACAAGACATGTTGATCTCACCATAAGTAGGATGCACGGTAAGAACAGCAAGAGATTCTTTCCAAATCATAACATGCATAGTATATTTTCAAAACTTAAATTCGAAAACTCTATATATTTAGTTAAATTTCAATGTAGCAGGAGCTTCACAATTTTTCGGACTTTCTGCCTCTTCGCAGTAAGATGTTAAGGAGTACAGCAACCTTGTCAAAGACATTACACGGATTCAAGTACAACCGCTCATAGTTTATATAATTTTATACATAGTTGCAGAATAAATATTGCATTAAATGTAAAATGTTGCACTTATTTCATTCCCCTCACCTCTGACCAATCAAATTTCTTCCTAGTCAACGCCGTTTTATTTATCAGAAAACGCAGGCAAAAGGACTTCTAAGTCTTCTCCTCATCACCTATCTGTTATTCGCCTCCTTTGCTCAAGTGTATTCAGAGCAGTAATTACTTTCATCAAAAATGCTGCATAAGTTTCGATCCGGAAACCAGGAGGCGAATATTTTATTTCTTCAAACACAGTAGAAAAACCTTGCACAAGATGGTCTATAAAGCTAACAGAGAGAGACCCTATTAGCGAACCAGTCTCAGCATACATAATCATCTCCAATTGGTAACTGCATGTCAAAATGGCGTGATATTAGAATTACACATGGTCGGCCCTGCTTTCTTGTCCCAGGTTTAGACATATCATTCCTATTAAATTAAAGGTGCGAGTATGTTCTGAACACAACAGTTTGGTCTCTGAGTAATGTGAACAATACTGTAGGCTACTATAAATCTCTAGAGCTCAAATCTGTAAACGATAAGGTTAAAATAGGAAACTGAGTGTCCAGACACTAAAACACAGAGCGTTACGCATCGGCTCAGATGGTGGCGTATTTGATTCCGCGGTCGCTCAGATACAAGACCCTGATGTAGCCCTCCAGAGTTATTCCTATATATGCAATGCATACATATTAGGCCTTACACTACCTCCCTAGATCCATAAGAACAATGTATAACCGTTATCCTGTTCAAAAATAATATCTCAGCTCGATGGTCCAAAGGTCGCCCTCCAAAGTTATTCGCATTCAGTATAAGCAATTCATACGTATTACCCCTTACACCACCTCCCTAGTTCACACTAATTACACATAGTCGCCATGTCATTCACAATTCCAAGCTCACCTCCGAGGTCCTGAGATCGTCGTCATAAATTATTCCTATGCGAGCAATGCATACGTTTTCAGACCTAGCCCCTCATCCCTAGACCCATACGAACAAAGTAGTTCGCATTTCAAATCGCCCACGCTGTGACGTCACAGCGCCGTGAAACTACTCATTCCTGGGCAAGGTTACATGACCGATTCGGCTCTCCCACAGCGAGCCCGCAAAGAGCCTGTGTGAGGTTAGGTTAAGGTTCGTGGGCAACGAAGTGGTGTGAACAGGACGGCTACGATCTTCGCGACATTTTTCGGTGAATATTTTTGTCTTCTGTTGTGTAATGGCAGAAAGGGGAGTGTCACTGAACAGCTGTTTTCTAGCCGCGTACTTATAAAAAGCACCGTGTTAAAGGCGTATTATCACATATTTCCTTGCTTTATATAACAAAATCGGTCTAAATTATGTATGGTAATAAAATTTTATAAAAATCGTGTTTGGAACACTTGCTTGTACAAAATATATTTACAGTCTTGATTGAGCAAGCAGAGAGAACGGATGTGCTGAGTGAGTGCTGCGGAATGTGGAACACCTAGCAAACAATATAGGGCTGCGATAGGAAGTTGGCAGAGCAGATGGGAGAGTAAAGAGGTAAAGGATATTAAGACGAAGGATACGAAAGAGTGGATAAAGGCAGTGCTGCTTGTCGCAGTGGTGGTGGCAGTTTTGCTAATGATAGGGTTACTGGAGACGAATCCAGGGCCATGTCCAGGCCCTGTGGGCGCTCTTGGATGGGAAGGAATGGAAGTAATAAAGGAGCTGGTGAAGACTTGTCAGGCGGAGCAAGTAAGGGAGCTGATTACGAACCAGGCTGAGGATATTAAGCAGGGCATCAAGGAGGAGATGGTAGAACTAAAGGGGAAGGTCTAAAGCAACAAAGAAGAGGTAGAAATACTGCGGAAGAAGATCAAAATCCTGGAAGAGGAGCTGGTAAAGGTGAAGTTGGAAAGAGCTAATGGTGATCAGGAAAGAAGAAGGAAAAATATATGTGTTTATGGAATGTAAGTAGGTGCTAGAGAAAATAAAGTGGACTTAGTGTATGAGGTGGTGGATGTGGTGCAAAATAAAATGAAGATCGTCTTTAGCGAGTTGGACATTGATGATGTGTACTGAGTGGGGAGAAGGAAGGGAAATAGGCCTATTATAAGTGTCGCTATTATTTACTCTGAAGGCGGATATTGTGTTAAGGAATGCAGCAAATTCAAAAGGGGAGGAGGTGTGGTTGAAGAGCGATATTGGTAGCGAAGCAAGTAAAGAACTGACAATTTTAAGGAAACATTTATGGGCAGCTAGAAAGCAAGGCCTGAGAGTACATATTAGAAGCCAGCAGTTGGTAGTTGGAAACGGCAGTTGGTCACGTGTGTAGGCAGTGAACAAGATTCGGGAAATGGATTACAAACATCAGCAGGTTGGCGAACAATCGGAGGGTGAAAGTGAAAGGAATGTCGAAGCAAGTGCAGAGTGTGTTGACGTAGTAGTGAATAACCGTGACGAAGTGACCGAAGTCCAGTGTCCAGAGAAGGAAGGGGCAACGGGAAGAACACCAAAGGAGGAGGGGTAGGTGCTGACACACGCAAGCGGAGCAGTGGAAGGAGAATAAAGAAGGCGCCGGAAGCCTAAGTTTAAAAGACTTGTGTGGTAAGAAAAATAAAGGGCAGGACGATAAGGCTAGTAAAAAGAGTGCCAAGGTTAGAAAGGAGGAAGGGGGAGCAGATAGAGAAGGAGCGAGGGTAACGAGAAATAGAGCGACCAACATAATAAAGTAAATAAATATAAGGGAGAGAGGGAAGAGGATGGCGAGGGAATAATTAGCTATGTTGGAAAATAGGATCTGTAAATATTGAAGGGGTGCTAAATAAATTGGGTAACGGGAGGGCGTGATAAAAGTAGTCGAGAGTTTTGATATTGTGGCCCTTTTGGAGACATGGTTAGAAGAAGGAAAAGGTCTGGCGTGGAAGGGGTTTGTGGTAAGGAACATAACGAAGAGAAAACTAGGTGGAGGGGAAGAAATCCAGGCGGAATAGCATTGCTAATAAAGGAAGAAGTAAGCGATATGATTAAAGTGTTATAAAATCAGATGAAAGAGGTGATTTGGGTCAGATTTAAGCTAGGTGGGTGAGAGCCTGAAGAGGTATGCCTGGCTTTTTCATATAACCACCCTAATGGCTCAATATACGCAAATGATAGTTTCTTCGTCCGACTCGTTGGCTGAACGGTCAGTGTACTGGCCTTCGGTTCAGAGGGTCCCGGTTTCGATTCATGGCCGGGTCGGGGATTTTAACCTTAATTGGTTAATTTCAACGGCACGGGGCTGAGTGTATATGTTGTCATCATCATCACTTCATCCTCATCACAACGCGCAGGTCGCGTACGGGCGTCAAATAGGAAGACCTGCACCTGGTGAGCCGAACCCGTCCTGGGTATCCCGGCACTAAAACCCATACGACATTTCATTTCATTTCATAGTTTCTTCGAGGAGCTGATAGAGGAAATTAGTGGCACCAGTGAGAAATATGAAGAAGCGAGGATGATGTTGATGGGTGACTGCAATGCTAGTATAGCGAACTTAGGTCCAATATAAAATAAAGAGGGGAAAGAAATTAGGAGGGGTGAAAGAAGGAGTAAAGGTATAGGAATAAATGCTTATGGGCAGGAACTGCTGGAATTATGCTCGGCAGGTAATCTATACATTCTAAATGGATGGTGGACTGGGGATAGCGAGGGAAAGTTGACGTACAATACGAAGCAAGGAGGGAGTGTTATCGACTTGGTAATCAGCTTGGAGGATATGTAGGCGAGAATAGATAATATCGATGTTGTTGACTGGGTTGAATCTTATCATGCCCCGATATTTATAAACTTGAGGAGAATGGAGCACAGGGATAGGTTGGGAAGAGGAACGAGGGATAGAGAAAAGGGTATTAGACTTATTCAATATAAATGGACAGAAGAGACGAAAGTGAGACTTGATAAGTATTTACAAAATGAGTTCTAAATTATTAAGTACCGGGCGAGTTGGCCGTGCGCGTAGAGGCGCGCGTCTATGAGCTTGCATCCGGGAGATAGTAGGTTCGAATCCCACTATCGGCAGCCCTGAAGAGGGTTTTCCGTGGTTTCCCATTTTCACACCAGGCAAATGCTGGGGCTGTACCTTAATTAAGGCCACGGCCGCTTCCTTCCAACTCCTAGGCCTTTCCTATCCCATCGTCGCCATAAGACATATCTGTGTCGGTGCGACGTAAAGCCGCTAGCAAAAAAATATTAAGTTAGGCTGTGAAGTAAGCATTGAGATATAATAATGTGGATAGGGCGGTAGAGCTAGTAGAATACCCCATTAAGAGGGTGGCAGAGGTCACAAGATACAAAGGTAAAAGGGTGGAAGTGGCAGAGGGTTGGTAAAATAGTGAGTGCAAGGAATTAAAGGGAGTAGTTACGAGGGCCCTGAAAGACTTTAGGAAGCATGGAGGGAGAGAAGAGAGGGAATGTTTTTGCAGACTGAGGAGGAAATACAAGGGAAAGGTAATATAAAGGATAAAGTTATGGAAGAAGGAACAAGTTGAGGCGATCAATGGGGAGTGCAAAAACAAGGAAGGATAAAATGTATGGGAGAGAATCAATTAAATTAATATGGGGGAGAAGAGTTACAGTAAACCTAAAATTGACTATGAAACATGGATGGAATATTTTCGAAAACTGTTAGGAGGGAAGGATATGTGGAAGGGAGAGAGAGAGAGAGAGAGGTGGAGGTGATTGGGAGAGAGATAACAGTAGGGAGTTATGAGCTGGATAAAGAAATATCAGGGGAACAGGTATTGGAAGTGTTAGGCAAAGCAAAAAATAGGACACCAGGGGGTGGGAACGGAATAACAAATGTATTTTCGAAAGAAGCGACAAAAAATAGTATGATGAGGGAGAGTATAGTGAAGTTATTTAATAAGGTGTTCGAAGGTACCAACTTCCCGAAGAAGTGGCAAAAACGTATTATATGCACTATTTACAAAACAAAAGGAGTAAGGAGCAACCCTAGAAACTACAGGGGCATAACTGTATTAGACGCATTGAGTAAGATTTACACGGGCATATTAGCGAATAGGTTGAGAAAATGGGCGGAAGAGTTTTCTGTACTATCGATCTATCAGAGTGGGTTCAGAAATGGACGTAGAACGATGGATAATGTGATGATAGTGAAGACAATAATTGATAAATATGTGGGGAAGGGAGGAAGTAAGGTATATAGAGCAGCGGTCGATTTTTGAAAGGCTTTTGACTCAGTGAGTAGGAAGGCTCTGCTTGAGAGATTGGGTAGGGTGTGAATTTCCAAAAAGATGAGACGCACGATTGAGGCTATATATTAGAATAGAGGAACGGGTTGTAAGTGGTTTAATCCAATCAAATATAGGTTTAAAACAGGGTTGCAAATTATCTCCAATTTTTTTATCAGTGACATATTAGACGGGCATGGGAAGGAGTGCGCGTGTCCTGTATTAGGAGAGCTAGAAATCCCAGGTTTGATATTTGCAGATTATGTATTATTGATGACGCTGACGGGAGGGGGCTTACAGGAAAGTTTAAATGAGGTTTCGGAGTACGCCAGTAAACGGTTCGTTGAGAGTAAATAGTAGGAAGACAAAGGTGATGGTATGTAGGAAAAGTATAAAACGGAAGACAAAGAAGCATTGGGTGATAAATGGTGACGTATAGAGGAGACAGATAAGCTAGAGTATTTGGGTGTTTCTATAAGCAGGAATGGTAAATGGTCCGACCAAATTAAGCAAGTGAGTGGAGGGGTTTAGCAGCTCTCGCAGGTATAAGAATACTGGAAAATAAATTCCCGGGGATTGATTTTAATATACAAAGAATGGTATTCAAAATAGTGGTATTAAGTAGGGTGTTATACGGAGTAGAAGTGTGGGGGGATTGAGAAGGATCGCATTATATTAAATCGGATAGTCAGCAGATTAGGCAAAATTGTAATGGGCCTCCCAAATTGCAGGGCTAATTCAGTGGCTAGACTTATGTGCAATGAGTATATAGAGGTCGATATCATGAAGAGAGTGTTGGGTTACTGGAGAAGATTGAAAATGGCTGGGGGCGGCTTACTCCTACAGACAGCTTACCAGCACCAGATTAAGAGTACGTTCGGAGATTACTGGATTGATAAGGTGAAAAGTATTATTGAGTGGTTGGGTTTAGGAAACTACTGGGGGAAAAATGGGAAAGGAGGAATGAAGTGTGTTGGAGGAATACATTAAAAAGGATCAAAGATATCCAATCACAGGTGCTGGAGGCTGAATTTAGGAGAAGGACGACCCTAAACATGTTTAATAAAATCAAACAAGTAGTAAATATAAGAAGAGTAAATGTGAACAGATTAGAGAGAAGAGGACTCATTTTGTGGATGATGGGTATTTATATGAATTAGGGCTGGACAAGAGTGAAGGACAATTCGATATGTGTATTGTGCGGTGATACAAGAGAAGAGTTTCACTTGTTAATAGCATGTAAGAGAACTCGTGTGGAGAGAGAGAAATTCTTGAGTGAGTGACAATTGAAAGCCATGAAACAGCCGGGTAACGAACTGAAGATCCTTAACTGGATAGCGAAAGAGTGGAAAGACCCGGAAATATAAGCAAGTTTTTAGAGGTAGTTAGAAAACGCTGTATAAAGAGGTTAAAGGAAGCAGAAAATAGAAGATAGTAGTGTGGTATATATATTGTTTCTCCTGTCGTAGTTATTGTTGTTGTAATAGGAGTAGCAGGGAGAGATATCTAGGTAAGCAGCAGAGAAGCAAGGTCTCCCCACTCTGTTGGTTAGCAGAGTGGGGGTAGGAAGTAGGTGTGTCAGAGTGGTGTCCTAGGTCAGTACTCAGCTGCCTGACTCTGCTGATAATTGGACAGGCAGCTGGCTGTGGATACACACACGCTGACGCACGCCATTGTAAGTTGACTTTTTTGTTGACTATTTTGGTTTGTTTTGTTTTGTGTGCCGTTTCATGCCGCCTGGTTTTGTTTAATAGTGTTGACTATTATTTATATCCCTATACTACTTTGTATTTTCCCAGTTCGGTGTTGTCTTGATTTGTATTTGTTTCCGTATTTGGTTTTTGTTTTCTCTTTTTTATTTTCTCCCTAATGATTAATTAGTTTGAAAAATGTAAAATCTGGAGAAAATAAATCTATCTGTCTATCTTCCACAAAATATATTGTTTATACCTTCGTTTTAATTAGTACACTTGTTTTGTGTGAGGGAAGAAGATTAGGATAAATGGGATACAGCTAATGTTACTTTCTTTGTATGTATCGAAATAATATTTACCCTAATAACATTCGTTAAAGTAAGAACACTGTACACGTCAATGTAAGCTAGATGTACAGTATTTAATAATACAATTCATTGAAATAAATGAATAAAAGGTAAATAAATAAATAAATAAATAAATAAATAAATAAATAAATAAATAAATAAATAAATAAATGGCTTGTGGTCTCCGGAGCGGGCTGGCGAAAGTGTTTCGATTTGATGCCTGATAGGTGACCTGCGAATCTGTGAGGAAAGAGCCCAACCTATCACAAATTCCAAAGCTCAAGGCGGCTCACACACCTAGACCATTGGGATGAACCCATGAATTTTAAAATCCCTGGGACTCTTTGGACCAAAAGCCAGCACGCTAACCATTTTATCACGGATCCGGACATTCGTTGAAATCAAAACACTGCACAGAAACACGGTCAATTTAAGCTGGATGCACAGTGTTTAAAAACACTCACTGAAATAATCCCCTGTGGATGAGGGCGGTAGAATTAACACCTACGGTATCTTCTGCCTGTCGTAAGGGGCCACTAAAAGGGGCAAAATTGGCTCTGAATTTGGGAGCCTGGGTTGGCGACCACGGGCCCCTTAGCCGAATCCTGGCTTTGCCTTCACTCACTTGTGATACACTACATTGAATATTTTGCTGTACAGTGTGGTGATTTCAATTATGTGCTGATTTCATGGGTGTTGTTAAATAATGTACATATAGACTATATTGACAATTTCCTGTGTAGTGTGGTGATTTCAAATATGTGTTGATTTCAATGAGTGTTGTTAAATACTGTACACATAACATAGACTGACATTTTTCAGTATAATGTACTGACTTCACTGAATGCTATTCAATACTGTATATATATACAACAGTGGCATTTCCCTGCATAGGTAGTGGTTGTGATTATTGTTTTAAGATGAAGTACAACTAGGCAACTATCCTCTATTTTTACTAATCACAGAGAAAATATGAAAGGGATCCGACACTTCGAAAAATGAAGGTATCGGCGAAAGAAATACACAGTTCACGAAGGGCATGAACATGAAATACTCCCTAAGCTTCGCGAACATAACACAGTCTGGGTTGAAAAAGAACAAGAGATGTGCATGGGAGGTTAGATACTATAGAGACCGAGCTCGGTAGCTGCAGTCGATTAAGTGCGGCCAGTATCAATTATTCGGGAGATAAATTCCCAAGTTCTTTGAAAACATATAAGCAAAATGTAGGTAAACACGTGATCGGGAATCTGCCACCTGCACGACAGTCCTAAATGAATATCATTATTGATTGATTGATTGATTGATTGATTGATTGATTGATTGATTGATTGATTCGAGCAGGCACGGCTGTCAATAGAAAATTGTGCTGATTCCTGACTTTTGATTAAAGGTGGTCATTTTGGGCATTTGTTATAAAGCTCTCATCTACAGTATTAATGTAGTGGAGTGTAGACTAGTGTTGCTCCAGAGCATCTGTACGACGCCATATCTCGGAAACAGTTGCAAATGCAAAGCGCGCTGATGACCACAACGATGATATAATGCCTCAGAAACGGTTAATTTCCGGACTTTTATTTATTTGGAATTTCTGCCTCTTTTCAGTGTCCCCAATCCGGGATGAAGTCTGAACCTATAATTTTCGAACATCTTATTGAAACCGTACGTGTCCAGTACAGCTAAAAGTCGCACCTTTGGTAGGATGATGGGCGAAGGGGATCGAGCGGCGTGCAGCCAGAACGGAACCCGCGAAAGATCGCCTGGAAAACAAAGGAAAGGTTGGGCAGGAGCCAAGCCCCCGTGAAAAAGCCCTCTCAACTCGCAGACAGAGTTGGAGATATGAAGCGACGCTACGGTAGTCAAACACGCCCCGAGGTGTGGCCTAGTCTCCCAGGGTTCCAAACTAACAGAAGGAACTTCCGGTTTTTATGCACGTTTCATGGATGCCAACGTCGAATTTTGGCGCGTAAAAATTATAGGATATTTTGATCCAGACGTGGAAAGATTATGGGAGGCACACCAATGAATTGAGCTGAATTTTCTGCGTATCCAATACTGAATATATGGAATACTTTATTCAATGAACGAAAGGAGGTCACCAGATGTCCAGCAGTAACATATTGCAAACAAATGTGAATGGAAAGCGTCCCCCAAGCTAAGAATCGCGCTCAAAGGGGACTACACCTACCAGAAGACGCTAATGGAATAATTAAAAGGCGGGAACCAAATTACGTAAGAACTGCCGATCGTCGGTAGATCACACCTGGTTCAAATAGAATAGAGAAGAGAGGGTTACAATACCCACCATTTAAATGTCTGAAAATCCTGGGATGAAAGGAGCTGTTGTCCTTAATGAACCGTGAAACGTTTACACCCATAGTCTTCCGGTGTGAAGATCATAAAGGCTGGGCTGGCCCTCGCTGGAAACAGTTCATAGCGGGTCGCTGAGAGCGGACAGTGTGTCACATTGTGTTCCAGTTTTTACAGTCCGAAACCTATTGACGCATACTAAGACCGTGTTAATGTGTCCCTCGAGGCCGTGAAATACAAAAGCCTTGTGAAGTGTAGATGGGAAGCCAAGCGAGCCTCGGCAAATGTCTCTGAGCCGCGTGTCAATTAATTAAGCCGCGAGCATAATTTATAAACGAGTAGCGGGAGTCGGTTATGGACAACGCCGGCCTAAATGAGTACGTGATATCAATAAATTGGTATCATCCAAATCGCTACTCTGAGTCAGGGTTCTCAAGTATCGTGAACCACCCGATTCAGGCTGTGAACGCACCCGCTGTGATTAGAATGACCCGCCTGTTTACGGTGTAAAGTCTGTGTGTGTGTCGCCGTAAACAGAGGACCGTATGACGAGTTGTGGAGTGTTACCCTATGGATTTCTCTAAGATTTCAGCAGTGAATGAGCTAACCAGGATGACGGACTTGTGTGGACCAGGGTCGAAGGACAACACAGTCGACTCCAGCGCCGAGGCCATGCAACAGTATGCTCTGCCATGGGTCTCCCGTGGAAGGAAAAACCACGGCCACCAAACAGATGAGTTGATGCCAAAATATAATTTTCTTAGCACGTTATAGTATATCCGGGTCGGAGGATGAGCTTTTCCTTTGTAATACCTAAATGCTGTAAAATAATGCACGTTCTAATAGGGAAATTTTATTGTTGTTTATCATGTTAACGTAAATTCAAGGGAGCTAACTCCCCGGACGCCCATTTTTTTCTTAGTGATTAGTTTATCGTGAGGGGTTATTCTTAGTAATATGTAGAATATCCTAGCAAGTATGGGAAACAAGGTTAGGAGAATATTTGAGTTCCCCCAGGGGTGGTTGGAACAATAGTGTTGATGAGCAGGGAAAACCATGTCCAAAGCCTATTAGTTAATGTCCAATATGGCTATCGTATATGCTGGGGAAACTCATGGATCAGTCAGACGATGCATGCGTAGCTTATACATGTAATAATTGCATGTGCAGCAAGAGAGAATAAATTTTGACAGAGAGGTACATAACTGTGTTATTTAGGTATAATTGTGAGGGACACTTTACGAGTTTCCCGTGATTCTTGATTATTTAAGCAGAATTGTATGGAGTTTTTCTCTGTAACCGGGATGAAACCCAGAGAAGCCAGAGTCCTTAATCTATGGTCAAAATATAAAATATACATAACTTTTGGGCGATGAGCGATGAGGATGAGAAGCGTGGAACTGAGGAATCATGAGAGTCCGATGCCCAAGGAAAGAAGATACGCGATATGAGACGTAATGAGAGGGCCGAATGCCCACATAATTTACGATGAAATAATTCGGAAGTGATGGTGCCCACAGTCGGCGCTCAACGATAAGAATGAGAAGGTAGAGAATAAATGAGTATTTCTTGGGAATTCTGCGGTAAGATGAATAAACGAATGAAGTGGGCCATAGATATGTGTCTCCGAGGAAGGAGGGCTGGCCGTTGTAATTGAGAGAAGAATCCGGCGTAGCCAATGAATGAGTGATGGTAGTACAAAAGCGAATGACCTACCCTTCCTTTTTTGTATGTGTTTGATCTCTCCCTTCGCCACAAAGCGGCCCTGCCGCGCTCCTGTTGTAACACTCGAGGCTCTGAGTTTTCACCGTGCCTTTTGTTTTGTTTAAATGGTTCAGCTAAGAACACTTATGCAAATGATAATATAACGGTGATTTAGAAGGTAATTAATAAATTATTATGGATCTCCCCAATATCCGGTAATATGAGACCCTAGCTTGTTTACGGATTTCAGGAGTCTCGGTCGGGAGTCGTCCAGTTCGAGCCCAGGTCAGAATGGGCCACCTTGGGTAAGCTTCCATTAAGCTTGCGCTGGGGCAGAAGACAGTGATAACCATGTCTTTCCTACAGGAATGGCCCCATTTATACATGATGTGTACATATGAGTGTGTTTAGTGTTTAGTGTGCATTATTTTGAGTTCAAACAGAACCGATGTTCAACGTTGTTTTGTCTTGGTGCCAGCCAAAGGAAGTCCGGGGGTTTAGCTCAGTGGTATGTGTGTTTTTGTCTGTGTATTATGTAAATAATCCTTTTAAATATGGCAATCATGTAATGTAGGAACCGGTTAATTACTTGCTAAGAATAGTATGTATCAAATAGGGGAACATCAGCTCATATAACACGGTGTGATCTAGAGAATAAATTAATTTAACGACAAAGGTACGAACTAATGAGGGAAGGACAGATGATAGTGGTCGCAAAACCTCAATATACCTTTGTTCAGACGACGCCCTCAGGCGAGTCAAATTTAAAGTGTTAATTATATTCTTTTCCTCCCGTATGCGGAGAAGTCATTGTAGAGGGTTGTATTTTTTTATTATGTCATATGATTCTTGTCATTTGTAGTTATGCTAAGCAGTATCCAGTTGACAGTTGAACCCAGAGAATCCTACTTTCATATTACATAAGGTTCCATCTTAAGTATTTGTTTTTCTTCTTGCGAACGTACCACCCCGCGAGTGCTCGAGCTGCCGAGGCCAGCACAGAAAGTAGGAGGGGAGCGGTTCGAAACCCGTTAAGCAGTTCGAGCCACTCTTCTCTGTGTCAACCGCGGGTGTTTACCATGTTACGTGGAAACATTATTATGCGCGGGTCGTCTATTCGAGGCCCGGAAGGGTGGATACTATTCAATTGTTTTATTACATCCTGAAATGCAAAAATAAACCTGGAAGGGTTACTGCTGACACAGGAGCAACTCGAAGAATACCTTCATCTAATATGCAGCCACCACCATCTGTAATTTTGACTTATTTATCGTCGATGCAACGCATAGGCAAAATAGGAAATAAAAGTATTTATATTGAATAGGTAATTAGCTCATATAAATGGAATCTAACGATAAAACACACTGATCCTTCTCGCAAGGTGTTAATATCGTACCTTCAATTATGTGTGGAGGGCTTTAACCCTAGAATACTAACATGCGTAAAATTAACGTGAATGCGTCATGTAACTTCGCAATGCTCATTCCTTCGCTACACCCCAACAGACCCCCTCCACGTACTGTAGAGCTTCCACTGATCAATGTGGATGATATCACTATGACGTTTACTGTAGATGCGTGTGTGAGGGGCGAATGAAGGGAGAGTTTTTTTCGATAAGTCACTACGCTTTTTTTATGTTTTGTTTGTATTAACGTTGGTACGTAAAACGTACGTACTATTAGTCTGTAGGCCTAACAGGTACATGGATGTTGCTGTATGCTGGTAGGTTGCACACTCCGGGTTTCTCTATAGTTGTTAGGCATGAGGGATTCCAGGGAACAATGAATACATGAAGAGTGGAATACGAGGATTTCATATGCCGTTTTGTTGACGAGCTGAAGGAAGGTTATGGACTAAACTGGGTGCTTGGAGAAACGTTATTAAACCTTTATAGAGATTACCACATTACTTATGAGAGGAAAGTTGACTACTTACCATCTTTCTTGTCTTTCACCACACTGACAGGCTTAAGAGGAGTGTGTGCACGTTTGTATTTCATAGTACGGCGTTTCTTACTTTTTCTTCTGTGAATGGGTCGACGAGAATCTGAAACAAAATATACTTGGCAATTTAATTTTTATAATAAAAGTTTACTGAAGGGATTGAGCATTGCATATAAATGTACCTTCCCACTAAAAAAATTAGGCTGGTACATAGCAGTACCAGTGCAAGTAGATTTACTAGCATTTTATTTCCCGCAATGGATTTGGATAACTTTTTTGATCCACTGGTTACAATAACAATGTACGTACCGCGAATCTTAGAGGATTATTGATAACTCAAGTATTTAATCTTTATGATACGGCAGTGTACAGTGTTGTAAGTCTAATAAGATGTATTGGAAAGCTGTCTGATGCAGTGGCAGATGAATATGAGTCATAAGTAAGGTTCGCATGAGCTTATTTCTGAAAAGTAAATATGAATGATGGGTCCCAACCCCGCTTTAAAGCAAGAGTATTTTGCTTAAAAATTCATACATTGGTCGTTTTCATTGGTATCGTATTATTTTCCCCATTTTAGTGATATACGGTTGTATTTAGTTATATTCTGTTCATTTTTTGCTTAAATTTAAAGCGTCATTTTTAACATGTTATCTACGTCAAGTTTCGAACAGAGGATTTCCAAATACAATTACTGAAATAGGCAGAAAGCAGGTTTAGAAGACCTGATTTCAAGAAAGAGCTGCTGTGCGGAAGTCACACTGAGGAGAATGTCACTTCAGTACAGGGGCCGATGACCTCGATGTTAGGCCCCTTTAAACAACAAGCATCATCATCATCATCATCAATTCAATACATATCTTTAACTGAGAACCAATTAGGAAAAAAGGAAATTCCATGTTTTCACTCGCCCAGTTCATTCTTGACCGGCCCATTTACAGGCCAGTGGAAATGTAAAATTAAGAAATTATGTGAAAGATTTCGGTGAAAAGATAATCTGTAGACCTACTGACGAAACATTATCTTTGGTAATACGTCTGAAGTTAAGGTAATAACAGTAAAGGGATTTGATGTGAATGCATATTGAAAGTTTTAACCTACTGTAGCTCTGTCAGTTTGTATAATTTTAATCCGTTTGCTGAATTATCCCTGATCACATTTTGGTACTTAAGCCGTTTAATGGTAGGAGGACTGTAACAGTTATAGCCCAACTTCAGATTGGTTGTCGTTGGACATGTGACTGATGACGTCGCAAGCAACATGTGCGCCAACCTCACAGAGGGAGGGAATGCCAGCATTACAGACCAAAGTTCGATGCCTATAACACCACAGGATTAACTGTTCTACAAGGCAAGATTGCTGCTATATACGACGACCAATGTTGGCAGTTTAGAAGCTTCATCTTCCTCATCCTAACCTGCTGCCCTTCCCTACTCTAGTCCGTAGGCTCATGGAGCAAGCGCCACTAGGCCAGATCGGTGCTATACATTAAGTATATGGAAGGTTTTATGATTTCTTATTAACGAACCTTTCTTTCAAGTTGTAGTTGGAGCTTTGTAACATCGTGGGCATCAGCCCACTGCACTTATAGGTATGTAGAATTCGTTTGATAACCTGTGTTAATGTACTAAATGTAGCAATGTGTACAAATGTACTCGTGGCAGGGAGGGGTGAAAGCACATATTAAAAATGTTCAATATACCCTCAACGGATGGTGGTAGGCGTCTGATTTTCTGTTTAAAATTTGTCTAAAATTATCCTGTAACCGGTGAGATACATCAACTTACCTCCAACTGTATCTTTTCAAAATTTACGGGTAAAGTTATTTTTAACGTTAAAAAAGACTTGGATAAAACTTTAAATGACATTCAGAGTAAAACATTGGTTGGTTTGAAAACAAGTAGTCCATGAAAACTGATTTTTCTCAAAATTTAACAAAAATTATCCTCTAACCTGTGTTATATATCAACCCCCCCCCCCCCAACAGTTTCTTTTCATAGTTTCGGGGGTACAAAACCTTATATCGCTAACAAGGTCCTGAGTGATGCTTTGTATGACGCTTAGAGTAAAAAATACGTTCGAAGTGAGAACCTCTCTTAAATTAAAATTTCATTATCACCCCAACCGGTCGTTGTAGAAAGTTGTTTTTGAGTTTGAACTGTTTCGTTTGACCTTCATATTACTTTTATGCTCTTTATCCGCTTATACGCAAACATTTGGGGTAGGGGTGGTTAGAAAATAACCAATTTATATTTATGTACGCTGTTATGGGACCAAATCTAATACAAGGTCGATTCTTATATGCTGTGGCTGAGGTTAAGGCAGAGATTGAAGCGGAAGTTGAAGTAGAAGTTGAGGTTGAGGTGGGGGTAGAAGTGGAGATCATACACACACTAAACTACAGCTATGTTTAACGCGAGGAAAAAATGTAGCGGCAGATAAGATGTTATACCAAGGCTGGCTACAAAGTGATCACAGTGGACATGGTAGTGCATGTTTAGACTTGTTCCCTAACCGGCTCTCTCTTTCTTTCCTAAACTCAAGTCTTTATGAAAATGAAAACCTACAGCCTGTTTTCCAGTCAGCGACTGGATCAGGGATATAATGAATGAATCATATAAGGCTATTAGTACGATGGGGTCGCCACTCCCAAAGTGATTTATTAATGATTGATAGATGCTATGAAATGAGAATGGCGAGTGTTGCTGGAATGAAAGATGACAGGGAAAACCGGAGTACCGGAAGAAAAACCTATCCCGCCTCCACTTTGTCCAGCACAAATCTGAAATTGAGTGACCGGGATTTGAACCACGGTATCCAGTGGTGAGAGGACGACGAGGTGCCGTCTGAGCCGCGGAGGCTCTTGAAGTCATTATATTGAACCATATTTTATTGTACTTGACCCAGGCATCGACAGGGTACTAAGCATAAAATTTCAACCTCACAAATATGGATGGAAATTTTATGGATCAAGAAACTTCGGAGAAACAAACCCGGGTATCAAAATTAATCCTCAGTACTTTCATTCAAACAATGGCTACGCTCGAGAGCAAACGGATCATGGTACTGTCCGGCGAAATAAAAATGGCATGTGACATAAACATCTTTGAAGTTGGCACTATAGCAAGATAAATACATTAGCATACATACATCATTAATTATAGTCCGCTATGCCTTTAAGCGTTCAGTCTGCAAGCCTCTGTGAATTTATTAAATGTCTCCACAATCCCCTATATGCAACTAGTGCTATGGCCTCATTTAGTTCTATACCTCATATCTCTAAATCGTTAGGAAATGAGTCTAACCATCGTCGACTTGGCCTCTACTCTACTTATCTTACCCTCCATAACGGAGTTCATCATCCTCCTAGGAAACTATCCTCCTTCATTCGCCACACATGATCCCACAACCGAAGCCATTTTATGCGTACAGTTTCATCCATAGAGTTCGTTCCTAACTTAGCCTTTATCTCATCATTCCGAGTACCTCCTACCATTCTTCCCACCTGTTTTCACCAGCAATCATTCTCTGTGCTTTCAGGTCTGGTATTTCTAATCTGTGAATAAGACATCCTGAGTCCCCCCTTTCGCTCCCGAAACGCAAAATTGGTCTAGAAACAGACCGATGTAAAGATAGTTTCGTCTGGGAGCTGACTTCCTTCTTACAGAATACTGTTGAGCGCAACTGCGAGCTCACTGCATTAGCTTCACTGCACCTTGATTCACTCTCACTACCATACTGGGAGAACACACATCTTAAGTACTTGAAATTATCTACCTGTTCCAGCTTTGTATCACTAATCTGACATTCTATTCTGTTGAATTCCTTACCTACTGACATCAACTTAGTCTTCGAGAGGCTAATTTTCATGCCATGCTCATTGCACCCTTTTCTTCAAATTGCAACATATTAGACTGCAGACTTTCAACACAATCTGCCATTAAGACCGAGTCGTTAACATCGGCCGGACTGCTTACTACATTTCCACCTAAATGAATCCCTCCCTGCCATTTTATACCTTTCAGCAGATGATCCATGTAAGCTACGAAAAACAAATGTGAAAGATTACAGCCTTGTCTAACCCCTGTAAGTACCCTGAACCAAGAACTCATTCTAGCGTCAATTCTCACTGAAACCCATTTGTCAACATAAATTCCTTTGTTTGATTTTAATAATCTACCCTTGATACCATAGTACCCCAGTATGGTGAACATCTTTTCCCTCGGTACCCTGTCGTATGCTTTCTCTATATCTGCGAAACATAAACACAACTGTCTATTCCTCTCGTAGCACTTTTCAATTAACAGGCGCATACTGAAAATCTGATTCTGACAGCTACTGTGTGGTCTGAAACCACACTGGTATTCATCCAACTTCTTTCAACCACTGATCGCACCCTCCATTCCAAGATGCCAGTGAATACTTTGCCTGGTACACTAATCAATGAGATACCTCGATAGTTGTTGCAATCGTTCCTGTTCGCTTGCTTATAGGTAAGTGCAGTTACTGTTTTTGTCCAATCTGAAGGTACCTTACCAACACTCCATGCTAATCTTATTATTTTATGCAGACATTTCATCCGTGCCTTCCCAATATACTTCACCATTTCAGGTCTAATTGCATCTATTTCTGCTTCTTTATGACAATGGCGTTTATTTACCATCCTTTCCGCTTCCTCAAGCGTAGTTTCAACATCATTTTCCTCCTCCCCATTAGCTCCGTTTTTCGCGACACCTCCATGAAGATTTCCTTTTACTCTGTGGCTGAAACTTGCGTGTGAACTGCGTTGCCTCTAAGCTCGATTTTTTAAAGTGAACTTAGATATTATAATTTTAGGTATGCTTTCCTTATTCATTTCAAAGACGAATTTCTGAAACTTGTGTGCACGATACAATTATTATGCATATCAATCGTGTGTAGTGTTCACTCAATGCATTTATTGTGTGCAAGTGTGCACCCTGAGGTCTATCTGTAAAGAGAACATACATGTTGTAATTTTTCACATGTTTCTCTTCTTCGTTTCAAAGACAGACGTAAGTAACTTATGAACTCATAATTTTTATTCATTGCAATCATGTGCAGTTAACTACACAATTTATTTCTTATGTGCAAAGTGATCAAACGTTTTTACTTAATAAACATGTCTATCCTTAGGCATATTTCCTTAAGATTGAAAAATTAGACTGGAATACTTTAGGAACGCTAACCTCTTGTGATGTATCGCACTTGTTATCCAGACTGACAGAATGTTGGATTCAGGAAAACCATACACTCAAGTGTGCTGCTATCGCTAGACTCAATTAAGGGGAATTAAGGAAATCTGTAGTCGCTATCAACCTGGACACAATACTTCACTCAGTTAAGAGAACCACGATCCATAGGCTCATACTAGTAATACAAGTGGTGTGTGTCAATACACTATTAGTTCGAACCCAAGCATGACTTCGTATCGCTGGACATTGAACATTAATCATGATTTCTCTAAAATCATACTTAGACGTCTAAACATTCCCTATAGCTCAGTCTGTCAGTCTGCGCAGCATACAGTATAGCAGTGAATAGAACACTATGTATGCGTATTAGAGAAACAAGTCATCGATCTCGTATACTTAATACTATCTACATGTGCGAATGTGTGTGTGTTTTTAGGCATTCACGTGCAGCTTATGTCTAGTAAATGCTAGATCTGTGCCTAACTGCATGATTGTCCTGTCCTACTCCTATGTCATCCATGCGATCTATCTCTAGATAGCTTCATTTCTCGAGTCAAGAAGATAATACGTTACGCCGATCATGTGCTATCAGCTAAGTGCGTTATAATAGAACGTTTTGCGTACAAAGCACAGTTCGAATGCTCTAAAAACAAGGTATCGATCCCTTCTTGTGTTGTCAAACTACTGTAGCTTACGAGAAGTCTCTAGAGCATTAATCTATAATCTCAGCTGTCAAGATTAGAAATTGGGTTTGCAGTCAGCAAAGAAGGAGTGAAACTATTAAATCAAGAAGCAGAAGTGAATCACACATGAAGCTTCGCAGGCAGTCCTCAGTTGCAAACAAGTCAGCTTGATCATTGGGATATGTGATCACCACGAAAGTTCGCTCTGGGCGTCAACAAGCATGTACATATTCGAGCCACAAGCTGATAATGTGCACTATCTGTTTATCTATCAACTTCAAAACGCGCGGTTCTCCCTCAATAGACAACATTTAAAAATACGCTTATGACAGTCTCTACCACCTTCCTATTCCACTATCTTAAGACGTGTGCTGCTCTTTGAGTGGAAGTAGCACTCTCAACCTGTTATTTACTCTGAAGAATGTGCTCTATGTTTATCTGTAAAAATTTAAAATTGCCGGCGTCCAATAACAGCTGTCATAATTAAAAACATATCGCCATTTTCTATGTTGCAGTCCCTAGAATAAACTCTCTTGCGTACTTTAGCGGTGAAGTAATGACTAATACCACTTATTATGGCGGTTTCATCTTTACGCTTATGATGATCTCTGACCAGCCCTTGAACTATGCGAGCAGGTGACAAGCTGGGGAACCAGTTTTTTATAATAATTTTACACTCATGCCCCAGAGACCTTGGAGATATTGATTCTCTTAATTTAGAGACAGTCAGCTATGTGTCTGTCGCCTACAGTAAATAGTAGTTTCAAAGAATGAATCTACCTTGACACTAAAATGGAATCTTTCATTTAAAACGGAAGAACACCAGAAACGCGTGTTAACATTCATTTAATTAAAACCGTACCCTAAACTAAGATATTCTTGAGAGTGAATAATTATTAATTTATTAAAATTAATTAATTTAATTTTAGAGCAGTGGCGAATCATAAAAGTGGCAATGTGATATAACAGACCTAGAGGGCCTCAAATGGAACCATCGGTAATCACATGATTTCATGAAACATACAAATGATAAGGGATATTACTTCTCATTCTCTCATTCTATTTCTTGCTACCTTCTCAGCGGGTAGCAGAGCGATACTTCTCACCAGGCGGCGTTCAAGGCTCACGTTAAAGGAACCCTAGTGATTTAAAAACGTAGAAAGAAAATACAATCCCTTGTTTATACTGCTGCGTCTGTTAATGTGATTTACAAAGCATTATTCGAAGAGTTGAAAGAGAAATACCAGTTTCTGATTTGAAAATCGGAGGGATAATACCAGATCAGTGTGCAACGGATAAGCCTATTTGGAATTGTAAATTGGAACACTACGCTTCTTCACCGTTTTGTAGTGGTGTGCAAGATAACCTTTAAATTGATATTGGGAGCTGACTTCTGAGGGAATATGATTCAATTGTTGATATACCAAGTAACGAGATTAGTGTCTGGAGAGCTGATGCCCTGGAACGAACCCAGATGGATAGGTAATTATTAAAGAGCTCGAATTTTTTGTAATAAATGCCGACGCATATGAAATGGAAGGAGTATGTTCGTGTGATAAGAAGAAAATTATCAGCATAGATATCGCAGAACAATGTATCATTAATAAAGAACGTCATGAAGGTTAGTGACCCTACACATTATTATTTTGTTACATTGAAGGCTTCGGCCTAGGGAGTTATGAAACTTCCCCTCTGCTAAAATCGCTAGGAGATGTTTGGGCCATGTTGTATTTTCTATCGCTCCAGCCTAGAGGTTGAGAGTGGACACGTAGTGGAGGCAGGGGACAAGCCATGCCCGCCGTCACAAGGCCCTTCAACTCAAGGTAATAGCAGACATCTTTTAATTATATGATAGTTTAAGAAAGCTGAATTGAGTGGAAGGTTTCAACTCATTTTTAATGTAAATTTCTAAAGTTCGATATCATCTTTTAAAGTCTAAGGACTTTTTTCAAATCCCTTTTGGGCCAAATGTAAATTAGGGAATAAAGAGTGTTCACCCGCTTTTAATTCCCTTTCGACTTGGTATTGGGGTAAATACGATTTTGTAAAACTTTAAAATGTGTCTCTTCTTTTGGAACTTAACATTTTTCTCCATCCTGTCACCTCTGCAGTATAGGCTTGGCCTCTTTAACCTAGGTCCATGATCCCAGGTAGGATTTAAAGTGTTTCAAAGTGTGTTACCGAAGGAGTGCAAGTGTTCGCCTCCTAGCATTTTGTTTACGGCCGATATCTTAAACCTTTTCTTTTGACATCTAAGGCCATTTTGTATGGGCACTTATTGCCCCTGTTTAATTTGTAACTGTTTATAGTGAAGTGTGAATCAGACTGTCAGCGGGTAAGACAGTAAAACTGTTTGGTAATGATCTAATGTAAAATTTGTATTAGAAAGTTGTGCCTTGCAGAGGCTACATTGTAATAAGCTTCAGAGCGCAGTCTCCTAGAGTATTAATTGGATGGAGCAACGGTGCTCTTTTAAATAATGTTACTTTGTAACTTTTGGAGCTACAAGCTCATTCTACAACTAATTGTGTACCTGAACTTTGATCATTTCTGTCATTTGAACCGACGAATCCTAAATTGTTGTTTATCAAAGTTTAAGTTCAAGAAGGAAAGAAAATGAAAGAAATAAAGTTTCTAATTTTACTGTTTTAAATTATGCTTCGATCTTTCATCTGTCCACCCATTCACCCCAGCCCCTTCTTACACCTCTGCAAGTATCCCCGTAATAATAATAATAATAATAAGAAGAAGAAGAAGAAGAAGAAGAAGAAGAATAAGAATAAGAATAAGAATAATAATAATATATTTAAAGTTGGAAACTGTGAAATCCCCGTATAAGGCATATTACCTTAAATTGTATGAAATTAATTTTACGACAAGGCGTTTTAAATTTTAAATAGTAAATATCCTGAATTATGTAATTAGACAGTTTTGGCGTGTAAAAACTTCGTTCTGCCACCACTTAAACGTGACTGTTTCGTGGTCATCAGCGAAATATTGTTAGTCGCTGGGGCCACACCACAATTGTAACTTCTAATGCAATTGGGTTTCTCGTAACTTGAGAAGATTTTTAGTATGTACATTTCAATGGATCATTGAAGTCACCGTTAATATTTACGGCGTGCATTTTCATCTTAATTTCATGCACCTTATTTCTTATGTAGCTTGCTTTCCGGCTTTGTTATTAATATGTCATTTGTTCTTGGGAGCTTTGTCCCTAATTTTTCCCTGATAAGAATTGATTAAATAATTTTATGTAATCCATAATTGTTAGTTGATCGTTGTGTGAGGTGGACGCATTGCATTTATTGGAACGTAATATCATTTCGATGATGGTGTTTGAAATTGCAAGAACCGTGTATTAAGTGAAGTTATTGCTGCTGTAGGAGCACATTTGTCTTAGTAACACGTTTCTAATTCCCAATTTAATTATATTTCTACGAAATTCTCGGAATGTATTTATTTTCAATTTGATTTAATGTCAAATTTATTGGCGTGATATATGTTTGATGGTTTCTCAGTTTGCTTAGTTGCTATCTGCAAGCGTTAATTTAATTTTATTTCATATGTTGGGGGAATTGACCTTTCATTTCTCACTTTAAGTCGCCTAATTTATTTATTTAAATTTCTTGACATATTCCGATGCGCTTCAGTGTTCACAATTGAAGAGTTAGGTAAAGTAGTTGAATAAGGGTACTCTTTCAGAACTATTTAGTGTCAGAAGGGAACAGTGGTCCACCAAAGCCTTGTACATGGTACTATTTGACTGCAATCAATTATTGACAAATAATTATTGGGTAAGTATATCATTTTATTTTAAAGAATATTCTTTTTAAAAACTTAGTTTTTCAAGATTTGATATTTTTATTATTATTCCAGATTTTTCATACTGTAATGATTTATTCCACCATTTTCATTTATTGTAAACTTATGATTCGTGCGTTGTGTTGTTTCCAGGAAATATGTCCATGTCATTTATGTTGTATGTTGCCTGATCCACCATCTGTTTAGTCCTATATGACCTTGGTCCTGCCTAGACTCCGCGCTTTCAACCTTTATCGTTATCTGGGTTGTGACTTCCCTTATTCTTGTACCCTTTCGTACGGGGGTAGTCGCAAAATGTACTTGTGGTATTATGATCGACACTGTAGTTGCTTGCCAATTGTTATCGTCATTTGTTGGAAAGTGGCAGTGCCTGGTTTTATGCCATAATATATGCCTCCTTCTGGGAACATAAGAATGGGATGGTCGTACAGGAGATCTCGAATTGTAACCAAATGAAGTTGGAACATGACCCGGGCCGATGACCTAGATGTTAGGACCCTTAAAACAACAAGCTTAAAACAACAAGCGAAGATGACCTAGTATTAAACAGAAATTAATGCAGGACACAGACCCGCATCAGTGTCCCCGTGTGTCAGTGGGACTAATCATGCTGGAGAAACAGAAAAAAGAAGAAAATGGAAATTGTATGCATAAGCTAACCAGCTGTTACGAAATCATTTACTTTTCTTGTAGTTTCACGCTCACAGTTTTATTATTATTAAGTAGGCAGTATTATGGTATACGTATCATTTATAGACATATTTTAAACGACCCTTGTAATTATTAATCAAATTTGTATGTAAGCTTTGTCTTTCTGGCAGCCTCCAAATGGGGGAAGAAAAATAAATAAATGTATTTCAAAGTACAAAGCTATCCTAAACACCTAATGTATGTTATTTAATTTCGCACTGAAACAAATGATAACTATCATAAATTCTTTGTACTATGTTGCGAAGGTCTGAATAGTCTAATAATGTCTAGAACGTAGTTTTATGACCACAAATATGTATGTTTGTTTGTATACAAGTAGACGTTATCTGCGAGGGTCACACAAAGAGATCAAATATTTTAAATTTCTTAAAAAATCGCGCTTAGTCCCAAAATTAATGAAGTCTCTACGGGAGTCTTACGAAATTAATGTAAATGAATTAAAATAACTAAGCATAATAATGAAAAATACTAGTAACTTACCATGTGGGATTGGATCGCACCAGACGCATCTCACTTTCTCAACATCGTCACTACCTTCAGTGTCTGAAAGAAAAGAAAAGAAAAGCACGTTCATAATTTTAATACAGTGCTCAAATAGCTCTTGTTTAGTACACATTTTAGTTTGCCGTATGTATGTATGTACATAATACATAACAAAAGAAACACAACATGCAGTCAGCTATGCAAATCCAATACGAACACAACAAAATTACCAGGTTTTTAATGTGGGATTTTGAGCACAAAATTATCATTCATTGTGTGGCAGGTCTAACACCATATATAGCCATATTTGGCCGTGAGGCATGCTTGAACAGGACGATTCATACTCAGCACCAAAGAATTCAACATTTTTTGTTATTATGTAAAAAAATCCCCTGAGCTCGAGATCATTTTGGGAAGAGCACAATTTAGTTGCAAAGAATGCTAGGGATATTAAATGCATATAACTTTAAACACGTCAACTAATACTAAAATAAATACATGAAGTATGCAAATAAGTAATGTGTAAACACAATATTTTGTTTTGGGGGAGATTATCATACTTGTAGATAGCAGTTTCAGTCATTTGTTGAATGTTAGCAGGAGGAATGTTTCAGAACAAGTATCAAATTGTAGATTATAAATATTTCATCAAAATGTGCAATATCTCAGTAACGAAATATAGGTTGTAGAGGAATTCACTGTAACAGAGCACGGCCTTTCGACAGAGGAAATTACATTTTGCAGGTTTCGACATTATTGATTAGTTCATAGTTACTGTAGAGATATTCACTAGAGTAGAGGTGGTGCTATAGATTGTAGAGATGGCAGGTCTTTTGGTTGTATGAAGACAACAAATGTAAAAGAGACTAGTGTAGAAATGGAATTTGTTGCTCTAAATGTAGAAATTGGAGATTAAAATTTACTGTTCAGGTGTACAGGAGAAAATGTAAGCAATCTCCTTAAAAATTTGGATGAGTTAATAGGTGACATACAGGACATACATTAAGAAATTTGCACTGCTATGAGATCTAAATATAGATTGTTTAACTGGAACTGTCTCTTATTAAAAACTGTATTATATACTCAGAATAGGTACGTACTAGGTGTATGCATACGCCTTTTCCGGTTTCCGCAATGCTTTTCTCATTTAAGCAAAAGTAAAGGGCTGTGGAAAGTCATAGTTTGCTGGGAGAAACATATGGTGAACACGCTCCATCGATTAGAACATGTGAGACATGCTGCCGACAATTTGAACGTGGTGATTTCAATGCGAAAGTCCAGAGCGGTATTGTGAATTATCAAAGCTTCAAGCCCGGCGAAACCGTTAATGCACAACGCTATCGCCAACAACTCGAAAGACGACAGGAATGGACCAGAAGACATGGCAAAGTGATTTTGGTACACGACAATGCGCCGTCTCACACAGCAAAACCAGTGAAAGACACCCTCAAATCGCTTGGATGGCACAACCTTCCGCACCCGCCGTACTGCTCCGACCTGGCGCCATCTGACTATCACCTCTTCGCATCAATGAGGCACGCGCTCGCAGGGCAACACTTCAGCAATTTCGAGGAAGTTGGAAGTTGGCTCGACGAATGGTTTACCGCAAAAGACTAGCAGTTTATCTGGCACGGTATTCCTAACTTACCTGAAAGATGGGCGAGGTGTGTAGAAGCCGATGACCAAAATTTTGATTAAACAAAAAATGAATTTCCCTTCAAAATTACGTGTTTTCTTTACCACAAATACCGGCAAAAACGTCTGCATACACCTGATAACATTCGAGAAATTTTGCAGTACCAAAAAATATTTGACCCAACCTAGAAAACAGGAATATATCGCGTTATAACAAATATAAAATAGTTTTCTTACCATGCTAAGGTTGTAGACTGCCATATTTCTGATCATAATGCTCAATTAATAGGTATATGATATACAATGCCAGTCCACCGTAAGAACATAAATAAACACACATATCAGTATGTATGGGTCTTTAACATTAATTACATAAAATAAATTCTTCAAACGGAAAAGTGGAACCCAGTCTCAATAGTCAATAATATTAATAGTATGTGGTATGCATTTTATGAGATTTTTGGAACCACTAAAAGAACCTATCATGTGAAAACGACGGTTGAGTATAAACCAACATTGATAGGTAGGTTAGAATCAGCAAAAGTTATCTGCATTCAAGACAGGATGAAAGTAGCATATGGGATATTCATGTCAACGAATTCAGAATACCAAGACAATGAGTACAAATTCGTCAGAGCTCACTACATAGAGACTCTTACTAAATGAAAGGCTGAATTTTTTTACTAGAAAGCTAACAAAATCCAGTAACATGACTAATCTGAATGGAAAATACTAAATGAAATAAAAAAGGGAATAAACTTCAAAATGACAAACCTAAAACATATCTTAAAAAAGAATTATTCTACAATTACCCACCCACAAGAAGTGTGCACTACTTTAAAAATATCACTTGGTGGTGTCAATGGATATACTGTAATACAGGACATCGTCTTCATGTGATTAACAACCTACCTAGATTTGGTGAATCATTTCACTTATTCCCGGCGACTACCCAATAATTAGAATAAGCCATTGACAGCCTAGGAAATTCTCCTTCAACTGGGTGGGAGGAAAATATTTTCAAAGTTATTGAAACAATGCAAGAATGAGCTTGTTATCTCATTAATGTACCTTGTAAACCAAATTCTAATGAACGGAATCTTCTCAGAATATCTGAAAACTTGTACAATTAAACCTGTTCATTAGATAGGAGCAGATGATGATGTAAGCAACCATAGGTCAATAAATATATCTTCTTCTTTAAGTAAACTCCTTGAGAAAATTACTTTAAATCACATACTTGCAATTTTAAGGAAATATTCTCTTCTGAGAAAGTTTCAACATGAATTCAGGAAAGGTTTGTCAACCATTACTGCTCTAGCAGCTTTTACTCCTAATATTTTAAGTAATTTTGATCATAATCATTTTCTTAGTTCATTATTTTTAGATTTATCTAAAGCTTTTGATAGTGTAATCCATGGCCTATTGCTAAATAAACTAGAACGTTTTAGTGTCCATGATGTCTCTTTAGATCTGCTAACTTCTTACTTAAAACAGCATAAGCACTGAGTTGAAGTATATTATGAGTTTTAAAAGGTTAGGTATTACTTTGCAAGCACAAGCAGCAGTAATCCACAAAGTACTATTTTCACTATGTGCTATAAATGAAATGCCAGAACTTTTCAAATCCATCATTTTTTGTATGCAGATGACTAGTGTCAGGATTTAAAGGCACTAAAAGCAGTTAAAATAGGCAGGCATATAGGCACTAAAATAGGCAAAATAGGCACCTTTGTGTTAAATAGGCAATCAAATATGCATGGAAAACAAAATTTAATGGTACATGGCATTGGCGGAGCAGTTTGTACCACGTGATGACATGTGGTACTGTTAAGCACTGAAGTGTACCTCAGGTGAGGCAAGTGGAGATTGTACTGACTTTGTTACAGAAGAAGAAGATACCGCTTAAATAATGAACATTCCACTTGTTATGGTAACTATTTTTGGTTTACTTTGTATATTTGTGTTCGAAGAACGCAAATCTTTATTCTATATTCGCTTTATTATCCTGCATGTTTAATTATTAACATAAAGAGATATTATCAAATATTTAAACATTTTTTTAATATTTTGGTGCAAAAAGAGGTTATATTAATAATATAAATTCAAATATTTTTGAATTTATATTAATAATGTAAATGCAAAAGAGTAACATCTAATCGTGCTGAACCTTCAGATTGTAGTCAAGAATTAAAGTAGGTGATTCGAGAATATATCCCTCAGAACTATTCAAGCTATATGAAATACATTAATCAGTTTTATGTCTCTCCTTAAAAAAGGTAAAATGTACTTCCCTCTTGCACCAGACCTTTCAGTTGAGTGCTAAAACTTCTCATCCTGAAGTGAGTTCAGATGGGTTATCGGTGAGGAATCGGCATGAGTCACTTCAGGAAGAACAGTAGAGGAAAAATATGCGAAATGTTACAGAGGAGGGGAAAGGCAAGTGGAACGGGAACATTATGAAAGGGATACGTAGAGCAGAGGATAGGAAGAGGGAGGCTGGAAAGGCCCTTTTCCTTTCTTTATAGGTTGCTTTAAGTCGCACCGACACAGATAGGTCTTATGGCAACGATGGGACAGGAAAAGGCTACAAGTGGGATGGAAGCGGCCGTGGCCTTCATTGAGGTACAGTTCCAGATTTGCTTGGTGTGAAAATGGGGAACTACGGAAAATGATCTTCAGGGCTGTCGACATTGGGGTTCGAACCAAAATCCGACTACCTGATTCTGGCAGCACTTAAGCGACTGCAGCTACCGAGGCTCATGGGAGAGAGGAAGATAAGAATAGGAAGTAGGTTCTCCAGCAATCATGAAATTTATGGGAGAGCAGGAGCAGAGGAGATCTTAGGAGCTGTGTGGGGCTGAGGCTCTGGCCAATGGCAACTCTATTTTTAGGCATGTTGGGAAAGTGTGTGTAGAAAAAGGAAGCAGGGAATATTGTTATATAGGAATATGGTTAAGGCAGATGTTGAAGAAAGTAAAGGCGAAGAAAGAGTTTAAGGAGAAAGAGTTAATTTTCTATGTAGGTACCAACATGTAATCAGGCAAGGAATAAGTACTAATACAGTCGGGGATTTGTAAGAACTGGTTCTGATAGCGCAGGAGAAGTGTTTGTTATTAGAAATGGAATATTGTGTAGAAAGGATACTGAATTGAGGGTGATCAGGAGATCAGGCATGTAATACGGATATTTACGCTGGAACACAGCTGAACGAGCCTGTACAGTCGGTAACAAGGCACAAATGATATAGTGAAATGATTGGCATCTCCTATCTTCAGTGATGGAAGAATTGTGACCTCTGACAAATGGTCTGGTTTTCAGAGATACCGAGGTGCCGGAATTTTTTCTAACGGGTGTTCTTTTATGTGCCAGTAAATCTACTGATTTCAGGCTGAATTATTTGAGCAGCATCAAATACCATCACACTGAGCCAAGATGGAACCTGGCAAGTTAGCCTCAGAAGACCAGCGCTCTACTGTCTTAACCACTTCGCTTGGCCACTAGGAGAAATAAATTTCAAATTTCAGTTGAATTAGAAATACACAAAAAAAAGTCATCCATCCGTTACAAGTTTATTTGATTAGAGACAAAACAACGCCTGTTTCCTATGTCCCTAGAGTGAAAAGAAACGTAATACTGATGAAGTCTTCATTATGACAATGCTATTGATCCCAAAACATGTACTACATGTGATTTATAGGGTCCAGAAGTTTATGACCTAAAGAAGTGCAAAATATGCAAGTAAATATGCCCTAGATAATAGCTAAATATGACCTTAAATTATGACAGGTATAAGAGAGACAAGCCTGTGAAGCTGGGATACAAGATCTGGATGTTGTGTGATGAATCATGTTATAATTTAAAAGTTCTGAGTTACACAAGGAGAGTGGAGAAGAAAGCAGAGACAGGACTAGGGAAAAGAGGGGTCATAGATTTGGTGAGTAGTTGTTTACGTGAACAATTACTTCACTTCTCATGAACTGTTCAAACAATTTAAAGAAAGGAGCATTTATGCATGTGGCGCAATAAACCCAAGTAGGAAAGGACTTCCAAAGCTCAAAGATGACAAGAGTCTGAAAAGAGGGGATTTCGATTTCAGTGTCTGTGACTGTGGAGTTAGTGTGTGTAAGTAGAAAGACAAAAAAGGGACAAATTTATTTCTTCTGTGCACAAACCATCTGACGTATCCACTGTTGATAGGAAGGAAAAGGATGGCACTCCGGAAAGTATTCCTTGTGCTCTTGGGTTGAAGTATTACAACAGTGAAATGAATTTTGTTGACATTTATGACAGGTTGAAAGGAGACTACCAATTAGACAGGAAAGGCAAGAAATGGTGGTTAAGATTTTTCTTACATTTCATGGACTCTAGTGTCATAAACGCATTTATCATGCACGAAGAATTAGATATGCCTCGCCTGAGCAACACGAATTTCGGACGTGAGGTTTACAAAGGTCTTCTTCCTCCTCGCATTTTTCAAGTGAATACAATACAGGGGAAAGGTGGATCAAGAAAATCACCTACTATTGCTATGAAGCTCAGGAAAAAGAAATATTCACAGAACAATAATTCTCGAGAGCAGCAGTCATCAACCCCTGCAGTACAAAGTAGACACTAGTGCGTTCGTTATGGCTGTGTGTCTTA
Organism: Anabrus simplex; assembly: GCF_040414725.1. Taxonomy (NCBI): domain Eukaryota; kingdom Metazoa; phylum Arthropoda; class Insecta; order Orthoptera; family Tettigoniidae; genus Anabrus; species Anabrus simplex. Next base: position 883,197,053 of record NC_090266.1, read on the forward strand.
TGTGATGTTACACTCTGTCTCAGGAATGGCAAAAAATGTTTTCAAGACTTCCATATCCAACGTTCTTGCACCGTTTTCTTTTGATATCGATTAGATTCACCTTTGTTTACACTGCACTTGGTCACATAAAACTTCTTAATTTTCTAAAGACACAAAGTGAAGCTCTCCTACCGGGGCAGCGATCACACAGTGTAACCACCATTAACTCCCTTGCTATATAACCGTATGCAACAAAAATGTACTGAACTCACACATTTTGTTATGTATTTGAACTAACCCGTGCAAAAACTATTACATTGTGTAAAAATTAAGTGTTATATTTCTTTGCCCCTCTGGTGGATATATTTTACTACCCCACTTGCCCCTCAAGGAGTTAAACGTGTCAAAAACTGATAAGCAATACCACAGCAGACACATTTAATCATTCAAACAGAGAGAGCTATAGTAGGTACGTTAAAAATGTATCTTCCGAGTCCAACGCACACGAATTATAATCCACACCCACGAGGTCACATCACAGTACTTATTCATTTCCTCACGATGTATTCTATAAAGAGTACGTTCAGTTGTTGTTAATTTATGGAGAAATTACTGTCGAGTTAATATGCATACCATGTGCTCTGTATGGTAAAAATGTACACATTCATTCAGTATCATATTCCTCATTCTGTTTTCCTGAAATATAACAAAAAATGAAGTAAGAGCATGCTTTTTGGAATGTGTTGGCATACGTTCCTATAGAATCTCTTCCTCCGAATCACCCTGTACCTATCACTTTCGTGAAAATAAAGAAAAATACTTCTACTACAGTATTTTGAAAACCTTGTGTTTGAAAATCGATGCAGGTAAGATGCACCAGTTAGAAACTACGCCATAATTTAAACAAAAATGCTCCAAATATAACCACATATGACCTTATGTCACTAAAATGAGCAGAATATGACAAAAGTAATAAATATTGCTGAAATATGCATTTATATGTAACATAAAATTGCTTTAAACTGGATCAGGAACCCACTTTCACAGTTATTTTTCAGGTTTCGTGTAAAACGACTTCAGGAATTAAGTATGAATTTTACTTAACATCCGATCCTTAGTAATTTCTTAGTGTTACTAAGGATTGCAAGTTGTGTATCATCATCCAGTGAATTGGATTAACAAGCAATTGCTTCTTAGCAGTATTATGCAGCAGTACAAAAATGATATTGAAATATCCATGCCTTGAATTGCCTTAGCCATTGAGGACTGAATCACTCTCTATATTATATTCCATATTTTTGAATGCTAGAAAGTCAATTTAAAGAATTTGAGAGCAACTCTGTTGACCCATTTAGTAAACAAAACATTTTTCTTTGCTTCCTGTTTAATGTAGCACTTCACGAAGACAGGTTTACAGTAACATTGGGATTGAAAAACATCTAGGAATGGGAAGGCAGTTTGTGTGGTCTCAATTAACGTACAGATTTGACATGTGGCTAATATGAAACTGGTAAACATAGAAAAACATGTTCAGTACTGCTGGCAGGAAGATACAAATACGGCATCTCAAGAGGGGTAGCCTACAGTACATGACTCATTACCTGTAGTCAAATGTTAGGTAAATTAATAAAGGAATGAATTAATTTATAAATAACACAATGTTTAAACAAATCATGATTACTCTATGGTACAATTTTAATATGAAAAACATTAGAAAGGGTGAAGAAAACCAGTCATACCTGAAAATTTTGGTACCTTACCAGATGTTTCTTCCTCCTTTTTGGATGATTCTTCATCCTCTTCCAATGTTTCTTCGACATATTTCGATGTATCTTCTTTCTCTTCCAATGTTTCTCCTTCCTTCTTCGATATTTCTTCTTCACCTGAAGGTATGTCAAGAATGAATGTCATAGATGTATCAGAAGGCATGCGTTAAAACTGTAATATAGCATAGATCATGTTAATTAATGGTAACATTATATTGGTATAATTATCATGGGACATTTCATATAAATATAGAGAATACCTAGATGAATGACTCAAATCTGAAATATTATGTCTGAAGGATGAGTACGGTAGGGTGCTAAATGAGTTCACAATCTATTATTTCACAAGTAATTACAGATCCCAAAACTCTCACGATGAATTCTTAATAGTCTGTTCATAAGGTAACAATGCAATTCTTCCTTTTGTATGGAAATCACTTTCTAATCACCTATCCGTATCTTTCTTGGACTAACAACATATTTGTACATTATAATTTCCACCATGCTCACAGAATCTTCTCATGTAATATCTTGGTCAAATTTAACGTTATATACCTCACACCTAGATCACCCGACAAAGAACCAATTTGATTTCTTCATTAATATTCTATGCGATTTTTTAATTTACTGGGTAAATTTTGATGTGGGGAAAGCATAAGCAGAATATCGCTTGTGTGACATAGAGGTGCAATAATGTATATTAAGTTTCTATGGCATCAAAAGACTAATGATATAAACGAATATCAATCTTGTACATTAACTATTCATAACTCCACAAGGAAGCTTAGTACTGAATTCTTCTTAAGAATTAAGTAAGTATTATCTAAGGTAAGTTATTCTGGATCCCTGAGGAGATTTAGAGCTCATCCCATCTCGTCTCATCACCTTAACAAACATCCTCTACAAGTACCATCTAGTGTTCAATATTTGCGGCTCGGGGAGAAATTCTGGAGCTCACCTCATTCCCTTAACCCACGAGTGCCTATAAAATAATAATAATAATAATAATAATAATAATAATAATAATAAATAGTAATAACTTCGTGTAGCTATCTCTACTCTGATGCAACCCTTGTAAAGCAGATCCTTCAAGGAAAGTGGGCGGCATCTGTTGTGGGTAGGAAACTGCTTGATATTGTAGTGGAGGATAGTGTTGTGTGTGAGTTGTAGGAACGTTGGGTTGGTACAAACACTCAGTCCCCGAGAAAAGGGAATTAACCTTTAATGGTTAAAATCTCAGACCCTACCGGTAAACAACCAAGGGAACAATGAATCAAACAGCACTATGCTCACCATTCATCCAAGGAGCTGAACATGGTGACAAATGACTCGCTCGGATTTTTGAGTAAACAGTTTCGTTCACAGCGCATTTTTACTGAGTCACTGAAGCATCCATGCCCTGAACTATTACAAGAAAGAACCCATTTTCATCATTGACTTCTCATTTCATGGTTGTGGTTTAAACTTCCTGCTCATAAAAGTTGTCATTTGTACGGTAAATAAGTTGTATAATTATTGATTCATATTCATAAATGTTCAAAGTTACAACAGTATAAATGAAGATATTGCCGTAAATAAAATAGCGGCAACACGCATATTACCAAAAGTTAATTTTGATCAGCAGCAAAATGCCACTACATCCCTTCAATATAATCTCCGGTGAAGTTATGGACTCAGATAATGCGTGCTAACAGTAAGATGAAATCAGTAGCATGGTCTTGGTTGACTACTGTGATGGAGAGCCAAATCGCTTGGAGCACTGACGGAATATCACGAAGCCTGGTGCCTCAGAGAGAACAAATCAAAGTCACCCCATCATCGGCGACTTCCGCATTTCTGATCACCGTACTTTGAGTGAACTCCAGAATATCAGTTGCCATGTTTCCATACCCGTTTTATAGCCCGGTCACCACCTCTTTGACCACCAACGTCACCACCAGCACCAGCACCATTACCGACCTCAACCAAACAGGCGAAATTGCCTACCGTTCGCCTGTGATGTCCAGCTACGCTGCTCGTAATTATCAAGCCACATATATTCCTGCCACACCAGCTCCACCTTTACATAATTCAAGACTGCGGTGTCACTTTACGAGTCTGGCTCCCACCAGCTCCACCTTTACATAATTCAAGACCGCGGTGTCACTTTACGAGTCTGGCTCCAAGATCAACTCCAGAACAAATACCAGACACACGGTCCCAGGAAGTGGCCTCGGAACGGACCCCTCAACCAGCTACATCGCGTGACCCGTCGCTCGCCATGGAAGTCAACACGCAGAGAGACCTTCCACCTGCAACCACAACCACACACCTACTCCTCCACAGCTCTCCTTCATTGCTGAATCCGGCACCAGACGCCCTATTAAACACTCCTGTTTGCTTCAACAAACTCCGTCAGGTACTCATTCCTTTTTACTTTCCCATTCCTACCCTGCTTTCCAATTACCTCACGCCATATTTGCTACTCTGCTTCGCTTCAACATGCGCCGGGAGGATATAGCAGACATCCGGAAAAAGACTACCGGAGTCATCATTCAGGTCAACGGAGATGTTGCTGCCAAACTGCTCACTACAATAGGATCTCATTATTTCGGTTTAAGCACCCCCTTCAACGCCTCCCACCCCCACCCATTAAAGCTCCGCTTACTTCTACACGCTATCGACTCCTCAGCTGCGTAATGCGAGGTGTAGAGACACCTCTATTACTGAAGATAATATCCTCACCGAACTTAAAGTCGAAGGCATCCCGGCAAAGAAGGTATTCAGGATAAAGAACTCAACAGATCCCACCTGCATGGTTCGAATCCTACTGCCTACACCTGAAGACGTGGATCAAGTGCTGGCCAGCGGAGTTTCAATCTATAGACACCATCACAAAGTGGAGCCATCCCGAGCCCCGCCACTACTATCTATCAGGTGTGAGCGATGCCTCTCATACACAACAAAACACCCTGTATGTGGTCATTGCAGCCAACAGCACTCTACATCCAGGTGCCCCAACACCCGTCAACCTTCCGTGTGTCACACTTGTGGAGGCAATCATCCAGCATATGCACGCCGTTGCACAAGCCGCCCTGCACCTCCCCAGAACCGACCTCAGCTCATAGCTCATATACGAACCATCGACATGCCCACACCATCCAACCATTCCCCCTTCCCACCACCTACAGTTGAATATCTTCTCCGCTTCTTAACCATTTCCCTACTGAATATTTATCCCTACCACAGATCGTTAGTTCTCACTCATCTACAAGCCGTAGCGAACCATTCAATCTCCATTTCTCAAACACTTACTCGGGTTTAAACTCCCACTTCTGTTTCACGCCTCTTGAAACTCTCGTCTAAAAGCACTCCACATTCTCTAACTCCAGCCAATAAGCTCCATCTTTCATTAATTTATTTTACTCATAAATGTAGCCACTCAAAATTATGATACGAACTTGCTGGTGTGTCAGTGTGCTAGGAAAAAGTATTATTTTTGTATTTAAATTCAGTTTTCTGTTTTCATACATGTCTTTCCAGGCGTAGGATGGCAAGGAAATTCCTAGTATACAATTTGTTCAAACTATGTATCGTATGTACGTTCTATATAAAAAAGGAAGGAAAGAGAAAGAATGACATAAATAAATAAAGTGTAAACTACTTACGCATAGGCAAAATTCCTCTCCCATCTCCTCCTTCTTCACATCCTTTACCCACCTCCTTCTTCCATCACATCTCCCCAACCCGCCCGCATCTCTTGGTAAGAGAGAGGGCGTAACCCTCTAGGTGGCCCGCCCCACCCATTCAGGGTGAAGAATGAAAACATTTATAGATAGATACATAGCCTCCACTGCATGCACAAGTTGTGGTAGCTACCAAGTGATGGGACAAAATTGCCACATTGGAGTAAAACGTTAGCAAACATAAATGACTTAGCTAACAAATTTATTGTCTCCAATAACGAGCCAATTATATTTCACTTATGAATTTACTTATTCAGCCCAAATATTTCAAGTTCCCTATGGGAATCGAAATCTGTATCAGTGATGTCATGGTCTCTTCAGTTCCTTAGGGCATGCTGCGTGATTGCTTCTTGCACAGCAGTAATTGATCGGTGTAGTGATTGACATGGCTTCTGAATTAAGTGTTGAACAGCGTATTTTCATGTGCTGTAGCTTTTTCAAGTACGAATCTGGTGGAAGAGTGAAAAGAGAAGTATGTTAACGATTTTGGACCACAAATAGCAAGACGTTATAGAATTAAGAAAATTGCGAATAAATTTAAAAGTATGAATTCAGTCATAAGCAATGAACGATTGAAAAACGGACAGTCTTAACTGATTTAAAAATTCAGAACATTTTTGAAAGACGTGAACAGTCACCCGCTGAAATTCTTTAAGAAAACATGCTCAGCAAAGTGAGGTCTCACGTTATTCTGCATGTAGGCAGCAAGAAAGCAGAAATTCAAGCTATCGGTGTAACAGAATTGCAAAGATCCAACAGATCCAACTGCATGAAAACATTATTGCAATTAGTACCACGCGCTATATATGTTCTAAGACAATGGGTGCTGCGTCAGCATTTTCCCACGGTTTTGTCGGGGAATTTGAATCTTTGCTGAGTCAGGATTTTTTCGGTGCAGGCAAGGTCATTGACCACTAATCAATGACGTCAGGTCAATGACGTCTGGTCAATGACGTCAGGTCAATGATGTCTGGTCAATGACGTCAGGTCAATGACGTCTGGTCAATGACGTCAAACCTTACCTACGTGAACAGGCCTATGTTCAAGTAGGTACGGTCACGACGTCACGATGACGTCTTGACCTAACCTGCAACCACGGACGCTAACCTAACCACATTGGATTCGATTAGGGACCGCGGTTTTGGTTTTTGGGAGGGTGGAGAAGGTTCTCTCCTCCCTCTCTGGGGGCTATCTCCCAGTCCCCTACCAAAAATAGGGGAAGGGTGAGTGAGAGATGATTTTCATTATGGTTTTGCAAAGCAGCAGTTTGTGGATCTTTCACTTCTGTATATGGACACAGATAATTGTATTTATCATATTCGGAATACAAACGTCTACGATGTAATGCGTAACTATTCTGAATACTCCAACAATTCTTCTTTTTCCTCATGTAATCAATTCGGCATTAAGCCCTTTAATAAGAAAGTAATAGGTCTCAGGAATGATGAATGTAGCACGAATATTATGACCGAGTTCATTGGTTTAGCACCAAAAATGTATGCATTTGAGACAGAAAATTCACAATCTGTACGAAAAGCAAAAGTTGTGCGTTCTGGTGTAGTTAGACATTTACAAGTACAACACTGTCGCATTGTTATGGCTTCTAAAAATAATGCTCTTTGTGGAGAGATGAGAACACCTTCACGCAGACATCAAGTTTTTCTATTGAACAGAATAAATGTTCATTCATTGCATTTGATAATAAACGAGAGCGGAAAAATGATAATCTTACATGTGTGCCTTCGGGATACAAAAACATGTAGCTGTTTGTCATGCTATGTTCGATTTCTTAAAAAATACCTTATTTCTAAATGTAAAATGAGCAGAATACAGTAAGTTATTGCAGTTTACGTTGCTATAATATCTTTCTTAAGAAGAAACTTACATTGCTGAATATGAATAATATGTAAAATATAATGTTTTCTGCATTATTTTGATTAGAAAAGTAAACTTGTATTACTGAAAAACAAAGTTTTCTAAATTTCATTTACTCATTCTTACATTTTGATAAAAATATTGAATATGTATGTAAATACAAAAGTATCTTAAATGATTATTATATCATCAATTATTTTAAATTTCTATTTTCATTTTCGTATTGAAAATGCAGCATTATGTGAAATATGATGCTTTCTACATTTTTTCTCATTTATTAGTTTAATTTTTGAAAATATTGAATCCAAAAGTAAATATATAAAAATTATATAATTTCTATATTGAATTTTTATGACTGCATATAATAAATCTCTGATGTCGTTGATATTACATATTTTATTTTAAAATTGTATTTTTATTGCCATATTGAATATGTAACATTACGTCTGTTTTATTTTTAAATATTGAATATGCAAGTAAAACGAAGTCAAAGTTTATATCATTTCTATATATATGATTGCATTATACTAAAAAATATACCTGATGATGGTGATGATAATGAAGCCTATGATGATGATTAATAATTTAAGAAACTACATTGTTTTATTTTACTATAATAGATCAATTTTACTGTCAAATCATCTCACTTCTATCCATCTTCCTTTATCCTTTTAATTATGTTTCACTATTATATGACAAAAATGTTGCAACTTAAAAAGGTAAAAAGTGTTTTATATCATACAAATATGTCTCGAAATTTGATGTTCCTGATATATTTCACCAAACAGGGGCATGATCCAAGGACCATTGGTTAATACTGATCCTTGAAATTACAGACGCATTGATATTTGAAGAAAGGGAGACCGAAATTAATTAATATCCGCATCATTAAGACAGATAAATCGACTTTTAAAATTATTTTACAGGATTTCTTTGTTTGCGACCTATTGTGCAATACATTTCTTCATGCAGCGGGGGCCCGCAGCAGAAGGCAAGCCCATCTAGACCCAGGAGTGGCTACGATTGGGGATTCACCGTGACGTAACTCGAGAGAAGACATCCCTTCCTCATGACTCGGAGAATGTGGGGAAACAAACTTTTTCGAAATGAAATAAGGGAGACATCTTTAATTCGGACTGGCAAACTTAATTATCTACGATCTAAAAATTAATGAAATTCGAATTCTGGAGTCTTCTCCCGATTTAAAAGAGATAAATATAACTGGGTCATTTATTTAGAGTCTCTAATGTCCTCTTACTTGTTAACTTTCGGAGGGAGAAAGAATACCATGTCATTTCTGCGTGGAAAATTACTGAGGGCCATCTGGTTATCGTCAGCACACATCCTCGACACGGGAGTTCACCCTAGCAAAGAGGGGGAAGCAGGACAAACATTAATTAATTAAAGGAGATCCAATGAAGGATAATTGAATGGATATGTCTCGACCACGTCAGGTGAATACTGGTCATCTGATAGTCGTACTATTACGCCTCTAGGGTGCCGTGGATAGGCAATATACAGATTTGGGGAAGGGGGAATCGCCTCCTTGTAAAAACCATTGCAGTAAGGGAAGCTCTTCATTCGGGTTTCTCAGCTTGCCAAGGGTGGAGCTATAGTTAGTTAAGCTCCCATTATTTCTTTGTTTAAGTGACTTTAAGCTCAAATGTTAAGTGAAATAGTGAATTTCATGCAAATACTATAATTTCTTGCATAGACGTTATGCCAGTGCTTAACTTTGAAAACTGTGACGTGTAGCGAACATTCGGTGCGAAATGTATTATTATTATTATTATTATTATTATTATTATTATTATTATTATTATTATTATTATTATTATTACTAAAGCACGACTGTGTTTGGTAGTCACGAAAGTATTGTGGCTGAGAGACGCACAGAGTTCGATACAGAACCGCGGACTACGAAGTAGTATCCGAAACCGTGGCTGGACGTTCACACTGAACGCAATTAATCCAAACCAAACCCCATGGCACTACAGCCCTTGAAGGGCCTTGGCCTACCAAGCGACCGCTGCTCAGCCCGAAGACCCGCAGATTACGAGGTGCCGTGTGGTCAGCACGACGAATCCTCTCGGCCGTTATTCTTGGCTTTCTAGACTGGATGCAATTAATCAGATTTTGAAATAAATTAGTGTCGTGTTGTGTGCACAGGAATACTGCTAGCGGCTTCATCAACCAGGAACAATGGATTTCCAGCCTGAAGGTGGAATGGGACAACCAATGATCATCTAGGTGCCAATGGATCAGCAGTAAAACCAGGATGAACTTCCCGAGCTGACAAAGGTGTCATCACGTGATAGAGATGAGTATTTAATCATATTTAATATGACATGATTAGACGGGGCGGGAACCATTGATCATAACCTGACGCTTTAATGTTAGAGATTGTAACTTCATTTAATGTAGATGTGCTATCATGATGCACGTAGCTTCTATTTCTTATTTTATTTAATTTATGACAGGTCTGAGTGATTAATTGTAAATAAAGATATAATCAGATAAGTTTGCGTGCAGTAGTAGATTGACTTATTCATATTACTTGGGGAAACTTGTGATCAATTGAAGCGTCAGGAGACCAATTTTTAGTAATCTAGGTTAATTCAAGTTAGTTTGTAGTTAGTCCAGCGTTGATAATGCATGGCTGGTAAGTAGTGTGATGTTACTCCGTGAGGACCCAGAACTACGAGATATGACTATGGAACTGACACCCCAGGCCTCCATTGAAATATTTAGATGGGAGTATTACAATTTAAGTTGGCAGGTTTATCACATTTTAAGTACAACTTGAGGATGAGGTAATTAACGTGTGGATAATGAATCGTCTATATTTAATGGAGTAATTATCGTGTGAATAATTAATTTAGTTGATTACTGTGTGAATATTTAATTCATTATCGTGTTATCGTGTGATGAATCAATTGGAAATTAATTATGTGTTAATCAGAAATTAATTAATGTCCGATTATAAAATTAATTGCCGTTTGGATATTTAATTATTTTATAATTATGAGGTAGGTCCATGTGGCGATTCAGTATGATCTAATTACCAGGTAAATCACATAGGAAGACAGGGTAAAAATGGAAGAAATAATAATAATAATAATAATAATAATAATAATAATAATAATAATAATAATAATAGTGGCAATCATGCAGATATTAGTATCAGGAAACCGGTGTTGTGTTATAAGATAGGTGTGATGTTTGAAGTCATGGGTTGGCCATGAGAAATATTTGTGGAATTGAGGTAATTGATTGGAAGCCGGTGTGATGTTATTAATGAGGAATAGGCCTCAGTTTACTTATCTCGGAACGGGTCCATTTAAAGACACGATTTGTTATGCTTGTCAAGGGCAAGGCCGTTGACCGCCCGTGGTAAAAGGGTGGAGACGTTTGACCTGGTTTCTTGTGTGTGACTTGCCTCTAGTGAGGGAGCACTTTGTTGAGAAAGTAAGGTCCTGAATGATTCGGCTAATGAGTAGAAATATTCCACACACCAGAATGATGTACTCGATGATAAATGACACGGTGCCTGATACTAGTATTTGCAGATTATTACTGTACTTATTTAAGTATAATATAGCTAGGGATTTCAGTACCCTCTTCCAATCTCAGGGGTCGTCAGTTCGATTCTACACGCAGGCATTGGTATCTCACAATGCTAACATGAAGAATGGGGTGCCTCACGTATTCAGTGTATATAATGTGTGGTTCTTTGAGTTGTTTTATATGACATGTTGTGTATAATTAGCGTAGGCGATGGTTCTGTTCCATAGGCACGACAACTAGTATCGTAGTGAGGGTCGGTTCGAACCCGGGTGTTCGTTCCGCATTTATATAATTTCTTTCATGATATTTCGTTGTGCAATTATTGTGTACTTTAGAATAGGGATCGCTCAGACTTGTGGAATGAATGATAATTTTATTTGTTAATAATGTGATATAGCCTCAGTGTCTCTGATAAATATTTCCACTCGCGTCACGTCATGATACATCGCTTCGCCATAAATCTAATCATCCCTATTACCAAGGGCTATAAGTCAAGGAATAATCCACAACGATGATTGTCAATAATTAATGTAATTCATTTGTGAATATACATGCGTCATTCCCATCATCATCAAGGTTGAATAAACCGGTTGTATTAGTTCAAACTTTAATCCGAATGTGTTCTCATTGTAATTAGATATGGCCCGTTTCTCCCACCCTGTATGGCTTTAAGGAAACTCTAGTTAAGCGCCTATTTTTAATTCTTTCACCCTTGAACGACCCTGTTGATCTCAAGCCGGAGCCTTTATGGGTAGGGGGCGGGTGCAATATAAGAGAAAATTGTATAAAAAGCAAGTGAGAATGTAACATAATTCAAACAAAACTATTTTATTCTCCACATCCTCCTCCTAATAAACCTAGTAGCGTTAACAACCTTTGCCTCTTTTTCTGCAAAATTGTATGGAAAGTATTATTTCGTATATGCGTTTGAAGCTTATGTTCCAGTTCGAAAAATTGTCAGTTACGTAAGTAAAACAGACTAGCCAATGTTAAAGGAAAAATAACCGAAATCGTATGTGCGTTATGTGTATGAGTTTAATAATTTAAGTCTTTTAGGCTTCAGCTAACTCCGCCGCTAGACGGGATGATAGGTGACCTGGAAGTAAAGTTAACACGTATGTTAACCTAACCTCACACAGACTATTTAGCGTATACTCTTAGAAAAGAGCGTAATCAGTTTGATGTCATCTTGTTGAGGATAGTATGATGTTATGATATTATAACCTAACTTTGTTACTAGAAACGCTAACCTAACCTCCTACGCGAACTTTATTGACTCCCCTTGAAGGACTTGAACACGTAAGGTAACATAAAGGTGAGGTTAACACATGTATTAACTATACCTACAAACGCAACCCTATCAAGACTCTCTCCTTTTTCAAACTGATCCCAGTTACCGTCTCCTCTTAGAAGTGCCAAACTAGTAAGGTTCATTATATCACCTAAAGTAATCATGGAAAGGTTCTTGCCTGTTCAGAACACAAGAGATTATATGCTGACTGTTCAAATACTTCCTGTTCGTTACAAAATACATGTAGATTTCTAATTTATGAGCAAGGCAATATAACAACCGTCAATGCACGTTCTAAACACAAAATATAGGTTTATAAATTGAAAATTGGCAGGCATGTCGCCACCTTGTTCATTTCTGCTACTTGGTACCGGATGCATGCTGTCCGTTTGCCCTCCACGCACACCTCTCTTCTTCTGTGAACAGGGTAACATAACATCAGGGATTGCATGTGATTAAAACACCTACAAAAGCGCGTGTCCTTCATCTTGTTTGAATGCGCTAACAAGCGGAAAACAGTGAACTAGCAGCTAGTGCGCGATCAGCTACACATTTTGCCAACTAGCTGTTAGGCAGCGTTTCTTCTTAGGCGCGTTGATGTCTCTAGCGGGATCTGATAGCCATTTGTTTACAGTAACTCACGAGAGTCGGGGCAAGAGTGCATTGTTATGTCTCTAGCGGGATATTTGTTTATAATAACTCACAAATACGCCGCGATGGTGGGCTGATATATCTCCTCTCCCTGCACAGTAACCCGCCAAGTCGTCGCGAGAAAGATGTGTGAGTTGGCAGGCGCAACAGCATTCCCCCATGCTCCACCCATATAGCCACACGCACGACCATGCTATAAAAGTCAGTGCAGAGAAACCGGTCCCAGTTCCCGTAAGGAAACGTGACCATGCCTGGCTAGGAAGCCGGCAATATTTTTTGGTCGAAGACCGGGAGGTGGTCCTCCGGAAGAGAGAGAGAGAGAGAGCAATCTCTCAACCACTCTTCCCCAATTTTGGTAGGAGCTGGGAGGTAGCCCCAGGGAGGGAGGAGAGGTTAGTGTCCTTGGTTGCAGGTTAGGTTCAGACGTCACCGTGAGGTCATAACCTTACCTACGTGAGGTTAGGCCTGCTCACGTATGTCAGGTTTGACGTCACAATGACGTCATTAACGTGACGTCATTGAATAGGTGTCAATAATCTTACCTACACCAAAAATGCTGACTCAGCTAAAATTCAAATTCCCCGCCGAAAGCGAGTGAAAATGCTGACGTTTTAGAACATACATAGCGTGCACTACTGCAGTTGATTTCTTCACTCTGTCAACAGTGGTGAATTAAAACCTGAGTTATTTCAGCTTTCTTTTGAGATGTGGTTTTGATTGCATGGACATGTAAATTGTCAAATAACCAGAATTGATCTTGCGACAATCCCAGAATAATTCATGACCTTAAAATATAAGTTTGGTGTGCCATGAATGCTAAAATAATTGTAGGGACAGATTTTTAAGATCCCACTATTTCTGACAAATGAATAAAATTAATAATGAACAAGATTTTCCCTCAACTGACTGAACGGGAAATGTCCCTTGGATAATTTCAGCAACAGTTGTCTACATCACATATCACTCCTAATTCTAAGAATGCAGTGTCTGATGTTAGCGGGGACACAGTACTTAGAGCAGGTTTATGGTCAGCTCACTCTCCACTTTTAATGCCTTGCAACTTCTTGTTTTGAAGTAGTGTGGAAGATAGAGTGTATACAAGAAACTCCCACACACCGTAAAGAACTGAGAAATGAAATTCGCACAATTTTGAATATTCAAAAGACTGAATTAGACAGAACGAATTGGAACACTATCACACGCTACAACGTTTATCAGCAGGCTGAGGGAGAGCATTTTCAATACTTAACGTTATGGAGGCCCGATTCCCGGCTCTGCCACGAAATTTGAAAAGTGGTACGAGGGCTGGAACGGGGCCCACGCAGCCTCCGGAGGTCAACTGAGTAGAGGTGGTTTCGATTCCCACCTCAGCCACCCTGCAAGTGGTTTTCCGTGGTTTCTCCCTTCTCCTCCAGGTAAGTACCTGAATGGTACCTAACTTGAAGCAACGGCCCCTTCATTCCCTCTTCCTCGTCTATCCCTTCCAAGCTTCACATCCCCCCTCAAGGCCCCTGTTCAGCAGAGCAGGTGAGGCCGCCTGGGCGAGGTACTTGTCATCCTCCCCAGTTGTACCCCCGACCCAAAAAGCTCCAGGACACTGTCCTTGAAGCGGTAGAGGTAGGATCCCTCGCTGTGTCCGTGGGAAAAACTGACCCTGGAGGATAAACAGATAAAGAAGAAAAATTTTCATATTTAACCGAAAAAGTTAGATGAAATAAACCATAGATCACCCAAGAGAGACCCAGTTTGAAGTCGAAATTGAAGCGCAGGCAGCCTAGATCACATCAAGTGAAAATGCTTGCAGCGCGATAGGTTCTTTCTTTATTCGAATCAAAAGTACAATAGAATAATACTACATTTAGAAGAAACAAACTATATACACAAATGCATACAAGTAAAAGATCTTCAACAATATATGCCATACAGATGTCACACCGATTGGGCCCAAAATGTGGCCACTTCAAGGGCATTTGGATTGGCCAGCACCAAGTCTTCCACTGTGCAGTTTGATGGACACAGGGGGCAGCATAGCAGGTGTTCGGGTGTCTGAATCTAACCACAGTCACAAGAGGTCGTATCGATGGGGAAGTTCCATTTTTGTAGATTCGCTCTGGTTCTACCCACTCCAGATCTAAGTCTGTTTAAGGACCTCCATGTCAACCAGTCCTCAGTGTGACCAGGTGGCAACACTTCCCGTGGTTCCACCCATTTCAATAGGCCAGGGTTTTTTTGTTTCCGTTTGGTAATCCTAAATTTGTCCGATGATCCCTCCAAGTGTTCTGAAGATGTTAAAAATGCTTTCCTGGACTGTAGTCTTCGTTGGGCAGGTTTGTATCCAAAGTGTGGATGTGTAGGCATTAAATTTGTTTTAAGCCTTTCGTTATTAGCAGCACCTCTCTGCTGATAACACAAGGAGCAATAACGACAAGGTAATTTATTTTCTGGAGATGAGTTTGCATCAGGACACCAGTAATTATTCTACAGCTTTCATTGAGTGCCACATCAATCTGTTTTGCGTGGGCAGATTTGTACCACGCTGGACAGGCATATTCACCCGCGGAGTAACGTAAGGCTAGTGAAGTAGTTCTAAGAGTGTGTGGGTGTGTGCCCCAAGTAGATCCAACAAGTTTTCTAAGTACAAATATGTGTTCCTGGAAGAGACTGCGATCGAGAGTGACGCCCAAGTATTTGGGATAGAAGCAGTGGTCTAGCGTAGCTCCATTCCATGTCACAACGAGTTTCCTGTTGGCTTGTCGATGTAGTAAATGGAATGCACAAATTTGGGCTTTGCTCGGGTTCAGCACAAGTTGGTTTTGATCATAGTAGTTGCCGAGTTCTTCTAGGGCAGCTTTCAGGGTGCATTCTATCGCTTCAAAACTATCAGACTGGACAGCGAGAGCAAGGTCATTAGCATAGATGAAACTCTTGGTGTCTTGAGGCTGAGGCCGATCATTTGTGTACATATTAAATAACAAAGGAGCCAGTACACTTCCTTGAGGCAAGCCGTTCCTTTGATTTCGCCAACGACTTCACCGACACTGAAATTCAACAAAGAATCGACGGTTACGAAGAAGTGTAGCTACTAGTCGTGTTCACTCAAGATCTTTAGTAAGACTGACATTTTTAACACGAGTCTATGGTTTACCGTGTCATACACCGCTGTGAGATCAACAAATGCGACGCCTGCGACTTTTTTTACTCAAAGCCATCTTCAGTGTGCTGAATTAGATGCAAAATCTGAGAGGTGCAATTTCTTCCAGGTATGAATCGTGACTGCTGTAGAGTAAGAAGAGGTTCAATAACTTCAGTAAGACGATTCAAAATCATTCGTTCTATGATTTTATACAAGTAACATCTTCAGGTTTTTTGCCTGGTTTTAGGACTGCAATCACCCGTACCTTCCACCAAATCTTTGGGATGTTGGATGATAGTAGGCATTTGTTAAATAATTCCACGAGCCACAACTTTGTTCCAGAACCGAAGTGCTTTATTTGCTCAGTGCTCATATCGTCCAAACCTGCAGCTTAACCACTTTTGCACATTGTAATATCAGTTTCTAATTAAGCGAAATTAAATTGTCTTGCTAAAGTACTGATGGCCTCAGATTCCCCGGTCATAATTTTTGACTCTGATTTCCTAATAGTTTATCGTGATTTGCCATTATTAAGCAACTGTGAAGCAATATGATTGGCTGAGAGAGTGTCGTGAGAAAGAACATTGAATTTCCAGAGAATAATATGGCAGAAATTTAGAGATCAGATGGCAGGAGAGGTGGTAGTAACAAGTGGTTTGTTCAGTAGGGACCAAGATTTACCTAGGTTTTCTGGAAAACAGTTCAATCCTATGGTATTTGTAAAACTACTTGAGAAAAGATTTGCGAGTAAGTTGAGGAATAATGTTATTGAATGGGAATATGTATTGGAGATCTTGTCGAATGTTGTTATCGTGAGAGTAAAATATGTTTTCAAATGTATCTGAATATGTATAATTTAGGAGAATTTAAAGAGAAGTTCATTGACGGGTTTTTGGGATGAATGTGTACAGAGTCGTGAGGGAGAGCGTATTATGTTTGGTAAAAATAGAGCGGTAGGGAGAGGGGGAAAATGTCAGACAAGTATCAGAGGAGAGGTAGTTATTATGATCAGCAGAGGATTAATAGAAATTCCAATGGTGATAGTGATCAGCAGAGTTACCAGAGACAATCCGGAGATGGGAAACGTGAAAATTTGAGTTATCAGAGAGATAATGGTAGCCCGAATATGAATGTTATCCAGGAATCGTAATCGAGCCAGAGTATTTCAGTCTCTCAGGGGATCGGATAAAGTAGGTCACGTGGACAGGCCGAATGTACAAGTTGAACAGGTAAGTAGTATAAATAATTGTGTAGTGAAAGTAGTTTAAGAGAACAGTGTGATCGTGACCTAAGTAATGTTAAGTGAGATATTTTAAGTAATGACGTAGTCATAGGTAATAAAGTAATTAATGGTAGTAGTTAGACGTAAGAAGTGATCTATGAAGATACCGTATATAAGTTAATAAGGACAAAACTGGACGAATTCAGTTTCGATGACAAGGTGCTACTCAGGGTTCCATTTCCTTCATCAGGCGACGCGAGAAATATCTGAAAATTCTTTCTTTTTATCAGGGGTATTTCAAGATTGTGAACCGTATCGGAAAGTGCGCATATTCCTAACAAAACCAGGAGGGAATATTGTCGGTGCTTACAACATCAGAAATTAAAAGAAGTACGTCACGTGAGAGTTGTTGAGATATTAGTAAGATGATTCGTTTTTATGAGAAACTGGCATAAAGGAACTGTAGCTTCTGTGAATGTACGTGCGAATCAAGTGTCGTAATGGTGCAATGAACTCCAGTACATGGTCAAAGAGTGCTATATTGTTGTGAATTATGTAAGGAGAGAACGGGACATTAACGGTCATTTATTATGCCAATGTGCGAGAAAAATTATTATATAAGTGATGTTTTATAAATTGTACTTATGTGTTAAGAAAGCAATGTTGTATATATATTTAAAGTTACTTTTATGTGTTAATTTCAGTGCTCTATTGCTGAGAATAGTATTATAAGAAGAGAACAGGACAATTAAGTGTTACCCATGATGAAAATGTGCGAGAAAAGTTCTCATATAAGTGATATTTTATAAAATGTATTGATATGTTAAAAAAAGAAACATTTTGTATACTCATTTAAAAGTATTTGTATGTGCCAGTTTCAGTGTTATATATTAAGTTGTTCATAAATCAATCGATTCTTTGCTCTTCGATTTACTTATGAGGGGTGCGAATTGTAACGGCTCAAATAGTTCTCTGTATTATTATTGTTTTTCTATTCTGTAATCTGATTTCCCTACGTATTCATTAATTATTGCTTGCTTCAATGTATTCAATTTACTGTATATATGTATATGTGTGTGTGTGTGTTAGCATCAAAACAATGTAGAGTGAGACTTACTGCCTAATGTCAGATTTGTGATACTACTTTTAAAACATTACAACATATGGTGCAATACTCTTACAGTAACTGTCCAGTCATCGCTCTGTTACTGCATGCATTTAGACTATGAGATAATTCCGGGAGTTTTTACTTTGCCTGAGGCTATTTCATCAAAGTCTGTAACGCTTGAGAGCTGGGTGGGAGTGAGATCACGTACTCTTTTAGATATGACGTGGGTGTGACTACTAGTGTCTGTATATTGAGGTGTATCCTATAGCGGCAGTTCAGTTGGAAGGAGGGACTTGCCAAGGAGTGTTGAAGTCAGATGGAAGTGGACTCGCAGTGAGTCGGTCAGTGAGATGGATGGTGAACAGTGTTATTGATACGTAATCGTCAGTGACCAAATGGATTATATGTTCGGAAAATAGTGTTTCGTGTATCTGTTCGGTCGAGTTCTTGTGTCGGTTCGGCGACAGCCAAATATTGAGTCGTCGTAATGCAGATTAACAGTTATCAGTGAAAAACTTGTAAAGTTAATTGTGAAGTGTGAATATAATTTCAAGCCATGCTATATCTCGTTTGTGAAACTAAAAGGATACTTCACCAAATTAGGTTTGAGATACCTACAGCTGATATCAATTCAAAGGAATACGTCGTAATAACACTCAGAATGTTCAAGATACAATTAAGTGAACCAGTGGGGGATAAATTTATTGTATAACTTTAAAATATCCGTTCAAGAGGGTTTCAAATTTAATGCCTACAGTTTCTTTCAGTTGTAATTTCAGAATTTTATATTAACATCTATATTACCGCAACAAGTCTTACCATTTCCAATTATAAATTTAAAGGATATATTTTGTTTAGTATCAAATACAATTACTTTTTTATTTCAACTGTAGATCCGAAACCTCAAATGTTAATGCGGAAACCAAACTCCATTGTCCTTATCCCAAAACCTATATGTGATGCTGTCTAAGTAACCTTATACCCCACACCCTAGAGATATTCAAGATTCTCATTCTATTATCGTTACATTTATTTGTAGCTGGCACCCATCAACAATTGTATGTGTAAGTAATCAGGTAAGCACTAAGTTTGAGTACATAGTCCGACGATTGAGTATTTTGTTTCATGAATATTTTAATAGAGTTTCATTTTCGAAATTAATGACAAAACCACAGTAAATGTTATTATTTATCCTGTTTTGTGTACTGGCAGTAGTAATCCTATCTTGACAAATTAAAAAATCAAATCTCGATCGAAACAGCTAATTTAATTTCATTTAATTAATCAAATGTATAGCCTAACAATATGTACGTGTAATACTACACCCTCTAGCATTCTACCGACCTTCTAAAATGAAGATATAAATCATCGTCGAATACTCTGCGGACGACAAAATAGGCTTTAAACCATATGTTACAAAGACATAAAGACAACATTATCCACTTACATTTTGATGTTTCTGCTCGTGTATGCCTCATTTCTCCTGTCAGCTCTCAATCACCGCAGAATTAGCACTTCCTGAGTGCTTTTTGGAAACCATGGTATGTTGCTGCTTGCAGTAATCAACGGGTGTCACCTTGACGAAATACGGGATACACACGTACACTCGCTATCGTGCACACAGGTTTCTCGATGATTGCTGATTCTGAGTAATAACATAAAATATACACTTTTCTCAGGCTTTGCCTGTCACATTGCCCTGGTAAAAATTAACGTGAGGATGCAAACTTCACTACCTCAGCTGATTAGTCATCTGCGCGGCTTCCGGTTTAACTTTCAGGCTCCTACTTTTAGGACGCTACATTTGCATGCTTGTAAACAAAGCGACTGTCGAAGTTCTCTCTCTACCACACTAGGGAGGGTGAGTAATGAACAGTTAGTTCCACCTTCACACCAATCGGCTTTACCTGCCCCTCTTCCTCGTACTGTCTGTCTAGCGGCTGGCTACTTCTAATAAAAATTAATTTCTCCTCAACTAGCACTGCAAATTACTGTTCACATCACTTCAGCGGAATGAAAGGAATGTCTTTCTAATCGTCAATAAGTAAGTACTTACTGCCGTCTTTGTTACAATCTAGAATGAATACTGCGTTTGCTCGTTATCACACGACATTGTTTATACAGTTATACTGTTCTGCTCCTAATTTACCGTAACAAAGTCTTATCCAACATTTCATTTAACTTACGGTATTCTTAATGTTGTTGCTGCCTTTTTGGCGACTGAATACCGCCACACGGGCGTTCAACAGATCCACACTTCTTCACAACGACGGCTGGACTTTGAAGTGAATGATGAGGCTGATAATTCAGGGGTAAGGGTTAAGTCCTTTCCTCGATTGTGAATCTTGAGCTGGCACTACTTTCGGTCACGATGGGGGAGAATCTGTCAGAGCTCACTCTCATATGTCCAGTGCCTAATCACATGATTATGCTATGTCCTTGCTTCACAAATTTTCAGCACTCACACGCTTGAAGTAAAATTTGAAATTCGTTCATATAGTTCCGATTTATAATAAAAGCTTGGGTTGTTCTAGATTGACGCGCGCAGGCACGGACCTTGGGTGTCAATAGTTGCGGAATATTACTAATCTCCAACCCAATTCGCACCACGACGGAAGTCTTTAAATAATATCACTGAGACCACACCCGAATATGCAAATTGTTCGTAAATTATGTACTAATTTTTTTAGTGATAGTTCACACCAAATTGCGTGTAATATCGGAAGGTATTCCGAAAAGAACTGGATAGCCTCACTTCTCAGGTTCGACCTTCACCAAATGGCGAAATCTCACTGTTTCGGTTAGAGCATTTTGAATTAATCCATTACTATTTCGGGGGAGTGATCATCCCTCTGCCCTATACGGTGCATATCGTTTCACTGTTTATGAAAGTACGTCGTTGTCTCTGTGTCGAGTTTATGTTCCCACGGGATCGAGAGAGAGAAATTTCCCTTGACGACAAGCAAACACCATCCACTTAAGTTTTATTATGTCATGATGAGAGCACTCGTGCCTTTTGGCGAGTTTTAGGGATCACCTCAACAAAATGTGTGGTTTACAGCTCTACAAATAGAAATGTACATCCGAGAATTCATACTACGCAGCGAATGCATATATGAAATTAATGAAATGTGTTATTTCACCGTATGCTACTGCCCATATGAATGCATTCTTCATTTCTACAAGTGTCATCACTATTTTTCTATGCAGCCATATGCGATGTTATTTTCGAAGATCTTTTGTTCCTTCACTTTGTCGCTGTTCTTGTAATAGCTGCTTATATTCTTCTTCCAAGCTCCTCCTCCTCCTCTTCCTCCTCCTCCTCCTCCTCCTCCTCTTCCTGTCGGTTAAGATATCTTAAATTATTAATTGCATGGTTCATTTTATTTCCATTTCCTTCTATTCATATTCGGGAGAGTCATCTATTTCATCCTCTTTCTTCTCTTTCTCGAGCGTTGAGCTTCTTCGTTTTCGGTTGACAGGATTTCTTCATCTTCTTCAGCGGCCGTGTCTTTTTCTTCCTCTTCTGTTTCAAAAAGTGACTTTTATTCTTCTTCTTCTACTACTACTACTACTACTACTACTATTATTATTACTTCGGACGCTAACTTGTGGTTGTGCGCCTACTGGGGATGAATAATATAACTTAATATCGCTGCACTGAATAACATTTCGATTTTTCCGTCTTAGCTTCGAACTTTGTTATACACTCGGTTTTCCATTTATCATTAATTTGCTTTTCATACTTGAATTGGTAACCTGCAAGCAAATGAAACAAGCTACCAGCTGTTTTATAGTGGTTCACAAATCACACTGGTGCAATACCAATCTTTGTTACTGGTAAATTTAGGAAACATGTCGTACTTAAAAGAAAGTTCAGTACTAATCTCCAAAGTACAACTGATTATATATGATTTCTTTTACTCAGTAATATTGTAATGTGTTCTAATGAAATGTGTGTCGACTAACATTGAATTATTAACTAAATATCTACACTCTACAGTCTAACAAACAACAGCTTACATTTGCTTCAGAGTGTAGACTCTTCCTTGAAACAACTTCTACACATTATCATGCCAACAAACCATGAAACTAATACTGGTGTGTGATGGATATATTCTCCATTTTATTAGTTGGTCCCCGCTAGGCTGAAAAGCTCAGACGGTACAATGTTAGACTTCTGAACCCAAGTTGGTGGGTTCGATTTTCGCACAATCCAGTTGCATGTAAAGCAGCTAAACGATTCAACCTCATTTAGATAGATTTTTGGGCAACTTAGCAATCCATAAAACAAGTTAGTGCGACTTAAAAACCAATAAAAATATCATCATAATTATGATTACTATTATTATTAAGTCACCAGATGGCACGTCAGCTCAAAGTTAATATTTAAAAATATTATTGTCGGGATTTGAGCACCGGTGTGGTTATAGCTATTGTACAATACACATACCATTAGAATTTTCATCATAAGGCATAACCGTTAACCAAGCGTGTGGCTACGCAAACTGCGTCACTCACCTGTCATCTGGCATTCATGAGATAGTGGGTTAGAACTGCACTCTTGGCAGATCTTATGATGGTTTTCCGTAATTTCCCATTTTCCCACTAGGCAAATGTTGGGGCCGTACCATTAGTTAAGGCTAGAGTCATTTCCTTCCCACTCCTAGCCCTAACCCACCGTTACCATAAGACCTCTCTGTGTCGGTCGGTCGACATAAAACAAATTAATAAATTAAAAACAGAAAGGCATAAATAGTTTACGTTTCCAGCGAATCACCAATTCTAAGAGTACGTTTCCCATTACAAAAATAACGAACTAGGAACCTCGGAACAAGTGTATAGCCTGTAAAGGTTCAAATCCCGTTACAAGCATTCGTCTGTATTATTATTGTTTGAATTATTATTGTTTTATCTGTGTTAATATATTATTATTATTATTATTATTATTATTATTATTATTATTATTATTATTATTATAACATCGTTATTATTGCTGTTATTATTATTATTATTATCATTATTATTATTATTGTAACTATTATTATTATTTGATTCAATTATATAATCTGATTTCACTATGTATTGATTAATTATCGTTTGCTTCATTGTATTTAATTTATTATGTATGTGTGTGTATGTTAGCATTAAAATAATGTAGGGTGAGAGTTGCTGTCTGATATCAGATATGGATATATTATTTGTGAAACTACTTTTAAAACATTACAACATATGGTGCAACACTGTTACAGTAACTGTTGAATCATCGCTCTGTCATTTTATGCATTTAGATAGGAGATGATATTTAGGTATTTCCTACTTTTCCTGAGGCTATTTCATCACAATCTGTAACACTTTGGAGCGAGGGGAGTGATGTCATGTACTCTTTTAAAGATGACGTGCGTGTGACAACTAATGCCTATATAAGCTGCAGTATCCTATAGCTGTAGTTTAGTTGGACGGAGAGACATGCAATTGAGTGTTGTAGTCAGTTATAATCAATTGGAAGGAGATGGATGGTGAACAGTGAAATAGTCAGTCGAATGGAGAGTGAGGCCACAGTTGGTCAGTGAGTCAGTGAGATGAAGAAGAAGCAGCCACATGGATTCGTAATCGTCTGTGACCAAATGGATTAAATGTTCGAAGAGTGTTTCGTGTATCTGTTCGGTCGAGTTCTTGTATAAGTTCGGTGACAGCCGAATATTGAGTCGTCGTTATACAGACTAACAGTTATCAGTGAAAGACCTACACCTGATACCAATTCAAAGGAGTACGTCATAATAACACCCAAAGTGTTGAAGGTACTGTTAAGTGAACCAGTGAGGGATAAATTTCTTGTATAATTTTTTTAAAATGTCCGGCCAAGGGGATTTCAAATTTAATGCCTAGAGTTTCTTTCAGTTGTAATTTCAGAATGTTATATTATCATCTATATTATCGCAGCAAACCTCGCCATTTAAATTATAAACGTAAAGAATATATTTTGTTTAGTATCAAATACAAACAATTGTTTTATTTCAGTGGTAGATAAGATAACCACAAATTTTTATTGGGAACCAAGCGATAATGTCCTTTTCCCAGAACCTATATGTTATGCCGTCAAAGTTAGCTAGAGATGTTCAAGATACTCATTCTATTATCGTTACACTTATTTGTAGCTGGCGGCCATCAACAATTGAATATGAATATAAGTAGGTAAGTACTGAGTGTGAGTACATAGTCCGACGATTGAGTATTTTATTTCATGAATATTTAATTTAGTTTCATTTTTAAACTAGAAAGATTATAACAGCTCTAAAATAATATTTCGTTTCATATAACAATTACAAGTTTATTTACTTTGCACAATATGAGAGAGGCGTCCTAGTTACAGTTTCTAGATTGAAAGGAATTCATTTCATGGTTGTTGAAAGTCCTAATTACACTAGCAATGGCCGTTACTCTAAAATATTCATCGATGATGTAACGGAAGTATGGCTCACAATCACAAATGAAAAAGGATGTTATTCAAAAATATTAAAAATATTATGTAATAATTAATCATACCTTCGGGCGCAGAGATTTTGCACGAAACAGAACCGCCGAAGGGTGTCCGAATATTAGCACCTAAAGCCGGCCCTGTGGATAAAAGTAAAGTCTCATTCAGTACCAAACACATCTCAAGAGAAATATTTATCTGCACAAAAATAATCTTCAATATGCTTGAAAATTATGATCAGAATTAGTAGCAGAGCAGCAAGGGCAGTTCACGGCAATTGCGAGCGACTTGAATTTGGTGAGTCAGTATTTGGTAATAACTTCGTCAAGGTCAATGATCTCTGACTTCAACATGACGGCATAACCTAACCTAAACCAACTACCCTACCCTAACAATGACATCATCACTATGGCATAACCTACACTATCCTAACTGTGTACTCTAAACTCACGGGCTCCATGGAGTAGGAAGAGGCCGTCGCTCACGTTAGTGACCAGTCCTTGAGGACGGGAGGGACTATCCCACCCCCTGGACCCGTATGATCTAACAAAATATTGTCAGCAGCCGGCGCATTGAACATTCACCGGTTTCCTCCCCAGCAGTCTTACCAGTTCCCCACTAGTTTGATGTCCGAGAATGGTGGACCATTGGAGAGACAAGCAGTCGGCAGTCTAAGATAGAATGAAATGAAATAGGTTATCTCTCGATCTTTTATCCTTCAGTGCGAGGTACAGAGTGGTGGAAATAAAAGGTGGAGGGGGATATAGAGACTATCAAACGTCGCCCAGTTGTGGGGATATAGAAGGCGACAAACGCCTTAAGATGGTGGTACGGAAAGGTGGTGGGGTTATATATGGCAGCAGAGGTCTTAACACGGTGGTATGGGTAGGTGGAAGGGATGAAGACACCCCCACTATCGCTCCGTGATTATAGATGACAGCGTAGGCATTAGGCTGATGATATGTTTTTCGAAAAAAGTGCATATTGTACCAGGAACCATTGGTCACCTGTAACATAATTTCATGTCCGATATTTGTAACGGTACGGCCCGAGTTTAAATTAGTTCTCAGCGACACTGCACGGCACAGCCAGGCATTCAGCGTGCAGTCCACATCACCTATTCCACGTTCCCGATGACGTAATAGCACGTTAAGAAGTCCGTGGCGGGCTAGAACCTACCAGAACATTTTCCAAATTCTAAATCCTTTGGAATTTCAATTTATAAATCACATCCCCTCCTAGCCCGTAGTTCAAACCTAAATCCCTGCAAATTTGATGAAAGTCGGCCCATGAAATTGGAAGATATTCAATGAAATAGAAATATAATTTCCCACGAGGCACAAGAGACAGCCCAGCTGGATGATATAAAGCAGAGGAGTTTTGACAGGGTCACCAGTTCACGTTCAGCACTCACAGCCGTAGCTTATGCAGGCTGATGAGAGGGGATTTATACACGACGTTCGAACTTATTACTTTACGTGAAGAATCTTCAAATGGACTTGTAAATTCAGTGAGTGCTTTGACAATTAAAAACTTTTAGACTGAATATCACAGTGGCTTGTAATGGTTGCAGTTATTAACTTTATGTTTCTAACCACAGTTTACGACGTTAGTAATTATACAAGTAAGCGTATTAGAATAGAAGCTAATTAAAGTTTTAATACAAACAATCGCGAGTGAACTGAGAACATTTCTTAGAGAATTACAAACATTATTTACTATAGACTGTTCCGCAATCGTACTTTAACTTGTACATTTAAAGACTGTGTTGAATTGTGATACGTTCGTGACAAGTGTTAGAAATTGAGTTGCATTTTTTTCTTTCACATTCAAACTCTGAATTTCTAGTGACATAACTTTCAAATTTGATTTTTATGAGTGGAAAAAATTTCGTTCCCCAGTAACGACACTTGAGCCTCCGTGGCTCAGACGGCAGGGCATCGGCCTCTCACCGCTGGATACCGTAGTTCAAATCCCGGTCACTCCATGTGAGATTTGTGCTGGAAAAAGCGGGGGCGGGACAGGTTTCTCTCCGGGTACTCCGGTTTTCCCTGTCATCCTTCATTCCAGCAACACTCTCCATTCTCATTTCATAGCATGTGTCAGTCATTAATAAATCACTTTGGGAGTGGCGAACCCATCGTACTAATAGCCTATAACTACTTCATTCATTACATCCCTGACCCGGCCAATGACTGGAAAAGAGGTTGTAGGTTTCCATTTTCAGTAACGACACTTATAATCAGTGATTTAATTGGAATGAAATATTTACAGGAACTCACCTTAGCAATTTACAAATGGACTCGTATTGGGTGTCAAAATCAGCGGCGTCATGTTTCCGACAAGTTGTATCATCAGCCGAACGTCTCCCCTTTCGTAGCCATGACTTGACATATGGATTTGGGTTAAATATATGCACAGGAGGTCCAACGCTGCTTATGAAAATAAGTCCGCTTGATCTTGCATCCACCAGCCTACTTCTCTTTTCGGTGAGAATCTCATTCATGGAACTGAAAGCTCCTTCAGCTTCTGTTGAAGAGATGGGAATAGTCTGTACAGCCTTGATTAAAGGCATCAGCTCCACTGGAATTTCCTTGGTCTCGACATGCTTTCTAAAAGAATTAATGTACCTTGTCTTGTCTGAAACGTGGAAAAAGTCACAAAGGTTGCCAACACTCTCATCACCATAGTAGATATCCAAAGTAGAAGTGGAGGGCCTGTTATTTTTGTATAGTACCTTTGAATCATTGATACCTTTTGTCATTCTCTCATGTCTCTGCTGACTAGAGCTGGAACCAAGATGAGATGATGTGGACACATTTTCCATAAGCCTGTTGTTTAAATTGTTCACAAGACTTCTGAAAAACTGCTTTCTGTCAATTTTTACAAATTTTTTTAGAATCATGTATTCCTATGTTTCTAAACATTTTGTTTTCTGCTGCTTTAAGAACTGTTCTGTAGTATTCTCCAGGAGCTGAGTTACACATAGATTCAAACACTTATAGTGTGCTTGATTGCATTTTGAGCCTCTGTCAGACTTGCCTCTCTTGTCTCTCTGGTGGTCATTTTTGGGCTCACTAAAATGTTTTACTAGTGCACTATAGTTTTCCCAGACAGCTTTTACAGTTCTCTGGCTCGATGCTACCCATCTTATTG
This sequence comes from Anabrus simplex, assembly GCF_040414725.1. Classification (NCBI taxonomy): domain Eukaryota; kingdom Metazoa; phylum Arthropoda; class Insecta; order Orthoptera; family Tettigoniidae; genus Anabrus; species Anabrus simplex. The sequence continues at coordinate 883,225,004 of NC_090266.1, forward strand.
TAAATATTTTGGATTCACTTGGATTCACACAAACATAACAAGTGGAAGAAGGTTGTTGTGCTCCTTGTTGTGCTCACTTCCCGCTCTCCGAATCCAATAGCAGTGTAGCCAACATTAGAGAACCAGTATACCACCCAGGAGCGTAAAATTGACCGTATCTTATGAACATAAAACCGTAAGTTTCGATATTAGTCCGCTGGACTACACCCATGACGTTTCAGTGCTATGCATAGATTATAATATTTTCTTACTGAATGTAAAAATCTTGCGCCATTGTAAAACGGGAAAATATTTTCCGGAACGGCGTTCCGGCCCGTTCCGGTACAACTAAACCACTGCTTATAATTATTCATAATAAACTATGCTTTTAATAAACTATAATCTTCGAGTGGCGTGATTTACGGATAATCCGAGTAATATTACTTCCGAGTAATTGAATTGTGCTTTTAATAAACTATGATATCCGAGTGACATTAATTATGGATGTTAGAATTAGGCGTGTAAAGGACTATGATTTCCAGTACAGTCTTGAAATATGCTGCCAGCGACTGAAAAAACCCACTCGTGTGCACTTTACCAAATAAGGTGATATGCTAAAAAGGGCACTCCTAAAATGAATGATAGTAAGTTGAACTTTTTCGTGTTCTATAACTACTGCACATTTGAATATGATAAATCCTGACGAGTGCCAATCGCAATCATCTATCAACAAGGGAAGAGAAGACTTGATTCGACTTGGGACATAGGACCTCGGTTCAACGAGTGAATCAAACGTGGTAATCACGACGTCCGACTACAGGGGACCCAACGTGTGGTTCGCTGAACAACATGTTCTCCAGTCCAGTCCAATGTTCCAGTAATACATGTGATATAAGTGCTTTTAAAAAACTTTGTGGTTCCACCAGACTAACTTTCCATTTGTGGAACGGTACAGTCAGTGATTTTGGAATGGGCAGTTCTACGAACACTATAAACTTTACTCGAAATCATTCTGGTCTAACGCAATTGTTCAAAATAAAAGATTAACTTCTTACAAGACAAACTTTATTTACTATTTCAATTTTTTTGCAAATTTCAGTGTTAAATATTTAGATAAACTGTCGGCAAAAATTTGCGTCTCAAGTGCTACAAACCCCTCATTAGATTTCACATTACAAGTGATAGAATATTTAATTTAATCATTTTCTGTTCACTTAATATGAACTTATGACTTTATCAGAAAAATTCGTTACCTTAAGACATAGTTTATTCCCATTTAAGAGAAACACTAAGGACTTGGAGAAAAGTTCGTTATTTTGACAATCCTATTTGTATGATAAACATTATTTACTTTAAATCGTTTCAACGAAAGCTAGCCAATTTTTTAAATTTCAATCTATTATCAAGAGAAAGCATAGGGAATCAAACGTTCATGCTCGATGAAGGGAATAAATGTTGTTTTTAAGAAAATATACCATCATTTCGCATACCTTTGTCTGTACTGCTCCAGAAGAACCTATCACCCCTTTGACAAACACACATGCCTTGTTTTCCTGGTACAATATTCATAATCCTGACAGCTGTTATGTGGACAAGAGAGTTTCAGTTAGCTGATAGAGCGTAGTTCATGTCAAATTAGTGGTACATCTTCAAGAAGAGCACGTATTTTGATAGTTGACCGCTGACTCATGGGCAACAGAATTCCTTATTTAGCGGATAGAGCGCAGTTCATGCCAAGGATGGCGGTATATTTTGAAACAGAGGGCGTGTAGTTTGAATTTCGACATCCCTCGCATGGGCAAAAGAGTTCCTTGGTAACAGACGGAGCGCACTTTTGGGCTAACAAGGGCGGTATGAACATAAATTATGAAACGGTGTGTGCGTGTGAATCCTGACTGCTGTCAAAAACTCGTGTATATGCACAGGAGAGTTATTTAAATGACTGTGAGAGCATAAGATGACCGCATGTTTTGGAGTGAGAGCATGCGTTTTGAAATAAACAGATAAACACACAGCACACGTTAGAAAGAGTTGTGTTTTGACAGATTGAGTTTTGATGGAGCAGTGTGAGCGGAAGTGCACGTGTTTCTTGTTAGCTTACTGAGGCGGCTGTGAGACAAGATGGTGGAAAGGGTGATCACATCCAAAGGTTAGCAGACGAGAACTGTTCGTGGTGCTATATCCATTCATATATGTGTACCAATCCCTAGGCCCTGAGACGCGTATTGTTCAGTCATCCACATATGTGGACTCATCCATAGCTTCACAAACAAGGATTGTCGACGCTACAAGGTCCATCCACGTATGTGGACACATTCATATGTCCACAGACGAGGACTGTTCAGTCCCTCCACACATGTGGATTCATCCATAGGTCCACAGACGAGAAATGTCCAGTCTATCTACATGTAGCTACATTCACATGTCCACAGAAGAGGACTCTCCACGTTCCTATACCCTTAATATTAAATTTAATATTTGACAGATAGGGCTGGAGGGTCTAACATTGTACGGTGTTGACACAATCCTGCATTCCCCTTCCCTTCGCTTCCGGCTCACTTGTTCGTTCTTTCAGACCGTTGTGCTCTGGTGTACGTAACTCAGAAGTGAGAGATTTGGCAACTCCAAGCAACATGGGCCGACCTGCAGATTTATCTCCATGGCAACCGCATTGGGTCCGCCCTTGTTCCAATGGCAACCATAACCCCTACTTCCTTATCCCCACCCACCCAGGCAGGCAGTAAACGGACCTCCCTCTAAGAACTTTCAGAAGGCCCCTTTCAATATTACGACTAATTATCTATCTTCATATATGGACTCAACCGTAGGTCTATAGACGAGGAATACCCGTACTTCTAGATTCTTCTACTTATGTGGGCTCATCCATAGATCCAGAGACGAGGATTATCAACTCCATCCACTTATGGAAACTCATCCATACTGTTGCTACACAGAGGAGGACTTAATGCTACTAGGCCATGAATGTACAATACGGACAATCACGAAGTCCACAGACAGGAACTTTCTATATTATTTGTCTCCTGAAAGGGTTTAAGATGAGCCTTTTATACTCACCTGACATAATTAAGGCATTCTAGAGACAGTCAGCTCACAATCCTCAAGATGCAGGCATGAAAATAATACCTGTGGTAAGATGCAAAAAATGTTTGCTTCATTTACAATGATAGCTATGCATATTTTCGTTGATAAAAGTGGCACTGATTGTGATATTGGAAGTAGGGGTTAAAATGTGTAAATGGTGGGCTTATTGCGACACATAACTAAATAAATAATTAAAACGTTTGCTTACTTATCCATTAACACAACTTCTGTAAAATATATAGATACAAATTTCTCTTCTATATTATAGCTTTAAAATACTGCACTGAAATTCAATCTTAAACTGTTTACAGCTTTTTATCATTGTATTTGGTCCAACAAAATATTGTATACTTCGATTGCAGTGATGATTAAAGCGTCTATATGAAGCAACAAACAATATTTTTTGCTGCACTGGCGGAAAATAAAATTTCAAAATTAAAAAAGTGTAAGTTTGGAGGAACACAATTTAACCCAAGCAACTGTCTAGGTAACATATTTATTTGATTAATGTTTACAGGTAACAGGTTCAACTAAGTGCGAGAAGTCATGTGACATGGTGGTACATTAACAGCCGCCATATCAGCCATAATTTTGATTGCAAGCATTCAGTGTGCCACACATGAGCCATGTGCCATTTTATGGAAAGGAGTTCTACACCTGTTGAATATGGTCTGCCAAATCAGAAACGGTTAATGCTGGTATAGGATGACTCTGAAATTTTCATTCCATAATATCCCATATGTGCTCAACGAGCGAAAGGCTTTGTGATCTTGCAGGCATAGACAACTGGTCGACACTCCGTAGAGCTCACTCGGTGACAACAGAGGTATGAGGACTCCCACCTGTATACTGTATACTGTATACTGTATACTGTATACTGTATACTGTATACTGTGATAGAATGGAAACAACCGGTTCAGTCAGCAGTATGTCGTAGAAATCCCATGTCAATATTCTTGGGACAATGACGAGAGTATTTCTGCTATCAAAGGGAATCGTTCCTCAAACCGTAACTCCTGGTATATATGCAGTGTGTCAACGCCGTGGACAGCTTGATTCAATGCACCCACCTGGCATTCTCCTTACCAAACTACAGCCATCACTGACACCAAGGCAGAAAAGGCTGCCGTCTGCGAATACAACAGATCTCAACTTTGCCCTGTAATCAACTTTAGCTTGACACTATTGAAGTCGCAGATGACACTGATTCGGCATGAATGTTACAGGACGTCTGACTCGGAGCTGACGCTCTAGTTATCGGTTTGTTCCAGTTCGCTGTGTCCCGCTGGTCACTTTTGATGCTCTAATGGCAGCTGTAGATGCAGTACGATCCACCACACCCATGCAGCAAGTACAATAATCTTCACTCTACGTGGTGGCCCAAGTGCGACTGGGCTCCTTTATTCTTGATGCAGTGTCTTCCCGTGAAAAGTATTGCCACCGGTGGTGTACTTTGGATAATCCCGGCCAGTTCTTGTTGCAATAACTCGGAAAGGACGTCCAACTTCTCGTAATCCTGTTACGCAGCCTCGTTTAAACTCAGTAAGCTGCTGATGATGTGTTCTCCGTCTCCTTAAAGGCATTTTTACACTTACCTACCTCCCAACTTACACTGAATGATGCCTAACTCTCACGAAGTGCATTGAGCGTATTCAAAGCAAACTTCCTGGGCAAGGTCATAGTAGAATTACTAGCCCCTTTCTTCATCGACTAGCGCGCGAATTTGAATAGACGTCATCTTCCAGATGTGTAACGAAACCTCCCGAATTTCGTTTATGTAGTACAAATTATTATTTTCGTTGGGTTTTCGCTTTCCATCAGAGTATTTTCCAGGCGTGCTCCGTATTTGAAGCAGCGTATGTTGATGGTAATTATGGTAATGACATAATGAAATGTTGTGGCATATAGGGTAAGGACCTACGTTCATTATAAGCTGTAAAAATGTACTCAACAGAACAGCGTTAGACTGGACGCAAGATTTGCACTTAAAAGTTTCTCTCACTTGTTCGTCGTCAAGATAATTTACTAAGTCGACTCAGCTTTCTTCTTTTTGCTCCGTGGTCTTCTGTGTAGAAACATACACTATTGATAATGGTGTACACATATTCTTATTTATAACATTGTAACAATATTCGATTGTGGATATTTAGTTACATCAGACACGAGAATAATGGGGTAACAGGATCTAGTTATAACAAGAATATTTTCAGTTATTTAGCATTCTAGATTAATATTGACAGGAAATATTTCATAAAATCTTCACGATCAGTGAAATCCATTACTACAATCGGTGCTATACTTTAAAAATCTTTTGGAAACATATTTGGTGATCTTCGTTCTAGTAATACGATGATTGAAATTCGCAAAGCATGTCATACATTAAGAAAAAATTATTATTCTCTAAATTAATATTAGTTTTCTCGTGGGGGTTAAGTAATTTCGCTGAGGTATTGTTTAATATTTCTTAATTGTGAGTGATCGAACTTAAAGCTGCCTTTCACATAGTTAAATGAATGGATGAAAACCATAACGGTATAAGTGACATTTTTTAAAAAATGAGTTAAATGCAGGATATATCTCCAGGAGGATGTATCCTTTCACCAGCAAAGAGATACAAGTGATAGCGGCAATATTCTGCACTCTAGTGATGGGTGGTATAACTGCAAATAGCATGCTTTATATGAGTGGCGACGATGTTTAAATGCCTTTTTCTCTGAATGACCAAAATGCTACTTATACCGTTATGGTTTTCATCCATTCAAATTTACTATTCGTTTGAAATTCATAAATAATTCAGAGATTTTTCATTCAAACGTGATGTTTTTACAGCCTAGCTATGCTCGTTTGAAGCCAGCAACATGGCATATACATGCAGATCCCAACTTCGAAATTGCAAAGATAATGGTGTACCATTTTTTTCAATCTTGATCAACCAAAGTCCTTCTCGATCAGAGAATGTCACTTGTGGAGTCCTCCGCAATATTCATTGAAGTGGGATTTTTGATCCTACAGATACTGCTGCTGCCTTAAGAGCATTGTAATCACTACAATCATGGATCAGAATTATCTCTTTTTCGCAATGACAGTAATGGGCCTGTACTCTTCAGTGAAGCAAGGAATAAGTTTCAAATCAAAATCAAATCAAAATCTCTTTATTTGCAAATGAGGTGTCTACCTCGGAGCCAAATGGTACACTAAAATACATCATTGTCAAGCACTAAATATTAAATTAACAAGAGAAGAAATTTTCCCAAAATATAATATTATACGATTTACACTAACAATTAAACACACAGCTCGTCCTTCATAAATTTATATTGTTTACAAAATTCTACTTATAATATCTCATGTACTACTTACAAATATAGCCAACTGATATACATTAATTGGAATTACTTCAAATGATACTATACAACTGGTATAAGATTAAAATTTACATTACATTTATTTACTTTTTTTACCTATTCTGGAACCTAAGTAGCATAACGACCTGCTGCGTCTTAACCAGACCCCCTTTTCCCACCATTTTTAAGAGTTCCTGAAGGGCCTTCACAGCTACCGTAGCGGTCCTAGGGCCCTCGAAGTCCCCACTGTACTTCACCCCTACAGGCAATCTCCTAATTTATCTGTCCAAATTCCTTAGACCAGGGGATGGAATTAATTTATTCACACACATTTTATTTACAATAACCTGCACTGGTCGAATGCCCTCTAACATTTCATTTATTTTCTCTATTGCTGTTTATTCTCTTCTTGAATATCTCTACAGATTTTGGAAAAGGATCCAACACTACCCCCGGTAAAATGTTCCACTCCTTCGCGCCCTCCATTCAAAACGAATGAAAATTTACCCCAATCGCTTCTGCTAAAATTCCTTCTAATTATATATTTGTGGTCAGTCCTGCCAATATAATTATTTTCCAACTGAAGCCTCTCACGGATATCTCCCCACGCTTCTTCTCCTGTATAGGCTCTATATAATCCTATAAGTCTAGTTTTCTCCTTTCTCTCACTTAAAATTTCCCACCCAAGTTCATTTAATATTTCTGATACACTACTCTTTCTCCTGAAATCCCCTGTTACAAAACTTGCTGCTTTCCTCTGCACACCATCTATTACTTTTATTAGGTATTCTTGGTGAGGATCCCAAACACTGTTTGCATATTCCAATAATGGACGAACCATACTTAAGTAACATTTCTCTTTTAATTCTTTAAAGCATCCTTTATGTAGTCTCATTATGACATGTAACGATCTGTATGCTTTCCTAACAATGTCTTCCACATGATCCTTCCAGTGCAAACTACTTTCAAATCTTACACCTAAGTATTTGCACCTGCCATCTTTTGGGATAACTACCTCATCCAAAGTATATTCAAATTCAGTTTTAAAACTCCTTTTTGTAAATGCTGTAACAGTTGATTTGCCTCCATTAACTTTCATATTATTCTTGTCAACCCATCGCTGGATACTCTCAAGGTCCCTTTGTAATTCTGAACAATCCTCAATGTTATTTATTTCCCTATAAACAATTATGTCACCTGCATACAATCTGATTTTTGATGTTTTATCATTCCCTAAATCATTTACGTATATTAAGAAAAGTAACGGACCAAGTATACTACCCTGTGCAATTCCCTTCCAAACTTTCTCTTCCTCTGATACATTATTTCCTACTTTGACTTTCTGAACCCTTGAATTTATAAATGTTTTTATCCAATGTGTAACCCGTACATCCAATCCTATTCCTCCAATTTCTTTAATAATATTCCATGCTCCACTCTATGAAAGGCTCTGGAAAGGTATATGGCTATGCAATCCAACTGGCCTCCTGAATCCAATTGATCTGATATGTCCTGCTGAAATCCCATCAGTTGTGCCTCACAAGAAAATTTCTTTCTAAATCCATACAGGCTCCTCATGAACCAATTTTTATCATCACATATCCCTCTGATGTACTTTGCTAGTATACTCTCCAGTATTTTGCAAACTATACTGGTCAGGCTGATTGGTCTGTAGTTCTCTGGTTTTCTTTTCCTTTATAAATTGGTATTATTATACATTCCTTATATTCCTTTGGTATTACACTATTATACACTGATTGACAGAGCAAATGCAACACCAAGAAGGAGTGGTCAGAACTTTATGCCAATTGCAGGGTAGACAGACGTCACTGAGGTATGCTCATGATGTGAAATGCGCCACTGTGCTGCGCACGTAGCGAACGATAAATGGGACACGGGGTTGGCGAATGGCCCACTTCGTATCGTGATTTCTCAGCCCACAGTCATTGTAGAACGTGTTGTCGTGTGCCACAGGACACGTGTATAGCTAAGAATGCCAGGCCGCCGTCAACGGAGGCATTTCCAGCAGACAGGCGACTTTACGAGGGGTATGTTGATCGAGCTGAGAAGGGCAGGTTGGTCGCTTCGTCAAATCGCAGCCGATACCCATAGGGATGTGTCCACGGTGCAGCGTGTGTGGCGAAGATGGTTGGCGCAGGGACATGTGGCACGTGCGAGGGGTCCAGGCGCAGCCCGAGTGACGTCAGCACGCGAGGATCGGCGCATCCGCCGCCAAGCGGTGGCAGCCCCACACGCCACGTCAACCGCCATTCTTCAGCATGTGCAAGACACCCTGGCTGTTCCAATATCGACCAGAACGATTTCCCGTCGATTGGTTGAAGGAGGCCTGCACTCCCGGCGTCCGCTCAGAAGACTACCATTGACTCCACAGCATAGACGTGCACGCCTGGCATGGTGCCGGGCTAGAGCGACTTGGATGAGGGAATGGCGGAACGTCGTGTTCTCCGATGAGTCACGCTTCTGTTCTGTCAGTGATAGTCACCGCAGACGAGTGTGGCGTCGGCGTGGAGAAAGGTCAAATCCGGCAGTAACTGTGGAGCGCCCTACCACTAGACAACGCGGCATCATGGTTTGGGGCGCTATTGCGTATGATTCCACGTCACCTCTAGTGCGTATTCAAGGCATGTTAAATGCCCACCGCTACGTGCAGCATGTGCTGCGGCCGGTGGCACTCCCGTACCTTCAGGGGCTGCCCAATGATCTGTTTCAGCAGGATAATGCCCGCCCACACACTGCTCGCATCTCCCAACAGGCTCTACGAGGTGTACAGATGCTTCCGTGGCCAGCGTACTCTCCAGATCTCTCACCAATCGAACACGTGTGGGATCTCATTGGACGCCGTTTGCAAACTCTGCCCCAGCCTCGTACGGACGACCAACTGTGGCAAATGGTTGACAGAGAATGGAGAACCATCCCTCCGGACACCATCCGCACTCTTATTGACTCTGTACCTCGACGTGTTTCAGCGTGCATCGCCGCTCGCGGTGGTCCTACATCCTACTGAGTCGATGCCGTGCGCATTGTGTAACCTGCATATCGGTTTGAAATAAATATCAATTATTCGTCCGTGCCGTCTCTGTTTTTTCCCCAACTTTCATCCCTTTCGAACCACTCCTTCTTGGTGTTGCATTTGCTCTGTCAGTCAATGTATATGACATAGTCAAAGAGAAATTTTAGACAAGGCACTATGTACCACCCCATTGTCTTTAACACCTCCCAAGTAATTTGATCACTTCCTGCTGCTTTTCCTTGCTGAAGCAGCTGGATTTCTCTGAAAATATCTTCATTTGTGAATGAGAAGCTTCTTGTTTCCCTCTGTGTCTCTCCCTCTCTATTTTCTGTTTCGGTTTCCAACTCCTGACAATCATCTACTGAATCTCTGAATTCCCTACTAAATAGGTTTGCTTTCTCAGTACCTGTTAAATAGTGTTCACCCCTTCTCCCACCATTGTAGGAATTTGGATTCCTTTTCCTTTTTGATTCCTGATATATGAATACAGCTTTTGCAATTTCCCTTTATGGTCATTACCATCTTGAAGTATGCCATTCATATAATTCTCTTTTGCTTCCTTTTTCACGCTATTCAGTTCCCTCACTAGCTGTTTTCTAGTTTCTCTATTCTCCCTACCCTCTTTGATTTTCCTGTTTACTATTCTACATTTTCTTTTTAATTTTCTTATTTCCCGTGTATAATAAACAGGGCGTGAGGTCATTATACCCTTCATAACATGTAAAAATCTCTTCTCTCCTTTGCAAGTGATTCATTTAAATTTAGCCCAAATTGTATCCACATTACTCCCTTCACTTATCCAACAACTGAATTGTATTTAAGGTAAGTCCCAAATTCATTAAATTTAGTTTTTCTGTACAATTTCTTGTCTTGTGTGACCCTCTTATTTAGCCTTTATGGTACGAGTCCTACATCCATTATTACAGCCTTATGGTCTCCTATTCCTTCAATTACCTCAGTTTTATCAACAATTTCCCATGGTTTAACCAAGAATACATCTAGTAAGTTATTGAGACGAGTCGGTTCTTGTACTACTTGTGTAAATCCTCCCTCCCAAATTAACTTATTTGCCAGTTTCTGTTCATGGGCTTCACTTGCAGCTCCATTCCATTCAACTTCAGGCAAGTTTAGATCTCCCCCAATTATTACCATATCATTATTATTGTTTTTATGTGTATAATCTATTATGATCTCAAATATTTTCATGTCTCTTTCCTCTCTTCCAGGCCTGTATGTTCCTATTATTTCCACCTCCTTCATATTATCACAAACTAATTGTATCCCTAATATTTCATCCCGTTCATCGGTAAACCATTCATGTGAACAATAAGTTTCCTTCACCAGAATAAACACCCCCCTCCTTTTTATCTCATCGGACTCCACGATAGACTGTGTACCCTTCTGTAAATATTTCTCTATTAGCCACCCCTTCTCTGAACCACGATTCCACTCCTATCACCACATCAGTCTCATAAGATTCCATCTCTGTACCGAATTTTAAGTGTATTAAGTGAGACTACATAGTCTACATACTACATACGTTGAGTATTTTACCACATGTATATTTCAATTCTGTTTCAAGGCTAGCATGCCTCTAAGGGTGCCATCCTCACTAATCATCAAGTTGTTAACATCTATCGGACAGCATCCTGCCGTCAGTAAGAGATTACTTTCTTCAGCACAATAAGTGGGGTAGTTTTTTGTTGCAGTTGTGATACCAACGTTCTTTTACTTACCTATTTCTACACTATTTACATTATAGCGAGCTTCAGAAAAGAGAAGGGCAAAACCACACCTATTTAGTTCAGATGTGCTTGGGCCACTTATATCTGCCTAATCTATCGATTTGGAGGTTTGTATCAAATATAATTAATTATTTTAATTCAATGGTAGATCAGATAACCTGAAACTTTAGTTGGGAAACCAAACGACATTGTCCTTTTCCCAGAACCTATATATTATCCTGTGAAAGTAAGCTTATTACCTCACAACCTATTGATATTCAAGATTCCCATTCTATTATCGTTACATTTATTCGTAGCTGGCGCCTATCAACAATTGTATAAGTAATGAGGTAAGTACTAAGTGAGACTACATAGTCTACATACTACATACATTGAATATTTTACCACATGTATATTTCAATTCTGTTTCATTTTATTTAAGTAGCAACCACAAAACTAAGATCTGAACCCGTGATGAGGAGAGTAGTGTACAGAAAATATTTCCAAAGGGGTATCATATGAGAGTCTTCACCCCCTTTATTGAAAGTTACTTCTAAATTGTCTGTTAACACCATGGAGTTACTGGTAAATTTAGGAAACATGTCGTACTTAAAAGAAAGTTCAGTACTAATCGCCAAATTGCAACTGATTATATATGATTTCTTTTACACAGTAATATTGTAATGTGTTCTAATGAAATGTGTGTCGACTGACATTGAATTATTAATTAAATATCTACGCTCTACACTCTAACAAACAACCGCTTACAATTGCTTCAAAGTGTAGACTCTTCCTTAAAACAACTTCTCAACTTAGCACAATCCAGTTGCATATAAAGCAGCTAAACGATTCAACCTCATTTAGATAGATTTTTGGGCAACTTAGCAATCCATAAAACAAGTTAGTGCGACTTAAAAACCAATAAAAATATCATCATAATTATGATTACTATTATTAGTAAGTCACCAGATGGCACGTCAGCTCAACGTTAATATTTAAAATTATTAATGTCGGAATTTGAGCACCAGTGTGGTTATAGCTATTGTACAATACACATACCATTAGAATTTGCATCATAAGGCGTAACCGTTAACCAAGCGTGTGGCTACGCAAACTACGTCACTCACCTGTCATCTGGCATTCATGAGATAGTGGGTTAGAACCGCACTCTTGGCAGATCTTATGATGTTTTTCCGTAATTTCCCATTTTCCCACTAGGCAAATGTTGGGGCCGTACCTTTAGTTAAGGCTAGAGTCATTTCCTTCCCACTCCTAGCCCTAACCCACCGTTAACATAAGACCTATTTGTGTCGGTCGGTGGATATAAAACAAATTAATAAAGTAAAAACAGAAAGGCATAAATAGTTTACGTTTCCAGTGAATCACCAATATCTAAGAGTAGGTTTCCCATTAGAAAAATAACGAAGTAGAAACCTCGGAACAAGTGTATCCCTGTAATGTTTCAAATCACTTTACAAACATTCGTCTGTATTATTATTACTTGAATTATTATTGTTTTATCTGTGTTAATATATTATTATTATTATTATTATTATTATTATTATTATTATTATTATTATTATTATTATTATTATAACATCGTTATTATTGCTGTTATTATTATTATTATTATCATTATTATTATTATTGTAACTATTATTATTATTTGATTCAATTATATAATCTGATTTCGCTATGTATTGATTAATTATCGTTTGCTTCATTGTATTTAATTTATTATGTATGTGTGTGTATGTTAGCATTAAAATAATGTAGGGTGAGAGTTGCTGTCTGATATCAGATATGGATATATTATTTGTGAAACTACTTTTAAAACATTACAACATATGGTGCAACACTGTTACAGTAACTGTTGAGTCATCGCTCTGTCATTTTATGCATTTAGATAGGAGATGATATTTAGGTATTTCCTACTTTTCCTGAGGCTATTTCATCACAATCTGTAACACTTTGGAGCGGGGGGAGTGATGTCATGTACTCTTTTAAAGATGACGTGCGTGTGACAACTAATGCCTATATAAGCTGCAGTATCCTATAGCTGTAGTTTAGTTGGACGGAGAGACATGCAATTGAGTGTTGTAGTCAGTTATAATCAATTGGAAGGAGATGGATGGTGAACAGTGAAATAGTCAGTCGAATGGAGAGTGAGGCCACAGTTGGTCAGTGAGTCAGTGAGATGAAGAAGAAGCAGCCACATGGATTCGTAATCGTCTGTGACCAAATGGATTAAATGTTCGAAGAGTATTTCGTGTATCTGTTCGGTCGAGTTCTTGTATAAGTTCGGTGACAGCCGAATATTGAGTCGTCGTTATACAGACTAACAGTTATCAGTGAAAGACCTACACCTGATACCAATTCAAAGGAGTACGTCATAATAACACCCAAAGTGTTGAAGGTACTGTTAAGTGAACCAGTGAGGGATAAATTTCTTGTATAATTTTTTTAAAATGTCCGGCCAAGGGGATTTCAAATTTAATGCCTAGAGTTTCTTTCAGTTGTAATTTCAGAATGTTATATTATCATCTATATTATCGCAGCAAACCTCGCCATTTAAATTATAAACGTAAATAATATATTTTGTTTAGTATCAAATACAAACAATTGTTTTATTTCAGTGGTAGATAAGATAACCACAAATTTTTATTGGGAACCAAGCGATAATGTCCTTTTCCCAGAACCTATATGTTATGCCGTCAAAGTTAGCTTATTACCTCACACCCTAGAGATGTTCAAGATACTCATTCTATTATCGTTACACTTATTTGTAGCTGGCGGCCATCAACAATTGAATATGAAGATAAGTAGGTAAGTACTGAGTGTGAGTACATAGTCCGACGATTGAGTATTTTATTTCATGAATATTTAATTTAGTTTCATTTTTAAACTAGAAAGATTATTACAGCTCTAAAATAATATTTCGTTTCATATAACAATTACAAGTTTATTTACTCTGCACAATATGAGAGAGGCGTCCTAGTTACAGTTTCTAGATTGAAAGGAATTCATTTCATGGTTGTTGAAAGTCCTAATTACACTAGCAATGGCCGTTACTGTAAAATATTCATCGATGATGTAACGGAAGTATGGCTCACAATCACAAATGGAAAAGGATGTTATTCAAAAATATTAAAAATAATATGTAATAATTAATCATACCTTCGGGCGCAGAGATTTTGCATGAAACAGAACCGCCGAAGGGTGGCCGAATATTAGCACCTAAAGCCGGCCCTGTGGATAAAAGTAAAGTCTCATTCAGTACAAAACACATCTCAAGAGAAATATTTATCTGCACAAAAATAATCTACAATATGCTTGAAAATTATGATCAGAATTAGTAGCAGAGCAGCAAGGGCAGTTCACGGCAATTGCGAGCGACTTGGATTTGGTGAGTGAGTATTTGGTAATAACGTCGTCAAGGTCAATGATCTCTGACTTCAACGTGACGGCATAACCTAACCTAAACCAACTACCCTACCCTAACAATGACATCATCACTATGGCATAACCTACACTATCCTAACTGTGTACTCTAAACTCACGGGCTCCATGGAGTAGGAAGAGGCCGTCGCTCACGTTAGTGACCAGTCCTTGAGGACAGGAGGGACTATCCCACCCCCTGGACCAGTATGATCTAACAAAATATTGTCAGCAGCCGGCGCATTGAACATTCACCGGTTTCCTCCCCAGCAGTCTTACCAGTTCCCCACTAGTTTGATGTCCGAGAATGGTGGACCATTGGAGAGACAAGCAGTCGGCAGTCTAAGATAGAATGAAATGAAATAGGTTATCTCTCGATCTTTTATCCTTCAGTGCGAGGTACAGAGTGGTGGAAATAAAAGGTGGAGGGGAATATAGAGGCTATCAAACGTCGCCCAGTTGTGGGGATATAGAAGGCGACAAACGCCTCAAGATGGTGGTACGGAAAGGTGGTGGGGTTATATATGGCAGCAGAGGTCATAACATGATTGAATGGGTAGGTGGAAGGGATGAAGACACCCCCACTATCGCTCCGTGATTATAGATGACAGCGTAGGCATTAGGCTGGTGGTATGTTTTTCGAAAAAAGTGCATATTGTACCAGGAACCATCGGTCACCTGTAACATAATTTCATGTCCGATATTTGTAACGGTACGGCCCGAGTTTAAATTAGTTCTCAGCGACACTGCACGGCACATCCAGGCTTTCAGCGTACAGTCCACATCACCTATTCCACGTTCCCGATGACGTAATAGCACGTTAAGAAGTATGGCGATCTAGAACCTAAGAGAACATTTTCCAAATTCTAAATCCTTTGGAATTTCAATTTATAAATCACATCCCCTCGTAGCCTATAGTTCAAACTTAAATCCCTGTAAATTTGACGAAAATCGGCCCATGGAATTTTAAGATATTCAATGAAATAGAAATATAATTTCCCACGAGGCACAAGAGACAGCCCAGCTGGATGATATAAAGCAGAGGAGTTTTGACAGGGTCACCAGTTCACGTTCAGCACTCACAGCCGTAGCTTATGCAGGCTGGTGAGAGGGGATTTATACACGACATTCGAACTTAGTACTTTACGTGAAGAATCTTCAAATGGACTTGTAAATTCAGTGAGTGCTTTGACAATTAAAAACTTTTAGACTGAATATCACAGTGGCTTGTAATGGTTGCAGTTATTAACTTTATGTTTCTAACCACAGTTTACGACGTTAGTAATTATACAAGTAAGCGTATTAGAATAGAAGCTAATTAAAGCTTTTAATACAAACAATCGCGAGTGAACTGAGAACATTTCTTGGAGAAATACAAACATTATTTACTATAGACTGTTCCGCAATCGTACTTTAACTTGTACATTTAAAGACTGTGTTGAATTGTGATACGTTCGTGACAAGTGTGAGGCACTGAGTTGCATTTTTTCTTTCACATTCAAACTCTGAACTTCTAAAATAGTTTTATTCAAGAATGGACTATATTTTCGTGTGTTAATTCTTATTACGAGACTTGAACTTCGTCCCCATGAGTAGACTTTATCATTGCGTGCAAACACTTGTAAAATTACGTTTAATGAGCTTTACGAAAGACTTTCTGCAACAGCATTTGTAAAATACAATTTCGTCAGCAAACTCAGTTTTCTAGTGACATAACTTTCAAATTTGATTTTTATCAGTGGAAAAAAAATTTCGTTCCCCAGTAACGACACTTGGGCCTCCGGGGCTCAGACGGCAGAGCATCGGCCTCTCACCGCTGGATACCGTAGTTCAAATCCCGGTCACTCCATGTGAGATTTGTGCTGGACAATGCGGGGGCGGGACAGGTTTCTTTCGGGGTACTCCGGTTTTCCTGTCATCCTTCATTCCAGCAACACTCTCCATTCTCATTTCATAGCATGTATCAGTCATTAATAAATCACTTTGGGAGTGGCGACCCCATCGTACTAATAGCCTATAACTACTTCATTCATTACATCCCTGACCCGGTCAATGACTGGAAAAGAGGTTGTAGGTTTCCATTTTCAGTAACGACACTTATAATTATTCATAATAAACTATGCTTTTAATAAACTATAATCTTCGTGTGGCATGATTTACGGATAATCCGAGTAATATTACTTCCGAGTAATTGAATTGTGCTATTAATAAACTATGATATCCGAGTGACATTAATTATGGATGTTATAATCAGGCGTGTAAAGGACTATGATTTCCAGTACAGTCTTGAAATATGCTGCCAGCGACTGAAAAAACCCACTCGTGTGCACTTTACAAAATAAGGTGATATGCTAAAAAGGGCACTCCTAAAATGAATGATAGTAAGTTGAACTTTTTCGTGTTCTATAACTACTGCACATTTGAATATGATAAATCCTGACGAGTGCCTATCGCAATCATCTATCAACAAGGGAAGAGAAGACTTGATTCGACGCGGGACATCGGACCTTGGTTCAACGAGGGAATCAAACGTGGTAATCACGACGTCCGACTACAGGGGACTCAACGTGTGGTTCGCTGAACAACATGTTCTCCAGTCCAGTCCAATGTTCCAGTAATACATGTGATATAAGTGCTTTTAAAAAACTTTGTGGTTCCACCAGACTAACTTTCCATTTGTGGAACGGTACAGTCAGTGATTTTGGAATGGGCAGTTCTACGAACACTATAAACTTTACTCGAAATCATTCTGGTCTAACGCAATTGTTCAAAATAAAAGATTAACTTCTTACAAGACAAACTTTATTTACTATTTCAATTTTTTTGCAAATTTCAGTGTTAAATATTTAGATAAACTGTCGGCAAAAATTTGCGTCTCAAGTGCTACAAACCCCTCATTAGATTTCACATTACAAGTGATAGAATATTTAATTTAATCATTTTCTGTTCACTTAATATGAACTTATGACTTTATCAGAAAAATTCGTTACCTTAAGACATAGTTTATTCCCATTTAAGAGAAACACTAAGGACTTGGAGAAAAGTTCGTTATTTTGACAATCCTATTTGTATGATAAACATTATTTACTTTAAATCGTTTCAACGAAAGCTAGCCAATTTTTTAAATTTCAATCTATTATCAAGAGAAAGCATAGGGAATCAAACGTTCATGCTCGATGAAGGGAATAAATGTTGTTTTTAAGAAAATATACCATCATTTCGCATACCTTTGTCTGTACTGCTCCAGAAGAACCTATCACCCCTTTGACAAACACACATGCCTTGTTTTCCTGGTACAATATTCATAATCCTGACAGCTGTTATGTGGACAAGAGAGTTTCAGTTAGCTGATAGAGCGTAGTTCATGTCAAATTAGTGGTACATCTTCAAGAAGAGCACGTATTTTGATAGTTGACCGCTGACTCATGGGCAACAGAATTCCTTATTTAGCGGATAGAGCGCAGTTCATGCCAAGGATGGCGGTATATTTTGAAACAGAGGGCGTGTAGTTTGAATTTCGACATCCCTCGCATGGGCAAAAGAGTTCCTTGGTAACAGACGGAGCGCACTTTTGGGCTAACAAGGGCGGTATGAACATAAATTATGAAACGGTGTGTGCGTGTGAATACTGACTGCTGCCAAAAGCTCGTGTATATGCACAGGAGAGTTATTTAAATGACTGTGAGAGCATAAGATGACCGTATGTTTTGGAGTGAGACCATGCACACATTCATATGTCCACAGACGAGGACTGTTCAGTCCCTCCACACATGTGGATTCATCCATAGGTCCACAGACGAGAAATGTCCAGTCTATCTACATGTAGCTACATTCACATGTCCACAGAAGAGGACTCTCCACGTTCCTATACCCTTAATATTAAATTTAATATTTGACAGATAGGGCTGGAGGGTCTAACATTGTACGGTGTTGACACAATCCTGCATTCCCCTTCCCTTCGCTTCCGGCTCACTTGTTCGTTCTTTCAGACCGTTGTGCTCTGGTGTACGTAACTCAGAAGTGAGAGATTTGGCAACTCCAAGCAACATGGGCCGACCCGCAGATTTATCTCCATGGCAACCGCATTGGGTCCACCCTTGTTCCAATGGCAACCATAATCCCTACTTCCTTATCCCCACCCACCCAGGCAGGCAGTAAACGGACCTCCCTCTAAGAACTTTCAGAAGGCCCCTTTCAATATTACGACTAATGATCTATCCTCATATATGGACTCAGCCGTAGGTCTATAGACGAGGAAGAACCGTACTTCTAGATTCATCTACTTATGTGGGCTCATCCATAGATCCAGAGACGAGGATTATCAACTCCATCCACTTACGGAAACTCATCCATACTGTTGCTACACAGAGGAGGACTTAATGCTACTAGGCCATGAATGTACAATACGGACAATCACGAAATCCACCGATAGGAACTTTCTATCCTGTTTGTCTCCTGAAAGAGCTTAAGATGAGCCTTTTATACTCACCTGACATAATTAAGGCATTCTAGAGACAGTCAGCTCACAATCCTCAAGATGCAGGCATGAAAATAATACCTGTGGTAAGATGCAAAAAATGTTTGCTTCATTTACAATGATAGCTATGCATATTTTCGTTGATAAAAGTGGCACTGATTGTGATATTGGAAGTAGGGGTTAAAATGTGTAAATGGTGGGCTTATTGCGACACATAACTAAATAAATAATTAAAACGTTTGCTTACTTATCTATTAACACAACTTCTGCAAAATATATAGATACAGATTTCTCTTCTATAATATAGCTTTAAAATACTTCGCTGAAATTCAATCTTAAACTGTTAACAGATTTTTATCATTGTATTTGGTCCAACAAAATATTGTATACTTCGATTGCAGTGATGATTAAAGCGTCTATATGAAGCAAAAAACAATATTTTTTGCTACACTGGCGGAAAATGAAAATTCACAATTAAAAAAGGTGTCAGTTTGGAGGAACACAATTTAACCCAAGCAACTGTCTAGGTAACATATTTATTTGATTAATGTTTACAGGTAACAGGTTCAATTAAGTGCAGAGAAGTCATGTGACATGGTGGTACATTAACAGCCGCCATATCAGCCATAATTTTGATTGCAAGCATTCAGTGTGCCACACATGAGCCATGTGCATTTTATGGGAAGAAGTTCTACACCTGTTGAATATGGTCTGCCAAATCAGAAACGGTTAATGCTGGTATAGGATGACTGAAATTTTCATTCCATAATATCCCATGCGTGCTCAATGTGCGAAATGTTTTGTGATCTCGCAGGCATAGACAACTGGTCGACACTCCGTAGAGCTCACTCGGTGACAACAGAGGTATGAGGTCTCCCACCTATATACTGTATACTGTATACTGTGATAGAATGGAAACAACCGGTTCAGTCAGCAGTATGTCGTAGAAACCCCATGTCAATATTCTTGGGACAAATGGAATCGTTCCTCAAACCATAACTCCTGGTATATATGCAGTGTGTCAACGCCGTGGACAGCTTGATTCAATGCACTCACCTGGCATCCTCCTTACCAAACTACAGCCATCACTGACACCAAGGCAGAAAAGGCTGCCGTCTGCGAATACAACATATCTCAACTTTGCCCTGTAATCAACTTTAGCTTGACACCATTGAAGTCGCAGGTGACACTGATTCGGCATGAATGTTACAGGACGTCTGACTCGGAGCTGACGCTCTAGTTATCGGTTTGTTCCAGTTCGCTGTGTCCCGCTGGTCACTTTTGATGCTCTAATGGCAGCTGTAGATGCAGTACGATCCACCACACCCACGCAGCAAATACATTAATCTTCACTCTACGTGGTGGCCCAAGTGCGACTGGGCTCCTGTATTCTTGATACAGTGTCTTCCCGTGAAAACTGTTGCCAACGGTGGTGTACTTTGGATAATCCCGGCCAGTTCTTGTTGCAATAACTCGGAAAGGACGTCCAACGTTTCGTAATCCTATTACGCAGCCTCGTTTAAACTCAGTAAGCTGCTGATGATGTGTTCTCCGTCTCCTTAAAGGCATTTTTACTCTTACCTACCTCGCAACTTACACTGAATGATGCCTAACTCTCACGAAGTGTATTGAGCGTATTCAAAGCAAACTTCATGGGCAAGGTCATAGTGGCAATACTAGCCCCTTTCTTCATCGACTAGCGCGCAAATTTGTATAGACGTCATCTTCCAGATGTGCAACGAAACCTCCCGAATTTCGTTTATTTAGTACAAATTATTATTTTTGTCGGGTTTTCGTTTTCTAACAGAGTATGTGAGGGTAGCATTTTCCAGGCGTGCTCCGTATTTGAAGCAGCGTATGTTGATGGTAATTATGGTAATGACATAATGAAATGTTGTGGCATATAGGGTAAGGACCTACGTTCATTATAAGCTGTAAAAATGTACTCAACAGAACAGCGTTAGACTGGACGCAAGATTTGCACTTAAAAGTTTCTCTCACTTGTTCGTCGTCAAGATAATTTACTAAGTCGACTCTGCTTTCTGCTTTTTGCTCCGTGGTCGTCTGTGTAGAAACATACACTATTGATAATGGTGTACACATATTCTTATTTATAACATTGTAACAATATTCGATTGTGGATATTTAGTTACATCAGACACGAGAATAATGGGGTAACAGGATCTAGTTATAACAAGAATATTTTCAGTTATTTAGCATTCTAGATTAATATTGACAGGAAATATTTCATAAAATCTTCACGATCAGTGAAATCCATTACTACAATCGGTGCTATATTTTAAAAATCTTTTGGAAACATATTGGGTGATCTTCTTTCTAGTAATACGATGATTGAAATTCCCAAAGCATGTCATACATTAAGAAAAAATTATTATTCTCAAAATTAATATAAGTTTTCTCGTGGGGGTTAAGTAATTTCGCTGAGGTATTGTTTAATATTTCTTAATTGTGAGTGATCGAACTTAAAGCTACCTTTCACATAGTTAAATTTACTATTCGTTTGAAATTCATAAATAATTCAGAGATGTTTCATTCAAACGTGATGTTTTTCAGCCCAGCTATGCTTGTTTGAAGCCAGTAACACGGCATATATATGCAGATCCCAACTTTGAAATTGCAAAGATAATGGTGTACCATTTTCTACAATCTTGATCAACCAAAGTCTTTCTCGATCAGAGAATGTCACTTGTGGAATCCTCCGCAATATTCATCTGTTACGCCAGGCGGTTTGTATATGTCAGAAATCATCACTTTTTGTCTGTTGATATTTACTTCAACGAACATGAATTCCGGCCGTGTTCGTACACTCTGGGAAGATATACATATCACTCGGCTCCTCAGATCATTTCTACAGTAAATCGCTGCCCCGCCTCCCCGCCTTCCATCCGACCGATCGAAACGTATTAGATCATATCGATCGATATGAACCATGGATGAACTAGGAGTCAGCCAGGTTTCAGAGATGCAAAGTATATGTAAATTATTTTCCATTTGTATTGCTTGAATTTCGTCGTAATGCGCCGGAAAAGAAAGAGCATTTACGTATCAACACTGTAGGCTGTAAGAAGAGGAGGACAATGCTTGTTTCAACAAAGTACGAGCCGAGGAGGGAGGGATTATTGATACCGTCACTGCCAAGGTCACGTCCAGGTGCAGAATAACCGTCTAACTGCATACTAAGAATTCCAACAAGTATATTATAAGATAACAATACATGCTCTTTAAAAGAAGGAAACTCACCTCAACTTCCTGGGGAATGAGACAGCCAACAATCACTTGCAGACACTTACACACACATTCTTAAGAACACTATAATAATAATAACAATAATAATTACAAGAAACGTACTTGTTACCGTTTATCCCACTACAACTTTAAAGATTTCAAATCCACATTCGTGGTAATAATCTTCTTAGTGCCGTCTGGAAGCAGAACTACAATACGACCATCTAGTGTCCACACATTTCTGATGCCGAATCTGTCCCGTGCTGAATTTAAAATTGCCTTACGTGTTTTCGTCAGCGATTCAGTGATCAGGATGTTCATGCCTTTTAGCTTGCTCATAGCACCCCAAACACGTTCACGTTCCCAGTAGCGAGCGTACTTGACGATAATCGGCCGCTTAGCCGCTGTTAGTACCTCTGCTGCTGTCCTCTGAGGCTTTCCAATTCGGTGGATTCTGTCGATCCCTTCCATGGGCACTTCCAACTCTAGATGTTTGGATAATACGTCCTTCACTTATCTACTAAAGTCTTAATTTGGCTCCACGGCGATACCATGTATCAGCAAGCAGTTTCTTCTACTGTACTGCTCCGCCTCATTCAGTAGCTCGTCTTGTTCCTCCAGGTTATGTTCAAGTCTGTTTAGTTCATCTCTAAGCAACTTGAGTTCACTGGTTATCGCGGACCTAAATTCGATGAATTCCTGCCTCAACCAGCAGGGTTGGTAGTGCTGGAGCCTTGGGAGCCATCAACAAGTTCTAGGCGTGCCTCGAACCCATTCATAGCCGCTTCAAATTTATACAGTCTTTCGTGTGCACCTTTGACTGAAGGCATCTTCCAACGTACACTAGTTACTAGTTACTACTTAACACCACTGTTCACACAACTTACGGAATATATGTGCTGTTTTAAATGCAGTTAGCGGGGGATAAACACGGAGCACAAACACCTCAAAGTCCGCCATATTAACTGTTTGGCTGAGTGCTTAGGAAGGTATCGGAACTACAAAATCTATTACATTTGGAGATATTAATATTAACACTTTAGTTCAATCGCCTGTAAAAATCCCCTTTTTTGATCTCATAACTTCCATCTTGCCAATGACCAACCAACTAGAGGACATTCTTCTTTAAACAATATCGTTACCGGTACTAATGTTTGTACAATTGATTTTACATTCGGTGCCACAGAGCGTCTTTTGTCTAATCACTGCGGTCTCTGGTCAAAAATGTCTTGAAAAAACATGGTAACCACAGACAATTTGTACATTAGGATGATCGAAAATATTGTATTTAAGCTGAATTTTGAAAACATGATAGCAAACTGCTGTAATGCTTCAGAAGCAACTCAAATATTTTTGAAATGATAAAGTCCTGTATGAGAGTATATATTGTCCTAGAAAAACAAAGATAATTGACACATCATGTAAATATAGAGGGAAACGGAAAGGGAAATTGTACACTCCCAGCCTTGCAACTGTTAGGATTCTAATGATGTTTCATTACAGTAAAGCAAAAGACGGGCATCTTGAAATAGTAAGGAAAGTTATGTCTTTAATAAACAGTGTTATTGTGAAGAAATTAAGCAGTGAAAAAGCAAGCTAATGATTATTTTACTAACAAATCAAAAAATAAATATAGGTAGCTTGGTCAGTTATAAATGATGACATTGGTAGGAGAGGGTAAAGTGTCAGTGCCAACAGAACCTAATGTATTGAATGAATATTTTGTAAATAGTGTCAGATATATGAACCACAGTAACGCCTCCCGATACAACGAAACAATGTGCAATAGCATGTTGAAAATAATGGAATTCCTGACACTTACAGACCTCCATTTAGATGGCAAGAGATAGCACATGATAGTCCCTGAAATAGTATCAGAATTAAATTCCTCAAATTGTAAATATTATAATGGCATAAATAGCTACATTATAAAACAATTATTGAAATAATATTAGTCCCTCTAACTCAGCTGATCAACTAGGTACTGACAAAAGGTATTTTTCCATGTTCAAAATTTACAGTCACAATACCTGTCTTTACGAATGGTGATAGATTGGATCCAGGCAACTATAGACCCATTTCAATTGTTCCAATTATGATATAAAATGATACGACATTTTATAAAGGATCAGTTACTAGCATATTTTGAGAAGTACAATTTATTAAATACCGCAAAGCTTGGTTTTAGAACTGGTAGATAAACCATTAAAGCTGTAGAAACTGTTGTAACTGAGATAATACAGAGTTTTGAGTCTCGCCTCATAACATGTGCTACATTTTTAGACCTCAGTAAAGCTTTTGATTCTGTACCACATGATATTTTATAACGAAATAAGAATTTGGTACTCTGCACTCATACTTTTTCAACGATAGACATGAAATTCAACAATGTGAAAACTAAAAATTTGTAGCATTCAAAGTAGAATAAGGCGTAGTTCAAGGTTCTGGTATAGGACCTTTTCTATTCCTCGTGAATATAAATGATATCGTAAGTAATTTACCCTGCAGTGCAGTAACTATGCAGATGATGATATTACCATAACAAGTGGTAAGGACTTAACAAATGTGGAAGATAGAAGTTTGGAGATTCTACAGAAATCATACAATTGTTTGCAGGCTGATAAACTATTTTAAAATAGTAACAAGACAGAATTTAGTTATTTTGACGTAAATAAATAAACTTTAGATGAGAATGGACATTGTTGAGTCAATTTAAAAGATCACTTCAATATAGGCAATTCGGCCAAGGCTCCTTTTTAGTGCTATACAGATGAATTACATTGGCAGTAAAATGTAATTACAAAATAAAATAGATCAAATATATAATGTAGTATGATGCAACAGAAAAGACAGGACAAGGCTTCATAAACATAATAACGGTACCGTACTGCAGTACTTTAAGTATTTAGTTACTCTTCAAGATAGATGAAGTTGGTAATTATTTTATATTTTTGGGAAGCGAGTTATACATAGTTATAGAAGAATGCCAAAGAGAAATTTGATCATTAACTAGTAGAATGAATCTGACTGTAGTTAATGTAATAAATAATTCTTTTTTCATACATATGAATCTCTGAATTGGTAATTATTAATGTCTTTGAGCGGTGTAAATTATTTTCCATTTTATGGATCATAATTATAGAACAGAATTGCAAGTGATAATATATTACAATTTTTATACAAACTTTTAATTTGTGTCAGAATGGACAGTTAGAAATAGTGCTCTCTTTCTAACGACCTTTAACTTTCCAAATAATTATTTATTACAGCACGCCCACGCATGTATGATATAAGAGAAGTGGCTCCCAATAAGAGCTTAGTAAAATACATTCAGCAACCCACGAGAGAATTTATATCTCAATCATCTATGGATACCAGTCACTTATTATTATTACAGGGTTAATTTTATTATAGATAGTCTCCACCTGATTACTCCACCATAGATTTTCATCTATAATCAGTCCTAAGAATTTGGTACTCTACACTCACATTACTCTATGATCGAAGAAAGGTAGATTTATATCCAAACTTAATGCATATAAAGGTTTGTGAAAAATTATGTAGTTTGACTTTGTTAGGCCAATAGATAGTCAGTAGGAATTAAGTCATGTTTTAAGTATTAAAATATCCTGCTGCATAATTTGTTCAAGTTCATGATTGCTAGAGCCGGTGCAGAAAATATTAGCGTCATCAGCAGGAATCATTAATCAATATCATTAATGAAAGGAAACAATAAAGGCCCCAGCACTGAACCCTGAGGCACGCCAAATTAAAACGCCTTCACATTACTCTCAGTATTATTACACGTTACAAACAAATCCCTTTTAGGGAGACATTCAACAAACCAATCCATGGTAAAACTGGCGATTGTATGTTTAGCTGACACTTTAACCTCTAATAAATATTTATTAACTACTTTTGTGATGTGAGGTATAATAAATATACAGTCTCCTTATAAGAATATTACTAATACCGAAACAATCAAGATTACAAGTTTTTAAGATTTTTTTCAGTTGCACTTTCACTAGTAGGGCTTAAAAATGAGAAATTAGATGGACCAGTTTCAAGGTGAGGGTATTAAATTGACGATTATTCTTAGCTAAAGACATACATATATCTGTGAAATAGTCATTAAGTGTAGTCAAGATTTCACTTGAATCAGTCAGCAACTTCAATTGTATTTCTAAATTATTACTGTTACGAATTGTTAACATTGTTAATAACTTCCCAATGATTATTTGTGCTGTTTAACCAATTGATATATTTATTTTCTATATCTCTTTTTATTCTAGTAACCCTTTTATGTGTGTCCTTATATTCTTGAATTCACTGCTAAGAAATATAGCCACATCCCCTACAGAACCTCATCAGTTGTCTTTAAATTATATATTGTATTATTCTGATTAAATTTAACAGCTCTGAAGTGAACCATCGGCAAAAGGGTCTACCTTTCTTGTTTAGATTTGGACTTTTACTTTTAACTAAAACAGTACATTCTTTAAATTAATTAATTTCTTGTGATAGCAGAGCTATCATCATCATCATTCATATTTAATGGCGTTTTAGATATGCTTTCCATAGATTTTGTATTTAAATTTTGTTTTAGTCACAACGACACAGATAAGTTTATGGCAACGATGGGATAGGAAAGACCTAGGAGTGGGAAGGAAGCGGCCGTGCTCTTAATTAATGTACAGCCCAAGCATGTGTCTGGTGTGAAAATGGGAAACGACGAAAAACTATCTTCAGGGCTGCCAACAGTAGGGCTCGAACCCTCTATCTCCCGGATCCAAGCTCACAGCTGCGCGCCCCTAACCGCACGGCCAACTCGCCCGGCTTTTCCATAGATGGGACGTGGTATTTTGCAGGTCGCATTATATAATTTCTTAGTGTATTAATTTTGGGTGTAATATTAATATCCAAGAATAAAATATTGTGACCACTGAGATCAGTCCTTACATTATACATATTTACAGAATTTTTAATGTAAAAATGAACTATTAGTGTACTAGTCGTCAGTAAAAGTATAGTAGGAAGGACAGTGTTACATGAACTCTGATTATAACACCACAGAGATTCCTAAGCTCAGTAGTTATATGACTGTTCAAATTTATTAATATTCAAGTAACCAATAATAATATAAAATGATATTACCACATTTATTCCATATATATTCAAACATTAGAAACTTTTTGAGAATTCGGTATGACAGTTTTGTACTGCCTCTAAGCGAATATCATTCACAAAATCATTTATCTCTATTCATAAAATATTACACGAAATAGCATTACTGTTAGAAATAATAGTAGCGGGCGAGTTGGCCATGCGGTTGGAGATGCGCGGCTGTGAGCTTGCATCCAGGAGATAGTGGGTTCGAATCCCACTTCCGGCAGCCCTGAAGATGGTTTTTCG
This sequence comes from Anabrus simplex, assembly GCF_040414725.1. NCBI lineage: Eukaryota > Metazoa > Arthropoda > Insecta > Orthoptera > Tettigoniidae > Anabrus > Anabrus simplex. The sequence goes on from NC_090266.1 coordinate 883,252,757, forward strand.
TGATTTCCCATTTTCTCACCAGCCAAATGCTGGAGCTGTACAGTAATTAAGGCCACAGCCTCTTCCTTCCAACTCCTAGGCGTTTTCTATCCCATCATCGCCATAAGACTTCTCTGTGTCAGTGTGACGCAATGCCACTAGCAAAAAAAGAGATAATAGTACATTGGGCTTATTAGATCCCTGAACCTCAGGCGGCAGTGCGTCGGCCTCTCACCGCTGGGTTCTGTGGTTCAAATCTCGATAACTCATGTGAGATTTTTGTTGGACAAATCGGAGGCGGGACAGGTTTTTCTCCACGTAGTCCTGTTTTCCCTGTCATCTTTCATTCCAGCAACACTCTACAATATCATTTCACCTAGCAGTCATGAATCATTGTCCCATAGGAGTGCGACAGGCCTCGGCAGCCGGCACACTTCGCCACAAGAGGGGGCTTCATTCATTCCATCCCTGACTAGTTCATTCACTGGTAAACAGGTTTTTCATTTTCATACAAATGACGATTCCACAATGATGATGTGATCTACAGCAGAAGAAATCATCATATCCATTCATTTTACAATAGATTTTTCCTTATTAGGAACCCATATTTCAATATTTACAATGATCTCAGATTATTGTGCTTCCTATATAGCTTAAAGTAAATGACTCCATTTATTATGAACACTTTGGGAGGTGATGTATAGAATTCTGATTCCATCTTTGTTAGCAAGCTCCTGTAATTCACTCAGTTGGAATTCAAAGAACAACGTGCATTATTAATGTACCCACTAGTGAATAGCCTACCTAAGCCCTAAATGGAAGAGAGAGTTGAGGCTTCATCTATATTTCTGATTTGCATAATGCTTGAAGTATCATTTCAACTTACAAAAATTCTCCCTTGCCTTGACCACATGTACTTGAAGCCTTTTGCTCTAAGGTTTCTAGCCTCTTAAGAAGACATTTAGATTTAGCACTTAAGTGGTCACTGATATAAACAGTGTGGTTAGTGGCATTAAAATTAAGTGCAGTGGATGAAAGTTACCTAACATTTTCCTTTGCAATAATACGACCTTGCTTATTCCACCTATTCACGAACGTAACCGCAATAGGTCTAGGTTGAGACAGATTTGACGTTGGAATTATGAGCAACGTTAATGTCTGTTTCACAGAATTCACAGCCAACTGATAACATAATATCCGAATTTAACTTATATATATCTTCACTTTGTAGCACTGGCACGCCACGAATTTCAACGTTATTACGTCGTAAGTCTTCATTAAGCCGATCAAACTCGTCACAAGTGTTGGATTTCATAGTTTCATTTTCCAGTTGCAATTCTTTTTTATTTCTTTTTCACGTACTTCTTTCTAAGATCTTCAATGATCTTTGTATTAAAGTCGATGCTATCCTCAAACCTCAGGCGATTAGTCGCTCAAGCTTACAAGCGGAGAACGAATAGGATTGAATTATTCAATAAGCTAACTACCCAATGGAAATGTTTGCCATTAAGTAACCTCAAAATATGCCTCAAAATGACTGGTATTAAAAAGTTCTACTCATTATCTGAATTTGAAGAAAAAGTAATGCTATTGTCAAGGGGCGAGTATGAAAGTCAGCAGCTTCCTAATAAGTAGGTAACGCTGGCAGTTAAGATCAGATCCACGCTTACTATTCAATAGAAAAATAGCTCAAAATGCCATGATAAGCTTTCTTTTTTACTTTTCAGTGTATCATTATATACCTTTTATATGTAGTGCTCTGTTTAATGCAATTTAGATACATGTATACGTTTTACACTGTAGCTTCTGTATTGTATTTGACTTTGTCTATTGGAACTGTTTGTTGTCTAATGGAAATAAACCCCCATGGCACTACAGCCCTTGAAGGGCCTTGGCCTATCAAGGGACCGCTGCTCAGCCCGAAGGCCTGCAGATTACGAGGTGTCGTGTGGTCAGCACGGCGAATCCTCTCGGCCGTTATTCTTGGATTTCGAGACAGGGGACGCTATCTCACCCTCAGATAGCTCCCCAATTCCTATCACGTAGGCTGAGTGGACCTCGAACCAACCCACAGGTCCAGGTAAAAATCCCTGACTTGGCCGGAATCGAACCCGGGGCCTCCGGGTAAGAGGCAGGCATGCTACCCCTACACCACGGGGCCGGCCTAATGGAAAGAAACTATATTATTATTCGACTGAACGCAGTTTAGAATTATTGTAGTGTAGTTATTTTTATTATAAATTAGCATGCTTTCTTTATTATAGCAAAATATTTATGCAGTACAGGAAATTCGTGTAGTAGGGGAAATGTATCTCTGGAAATTCGGCTCTTTCTAAAATTCTACAGTTGTAGTTAGGATAGGCTTCGCTACATTTTAGAATTGGAGCGACACTATTTTTATTAGACATTATCTTGCCATATTTTCTGTTTAATAATAATAATGTTTCCATAACTATACATGTTTAGTTTACTTGTACACTTCTATAGTTAGCTTCTTATTAATAGTATTGTATAATCAGGTTATGATTAACTAGTATAATTGTAGTTATTCTAACAGTTTATTTCTTGATTGCATTAACTTCGTGAAATCTTTGAGTAGTATATATTATTTCCTTCGTTTGGCATATACAGAGTGAAGCGAAATTCGCGCGACTCCTCACATGCCAGCAATAAAAAATGTCTCTCACAAAAGTTCGTCCTGAGAGTACATCGGGGAGAAAAAGGACGTTGAAGAGTGGCAATCTGGCAACACTGTAACCACATGTACGGTAACTACCTCTGTCAGCACCTATTAGCCGTGCTGTACAGTTAGTGCAGTGGATAGTATTTTGGGTTAGCATGCAGGAGATCGACGGGTCGATCCTGGGTTGAGGCGTATGTTTTTTATTTCGTAAATGTAGTCCAGGTGGTATGGCATCCGGCATCTTAATCGTCAACAGCGACTGCAGCGTTTCCTCTAGAAACCATTTGCACTTACATACTACGATCCTAGAAATAGACGAACAATCGTTTTCATTGGTCATCTTTGAAAGACGCCCTTTCCACGTCGTGGGGGTGAATTTATTCTCTGTTGATGATTAAGATGCCAGATACCATACCACCTGGACTACATTTACGAACACAGGATCGACCCCTCGACCTCCTGCATGCTAACCCAAAACGTTATCGAATGCACCAACTGTACAGCACGAGTAATATGTACTGACAGAGGTAGTTACCCTACATGTAGTTACAGTGTTGCCAGATTGCCACTCTTCAACGTCCTTTTTCTGCCGGATATACTCGCAGGACGAAGTTTTGTGAGAGACATTTTTTTATTGCTGGCATGTGAGGAGTTGTGCTGCGACACCCGAGTGCGCGAATTTCGCTTCACCCTGTATACGTACTTCTATTCATATAATTCCCTACTTTATTCCTGTCCATATTTCCATTTCACATTCCTTTGAAGAGATAATAAAAGAATGGCTGAGAGAGCCAGGTGTAAGTATAGTGGTTGTGAGTGCCAACTAAGGAGGATGAGGGAAGACATAGTGAGTTTGAGGGAGATAATTATACTCGTAATCGAGGACAGGAATGAAGATAGGTCTCTCTCAATCAATGTACACTATAGGGTAGATAGGGGAGAGAGAAGGGATGGAAGGGAAAATGTTATGGAAGATACGTGGGTGAAGGTCTTCAGTTCAATGACAACGAGGGTTAAGGGTTTTTCTCAGGAAGAAGACCCAGGAAAGGTATCCGTGAGGAAACGGTATGAGTGGCTGCAGGCAGATAAGCAGAGGGAAGATAGAGAAAAGTAAAATGTAACAGAGGAGAGTCGGGGCAATATCAATGGAATGTGTAGGAAAGGGAAACGTAGAGTAGAGGATAGGAAGAGGTAGGTGGCTCAGGGTAGGGAGAGGGAGAAAACGCAGGCGGAAGTGAGTTATGCAGGAGTCAGAAAATTAAGGGAGACCAGGAGTGGAGGGGAACTAATGGATGTGCGGTTGAGGGTCTGGTCATCGGTGACTCAATTGTCAGGCATGTGGGGATAGTATGTGGAGGAAAGGGAACCAGGGTAGAGTGATACCTAGGAATTATGTTAGGGCAGATGTTGAGAAAATAGAAATGAAGGAGGAGGGTAAGGAGAAGATGGTTATTTTCCACCTTGGTACTAATAATATAAGGCAAGCAGGAATTGGTACTTACATAGTTGGTGATGTTTGGGATCTGGTTACAGCAGCACGGACGAGGTCTAAGGAAGCAGATATTGTTTTCAGTGGGATACGTTGTAGAAGGGATATTCAATCCAGGGTAATTATGGATTTAAATGACTATGGAACGGGTATTTGGGAAATTGCGAGTGAGATTTGTAGATCCCAATGTGCTGTTAGACGATAGGCATCTACACTGAGATGGCCTTCACTTGAACCACAACGGCACATGTAAGGCAGAATGTTTGTTTGGAAGAGTTATGGGGAGGTACATTCAGGGAAATGGGGTGGACCAGAGAGCGGTAAGGACAGATAGGAAGCGTGAAGTCAAGTAATGATGGCGTCAAATTCTTAGTGTTAAACAGTAGAAGTATTGAAAAGAAAGGAATAAAGTAATTTGATAGATAGATATTTACCAGATACTGTAATAGGAATTGAATCATGGCTGAAAACTGATATTATGGATGCGGAAGTTTTCTCACGGAACTGGAGTGTTTATCGCAGATTCAGGTTAGCAATGATAGGAGGGGAACTATTTACACTGGTGAAAGAAGACCTTGTAAGCTGCGAAAAGGTTAAGGATGAGGATCATGGAATTCTAGGTTTAAGACCCATCTCTAAAGAAACTGGGCTACTTGATGGTTTTGGGGTGAGTAGACCTGGCAAGACTGATGCTGACAGTGATGCTGAATTGTTTGACAAGATAAGCAGCTATGTGGGGAACCACACAGAAAGAAACTTTATTGTAGCAGGTGATTTGAACTTGCCATATGTTAACTTGGAAGGGAATGCGTTTGACAGAAAGCGTAACCAACAAATGGGAAGGACCAGATGAACAAGTAAGTGACAGAACAAAACCTATCCAAGGCCCCCGATATATCCTCGACGTGGTGCTAATAAAACCAGATGAGCTCCATAGGGAAACTGAAGTGACATATGGTATATGTTATTATGAAGCTGTCTTCGTCAGGGTTAAAAATAAATGTGTTTGAAATGAATAATGTAAAGGCAGGACTATTAGGCAATAAAATATGTTTGTTAAGAGGGGAATAGGGAAATGTTAAAAGGCAAATATTATCAATGGAAAATTGTAAATAAAAATGTAAACAGCCTATGAGATGGGTTTAAAGCAATTGAAGAGGAGTGTTAAAACACTTATGTAGCATTAAAAGTGTTAAGGAATATATTATACAGTAACAGGGAAATACAGAGATTAAGAAGGAAGTGCAGACTAGGAACGGTTGCGGGAGTAAGGAGAGATAGAAGGACCTCACTAGGAAAGTGACTTCATCAAAAAATCAGCTAAGGATAACTTGATGGCAAATAAAATTAACAGCCATATGAATTTTAGGGAACAATGGAAGGACATGTATAAATTCTTCCAGATAGAAACATGTGCCAGGAAGGATATTACAGGGATCATTAATGAACAAGGAGAGTGTACATGTGAGGACTTACGGAAGGCAGAAATATTTAGTCAGCAATATGTAAAGGAAGTTGGATATGAAGATAATGTCGTGAGAGGGGAGGTGATTAATACAGGCAATATATTAAAATTGACTTATTTTATTACTGTTAGCACTAAGAAGCGATACTAAATAAATGGAAAGTTGCAATGATAGCCCCAGTGTAAAAGGGAAAATGTGACGAACATAAAGTGAATAATTTACAGGACACTCAGCTTGACATGTGTTGTTTGTAAACTCCCGAAGGCATTCCTTTTGATTATATTAAACACCTTTGTGACATTATTAACTGGTTTGTCAGAAGGGAGTTCGGGTTTACGAAAAGTTATTTCAGTAAAACTCAACTTGTAGGATTCCAGCAAGAAATAACACATATTTTTAATTCAGGTAGGACAAATCGACTGTATCACTATTTACCTATCCAAGGCTTTTGATATGGTAGATCACGGGAGATTACTGATTATAATGAGGGCTGTTCGAGTGGGCCAAAATAGTTATTGAAAGGGTGGCTACATTTCTGGAAAATAGAACCCAGGTATGTAGAGTAGGCGAAGCGTTATCTGATCCTGTAATAATTAAGGGGGGGGGGTCCCGCTGGGCGGTGTTATTGGAACTTTATATTTCCTAATATGTACGTTAATGATATGAGTAAACATCTGGAATCACTGATAAGGCCATATGCGTATTATGTTATGCTGTATACGGTAGAAAAATTAGTTGCAGGGTGGTGAACGACTGCAGGGGGACTTAAACAATTATGTGAGATGGACAGCAGCTAATGGTATGAATGTTAACGGGATAAAAAGTGATGTTGTAAGCTTCACAAAGAGGAAATGTCCTCTCAGTCCCAGGTTTATTCATTGAATTGATGGCATGATAGTACCTCACGGCGAAGAATGTCAGTATCTAGGTGTTAACACCAGGAATGATCTTCGTTGAGGTAATCATACTAACCAGTTTGTTATGAAATGTTACATATCTCTTCACATAGTTATGAGTATTTACTGATTGTAGTAAGGAAGTAAGGGAGAGGGCGTACAAATTCCTCGTAAGACAGCAGTTAGAGTATGGCTCCAATTTATGGAACCATCATGAGGACTAATGATACGAGAACTGGAAAATATTCAAAGGAAAGTAGCATGATTTGTTCTGGGTGATTTTCAACAGAAGGAGTATTGTTACGAAAATATTGCAAACATTGGCCTGGTAAGACTTGCGAGTAAGAAGATGAGATGCACGTCTATGTAATATTTATTTAGATGTCAGTGGTTAGTTGGTGTGGTATGACTTACACCGAGTGGCCAAAAGCCATGGGAAGACACTGAATGTAATGTTAATAACAAGTTGCTCCTCCGCCAGCCCTCAAAACCGCAGCTATAGGGCAAGGCATCGACTTTAAAAGGTGTTGGAATCGTTCTGGAGGGATTTGGGCCCACGCATCTTGCACTGCTACCCACATATTGGTCTTGTGTAGTTGGTGCGGGGTTCATGGAGCGCACACCAGTATCGACAGCATTAAGATCGAGGGATCTGAATCCATGGTCGTAACTTCACTGGAATCCTCCTCGGACCACCTTCGTACCACCAAAGGGTGGTGATATGGCACATTGTCCTGTTGAAACATGGCTTCTCCATCAGGGTACTCTAGGGCCTGAAGGTGAGATGGTCAGAAAGAATGTCCGCATAACGTGCATCTGTCAGCGCTCCCTGAAGCCGGATAATGGGGCCTAATTGCGGCCACGAGACCGGAATTAAGCCACATCCCACCTGAACACAAGCTTGTTGATATGGAGGATCCATAGTTTCATGGGGCATACGCCACACTCTCGCACGCCCATCAGCTCGATATAATTGGAACCAGGATTCATCGGACCATACCACACGCCGCCACTGACTCCTTGTACGGTGGTTTACGCGGGTGGTAGCATTCTTTCTGCGATGTTGAAGATCCACCCTCGATACTGTTGACCTCGGAAACTCGAATTCGCGTGTAATCTCCGCAATGCTATGGCCCATGCGCCGTATGCCGATGATCTTCCCACGTTCAAAGTTGTTTAACTCACGACGTGTTGGCATCCTCACGACACTGGTGTCTGTGACAGACAGCTCAGCTACGCCGCAGCCGGCCGCAACGCTCTTGGCATCACACACGGCAAATTTTCTAATGGGACACACCTTGCCGTTACTTTTGGCCACTCAGTGTAAATAGAAGTATAAGCTTGAGTGGATATTTTAAACGTAGGGAAGATCATAATATGAAGAGAAAGTTGGAATTCAAGAGGACAGAATAGGGCAAATATTAATTTACAGGACTAGAAGTAAGTGACTGGAATAAATTATCTGGGAAATGTTCGACAAATTTCCAAGTTCGTCAAAAATATTTAAAAATTGCTAGGTAAACAATTGGTAGGGAAACTTCCACCTGTGTGACAGATCATCGATTGATAGATTCATAATTCAAAGTCATCTGAGAGCTTAATATTTAGCTTTCTGGCAGTGTCGGGCATTTTAACCATAATTGGTTAATTCCCTAGGCACGGGAGCTGGTTATATGTGTCGTCTTCACCATCATTTCATCGTCAACACGACGCACAGGTCGCCTATGGGCGTCAAATCAAGAGACCTGCACCTGGCCTGCTGAACCTGTCCTCGGACACTCCCGGCACTAAAAGTCATACGCCATTTCATTTTTACGACAAATTTGGTCGCACCTGACTACTTCCTGGTGATGACTCATTACTCAATCCCGGATAAATCTCTGGAATGGCGATGAGCATTTGAGTTTATCATATAATCTTGAGTGCATTAATATATTTGGCAACGCTTGTGTATCGGCTCTTTTTATTTCACCTGAGATTAGTAATCGCATGGTGAGCGTCTTACTTGACTTGGAAAATGTTCTACCACGTATTAGTAAAATTAGGAATTCATGACTGAGAACACTGTACAAATTTTCTCATATTTTACCTCTTGCCAGTTTGTTTAATTGCTAATTATTCTAGCAATGCAGTGTTAGGTTAAATTCTGCTAAAGTTCAGAATTCAGAATTTCACCTGGAAATTTCGTTTTCTCGTAATTAACAATTTACCATGCCATGTCACTCCAGACGCCAGTTTCATGTCGCATGTACGTCCGATGGTAGCACACTCCTGCATCTTTAATGCTTGCTCTCGTTCCATATTTTCTCTGGTCCATCAACGACATGCTGTCAGAGGTAGGGGATCATGACAGCGATCACGAAATATTGAAAAATGCTAAAGTTTATCTCTCAAAATATCTCATGAAAGTGTAAAGGAAAGGTACGACCACGAGCACAGGCTTACTGTTTGAATAAACTCGTTCCTAGGAAATGCAGATAATGCACAATTTTGAGATTCTTAACTATATCTACTATTCTTGCCAGCAAGCCAGATACCCAAAATAATTTCAGTGTGCATGTGTCTCAAGTGAATCCCTTATAATGGCTTTGACTTAAAGTTGTGCAATAATTACCAGTCGGGGCTTTACACTCTCCAGACCAAGCACTATTTAACTGTTGGGGGTGTGAAGTCACAATGTAGAAGATTCGAAAAATGTGCAGCTCCATTTTTATGACGTCACTTGCTGGGATATTTTAAAAGTAGGCGTGGCCAGTTACGAGTGCAAGCTTAAACGTAAAGACTTGGATTCGATTTCAGGCTTAGCCGCACAAGGATGCCAAACTTAAAGACCTAACTTCGATATCGAGTCTATCTACATCGGAGTTCAAGGTTGGATTCGAATCCGGGCTTAACCTAACTGTCCTACTAGGCAATATGGCTCCTGTACTTTGCTCTAATGGGGAGCCAATGCTGGAGGCTACCTTAGGCGTTCAAAATTAGTGACATAGGACCTATTGTTCTTATCGGAGTAAATCTGGGGCGCTGACCGAAAGGCTACTAGGCTCGAAAGATATTATACATTTCCATTATAAATCAAAACCTGGTGCACGACCTTAGAGGCTCACAACATGTAACTTATGACATATTATCAGACTAACTTTGGGGGGCTGACACAAGGGTTATTTGCAAGACATCAGCTGTACATTGCTCGTAAGGAGGGCCACCTCAACTCCATAGAACGCAAGCAGGACCGTAGGCTTCTATTTGGCGTTATGGCATATCTTTTGTGAGATATAGGCATCTTCTGGGTGCTATAAAGCTCTTTTGGATATTAAAAGCTTCGTTGGGGCATTGTGGGACCATCATCGGTGCTATAGGACATCTGTTGTATATTGTGGAGCTTTTACGTGTTCTAAAGTGTCTTTTGGGTACTAAAAGACTTCTTAGGACGCTTTAGGACCTCTTTCGTGTGTTATTTGGCATCATTTGTTTACTCCTGGGCATTCATTACGTGGCATTTGGTCTCTTACGTGTATGAAAGATATAGGGCGTCTTTCATATGCTAAGGATTCTGTCGGGTACTATGGTGTTTCTATTGGGCGCTTTTTATTCAATTCAAATACCCAAACACAACTCAGTGGGATTCGAACTCGTAACAGGTGGAGGAGTAAGCGGTGATTGATGTTGAGGAGGAGGTAGGGTAGTGACAGGGTAACATGCGTGTGCACGTCTTTCTTAACGCTCAGAGTAAACTGTTGTGGTGATAACGTTGCCAGTTGCGCTAGCCTCATAGTTGACTTCACTCGGAGGAGTGCTGCAGAGTTGAAAACATATCCATTTTAAATTATTTCAATTCCTATTCTAACGGAATTGAAACATTTGTAACAAAGTTTTAAAGAGAGTATGCAATGTGTTCCCTCTAGCTGAACCTCATGTGTGAACGCTGTGTGTGTGAGTTTGTTAGTGTGTGTGTGTGTGTGTGATGCAGGTACACATTCCGCCACTTCGATGCCTCAGAAAACTGTAAGTTATTAGTGGCTCGTAAAACGAATAACATTACTGTTAACATAAATTTTTAGGACAGTTACGTTAAGCCTGAAGTCGGATGGAATGCAAGGCGCTTACGCTAGCACTCTTATGCAGATAGTTTGAATATTAAACTTAGGACTGTAAATTTAGCACCCTTGTGATATTAACACTGGTGTCGGATCAATACCTGTAAGGTTAAGATTGCACGCGTAAGCAGCCACGCCTACTTTTCAAATCGTCCGTCAAATGACGTCACATGAAATGGTGCCTCACACTTTGCAAATCTCCCGAGCTGTGACGTCACATGCTCAACAGCTAATCGACGTTTGGTCTGGAATCTGCACATCCCCTGAACGAGATCTTGGTAATCATGGTACCTAGGTGGTTACTTATAATGTGATTTTTCTTGAGATTTTTTATGCCCTTAGGATTCCATTTTTCATTAATGTGTATTTTGCATGACTTTTGTTGCCCACTTATAAAGGAGAATGTATTAATTGGTGTAATTATTTCTGGTATTAGTTTTAGGGAGACCAGAGTGCCTTTTCTAGTGTATTTCCCAAAGTAAACTTAATTGTACTATATTCATCTGTTATAATCGTAACTCAATGTTTAATATTTTTATAACTAATTTAATTTGCACCCAGGTCTCGCGTTGCTTAAAGTTCATTATTTATTCGTGAATATTCCCCTTTTCCTAGTTTTGCTTAATTGCTCACTTCATCTATCTCCCAAATCCAAATAATCGGTGAGATTTGCCTACCTAACCACCAGCCAAAACGTTTTAATCCAGTCAAAAACAGTAATGTGAAAATCGGGAAAATACTCAATCACCTTCTGTCATTATCCTTAACAGTGCTACATATACCACTCTAAATGTCATGAAACTTCTTTACTGCCCGAGAGATATATATTACAGTACCCATTCAGACTATAAGTCTGCCATTATGTGAGGCATGTATTGATACCCACACTTTGCCACCTATGAGGACGTGGAATCTCTATTCATCCCACCTGGTACTGATCACCACCACTGCTGTTTGATTTCACTTCACAGACAACGCTTTTTAGTACATCTCAGAGACAGCCACATCCCATTTATTAATCAGTCAGTTCAACCAGGAACAGCTCTCATCAAGAACATGAATTATCTCAATAGTGCGGCAGTATTGAATCTCTGGGGTCTCGGGGGTCAGTCTCCTTGCTCCTGGCCCTTAACCCTGCCTCTCTAGGAGTTATCACTGAATCAATGTATCCGGATACCTGGCCTACTTTTCCCCTACTATCCACTACTTAGAAATATTCCTCTGTAGATATATTAATTACAAAATCTCGGCTTCATGAGTTTTCATAACTGCCTCAAAAAAGTCAATTTTGTAATTTTTTTCGAAATATCCAGTTTTCGATGGGGAGGTCTGCGTCATGATCTAAGGACTCCCCTGTAATAAATATACACCTCTTTCACCTATACTTCAGGCCATCTAGCCCCATCTCTCAGAAGACGTGATAAAATTCAATTTTTGAGGTTGGTACCACTTCCTGAAGTATTACGTTGGAACTAAATGTGACCAAGCAGTGGACGGTCAATTAACTATAAAAGAGCAAATAATATCCTCAATGAGTATCTATTTCTGCACGTAAGGTAAGGGAAACTTCAAAGTGTAAAAACTGTCACTATCTTCATAATTCCTCTCCTGGGTATCTTTAAATAATTTTATATTCTTAGATAGGAATAATGTATTTGTTCAAGTAGGACCTTTTACCATTCCATTCTGTCCTGTAGGGACTACCACTGCCTATTTACAGGGCCACTGTTGGTTTACCTTAGGCATTTCTGCTATGAAGGGCTAACGTAAGCAACCGACCTTAATTGTAAAAATCACAAAAATATCCGAGTGATTTACCCTTAGTATCCTCCTCTCGTATCCCATAGTGGACTAGATATTTTAAAAAATTTAAACACTTGTTGACTTTAAGATTTTAGTTTCCCTTCTCTCCAAATCACAATGTAGTTTTTGCTTAACCCCTGTTTCAACTGAAAACTTGCTGTGTGATGTTATTCATCTGAGTGATTTCCCATGATTTCAGCTTGCTGCTATTCTCGGACATTAATAATTTTACCTTTCCTTCTTCTACTGTTAACTGCCTTATTTCGTTGCCTCTTAATAGGTAGTACTGTACCTTCTACCCTTTTTCTGGTTTATTCACCCATCATAATTTTTCTTTCAACCTACTTAATTACTGAGTATTTAACACTGGAATCTCTTATGAGGCACAAGAGTCAACCATACGTCTACACTATCGTAATATTATGAAGCATGTCGGGCTTAAGCAAGCAGAGACTGTGGATGTGCTGAGCAGCTAATGTCGAATGTGGGTATTTCAGTGGAACAATATCGAGCAGTAATAGGTAGATGGCGGAGGAGCATGAAGAGAAAGGTGAAGAGGAGAATGGAGAGTTAGGGAGATACGGACAGTATGAGGGAAGTGACACCGGTGGCAGAAGTAATGGCAGTTCTATTAATCATAGGAGGTGTGGAAATGAATCTATGCCCTGGAGGGTACAATTGGTTGGGTTGAAATCAAAGCGATTAAAAGGGTCATTAAAGAGGCATGTCAAGCGGACCAAGTTGAGGAAATGATAAGGGAACAGTCGAATGAGATATAGGATATGAAGAGGTGTATACAAGACAAAATGGGAGAAATGAGGTTGAAGGTGTAAAGTAATGCGGAAGACATAGTGTTATTGAGACAGGTGAAACATCTAGAGGAGCAGTTGGGCAATGTGAAGTGAGATGAAGAAAATAGTAGTCAGGAAAGTACGAGGAAAAGCATTTTTATTTATGGTGTTCAAAAGGGAGCGAAAGAAATAAAGTGGATTGTGTGTACAAGGTGATCCAAAATGAAAATAATATTAATTTTAGTGAGAAGGATATTGACGATGTGGAAATAGTGGAAAAAGTGAAACGGCATAGGCCAATAAAGGTCAAGTTATTATCTACCTTGATGGCCGGTATTGTGGTGAGATACGCAGGGATTTTAAAGGTGAGAAAGTGAAGGAGTTAAAAATGTTAGAATTTTAAGCAAGCACGTAGTGGTAGCCAGGAAGCAAGGCGTACGAGTGTACACCACGGGCCAACAAGTGGTGGTGGGGAATGGAAGATAGTCTAGAACGTGGTCAGTGGATAAGTTACAGGCAATAGATGAAATGTTGTACGGCTTTTAATACCGGGATATCCCAGGACGGGTTCGGCTTGCCAGGTCCAGGTCTTTCTATTTGACACCCTTAGGTGACTTGCGCGTCGTGATGAGGATGAAATGATGATGAAGACAACACATACACCCAGCCCCCGTATCATTGGAATTAACCAATTAAGGTTAAACTCCCCGGCCCGGCCGGGAATCGAACCCGGGACCCTCTGAACCGAAGGCCAGTACGCTGAGAGTTCAGCCAACGAGTCGGACACAGGCAATATATGAAAAAGATAAACAAAAAGCGTGCCTGGTGTCGAGTCAAGGTGAAAGGAACGCTGCAGAAAAGACAGGACCAAAGTTTCTGAATATTAACTGTTGAGAAATCCACGGTTAAAACTACAGTTGTAAAATTTCATTTTTGCATAATTACTCTTACTGCTATTCTTTAAGAGCTAGCAGAAAGACAGTGTTTAGCAGTAATAATCTCGTTAATTTTATAGTATTCGCAGTCACAAGCATCCCTGGTTCATGAGACCATGCTTACTATATTTTCAAAAATATAAAAAATACGGTACTCTAAATTACTGAATAAGGAAATTTATTTCCCAAAACTAAAGTATTGGTAACTAAGTGATAAATCTGATAAAGCAACCTGGAAACATAATATTTGGAAAAAATAAAATTTATGGTCGTAAGTAAGTAGGATTAATGACTTTTTGAGTGTATTGGTGACTCCTTGATCATTACTTCACTTACTTGTCCTGAGCTTCTCAGAAGCATTGGCTCCTAGCTGTTGTGTGGATTGTTGCGTCCTGCTATTTTCTGTTGGGCAGAAAAAATGAATACATATTACTTTGTTGTATAATCCAGTCTCCCTCTCCTAATACTAACACAGTGTCTTGAACATCATTAATAACTAACATTGTGTGCTGAATACTATTGCAAACCGAGCAGTAATAGGTAGATGACGGAGGAGCAGGAAGAGAAATGTGAAAAGGAGAATGGAGATTTAGGGAGATACGGAGAGTAGGAGGGAATTGACACCGTTGGCAGCAGTGGTGGCAGTTTTATTAATCAAGGGGGGTGTGGAAATGAATCTAAGCCCTTGGGGGTGCAATTGGTTAAGTTTAAATCGAAGTGATTAAAGAGGTGATTAAAGAGGCATGTCAAGAGGACCAAATTGAGGAAATAATAAGGGACCAGTCGAATGGGATAAAGGATATGAATAGGCGTATACGAGACAAAATGGGAGAAATGAGGTTGACGGTGTAAAGTAATGCGGAAGACATAGTGTTATTGAGAAAGAATGTGAAAAATTTAGAGGAGGAGTTGAGCAATGAGAAGTGAGTTGAAAAAAATAGCAGTCAGGAAAGTACAAGGAAAAGCACTTTTATTTATGGTGTTCAAAATGGAGCGAAAGAAAATAAAGTGCATTTTGTGTATAAGGTGAAGCAAAATGAAAAGAAGGTTAATTTCAGTGAAAAGGACATTCACGATGTGGAAAGATTTTGAAAAGTGAAACGGCATAGGCCAATAAAGGTCAAGTTATTATCCACCTTGATTGCCGATATTGTGGTGAGAAACGCAGCGATTTTGAAGATGAGAAATTTTGAGTGAAAATTGACATGGGGAGTGAAGGAATTAAAAATATTAGAATTTAAAACAAGCACGTAGTGATAGCCAAGAGGCAAGGAGTGGGAGTGTACACCAGGGGCCAACAAGTGGTGGTGGGGAATGGAAGATGGTCTAGAACGTAGTCAGTGGAGAAGTTACAGGCAATAGATGAAAAATATAAACAGGAAGAGTGTCTGGTGACGAGTCAAGGTGAAAGGAAGGCTGCAGAAAAAGCAGGACCAAAATTTCGGTATATTAACAGTTGACAGATCCACGGTTAAAACTACAGGTGAAAGATTTTATTTTTGCATAATTACTCTCATTGCTATTCTTTAAGAGCCAGCAGAAAGACAGTGTTTAGCTGTAATAATCTTGAAAATTTTATAGCATTCGCAGTCACAAGCATTCCTGATTAATAAGACCATGCTTACTGTTTTCAAAAATATAACAAATACTCTAAATTACCTCATGAGGGAATTTATTTCCGAAGAACTACAGAAACAGGTTTACAGACAACTAAAGTATTGGTAACTCCATGATAAATCTGATAAAGCAGCCTGGAAACATAATATTTGGAAAAAATAAACTTTATGATCGTAATTAAGTAAGATTTATGACTTTTTAGTGTATTGGTGACTCTTTGATTAAATTTAAAAATATACAGTGAACTACTGATAATTATTTCACTTACTTGTTCTGAGCTTCTCAGTAGCTTTTGCTCCTAGCTGTTGTGCGGATAGTTGCATCCTCATATTTTCTGTTGGACAGAAGAAATTAATATATATTATTTTGTTATATAATCCAGTCTCCCTCTCCTAATACTATCACTATATCTTGAAAATCATTAATAACTAACATTGCTTGCTGAATATTGTTGCAAAATGTCTCTATAAGGGGTATGTAAATTGGTTATAAATACATGTATATTTTTCAAAATTTTTGTCACCCAGATGGCAAGGAAGCGTACTGGCGTAAGATATATTTCACTCTCTCATTTTAAGAAAAGAATTCAAGATCTTCAATGTATGAGATCTTCAATATCTAAACCCAAGGCACGCTATTCAGGAAAAGCAAATCATTGTATCATTGATTACACTACAGGAAGAAATTAGAACCTGCAGTGTTACAATCAGAATGTAATAATATTTCTTTTATTTACCTATGAAATCTAAAGTGCATCACACTATTCAAACCAAAGTGAGTGATTCTGATCTTCTATACATCCACTATGATTGTCATCATAAACTCAGAGCTTTATACGAAAGGTACCCTTCGTGTTCAGTATCCTTGCCCCTAACAGTGCTGTGTAAAAGACTGTGGAGACACTCCTACAGAACCACTTCCTCACTTTCAGTCAGTGACAGGTGTGAAAGACTGGAATAAGTGGGCTGCAGCTGAACAATTGAAAAAAATCTATTGACCATGTCCGTTCATTCTTGATAAGATTTGCGTTGGAGTTCACCACTGGTCAAATTGTTAATTGAATTTGATGCCCTCACAAGAACTCCTCAGTAACATCCACAATATGCAACATGTCATTGTCACACATTAGGGTAAAGTAATCACTCTAACCATACGTAGCAGTCACCATAATCTTTACCAGGGTATGATGAGTATAAGACCTGGCAGTGAGGTACCAGTACAATGAGACAACATTGATTAAGTCTCTTATACCAAGATAACAATATACCTCTGAATGGAACTACCAATTCAGTCTACACCAAACACAGAACCTGACAGCTGAAGTACTGCTCAACACGGTATATCGCCATATACACAACAAGTGTTTTATAAGCTGAATATTTCTGTAAATACTGTACCAGGAGGTACCCTTCAACTCCGAACATTCAAAATAAGCGCCATAAAGAATTCTATCTATTAAAAAACGTGAAATTGCTACTGCATGAAGTTGGGACGTTAATCAGAAGATATCACTACTGAATAATTGAGAAATTTGTCATTTCTAAGTTTTCTAAACTGATTGGATTTATTTTGTTTTGTTTCGGTGTACATTAAGATATTTGAAATTTTCTCCATAGATGTCTCTACAGAAAACTGTGATCATGCACTCTGGTGCAAGACGGGAGAAGTAGTGATTTAAAGAAGTTTTGTTTTCTTATGTTTCCCAACTAAATTATTGTTCATTTGTTTTATATATATATATTTCTAGGTTTGCAACACTTCTCTCTCATTCCGCCAGTTTTTGAATTAAACCAATCACTATTTTATGTAATCATTTTTCAGCCCATCACAGGCATCTTGTTGGTTTTTGGGTGTAACTTTTTGATTCTGCCAATAAAATTGAGAGGGTGTGTCCAGATTACTCCAGAACCCTCTAGAACCATCCCTTCGCGTATATAAGCTGTGGCTTTTCTGGCTACCTCGTCTTTGAATCACCGTATTTCTGAGTGTGTGCGTTAAGACAGGAGGCGGGGCGCCTCATTCTTCGCAAGGCAGTCTATCAGCCAAGGTAATGACCATCAGATTTATTTTTCTGTACCTACCTCCGCAGACTTACATGAGGGGAAGGTTAAAATTTCTAATTATGTAACCTCCTGTTTTCTAAAATGTAAAACCTTCTTTCGGCTAATGTAAAATATCATAAACCCTTAAAACTGTAAATCGGGGATAGAGAGTGCGTTACCCTCTCGAGATCCCCTTCAACTTGGTTTGAGGTGACTACGATTTTGTAACTGTTTTTCATTCCTGTAACGCATTAAATTAACCTTCATTCGAGTCACCTCAGTAGGTTGGGATTAGCCCGTGTATCATCGGGGCGAGAGCCCCGTTAAGATTTTATACTTCATTATCTAGGAGCGCAAGGGTACGCCTCCATTCAGTTTGTGTTGGGGCCATTAATTTTCACCATGGCCCAGTAGGTTGGGTAATAGATACCCCTGTGTAAAAGGAAATTTAAATTGTAAATTGTGCCTAGAGAGGTCAGAGATTGTAAGGTTTTTGTTATGTCACCTTAAGCGGGCTGTAAGAAATTCGTTAATGTTGGAGAGCATGTAAGCTCTTTTCTGAGATTGTGAATTCCCTGTAATAGGGTGGGGTGCCTCCGAAAGGCTGTAGATTTGAAACCTTTGGAGCAAAGTGCTCTTGAATTGGGAGATTTCTGTCCTTATCTAAATAATACCTCATTTCCGAAATTGTAAATTTAGGAGCTTGAAGCCCAGAAATTGTTTGTTCCAAGTCTTGGGTTTTCCAATTCTTGAAATTGTCATTGTACGTGTAACCTTATTATTTCACTAAGTGAAAAATTGGTTAAGTTTGAGATTCTAAACAAATATAATCTTTGTTTTAATGTTTTAAATTAAATTTTGATATCATAGTTAGACCCATTCAACACCAGCACCTTCTTTCACCTCTTTCTGCTCCACGGAATCTCCGGAACAAATACCACAATCTTTCAACGTACAAGTTGCTTATTGTCCCCAGGACAGATTCATTCAAATTTCAGTTCCGGTCATTTATTACAGATTGCATAACTAATCAATATGGCAGCTATAACTTCTATACACATTGTAACTGCAAAGTAGGCTCTGGTATATCTGCTTAAAATGACTACTGAATGTTGAATCGAATACATCATGACTAAAATTTGTGCAAGCAGATCATCCTCAGATCTAGCCTCTAAAATTACTCATTATGTACCCACACAGCAGAAAAACCAATGGGGTAAATCAAATGATTGCAGTCATCAAGAAACTGGCCTTCTTGTCAATTAATCGTTCCTGAATTGTTTTGTTCATCCAATTTATGGCAAGTGCAACTGGAATGTTTTCTTCGAATTGCCTCAATGAGACCAAGGGGAAGCTTTCTGTGTTGCTTCTAAAGATATTGTTAAGTACTCTCGTTTGTCCTTCGTAATGTACCCGTATTTCAGGTTGGAGCGTTAATTTAATATGAAACCGCCCACGCTATATTTTAGTTTATTACTACTATCAATCATCTATACGGATTCGGGGACGAATACCTAAATTAAGCGCGGTGGTTGCAGGTCACTCTTAGTTCAACATCTCAGGGTAAAATATCAATATGTATCCGATGATACTATTTGCCTTCGTAGGTTCCGTTGAATAGGGTAAATAAGTTCATTTAATAATTCAGTTTCCGCGAAATCCTACCATAAATCCAATACCAAGCTTTCAACATAAAATAAATATGTACTATCAATTCTTATACTTCCTTACAACTAAGTATCCTACTTCAATCTTGAAAAATAAACGCTTAAATAATCCTAAATGTAATTTATTAGCATGCCAATAATATAAATAAAATAACATTAATCTTTGGTAATAGAATAAGGAAAACGTAGATGTATCACATTATCGTTCTTGAAATAGTGAATTATCAACTTAAAATAATTAAAATTGGGTAGGTTACATTATTACAAATCAGTATTAATCATCATCTTGTTGTATGACCAAATTTCATAATTTTTATTACATCATAGGGACAAATAATATTTATTCTTTATTCAAGGAGGGAGTGGTCTTTCTTTCTTTTAGGTTTGTCTGGAATCTTCTTTGGGTTTGCGTTGGAATTCTGTAATGGCTTGTCTGTGGCGTGAGATACGTAACTTCCTTCCAAATGTGGTTTCAAAAGATACCACCATAAAATAATTAAAATAATCCTAACTATATTAATATCAATTATATTATCCTCATATTTTAGAATATATGTGCCAAAAGAAGTCAACTACTCGCATTTATAAGTGCCATAACCATGTTCATCAATCAGCTTAAACTGTCAAAATCATGCAGAAAAATTAAATATTTCTGTGCATTTTCAACTAAAAATGAATTCTCTAATTGCCTACCGTTGTGCCAAGTTTAGGTTATAACGCGCTTCACCAATAAACATTCACAGTATGAGACTAATATACTGCTAGGCGACAATATTTCTTTCCCATATGTACTTCAAAACACATGTAAATTACAATCAACCTCTCTCAATCTTTGATTTAAATTCAATCAACCGACCATCTAACGTCTGAACTATACTTAATATACACATAGCCATGCCTTCATTCCATTGCTTTCATCAATTTCAATCATAATATAACCGTAACTAACTCAGAAATCCGTAACTATTTTATTCAATCATTCCTCGTGCAATAAATATTCAACACTTCCAAACACCATTCACGTATCATAATTCTATCATCTCATTGCTGCGATTCTTCAGCATACAATAACTATTCTCACTCAACTCTTTCATAATAACTACTACGTTACGGTAAAACATTCCATTAACTTCAGGATCTACACATAGAATAGCAAGCTCCTATCATTTAATCCATTTCACAACAAATATAAATGATATTGGCCATATTAGTCGATCTGGTCGTTGCATAACCTAGGTTTCTTATTATACATCTCAATTTCTCATCTTAGCTTCGCCTAGTTTGATATACGTTATTCTTTTAAGTATATTGGATCTCAAACATAGATATTCACTTCCCGATACTGCTCACATTAATCTAAGATCAACTTATGAGCACGGTAATATATTACTACATATGAATAACACATGTCTGTGGTTATTTTCTCAGACTTATGCCTTAGAATTCACATATTGGCACACTTAAGAAATATTTTGGCACTTCTGCACTCCTATAATTATATTACACCAAATGAAATAATTTTAAAATGAAATCCTTGGAAAACGTTACTTATCTCAAGCCATTTTGTCAGCTGCGGGTTTCTTCTTGCTTTTCACGGCATCTCAGAGCATTCAGCCTCGTCCTGGATTACGTCATGGCTGGTCATCTTTAGGTAGTCGGGCTTGAGCTATCAGTGCCCTGGGCAGTCTTCTGCCAACGATTTACGCCAGCTCCATTACGACTCCAGTTTTCATGCATTGAAAAGACATCGTAAATCCCACAGAGTACATCTCAGTTTCTCGCATACGAGGTTCTTCCAAATACGTGTACTAATTGTATCTGTACTTCTTACTTCTGATAGATAATGCTTATAATTATTTATAATATTTATAAATAGGCTATTTCCTTGCAAAATATATTGCCTAATTAATACTATTCGGAGCTTCTGAGTGGATTTTACGTATTTTCTTAGAGAATTTGGCCGCTTAATAAGTTACTATTGGCCCTTTTCTGACTGCTGTTGTTCTCTAGTTCGAGACCACTCTTCGGCACAGTACTTGTAAAGAAATATATGCGCTTTCCTGCCGATTTTACGCAATTTCCCAGCAGTATGTAGCTAGATTCTTTCCGTGTATGTATTTTAATTCGGCTTTCTTGAACACGACAGTTATTCTTCTGGTTTGGTAATTAAAATCTTTAGCTCGTTTTTATGCAGTCTTCATGCCAAGGTAGATAAGAATAGAACGTCTTCATTTTTTTTACGTACAATGGTTAATTTATCTAAGATATTCCTTTCCTTCTCGCCGGGCAATGCCTTCTAACTGCAATCGACTTGCCATAAAAAAGATACTCCGTGCGTTCTTGACGTTTGAAGCTGCTCTGCGCCATTTTTAGCCGATAAACGTCCATGTCACTGAGCATCAAATGTAACGTAATGGTACATTTTCTCCTCCTACTTATTTTAAATATATTGGTTACAATATATTAACATTATGCTTCCATTCACGCAATAAATGGACCTTTACATTACATAGCTTCCTTCTCCGTATTTTACTTAATGATTGTTGGCTTTGTAATTAACCCCATATA
Organism: Anabrus simplex; assembly: GCF_040414725.1. Lineage (NCBI taxonomy): Eukaryota > Metazoa > Arthropoda > Insecta > Orthoptera > Tettigoniidae > Anabrus > Anabrus simplex. The sequence goes on from NC_090266.1 coordinate 883,274,790, forward strand.
TATTTTAAACAACTTCATCTTCTACATCTGACGGATATTCTTGATTGATGCATCCTTCCTTTCCGCACATCTCCGGTAGATTATTCAGGAACTGTTCCTGATTCTCTCTATAACAATATTTGACATTTGCTGCATTATTGATCCCTTTATATGTTCCAGATAAATGTTTGACTTGGTAAGCGTTATTCCCAAATGCTTTTCTTATAATGTACGGACCATCATATAAATGCAAAAATTTCGCAAAGATCTTTCCCGTTACATTGGAACTTGGTGACTTCTTGATGAGTACCAGGTCATTTATCTTCAATTGAGGGTAAAACTTTTTATCTTTTAGCCTTTTCAGCCTTTTTTGGGATTGTTCCTGCAATTTTCTCTGTACCATACCATTTAATTCTTCCGCACTAGGTCTATTTTCTTCCAGCTTCCCTAGAACAATATCCCAAGGCCTATCTGGGACTTCGTTTCTATGTAACATTTTTGGGATCTGCCCAGTAGATTCATGCATAGTATTGTTCATACAATGTTCGATAACTGGAATTACATCAATCCACTTCCAGTGGCTCTTTCCACAATATATTCGGCAGAACTTTGAAATTTCCCTCATGCAACGCTCTACCGGGTTGGATTGCGGGTGTCTGACCGAACAAAATACGTGCTTTATGTTTAATTTTTTCCATGGCCTCGCGAAACTGCTCAGATGTAAATTGAGTACCTCGGTCGCTTAATATCCTTTCCGGCCTTCCCATTGTCCGTATTACGCCTTTCGAAATTGCATGGATAACTTGCTTCGAATTAGCCCTTTGTATCGGCTGCAGAACCACGTATTCCGAAAATATATCCATAGTAACTACTATCAATTTTCTCCCTTTTCTGGCTACTGGAAATGGTCCGAAAATATCGATTGCGTATATCTCTTTGGCTTTAGCTGGCAATATCGCTATCGGTTGGTGGCTAGTTAATCTTGTACTATGCTTCGTTCTTTGGCATATATTGCACGTCCTGATGATTTTCCTTATCATTGCTCTCAATCCTTTCCAGGTAAACCTCTTTAGGATGGTATGCAATACTTTATCTATTCCACCATGCCCTGTGATTCTGTGGGTCAACCATATTAGCCCACTTTGCAGTTGACTTGGCACTACTATCCGTGCTTTACCTTGGTCCTCAGTAAGATATTTATTCAATCTCCCATCTATTAATCTGTATGTCTGCGCTGATGGGGTTTCTCCGGTCTGGTTTTCCAAATTGGATATAACTTTAGCTAGCTCCGTATCCGTTCTTTGTAACTCAGCTATCGCTTGCAACTTTTCTATCATGACTCTATCCTGGTCATCCAGTTCTATTTGACATATTACCTCTTCTCCTTGCTCTGGATTTCCACTCAATGCATCAGCCAAATTATTATCTTTGCCACTTCAGTGTTCTATTTTTAGTTGGAACTGCTGTATAAATAGAATACACCGAGTTACGCGCTCACTTGCCATGGCAGCCTTTAGACTAAACGTTAGTGCTTTATGGTCAGTACGTACAATTACTGGATACCAACTAATTATCTTTGACCACTGTTGCAACGCGAATACTATCGCTAACAATTCGTGTTCCGTCGTTGTGTAGTGTTCATGTTTTCTCAATTTCCGACTTGGAAAAGCCAGGTATGTTGGCTTCATTTTACCATTTGCTTCTTCCTGATATAAGCAAGCACCAACTCCTATATTTGACGCATCGGATTGTATGATAAACTCCTTTCCATAATCGGGATAACCAAGCTTGATTTTATTCTCCATTAACTTCTTCATTCACATGAATGCTCTTTCAGTTTGTTCCCCCCATTTCCATCTGTTGTTTATCTTCAATAATTCATGCAAGGATATTGCTACATCGGTGTATCCTTTGCAATGGTCTGCAAAGAATTGCGTCATACCAAGAAATTGCCTCAGTTGTTTTATTCTGGTTGGCCGTGGAAATTCACATATGGCATTTATTTTTGCTGGATTGGGTCGTATACCCTCTCCATCGAAAATGTGCCCTACGAAAGGTATCTGCGCCTGGCAGAACTTCGACTTAGCGAAATTGACCTTGAAACCAGTATTCTTTACATTCTCCAACAGTGTTTCCAACCGCTCACAGTGTTCTTCGTATGTTTCCGTCGCAAGAACCAAATCGTCCACATAAGAGGTTACATAGCTCTTCACCCCTGCCGTTAAATTCCTCTCAAGAGCTCTGATAAGAACAGCACAGCTATTTTTCATTCGTTATCGAACATGAATCCCGTTAACAATCGTGATTTCTGTTTTAAAACAATGTGATGGAACGACGAAGTGAAATCCAGACTAGTGAAGTACTTCATGTTCTTGAATCTTTTGATAATGTCTTTTATTCTTGGTACTTGATCATACTCAGGGATCAACTTCTCGTTTAGCATTCGCGCGCCCAAACACAGCCTCAAACTACCATTGCTTTTCTTCACAATGACCAAAGGATTCAAATATGGAGTAGCTGTCTTTACAATTATTTCATCATCCAACATTTACTGTATAATCCCTTTAACCTCTTGGTGATATTTGTCAGGTACTTCATATAGCTTCCCTTTGTACGGCGTCCAATCATTAACTTGTAATCTATATTTGAAATTTGGAATTTTTCCGGGTATATTTTTGAACACAACTGAATACTTCTTCAGGATTTCGTATAATCTGAACTTTTCGTCGGACGAAATTTTGGTCTCTACGAGGCTTTTCCATATCTCAGGATCCTTCTCCTCTTCTTCCAGACTTAGTATTCTTTCAATTGTACTAACTATCTCCGGTTCTACAATCTCAATCGTATTTTGGCATTCATTTATATGGACGCTTTCGTGATAACTATTACTAACTTCCCGTCCTTCAATTCTCATATGCTCTGCGAGCTCCCTATTAATGTCCAAACTTTTCATTTCAGTTGCCCCCTTATCAGAATTCTGGATAATTGGAAACCTAATTTCTTGCTTTTCCATATCGATAGTCATCTTTGTAGCTACCATGAAATCCACACCTAATATAATATTGTATTTTACCCATTCATTATTACGAAAGGATGTTCAAATATCTGAGTCCCAATTCCAATACATAAAAATGTCTGCATTTTGCATTCTACTGTTTTGTCTGGTATAATTCCTCTAATTTTAACTCCAGCTCCTGGTATGGTCGGTAATTTCACCTTTTTCTCAATTTACAGGAATAACATGTTTGAAATCACACTTATACTTGCTCCCGAATCTACAAGACAATGTACTCTCATTCCATTTACTCTAAGGGTACGTTTATGCTGCAGCTTCGCTGCTGGCTCATGGACGCTCGCCCTAGCACCTCGCTGCTGGCTATAGCCAGTCTGCTCGCCATGGAGCTTTTACCCTACAGCAGCCCCGTGGGCACGCTGCTGGCAGCTCTCAGCTGTAGTCGAAAATTCGAAACAGAGGAACTGATAGTTAAGGCGGTTTGTATTTTGCATAATTTGATTATAGATATAGAGGGCATGAACACTTATACTACCGAGCTCGATAGCTGCAGTCGCTTAAGTGCGGCCAGTATCCAGTAATCGGGAGATAGTGGGTTCGAGCCCCACTGTCGGCAGCCCTGAAGATGGTTTTTCGTGGTTTCCCATTTTCACACCAGGCAAATGCCGGGGCTGTACCTTAATTAAGGCCACGGCCGCTTCCTTCCAATTCCTAGGCGTTTCCCATCCCACCGTTCCCGTAAGCCTTATCTGTGTCGGTGCGACGTAAAGCAAAAAATAACAACAAACCACCTCTTAGACTACGAAGACGTACTTCCAAGAGCTACCCCGTCGAGCAGAAATAACACAGCTCCAGCTGAAGCTTCTGAAGTGCGGAATAAATTCAGAGATTTTTTTAACGAGTTAGTCGCACTTCTGTTGGCGAGTGCATCTTACAATAATTTGGTGTACTGAATGTGAAATAAAAAGTGTAAAATGCTTCGCCTGGATTTTTCAGTGCATTTCTACTGCGGGAGTTGATTGAAGAATGAAGCTACAAATGCTTCATTTCGTAATTTAATAGTGTACTTTTAAATAATGTAAAATAGGGGGTTATGGAGTATGTCATTTTGACTTTAGTTAGGTCTCCTTAACAAAATGTGTTTACAGTTTGAAAAAATAACTGTCGAACTTTCCATGAAAAACGAGGTACTTCATATAGGCCCTAAATCACCTGCTTGTAAAATTAGAGGTCCCCAAAATGGCAAGATTTAAAGAACAATGTTGATGTAATCGTTCCGCATTCTTTTGCCATGTCATTCGATAGTTTGATGATGATGATGATGCTTGTTGTTTAAAGTGGGCTAACATGTAGGTCATCGGCCCCTGATGGTACGAGATGAGACGAAATGGATTAAAAGTTATAATTAACCCACTGGCTAGGATTAGGAAAATGCGATTTGCTTTACGTCGCACCGACACAGATATGTCTTACGACGACGATGGGAGAGGAAAGGCCTAGGAATTGGAAGGAAGCGGCCGTGGGCTTAATTAAGGTACAGCCCCGGCATTTGCCTTGGTGTGAAAATGGGAAACCACGAAAAACCATCTTCAGGGCTGCCGACAGTGGGGCTCGAACCCACTATCTGCCGATTACTGGATACTGGCCGCACTTAAGCGACTGCAGCTATCGAACTCAGTAGATTAGAAAAATGATAATGATGAGGAAAATTATTATGAATTTAAAATAAGCAGTGGATCTAATTCGCAATGCACTGATATTGAAGTAAAATAATATATTTAATTCCAATTAAAAATACACAAAGGTAAACACATAGGTTTTTTCTCTATTTGTTTTACGTCGCGCCGACACAGATAGGTCTTATGGCGACGATGGGATAGAAGAGGCCTCTGAATAGGAAGGAAGCAGTCGTGGTCTTAATTAAGGTACAACCCCAGCATTTTCCTGGTGTGAAAATGGGAAACCACGGAAAACCATCTTCAGGGCCGCTGACAGTGGGGTTCGAACCCACTGTCTCCAGGATGCAAGCTCACAGCTGTACGCCCCTAATCGCACGGCCAAGTAGCCCGGTAGGGTAAAATAGTAGTTAACAATAAACCAATTAAAACACAAATAGTTACTTTACTTTTAAACACGATAAAACAAGCCACTCTCATAAAACGTAGGAAAAGGTCTACTGGCCGCTCGTCATGTCGTCACTCCCTATATCTCATATGAAACTCCTGTGATGATCCGCATGCCGCTGGCTCCAAATCGCATTGCGTTCGAAGACAGGTTCAGGTAGCAAGTGAGCAAGTGATCACCGAACGTGTGTATAGAGTGCGAAGAGAGGAAGAGTGGGAGAGCGGGTGACCTTGAAAGAACCAATCACAGTCCACGTTACAGGATTGCCAGCGATGGGCCAGGCTCGAAAATCAAACGTGTTTGAGACCATGGATGTGGCAAGGATAGCAGCCAGCAGCGCAGCTATGAGCCGGGCTCCAGGGTAAATGCACTGATTGAGATTCATTGGTTTGTTTCATCATCGCCTAACATCGAGCAGCGAGGCTTAGCGATGTGCCAGCAGCCAGGCTGCAGCATAAACGTACCCTAACAACAATTATCGGCAAATTCAATTTCTGTGGTCTCACACTCGATGTCATATCTTGTAGTAAATCTTCCAGTTCGAACTCCCATGATTCAATTTGTGCAATCATCCAACTTATAATTTTGCTATCCGTTTTCCTTCCTCTATTACCATTTCCATCATGGCCTAATTCAAAATTGTCGTTTTCTTTCTCAGAAACGTTTAATCCTACCTCGAAAATCTGTGCATTCGCATTAAGACAACGTTTCCCTGTCTCCAAGTTTTTATATCGCTGGAGCTCTAAACTCTCTGCGCCCTCGATATCTCCAACAATTTCCTTGTCCTTAATTGCCTGTTTCCATTTCTCTTGATTCCTTGAATCTCCTTTCAGCTCCTGGACATATTTTGTATTCGCAAACTCCCTTTCTCTGAAGTTCCGTCCACCTCTTCCTTCGTAATAATTCCTTCTTCGGATCATATTTCTATTTCTCGTATACCTGTTACTTGGTCTGTCATATGGCACATATCTTCCATTTATCTGATATGTCCGTCGATATTCACGACCTCTTTGACAATGGCATCCTCTCATCTCTTTTCTTTCATTCAACTCCGAATTCTTAGCCACGTCTCTCTGTCCTCTTCGTTTGTTAATTTCACAGTTCTCATGGACTATTACATTGATTGATTCTTCATTTCCCGTATTGCGTACTAATTTACTCGTAGGATGAACAGTTGTCATGTCCATCTGTCTCAGCCTATCTTCCATCTCAATTGCCGTTTGAACGTTTGCAGCCGCCAATAATCTTTGCACTTCAGGTGGAAATTGGCTTTGAATAATCTTTATAGCCTCCAACTCACATGGTGCAGAATCCAAATCCTGAAAACGATGGAACTGTAACGCGAAATAATCACTATATCTTGTCTGGCCAGCGAAAGAGAATTTTTGCGAATAGAGTTCCATTCTAAGCTGCTGTTGCACTTCCGAATTCCAGTATCTTCTTAGGAATGCCGTTTTGAAGTCCTCATACTCACGGAAATCATACATAAACGCTTGGTACCAAATAATCGGATTAGAATCTAAATGTTTCTCAATTACTTTAAGTCTTTTCTCATTTGGAACATTATTATCTCGGAAATAATTTTCCATCTCCCTTAAAAATCGTTTTTGGGATAAACTTGCAGTATTATTAAAATGTTTTGGCCTATCCTCGATGGTTTTAATTATGTTTATTATTGCTGGACTTCCACTACTACTGTTTCCGTTCCCTATCGAACCTCCATTAATACCTTAGCTTGAATCTGTAGTCATTGCTGGTGTTGTTTCTCTATCACAAGCCTGAATTTCTACCGTTCTCAGCACATTAGACCTTTTGGTTCGGCTCTCAATTCTCAACTCTTGAATTTCTATACGAATAGTACGTAATTCTCATTCCGTTCTGTCAATCCTATCGTCAGTTTCATCTTTATTCCGTTCAGCTTCTTCTTGCATTATTTTCAATTTATCTGACACCTGATCTCTTGCCAGAATGAACTTCACTTCCACCGACCTATTCGTTGTTGCGATTGCTTCATTCAACTTATTAATTCTTTCCGTGGAATCTATCCTCAAACTTTCCAAATTATACGTTATACTCTTTATCTCTTCCATCTTCAAATTTTGAATGATATTTCTGCTTTCTGTCAACTCTTCTCTAACTTTATTTATTTCTTGATTTACCTCTTGATTCTTATTTTCCATAATCCCTGTCATATCATTACGTAAAATGACAATATCCGCTTTAATCTGTGTCATTTCATTTCCAACTTTCTGAATTTCCATCCTTACAGCCTCTCTCATTTCCTTCATCATTTCTTGCTGCTTTCCTTCCTGTCTGTTAATCATTTCTTGCTGCTTTTCTTCTTGCCGGTTAATCATTTCCTGGATTTTTTCTTCGATCATTTGCTTCTGTTTCTCCTCCTGCCCGTCGATTATTTCCTGGAACTCCTTATTCTTCTCATTAATCCTTTCCAAGAGCTTTCCTTCCAGTCTGTTAATCATTTCTTCATTTTGCTTCCTATTTTCTTCAACCATCTGCTTCCTATTTTCTTCATTCTGCTTCCTATTTTCTTGAACCATCTGTTTGCTATTTTCTTCATTCTGCTTCCTATTTTCTTCATTCATCTGCTGTTGTTTCTCCTCCTGACTTTTAATCATGTCCTGGACTAGTTTCTCATTTTGCCTCCTATTTTCTTCAGCCGTCTGTTGTTGTTTCTCCTCCTGACTTTTAATCATGTCCTGGAGTAGCTTCTCATTTTGCCTCCTATTTTCTTCAGCCGTCTGTTGTGGTTTCTCCTCCTGACATTTAATCATGTCCTGGAGCAGCTTCTTATTTTCTTCCCTCATCTGTCTAAGCATTTCTGAAATCCCTGTTTGCTCTTCTTTGGTTTTCTGTATTACATCATCTCTCTTGCTGTTATCCTCCTCAATTTCTTTTTTGTAATCCTCAAATTGAGATTTTAATTGAGATAAGTTAGACATTTTCCCTACATCTCGTTTAAGATGCTCTATAATTCCAGTCAAGTTATCTATTATCCTAACTCTCTATTTATCTCTCGACCTCGATTAACCAATCATCAAATCTTCACATAAAATAGTCTATCAGACTTGTAACTATATCTATTACTATAAATAATTCAAAGTTTACTCTGTACTTTTCCTCTTAATTGGGAAAGACTATCCCAGACCACCGTAACTCAGCCACGACAACCTATACAAGTCATACGAAAATCCAAACATTAACATAAATACCCAATTTTAATTATACTTATGTCCTATTCGCATAATCATATATAACTAATTCAAATTGACGTTATATAACTCTTGCCTCATCATCATTCATGCATTCAAATTCTTTTAAATAACTCAAATATATATATACAGTGGACTTTATCCTTCTACGAGACTGCTAAATATTGCAAAACTCCGCATCAAACTTCTTGCTGCCTCCTCCTTCTCCATCCAAAAATATCAATCTTTCCATAAGTTAAGCTCTCTCTTCCCTAATTCTCATGGCTGTCAATCCGTTCTGCATTGCATGCCATATCTAAGTTCATAAACTATCAGGCATCATCTCATTCTTCAAGTTAATGTCATAATTGTGGTCCAAGATTTGACTCAACAACCCCGGTATCTTCCTCTTGAAACTATCCTCTCTCCTCAATTTGTCCTTCTCTTCACACTTGCTTGACGCTGCGGTAGCAAATAACACATTTCCAAGCCTAACATCCATATCTATTCTTCAAAACTTGCTCCACGATTAGGTCATCAAATTAAGTATATCCACAAATAATTATTCATCCTTCCTCTTCAAACTTGCTCCACAGTTGTGCGCCAATTTTTAATGTACCCGTATTTCACGTTGGAGCGTTAATTTCATATGAAACCGCCCACGCTATATTTTAGTTTATTACTACTACCAATCATCTATACGGATTCGGGGGCGAATACCTAAATTAAGCGCGTTGGTTGCAGGTCACTCTTAGTTCAACATCTCAGGGTAAAATATCAATATGGATACGTTGATACTATTTGCCATCGTAGGTTCCGTTGAAGAGGGTAAATAAGTTCATTTAATCATACAGTTTCCCCGAAATCCTACCGTAAATCCAATATAAAGCTTTCAACATATCATAAATACGTACTATCAACTCATATACTTCCTTACAACTAAGTATCCTACTTCAATCTTGAAAAATAAACGCTTAAATAATCCTAAATCTAATTTATTAGCATGCCAATAATATATAAAATAAAATAACATAAATCTTTGGTAATAGAATAAGGAAAACGTAGATGTATCACATTATCGTTCTTGAAATAGTGAATTATCAACTTAAAATAATTAAAATTGGGTAGGTTACATTATTACAATTCAGTATTAATCATCATCTTGTTATATGACCACATTTCATAATTTTTATTACATCATAGGGACAAATAATATTTATTCTTTATTCAAGGAGCGAGTGGTCTTTCTTTCTTTTAGGTTTGTCTGGAATCTTCTTTGGGTTTGCGTTGGAATTCCGTAATGGCTTGTCTGTGGCGTGAGATAAGTAACTTCCTTCCAAATGTGGTTTCAAAAATACCACCATAAAATAATTAAAATAATCCTAACTATATTAATATCAATTATATTATCCTCATATTTTAGAATATATGTGCCAAAAGGAGTCAACTACTTGCATTTATAAGTGCCATAACCATGTTCATCAATCAGCTTAAACTGTCAAAATCGTGCAGAAAAATTAAATATTTCTGTGCATTTTCAACTAAAAATGAATTCTCTAATTGCCTACCGTTGTGCCAAGTTTAGGTTATAACGCGCTTCACCAATAAACATTCACAGTATGAGACTAATATACTGCTAGGCGACAATATTTCTTTCCCATATGTACTTCATAAACATGTAAATTACAACCAACCTATCTCAATCTTTGATTTAAATTCAATCAACCGACCATCTAACGTCTGAACTATACTTAATATACACATAGCCATGCCTTTATTCCATTGCTTGCATCACTTTCAATCATAATATAACCGTAACTAACTCAGAAATCCGTAACTATTTCATTCAATCATTCCTCGTACAATAAATATTCAACACTTCCAAACACCATTCACGTATCATAATTCTATCATCTCATTGCTGCGATTCTTCAGCATACAATAACTATTCTCACTCAACTCTTTCATAATAACTATTACGTTACGGTAAAACATTCCATTAACTTCAGGATCTATACATAGAATAGCAAGCTCCTATTATTTAATCCATTTCACCACAAATATAAATGATATTGGCCGTGTTAGTCGATCTGGTCGTTGCATAACCTATGTTTCTTATTATACATCTCAATTTCTCATCTTAGCTTCGCCTAGTTTGATATACGTTATTCTTTTAAGTATATTGGTTCTCAAATATCGATATTCACTTCCCGATACTGCTCACATTAATCCAAAATCAACTTATGAGCACTGTAATACATTACTACATATGAATAACACATGTCTGTGGTTATTTTCTCAGACTTATGCCTTAGAATTCACATATTGGCACACTTAAGAAATATTTTGGCACTTCTGCACTCCTATAATTATATTACACCAAATGAAATAATTTTAAAATGAAATCCTTGGAAAACGTTACTTATCTCAAGCCATTTTGTCAGCTGCGGGTTTCTTCTTGCTTTTCACGGCATCTCAGAGCATTCAGCCTCGTCCTGGATTACGTCATGGCTGGTCATCTTTAGGTAGTCGGGCTTGAGCTATCAGTGCCCTGGGCAGTCTTCTGCCAACGATTTACGCCAGCTCCATTACGACTCCAGTTTTCATGCATTGAAAAGACATCGTAAATCCCACAGAGTACATCTCAGTTTCTCGCATACGAGGTTCTTCCAAATACGTGTACTAATTGTATCTGTACTTCTTACTTCTGATAGACAATGCTTATAATTATTTATATATTTATAAATAGGCTATTTCCTTGCAAAATATATTGCCTAATTAATACTATTCGGAGCTTCTGAGTGGATTTTACGTATTTTCTTAGAGAATTTGGCCGCTTAATAAGTTACTATTGGCCCTTTTCTGACTGCTGTTGTTCTCTAGTTCGAGACCACTCTTCGGCACAGTACTTGTAAAGAAATATATGCGCTTTCCTGCCGATTTTACGCAATTTCCCAGCAGTATGTAGCTAGATTCTTTCCGTGTATGTATTTTAATTCGGCTTTCTTGAACACGACAGTTATTCTTCTGGTTTGGTAATTAAAATCTTTAGCTCGTTTTTATGCAGTCTTCATGCCAAGGTAGATACGAATAGAACGTCTTCATTTTTTTTACGTACAATGGTTAATTTATCTAAGATATTCCTTTCCTTCTCGCCGGGCAATGCCTTCTAACTGCAATCGACTTGCCATAAAAAGATACTCCGTGCGTTCTTGACGTTTGAAGCTGCTCTGCGCCATTTTTAGCCGATAAACGTCCATGTCACTGAGCATCAAATGTAACGTAATGGTACAGTAGTTTTATCTTTATTGCGGATTAGGATCTCAAGTGAGCAGTACTGCAGTAATCACCGTCCTCTAAATTCCTCCCCCACCTTCAAGCTCATGAATCCACATTGGTTTGTGCCATCAGTTAGTAAACTTCCTCTAAGAGGCATACATATGTCGGTCTTACCGTTTCGCCAAACAAGATAAGAAACTTTGAGTAATAGCTGTAGAACACCAAGCTGAATTTCACGTATCATAATTCTATCATCTCATTGCTGCGATTCTTCAGCATACAATAACTATTCTCACACAACTCTTTCATAATAACTACTACGTTACGGTAAAACATTCCATTCATAATTCTATCATCTCATTGCTGCGATTCTTCAGCATACAATAACTATTCTCACTCAACTCTTTCATAATAACTACTACGTTACGGTAAAACATTCCATTAACTTCAGGATTTACACATAGAATAGCAAAACATTCCATTCATAATTCTATCATCTCATTGCTGCGATTTTTCAGCATACAATAACTATTCTCACTCAACTCTTTCATAATAACTACTACGTTACGGTAAAACATTCCATTAATTTCAGGATCTACACATAGAATAGCAAGCTCCTATTATTTAATCCATTTCACCACAAATATAAACCTTACCTTCTAGTATGCAATGTAATACTATTGGATCCGTGTCCCTAGGAATTGTTAATGGCTTTGGAATAGAGATTTTATCAATTAGTAGTTGCTCTGCTCTAGAATGAGTGGCCAGAAGCTCAGAGATACAGGGATAGGGGAGTGAGGCTCTGAAATAACCACTTGGCATCTGTGGTAATGAAGGCAGGCGTGATGTCTTCGGTCTTTTAATGTAATTAAATAGCAATGGCAATTTTTCAGAAGTGACTTCGGCAGGTTTGACGGATTTGATATCTTTCACACCCAGGAAATCTCCAGCGTCATCAGGTCCTCCTGTTGAAAAGAAGAGTACACAATGAGTTAATAAATTCTTCGTTCACCACTTTTGGAACTATATATATATCTTTAAACAGATTAACCATGCAATAAATTATATACAAGTCTACTAAAATATTTATTTACTTGTTGAAACTATGTCTTGACAGTATTCGTTAAGCGGTGCTGTTTTCTAATTAACTTAAATAATTCCCTATTCTAAGGTCGTCCCAAATGTTCAGATATTTTAATGTTCAAACTAGGCTGAGGATTCTTCATCTTAGAGTGTACTTCCCCAGTTATTGGCTTAGTGTTTTTCTCAAAATCAGTGAGTATTGTCTTGTGGATAGAAGACAGTGACTTAACAAAAATAGCCTCTGCGTGAATGATTTCTCCTTTCATCTTCATTCAAGGTATGGATTCACAATATCCGTCAAACATGACTCTCAGTGTGGTTTTAATGCTATTATCCTTGAGCACACAATGGTGGGGCACGTGAAACCTTAATTAAATAAAGTCTCGAGGGTTGCAGTTTCCATGTGTACCATTTCACGGTATTCACGCATGAAATGTACATACGTCTTTCCCAAGTCTGGAAGTATAGCACACTTATTTTCAATTGTTTGAGCCCATTAACAGCGTTATGCTCATACTCATCTCCAGCTTACATTTCTGGACGAATTGGGAATTTGACAGCGAGCCTGCCAGAATCACTTCTTAGAACATTATTTACAAAATGTTCTCCACAACCCCTTTCTTCAGGAGTAAGAAATGGTTGATGATGTTCTTCGAGCTCTCTGAACGTTTGCAGTTTAATGTCAGGAGAATCACGTTTTACAAAATTGGCACGCCGAAACTTGGCATTTGTCTTAATTACGACCCAGGGAAAGTGCCTGACAATACCGAAACAAATTTGGTATCTAACAAGGCGGGATAACATTTCTTATGCAAGCTATTAGAAGACACAATTTCGTAACATCAGCTCCTAGCAAGATATCATTAGTAGAAGACTGATTCAACGTACTATTACATAAAATAACATCATTAGGAATATCCCACTTGGAACAATCAATTTGCTGCGCAGGAATTAGACTTGAGATTGTATTCACAACTGCTCAGTTCAACTCCAGTGTATAATCGGACACATTACAGAACAAAGCAAGATTGCATGTGGAGGTTACAAGCGACACATTGGTATTGCCTACACCAACAATAGGTAGTCGACAAGCATTTATACGGACGACAAGCTTCCTGACAAACCTAGCAGTCACAAAGGACAACTGACTCACCGAATCCAATAAAGCTTTAACTGGTACAATGTCTCCTGAACTATTTTAACTGACAAGTTGTGCTTGGCAATCATTTGAGCCTAGTCCTGAAAAACCTTCATAGCAGTTAGTGAAACAATTGCAGAACTTATAACATTTATATTATTTTGGGGAGGTGTTGTTCTTTATGAACCAACTAGCAAGATACTCGTGCTTCGCTACGGTATTATAGTGGAATTTATAATTGAATGCTTAACGTTTTATATATAATCCACCGAAATTCGCGATCTGACTCGTTTTCTGGGAGAATCCGCCAAATTCGTGATCTGAATCCTTTGCTGAGAGATAACGGCAAAGTTCCTCCCATTTTTCAATCTTTCTTTCCAGCAAATCGTACTTCCCGGGCAGGTCCAGGTATTCCGCCCGGTCGGTTGAGTCCCTAAATCTTTGCCATCTTTTCCTACAAGCATTTTTATAATGGATCAAATCATTGAGGAGAACTTCGTGGTGTCGTCTTTGGTGCCTTGGCGGTACCGAACTCGCGACCGGACTGCATTCGTAGTCATTAGCCGGCCAGGACCCGTTTGCAGCGAGGTACGCACATTTGGACGACGATCAAGAACATTATTATTATTATTATTATTAGGGTGGGTGATATTAGTTGAATTTAGGCTATTATTATTATTGATATTCTGGACCGCGCAGCAAGATACAAGACCGCTACTTGGCGGTAAATCACATCTGATGCCATTGTCGTTGCTGACAACGTGACCAGCACCATTGTCGCGCGTAGGCAAGTGCGCGGATTTCTGGCGATACGAATGATTTACTTCCGTGCATTATTGACCTTATTATAGAGGTGAACAATTGCACGGTCAATTTCATTCCTATCGATTATTTCAAATGTGTTTAAATTTTTATTTATATGCCAGGAGAATCTACTGTAATCTAACTTTAAGTTCTCCAAAGGAAAAATGGCTCTTGAAAACGAACCCAGGAAAGATTAAAAATGATCGGTTTATGATCAGAATCAAGTACATAATGGACAGTAAAATCAATTGGTCTCAACTCCTCTTACACCCCACCACTGTTAAGTTGATTTACCCCCTCCAAAAAAGAAGGCGTGTTTCTTTATGTTTAAAGGAAATTCCAAATTCCAATGTTCACGTCTGTTACTTTCAGTTTTGAGATATGAGTAACCCCATAATTATCATTCACTTTTTCACTTTCACACTTCCCCCGTTAAGTGAAATTTCCAAAAAGTACGTGTTTCTTTATTAGTAAAGGATCTTCTAAATACCAATTATCACGACTGTAACATCTTCATTTTTTGAGATAAGTGTCGTAAAAGGAATTCAACTACTTTTCACCCCCGCCCCAAGATGATTCTCCCCCAAAAATGCGTTATTCCTAGTTTTTAAAGGAGATCCAAATACCAATTTTCACGTCTGTAACAACTTTAGATTTTATTGAATGTAAGTATCCTCATACAATTAATTAAATAATATTTTCAATTATTTCATCCCCACTTCATTGGATTTTCCGAAATCAAAGGAATACGTGTTTCTTTACATTTAAAGCAGATTCCAAATACCAGTTTTCACGCCAGCAACATACTTCGTTTTTGACAAAATTGTATCTTCATACAAATACTTCAACTAATTTTTCAATTCTCGCCGTCCCCCCACTTTAAAAGGACTTCCGAAAACAAAACAGTAAGTATTTCTTTATTTTTAAAGAAGATTCTAAATACCAATTTTCCCGTCTGTAACATCTTCAAATTTTGAGATATTATATCCTAACAAAAAGAATTCAACTCCATTTTCAGTCATTTTTACCCCCCACCTAAGTGGTTTTTCCGAAAACAAAAATACGTGTTCCTTTATTTTTAATAGAGATCAAAATACCATTCTTAACTTCTGTAACATGTTAAGATTTGAGATATACTGTAGATATGCTCAATTTCACCACTCTTTAGTTCCCTTTAAGTGGAGTTTCCAAAAAAGTCACCTGTATTTCTTTACTTTTGCAGGGGATTCCAAATACGAATTTTTACGTCTGTAGCATTTTACGTTACTGAGATGTACTGTAGATATAGTCTTTCTAAAAATTCACCCCAGTTTTCACTCCTGTTTAACCCCCATTAATTCGATTTTCCATAAAACAAAGAAAATCTTGTTTTTTTATTTCTAAAGGAGATTCCAAATACCAATTTTCAGGTCCGTAATATCTCCAGTTTCTGAGATATAAGTATCCTCATTAAAGGTATTCAACCATTTCTTCACCCTTTTTCATCACTCCTAGTAGGATGTTCCAAAAACAAAAAATACGTGTTTCTTTATTTTTAAAGGAGATTCTAAATATCAATTTTACATCTGTGCATTTTTAAAGTTTTGAGATATAGATAAATTAATTTTTAAAATTTCGAAAATTTCACCTCAATTGTCACTCCTGTTTTACCCCTCATTAATTTGATTTTCCCAAAACAAAAAATACACATTTCTTTATTTTTAAAGGAAATTCCAATTACCAATTTTCAGCTGTGTATTATTTTCATTTTCTGAGATATAAGTATCCTCATTAAAGGTATTCAACCCCATTTTCACCCCTCCTATTGGAGTTTTCCAAAAACAAAATAATACGTGCTTCTTTTTTAAAAAAGGAGATTCGAAACACCAATTTTTACACCTGTAAACTTTCAAAGTTTTGAGATACAGATACCCTCATTTTATATATTCACCCCTTTTCACCCCCTTAGCGACGGAATATACAAAAATCTTCCCTTAGCGAGCACCTACATTATAATATAAATGTATCCACAAAATTTCATTTCTTTATGTCCAGCAGTTTTGGCTCGGCGATGATGAATCAGTCAGTCAGGACATGTTCTTATTTATATATATAAGTTGTGGGGTCCATTACACTGGGGACACTTGCGTCGATTTCACTGCTCAGAAATATGAAAAGAAAAGAAACACAGATACCAAAGTTCATTTTACCTCACAATCTTGTGATTATGGTCAGTGTTAGTGCATGTTTGATCCATCAATAATCAGAAATGCTTTGATTATCAAGTTTTCAAAACATACAACTCAAAGAAGAGCTGTTGTTCGTTACGTGAAGTGCCTTTAGGCTGGATTTTGGTTCTTGTTTTTGATCAATAACAGGTTTCTTGGATTCCGTCAGCACTAATGTCCGACATTTTCTTTCCATGAAAGCAATAAATTAGTAAATGTTGGTATATCAGTGGAAGCAAATTTGTTTACCATTCTCTTATTTGGTTGGACAATGAAATCCTGTAACAAATTTCATGAAATGCAACTTCACCTTCCAATTTGTCAATAGCACTAAGGTTAGACTTTACTTGGTTTTTCAATTTGCGATACTCGAAAGAAGATCCTCTTGTACAGTTATGGAGATTAAACAAATGTTTTACGTGTTGTGAAACAATCAAGCGGCTGTTATTGTACTTTTCATCAATTAAATCCCAAGCAAACAGTTAAGTTTACAGCACATATTGAACCCTTCAAATTACTGTTCCATCGTCAGTCGTCTGTCTCGGCTACTTCGTTAGAACGTTATTGATTCTTAGTCTAGGGTCGTGTAGGATTCTTTTCAGTCACTTCATTGACCGATCGATAGGGTTCAGAGAAGAGCATAACTACTTCAAATGAGGAGCAAAATGTATTATTAAAAATTTATTCAACGAAATCACGATAATCATGTTTGTATTGAATCTTAAATAATAACAAAATTGTCACAACATGTTATAACGCAGTCACAATGCATAATGTAAATGATGAAAGGATCTTGAAATTACTCACATTAGTGTCTTTCCAAGTGTGGAAATTCAATGTAAGATTTGTGGACAGCTAAACCAGAAAAAGAATAGGAAACCCGAAAATCGGGCAACATTGACCCAAGTGATAACTGAGAGTTAACCCACACGATCCGTAGAATATCTGATCTTCAACAAGTGGAATTCCAGATTTACATTTAATTAAGGTTATCCACCTGTCGGCTTCCCGCTTGGATACGGGAACAACCCCGAACGGATCCTTAATCGAACCATGTGAACTATCGGTTGCCCTGGATAGGTTGAGAAATATTACTTGAAAGCATGGCATTTATTACAAATTAATAGCTATTATCAAAATCTGAAATAAAATTTCACCATGTGTTGTCATCTCATGACACCCTTAAGTTATATATGAGTCCCGATGCTGAAACATGCATCACCCCAAGCAGATATTCAGAATGAACTAACAACACTTCATCCGAGAGGATCTTACGTTACATCGTTCTGGGGGAACAAAGCTGCGAAATGCAGGGAAACATTGGTTCACTATGCATTTAGAAGAAACGCCAAGCACTGAATTTAAGCAAAAGTGATGAATCACTCGGAAAGTCTTCTTACTAAACCAAATTCCTGGTTATAAAACAGTTACGTCATTAATTTTGTTAAACTACAGGTCCGTAATACAAAACAAACAACATGAAATCTTTGCAATCCTACATAACTACGACTACACTTACAAATCTGTCTTCCTATATTTGTCCCGTTAAACTAAACTACAAGTGATCGGTAGGGCAATGTCGCACGTAAATGATGTGATTAACGTAAAATTAAAAATAAAATATTTTAACTGCTGACAATCGAAACCGCATTCGTAGTGTAAATACAACAAAATAAATTAGCTAAGTGCCAACACATTGCACTATCGTAACTTACCGTACACCTGAACAGTATATTTATTTATTTATTTATTTATTTATTTATTTATTTATTTATTTATTTATTTATTTATTTATACAGCTACACTGAGCAAATTTCACTTGCACTGTCAACAGACTATTTAACAAACGTAAACTTTCATAATAAAATATAACAAACATAATAAAATATAACAAGATCAGGTACACAGTAAAGAAAAGGAAACAATGTCAAAATGGAATAAAAAATATTCATTGAACTTAAACGCTCGCAGCTAAGTAGTAGGGACCAGTCTCCATTAGCCAGACTTCCGCGTGGGACAACCCTTACATTCAAGCCACTACCTTCCAGTAAGTAAGGGTTATGCCCAAAACATGGCCTAAATAGTACCTGCTAATATTTTTCGTACATGCATCCATTACTGCAGACACTACCATCGTTCAAAGCGATTCGTAAAAATGCCTAACCTATGACTTGGCTATGTACAAACGGCGTCCTGCTCCTGTCGTTGAGCCAACGCTACAGTGTCTACACACCTCTAACAATAATAATGTACATGCAGCATCCCGAACATATCGTTCAGCCAACACTTATGTATATACACTACTCTAATGATAATCGTGTACATGCGGCATCCCGAACCTACCGTCGAGCCAACGCTATGGTATCTACACATCACTGACACTGTCGGACAAAATCGAAAATTAAAAACAATGCCCGGATATTTAAACAAAATTCTCCTTGACAATCAAACATGTGAAGAAAAATCCGCTACTGAAATGAACCCTAATCTGGAATAATGTACGGTATGTAAATTTCCTACGATAAAGTGTGATGTCGAAATTAAATAACGATTTTGAATAGTTTAATCTATCACTCATTAAACGTTAAACATATGCTATGAAGTTCGCTAAATGAAAGTAAACTCAAATCGCGTATATTACGTGATATTACTGACATCAATAATCACAACTACCACGATATTCATGGCATGGATTTGAGTGTGAGGCTCCAAATAACTTGAAATGTCAACACTCCAAACATCTATCATTGTAAACTACGCATTGATACGCAGGATGAACTCTCGAACTAATAAATTCATACTCCCACCCGCTATGTTTCCATTTCGCCACGTTTTCACCCTCGTAAAGAAACAGAATAAAATTCAGTTTCCAAAAAGCAAATGTTATCTCGACCGTGTGTGAGAAAGTATTTTGTTCGTGAGGTCGGCTTATAAAAAAATCCACTTCGCTGGTATCAAATAGAATCTTCAACTTGACGTAACTGACGTCATCTACAGTGTTACGTAAAATAATAATCATGGGAGGACGTTACTTGTACTTAAAATATGACCTACCGAAATATCCAGTCTTCGATGGGTAGGTCTGTGCAATGATCTAAGGACTGCAATATAATAAATCTATACCTCTTTCTCCTATATTTCAGGCCATCCGGCCCCCATCTCTCAGAACTTCATTCAGATGTGGTAAAATTCAATTTTGGGGCTGATACCACTTCCTGAAGTATTACGTTGCAACTAAATGTGTCCAATCAGTGGATGGTCAATTAACTATAAAAGAACAAATAATATCCTCAATGAGTGTCTTCTGCATGGAAGATAAGGGCATCATCAAAATGTAAAAACTATCACTATCTTCATAATTTCTCTCCTGGGTGAATAAATAATATTAAATTATCATGTAGGAGTCATGTAAATTTTCAAGTAGGACCTCATAGCTCTCCATTATGTCCTGTAGAGACCATCATAGACAATTTGCAGAGCAACTGCTGGTTTACCTTAGGCATTTCTGCTACGCAGGGCTAACGTAACCATCCGACCTTAATTGTAAATATCACAAGAATATCCGAGTGATGTACCCTTAGTATCCTCCTCTCGTATTCCTTACTAGGACTAGATATTTTAAAAAATGTAAACACTTGTTGACTTTTTAAGATTTCAGCTTCCCTCCTCTCCTAATCGCCATGTAATTTGGGTATAACCCCTGTTTCAATTGGACTCTTGTGCTCCAGTTTATTATTGTGTAAAGAATTGTAATTCGGTCTGCAAATCACATTATGCTTAGCCAATATGTTCTTGTCATATGGCGACTGGATTTCATGAAATTAGGCATTTAAAATGGCGGCTGCATATTGTGCACTGTTTCACCGTTTCCCTAATATTTTACACAAATATCATTGTTTTTCAAAAATTCCTTTTTCATTGGTAGTAGCTATAGAATCATTGGAATCTATAAAGAAAAAAATATTTTTAAAGCTTATATTGAAGTGTAACTTTTTGCAAGTTTTTAATTGACATTTTTTGAAACTGAAATTATGACATGTACAGCAACAGTTCTAGGTCATATTGTTCTTCCCTATACGATACCCATGTATACTAAATTTTACTACAGTATCTTGAAAACTCTGGCAGTTACTAAGGAAACGGACTTGAAAATCCAAAGTTTTGGAAACGAGCAACAAAGTCACCAATGTGTAGGATAACTTCTGAAACTCCCCTGATGCATAAACTGGGCCTTCATCAGCACACTTTCTTTCATTTTCTTCAAATTTCAACCTCCTCCTGCATTTTCCGAAAGTTGTTGTGGATTCTAGAATTTTTTTTTGTAGCAGACCGCGCCTTTTTCTTATCCAGGTCAGTTGCTGAGTCTTGACAACACTTTCCACATTTAAGTCCCAGCTTCTTCATAACTTTAAATCTGGACTGCATACCATCATTGAAAGTCATTATAGCATCATGCACAGCAATTTGGACAGTCTTCTTTCCTGCAAAGCCTGTTTTCGGACAAATTTTCCATATTTTTGCATTAAATGATTCATTGGTATTTTGAGTATGCCCTTGTTAGAAGCTCTGTTGTTACTAACTTCATTAAAACAGGCTTTATTAGTTCCATTATTGCAGTTGGAAGATTATTTTTATGGTGGTATTCATCCACAGAGCCATTGAGTACAGTTCGTTGATAGGGACACCTGGTATCTGGATTCTTAGGACAAAAGTAATGAGTAGGATTTTTGTCTGTTGATGCCTTATCATACCATATTGCCCAATATAGCTTGCCTCATATCATTAACAGACGTGCAATGCTATCTTATTGCATTGCCATAGTAGACTGTCAATGTAATTATTACATTATCTGTGAGTCTGTTCCTCCCAGAAAAAGGCTTCCCATCTGTTAAATTTTTGCCCTTCATTTGCTGTTTCAATTTTCTTGAATGTGTCCCCATCCTTTTCTGAACGACACCAATATATTCAACTTTTTTTACAACCACATCAGTTCCGTATTGTTGCAATTCTGAGACTGCCTTGAAACTTTTGGTATCCCCATCACCTATGTAATTGATAGACCTCAGGTTATGAAGTTTGACCAAACGAAGAAATAACTTCTTCATTCCCTCCACCTCCATACCTCCTGCAGTCCCTGTGTGATTAATGGTGCATTCTTCTTCATGCATTTCCCTCGTCTCTAAATATTCTATTGTGTCAGTCTTACCTTTCCACATCTCACAAGACTTGAAGGTCAGTGACAGAACTTCAGCATCAATCAATTTTCCAGACTTCACACCAATAACTGAACACACTCCTTATAAGGATGAATGTCCCCTCGTCAACCAGGTCCCATCACATGAAATGGATATATCTTTGCTTCCACAAAAATGGGCTTCTTCAACAGCAGCATTTCTTGTTGATTCATTGGCAACATGTGATGTAGCTATCAAAATATTCATCACCAAAGAATAAGTTTATACTTTAAGAGTTCATTAGTCCACAAAAACACTTTTTTAAACTTGCCAAACCTTGCCCTACACACCTCATAGCATAAATTACTTGTCTTTTTATAGAATATAAACTATTCTTCTTGCCTAATTTTGCACAGTTGTCAAAATTAGTTGTTTTTTAACATTTCCCGCAAACTATCCTCACTATACAACCTAAACCTACAATTTTATCTAACGTAATATTTACCCAGCCTCCACATTCTCACTGAAAGTGATTCATTAACTCACCAAACAAAATATTTTCATCAAAGGATATATTTACATCACTATCACTTTCATTCTGCAAATGAGATCCAAGCTTCCTCGAAGATGCACTATTGAGGTTACGTGATGCCAATGGCTCTTCCACGCATTTATTATTATTAGTTTACGTGTGTATAATGCCAAAAAGTGTTCTCTTCGTTGTTTTACAAGCACACCTTCGCTTTGTCATCGCGTATTTAAATACCCGGACACGTACTTATTCAAAACAATGAATACTGCTCAGAATAATTCTCATAACATACACTTCAAACTATAAACAGATATACCTAACCTCTGTTCCACAGGGTGTAGGCAGAAAGAACTGAAAGAGCGTCAAGCGCAAATTGTATGCATCAAGTTCAAATACTGTAAATTTTACTGCAAAATAAGGTCAAATAATGTAAGTGCTGCGCATGGGTGTGGTCCGGAGAAATTAAAATGGCTCACGTCGGTGAAATTCCTACATATTTTCAAAGAAATTGTTGAAGTGATTTGAAGAGGAAGGATCAATAAACGTAGAAAAGAATAAATTGAAAAATGACAAAATTTGTATCCTTACATGTGGGGAGTGATTTCCCTTGATTTCAGCTTGCTGCTATTCTTGGACATTAATAATTTTATCTTACCTTCTTCTACTTTGCCTTTTAAAAGGTAGCACAGTACATTCTAAACTGCTTCTGGTTTATCTACACAATATAATGTTGCTTGCAACCTACTTAATTATTGAGTATTTAACACTGGAATCTCTTATGAGGGACAAGAGTGAACTATACGTCCACACTATCGTAGTAATATGAAGCATGTTGAGCTTAAGCAAGCGGAGACTGTGGATGTGCTGAGCAGCTAATGTCGAATATGGGTATTTCAGTGGAACAATATAGTAATATAGTAATATAGTAATAGGTAGATGGTGGAGGAGCATGAAGAGAAAAGTGAAAAGGAGAATGGAGAGTAAGGGGGATACGGAGAGTATGAGGGAATTGACACCGGTGGCAGCAGTGGTGGCAGTTCTTTTAATCATAGGGGTGTGGAAATGAATCTATGGCCTGGGGGTTGCCATTGGTTGGGTTGAAATCGAAGCGATTAAACAGGTGATTAAAGAGGCATGTCAAGCGGACCAAGTTGAGGAAATGATAAGGGACCAGTCGAATGGGATAAAGGATATGAGAAGTGTATACAAGACAAAATGGGAGAGATGAGGTTGAAGGTGTAAAGTAATGCGGAAGACATAGTGTTATTGAGAAATAAGGTGAAAAATCTAGAGGATGATTTGTGCAATGTAAAGTGAGATGAAGAAAATAGTAGGCAGGAATGTACGAGGAAAACCATTTTGTTTATGGTGTTCAAAAGGGAGCGGAAGAAAATAAAGTGGATTTTGTGTATACGGTGATCTAAAATAAAATTAAGATTAATTTCAGTGAAAAGGACATTGACGATGTGGAAAGAGTGGGAAAAGTGAAACGGCATAGCCCAATAAAGGCCAGGTTGTTTTCCACCTTAACAGCCGATATTGTGGTGAGAAACGCAGGTAATTTAAAGGTGAGAACGTTGGGGTGAAAAGAGATACGGGGAGTGAAGGAATGAGAAATAATTGAATTTTAAGCCAGCACGTAGTGATAGCCAGGAGGCAAGGAGTGAGAGTGTACATCAGGGACCCACAAGTGGTGGTGGGGAATGGAGTATGGTCTAGAACGTGGTCAATGGATAAGTTATAGGCAATAGATGAAAAATATAAACAGGAAGCGTGTCTGGTGACGAGTCAAGGTGAAAGGAAGGCTGCAGTGACGACGGGAGCAAAGTATCGGAATATTAAATGTTGACAGATCCACGGTTAAAACTACAGTTGTAACATTTCATGTTTGTATGATAATTACTCTCATTGCTATTTTTTAAGAGCTAGCATAAAACCAGTGTTTAGCTATAATAATCCCGTCAATATAATTTATAATATTCGCAGTTACAAGCATTCCTGGTAAACACGGCCTTCTTACTATATTCTCAAAAATGTAGGGAATACTATAAATTACTAAATAGGAGAATTTAATTCCAAAGAAAGATATAAACCGGTTAACAGACAACTAAAGTATCGGTAACTAAGTGTTCGATCTGAAAAGGCAGGCTTAAACAATATTTGAAACAAAGATGAAAATTTATGATCGTAAGTAAGTAGGATTAAAGACAATATATTTGACGGTATTGGTGACTGGGCCTCCTTGCCAATTAATCTTTCCTGAAATGCTTTGTTCAGCTACTTTTAGGCAAGTGCAGCTGGAATGTTCTCTTCGAATTTCCTCAATCAGACCAAGGGGAAGCTTCCAGTGTTGCATCTACGCATATTTTAAGTGTTTTATTTGTTCCTTTTAGATTTATCTTTATTTTGTGTTAAGATCTCAAGTGAGCAATACAGCAGTAATTACCGTCCTCTACATTCCTTCCCCTCCTTCTCAGCTTCAAACTCATGAATCCATACTGCTTTGTGCCATCAGTAAGTAAACTTCCTCTAGGAGGCTCACATATGTCAGTCGTACCGTTTTGCCGAACATGATAACAGACATTGAGTAATGGCGTTAGAATACCAAGCTGAATTTGAGAAAATGTCCTTACCTCTTAGTATGCCATGTGATACTATTGGATCCGTGTCCCTAGGAACAGGTAATGGCTTTGAAATAGTATCAGAGGATAGCGGCACAGAGATTATATCAACTGGCAACTGCTCTGTACAAGGATGAGTGGGCAGAGGCTCAGAGATACTGGGAGAAGGCAGTGATGCTCTGACATGACCACGTAACATCTGTGGTATTGAAGGCAGACGTGATGTCTTCGGTCTTTTAATGCAATGAATTAGCAATGGCAATTTTTTAGAAGTAGCTTCAGTAGATGGGCCGGATTTGATGCCTTTCACATTCAGGAAATCTCCAACGTCATCAGGTCCCCCTGTTGAAAAGAACAGTACACAATGAGTCACTAAATTCTTCAGTCACCTCTTTTGGACCTGTATATACCTTTAAACAGATTAACCATGCAATAAATGATATACAAGCCTACTAAAATATGTATTTGCTTGTTGAAGCTGTCTTGACAGTATTCATTAAGAGGTACAGTTTTCTAATTAACTTAAATAATTCCCTATTTGAGAGGCTTTCCCAAATTTCCAGATGTCTTCATGTTACAACTAGGAGTAGTGTAGCAAGGGGGATTGAGAAGCAATGTGTGCTTAATTAGCATTTCCCACGAGGTCATTGACGCCTCGCAAGTTCAATGTCTAGCAGTACCACGTGCTACTGTTTACAAACATAAGCACGTGTTGGGCGCGGTATTTGAATAAGATATCAGCCCTAATCTCATAGACGTCATCTTAAAGGGCCTTAAGCTCACTCCACGTGCTTTTGTTTACAAAACACGACCCCATGCTCTTGTTTGACAGGTGTGAGGCGCAGAATTTGAATAAGAGTACGATGCTAATCTCAAGGACGTCTTATTGGAGGGACCTAACCTCACTGCACGTGCTTTTGTTTACAAAAGAAGGCCACGTGCTTTTGTTTGACAGGTGTGAGGCGCAGAATTTGAATAAGAGTGCAAGGTTAACTTCACAGACGTCACCTTGAAGAGGTCTAACCTCACTCCACGTGCGTTTGTTTAAAAACAAGACCACGTGCTCTTGTTTGACAGGTGTCAACACGACCACGTGCCCTTGTTTCACAGGTGTGGGGCGCGGAATTTGAATAAGAATGCAACGCTAACATCATGGGCTCAGTTAGGTAATCGAGGATTTTGCTTTGTTGTTTGCGGGGGTGAGGAAATTTAATAAGAGTGCAAGGCTACCCTCACGCTGACGCCATCTTGGGGGCCTAGTTTTACGGCCAGATGCCCTTCCCTACGTCATCTTGCTAGATGCACTTCCCTAGACCATCTTGGAGGGGACTAAACCTTACAGGGCCTAGTTTTATGGTCAGGTGTCCTATCCGACGCCATCTTGCAAGAAACCCTTCCCGATGCTATCTTGGAGGGACCTAACCTCACTTTTACAGCCAGATGCCCTTCCGGACGCCATCTTGCTGGATGCCCCTCCCGACACCATCTTGGAATAGGCCTAATCTCACAGGGTACTACTTTTACGGCGAGGTGCCCTTCCCGACCTCATATTGGCAGATCCCCTTCCCGACACCATCTTGTAGTCCTTAATTCTCCATCCAACGGACAAATAACTATGATCACACCTCCTCTTCCTTTACCTAAAACGCATCTCTACATAGTTGTGCACCTGTGTTATCGTGAGGTCTGCTCATGGCGTTACGTCTCTATCAGACAGATAGATAACCTCCTCCTCCACCTCATCGCCTGGCTCTAGTTTTACGGAGAGACGCCCTTCCCTCCTCCTCATCGTCTGTCCTAGTTTCACGGGTAGGCAACCAGATGCCCTTCATGTCGCAGGGAAGATAGTAAGATGAAATAAATGACATGTATACAATAGTACGAAGGATGAGGCTAAAAAGTCAGTAGTAACACGTACACCTTGTCCTGTCGAATAGCATCCTGAGGTCAGCACACGGCTTTACGTCACCATCCGACATACAAATAATTATGAGCAGCGTCCCCTCGATGCTTAGAGGTTTTTTGAAATTGTATCATGACATACACACAATTTTGTATACTTCCTCTGTTACGCTGAATAGCTCGGATGGCGCTTGCATTCTCGTCGCAAAATAGTGGTTCAATCCTGTTTAGCTGTACCGATCTTAGTCGCCATTTTGTTGATGACATGTTTTCAGACTTTACGTCTTCATCCGACAGACTACTTATTTGTGCAGTTGTACATGGCTCTACGTCACTATCCGACTAACAGGGGGTCTGGCCCAGTTCATGGCTTTACGTCGCCATCCGATGGATAGGTAACGTGACGTCACAGCGTGACCTGCCTCCTCCTTATGAAAAGTCTGAACATGACGACAGGGCGCAAGCAAACTGTGCAGGTTCTAACCTTTCACAGAGGACCGAAAATGCATTGTGCTGTGACCTCTTAAGATGGACAATAGACTGACAATTGTTTTGAATGCATATATACTTTCGTATTTAGAACATACACGGTCTTTTGTTATCTTATCTTGCTCATAAATTTTCAAATATACATGTATTATATAATAAACAGTAATGATATGAACAGTCAGCATACAACCCCTTATGTTCTGAACAGAAAAACTTACCTTGATTATAAATATATGCTTGGTGAATGAGGAGGGCACGGTGAGGGGAGAAAAAATCATTAGAAATTGACACGCAGGCAAACTAGAGGCAGACAATGATGACATTCACAAACCTAATACGAAATTACAGCTGTAAAAAATTGACACGGAGCCAACATAGATTGTGTTAAGGCACCAAAATTGTCATGCAGGCAACCTCGAGTCAAACGATTATGTCATTCTCGAACCTACCATCTTATAAATACGAACTTACAACTGCATGTCTCACTCAGTACAAAACAAAACAATCGAAATAGCATGCAGGAAACCAAGATTGTGTCGAGACACAATCACATAGTCACTGTGCGTGAGTAAAAAATCTCTACCACAGCCATGGATTCGAACCCTGAATAGGAAAACAACGGGAAACTACCTTACTCCTTATTTCTGCGAGCTGGTCGCACATGTACATATAGATCACCACTGCTCGCAAAATTGACACACAGTCAACCTAGATTGTGTTGAGGCATCAGAATTGACATGCAGGCAACCTCGAGGCAGAAAATGATGACATTTTCGAACCTACTGTCTTTCATATACGAACTTACAATAGTATGTCTCACTCAGTATAAAAAAACAATCGAAATTGACACACAGGCCACCTAGATTGTGACGAGACACAATCACATAGGCACCGAGCGTAAATAAAAAATCTTCTATTGCAGGCATGGATCCGAACCATGAAGAGGAAAACAACGGAAAGCTACCTCACTCCTTATTTCTGCGAGCTGGCTACACATATATATATATCAACACTGCTCGCAGTAAAAAACTAGTCATTTCATACACTTGCATTGAACTATATATATCACCAACTCAACGCGCAAACACATAGCCACCTAGCGAGAATAAAAGAACAATTCTCTCTCATAGGCATGGGTTCGAACCCTGAAGTAAAGAGGAAAAACGACGGGAAACTACCCCATTCCTTATATCTGCGAGCTAGCCGCATATGTACATATAAAACGCAACTGATTGTGACGAGACACAATCATATAGTCACCGAACGTGAATAAAAAAGCAAACACATAATCACCGAGCGAGAATAAAAAGGAATTCACTGTCATAGGCATGGATTAGAACCCTGAAGAGAAGAGGAAAACAACGGGAAACTATCGCACTCCTTATTTCTGAGAGCTAGCCACATATGTACATATAAAACGCAACGAAAACTTACTCATAGCATACACACATGCATTGAACTATACAACATCAAGTGGTGAATCAGCAAGGTGATGTAGGTCGCTGCCTGGAGTATGCAGCCTTGTCGAGAATCAATAAAATATGATTCAAGGACGGGGTGTTGCAGTGTTCTAGGTCGTGGCTGGCGAGTGTAAAATGAAAGATGAAGATTAAGACTTGCTGATTCAACCAGGATGTGAGAGGCAGACTATTGTTCTTTTTTGTTTGTTTGGTTTTGTGTTTGCCGTAACGCCGAGAAGGCTTGTTTAATAGGGTTTATATGTAACTTCATAACGTTTTATATTTTGCCGTTATGTAGAGGAGGCTTGTTTAATAGGATTTATTTGTAACTTTACAATGTTTAATATTTTCTAGTTTGATTGTCTTCATTTGGTTTTGTTCCTTCTATTTTCTCGGTAGAGGTTAAGGTTTAAAAGCTGTAAATCTGCAGAAAATAAAGATACTAAAGATACTATCACCTCTTACAGGATAATTCTGATAAAGTTTAAGCTAAAAGTCTGATTTCTAAGACGATCGGTTGAGGAGATAATGATTTTTTAAAATTAAAGGTTGTTTGCACCACCTCCGTGACACGAGTACATTTTAACACACTACTACAGTTACTACAATAACACAGAATTCAAACAAATTCTACATATACAAGTGTACGGGGCTGATGACTCGATGTTACAAAGCTCCTAATGAACCGGCAACAATAACTTAAAAGAACGGTTCGTGAATGAGAGAAACAAGAAAATGCGTACCCTATACTTGACAGGACACACAGAGCATGAAGGAAATAATAATAATATTAAAAACTAGCATCTGCAACCGTTCTTCGCACGGGAATTTCCAATGAAGGTATCTCTCAATCCTTTTCTTGAGTTCATATATAGAGTGACATTGCAGTCTCCACCTTCATAATAATGTTTTCCAAGAACTGATCAGACAGTTGAAATAAATTCCAGTTGTTCATCTCACATGGCTTCTAGTCATCTTCAGCTACTTCACATGCGCGTAGCCAGTGGTATGGAATGTACAATCGCAAGATCTCTCAGACTGAAGGAAATGTTCGATGTTGGCATGTAAGGTGGGTGTCCCAAATATCGCCTCTGTTTCTAATACCGCCTACCCGTGTTTGCAAGCTACTATGCGCGCCATCCATTATATTACGTAGTTATCTTGACGTTCAGAGTATTGCCACACGTAGTGCCAGCGGCAAGCTTCCTATGAGTGATAACAACAGCAGTATGGCGTCTGATGTGTTTAAGCTTGTGATGAACGAATTTTTTGTCTCCAATCAATCCAGGGAATGACCAGGTAACTGTTTCCAAATCATAATTTTCTTCATATCACTTATAAGTGCATTAACCTACTTTCATTCACCTATCAACTTCACTTAATCAGTCTACTCTAGACTTTGACCCAATTCTTTGTTTCGTTGTTGTTGTTGTTGTTGTTGTTTGGCTCGTACATAAGATGCCAAGAGAAGAGAAGTAAAGGCAGATGTGGAGCACGTCGAGACTTCAGGCTGCATGTCGGGCTGTTCAGAACAAAGAAATGGGAACGCTGAGAACATCAAAAGCATTTGGGGTACCAAGATCAATGATTCGTGACTACATTAAAAGAAGTGTAAAAGGGAAAAACGAAGGAGAATTTGGTGTGGTAAGAAGGAAACTTGGAAGGAAACCTGTGCTGATGCCCGATTTGGAAAAGGAACTGGTTGAGTACTGCATGGAAATGGAAAGACGGTTTTTTGGTTTGACTCGAAATTACGTGAATCAGATGGCCTTCCAACTTGCCTTAAGGAACAATCTTCCTCATCTCTTCTCTAAAAGAACCAACATAGCAGTCGAAAGTGGTTGAACTTGTTTTTGAAAAGGACTTCCCAGCTGACAATAAGAACTCCCCAGTCATTGTCAAGAGCCAGGATATTAGGGTTCACTGACAAAATGTTGATTTTGTTTTCAATATCCTTAGAACAGAACTTGCCAAAATCAAGTTCAACCCTGCCAGAACTTTTAATGCAGACGAAACTGGCATCACAACTGTTCAAAGCAAAAATGTAAAAGTGATATTGCACGAAAGGGAAACCGGTAGTCTACAAAATGTCATCGGCAGAGCGGGTAAAGCTGAACACCATTGTCACCTGTATGTCTGCTGTCGGCCAGTACGTCACTCCCATGAAATTTTTTCCCAGAAAGAAGCCGGACATGAAGCTAATGAAGGGAGCTCCTCCTGGAGAATTTCACCCACAAGGCTGGATTCAGTTTGATTTGTTCTGTAAATGGATGAAACATTTTGCTTCTTTTGTAAAACCTCCAGCAGAAGATCCGGTTGTATTCATCCTGGATGACCACTACTCTCACACAAGGAAACTGGAAGTGATAAACTTTTCTCGAGAAAATCACATCATAATGGTCTGTCTGCCACCTCACAGCACGCATAAGATGCAGCCATTAGATGTGGTTTTCATGAAGCCATTCAAGACTTTCTACAATCAAGATATTGAGAAATGGATTTCCAGCAATGAGGGCAGAGGTGTGACACAGTATGAAGTTGCCGAACTCATGGACAAAGCGTATATCAGGGCAGTAACCATGAGTAATGCTATGAGTGATTTTCGTGCCGCTGGTATCTATCCTTTCAATGACTCTACATATACCGAAGCAGATTTCCTTGAAGCAGTGAACGATAACGGCCCAGAACCTATTCCTGATGTTGTGTGCGCGACTCAACTTTTTGTGGACGCGGCAGGAATTGATCAAACAACCCCTCCACCTAGGACTATTGATGGTCAACTTCAAATAGCTGGTCAAGATGAACCCTCATCCGGCTCCACCTCGTTCCATGCTGCAGGCCTGATCTCACCCAAGGACATAATATCCGGACCAAAAGTTCAAGAACCGTCTGGCAAACGAAAGGGTGGAGAGAGCATAGTGTTGACCAGCTCTCCTTATAAGAAAAAGCTAGAAGATTTCTATACCGCTAAAGGCCAGAAACATTCTAACCAGGCCTCGATTAGTGCAGCAGCACAAAAGAGGAATCCTGCTACCAACAAGAAGAAAAAGTTGTAGGAAGGAAGCGTAAAGTCTCAAGCTCTTCCGACAGTGATGATTCAAATGAACCTCCGCTAGTGAACACCGATCATGATCTTTATGTGGACCTTGACGACCCTGATTCTATGGACGCCACCTGCACATTTTGACACGAGAAGTTTTAAGACGATTTCAGTGGACAGCAGTGGGTTATGCGCTCCTTGTGCTTCAACTGGGATCACAAACTTTGTGATGCAGCGAGTGGCGAGCGGAAAAATACACTTGTTCGTACTGTCTGAATAGGCATAACTGAATTTTAATTGGACTAGATTATGTTGTAAGTGCAAGCCTACTAAATGTACAAACGGTTTTCAGTTATATAATAAATTATGAAGCATTTCTGTCTGTCCTCGTTTTTAATTTAAGTCCCTTTTTAGTACCAAAAGTTTGAAATTAGTTAACAAAGGTAAGTAATGCGTGCTCTACTAACTTAGCAACTCGTTTTTAACAGGTGCTCCTAATTTCGCCTGGTGGGCGGTAATAGGAACAGGGGTATTAGTAACACACTCAAGCGAAATTGTCTTGGGACATTGTTTGAAATTTTGCTAATTAACTTAAACTGGCGTAAGTTATGAAGCGCTTTGATCTCTGGGAACCTAAGGAAGATTGTTCCTACTGATATTCATTTAGATTCCAGCTTGATTTCCCAACCCAGGAGGTTGACATACAGAGAAACAGTTATGGTAGGCGATATTTGGGACACCCACCCTATCATTTTTGACAGAAAAATTTTAGATTATGATGAATCAGTCATGGGATCCAATTCATCTTGCCACAGTAATAGAAAATTCCTTCTAATTCGTGCTTCAATTAGATATCAAATTTGTGTACTGAATGTCATCGATGAGAGGACTATATGTTAATATAATGCAATTGGCTGCATTTCACATCATGGGACAGTAAGATATTTAACTTCAGTTCAGGTAGAGATTAATTGTTTAACAATAGCAAGTCTCGCTCCATATCATTTAAAAAGACTGTGATATTCAACAGAGATTTTTGGTCTGTGTTACTAAGCTGGCCTTCTTTCCTAATTCTGCTGCACAATTAGTATTTTGTTTGCCGACGTACAAATAATTCGTCGTTCTGCTAACGCCTGGGAATATCCCTCAGTGGTGTATAAAGGTGTATAAACTGTACGTGTTTGTCAAATAAGTTTGTGGAGCGTAACATTCAGTTCACGCTATCAAAATCCCATTTGATTATAAAGTGTTTTAAGTTTTATGTGCTGAGTTGGCCGTTTTATAGTTGTATTTAAATTATACTTCTCACTTTTGAAAACTCCTTAGGTTGTGGGGCGTGTTTTGGCAACTGCCCCACTTGCCTCCCCTTGCGGATAGCCTTCGTTGAACTACTTTCTCTCCAAACAGTTCTCAAGAGTGAGATATCCAATATACGTATCTTCGGAGTAGCACTTTTTAACACTATTGTTCAGGAAGTAGAGTACAATTATGCCTAGCTTTCCAGAAGTATCTACTGTGCTGATTCTGTTTATAACTCTACCAGTTAATGTAGGGTGACCAGACGTCCCTTGTTTTACGGGATTATCCCTTACTCCTCTAAAGTGTCCTGTTGTCCCAGCAAAACGTATACGGACGCCTATTGTCCCGTTTTTCATGAACCGTCCCGTATATTTTCAAATTTCGTTTTTAACTTTATTTATCACAAAGCTCTGATGAATATTATTCATTGTGTAAAGTAATTACAGTTTGTTTGCTTGGCACTAAAAGTAACAACCAATGAGGTAGACGCACATAAAATGTAAAAATGGCAAATTATAATATGCACAGTGAACATAGTTTTGACATGAATACATCTTATGGCTGGGGGTCATCCAAAAATTAGTGTAACGCGAAAAAGTATGTGACGGAAGTGACGCAAGATTAGTCGTTACCGTAGGTCTTGGTCGCCAAAGATGCTGCGCTGTGGATTTGTATAAATTTAGTGTGTTGAAATAGAAAGTGTACGGTGAGCGACGTCACATTAGTCGTTACCGTAGACCTTGGTTGCCAAAAGATGCTCTGTGAAATGATGCAAATAAATCGTTCGTTATCAATATTTGAGTTTCATTTATTGAAAGGCATATTCGTGATGATCAGCTTTATGTAAAAGTGAGTTTCTTTTTCGCAAAACTTCATTACTGATATTATGCCCCTTCCATTTTAATAATAATAATAATAATAATAATAATAATAATAATAATAATAATAATAATAATAATAATAACAATAATAATAATAACCAGTATTTGTTTTCCATAAATAAATGGCACTCTATGTGGGGGCTGTGGCTCATGCTAAGAAATTGTAATTTTCACAAATACAAAAAGATAATACTTGGAATATACAGTATACACAATAGTTTGGAATCTGTCTGCGAAGCGGTATCAGTATGGTTCGATTGATCTAAAATATCAACAACTTACTCTCTGGACTTATAACGCAATCACTGAACTAATCACACACAAAATACACAGTAGTTTACGAAAGATCCGCTGTCGCGGTGTCAGTATAACAGCAGCAACACACTATCAGCATATCAGTCGACTAAATTACGATTGATCTGCCGCACCAGTCTCATAAACACAACTCTATAACTCTCCTTTAAATACACAGTCGCTAATTTAACTCACTCAGCACTCTACTATATATAATGACTATGATTACAAATGATTACGCTTTCTTACAACATAGTGTTACTACAAGATACCTGGAAGATTTTGTAATAATTGGCAAGGCCTTGATGAGTACCTGCTCTAGAATTGTCTTAAAGCAAGTTTGTCACAATGATACAAAAGCTAAGATATCTAGAAACATCTAGAATATTATACAACATTTATTTTGGTATTTGAAGATTCCAGAGGTCACTTACGTTAATACACACACTCAACTGAGGGATTTCCTGAGTAACTTGGGAAACACGGACGTTTATTTACAGTGATAAACACGACGAAACTTAAACGTAACTTCCCGTGAGTTAATAAACGCATTACAATAAGTTTCCTGAATGATGCTAAATCCATAGAGGATTATACACAAGTGAAAAACCTAGCCTAAC
Source organism: Anabrus simplex (assembly GCF_040414725.1). Classification (NCBI taxonomy): domain Eukaryota; kingdom Metazoa; phylum Arthropoda; class Insecta; order Orthoptera; family Tettigoniidae; genus Anabrus; species Anabrus simplex. The sequence continues at coordinate 883,309,938 of NC_090266.1, forward strand.
ATATAATGAATGAGATATATACAACATGACTAAACTTCAGTACATAACCTGGTATATAACTGAAACCTATAATACATGAATACATGTTTCTCAGTTATACACATAACCTCAATTGCGTCAAGACTTAAAATAAATATTACCGTACGAATCTATCAGTTTGACCTTGGGTAGTTCGATAACCCCTGTATTAGAGGCACATTGGGAAATTATGTGGTTATTTGCGACAGCTAAACTTTGACTTTAATTACGTTTGTAAATTTGTTTGGCATTCATTTTCGAAGTAAAAGAACATGTACTCCGTTTTCTTATTTCAGGTATACAACAATGAGACTGAAGCGTAGAAGTGAAACGCAGTAAAGAACAGAAGTGCAAATCTTTACATCTGCAATCGCTGGTCAGATTGTTGCAGAAATTGTTTACGTCTTCCAGTCTGGCATCAATAAAGTGATCCAGAGGAATCAACCTTGGAGACGTGAAATAAAACACTGAAGCAATATTTCAGTCAAAGATTCAGGATGAAATTAATTTTGAAAGACTGAGTACTCTGTGATTCTGATAGCAGTGTCGAAAGTGAAGAATAAACACAAAGTGAAACGGATAACCGTCAACGACATGCAACTTAACTTCTTACTAAAGAACACAAAGAAAGTGAAAAAGTTAGATAAGAAGTTACGTTAGTGTACAACAAATTAGAAGACTATAGAACGTAAGTGGAACAAATAACTCATAATATTGCCTGTAATGATATATCTCATTGGCCTTTTACTGTTCCAGTTATTCTAAGTGTTGATTTAATTAAAAGTGGTTACTGAAGAGTATCAGAACAAGAACATATCCACTTGGTACAGTTACAAAGTCAGTGATGAAATCGAGCGCTCTATCCACCAACTAACGTCTGATTGTTTCTGTGTCAGTCTACAAAATAGGCGAAAAGAACCTCGATGGCCTACTCTGCAAATATGGAGAGCTTGTACTGCTGTTGTTGTGGTATCTTTGAAACTGATAAAAAATTTAGTGGTGTTCTGTCAAATTTTATGATTGGATTTCAATCTTTGTGGAAACATCATCCGAAACTTCATTCGCGAAAATTCTGAATTATATTTAACTTGTTTTGAAACGTGGAAGAACTTACAAGCAAGTATAATTTCAAACAAAACTAATGATAAAGTTGTACAGAGTGTTGTAGAAATAGAAAGAAAGAAAAATGTAGGGATATTTTGGAAAGGCCTTCAGATCTATAACTGTTAGGTTTATTCGGTCTGTCAAAACTAATTGTAAACATGAACCAGCCAGCTGAATCTTCCTTTGCTTAGTAGGCAACGAATACTACAACACGTTCTAGGACTGCAGTGTTTGGAAAAATGTCTTGCCCAGAGATATGAATGATCCTTCTGAGACAATGGAGGTGAAAAATGTTTGGCATATTTTCATACATAACGTATGTTGTCCAAGCCTCACTGCAGTAGAATCTACCTCCTTGGCTGATTGGTCAGCGTAGTTGCCTTCGGTTCAGAGGGCACCGGCTTCGATTCCCGGTCGGTCCAACAATTTTAACCTTAAAAGGTTAATTCCCTTGGCTCGGGAACTGGGTGTGTGTGCTGTTCCTAACATCCCTGCAACTCACATACCACACACAATGCTACCCTCCACAACAACAATTCTCCAATTCCCAAACAAAGCGTTTGGCGCCCACACTCATCGGAGGGTCTGCCTTACAAGGGCAGCACCAGTCTAGTAATAAACCAAACTAAACCCCATGGCACTACAGCCCTTGAAGGGCCTTGGCCCGAAGGCCTGCAGATTACGAGGTGTAGTATGGTCAGCACGACGAATTATTCTTGGCTTTCTAGACTGGCGCCTCTATCTCACCGACAGATAGCTCCTCAACTCTAATCACTTAGGCTGAATGGACATCGAACAAGCCCTCAGGTCCAGGTAAAAATCCCTGACCTGCCCAGGAATCGAACTCGGGGCCTCCGGGTGAGAGGCAGGCACGGTACCCCTACACCACGGGGCCGGCACCAGTCTAGTAATAGCCACACCAAATTCATTTAAGTGCCATAAAGTGCCGTGTCAAGGACGCATGTCCTATGCATATTCATTTTAGTTAACTCTGTCAGTTGCCATGACAGTTGCTGCTTTTGCTATTCTGCCTGAAATTTTGACATCGAGTGACAGTGTGTTGGCAAGTATGGATCCAAGGTAAGCGAATCTGTCCACCACCTCAACAGCATTCCCATCTATGACAAATAATGGAAAAGAGTCTCTTCCCTAAATCATTTTTTTCTTCTTCAGATAGATGGTAAGCCCAAACTCTGTACAAGCTTGCGACAGACGGTCAATAAGGTGCAGCAGCTAAAGTTCGGTATGAGAAGTCACGGCTAAATCATCAGCATATAGCTGTTCACAAATGATTACTACGTTGGCTTCTGTCTTATATTCTAGCCTGGCAATGTTGAAACATTTTCCATCATCTCTGGAGCGTAGGTAGATCCCGTAAAAATAATTGCGTAAAGCCTACTGCAGAAACAAGAAGAGGAAGATGCCAAAGAACGTGGTAGCGAGAACGCATCCCTGCTTCAGCCCATTCTTTAACAGAAAGAACTTCTGATAATTTGCTAACGGAACATCCAAAGCTTTGCAAATTGTAATATAATGAGGTGATCATTCTGAGTAACGTGGGTGGACAGCTAATATTGTGAAGCGGCTTAAAGAGTCTATTTCTGCTGACAAGATCAAAAGCTTTCATCATATCGATGAAGGCAATGAAAATTGGCATCTGCTGCTCATGGCATTTCTCTTGTAACTCGCGTAATTTAAAACCCATATCAATGGTTGATCGGTCAGCTCTTAAGCCACACTGTGATTCTGGGTAGATAGAAGAAAGGAGTCTTTTTAAGCGGGCTTGGATAACTCCTGCGAAATTATTTCTTGGTATGCTGATTAGTGAGATACCACAACGCGCTTTCACATCTTTCGAACCTCGGCAGCGATACCATCTTTACCTGGACCCTTACGACTCGCAAGAGAGATTATTGCTGTGCTCAGTCCTTCTATGGTAGGTAGTTCGTCAAGTTCTTCCTTGACTAATATCTCTGCAACATCAGGTGCAGTACCAGTTACTTTGTTCTGGTTTGCATACAGTTCTAGCTAGTGTTCGACACAGCGCTCCAGCTATTTGTCGATTTCTGTTGCGACTTCGCCTACCTTTGTCGGCATAGGAGCAGTCTTGCTAGGTGTAGGGCCTATGGCTTTCTTAATTTCCTCATACGTGGTTTTAACACATCTTATCTCCGCAGCCTGCTAAATGCTCTTACAAATGGTCAGGTAGAAGTTATTAGCACAGCGGCGAGCAATTTTTTGAACTAACCACCTCGCAACTCTAAGAGCATACCTTCTGCTTGCACAGGGATTAGTTTTGTTTGCAAGATAGGTTTTCGCTTGCTCTCCACGAATGGTTCCATCTCCTCAGTATTCTCTTTGAACCAGTATACATTTTGCTTCTCGTTCTTCGAATAGGCGGAACTGGCCGACCTGTAGATTTCATCACAAATTTATGACCACCGAAACTCGATGCTCATATCAAATTGTGTTATATTCGCTAGTGCATTATGGGTGCTGAAAATACACTCTGCCTTCTCTCCCCAACGAATTCAATGGATGTGTTGATTCATTATTATCACCTCTTCTTAGTATTGTGAGCTTGCATCCTAGAGGTAGTCGGTTCGAACCCCACTGTCAGCAGCCCTTAATATGGTTTAACGTGGTATCCCATTTTCACTCCAGGCAAATGCTGGGGACGTACCTTAATTGAGACCACGACCGTATCCTCCCCACTCCTAGATCTTTTCTATCCCATCGTCGCAATAAGACCTATCCGTGTCGGAGCGACGTAACGCAAAGTGTGTCTTAGTATGGTGCACAACCATCGGAGTCAACCTCACCTTGCTAATCACAATTGAGTTGTCTGTGCCACACTCTTCGCCATGATAGCTTGTGAGACAGCGGAACGTTTTTCGATCAGTACATCTAGTGAAAACAAAATCAAGCTGATGTCAGTGATGGGAGTGAGGACGCATCCACGAAACTTTGTGGATGTCTTTGCAATGGAAATATGTGCTAGGCATTCATAGTCCATGATAACGGCACATCTCAAGAAGTCTCATTCCATTGTCACTCATAGCGTACACTCCTCGAGGCCAAATGCAGTCCGGCCATACTTCACTGTCTGGCTCCTTAAGATAGGTTTCCTCCAAAACGGATGTGCCTCTGAATGCATATTATATCTGTTTAGTTTTCCTTGGGTTTCAAACATGCAGGGTGTTTGGGAGATACGTACAAATAACCTTACGGAAAGTAGTGATGAATGCCTGCATTTAATATTGTACCGGGAATACGCGTACATCAAGTATTTCTCGCGGTAATGATAAGTAAGAAGCGAAAAAAAAGTGAACAACTCACTTCGGCTCGCCTCAGCGCCTGTTTAAGTCTGACAGGATTTGATTAGTCTACCCGCCAGAGTAACAGCCGCAAAAAGGTGGATCATGGCAACGCTAAATTGCGTCATACACTCTAGAACCGTCAAGAGCAGAAAATTGAAAACTTATGTAATATTCATCGTCCGAAATAAAAACTACGTCACTGTGATAGCCACATCTCGAACGTCTCCTGGTGTGAATTTTAATAAAATCCTTCCAAGGAATCAAACGTTAACAGATTTAAAGCAATCGGGTTATGAAGATGACGAAGCGAAGCGAAAACAAATTATTTCACTCCCTCTCCTCATAGGAGGAGTGGCGGGCCATCAGCTCAACATAGGAGCTCTTAGGCCGTATAAAGGAAAAATGCTAAGGAAGAAGAATAAAGTGTAGGGGGTATGTGTCGTACATACCAGAGGAGGAAGACAGTGAATGAAGTTGGCGTAACGGCACCGTCACAACAAGCCGGGACCCAGGAAAAGGCCCCCAAAGCACCCCGCGTAGGAAAACCCCCACAAACACCAGGGGAAGAGGGGACAATTGATTTATTTAATACCGATGTAGCTCGGGCGCGCATTACAGAAAGTGACATAGATTTACAGATAAGTACATAAGCGTATTACATAAATTGTGCTGGTAGAAAGTTGGAGTAAGGAGGAGGGTAGTAATGTGAGAGAAGGTAGTAAAGGGTTGTGGTAATGTTGGTAATGGAAGTGGCAAGTAGGCGAAGAAGGTCTAGTGTCGGGAGGGGCGATATGAGGAAGTTCGGTTGTGGAGCAGGTAGGGGGACAGCTTGCGGTGGTGGGGTGGGTGGCGGGGCGGGCGGCGGGCTACGAGAAGGGGTAAGAGGAAGGGAGCGGTCGGGCGGGGTGGGAAGCGAGAGGGCTTCACTCGATAGGTTCGTCTGCGAAAACGGACGCCGGTGGTGAGTAGATGGTCTACGTCGGCTGCAGAGGAGAGTTGTATGCGAACCATGAAGGTCGGGCCGTTGGCATTGAAGATACGAAACGCCCGACGGGCGGGGACGCCTGCCAGGTGTAGTTCTTCTAGGATGTCCCGGTCGGCGATGGCGGGGTCAGTGCCACGGATGACACAGCTCGGAGATGGAGACTGCTGGTGAGTTGGCGTTGCTGTGGTTGCTTCGTCTCGGGAGATTGGTTGAGCTGTAATGGCGGCATCCGCGTAGGTGACAGGAGGCGGATGTGGACTGGACAGTGTGGCAGAGAGGGATGTGGTGGGTGTGGACATGATAGGAGTGAGGTGGCTAGTCGTTGTATGAAGAAGAGAAGTGGACAGGGTAGTATGGGCAGAAGTGGTGATGGTAGTGGTAGTAGTAGTGATGAGAGTGGACGTTATGACGGAGGGGGGCGCTGGAGACTGGTGGGATGTGCGAGGGTGACGGACATGAACAGTGGAAATGGGATGAGGATGGTGGAGTCGTGCCTCGATGAGTTCCTCCGGAGTAGAGACCACTTCATGGAGCCTGCCGTTGATGGTTGTGCCGTTGGAGATCAGGGCTGCCTGGGCTTCTGATTGGAGGAAGAAGGCCAGAACCTCCGGCGAAAGTTGACCAGTGAAGTCCTCCCGGAGCCGCAGGACACCGTAGATTGGGTAACCAGCCTGCCCGATTTCACGGCGAATAAACAGGTCGGGGAGAGCGGTGTCCACATCCTTAATAAGGCAGGTGTAAAACATCGTGGAGAGGGGAGGCGAGAGCCAACTAGGCGTATGCCCGTTTAATTATTCTTGGGCCGACTGAGTAACTGCAGAGAAGAGCGCCACGCAGCCGAAAAAAGCGTGGACATGCGACGTACGAAGATGATGAAGATGACGTGTGGCTTGGACAGGTATAAAAGGCCTCGCTGCGTCCAACTAAGGAGTAGTAACAACTGGTGGTTCGTTCCAGTTGGACCTGTCGCGGGATACCATTAGATTCTGCTCAAAGTAGTTAAACCCTAAACGAGTGACTACCGAAATACGAGTACGGTGGAACTACAAATCATAAGAGTGAAAGCAAACTTAGATATATTCCATGTGTATGGATTATTATGGTCGATAGCAGGACTTGTGATATAAAGCATCGAGTGTTTCGATTGTCATAGGAAATTCTTCGACACGAACTTTGAACATATCATGTGCCTTAGTGCATAATTAAATTTGTGAATTTCTTACTTCGAGTGTCTTAAATATTTCCCGTTCTCCAAGCGAATAATTAACTTTAACTTTTGCTCTTTTACGTATTACAAACGTAATAGACGTTTTCCAATGAAACTTCAGAATTTCACACATGATTATTAGTGACCAAATAACGTTGCAAATATTGATAAAGAAAGGTGACAGAATAGAGAAGTGCCTTAGGTGAATTTATTATGTGTTCATAAAGTTTCAACGCACAACAGCCTTGCTTAACCTGTATATATTACTCCAGTGACTAATATTTTTGAATGATTTAAACAATATCCGTAGAGTTAGAACTGTGATCAGAGAATTCTACGAACTGTTCATTTGCATTAAAATTGTGTGGTAATACAATATCGAATCATGTGAATAAACTCATGTAACTCAAACAAGCAGTCTTTGTGTGGTAAGATAAACCCGCATGTCTAATAGTAATTTTCAATGGCAAACATTATTCGTTTCCAGAACTTTCCAAACTTTATTCTTTACTTAAGGGTGATATGCAAACACCAATTATTTATTTCATTTATATTAGCCCGTCCACTTCAACCAAGTGTGTGTTCAGTTCAGCCATTAGACTTTACTATAAGAAAGTGTTAACCGGTGCTCATAGGGCTTACAAATACCAAGTATATGTGTTAATATCGAATCGGGGAACTCTGTAATGTGGACACTCGTATAAATCAAATTACGAGTGACGTGACCCCGCTGGTAGAGCGTCCAGAACATCTGACCGATGAATGATCGTGGCAGACTACGTTGGATACTGGGTATATGGGGAACGCAGCCTTCGTTGGATTTTGGTTCCATGGTAGACGACGTCGTCTGAAAACCCATCTACCCAGCCTATAAGATATCATATAAATTGTACACAAGCTGATATTAATATTATTGCCATGAACGTTTTCTCTTGCAAGAACTGCAATAAATTCAGTTCGCAAGAAACTCAGATCTTTTGTACGGTAGTTAAGAACTCTATCTCTGTACTATTGTTCCAGTAAAACAACCCAGAAACGCCCAGTGTTAACTTCATGCTCTCAACCAAACATTAAGTCAGTTCTGGCGACTGACTGGTACAATATATTTTATGTAACTAGTATTTTGTCTCGGAGAGTATCTTGAAGTAGAGTGCAATATTTGTGGGGTAGGTTGTAACCCCGTTTGCCCCTCAGCCTACAGTATATACCGCACACCGTACTATGCTTCAGGCAGTATGCATTCGTTAGCTGTATGAAACATTTCGTAAGTGCACAATTTCACTGCAGCTTCAACTAGTCTAAATCCGTAATGTGCAAGAAACAATTCTAAGTACTTCACCGCTCTGCAATTTCAGGTACTGTAGTATGCATGCTTCAGTTGTTTTTAAACGTTGAAGGGATTAGAAGCGAACGCTTTCACACTGAAAAATATTGTAATATATGTCAAGAAAGGCCTAAGTGTTTCATCATTAAATACTATCTGAGCTACAAATATCAAACATTCGACTTCAACTAATAATTTTGAAATGGAATATGATTTTAACGTCATAAATATTTAGGACCCTACCAATAAAGAGCAAGAAATAATTTGTACTTTACAAATACTTTATATATGTATTCAACACTTGTACTTTAATCCAACTTATTGCTTCTACAGGATTTTCATCCCAACTGCAGCAGCATTACTTGTAATACAAAGTTGAATTATGAATAATTATTACATAATATTACCTAGCCTAACGAAACATAATATGTTTTCCGTTTTCCTTAGTTATACGATGCTAATAAAAGGCCCAAGCAAGAATATCCAAACATTAATAAGATGGTCTGGAGTGTAAATAATTTAATGATGGTGCATAATTCATTGGACATATATGGACTGTTTGAAAAACGTCAGCAGATTTTTATAGGTTTGATTTGGGCAGTTTTATTTAGCAAATGTTTGATTTCATACTACTTTTGAATGAATGGGTTTTCGAAACCCCGTATGTGTTGTTTAAATCAAGTTATTTTTCATAACATTACCCTCCCCGCGGGTACGACCTTGCAACAAATTATTGATGTCATGCGATAATGGGTATCTTACTTCTGGGTACTTTCCAAATTCCAACCATACATAAAGAGGGATATACACACGCCGAAACAGGCATAACGTAATTACACGTTCGTGCCACAATTAAATTGTATACAGATCACCAGGACTAGATCCTACTAACCAGCAAATATCTTCCTGGGTTAAGAATTTTTCCCATGGCTAATACTATGGATAAACCCCACTGGGTACAACTGAAAGCTTTTCAGTTACAGTGCGGCTTGAACGTAAAGTGTGTCATCGTGGGTGATCACCACATTGGTCCCAATTTATTCAAGGGACCACTGTCTGGAGTACGTTGTCTGCGGTCACTCCAAGAGAAACTACCTCCGTTTTTGGAACACGTGATACTCCCTGGCCACTGCAGGATGTGGTTTCAACATGATGGAAATTTGCAGCACGCATCGGTGGTCGTACGGAACCATCTTAATGTGACGTATCCTGATAAATGGATAATAAGTCGAGGGCCTGTCACTGGCCAAATTGATTGCCCGATCTTAACGCCGCGGGAATATTTCTGCGGGGCTATGTACTGTAAGCGTTCACCGCCATGCTAATAGGCATATCATGAGGCCCAGCAAACAATATATGCCGGTTTCCGCGTCATTCTACGAAATGTTTGGTCATAATGAGAATTTTCCGCCCAGTCTGGGATACGAGTGGCGTTGCGTCAGCTCGGAGGGCGAAGGTCTAGTTACGCGTACAGAGAGAAAGAGACCTCAGTACAGCGGAGCCTTAGAATCGCGCTCTCTTTTCGCAGAGAGAGAAGAGAACAGCCACGCCAAGCGCAGAGAACATTTAGGTCAGAAGGTGGAGCCTATTTACAGTATTTTAACCCATGAACTGGAGATTCTTGGCGATTTCCCTGCATATTTACGAGTGCCAACTCACATGTTTACTTGTTAATAATAATAATAATAATAATAATAATAATAATAATAACATTTTTATACAACCTTGAGAAATTTACGAGTAGGGACTCATTCGATTCAGCGGAATTTATACTATTTAATGATGTCAGAAGATGTTCTACTTAATGAACGTATCGGTAATGACGCACCTAAGACAGATGTGCGTAATGGGAAACAGATGTTAGGGGTGCACCTCTCGACGGAAGCGAGAGAGTCCCCGAAGGATAATAGCTGGCGCGAGATTTTTCAAGAGGAAGCTTATCAGATTACGAGAGATTCAGCGATGCGATCTGCATGAAATTCGATCAGTGGAAAGTAGAATTTTAGAGCTACAAAATGACTACCCACACGACTACGAGAGATCATTACTAACGGACAGATTTTTCGCAAGTGTGCGGAGTCTACCACCTCCTCTGCCGGCGAGCCACATCTCTATAAAAGAAAAGACCACATCAGATCCATTATCCATTTTAACGCAGTCTTTACGTATTCGTGGTTGAAACTTCGTCAGTGTTCTTCATCGTTGTGATTCAGTGCTACTGAAGAATAGTGCGTTATTTCTTTTAAATAATTGTGTTAAACTTAATTCTATTATATGCCAAACAGCTGCCCTTAAAATACAATCCGATCTTACGGTGTGAAGGAATTACTGTGGAGTGCAAATATAGGTGGCTCAAACTCTCATGCAGATATAGTAAGGGAATGTAGATTATTAAAATTAGCAGCGGCTCACATGACCAACAGTTAGAGAGCAGGTAAAACTTACGATTATCGCTCAAACGTAGTGAGATGTGACTATAGTCTACGAATAATTGACTTGCCATAATTAAGGCACGTGCAGTAGCAAGAGACGTCATTTGAGACAATAGATAGCGCTAGATTAGCCAGGGACTGATATGTGATTCGACAAGTGACGCTCATCTGAGAATAACGGCATTGGGAAACAAGTAGCGATCTTCAAGGACTATAACCGCTACTCGGGCAGTCCATTTGAGTCAATGAGTGGGTCTAGCCATATTACAGTATTTTAAGACATGCAGACAGTACTTCATTAAGCAGTTTTCCTTTGTCCATATATATGTAAATGCCTGTCGAACCCAAGAGTGGAACCGACTAGGAACGCGCACTTGTGTCTGCAATCTTCAGGAGTGGAACCGACTACAAACGCGCTTTTGTGCCTGCACTCTTCAGGGACCGTCCAGAACTTCCGTCGTAGGAGGTTGCAAGTCAAGACGTCATGTACTTGGATAAGAAGAAGCAGAACCAAGGATTCTCCACTAGCGAGGCTTCAGTGATGAAAGCTTAAATCCCGAGGTGTACCCCCGTATAACATCACGGCTACACGCAGAAAAGTTGAGTACTTTATTAAGCATAGGAATCAGGGTAACCGCATAAAATGTAAAATTTGTACGTATCACTTTTTCTAATATGTAATTTTATAATGTGTAGGTGAACGCCATATGCGTGTTTCAAGGGGAAGCTCTGGAATAATTTGTTATTTATTTGGGTTTTTCTTCTGTGATTCTGGATAATCACGATATTATTCCGTGGATTTTCCTTGCATGAATTAGTACGTAAGACCCCACTGTTTTTATTTGTGTGTGAAGCATATTTTAAGGATCGAATTGACACTTCAATAGATGTTATAATTCATTCCTAGTTTCATTAGTCAATATGGATCTTCACAATATTTCAAGCACATATTATTTCATTGCTTCACAAGGTAATGCATGTGTTCAACTACTTCCCTTAATTTAAGGATGCCGACCATTGAAGAATATGTTGGCTCAATGTGCAAGTCCATGATTTAGATATTACGCGAGTGAAGTGACATTACTTAAATTCCCTGTTGAATAAAATCTTCTTAATACATAAATAATGTGAATGTGAGGTACAGGTGTGTAAAGGAGAGACGGGTCGGTATGTGTGACAATGTTTAAAATTATATATTAAAAAATGAGGGTAAGAATAATCACGACCATAACGATGTGATGAAGAGGGCTAAATATAAGTGAAACTGTGAGAAATTAATCATTTATAACCATGAATAACTATACGTCTAGAAAAGGACGAAATAATTTTTAACAAGAGTTCGGTACGTGTATTTGGGAAACAAGTGAAAATATTTCGCCCAGGGGGCGGAATTGCCTACCGATTAGAAGATTTATGACCCTCAAAACGGAAAGGAATATCGAGCCCTGCAGTGGGCCTGTTCGTCTGCCAATGCTCGTAATATTCACACAAGAATTCTTCCCCTCTTTGAGACTGTATTAATTATTCACATGCCAATAGTATAAAACAACCAGCGTTGTACATTCTATGATTCGATAGATGATGTGATCCTCGACAATTTTATATTTAAATGAGATCGGATTTTCAGACACGCACTTCGAAAACCAACTAACACGGATTCGATACCGTGTAGGATCGATGACCTTGGATCAATACCATGAGACCTGAAAGGGTCACAATTTCATAGTTCATTTATTATGTGTGAAGTGGATTAGTTATTGATGTATTTGCAGGTGGTTTTTCATTCTTCGTGTGTTTATATTCATGTGTATTTTATTCTATGGTGATTTATAGGGATTTACAGGGAATCAACGTTGATGGGTCCGCTTTGTAATATAGTAGGTTAGGACAAATACCCCGAAGAAACACGTATAGGCGGCCTTGATATAGATTATTAATCTAGTTGAGTAAATATGAGGTGCGATAAGCGGCAGCGCCAATGATTTTCATGCTTACGGAAGTATACGCATTTATGTCTGATACAACATCTCAATACAATGATAATTATTGTAACAGAATATTGTTTCCTCACGAGAAATGCCATTTTGCATGTATTATTATGTTTTCTTTAACCATTAGTATAACGGATATCAGCGGATACCGATGGAAGGTAAAGGGATACACCCCTATTGAGTGTGACGTGTGAATTACAGATGTGCGCGTTAGCAAGTGATTTGGAAATGCCAAAATGATAATTGCACAAGTAAAATGAACTGACGGACATACAGGCATTTTCCATATAAATGATTTTCTTGTAATTTGAAAATATGGCATTTTCTCGTGCGTGTTGATTTTCTCCTTGTGACTCTATCAGTTTCACTAAGGTTATGTTTTGAATTGAGAACAAACATTTTTCTCATTTCACTAGTATGGTGTATTCCTCTCATGTTATAGAACACCCTACTTTCAATATATTTAAATTAAGTGCCCATTTTATATCGAGCAGTCCATTGACCCGTATGCTCTTGAGCCTAGCCATTGAGATAGTGAAAGTAGGGAGAATGGTACTTTGACGCCCGGGAGTTGGTTTCGGAAGTTTTTCATCCCACGGTTGTCCATTCAAATATTTATTTATAAAACTTAGTTGGTAAATAATGCCCTGCTGAGCCCGGGACCGGTGCAGTATATAAATGAAGTATGCACAGGAGCAGGCAAATCCTGGTCACCTGAGACAGATCATCAACGAGACATGCCGATACGTTACACCGAAGATGTTACAACGTGCCAGACGGCCCTTCCAACATCGCACGAAGCTCTGTATCGACAAGGGAAGGCATCAGTTCGAGCAGGTGCAGCGTTAAACGACGTAGGTAAATGAAATCCTCCCTTACGTTTCCTAGTCTCTTCCAAACCAGCTCCATAACATATGCCACCATATCAACGGCCCTTGTACATGGCCAAATAAACAGGTCAGTATGTAGAAACTATTAAGTATGTAACCTTGCCATATCCCAGGCGAATGGCTGTAAAAAAATACTTGCTAGGGATTTTAAATTCTTCACTCTCCAGCACTGTTCACATTCATATCTCCGACCGCGCCCCTGCCAAGTGAGGTATTGCGATGCAAAGCATGCAGTGGGCAATCCTAGGGTATGCTACACCTGTCCCTGGTCGGTGTATAGACCTCCTTCTTCGTACCTGTGATAGTTTCACGGGTTTATTCAGGGCGCTCATAATTAATTAACAGTAGTGTTCACGATTCCTGCTGTTTTTAGCACATAACCACATCTCTAGTTAAATTACCCCGGTATTGAGAGAGGGACCGATGTATTTCAGAACAGTAGTGAGCACGGAAGTTTGCATTAAACTTGACCGCAAGGGGCGGGTGATCCACCCGGTATATAAGCAATATTATCAACCTCCGACACCAAGCCCTCTCCTAAAAATCATTGGTTAGTGAATGAAGCGTAAGATGTGCCCGGCCTGATACTTTTCCAGGTGCCTCTACAGGGTAGGTTATTTCAATGAAAGGCGTCATTAAACCCTAAAACTACGACGAAATACAACACCCTCGTAATCATAGATTGGGCGCTTCTTCCAAAGCACATGGAACAAACAAACATAATTTTACTTACCTAAGGTTTCTATTGGTTTATCTTCATCGGGTGATTCTAATCTCTTCTTAGAATTTCCTTTTGGTTTTTTTCCTGAAACAGACGAAGAAAAATAAACTAAAATGATAAGTAAATCATTTTTTTTCCTTTCGTGACCACAAGAACATCCCGTTCCCCTGTAGAGTGGACGTCTAAAAGTCTAATGCCAATTGAACTAAGTCCTAATTGGCTGAGGTTCATTAATGTAATGTTTGCGCACCAGAGCAACCTTAAAATCTAACATCAACTATTCTCGTATCCTGTAACCTCACACTCCAATATATTTTCAACAGAGCGAGTGGCTACATGGTTCGTTTCACGTAGCAGTCACCTTCCACTCGAGAGTCCTAAATATGATTTTTCGCGGTTCCAAATTTTGAATGTAGCCAATGCAGTGCTGTACCTTAATTAAGGCTACGGTCTGTTCCTACCCACACCTAACACTTTTCTCTCCATCGCCGCCGTAAGACCTATGTGAGTCGGTGCGACATAAACAAGTTGTAATAATAACAAAGACACCAATAAGTAACGATCCTAGAACAGCAATACCACAGGCGCAGATTGGCTGTTGCCAGTCACGTGATTGTGATGTCACAACGTGCGGAAAAATAAGTTATTTTGCGCTGGCGATTTGAAAAGTGGGCCTGACTGCCACCTAACGCTGGCCACGTGGCCAGTCTTAACATTACTAACGAGTTAAACACGCATGCCATCAATAGCTACATGTGCGGGCTTAATCTTACTATGAAGTCAACGGCTAAGAGTGCAGGCTTAAATACACCAAACGTCACGCTGACTACGTATGCAGGCTTAATCACACATAACGTCACACTAACCAAATGCACTGGCTTTACCTCACACGACGTCAATGGCTAAGAGTGCTAGCATAACTTCACATAACTTCACGCTGACTATGTGTGCAGCCATAAACTCACATAACCTAACACTGGCAAAGGGTGAAGGCTTAACCTCACATGATGTCAATCGCTAAGCGTGCAGCATTAACCTCACCTGATCGCGCTTACCACGCGTGCTGTCTTAACTTCATACGATGACATGAACTATCTCTTCTTAACCGGCTGCACTTCCCTACACTACCTTGTAGGCTCCTGGAGCAAGGGCTACTAGGCAAGATGGCTGTTATATTTTATATGTAGAGAGGTGCCATGCTCTCTCATTAATGAACCGTTTCAACTTGTCGTTGTTGATTTTCTTGGAAGCTTAGTAACATAGCGGTTATCAGCCTTGTGTACTTATATGTAAAATGTGTTAGATAACTTATGTTACTGTAGCAATTGTAGTAGTGTATTAAAAAGAGGCCTAATGCGTATACGTTGCTTATAGAGGATTAATATTGGAGGGCGAGACAAGGGACGCGGTGTAAGGTTAATGCGTATATATTACTGTTATGTTGAGCTAACCTTTGAGAGCTAACGGGCTCACAACTTGTTACTTCTAGTTCGATACTCCAGGCTAACCACGCAGACTTGTAGGACCTTGTTTGTATGCTATAAGTTATATTTTGGGCATTCTGGCTGATTGCAACACTCAGTTTCTAATTTTAACGTTTGAGTTCATAGATTTTTACTCTACATACTTTTAGTAGCCAATCGTAGTGTTTACATCACTCAGATTTTGTGTTTAGTAAACAATCGGAGCTTTAATCTACTGAGGCGGTAAAAAATCGTAGCGGTAACATATTGAAGGTATACGTTTGTAAGAAAATCGGGACGTTATAATGTGGAAACTGCCATTAAGACCACTGCAATGGTTTTAGCTTCGTCTGAACGAAGTGTAGGAAGACTTCTCCTACTGTCTGTGAGGGCTCAAATATCAACAAATCAAAGCTTACATACCTTACAAAACGTGGGCAGGCTCAACTAGATTAACTACAATGATATACGTAAATTATCGTCGTTGACATACCAACGAGTTTTGCAAGCTCGGATGATGAGCATGCTTCCGAGGTTTATTCTCCCTTTTTAAAGAGCGCCTAGAAATGTTTTTAAGTTTAGAATAGTAAGCATTACCATGTGTGTAGTGATTATTTGATACGCTACTTATCGGAGCACAACCTACTTCTAAATTCTAAAATCTAGGTAGTTGGCGATCTAAAATGAAGATAATGACGTAGGGTTGGTTTTGCAATTTTCCTGGCTAGATATTACTATTCAGTAAGGGAGGGGAATGTCAGTCATTGAAGTGTTAGCAAATTAGAGGAATGAGAAATGAACATCAGCAGACAAATACATGCAGAATGGAAGGTTTATATTTCGCAGATCTCATACGCCTACATTTGCACATTAGCGGAAAAGAGAATGCAGTTTCTTCTTCCTATATTTAGACATATGCTGAGTGGTATAACAATAAAAAACCGAAATTCTAGGTTACAGACCGCTCTAGTGTGGTAATGGTAGTAGAGATCATCTACGATAACGCTGGCCTATTGTAAGAGAAGACTTAAAGGGGACATGGGAGGGTTAAGTCATTGAATACAGGCCTCTTAGTTGCGTCCTTGCGTACGGAACCCAGCTCTGCATTCGGAAAAACGTAGGGTTGGACCTCCTCCCTTAAAGTCGACAGCTCTGAAGTATTTTTTTTACAAAAGGCACATATTAGAGTTGCGCCGATTACGTTGTTTACCTGAAAAAAAAATACAATTTTATAAATCAATGTAGTGCAAAACTAAATATATTACGGTATAGGTGTTCAATAATAATAATAATAATAATAATAATAATAATAATAATAATAATAATAATAATATTAATAATAATAATAATAGTAACTACGTGCGATACTCTAATTATTATCGGAGCACAGTCGACCCTCAATTTACAAAAAATAGATACAGGAGTAAACAGTCGATAAAAATTGAGGGTAGGCCATGCGATAAATGTTACCTATAGGTGACTACTTTTTTATGAGATATAAAATAAAAGTTGTTAATACGTAGGGGTAGTTTTGCTCTCCTCTGGAATTGTGCATAAAGTTGCCTACAAACTAAGAATAAACACAAAACTTGATTGTTTTGAAAGTATACGGATAAGGAATAGAAGTGACATGTGAAGATAAAAGCAGGTAAAAACGAAACATTTTTAGCTAAATTATAGTTGTCTATGACTTCTAGTTTGGGACATAATTGATTTTAAGTTACGGGCCTGTACTACGACTGTCAGATAAACAGCCAGATACGTAGGCTACAGTTTTGCAAACTAGAAGTTAAATATTTTCTTGCGTACTACCAACGGATTTTAACGACGGTATTGTAATGCGGAAGATGTAGTAACATTTTTATTGGTTGGTAATCAGGTTACTGAAAATATAGTGAAATTTAGCGCGGTGGTATACGTGTTCCCTGGTGTTTTCGTTTGTTTAGCGCTATTCCTTTTGAAATTGTATTACTAGAATCCAATATCAGACTCTTATTAAGCTAGAATGTGGAAGTCCAGGTCAAAAACAAAAACAAAATTAGGACTGAAATATACACATACGAAGAAATGTTAAAATTAATTAACTGTACAACGAAACCGAAAATGTTATAGAAAATAAAAAGACTGAAAATGTAACCTAGACGCAAAAGTTAAGATTCAGGTTATGTATCTTTTCTGTCTAGTACTATTTACGAGGTTGCGCGTTACGACGGAAGTAAAGTTTATATTCGTAATTAATGCCACTGATGCAACCTGGGATCATTAATTTTATTATTAAAATTATTGTTTGCTCATTGAATAAGTAGTTAGTTTCTTTCTTTTCAATACAATATGAGAAACGTAACTGGCAAGCATTTATCTCACTTTAGCGTGAATACTTTTGTAGCAAGTTGTTATGAAGTAAAAGAAATATAACCTCATCATCCTCATTCGACGGACGAATCGCCATGAACAACGTCGTGTACCTCTATTCCATATGTGCGTCGCGGATAGATTTGGAATAGAACCCACGCTTTTGACACGCATTTTAATGATTAGGAAATGTGTACTGTCACCTCTAGTGCCCTACCGACTACCATTTACAAGGAAAAAATGTTGTACTATTGGGACTCGAACCCACGAAAAACTGCTTAGCAGCAAACTCCACTGCCCTAACGACCACGGCGCCCCATGAAGCTTACAGTTGACAGCTTGTGTGCTAATGATATACGTAGTAGCAACAACTTGCTAGCTTGGGAAATCTTTAAGAATTCTGTGATAGCTGGACAGGAAGCATGACATACTTCATAAATATATCATAAATTACATTGTAACAACTTAATTTCGCACAGCATCATGCAGATGTAGATTCAACTTCATGAGTAGCCATCTTGATTCTTTGCAGTAGCGTCCCCGATAAGAGCGAAGTCCCAGATAAGAGCGTTAACAGCCTCTCCAACTTCGGCATAGCTATACTCGAGAATATTTACCCAGATTGCACATAAACGAAAGTCGTAGTACGCGGTTCCAACCGAACTTCCAGATAAATGTCTAAACTGCCAAATAAATTTATACCGCACTTTTATCTGGCTGTCGTAATACAGGCCCTATGGGGCTTTTTCACCATCAACTTATTATTTACTTTAAAAGTCATAAAGCATCAGCCGAGAATTTTGCAATGCTATATATCATTTTTATCCCGAAACTTTGAAAGGAAACAGTTAGAGGTTAGTAGAAACGTATCACCTGTTAGAGCATAATTGATGATAAATTTTAAGCTAAAAATCAGGTTTCTAAGGCGATTGATTGAGGAGGTAATTATTTTTTAAATTAAGGGTTGTTTGCACTACCTCAATGAAACGATTACATTTTAAGACACTGCTACAGTTACTGTAGTAACACAGGTTATCAAACGAATTCTATTATATACAAGTATGCGGAGCTGATGACACGATATCACTAAGCTGCTGACGAATCAACAACAACTTAAAAAAACTTTAATGAAAGAAACAAAATATGCGTTCCCTATACTTGGGAGGACACCCCAAGCATGAAAGATAATATAATAATTTAAGGTAGGCAAGGCTCGTATTCATTAGGATGCAGGCCTATCGCTTCAAAATGTGTATGATTGTATGATTTTAATAACCAACAATTTAGAAACATTTATAGCAATGTTTTAAGGTAAACAACTGAAATGTTCATCATCATCATCATCATCATCATCATCGGTTTACCCTCCAGGTTCGGTTTTTCCCTCGGACTTGGCGAGGGATCCCACCTCTACCGCCTCAAGGGCAGTGTCCTGGAGCTTCAGACTCTTGGTCGGGGTATACAACTGGGGAGTATGACCAGTACCTCGCCCAGGCGGCCTCACCTGCTATGCTGAACAGGGGCCTTGTGGAGGGATGGGAAGATTGGAAGGGATAGGCATGGAAGAGGGAAGGAAGCGGCCATGGCCTTAAGTCAGGTACCATCCCGGCATTCGATTGGAGCAGAAGTGGGAAACCACGGAAAACCACTTCCAGGATGGCTGAGGTGGGAATCGAACCCACCTCTACTCAGTTGACCTCCCGAGGGTGAGTGGACCCCGTTCCAGCCCTCGTACCACTTTTCAAATTTCGTGGCAGAGCCCGGAATCGAACCCGGTCCTCCGGGGTTGGTAGCTAATCACGCTAACCACTACACCACAGACTGAAATGTTCAATGGATTTTATATAGCATATATATGTATATAGAACTAGTCTGTCGAATGTGTATTATTATTATTATTATTATTATTATTATTATTATTATTATTATTATTATTATTATTATTATTATCAAACTGCCTGACAAAATATTAAGCACGTGGAAGGAGTGGTTGAAAGTGAATGACACTACATATGCTGAAAGACCATGTGCCTTTGTTGAACTGATTACAATATGGGATGAAAGAAACAAGGCCGTTGGCAGTTAAAAGTGCAAAGTTGGCGCCAGGTCAGTAGTGGGTCGCACCCCTCCTGCCCACAATATATGCCCTTACGCGGATCGGAATAGTGTCAAACAGCCGTTGGATCCTCTCGTGAGGGTAATTCGCTCACAGTTGTTGCAGCTGCCCTCCAGATCACGCAGGTTGGTACTGCGACTGAGTCCCCTTCCAATGTCATCCCACACGTGTTCAATGATGGAGAGGTCCGGGGATCTTGCTGGCGACGGAAGGACCTGAACATTCTCTAGGCAATCCATAGACAAACGTGCTGTGTGTGAACGTGCATTATCTTGTTGGAACACTGTCCCAGGATGCTGTGCCATAAGGGGTAGGACGTGCAGTCGCAGAATATATCTGACGTATCGGCTTGCCGTCAAAGTCTGCCGAAGCACTATTATATGATTTTTCACGAGAGTTTAATCCTGATGTAAACAAATAGGCGGAGCACCTTGGTTTTGCACGTGGACACAGACGTAGTTGATTGGGGAAGCAACCGTCGCACTCACTGGAATGTATGCGAGCTCGAAGAAAATTTAGTACGTCGCATTAATTTAATTTTATCTTCGTTTATTACATTTAGATAGTCTGAAAGAGTACGTAATCAAATTAAAATATGGTTGTCATATATACCGGTGTGTATCTATATGTTTTTTTAATAAAACAGTGATTAAATAACGAGATATGAAGGCAGAAGGCGTTGTGTAATGCAGGAAGTCTTCTCATAGTGAGGGAAAGTCCCAAGCTGTACAACGTGGAGATAAGGTGTTGCATCTTGCAGCAGCTGTCAGTGTCAGTATTCAATGGAGCAAGAGGTAGGACCATCGCTTGTAGTGAAGCACAAAAGAGGATAACCGCTCAGAAGTGACCATAGGCAGTGCGTTGTGAATGTATTTAATAAAATAAGTGAACATGATGCAGGTTTAGCCGTAAAAGAGGTAGAGAAACTAAGTGCATAGTTGTGTGGTGTGTCGGCTAGTTCGGTTCATAACATGCGGACAGAGTTTAGAAAGACAGGGAAATTAACAACGCCGGGAAAGGAACATAAACGACCTCAAAGAGTCGAGAAGTACGACGATATCATCAAAAGTGGTATTAGAAGGAAAATTCATGAATTCATTTTTCGGAATGAACCACCTACTTTACGCAAAGTATTAGACACTGTGAATAAAGATAAAACTTTACCCACCTTCAGTTTAACTACATTGTACAGACTTTTAAAGGACATAGGGTTCCAGTTTGTTAAAAGAGAACGTAAACCTGTGTTAATGGATAGGGAGGATATTGTATTGTGGAGACGGAAGTATTTGCGTGAAATTAGGAGATATCGTGCAGAAGGTCGCAAAATTTATTACTTGGATGAAACGTGGCTTAACGAAGGACACGTAACTTCGAAAGTATGGGTTAATTCCACTGTTAAATCCGAGAAACAGGCCTTTGTTTCTGGACTTTCAACTGGCCTGAAGCAGCCGACTGGGAAAGGCAAAAGGCTTATCATTGTTCATGTAGGTAGTGACTCTGGTTTTGTGGAAGGTGGAGCTCTCGTGTTTGAATCTAAAACGACGCGAGAGTATCATGAAGAAATGACAGGTGACGTTTTTTATCGTGGTTTTCGTCTATCCTACTGAAACTCGAACACGGCAGCGTGATTGTAATGGACAATGCATCTTACCATTCTGTTAAAGTGGAACGAATCCCTACAATGGCAATGCGGAAAGACCAGATCAAGGCTGATATGATCAAAGCAGAACTCATTGAACGGGTGAGGTCAGTGCGAGACCAGTATGACAAATATATTTGCGACGAAAGAGCACAGAAAGCGGGCCACTGCGTGCTACGACTTCCAACCTACCATTGCACTCTGAATCCCATTGAACAGATATGGAGTCAAGTGAAGGGTTACGTTGCGAGAAACAACACGACCTTCAAGCTACAAGACGTACGAGCTCTACTTTGCACAGTCCTTGAAAATGTGACAGCAGATAACTGGAAAGACTGCATTAGAAATGCAACGAAAGAAAAAGACCAGATTTGGGAGCTAGATGGCCTAACAGATGAAATTGCCGAGAGATGTATCATCACTGATAGCGGCCAGAGTAGTACCGACTCATCAGACAGTGACAGTAATGAGAATGGAGGAGATACATCGTATGATATGGAAGGAATTGAGCCCCTTCAGGACGACTAAGCAAGGTAAGCATATACAGTATGCATGGACTTCTTACTTTGTTAAGGCCGCAACTGCCTGTGTATCTTGTCTTTTTGAGTTGTTTTTCGATAGATGTTGTTACAGAATTATCAACAGTTCCGTCTGACATGTCCAATCACGCTATATGCTCTATCAGGATAGGAACTCTACAACATAAGAAATATATATTTCAACTCGAAAGTTGGTATTCTATTAGGTTACAGTCTACCGGGCGGACATTTCAAATAGCTGTCTTAAGATAAATCTTCGTACGTGTGTAATTTTGTGCTCTAGCCTACGATAGCTTTATTTAATATTCAGAAATGAATAAATAAATAACGTAGGCCCTAATCTTCAGCAGTAGATCTCCCTTCAGACCCCTCTGTTTCGCATAGCTCAAAAACTTTTCCTCGTCTATTTTAGGTAATATGCGCAGCACTGTATGTCCGAACACGAGACGTTGACGGGGCGGAGGTCGATACTACACGCTCAGCGAATCACAACTCTTTCTTTGGCTGAGGCGTGGACATGCCTTGTTGCATCAGGATTAAACTCTCGTGAAAAATCATATAGAGGTGACCTGAACGCATATCCTATGGCTCCTCGCACCATGATGCCAGGGATTGCGCCTGTGTGTCTTTCCATAATGTGGGCAGTATCGGCCCTCTGCCCTCGACGCCCCCAAACCCGCACACGATGGTCATCGAAGGTTATGGAGGAGCGGGACTCACTACTGAGTATCATGCGAAGCCAGTCGTCTTCTGTCCACGCCTCCCGGGCAAGGCACCATTCCAAGCGAAGACGTTGGTGTCCTGGTGTCAATGGGAACCAGCGCATGGGTCGGTTGGACCCCTATCCGGCGGATGCGAGTCGCCGAAGTTATGGGATCCCGCAATGCTTGGCGCACCATACAACGGTCCTCTCTTGGGGTGGTGTTTCTTGGTCGACCCGAACCTGCACGACGTGATTGGGTGCCTTCATGTACCCATTGAGTCCAACATCGGGCCACTGTGACATCTGAATGGCCCATATGCCTGATAATTGCACGATACAAAACACCAGCCTCATGCAGTCCCACAATACGGCCTCTGTCAAATGCTTTCAATTGGAGGATAGGTTTTCCAACGCGTCTGGGAGGCATCGCTGGTGCTTCGTACTGTACGTAGTCCTCTCTGCACGTCTTGCTTAACTTTCTGACTCACAGCAGTTGACTGGTAACAACTTATCAACAACAGGACGGTGCCATCATGAATGCACTCTGTTGGGCGTTCTACACATTACAGATCCTTATAAATGCAATACAACTCTCACACATCAATGGTATGCATGTATACCGAAATTGGATAATATTGGACCACTCCTTCTGGGTGTTAACGTTTTTGTCAGGTTGTGAAATTGTTTATGTTTGATGTATCCTACTAATTATAGGGAACGTTTTTGTAATTTCTCTCATTAACGAACCGTAATTTAAGTTGTTGTTATTGATTCATTAGGAGCTTTCCAATATCGCATTCATCATCCCGTATACTTACATGATTGTAGAATTTGTTTGATAACCTGTGTTTCTGTAATAACTGTAGTAGTGTGTAACTCGTGGCAAGGAAGTAATGCAAACGACCCTTAATTTAAAAACTCAATATCACCTCAACCGATCGGGGTAAAAAAGACTTCCAACATTAAGACTGTTATAGAATATAATAACTTGAGGGTGAAAGCAAACATTAAATTAAAATTTAATTATATCCTAAACTAGTAGTCACAAAAAAGCCCTTCAGCATAAATTGTTTCGTTTTACCTGCTCTACATTTTCATATACGTCTTTTATTCCTTATCCTATATTTTAAAAATTTAGGCTAGTATCGCCAAGAATATAATAAGATTTTGAATTTATTCTTAGTTTATAGGTTAATTTATGCAAAATTAAATAAGGGATCAAACCTACCCCTACATTTTAACATTCTATATCTCAGAAACTACTCATCAAAAAGTAGTCACCAATAGCTAGCATTTATCGCATAACCTAACCTAAATCATTAATCTGCTGTTTACTTCTCAAGCTCTCATTTTTTTATAAATTAAGGGTCCACCGTTCTCCGATCAGTAGTGTATCACTGGTAGATTATTATTATTATTATTATTATTATTATTATTATTATTATTATTATTATTATTATTATTATTATTATTATTATTATTATTGAATACCTGCACCGTAAAATATTTAGTTATGTACTAGATGAATTTTTAGACTATCATATTTTCTTCTTAGAGAGCCTCCTTGGCTCAGGCGCCAGTGCGCCGGCCTCTCACCGCTGGGTTCCGTGGTTCAAATCCCGGTCACTCCATGTGAGATTTGTGCTGGACAAAGCGGAGGCGGGACAGGTTTTTCTCCGGCTACTCCGGTTTCCCCTGCCATATTTCATTCCAGCAACACTCTCCAATAGCATTTCATCTGTCATTTATTAATCATCGCCCCAGAGGAGTGGGACAGGCCTCGGCAGCCGACACAATTCCTATCCTCGCCGCTAGATGGGGGGTTCATTCATACCATTCCTGACCCGGTCGAATGACTGGAAACAGGCTGTGGATTTCATTTGTTTCATTTTCTTTTTACAGATGAGCAGCGTAATCAGTAGAACTCTAGGAATTGCCATGTGAAAAATATCTTCAAACCTGTCGACTTTGAGGGAGGAAGCTTGAACTAATACGTTTCCCGAATGTAGATCTTGGTTCTATAAGCAGGTATAACCAATGCAAGGACTCAGATAAGAGCCCTGTAGTCAACGGCTTAACCCTCCCAGGTTAGAAGCACTTGAGGCTCGCTTTCAGTAGTCTCTCACAGTAGACCAGAGTTATCGCATATGACCTCTACTACGACTACCACACTAGCGCTTTCCGTAAATTGAACTGCAGGTTTAATTTTCATACCACTCAGCATATGTCTAAATTGAGCA
This sequence comes from Anabrus simplex, assembly GCF_040414725.1. Taxonomy (NCBI): domain Eukaryota; kingdom Metazoa; phylum Arthropoda; class Insecta; order Orthoptera; family Tettigoniidae; genus Anabrus; species Anabrus simplex. The sequence goes on from NC_090266.1 coordinate 883,334,982, forward strand.
AGGAGTAACAGCAGCCTCCTGTTCACTAATGTACACATATGAACGTATGAGGTTCTGCATGTATTTGCTGACGTTCGCTTCTCACTCATCTAACAGGCTAACACTTTAACGACTGCTATTCCCCTCCCTTAGTGAATAGTAAGACCTATTCAGGCAAATTGCAAATTTGCACATACCCCATTATCTACACTTAAGCAAAAAATAAATGAAATCGTGCACTCACACTATCTATTTTTACCTACGCCACAAGCACTCAAATGAAGCTCCTATACGATGTCTGATAGCACCCAGGAAGGTCCTATCATGCCCATAAGAAGTGCTATATTACCCCAAAAGAGGTCCTATAATATGCAAACAAGGTACTACAAGTCTGCGCGGTTAGCCTGGAGGATCGAACGCGAAGTGACAAGTAGTGAGCCTCTAAGTTAGCTCTCCAGAGTTAGCCATCCATAACAGTAATATATACGCATTAGCTTTACACCACCTCCCTAGTCTCAAAAAAACCGTGTATATTCGTTATCTTGTTCCGAATTCCAAGACCAGCTCCTACGCTTTGAGGTCGCCCTCCAAAATGATTCCTATATCATCAATGAATACGTATTTGGCCTTACACTTCCTCCCTAGTCCCATATTTTGTTAATCTTAAGCTCAGTTCCGAAGCCCTAAAGTCGCCCTCCTGAGTTATTCCTCCGTAAGCAACGCATACGTATTAGACCTTACGCCACCCCTAGTCACATACGAACAATGTATAGTCGCCATCTTTTTCAATATCCTAGCTCAGCTCCGAAGCCATTAGGCCGCAATCCAAAAATTATCCACTATAAAAAAAGGATACGAATTAGGATTCTTTTTAACACACTGCTACAGTTACTACAGTAACGTAAGTTATCAAACAAACTTTACATACATATAAGTACACTGGGCTGATGATCGCTATGTTACAAAGCTCCTAATAAAAGTCAACAACAAAAACAACTTAAAAGAAAGATTCGTTAATGAGAGAGTATGAAATCTTCCATACATATAACATAAAGGAGCCATCTTGCCTTGTAGCCCTTGTGCCAGAAGCCTACAAGCTAATGTAGCGAAGGGCAGCCGGTTAAGAAGTGCTGGGTTACGACCTCATGCGAAGTTGAACCTGCTCATGTGGTCAGCGTGATATGCGAGGTTAAGCTGTACTCTTGGCCATTGACGTCGTATGAGGGTAAGCTTGACGTTATGTGAGGTTAATCCTGCACAAGTAGTCAGCGTGACGTTATGTGAGATTCAATCTGTACTCTTAGACATTGACGTCATTGTAAGGTTAAGCCCGCACACGTAGTCGTTGATGTCATGTGGAGTTAACGCCCCTGTAAGGTTAAGCTTGCACACATGGCCTACGTGACGTTAAGCATGCACACGTGGCCAGCCAGGGACACTTTTCAAATTGCCAGCGCCCAATTTTCAAATTTCCCACGCTTTTTGACCTCACAGGAACGTAATCAGCAGCAGCTAATCAGCGATTGAGGCATGACCCTTCTAAGCTCCTTACTACCATAATCATCATCATCATTATTATTATCATCATCAGCAGCATCATCATAATGAACGTAGTTCACGGAACCTGTGAAGTTAGTTCGCACTTGCCGACATTCAGGAGAGTGTGGAACCTTACCGCTAATGCCTTTTTCACTCTCTCCCAGTCAATCGGCGTCAACGTGATGTTCCCTCTTCCGATCGCGCCGACTACTCATGGACAAGCCGGGTATGACCCCACTTGCGCAGAAGGATATTTTTCTCACTGCTACTTCACTGATTTTGGTCAGTCATCTATCTCAATCATTTACCATAGTCGATAATCAAGAACATAATACCCAAATTAATAATAATATTATTAGCTTTACGTCCCACTATCTACTTTTACGGTTTTCGGAGACGCCGAGGTCCCGGAGTTTTGTCCCGAAGGAGTTCGTTTGCCTCCGAGTACATCTACCGACAACAAACTGGCGTATTTGAGTACCGTACCTTCAAATACCACTGAACTGAGTCAGGATCGAACCAGCCAATTTGGGTCCAGAAGGCCAGCGTCTCAACCGTCCGAGCTACTCAGCCCAGTTATCCAAATTAAAGTAATAATTTAATATAAATCGCAACTAACACAATTTAGTTTTTAGGACACAGAATATCCGCTTCCTTCCTTTCTAGAAAAACTAGATTCATATCGAATGTTTAGCAGCATCTATGAATTACATATTCTTCAATAAAAGAAAAAGGTAAGGCAAGTGAGGGGAGTTGATGGTTTGGTGACGTTTCATGTCATCACTAGAGCTACCGTTAAAACGACTAAAGTGTAAATTTCACGAGAGAATACGTCCTCATTCAACCGAGTGAGTTGTCCATGCGGTCGGCGTCGCGTAGCTGTGAGCATGTATTCGGGAGATAGTGGCTTCTAATCTCACCTATAGCAGCACTCAAGATGGATAACGTGGTTTCCAATTTCACAGCAGACAAATGCGAGTGCTGTACCATAATGAAAGCCACGGCCACTACCTTCCCAATCCTAGCCCTTCCCAACCTTACACCACCGAATGCTTTCCATGTGTTAGTACAACCTTGAACGACTGAAAAAAGTAGAATTAGTGATGATCAGATACGAATAGGTCTGCAGGCCAGCCTGACCAAGGAAGAAAGGCTGGGTCTTGCAAGGTTGAAGTGGCTAAGACACGTTAAGCGGATGCAGCCGACACGAATTATAAATCAGTATTCCGAGAAGATTGTTCCGAGATGAAGACAGATTAGGCGCCCTAGAAAAAAGTTGATTAGACCAGATTAGAGAAGACTTAGAGAAGGGAGGAGAAACATGGTATTCTATAGAGAGAAAAGAAGCATACCAAGACCGTAACAAATGTAGGCATATCGCTGCCGCATCAAAAAGTATATTTAAATCCTCTTACCAGCAGTTCTTCGTTAAATGCTTGCAGCAAGGTACCTGTGTGAGTGGAATGAGTGATTGTGTGTAAAAATGATGTTATGAGATTATATAGTTAAATAAAAAGTATTGGGTTATCACGATAATTCAAATTAAGTTTTTGTTCTGTAACTTTTCAATCTTAACTTTCATCCTAACTAGATTAAATTCTTTTTTGGGTTTAATGACTTTCTGATTTAAGGTGTATATCAGTAATGTATTTTTTTAAGTCCGTTCTTACCAATTAGTAAACATAGCTATTAGTAATTACAGTATTTAATATAGATCTAGTACTGCAAAAATAAAATTAGTTAGATTTCATTTAATATTATTATTAAGCTTACTAGTATTTATAATTTTGCATTTCTTTCAGTTGTATTGAATTTAGTAGTTTTCAGATTTGTATTATGTAGGCAGTTCTTTTTTTCCTTTCTTCTTTGTGTGTATATATATGAATATTTTTGTCATAACATTAGTATTATTATTGTCCGGCTCCATGACTAAATGGTTAGTATGCTGGCCTTTAGTCACAGGGGTCCCGGGTTCGATTAGCGGCAGTGTCTGGAATTTCAACTAAAATTGATTAACTGCCCTGGCACGGGGACTGGGTGTATGTGTCGTCTACATCATCATTTCATCGTCATTCCGACGCGCCAGGCACCTACGGGCGTCAAATCTAAAGGCCTGCACCTGGCGAGTCGAAGTCCTCGGACACATCCCGGCATTAAAAGTCATACGCCATTTTATTTCATTAGTAGGGCCTAGTATTTGTAGTTCTTAGTATTTTAAGTTTGTCATTTTCATAGTATTTTTAGTAATATGTGTATGGTTAAGTGTAAGAAAGGATACTCAAATTTCATTTAATATTTTTATTAAGCTTACTAGTACTTTTACTTTTGCACTTCTTTGAGTTGTTGTATTGAAGTTAGTGTTTTTCAAATATGTATTACGCACGCAGTTCTTTTTCCCCATCATTGTGTGTATATATGAATATTTTTGTCTTAAAGATTAATGTTGTTTGTAGTTCTTAGTATTTTAAGTTTCTCAGCTTCATAGTATCAATCTGTCTATATATCTACCGTTCTAAAACGTCCTACCCGGCTCGTTGGAAGGAATACATGATGATGATGCCTTGTTCAAAATATTCGCCTGTGTTCAAGTTTAAATTATTCTGTATAATATCTGGGGCATATCAGCAGTTATGTACCTGCAGAGGAAATAGGCTGTATTTTTCAATGCTGCATTCTACTTCGAAGTTGTATTAGATATTGTTGACATGCTCAGATGGAATGGGTTTGCAGTATTTGCACAACACTGCAGTTAGAATTTGCGTTTACGCATGAAGTGCGTCTCTGATTTGTAGGATGCTCACACTAGAGAATTACTTATCTGTTGAATGAAAAATGTCTGCAGTGCATTGACGTTGGTGATATATCCAAATGAGTACGCATAATGTGGTAATATTAGCTTTAGAATCTAGTTAGCTCCCAAAAGGAACAAAAAGACAGGTACAGAGAATGAAATGATGTTAAATGTTAATGATAAACTTATGTACAGCCCCCGGGAATCAAGTCTGATATGCATTAATGATGTATTACTAAGAGAACTGTACTGTATATTACAGTTACAGAGGCCTGCATACAATATCCGGAAAAAGTGGGGAATCGAACCCTGAACATATTCATTCTTCGTTATTTGTTTCAGTATCTACAGTGAATATCAAAGATTAGAATTTATTTGAGACATCAGTTTCAAATGAAACAGCTAAGACTATGATAAATTCTCAGTTCCTCTTGTTTTGAACTCGTGCTCAATACCAATTCCATATTTTATCTGATTGGAATTATATTCCCCCTCATTCCAAAGATGTAAATACTATGTCCTTTTCACAATAAGTGATGCTTGCTTGTTTGTTGTTTTAAGGGGCCTAACATCGAAGGTCATCGGCCCACAATATCTGATAACTCGTAACCAAACTATAAGTGAAATCTATTCTATGGCACATATTACTCATGCTTGTGAAAGGTGAGTTAATGTATAGAGAGATTTGTTACATTATCAACCATTATTTGATGTATGAGGTGCATTGAATCAAAACGCGCTCAGACCAACCTTGGACGAAATGCGTTTTAGTACGGATTCCCCCTAGTCAGGTAGCGCTGAATCAATCTATGCAATCAATTTCTTTCAAAAAATACTCTTTTATAGCGTAAAATATCTTTGAAGTAAAGCGTTTGGTTCAGAAAGCGCTGAGTCCACTGAGACGGTTGGAATAAAATGCGCTTTTTTTACATAAAATCAAAATGCATTCACTTATTAAGCCTTTGTCTTGCATGTTTTGACAGCTGTGCGTTGGTAACAATACAAACTTGAGAGCTTGTTGTAGCTGGTGGGATCGACACCTATTATCACCTTATCGCATGCATTTTACCGTCAACCATTAGGATACGGCATGAATGAACTGAAAAAAATCTGTTCAGTTGGATATTTCATACGTAGTGCGATAGAAGAAGAGTTGCTAGATTGATAAGTAGATTAATACAACATGGAAAATGAAGTGCATATTGCAGGTAACAATAGTGGGATGAGAATGAGATTAAAATTGAAAGAAACGAAGAGTCGTAAAGAGGTACAAATGAGGTAAGTTACCCTACATCTATTTTATTTCAAGTAATATGCCTGAATATGTTAATAAAATAACTTGCTATTTATTTTTCCTTGGACTGCAGCACAGATATTTTACTCCATACCTGTGTTTTCTTTATTATGCAGGTAGAGATCAAAATCTTATGAATTTCAACCACATTGTCAATATAAAAAAGGGAGATCCCAATGAGGCAGTATACCAGTTGTATATATCCAGCAAGCAAAGAAGCGGATCTATAATAAACCAAACTATATGGAACAGGATAGATTATTGTCATCCCTAATGATTATCTCCACACCAAAGAGACGTTGAAGAAGATAAGGTGAAAATGGACGGAGCTCAAATAACTACACAGTTAATTACATTGTAGGGGTTCTAGGGGTTGACCGGCATCTGAAAGACGTCAAACAGTTTGGTAATTTGCTAAAAAAAGTTACAGGCATAAGTGAACTAAAACATATCATTTTAGAAAAGCCATGAAAACAGTCAGGTCTATTGTCGGTATTAGAATGGAACCGACTTACAATTTTGATGATCCCTCAAAACTGCTTATGACTCCTTTGAAACAGGTGAGTAAGTTAGAAAGCACAGCAGAGCTCCAGTCCTTATCCTTGGGAAGTAGGGTCACTGATGCAAAGAAAGAAAATATTGTGTCGCCTTAACAAAAGTGTGTATTGTACTGTCCCTATCACGAGCCATATGCTCATGGGACCTTTTGTCACCAATATATAAAGAAAGAAAGACAGAAAGAAAGAAAGAAAGAAAGAAAGAAAGAAAGAAAGAAAGAAAGAAAGAAAGAAAGAAAGGAAGAAAAGCAGATATTGACAGTTTACTATGGGGATAACTGGAGAAGTGAGGCTCAGCTGCAATTCTATGCTAAAGTCTTAGATGAAGAGCCTGGATTCGACCACGAAAACGACATACAATGTGACTGTTTGAACAAGACGTTGGTATTCGTATAGTTTAAAACATATAAAACAACACTGGATTCAAGGTGAAATATAAATCTGAAGTGTTTTAAGTTGGTTCAAATTCTAATGTGTAATTTTAATCTCAAATAATTTACACGTTGATAAAATTCACTTTTTTTCAGATTGTAAATGACAAATGAAAACTTGGAAACTAAATTTGTTTTTAAAAAGCTCAAATGATTTCTTTTATCTTATTGCATTGACATTTATAGTAATGGAAATAGTTCTTCTTTTTGCACAAAATAATTTAAAATATCAGTGTGAATAGTTCAAAATGCACTGAGTCCAAAATATTATCTCCAATAACCACTGTGTTAAGCGAAAAATGATTTTCTGATCTCTATTTGTATGTGTATGGACCTCACACTACAAGTAGGCATTTCAAGTTTTAAAACATTCCGGCAAGTTTGGCGATAATCGTTTTTCATCTCCTCTGAAAAGTTATTTACTATGGACTAAGTGCATTTTGATTCAATGCTCCTCAGATAGGCCTAATATTAGTTTAGCTTAAAAACAAAAAGAGTAGGAAATTCGTACAACTTTTAAACATTGATGTTCGTGCTGCACGTGTGTTCGGAACAAGGTCAGCTTTATTTCATGGTTACGTCCACCATCCTTAGTGGATTACATTTGTTACAGAAGGAACAAATGGACTTACCTCCTTTCCCCTTCCCCTTTCCTCTCTTCATACGCACTGGGGGAGGGCGGCCAGGGTTCTTGTTGTCTGCCATATTCTGCGAAAAAATTACAGCAAACTGTGATAAATAATTTTATAAAAGGAAACTTATTTTCATGTAACGGTATTTTGCTAGTGGATAGAAAAGAAAATCAATAAGCATTTTTGAGTTAATTACAAGTAAATTAACATAGCACACAAGTTTATAGAGTTCATGAATTGTTTCTACTCTAAGTTTTAAATAATACGTGTGGAATGAGAGAGAGTATCCACAAGATATTGCTGCCCTAGAACAAGGGGTACCTTACAGTAACAGCATCAAATAGAAAATTATTTTCGCACTATTTTTCTTAGGATTAAAATTAGCTTATATAATTTTAAATTTCGAAATTCCCCCTTGCACAGCTATCCCCGATCAGAAAAACTTTGTTTTTCTTTACATATACCGTATAAATGGCGATTTACCATTGACAATGAATCACGTAAATCATCTAAAGAAATATCTTTTGGAAACAAAACAGGAATATCAAAATGAAGGAAGAAATTAACTGAAAATATTGTGACATGTCCTCACGCACCGAAGAGTAACCCAATCACCTCCCAGCAACTGACGGGTATGGAATACTTTTCTTCAAAGTACTTAAATCAGGGCTCGTAGTGTCTCCTCTTTTCAGAATCAACTTCTTTGGCCTGTGAACTGTTACTCTGAAACCTTAGTGTTGGATCAATAACAACACCGATGTTGCTCTTCCCATCAATCGCGACAATGTCTGCACGTTTACTGGACCAACCTGTAGAGATACGGCGCACTTCTTCTGCCATCATTTCTGGCATCATTATAGATCGTTATGACTTTCAAAGTTCCATCTGAAGCCTCTGTGATTTTACCAAATGTTGCCATAATCCTCTATTTGCCAGTAGTGCTGTGGTCTCATTTACTTCTATAGCTCTTATCTCCAGATCTTCAGACACTGAGTCTAACCATCGTCATCTGCGTCTCTTTCTACCTCTCTTACCCTCCATAATAACAGAGTCCATTATTCTCTTAAGTAACCTATCCTCCCCCCATTCGCCTCACATTACCCTCCACCAAAGCTGATTTATGCGTAGGTACAGCTTCATCCATTGAGTTCATTCCTAAATTAGCCTTTATCTTTTCATTCCTAGAACCCTCCTAACATTGTTCCCTACTGCTTATACCAGGAATCATTCTTGCTACTTTCATGTCTGTTACATCTAAGTAATGAAAAAATATAATTTGTCCACCCAGCTTTCACTCCCATAACAAAGTTAGCCTGCATGCAGACCGATGTAAAGATACCTTCATACAGGAGCTAACTTCCGCCTTACAGAGTACTGTTCATCGCAACTGTGAGCTCACTGCATTAGCTTTACTGCATCTTGGTTCAATCTCACTTAAAATTCTACCAAACTATAAGAACACACATCCTAAATACTTTAAAATATCTACCTGTTTCAGCTTTGTGTCATCAATCTGACATTCATTTCTCTTGGATTTCTTACGTACTGACATCAATTTAGTCTTAGATAGACTAAATTGCATACCATACACATTGAACGTATTTTCAAGTTCCAAGACATTAGACTGCAGGCATTCAGCACAATCTTCCATTAAAACCAAATCATCAGCCTAGGCCAGACTGCTTACTATATTTCCATATTTCCTCCCTGCCATGTTATGCCTTTCAGTAGATGATCCATGTAAACTACGAACAGCAGCGGTGAAAGATTGCAGCTTCGTCTAAACGCTGTCGGTATCCTGAACCAAGAACTCATTGTAACATCAATACTCGATCCAGCCCAATTATGAACATAAATTCCTTGGATTGATTATAATAATCTATCCTTCGTCCCATAGCCCCCAGTGTGGCGAACATCCCTAAGTCTTCTGTCATAAGCTTTCCCTAGATCTACGAAACATAAACGTAAGTGTTTATTCCTCTCGTAGCATTTTTCAATTACCTGGTGTGTACTGAAGATTTGGTCCTGACAGCCTTTCTATGGCCTGAAACCACACTGGTATTAATCCAACTCCTCTCAACCACTGATCGCACAGTCCCTTACAAGATGCTAGTGAACACCTTGCCTGGTACACTAATCAATGTGATACCTTGAAAGTTGTAAACCTTTCTATTCCCTTACCTGTAGATAGATACAAGTGCTGCTTTTGTACAATCTAATAGTATCTTACCAACACTCCATGTTAATCTTATTACTCTGTGAAGCCATTTCATCTTGGTCTTCCACCATATTTCACCATTTTAAGTCTAATTTCATCTATTCCTGATGCTTTATTACAATGGAGATTATTTACAATCATTCCCACTTCCTCAAGCGTAATATCACCAACATCATTTTTGTCCTCCCAATGACCTCGGTTCTTCAAGAATTCACAACTAAGATTACCTTTTACGTCTAGAAGACTTTCAAAATATTCCTTCCACCTGTTCAGTTATACTCTGGTATCTATTATGGGTTCACCTGAATTACCCAGAACACTATTCATTTCTTTTCTCCTTCCTTCCTAAGATTATTTCGGTCCAGAGAGTTTTCCCTGCTGCTTGACCTAGCCTTACCAGTTTATTACAAAAATCTTTAAATACCTCTTTGTGGATTCAACAACTATTTCACCGGGCGAGTTGGCCGTGCGCGTAGAGGCGCGCGGCTGTGAGCTTGCATTCGGGAGATAGTAGGTTCGAATCCCACTATCGGCAGCCCTGAAGATGGTTTTCCGTGGTTTCCCATTTTCACACCAGGCAAATGCTGGGGCTGTACCTTAATTAAGGCCACGGCCGCTTCCTTCCAACTCCTAGGCCTTTCCTATCCCATCGTCGCCATAAGACCTATCTGTGTCGGTGCGACGTAAAACCCCTAGCAAAAAAACCAACTATTTCTTCCGTCTTTGTACTATGCCCTGTCTGCATCAGCCCTTCTTGGGGGCCATTTCTGATATGCCTACTATTTACGTTTACAAGCTGCTCTCGCTGCATCGTTTCACCAAGATGTCCGCTTTTTCCCATCTTTGCACACAGTTGTTCCTAGGCATTCCCTTGCTGTTTGTACTACAGCATTCCTATATGCCACCCATTCTCTTTCTATATCCTGAACCTGCTTACTGTCAGCTGTTTGAAACTTCTCGCTTATCATATGCACGAACTTCTGTCTAATTTCCCCTTCCTGGAGATTTTCTACCCTTAGTCGTTTGCAAGCAGATTTCACTTTCTCTATCCTACGCCTAGAGATACATAGTTCACTAAAGATCAGATAGTGATCTATATCATAGAAAAATCTCTGGAATCCCTTACAATCGTAACAGATTTCCTGAATTCGGAGTCGTTTAAAATATAGTCTATTGTGGATCTGGTACCCGTTCCCTCAAAGTGTAGTGTTTAACAGCTTTATACTACGTACTTGAAGAATATATCCATAACTGCTAAACACATACTGCCACAGAAGTCCAGCAAACGCTTCCCATTCACATTACCTTCCGTATCTTCCCCACATTTACCAATCACCCTTTCATATCCTTCAGTTCTCTTAACAATTCTCATATTGAAATCACCCATCTGCATTATCCTATCCTTGTTGCTTTCCATGACTATGATATCATTAAAAGCTTCACGAAACTTGTCAACTTCATCCTGATCTGCACCTTCACATGATGAATACACTGAGGCATTTCTCACCCTTATTCCTCCAACTGCAAAATTCACCCACATCATTTGCTTATTTACTTGATGATGATGATGATGCTCGTTGTTTAAAGGGCCCTAACAGCTAGGTCATCGTCCCTCACTTATTTACGTGCCGAACATAAACTATATTGCGTGCGATATTACTCTCCATGAACAGCCCTGCCCAACACTAAGCCCTTCCATTTTTAACATCTGTCAAGTACAATTCACAACCTCTTCCTAATTATCACCCGTTACCCAAATATCATTTACTCCTGGCACATCCAGATGCATCCTCTTTGCTGACTCACCCAGTTTTACTTTCTTTCTTCCATAAGCCCCATTAATATTGATAGCTCACCATCGAATTTCATTTCGTTCCCCAAGTTGTTTTCAAGGAGTCCCTGGCCTGTCAAACGGGAGTGGTACTCCTAACTCCGTTACTCCCATAGGTCTGAGGCTTCCTTTAAAAAGTTCTGAGTTCGGTCAATAAAGTGAAGCAGGATGCTACCCTCGCTTACACACAGTCGAAGTGTGGATCTATCCTCTAATGGGTTAGGGACCACCGGTGGGTTATGTAGTCCTAGCCGCCTCAGCATAAGGAGGGCCATGCGTCAGAATATGACCCAGATGCCCACTCCCGTTCCATAGCAAATGGTATCTCGACTCTCAGGACCACTTACTAGGCCACTCAGCCATTGCCCATGGTTCACGAACTTGGAAGTGACTACAGTAACCCACACCCTGAACCATCCTCATATTTTATTTTTATTTTATTTCAACATTAATTTATCCCAAAAATAGCAAATGTGGTTTTGACACATTTTATCCATAAATCTGCCTATTGTATTCTACATATTTTCTCATATTGTTTCTTGTTTGTCATGAAATCTTTGTGTAGTGTACAATATTTCCTACCTCTGTCATATGTACTTATATTAGAAGATTTTTTTATTCTATTGATATTTCCCTATTATTTCACCTTTCCTTGAAATAAATGAATGGCTGATGGAGGCAATCATGGGGACTGTGGGTGTAAGGGTGAGTTACGAAAGATCAGGGAAGGGAAAGTGAATTTGGGGGAGAAAATTAGCCTTCAATTGGAGGACAGTAATCAAGATAGGTCTCCCTAAATAAATGTACAGTGTGTGGTAGGTAGGCAAGAGTGAGTGGAAGGGAAAGGATTAACTTTTGGGTGACAAGTGATCTAATATTTTAAGGGGAAGGCAAACTATTGCTAAGAGTTTTCTTCATTTTGATGGCCAGGAGAGGTATTGGTGTGGAATAGGTATGAATCACTGCAGGTTAATTAGCAGAGGAAGGAATGGGATCAGGCAAATTTTACAGGTGAGGTGTTATGCAGTAGGAAAGGGAACATAGTAAAGGGAAATGTACAGTAGAGGATAAGAGAATAGAGGTGGAACAGGTAGTGAGAGGTAAAGAAGGGACCAGGAAGCAGGATCTGCAGGCATCAAGAAATGTAAGAGAGTCTGGGATTAAATAAATCAATAGAGGTATATTTACTACATATTATAATAGCAATTGAATCGTGGCTGAGACGTAATATTGTGGATGCAGGAATATTCTCCTAGAACTGGAGTATTTATCATAGAGACAAGTTAGGAATGGTAGGAGGGGAAGATTTCACACTCGTGAAAGAAGAATTTGCTACTTATGAAAAAGTTAAGGAGAAGAAACATGAAATTCTACTTGTAACACTTATCTCTAAAGATAATAATTGGCAGTTTGATGTTTTGGGGTGTACAGATGTGGCAAGACTGTCACTGATGCTGGTGGAGAATTATATGTGGGGAACAACACTGAAAGGAATGTTTTTTCATGGGTGATTTTAACCTATTAGTGCATAGCGTCCGAAAATTGGACGTCTTAAAAAATTAATGAGCTATATTTATGCATGGTTTTAAACCCATGATACTTCCCTGTGCTTCAGAACGGCTGTAAGTAACAGGAACTAAGAATACATTATTCTTCAACCTCACCATTCTTTGTTGAATCATACTTCTTGCAATCATCGCGGGAAGATAGTGCCGAGTTTTATGCAACAGGCGAGATTTTGATTTATGAATTAACAACTATTTCGAATAATTGTACATTTTGGGAGGGTTCATATTGTTGATACTCCTGTGAATCTACCAACACACAAAGATGCCAATTATTTCTTAATACTTACGTGACAGAGACTTGTAAATATAGCTGTCCTGAAAATCAAATGCTATGCACAGTGTGTCCTATTGTCTCAATCATTTGTATTCCTACTAGTTTGATGGTGAGTGATATATTAGAAGTTTTGGAGGATGAACCAACATTTTGAGAGGAGCAACACATCAAACCTCCTGATGACAGATGTGAAATGGATGATGATAATTACAGATGAGTATGAGGGTGATCTAAATTACCTTGGTAGAAACTTACTTTTGAGTAAATGTGGAGGGTGAATTGTTTCTACAAAATATGAGAAATGTAAGGCCAGGTCCTTTGGAAGTCAAAATTTTACTGAAAGATCTGCAGATGAAACTTTAAAACCAGAAAAACTGAGCAAAGAAGCAGTTATACAAAAATAAATAGTCATACATAAGATTGGGCCAGTACCTCCGTTCCTAATATACCGGTATCTGATAGAAGATTCAAAAGCATTAGTAAGCTGAATTATAACATAGAAGGAGCAACCCCAAAGTGGACAAGATCATAATCTACATCTGAAATCTACATCTATCTCATTTAGTGACTGTGTGTGTTCCTGCCCTCCGTAACTTACCCCCGCCCCACCAACCAATCAGATGATGCACAAAACTAAAATTCCGCTAGACTTTTTTCTCTGCCAGTGGCTATATGATAACTTTCCAAATGTATACAGCATTATGAAATGAAAGTATGAAAGAATTTGGGCTTGGTGGAAATGTGGTCCTATATCTCAATGTTGCAGGTGGGACTGAGTCAAACAGGAGGCATAGGGCCTACAATATTCTTTGACTTTACACCTCTTAAAGTGCTAAGACATCTGGCTTCAAAGGGAATAAGTGCAACAGGGATATTTCGAGAATACAAGACAGAGAATTGTCCCCTTTGAAGAAAGGTGGACAGGAAAAAAGAAGGAACAGGATCATATTACTGCAGGAGTTGTGGTAGTGCATTGCTGATGTGCTGGAATGACAACACCGATGTCACTTCTGCTACAAACTAGAAACCGAAGGATATAAGCAATGCACTGAAATGGTCTGGCATAAAAGAATGAAAAATGTCTGTACCACAATGAAAGCTTCCTAAAATAATGGCATCCAAAGAGTGGATCAGCTTGACCAATTTGGATTTAACCTGAAATGAATCTGTGGATATCATAATCAGTAAATACAGAAACGTAAATAGGATAGCGTATGCAGAACTGTCATAAGTATGTAGTGGAAATTGTAGTTCCACATTATAGTGTAAATTGGATAAGGTAACACTGCCTACCTTTCAACATTATTGTGCATAGTAATGCTGAGTAACGAATGTTGTTGTACTGACCTGAGAGCATAGCGTCCGATATACCGGGCAGCCTGTGTAAATAAAACTATCACTTGTATGTATATTCTGATTGTTGGAATGTATTTCTGTGATTGTTAAGATTAGGAATGTGTAAATAAATTAAAAAACACGAAAAAAATTATGAACTAATGGGTTAAATTACCAAATGCTTATGGGGAAGGGAAACGAACAGCAGAAATCACGAACAAAATTTGGTGAACAAGTTAACATGGAAAGGAGAGCTGAACATGAAAAGGATGCAAGCTGCTAGAGGCAAATATATACTACATGTGGTGGTGATAAAACAGGATGAGCTCTATAGGTAGAACTAAAATGATAGTTGGTATAAGTGATCTTGAAGCTATTTTTGTTGTACCTAAAAGTAGACATGATGCAAAGGAAGGTTGCAGAAGTAGGAATATTACGCAATACCACATGGTTGATACGAGGGGCATGGGGAAATTTTTAAAAACCAATCATGATCAATGGAAAATGAAAAACTCAAGTATTAACATCCTATGGGATAGGTTAAAAGCAATTGTTGGAAGAATATATGTACCCATAATGTTGGTAAGAAATTTGAAAGAACCATTTTATTATGATAGAGAACTAGAGAGTTTAATTAGTAGATACAGGTTCGAACAAGGGACCTCTTGTCGAAAATTTTGGATTGTGAGTTATTGATGCTTTCATGTTCAGCATTGAATTCCGAACAATTAAAACAAGAAGATTTGTATCTCAAAATTTGAGTGAGTTATGGCAGGTTGAATATTTGTGATAGGAAAACTGCGTTTTGAGAAAAGGCGTTTAAAAGTTTTACAACATTACCATCGTTATATTTTACATATTTAAGAAACAAATTTTACATAATTATTACCTCTCAAATGTATTTTTTCAAGTGGTATAGGTTTTTTAATTAACATTAATTTGCATTGACTGGTTAAAGCTCTTTTAAGTACAGCGTTCTCGCCTCTTCTTTGGTTCTGGTGCATATACTTCGTTAGGATCTTCCTCAGCATCTCCATTGCAACCGGCTTCAGTAACTGGTTCACTTTCTATGTCAGGACACAGAATACCTTTATATTCTTCTTTACAAAAGGTCCTGACGTTTGTGAATAGATAATGTTTTCGTTGCTCCGTCATCCCTGCTGGAATCAGTTGATCGAGATAACCCACAGGTCCATTGTTCTCAGGAAAGATGCTATACACAAATTAATTTCCATCCAAATCCATTTTACAGTGCACACTACCTTTGTATCTAATATAGAACTCAAAGTCGTTATGTTTAGTGATGTGAGGTACATTGTTAGCATTACTATTCTTCAGAAAATTCAGCTAGTCATACACATTCATAGAAACTTCGCCTTTTTCATTTCCAGTAGTTACAGCTGAGTTAACATGCGTTGTAGATGTAGAATTCTCATCAACAAATTCTTGTATAGAAGAGACATAAGTGTCCCTAAATGTCCTACTGGCATGAACGACAAAAGAATCCTCTTGTTTTTGTTATCACAGATTCTCCAAGCAAGATATCCAAGTAAGATATTGTTCTTGTTCTGTCAGACACAATTGTCAGTATGAATGAACATTGTATCTTCTCCACGGCCATAGTTTTCCAAATAATTGTGGAAAAGACTAACAACAACGTTGGAGCCTTTCTTTTGTACCTGTACTTTCCGGTATCAGATAGTTCACTTGTTTGTTTACAGTTTCACACATAACACCAAATATTCCAATTCTGAATGGAACCAAGAAATAAATGAGCCCAGGCTGTAACGGATTACTGAGTATGTGAACCTGCTGGGCCGTGTCGAAACTGTAGTGTACACAAGTTTTATCACCATCTTCAAAATTTTCCTTAGACTTTTCATAGTTCACTTTTAAAATCCCCCTTCTTTTGCAACAAGTTGTAGATGGGATCTCATTTTTTCAATAGTTTCCATTTTCATTTCTTCAGATAATAAAGCCATTGCAGTTTCAGATGCGAAATGCCTCTGGCAAAATGCATAAAGATCTGATTTGGGCTTCATAACAATTATTTCTGGGCAGACTTCCTTCCAAATTTTAGAAAACACCCTACTTGATACAGGTTTTTGGGGCATATCATTTGTAAAAGAAGACTTATAAGTTTAAAAAATTTTGGCTTTACTATCACTTGAAAGCAGCAGTTTTAAGTTTGCATTATACACAGTGCTACTTCTGCCTGGCAAGGTTATAGCATGTTGTTCTGCGTAATTGTGCGCAAATCTTACAACATACTCTGTATCGGAAAAGCAAGTCACATTCATAGGAACTCTTCCTGCATTCCTCGTTTTTAGGCAATCGAGCCTGTATCATTGTACATTTTTGTTAGGCGTTTCAGTCCCTTAGATTTAATATGATAGGCAAACATGTAAGTGTTTTAACAAACTTCCCGGCCTTTTACAAAATAACTGGTACGTGGCTGTTTCCTCTCAGTTTTGACTTGATGATTACGAGATGTCAAAGTAGGATCTAAAGTTAAACACTGAAGTTGGGCTAAGATTACTTGATGTAGGTAATGTGTTAACATTGTTTTCATAATGATCAATCTCAGCATATTCACGGCGCATTTGTACATATTCACCAACAGAAAAGTTATTTCCGTATCACATTTTCCTTATATCCACAACCTGTTTCTAAACACTTCAAAACCAAAGCATGATCTTCTCCAGGATCAAATGTATCGACTAAATTTATGCAGTCATCAGTTATGACTAGGTCTTCCCCACCACCATTCTCATGTATTACTTTCTCATTATTACCACATTGTTCTATTTGTATTTCAACAATAACATTTTCATTAATATTATCGTATCTACCTGCGGTATCATCAAACTTCAGAAGATCTCGCAATAAAGAATTATTGGAGAGGTTACCTGACTCTTATCTATGAAGTTCCAGTTCATCACCACTTGATTCATCACTACTACTTAGTCTTCTTTCAGTAAAATAATCTTCAAACACTTGATAGTCTTCATCACTGATATTGCCACCAGTGCCAATGTTATTTAATACTTTCACAACTTCATATTCATTCATTTTAAACTTCAAACTGTGCAAGAAGTAAACACGTTTTTGATGTTGATCAACATTCAATGAGAGTAACATCACGTCAGCTGTCAACTGTTTTAGAGCTGCCAACCACTGCACAGTTCACAACAGCCGTAGTCTTATCCAGCATCTGTAGACACTGGAAACATTTTTTGTCATTCTTCATCATGTGCAATATTATTAATGATAATTTAATAATTAATTATTAGATTCAAAGGAAGATGCTCAATGGGAGAAATAGAACTGGAATTTGGTAATGCCTTTCGGCATTTATACCTCTGAAACTAAAATTGACATCTTGTCGTGGCAGGCATTATTTTAATCAGAAAACCTTCCTCTTTCATACAATTCTCTTCCAAGTTCTCTAATATGCCATTAGAATTCAGGAGAGGCTATTTTGTGAAGCAATGCATACGCAGCAGCGAGATTTAGAAAAGTGCCATCTTGTCGGGCCAATGTTATTTCTCCATAACGACAAGAGGTCCCTTTTCAGAAGGCTGACATCGATTGCTTTTAACATTATTATCAACTTCGTTTCGGTTCCAATCACTTTTAAAATCGATATCAGCTGGTAGAGAAAGAAACAAACTATTATAATCCACAAAAATCCTAATATTTATGTTTTTGACCTCAACCACTTAATTTCCCTCTACTGAAAATGTTATTTCTCCGACAAGAGGTCCGTTTTCGCTTTCCGCCTCACATTTCGTTCCTCAAAATGCCATCAGTGTTCCGCTACGGACTCGAACCAGTAACGATCAACGAATATTACAGCTTATATTTAGATTTTTGTACGCGGATAGATGATTTTTATTTTGGCTGTGATAAAGATCTGAGCTGAGAGATAGACCATGTTTTTTCGATGTTTCTTTATTTTGGTTTATTTAGAGACTTGTTGAGATATAATACATTTTAAATATCAGAACAGCAGTGAGAGGAAGGCAAATATGTGAGAGATATGAGATGAGATATCATGCAACATTCAATAGAGGCAAGAAATGTGCAATCCGGATTATGGTGATTTGAGGAATATTATGTTAATCCTGGTAAGATAGTGAACCAATGGATGTTGTTAGAGAGCCCGAGAGAGGCCAAATTAGAAGGTATTTTGAAGAAAGACTGGATATGTACGGGCCTTGTTATGGAGAGACCGCGAGAAATGCTGACATGTGTGTTACGCCAAGAGAGCATTGAAAGGTTAATATTGCTTACTCTCAAGTTTAGAGCCTCCTCGTGACTGTGTCTGAATGTGGAAAATGTGTCTTGATGAGATAGGGTCAATGAAGACTACTTAAGATGTTATTTCATACAATTCCATTTCATTCAATAGAACCACAGCACAAGTTTTACATGGGCGCCCGCAAGGGGGGGCAAGGGGGGCACTTGCCCCCAGTGGAATTCTAAAGATGTTGATGTTCAATTGTTTAATATCATACCAGATTATTTCATAAACTGAAATTACTGACAGTTATCTAGCATATGTTATAACTGGAAGTTTCTGTAAACAATTTAATGTTGCTGACGTTATATTGGTTTTTATATTCAAGAAAATT
Organism: Anabrus simplex; assembly: GCF_040414725.1. NCBI lineage: Eukaryota > Metazoa > Arthropoda > Insecta > Orthoptera > Tettigoniidae > Anabrus > Anabrus simplex. The sequence continues at coordinate 883,354,068 of NC_090266.1, forward strand.
GTTAATGTGCCCCCCCCCCTGGAAAATATCCTGCGGGCGCCCATGCAAGTTTATTTAACTATTTAACGTCATCTGAATATCATTTTGGTTAGAAATAAGGACATTTCAGGTATGCTGTAATTGGATGTCTTGAAGGATATCACTTCAATTCTCGACTGGGTTACTGGACTTGTGTTTCACTGATGGTTGTCATCATGGAATTATTTGTTTACATGTGTGGTTTATATTTATTGTATGCGTAATTGACAACGCAAATTCTGTTCTGTGGTTGTGATAATTTGATCATGGTGGACTCAGTTCCGTGTGGTTGCCATGGCTTTGAGGCAGGGGTACCATTCCAACTACAGTAAAGCCAGTCTAGTTATAAGCTTTTGGGGGATTATGTTTGTCTATATTATGTAGGGCCCTCGCTACAGAATCATTATTAGTGAAAATGTGTTGACGTAAAATGTCCTTGTTGGTGGAATATAGTAATTAGACAGCTAGTGGTGTTTGTTTATGAAATTGAATTTTTGGTTGAATCTACTCATGTCAGTGAATTAAATCAGATATACTCGTTCACTCCGTGTTCGGTCCGCCGTAGTAAATTTTAACCGGGCGAGTTGGCCGTGCGCGTAGAGGCGCGCGGCTGTGAGCTTGCATCCGGGAGATAGTAGATTCGAATCCCACTATCAGCAGCCCTGAAGATGGTTTTTCGTGGTTTCCCATTTTCACACCAGGCAAATGCTGGGGCTGTACCTTAATTAAGGCCACGGCCGCTTCTTTCCAACTTCTAGGCCTTTCCTATCCCATCGTCGCCATAAGACCTATCTGTGTCGGTGCGACGTAAAGCCGCTAGCAAAAAAAAAAAGTAAATTTTAGGGATGACTCGGCAAAATGATTACTTAATTTGATTTAATAAAATTTCATTTAATTTTTAAAGCGTTAACACAGGTCAATTATATTTTCAGAACAATGATGTTAATAATTTTAATAATAAAGACCAAGAAGAGGGGAAACAAATTGTAATGATATGTGATGATTTATGTTGGTATTTTGTTGTAGTAAACAAACCGAAAAAGTGCATCTTAAGATAATGTAAAGAAACTTTAAACCACTCGATAAGTATTTTCTCTAGGATTTTAAGATTTTGAGAGTGTGTTGTATTGTGTCAAAGAGTTAATGAGTGGAAATGAGTTTTAAAACAAACCGACTTAACAAATTTAATAAATGATGTATTTTTGCTCAACTGAACAATAAGATTTGGAAGATATAACCGAGTTATTTAATATACGAATGGATTATTAGTCGATTTCCACGTTAGTTGTCCTTGTCAATTTTTATTAATGATTTATATATTTTTCTATTTCTTCCGTTTTTTCTATGTTTTACTGCCAAAGTTTTAATAAATTAGTTTCGCAAAGACTTCTCATTCATAATCTTTTAATTTTTTTACTTTCGATCTTTCTTGCCTATTAATTGAAGTTTAGTTTTTTATTTCGAAATATTACCTGGGATTACCCGTATTCGACCCTGGGATGAACAGCCGGCGCGTGTTGTGTACTGGCATGTCCTGTATGTGAAGTACATAGTAATTCGAGAACCCAATGTTAGCGCCGCGATACTCGGTTATTCGGTTTTTAAACCATTTTTGGGGCGTAAGTTAATTTAACATATTCGGAATTTTGTATCGGTGATTGTACTTGAATAAATTTGGCAGAGTATAACTTAAGACAAGGACAGCTTCTAAATGGCAGTAAGTATTGTATGCCTAAGTTTGTTTTGATACCATTTAACGTCAAGTAAAGAAGCTAGAATTATAGGAATAGGGAACATGCATGATCCGGGGTTTTAATTAAAAATATGCTAATCTGATTCAAAATTTCATGCAGAATTCAAAAATGTGATCAGAATGTACAAATAATAACTCCAAACGTGATAAAAATCTACGAAAATGTCACGTCACGCAAGCACGCGATCTCATTGGTCTGACGTCATCGTACAGGTTGACTGAATTAGCAGACGAAATAACACATAGTGTGCTGTGAGAAGCAGGATACACTTCGCGTATTTCTACTTTACGTTAGTGTCTAGTATAGTTAAATTCGAGGTCTATACATTGGATAATAATCTGAGTGGTATATTTTAGACTTAAAATGAATCCTGCGCAGACAGTGAGGCAGAAAACTTACAAATGGTGTAGAGTTCCGATGTGCAATAGCACATCGCATACCATACCAAACAAATTGTTTATAAATGTTCCAAAGACGCTAAAACTAGGAAGAAATGGATTTTGGCGAGCCGGAGAAATGCTGGTGATATATCGGAAAAGTCTACATTTTATTTTTATTTTTTTAATATTTTAACGTAAGATGAATTTGTTTGAATTTTCAAATCACTTTTCCATGTCAGCTGTTCTAGTGGTAAAACTTTAAATTTTAATGTATGATGCTTTATTTAAATGCTTCAATTACATCTTGGAATATGAAAGTAATAAACAGTGCATTAAATAATGCTGATTATTAAAGTATTCTCCAAACCTAACCTATGTTTTGGGTGATCCATGTCAAGATAATAAATCAAAGGGGTTATGAACCATTTTGACAGCTCTAATTCTACCAATATATCTTGGCATGGGACAGTTATGTATGTCTTTATTGAAGAGCTTAATTGGTAAAGAAATTTAGGCTATATCTGAATACTCTATAATGTAACAAAGAATAGACGTGTACATCACGAAAGGAAGCAATGTGAATTTAACAAATGTATAACTCTACACAAAACCATTGCTTGTCTGTTGGGGTCTTATAAGTTAACAATGCTCAATTATAATAATTATCATAATATTAATGAAAATAAATAACATCATTGCACACAGGTGAAAATAGTGATGTAGGTGTTTAAAATATTATCCAACTTAGCCTAAGTTTTAGGTTATACAAGCCAAGTCAATAAACCGAAGGGTAAAAATACCGCGCGAGTTGGTCGTGCGGTTAGGAGCGTGCAGCTGTGAGCTCGCATCCGGGAGATAGTGGGTTTTGAACCCCACTGCCGGCAGCCCTGAAGATGGTTTTCCGTGGTTTCCCATTTTCACACCAGGCAAATGCTGAGGCTGTACCTAAGGCCACGGCCGCTTTGTTCCCATTCCTATGCCTTTCCTGTCCCATCGTCGCCATAAGACCTATATGTGACGGTGTGACGTAAAGCAAAAAAAAAAAAAAAAAGTAAAAGTCACATCACCCAAAGACATTCCTGTATTGAGCGACTAAAATGTCACCAGGACACTTTTCTTTCCTGATATGTTCAGCTTGTTAAAAGCCAAATGTAATTAATGTTATTGGCTTCACGCCCCGCTAACTACTTCTACGATTTTCGGAGACGCCGGTGTGCAGGAATTTAGTCCTGCAGGAGTTCTTTTACGTGCCAGTAAATCTACCGACACGAGGCTGGCGTATTTGAGCACCTTCAACTACCACTGGATTGAACCAAGTTGGGGTCAGAAGGCCAGCACCTCAACAGTCTGAACCACTCAGCCCGACTTGTGAAAACTAGATGAAGTCATATTTATCTTTATCATGTTTAACTTTTTCCCTCCGCAAAGATATTTAATTCTCTTTCATGGGCCCTGGAAGTGGGTAGGCCAGTTGTCCCAACCATAAATATATATTTTTTGGGGAATGATAGATTATAGCCCTATAGTACTATGATCTTTCTTTCTTTCCTTCTTTCTTTCTTTCTTTCTTTCTTTCTTAATCAGTTTATCCTTCAGGGTTGGTTTTCTCTCGGACTCAGCGAGGGATTTCACCTCTACCACTTCAAGGGCAGTGTCCTGGAACGTTGAGACTTTGAGTATGGTGATGAAACTGGTGAGGAGGGCCATTACCTCGCCCAGGCGGCCTCACCTGTTATGCTCAACAGGGGCCTTGTTGGAGGATGGGAGGATCGGAAGGGATAGACAAGGAAGAGGGAAGGAAACGGCCGTGACCTTAGGTGCCTGGAGGAGAAGTAGGAAAATTCGAAAAACCACTTCGAGGATGGCTGAGGTGGGATTCGAAACCCTTCTACTCAGTTGACCTCCCGAGGCTGAGTAGACCCCGTTCCAGTCCTCGTACTATTTGTTTTCAACTTTTATGGCAGAGCCGGGAATCGAAACCGGGCCTCCGGGAGTGGCACACATTAACCACTACACCACAGAAGCGGACTAGTACTATAATGCTATCTATATGTTTATGTTAGTGCTGAAATCCGATTTCTTACTTTACTAATGCTGAAAGCCCGAAAATGTAATGTTATTCTTTAATAGGGGAATCAGTCTAGAAGGAAATGTTGAAAGTGATGTGATATCTATCCAGGTTCGTTGTTATCCTAATACTATGGGTTACAGTACATTGCACGTATATAAAAGACGCCACTTACAAACTTGCTTGTTATCCGCGAATTTCTGCGGCCACAAAAGTCACATTTTTCAAGAATGATGACATCTACACATGGTAGATTGTCTGACTGTGCTGTTTTGAACCTTTCTTCTGTCATTTCTAAGTTACTCGCGATCATGAATAATAAACAATCGGCTTTTAGCAACGGCTGATGCACAACGGCTGGTAGAGCTCCATGCGGTACTGGATCGTGACGTCACAGCGCGCCGCTTACGTCAGAGGCCGTTTCACTCGCCTTGCGGAAAGGCACTATTAAACATTTTTTTTAATGGTAGAAAACAAGGCAACATACCACAATGTAATACGTTTACGTACTATTTCATTGGTGTACTTTTCAAAAAAAAATATTTTTGAAAATTATGCATGTTCCCAATTGAAGTTATACGTTATGATTTGGTCTAAAGTCTTCGGTCTAAACATCACATTCGAGGTAGCAGAGTTTGTTTATAGATGTCTTCATGTGATTTTGATGGTATTCAGGTATTGTAGTAAAGATGTAAAGCAGAGGGAATGTAAGTCACCACTAAGGCACAAATTTAAGTATGGTTTCAGTGTATGGAACCTGCAGTAGGACTACCTGACTCAAGATGTAGAAAATATCCAAAGGAAAGCAGCACGGTATGTCGCTGGTGATTTCCAGCAGAAGAGAAATTTTATAAAAATTTTGTTAACTCTGGGCTGGAAAAATTCGGGAGTAAGGAGACAAGCTGCTCAAATAACTGGTATGGTCCAAGCTGCCATTGGAGAGATGGCATGGAAGGACATAGGTAGACAAATAAAGCTTGATTGGGGATTTGAAAAATAGGAAAGGTCATAATATGATGGTAAATTTGGAATTCAAGAGGACAAATTGCAGCAAATGTTCATTTATAGGAAGAGGAGTAAGGAACTGGAAAAATTTATCAATGCAAATGTTAGATAAATTTATAGATTGTTGGAAAATGTTTAAGAAAATTCTTGGTAAATAATTCACACAGAATCTGCCACATAGGTGACAGTCCTAAATGCAGAAATTGATTGATTGATTGATTGATTGATTGATTGATTGATTGATTGATTGATTGATTGATTGATTGATTGATTGATTGATTGAATGATTGATTGATTGATTGATTGATTGATTGATTGATTGATTGATTGATTGATTGATTGATTGATTGATTGATTGATTGATTGATTGATTGATTGATTGATTGATTGATTGATTGATTGATTGATTGATTGATTGATTGATTGATTGATTGATTGATTGATTGATTGATTGATTGATTGATTGATTGATTGATTGATTGATTTTAGTATTTTAAAGGAAGATCTGCATCCAAATTCCTAAGTACAAGCAAAATAATGGTGCAACAACCACTACTAAACAACCAAAAGAAACATATATACAGTCCATATATATATTAGTTAGGTAAGTCCTAAAATTGTACATCATACATACATAGGGCCTACATCATCATTATAGACCATTACGCATCTCAACGTTCAGTCCGCAAGCCTCTGCAAATTTACTAAATGGCGCTGTGGCAATATTTAGTTCTACAACTCATATCTTTAAATTGTTAGAAAGTGAGTCTAACCATCATGGTCTTTGTCTCCCTCTACTTCTCTTACCATCCATAACAGAGTCCATTATTCTCTAGGTAAACTATCCTCCTCTATTCTCCACCCATGACCCCCACTACCAAAGCCAGTGCACATGTACAGCTTCATCCATTGTGTTCATGCCTAACTTGGCCTGTACATCCTCATTCCAAGTACCCTCCTACCATTGTTCTAACTTCATTTTACCGGGAATCATTCTTGTTACTTTCATGTCTGTTACTTCTAACTTACAGAAAAGACATTCTTAGTCAATCCCGCCTTCACTCTCATAAAGCGAAGTTGGTCTGAAAACAGACCGACATAAAAATACTTTCCTCCAGAAACTGACTTCCTTCTTACAGAATACTGTTGATCGCAACTGCGAGCTCACTGCATCAGCTTTACTGCACCGTGATTCAATCACACTTACAATACCACCATTCTATGAGAACACACATCCTAAATACCTGAAAATGTCTACCTGTTTCAGCTTTGTATCACCAATCTGACATTCACTTCTCTTGGATTTCTTACCTACTGCCATCAATTTAGTCTTAGAAACGTTAATTTTCGTACCATACTCATTGAACCTATTTTCAATACTCAAGATATTCGACTACAGGCTTTCAGCGTAATCTGCCTTTAAGACCAAATTGTCAGTATAGGCCAAACTGCTTACTATATTTCCACGTAACTGAATCACTCCCTGCCACTTTGTGCCTTTTTAGCAGATGATTCACGAAAAGTACGAACAGCAAAGATGAAAGATTGCAGCCTTGTTTAACCCTGTAAGTACCCTGAACCAAGAAATCATTCTGCCACAAATACTTGCTGCAACCCAATTATCAACATACATGCATTTGATTGATTTTAAAAATCTACTCTTAATCCCATAGCCCCCAGTATGGCAAACAACTTTTCCCTCTGCCTCCTGTCGTATGCTTTCCCTAGGTCTACGAAATATAAATTTAACTGTCTATTCGTCTCGTAGCATTTTTCAATTACCTGTGCACACTGAAGATTTAAACCCGACAGTCCCCCTGTGGCATGAAATCACACTGGTTTCCATCCAACTTCCTCTCAACCACTGATCGCACCCTCCCTCCAGGCTGCAAGTGAACATCTTGCATGGTACACTTATCAATATGATACCTTGATAATAGTTGCAATAACTCCTGTTCCCTCCCTGTAGATAGACGCAAATACTGCTTTTGTCCAAGATGAAGATACCTTACCAACATTCCATCTTAATGTTCTTACTCTATGCAGCCATTTCATCCCTGCCTTCCCACTATTTTTCTCCATTTCAATTTCCTCTATCCCTGCTGCTTTATGACAATATGGTTTATTTACCATCCTTTCCACTTCCTCAAGTGCAATTTTACTAACATAATTTTCCTTCCCCCAATGAGCTCAGTTGTTAATGAACTCACCAGGAAGATTACCTTTCACGTTGAGAAGATTTTCAAAATATTCCTCCCTCCTGTGCAGAGATTCCCTGCGATCTATCATGAGTACACCTGAATTACCTAGAACACTGTTCATATACTTTTCCCTTCCTCCCTAAGGTTCTTTATTTCTTTCTTTAAAGTTTTCCCTGCTGCTTGACCTAGCCTTTCCACGTTATTACAAACATCTTCCAAAAACTTCTTTTTTTATTCAACAACTATTTCTTTCGCTCCTTTTCTTTCATCTTCATACATTCTCTGTCTGCATCAGCACATGTTTGGAGCCAATTCTGTTACGCCTACTTTCCACGTTTACAAACTGCTCTCACTTCATAATTCCACCAAGGTGTCCGCTTTGTTCCCATATTTACACACAGACGTTCCTAGGCATTCTTTTGCTATTTCTACTACAGCATCCCTGTATACCACCCATTCTCTTTCTATATCCTGAACCTGCTTACTGTCAGCTGTTTTAACTTCTCACTAATCATATCAATGTACTTCCGTCTAATTTCTTTGTACTGGAGATATTCTACCCGCATTCGTTTGCAGACAGATTTCACTTTCTCCATCCCGGATCTAGAGATACTTAATTCACTACAGATCCAATAGTGACCCATATCATTGAAAAAATCCCAGAAGTCCTGCACATTCCTAATAGATTTCCTGAATTCAAAGTCCGTTAAGGTATGGACTATTATGGATCTGGTACCCCTACTTTCCCATATATAGCGGTGAATGGCCTTTTGCTTGAAGAATATATCATAACTGCTAAACTCATACTAGCACAGAAGTCCAAAAAATGCTTCTCATTCCTATTAGCTTCCTTATCTTCCCCACATGTACCAATCACCTTTCGTGCCCCTCAGTTCTATTTCCAACACTTGCAAGGTAATCCCCCATTAGCACTATCCTTTCTGGTTGCTTGTCCCTGACTACGATGTCATTCAATGCTTCATAAAACTTGTCAACTTCATCCCGATCTGCACCCTCATATGGTGAATACACTAAGATAATTCTCGTACTTATTTCACCAACTGTGACATCTACCCACACCATTTGCTTACTTATTATGCCTATCAAAAACTATGTTGCATTCAATGGTATTCCTGATGAACACCCCTATCCTATGCTCTGCCCTTCCATTTATAACACCCTTCAAGTAAACTCTCTTCCTCATTATCTGTCCTTACCGGAATATCATTTACTTCTATCACATCCAGATGCATCCTCTTAGCTGACTCAGCCAGTTCTACTATCTTTCCTCCATAATCTCTATTACTATTGATGGCTCACCATCGAATTCCATTTTGTTCTCCAAAGTGTTTCAAAGGAGTCCCTGTCCTGTCAAATTACAGTGGGACTCCGTTTCTCCCATACGTCCAAAGCTTGATTAAAATGTTCTGAGCTTCGTCAATTCTGTGAAGCAGGATACTACCCTTACTTACACACAGTCCAAGTGAGGATCTCCCCTCTAAGGGGTTAGGAACCACAGGTGGATTGTACAGTCTTAGCCACTTCAGCACAAGGAGAGCCTTCATTCGGAATATGTCCGAGATGATCACTTCCATTCCATAGCAAATGGTATCTCAATTCTCAGGACCACTTTCTAGGCCACTCACACATTACCCATGGTTCTGAAGTAGGATGTGGCAACAGTAACCCATACCATGTACCATCCTCAAATTCTATTTTTAATTTATTTTAAATTGTTTTTATCGCAAAAATATCTAATGTGGTGTTAACACATTTTACCCACAAACCTGCCCATTGTAGTGTAAATATTTTCTCAGTTAGCTTCTTGCTTGTCATGAAATACTTGTGTAGTACACAACATTTCCTAGCTCTGTCATATGTACCTCTATTCAAAGCATACACTATTTTTATTCTGTTGATATTTTGATATTATTTCACCTTTCTTTGAAGTAATAAACAAATGGCTGAAGGAGGTGAACATGAGGACTGTGTGTGTAAGTGGGAATTAGGATATATCAGGGAAGAGAAAATGTGTTTGAGGGAGATAATTAGCATTGAATTGGAGGACAGTAATGAAGATAGGTCTCCCTAAATTAATGTATGGGATATGATAGGTAGGCCAGAATGAGTGGAAGGGAACGTTTTGACTTGTGGAGTACAGGTAATCTAATATTTTAAGTGGAAGGAAAACTAGGGTTAAGGGTTTTCCTTGGGGAAATGGCTCAAGAGGTGTATTGCTGATGAATAGGTATGAGTCACTCCAGGTTAATTAGCAGAGGAAGGATTGTGATCAGGCAAATTTTACAGATGAGGTACTGTGCAGTAGGAAAGGGAATAGTAGGAAAGAAAGTGTGTAGTCGGGGATAGAAGAAGAGGGGTGGAACGGGTAATGAGAGGGAAAGAAGGAAGCAAGAAGCAGGATCTGCATGCATCAAGAAATTTAATGGAGTCTGGGATCGGAGGGGATCTATTGTAGTTGGGGTTGAGACTGTTGTCAAGGGTGACTCATTGTCAGGCATATGGGGGAAGTATCTGGAGGAAACAGAACCAGGATAGACTGCTCTTATGGAATTGACTCATAGCCTACTCTTGTCAATTAACACCAAGGGGTCTGTTGGAGGCATAACGTCTCCATCCAACGGATGTATCACTACCAACAGCATCATATGCCCTCACTCCACATGAACTCTGTGGAGAGGTTTGGAATTGAAACCAGTCTTTTTTTCATGCAATTTAGTGATTGGAAATTGTATACCACCACCTCTGCCACCCTGCCAGCTAACATTCTGATGGAGAAACGTTTTCCACTAACGGGACTCGAACCAGCTAACCACCATAACCTGACTTGCGTAGTACATAATTCACTTAAAGTCATAAACTAATGGAGGTGGGAAAAAGTAGCCCGTTACTGTCTCTGTTAAGAGCCTTAAAATGCATTTAAGTTGAACCTCAAACAAAATACTGTATATTTGAAATACAATGCGTTTTGACTTTTCTTTCATAGGTGTTGGAATTTTTACTAGATAGAATTAATTAATGTGCTTCTTGATGCAGCTTTCTGATATTTCTGTGCCACATATAGCATTATTTGTTCTCGTGCATACAGATGATATGCTGAATGAGATTGTAACTGCCATTTGTGACTTGAAGTTTACTTGGACTTCGTGTCTTCAATGTTTGCTCACCAGTAGTCTATATTGAGGATGTCATCAAAACTGATCTCTGTTTAACTGGCTGAGCTGATGAAGTATCCCGCATCCAGTTTCCCAAGATCACAAACACCTGCGCTGGCTCCAATCTCACCTTGCTTGCAGACAGATACAACTTAATCCATAGTTCTTACTGCTTACATGACGGATCGATTTTTCAGTCACTTTACAAGCCTATGTTTCAAAATATTGTTTAAAATATCTTAAATTAAAAGAGATGTTATAAACTGTCGGTTTAAGTGTTCATATTGCTCAATCAATCAATCAATCACCACTGATCTGCATTTAGGGGAGTCGCTCAGGTGGCAGATCTCCTATATGCTGCTTACCTTGACTTTGCTTAGATAATTGCAAAGAATTTGGAAATTTATTGAACATCTTCCTATCTAAATTGTTCCAATCCCTAACTCCCCTTGCTATAAATGAATATTTGCCCAGTTTGTCCTCTTGAATTACAACCAAGGGTACAGTCTCGAGCATGTCGTTTAATTAAGAACTGACTGTAGTAGCTTCGTAAAAGTTATTTCAATATTCCTCCTAAGAGAATAGCTATTCGAACCTAAGTTCTTGAAAAGTTTCATTTCCTCTAGTTTAATGTTTTTCATTTCACTTATCAACAGTAAAAAAATAGTTCCAAAGGAAAAGCAATCAACTCCAATTCATTTTGATGTAAAATAAACCAATATAATGTCTGAAACGCACAGTCAACTTTCATTCTCTTGAAAAACAGGAATTTGTTTTATGTTCGACGGCTATTGTCTAATTTTGATAAATAATTTTGTTACAAATATAGGTTTCAAAAGCTGAGTAAACTACATTTTATTACCAGAAAAGCCTTTTTCATTACATAAATGTTTTGTTGAGCTTACGGAAACCTATCTGTTTTTTACATTACAATAACATAAATTTATGTGTTCGGAGTTCTAAGAAGATTCAATTTTCAGGGGTAATTAATAAATTAAAAACCTAGCATAAACCTTCATTTATTTTCAGAGCTGCTTTAGACGTACTGAAAATCTATATTATCTTAAGGTAATTAGTTTTTTTGGTTTTCAATGCAGACTATTTAGACTTCAGGATGCCGTATAAATGTGTAGATAGTGTGGATAACTTTTGCTATGTCAGTGACGAAGAGACTTTTTCATCTCAGAAACGTGAAGTGACTCTGTTAATAAATTTGGCATATTACCATTCCTTCAAATGTAACAAACCGCAAGTTTGCTGTAATTTCCGTCAATTCACGTGGTTGGTTGAGGACATCCCAAGTGTTAGGTTGTAATATGTCACTGAAGATCCACTTTCTTCACTCACATCTTGACTTCTTTCCGAGTGATTGTGGCATATTGAGTGACGAGCATACAGAAAATGTCAATCAAGATGTTTCAGAGAATGAATGTTGGTACAAAGGCAATTGATCTCATCTTTGTTTGCAGACTATTGCTGGAATATGATGAGAGATGCCTCAGAAGTAGACTACAAATTAAAATCTAAGATACAGAAACGCTAAAGTGAATAGGTAAATGGGTAAGATTGTGTGGGATTGAGTTCATTACATACAAGTGTCTCAGAACTGAAAGCTAATAAAAGTGTTCTGATGTCATATCGATGTTCTTTGACCCCTCTTTGCTTGGAATCGGCTATTTGTGTTAGAGAAACTTCCAACATTTCCTTCTTTGTTGAACAATGTAATCATACCTCTAGCATCTATTGTAAGAATATAAGTTTCACTTTTCAAATTCATCTATTTCATAGCCACCACTCATAAATCTGGTCAAACTTGATGGTGTATGTCAGATGATTGAGTATTTGCCAACTGAGCTTAATTGTGTGGTTCACACTTCAGTACAATCAGCACAAGTATGAGAGACACATATAATTAGGGCAGCAAATGGGACATAAGTACAAGAATGGATGTAATTGTATTTGCTCATTATATTTTAGTTCGGGGAAGAACATGGGAAATAGGAAAAGTACAAAATAGGACAGATATTCAATAATGAAGAAACTAAGACTGTAATGATGATGTCAAGGAGTCATTCTGCCCTCAATGATTACTAACCGTAATTTCACATGAAAGCCATCAGCTTCCAAGATGGTACTACCTGAGGTTGGCCTCATGGGCCTCTCAACAATAACATAGTCACAGCCCCTCTCCCTGGTATGCCATCAGACATAATTGCGATTATTAAGATAAAAGCACAATAATTCATCACTGAAGGTGGCACTACACCATTTGTTGGTCTAGTTTTATCATTCCCAACACCAAGACAGCCTTACCTGTCAATGTTGTGGTGTCAGTGGAACACTTGATGTAGGGACAGGGGATCATAAGCTAGCTGCATGCAGATTATTATGAATTATTTGTTGCTTAAACCTGTATTACCACAGTAGTTCAAATTTCTACTACTGTTGCATAGGGTCTGTCTGAACATGTGAATAATGAGACAGTCCTCTTGCACTATCGCTGTATCGTGCTGATTCTGTTTAAAGTCTCGAAGCATTTGCCTCTTCATTTGAACAATGTCGCCGTATATATTTTTTAAATGCAATGCAGCCAACACATGAAGATAAAGTAGGCTAATTTTCAATGCACTCTCAACCAGTGAGAGTTATAGATCTCCTCTTTATACACACCAGCAATGCATGTTCCACAAGCAAAAATTTGATTTTTCTGCATCTCACAGACCTCACCTAGCTAGCACAATTACCTATCTTTAATATAAATAAAAATTGTCCATTTCTTCAATGTGTTGCAATTTCCATTTCCTCTTGTGTATTTGCATGCAAGGTAAGGACTGGATGTCAATAGTGAAGACCTTAAGGTGTTGTATTGTTTACATCAAACAAAGAGACATTAAAAAGCAGATTCTAACTGGGAAAGTATATCTGGGAATGGATTCTGACCAAAGTCTGATGAAATGAAATTCATAGTGAAGTTCAAGAAACTGGAGGAATGGAAAGTTTAAAAGTAGATTACTGAAAGGAGGACAAATAAAGAGGATTTAACTTAACCTAATTCAACTTAAAAGCTATGGAAGAAGGCTGAAAGAATGTTCAATGATTTTTCTTACATTAAATTATATAAAAAGTTGTTAAATTAAAGAAAAAATCATGGAAAGATTTTGGTAATAATTTAGAAAGGTTAGGTCACGCAGCAGGAAAACATTTCTGAACAGTAATAAAGAATCTTAGTGACGGGAGGGCAAACGGAATGAACTCATAACAGATGCCAAGGAATCACTGGAGAGGTGGAAGGAATATTTTGAAAATCTCAATGCAAAACGGTAATTTTTTGCGATGTCACAAACAACAGAGGGACTGTCAGGATCAGACTTTCAGTATGCAGCAGGTAACTGAAAAATGCTACAAAAGGAATAGACAGTAAAATTTATGTTTCTTAGATCTAGAGAAGGCATATGACTGAGTACTGAGGGATAAGATATTCAACGTACTGGGGCACTGTGGGATTAACGATAGATTATTAAAATCAATCAGAGGTATTTATGTTGACAATCGGGTTGGAGTGAGAATTGACAGTAGAATGAGTTCTTGGTTCAGGGAAATCACAGGGGTTAGACAAGGCTGTAATCATTAACCTTTATTGTTCATAGTTTGCAAAGATCATCTGCTGAAAGTCATAAAGTGGCAGGGAGGGATTCGGTTAGGTGAAAATATAGTAAGTAGTCTGGCCTATGATGATGACCTGGTTTAAATGGCAGATTGTACTGAGAGCCTGCAGTTATAATATCTTGGAACTTGAAAGTAGGTGCAATTATAGTATGAAAATTGGCTTTTCTAAGACTAAATTGATGTCAGTGGGTAAGAAATCAAAGAGAATTGAATGTCTGCTTGGGAATATGAAGCTGGAACAGGTAGATCATTTCAAGTATTTATGATTGTTTTCTCCCAGGTTGGTAGTTTAGAAATTGATATTTAATTAAGGTGCAATAAAGCTATTGCAGTGAGCTCACAGTTACAAAAAATAGTATTCTTTAAGAAGGAAATCAGCTCCCAGACAAAACTATCATTACAGTGGTCTATTTCCAGACCAACTTTGCTTTATGGGAGTGAAAGCTGGGAGGACTCAGGATATCTTATTCATAAGCTAGAAGTAATGGGCATGAAAGTAGCAAGAATGATTGATGATAAAAGCATGTGGGAACAATGGCAGGAGGGTACTCAGGATGAGGATGTGAAGACTAAATTAGTAATGACCTCAATGGGTGAAGCTGTACACATAAATCAGCTTCAGTGGTAAGGTAATGTGAGGTGAATGGAGGAGGATAGGTTACCTAGAAAAATAATTGACTCTATTATGGAGGGTGAAGAGCAGTGGAGGGAGACCAAGTAGACAATGGTTAGACTCATTTTCCAATGATTTAAAGATAAGAGGTATACTGTAAAATTAATGAGGCCACAGAACTAGTTACAAATAGAGGATTATGGCAATGATTAGTGATTTCACAGAGGCTTGCTGACTGTTCATTTCATTATAGTTGTTAAGGAGCCATATGAGTACTGGTAGTCTTTTCTTCAGGGTCCAAGTAATGTGATTCAGCATGGGATACTTATTCCAGTTCTGTCTTGAAGCCTAATGCAAATCTGTGACTAGCATCCTTGCAGAAGAGCTTTCACATGTCATATGTTAAGTACCATGCATTGCTAGATCAGTTCATATGTTAAAAATGTTGGTGGATTCTTGTACATCTGTTAGAGTATGTAGTTCAGGCATCTATGTTCCTGACCGAAGTGTAAATCAAATATTAATCCACTAATATAAATTCCATATTGCAGTTGCACATCAACTAATGCAAAGTATGTAGATTCCAAGGCTTTTGCTAAAAAAATCTCTAACTGTATGAATATACACTGACTGACAGAGCAAATGCAACACCAAGAAGGAGTGGTTCGAAAGGGATGAAAGTTGGGGAAAAAACAGAGACGGCACGGACGAATAATTGATGTTTATTTCAAACCGATATGCAGGTTACACAATGCGCACGGCATCGACTCAGTAGGATGTAGGACCACCGCGAGCGGCGATGCACCCAGAAACACGTCGAGGTACAGAGTCAATAAGAGTGCGGATGGTGTCCTGAGGGATGGTTCTCCATTCTCTGTCAACCATTTGCCACAGTTGGTCGTCCGTACGAGGCTGGGGCAGAGTTTGCAAACGGCGTCCAATGAGATCCCACACGTGTTCGATTGGTGAGAGATCCGGAGAGTACGCTGGCCAAGGAAGCATCTGTACACTTCGTAGAGCCTGTTGGGAGATGCGAGCAGTGTGTGGGCGGGCATTATCCTGCTGAAACAGAGCATTGGGCAGCCCCTGAAGGTACGGGAGTGCCACCGGCCGCAGCACATGCTGCACGTAGCGGTGGGCATTTAACGTACCTTGAATACGCACTAGAGGTGACGTGGAATCATATGCAATAGCGCCCCAAACCATGATGCCGCGTTGTCTAGCGGTAGGGCTCTCCACAGTTACTGCCGGATTTGACCTTTCTCCACGCTGACGCCACACTCGTCTGCGGTGACTATCACTGACAGAACAGAAGCGTGACTCATCGGAGAACACGACGTTCCGCCATTCCCTCATCCAAGTCGCTCTAGCCCGGCACCATGCCAGGCGTGCACGTCTATGCTGTGGAGTCAATGGTAGTCTTCTGAGCGGACGCCGGGAGTGCAGGCCTCCTTCAACCAATCGACGGGAAATTGTTCTGGTCGATATTGGAACAGCCAGGGTGTCTTGCACATGCTGAAGAATGGCGGTTGACGTGGCGTGCGGGGCTGCCACCGCTTGGCGGCGGATGCGCCGATCCTCGCGTGCTGACGTCACTCGGGCTGCGCCTGGACCCCTCGCACGTGCCATATGTCCCTGCGCCAACCATCTTCGCCACAAGCGCTGCACCGTGGACACATCCCTATGGGTATCGGCTGCGATTTGACGAAGCGACCAACCTGCCCTTCTCAGCCCGATCACCATACCCCTCGTAAAGTCGTCTGTCTGCTGGAAATGCCTCCGTTGACGGCGGCCTGGCATTCTTAGCTATACACGTGTCCTGTGGCACACAACAACACGTTCTACAATGACTGTCGGCTGAGAAATCACGGTACGAAGTGGGCCATTCACCAACGCCGTGTCCCATTTATCGTTCGCTACGTGCGCAGCACAGCGGCGCATTTCACATCATGAGCATATCTCAGTGACGTCAGTCTACCCTGCAATTGGCATAAAGTTCTGACCACTCCTTCTTGGTGTTGCATTTGCTCTGTCAGTCAGTGTATAAACAAGTTACTGAAGTTTAATGACCAAATTAAATGCATGAAAATTTTATATTAGGTAATATGTATTGAATTTTGTAGTGCATAAAAGTTGCATCTTTTGGAATTGTCACAAGTTGCTGCAAGAGCCTTAGTGTTAGACTGTCTGAGGGTTGCATTGTTTCATTATTTGAAAAGCAGAGGAATTTAGTTTTGTTTTATTTAACTTAAGAACGTCGTTGCTTAGCCATATGGGCCAATGACCTACTTATTTGGTCCCTTTGAACAATAAGCATCACCACCTTAGCCATTTCTGATCTATGGATGGGGTTTCTTGATCTATGTTGAAGGCATCCTTCCAAGTTTCACCCATAACTGTGACTACTGTGTCATCAGCATATGTTTGCATTTCAGATTAACTCACACAGATCTTTGATAAATATCAGAAAGAGAACTGGTCCTAATACTGTCCATTGGGAAACGCCAAGTTTTTACTTCACTAATTAGATTTGTATATTTTTTTATTTGTATACTTTGTATTCCATTTTTAATAAGATTTTGAGAAATCCCATGGATTCATATGCTTTCAAGGTTTCTAAGGAGTATATTTAGGTCTGCAGTATCAAATGCTTTTGTTAAATCCAGAAATATAGAAATGTTTCCTTTGGGGCAATCAATGGTTTTATATAAACCATCAGTTTAGGAGAATATTGCACCTTGAGTGCTAATGTTTGGTCTAAAACCATATCGATTTGATGATAGTATGTTGTCCTTATTCAGGTAGTTGAGTAATCAGGTTTCAAAGTATTTAATAATTTAGAAAGGTAGGCTGTGAGAGCAATTAGTCTGTAATTGTTTAACTCTCTTATCACCTGATTTATGTTTTGAGACTATGTTTTGTGAGCTAATTGTCTTACGGCTTTTTGTAGAGATGTTATCATAGCCACTGAGTGAGTTACCCTCTAGTGCAGCTATGTGAATTTTTTATTTCTGCTTCTGTTAAGGGAAGGAAAAAAGATAGAGGTTGAGATATTGCACAGCCGTCAGGTATATATGTGTTTTAGTATCAGGTTATTTGCTGGTATTTATTATTTTTCAGTAAGTTCTAAACCTATACCACTGAAAAAATCTACAAATTCTTCTGGCATGGTAGGTGATTGAGTTGGACATCAAAGGAAACCTGATTTATTATAAGGAAGGGGGTGCATCAACATAATACAAGAAGAAGAAATGACATAGACACTCCTCATGTTAGATTAATGAAAATGCAGAAATATCATTAACTACCCCTACTCTTTAACAATTTCCCATTGGAATGAAGAGATATATCGATGAAATCCTTTCAAAAGATTCTAAAAAACTGGCTGAGGGGAAACAACATTTACAATACAAAGGAATTTGAAGATAAATTATTAACGATGTGTGGAATAGCACATAATATTTAGATAAAGTAGGAATTCAAAAGGACTAACTGGGGCATGTAATTGTTTATGGGAAGAGGAATAATGGATTGGAGTTATTTACTACAGGAGATGATTCATCAGTTTCCATGTTTGAAATTATTTAAGAAAAGACTGATAGGGTGACCACATGAAAAAAAGCTTGAGCGGAGCTTTCAAATGTAGGAAAGATCATCCATCATTATGAGGATAACTTTGGAATTCAAAAGGACAAATCGGCCCAAATATTCCTTTATAGGGTAAGGAGTAAGGATTGAGATAAATTTTCAGGGGAAGTGTTGTCCAGCTCCATGGCTAAATGATAGCATGCTGGCCTTTGGTCACAGGGGTCCTGGGTTTGATTCCCAACAAATTCAGGAATTTTAACCATCGTTGGTTAACTTCTCTGGCATGGGGCCTGGGTGTATGTGTTGTCTTCATCATCATTTCATCCTCATCATGAGGCGTAGGTCGCCTACGGGAGTCAAATCAAAAGACCTGCATCTGGCAAGCCAAACCCATCCTGGGATCTCTCGGCACTAAATGCCATATGCCATTTCTTTTTTCAAGGGAAATGTTTGATAAATTTCCAAGTTCTTTGAAAACTTTCAAGATAAAGCTAGATAAACAACTGATAGAGAATCTACCACATATGCCTAAATGCAGATCATTGATGAGTGATTGATTTGATTGACCTGGATGACAGACCTAAATGCACATATTGGTAAATGAAATGAAAGAAACAAATGTAGTAAAAATTCAGTAGGGACAACAAAGTAGGTGCAGAAACTTTATTTTGTGATTACATGCACAGCAAGCCAAACTGTCTTTGTGGACAGTATGTTGTGGGCAGTGGGCTTTAATCAGAAACAAGCAGCCTAATTTTTTTGGAATCCTTGAATGTTTTTGGAGAAATACTCTTTTCCTGTCTCAAGAACATTATTTAACAAAGAAATGGGTCTCTCTTCTGTCCATGAGTCCAGCAAAGTTCTTCCAGAGAAAGGCACATGACAGGTTTGGAAACTAACTTCAGTAGAAAGAGGCTGCAACATCCCTTTGATGTTTTGTATGAGTGCCATACAACAACATATCCTGTCCCTTTTCATTTTCCTTAGCAGAAAAATTCAATCAATGTCTAATGATTGGAGTTCCTGAAGAGAGCTTTGGGGTTGCTCAACCAAATGGCTGGCATCATTCTTTGACACAGTAGAAGCATCCCGAAAAACATGCAAACCTAACACAATAGATTAATGTGTTCCTGGTGCTAGGTGGTTACGGTAGTCATAACGAATTATAGGTCATCTCATGCTACAGCACACAATATCAACTTTCTCCCACCAACTTCACACACAGCAAACAAGTTCAGCCTCTAGACAGGGGCATATTGATGTGATTAGCTGAATGGTCTTGCCACCAACAGCCGTGAATCTGTTGCTATCCGTGCCCTATAAAGAAACTCTCAGAGGCTACTTGTACATAGTGGAACACTGCTTCCAGTTGGAGAAACCATGCTGACCAATAGACCTGCCTCTATGATTAATTCAAAGTGATTTTGCCCAGTTATCAGAGTTGGAGATGGGGCACATTTTCAGAATGTGAGTGGCTCAATGCTCATATCAATGGATCTCCCTTTCACCTAGGCCATTCTAATCAGACTTAGGGTATGCTTAACCAGTGGATATGTGAGAGCATGCTGGGCTGTGCTCTGGATGCTCTCAACTGAACCTCAGTAGAGAGAATCATCTTATCATCTGACAAGTACCAGGGCAGAGCAAGTCTTATGGTGTCCACCATCCAGACACATGTAGCACCATAATTACAGGCCCCTGTGTCTGTCCAAAGTATTTCCAGGTGCTTGGTTGAAGGAAACTTTGCCTCATAACACCCACTATGTGTCCTGTAATTGACACTAATGCACTGCTATTGTGCTGGCCTGGGGGTGCCATCAGATATGACAGTTGGTCACCACCAGTAGTGATAAGAGAGACACTAACAGCACAACCATATTTTCAGGATATACTGTAGCAACATTTCTTGCCCTTTCTGAAAGGGATTCCAAGGGGCAATCTCCAGCAGGATAATGTTCAGATGCAGAGAGGAAGGGGGTCATAGAAATACCTCCGCAATATTGCCACACTTCCACAGCCTGTCCATTTGCCTGATTTATCACCAGTCAGACATGTCTGGGACTACTTGGGGCCTCAACTTCAGCAGCCAAGGAGCATACACAATCTAGAGAACCAGTAGCTGAAAATACAGACAGATATGCCACAGGATACCATAAGTAACTTGTATGCATCTTTGTCTGCACATACAATATCTTGTATCCATGGTAGAGGTAGATCCATACAGTACTAGAGTCTCACTTCAACTGTTCAGTTATCCACAATAAAGTATCCTTTTACTCTGATATTGTAATCACTTACTTATATCAACGTTACAGTCACCCACATAAAGGTTATTAAATTTTGACGACTCTCTCTGGGTGGGAAATTTTTTTTGAAAATAGGCTTACTTTAAAATCCTCTTATTCATAGCAAAATTTGACTTAAAAATGTACTGAATAATCACCAGTTGTAGCATTCTCAACATTCTCAGAAACTGTTCTGTAAGAAATTGCTCATGGAGTTCATCCACATGTACCATTATACTTTATATATTGTAATACATTTATGTTACTAGATTATTATTACAACTTGGTCAATAAAATGTTTGCTATTGGAAAAATATGTTTTGTCAGTATGATATGCTCAGACATCAAATACTTCAATTTAGAACTCAGAACAACAAACTCAATGTTGTTCACACTTTTTTCTACAGTTGTAAACAACCTGGATCAAGTCAACATACTGTACATCAATGCCAGCACACTGCTAATTATAGAAGTTAATTCAAACAACACAGCAAATTTGGTCACACTTATGAATGTAAAAATATACCTATCAGTAGCTACCCATTAGTTAAGAAGCTGCATGCTCTATGGATGTTCAGAGCATGCAGTAATACACAAATAAAATATTAAATGGTCCATAAATTCCCCTTCTTTTCTTGGTACTGGTATATATTAAACAGTGATACTTACTTGAATACTGATATAAATTACCTCTTTGATCAGGCAGAAAAGCACAATCCACTTCTGAATTCTCAGTAGAATACTTTCATTTGTTTTGTATCACCTGCAAGGAAAATAAAACAAATTATTAACATAGTCTTAAAGAATTTGTGTTCTTTTTATTTGTTTTATATTGCACTGACACAGTTCGGTCTTATGACAATGATAACGAATATTAACACTAGAATGGCTGAGAAAGTTGCATTCCTAGAACAGCAGTAAAGGGCCATCCTGAGCCATCGTAAGAAAAGCATTGAAATGTTCAAATTAGAACTCAGTAAGAGTTGTATTTTCTTCTACTGTGTTTCCACAAATTTATTTTATACATAAAGACCTGACTTCAGTGTATGGACCTTTTATATTGCTGACATATGAATAATCACGAACAACTTCATCGTGATTCTGTTTCTCTAAGGAGCTTTCACAAAATTAACTAATTGAACAACATTTGTTAGTCAGTCATCCACACTGTAACAATTATATATTTTCAGAAAAACTTCAAGAATCAAGAAAATTAGAAACAATCTAAACACATTGGAATAGGTGTGGAAGTAATGAGAGATTGATCAGATTAAAGAAAATAGAATTTAGCACAGCTAAGAATAACGTGATGGCAAATGTAATTGCTAGACATGAATTTCAGTGAAGATTTGAAGGCCAGGTTTAGGTACTTTAAGGCAGGAACAGACTCCAGCAAGAATATACCAGGGATAATTAATGAACAAGGTGACCATAAATATGAGGCTTACATAAGGCAGAAGTACTCAGTCAGCAATATGTAAAGATAGTTGAGAGAAGAATAATATCCAAATGGAAGAGGTAGAATGTAATAATGGCAAATTACAGAAATTTACAAATGTAATAAGGATATTTATAAAAAGATTCAAAAGTCAAAAGCTAGGAAAGTAGCTGGCATTGATAAGATTTTTGGGGAATATTAAAGGCAATGGCTTGGGTTGTAGTGCCATATCTAAAATACTTATTTGGTTACTGTATGCATGAAGGAGCAATAATATATGAATGCAGGAGTTCAAATGGTCTGTATTGCTATTGTCTTATTGAAGGATTTTTATTAGGTACATAATGGGGTGTTGCTGAAAAAAATGTGGGCTATTGAACTACACAAAAAGTGGATAAATAGATGTCTAAGTTTCTAGAAAATAGATTTCAGAGAATTAGAGTAGGACCTAAGTGAATTTTAATCTGATATAGTAAGGATTAAGGGAAGGGGCTGCAGTGCATAACTATTTTAGATTTATGTTTTCTGTCTAAATGAATGAAATGATTAAAAAGTTGGCATCACAGATAAAGCCGTATGTGGATGATTTAAACTGTGCAGTACAGTAAATACTTCATAGGTTTATGAGCAAATATAAAAAGAACTTAAGAAAGTTCTGAAATGGACAGCAGACGATATTATGGTGATAACTGGGGTGATAAGTCAGGTTAAATGTTTCACAAAGGGAGAAAGCCCTTTCAGTACTAATTACTGTGTTCATTGAGTGATACCCCATGGGGATCACAGTCATACAAATTTCAGTGAAAAATGGAAGGGTATGCATTAAGGCACAATTCCATTATTCTCGTAGGTAACCTATCCTCCCCCATTCTCCTCATATGACCCCAACACCAAAGCCGGTTTATGCGTACAGTTTCATCAATCGACTTAATTCCTAACTTAATCTTTATCTCCTCATTCTGAGTTTCCTCCTGCCATGGTTCTCACCTGTTTGTACTAGTATTCATTATAAAAAATAAATTGAAATGAGAACCTTTTCAATACAATATATCAAGTAAATAATAATACATCAGTCTTGAGACTAGTTTCAGACACTTAGTGGCCATCTTCAGCCAAAAAAAATTAAACAGATCATGTGTTAACTAAAACATGTGTATGTAAGACAAAGACAAAGTTTTATGAATAATTATAACATTAAAATACATATTATAACAAAAATTATGGTTGCAATCTTCTTGTCATAAAATAATGCCCTTAAGTTGAGCTAAGACCTCAGCCAATAAAGTAAATCTGGTGATGATAGTTACAATTAGGAATGAATAAACATAGAGAAAAGGAATTAAAAAGGAGAAAACTTACTTATGAGACTCTCCTCCATACACACATAATGTACATCATATTACACACATAATGTACATTTCATTATAGAGCTGAATCTCATAAATATTATCCCTCCTTTTTAATTTATTTTCTGTATGTTTATTCATTCCTAATTATGACTATCATTTCCAGATTTACTTCCTTGCCTGAGATCCTAACTCAACTTAATGACATATTATGACAAGAAGGTCACAAACATAATTTTAGTTATAATTATTCCTGCAACATTGTTCTTGTCTTGTATACATATGTTCTATTTAACACATGATGTGTTTAATTTTTATTTGGCTGAAGTTAGCAACTAAGTGCCTGGAACTAGTCCCAAAACTGATGTAATATAATTTACTTGATATACTGTACTGAAAAGGTGAACCCTCTTGTCAATTTATTTCTTACAATTGCACTCCAGTACAGAACAAAAATGAAATTTATAACCGGTAATCATTCTTGCTGCTTTCATTTCTGTTACATCTAACTTACGAAAAAGGTATCCTGAGTACACCTAGCTTTAACTCCTGTAAAGCAAAGTTGGTCAGAAAACAGACCGATGGAAAGATACATTCATCCAGGAGCTGACTTCCTACTTACAGAATACTGTTGATTGCAACTGTGAGCTCACTGCACTTAGCTCTACTGCACATTGATACAATCTCACTACAGTACCATCCTGGGAGAACGCACGTATAAATACCTGAAAATATCTTCCTGTTACAGCTTTGTATCACCAATCTGACATTCAATTCTCTTTGATTACCTGTCTTGATAATATATTGATTGATTGATTGATTGATTGATTGATTGATTGATTGATTGATTGATTGATTGATTGATTGATTGATTGATTGATTGATTGATTGATTGATTGATTGATTGATTGATTGATTGATTGATTGATTTAAAATTTTAAAGGAAGACCATCAACCAAATACTTTAGTACAAACAAAATAAAGGTGCAACAACCACTACTAAAAACCCAAAAGAGAAGTATATTCAGTACATACAATTCATCAAATCATCCATACATTATACACCTTTAAGCGTTCAGTCTGCAAGCCTCTGTGAATTTACTAAATGTCACCAAAATCCTCTATTTGCAACTAGTGCTGTGGCCGCATTTGGCTCTATACCCCTTATCATTTAATTGCTAAAACCACAGTCTAACTATCATTGTCTTGCTCTCCCTCTACTTCTCCTACCTTCCATAACAGTGTCCATTATTTTCTTTTGTAAACTATCCTCCCCCATTCTCATCACGTGACCCCACCACTGAAGCCAGTTTATGCGCACAGCTTCATCCATCGAGTTCAATCCTAACTTAGTCTTTATCTTCTCAATCCGAGTATCCTCCTGCCATTGTTCCCTCTTAATTGACTCAGTAATTGTTCTTGCTACTTTCATGTGTGTTAGGTACTTCTAACTTATGAAAAATAAATCCTGAGACAACACAGTGTTCACTCCCATCAAGCAAAGGTGGTCTGAACACAGACCGATATAAAGATACCTTTGTAGAGAAGCTGACTTCCTTCTTCCTTCTTACAGAACAACGTTGATTGCAACTGCGAGCTTACTGCATTAGCATTACTACAACTTGATTAAGTCTAACTCACTTTACCACCACCCTGGGAGAACACACATCCTAAATACTTGAAATTACCTACCTGTTTCAGCTTTATATCACCAATCTGACATTCAATTCACTGGGAATTCTTACCCATTGATATCGATTTAGCCTTAGAAAGGCTCAATTTCATACCATACTCATTGCAAATATTTTCTAGATCCAAGACATTAGACTGGAAGCTTTTGGCACAATCTGCCATTAAGACCAAGTCATCGGCAGAGGCCAGGCTGGTTGCTACTTTTCCACCTAACTGAATCCCTCCCTAACACTTTATAACTTTCAGCAGATGAAAAATGTAGCTACAAATAAAAAAGGTGGAAGTTTGCAGCCTTGTCTAACCCCTGTAAGTACCCTGAACCAAGAACTCATTCCACAATCAATTCTCACTGCCATAAAATTATCAACATAAATGCCTTCGATTGATTTTAATAATTTACCCTTAATCCTTAATCCCATACTCCCCCGGTATGGTGAATACATTTTATTGCAGTCACCTCTCATGTGCTTTCTCTAGATCTATGAAACATAAACATAACTGTCTATTCCTCTCATTGCATTTTTCAATTACCTGACGCATACTCAATTGGATCTGATCCTGACAGAACCTCTGTGGCCTGAAACAATGCCGGTTTCCATCTCACTCCAACTCAAGCGCTGATCGCACCCTCCGTTCCAAGATGCCAGTGAATACTTTGCTAGGTATACTAATCAAAGGGATACCTCGATAGTTTTTTAATCCTTAATGACCCTTGCTTATAGACAGATGCAATTACTGCATTTGTCCAATCTGAATGTACCTTACCAACACCCCATGTTAATCTTTTTACTCTATGAAGCCATTACATCCCTGCCTCCCCACTATATTTCACCATTTCATGTTCAATTTCATTTATTCCTACTGCTTTGTGTAAATTCCTTCCACTTCCTCATGCATAATTGCACTAACATAATTTTACTCCTCCCCATTATCTCGGTTGTTCGGGACTTCAGCAGGAAGATTTTCAAAATATTCCTTCCACTTGTACAGTGATTCCCTTGGATCTATTATGAGTTAATCTGAATTACCCAGAACACTATTCACTTCCTTTTTCCCTCCCTTCCTAAGATTATTTCTGTAAAGAAAAGTTTCCTTGCTGTTTGGCCTAGTCTTCCCTGGTTATATCCAAATCTTCCATTCTCTTTGGATTGAACAACTATTTGTTTTGCTCTGTTTCATCCTTATACAATTATCTGTATCCATCAGCCCTTCTTTGGAGCCATTTTGACACGCCTACTTTTTATGTTTACAAGCTTCTCTATTCATCATTCCACCAATATGCCTGACTTTTTCCATCTTTGCACATAGTTGTTCTTAGGCATTCCCTTGCTCTTTCTACTACAGCATCCCTGTGTGCCAACCATTCTCTTTATATATCCTGAACCTGCTTACTTTCCACTGGTTGGAACTTCTCACCAATCATATCCATGTACTTCTGTCCTGGAGATTTTCTACCGTTATTTGTTTGCAAATAGATTTCATTTTCACTATTCTAGGCCATGAGATACTTAGTTTACTACAGATCAGATAGTGATCTGTATCATCAAAAAATCCCTGGAACATTCCTACATTCCCCTTTATTGATCTGGTAACCCTACACCCATGTGTAGCGGTGAATAGTCTTATGCCTCAATATTACATTTGTAACTGCTAAACCCATACTAGCACAGAGGTCCAGCAAACACTTCCCATTTATAATAGCTTCTATATCTTCTGCACATTTACCTATCTTTCATATACTTCAGTTCTATTTAAAACTCTCACACTGAAATTGCCCATTATCACTATCTTATCCTTGTTGCTGAACCTGATAATGATGTCACTCAATGTTTCATGAAATTTGTCAAGTTTATCCTGATCTGCACCCTCACATAGTGAATACACTAAAATAATTATTGCCCTTATTCCCCCAGCAGCAAAGTCTACCTATATCATTCACTCATTTACATTACTAACACAAACTATGTTGTGTGCAATAGTGTTTCTGATGAACAGTCCTACCCCATACAATCAAGTACAATCCTAGCTCCTATCTCTTCCTCATTATCTCCCCTTTCCCAAATATCATTTACTAGTAGCACATCCAGATGCATCCTCCTTGCTGACTCGGCCAGTTCTACTTTCTTTCTCGCATAATCTCCATTATTATTGATAGTTCATGATCAAATTCCGTTTTGTTCACCAAGCTGTTTCTAAGGAGTGCCTGGCCGGTCAAATAGGGGTGGAACTTAGATACTTCCAGAGGTCCGAGGCCGGCTTAAAATGTTCTGAGCTTGGTCAATTCTGTGAAGGAGGATGCCACCCGTACTTTCACTTAGTCCAAGTGGGATCTCTCCTCTAACAGGTTAGGGACCATCGGTGGATTTTATAGTCCTAGCCACGTCATTACAAGTTGGGCCATAACTAAGAATATGTCCAAGATGTCAACTCCCATTCCATTGCAACTGGTTTCCAGAATCTCAGGACCACTTACTTGGCCACTCAGCAGTTGCGCATGGTTCACCAAATAGGATGCGACTACAGTAACCCAAGCCATGATCGTTCCTCAATTTCTATTTTTTTAATTAGTTTATAGCAAAATTAACTAAAGTGGAGTTAATACAAACCTGCCTGTTGTAGTGTAAATATTTTCTCAGTTAGCTTCTTGCTTGTTACAAAATCCTTCTGTAGAATACAATATGTCCCCGCTCTGTCATATGTACATCTATACAAAGAATACCCTTTTTTCATTCTGTTGATGTTTCCATACCATATCACCTCTCTTTGAAGAAATAAGCAAATGGCTGAAGGAGGCAAGCCTGAGGACTGTGGGTGTAAGTGGGAATTAGGAAAGATCAGGGATGAGAAAATGAGTTTGAGGGAGATAATTAGCATTGAGTTATAGGACAGAAATGAAGATAGGTCTCCTTAAATAAATGTACAGTACATGGTAGGTAGGCAAGAGGGAGCAGAATGAAATGCATTAAGTTCTGGAAAACAGGCAAACTTATTTTTCAAAGGGAAGGAAGACTGGGGCTAAGGGTTTTCCTAGGGAAGATGGCCCAAGGGAGGTATTGGTGAGGAATCAGTATGAATCACTGCAAGTTGTTCAGCAGAGGGAACAAAGGGATCAGGAAATTTTACAGATGAGGTACAATGCAAGTGAAAAATGTACAGTAGGAACGGGAAAAATGTAATAAATGATAGAAGGAGAGATCTGAAACAGGTAGTGAGAGGGAGAGAAGGGAGAAGCAAGCAGGATCTGCTGGCTTCAAGAGGTTAAGAAGTTTGTGATAGGAGGGGATCTAATGAAATAGGAGTTACTAAAATATCAGGCATGTAGGGAAAGTATCTGGAGGAAATGGAACCAGGGTAGTGTGTTCAATAGAATTATTTTAAGGAGGTTAAGGCAGATGTTGAGAAACACAGAAGAGAGGGAGGATGGTAAGGGGATTGTGTTATTTTCCATGTTGGTACCAATAAATTAAGGCAAGCAGGAATTTGTTCTAACATAGCTGGTGATGTCTGGGATCTACATATGGCAGTACCATACAGGAAAAGTTTTAAGGAAGGAGAGATTATTATCAGTGGGCTTCTGTGCAGGAGTGAAACTGTGTCAAGGTTGATTATAGATTTAAACTGAGAACATGGAATTGGTATATAATTGGGAGTGATATTTGTAAATCTTAATCGGTGGGTAGGATATAGGGTTCTACTTTCAAACCGTCTTCCATTTAACTCCAATGGCACATCTAAGTTAATCAATTAGTTTAGTAGAGTTATAGGGAGGAAAATTTAGGGAAACAGCATGAACAAAGGAGCACAGATTATATTATATTTAGCTGAAAGTCAAGTAAGGATTCCTTAAATCATTTAGTGACAAACTATAGAAGCATTGTAAAGAATGGAATAGAATTAATTTAATGGAGGTATATTACCACTTATTGTAATAGGAATTGAATTATGGCAGAGGAGTGATATTATAGATGCAGAAATTTCCTTCTGGAACAGGAGTTTTTATCTTAGAGACAGGTTAGGAATTGTAAGAGGGGGAGATTTCACTCTGGTGTAAGAAGAATTGGCTAGCTATGAAAAAGTTAAGAATGAGAAAAATGAAACTATACATATAACACTTATCTCTAAAGATAATGGTAGGCAACTTGATTTTTTTGGAGTGCACAGATATGGTAAGGCTGGTGCTTTCGCTAACGGAGAATTATGTGTGGTGAACAACACAAAGAGGTATGTTATTATACCGGGTGATCTTACATCACCATATGCTTACTGGGAAGGGAGTATGGACAGCAGAAAGCTTGAACAGAGTTTGGTGAGTAAGTTCACATGGGAAGGAGTACTGAATATGAAAGTGATACAACCTGCTATAGGCAAATATATACTACATGTGGTGCTGATAAAACAAGATGAGTTGCATAAGAAGAACTGGAGTGTTAGATGGTATAAGTGATCATGAAGCTATTTTTGTCATAGCTAAAAGTAGACGTGATGCAAATGAAGGTTGCAAAAGTAGTACTGTTAGGCAATACCACATAGCTGATTACAAGGGCATGGAGAAATTTTTTAAAACCAATCATGCATGAAATGAAATGAAAAGCCGTGTGGCCTCCGGAGTGGCCTGTTGCAAGTCTTTTGATTTGATGCCTGTAGATGACCTGCGTGTTGTGATGAGGATGAAATGATAATGAAGATGGCACATCACCCAGTCCCCATGCCAGAGGAATTAACCAATTATGGTTAAAATTACCAACCCTGCCAGGAATCGAACACGGGACCCCTGTGACCTTAGGCCAGCATGCTAATCACTTAGCCATGTGGCCAGATAAATCATGCATGATAAATCGGAAATGACAAATAAAAATGTGAACATCCTAAAGACATGTTAAAAGCATTTGTTTGAAGAAAGTATGTGTGCATAATGTTGGAAAGGATTTGGAAAGAATAAATTTATTATGACAGAGAAATACACAGTTTAATAAGTAGATAAAGGTTAGAAGAAGTTAAGATGGGAATAGGCATGGAAGTAATAAGAGATTAAAGGGACTAACAAGATATTTGAATTTAACACAGCTAAGGATACATGATGGCAAAGATCATAAGAAATTAATTTTAGTGAAGATTCTAAGGGCAAGTAAAGGTACCAGTACTTCAAGGCAGGAACAGGTCATAGCAGAATATTCCGGGGATCATTAATGAACAAGGGGATTGTATATCTGAGGCGTTTAGAAGGCCGAAGTATTCAGTCAGCAATATGTAAAAATAGGTGATGTAAGGATAACGTCCAGATGGAAGAGGTGGCTAATAATGGAGAATTACTGAAATTTACAAATGATAATAAGGATATTTATTAAAAGATTCAGGGCAGGAACAGGTTATAGCAAGAATATTCTAGGCATCATTATATGAAAAAGGGGATTGTATGTCTGAAGCTTACAGAAGCCTGAAGTATTCAGTCAGGAATATGTAAAAATACTCAATTTAAGAATAAAGTCCAGATGGAAGAGGTGACTAATAATGGAGAATTACTGAAATTTGCAAATGATGATAAGGAAATTTATAATAAGATTCAAAATTTGGAAGCTAGGAAAGTAGATGGCATTCATCCGATTTCAGGGGTATATTAAAGGCATTAGGGTGGGTTATAGTGCATATATGAAATATTTATTTGGTTATTAAATGCATGAAGGAGCAATAATAAATGAATGAAAAGTTGCATTAGAAGTCCCAGTGCACAAGGGAAAGTGTCATGCACAGAAAGACGACAAAAACAGGCCAATCAGCTTAAGATGTGTTCTTTGTGAGCTCTGGAAAAGTAGTCTTTCTGATTATAATAGACACATGTATGAAATTACTAACTGGTTAAATAAAAGGCAGTTCATGTTTAAAGCAGGTTATTTCAGTGCAGTTCAAGTTGTAGGATTAAAGCAAGAAATGATATATATTTTAGATACAAGAGTTCAAATTTGCTGTATCACTATTGTCTTATTGAAGGGTTTTGACTAGATAGATCATGGGGTAGTACTGAAGAAAATACTGGCTATTGGACTAGACAAAAGAGTGGATGAATAGATGTCCAAAGTTCTAGAAAATAGATTTCAGAGAATTTGAGTAGGACCTAGGTGAATTTTAATCTCATACTGTAAGGTTTAAGGGGAGGGGGGTGGCTGCTGTGGCAATATTATTGGAGCTTTATGTTTATTGGAGCTTTGTGTTTCCTGTATAAATATATGAAATGAGTAAAGAATTGATATCACAGATAGAGCAATTTGTGTATGATTTTAAGAAGTATAGTATATGAAATAATTTACACAAGTATGAGCAAAAATAAAAAGACCTAGAGAAAATTCTAAGACGTAGAGGGGATAATTTTATGTTAATAAATGAGATGATAAGTCATGTTATAAGTTATGTTATAAGGACTACTTTACACAAGAATAGGAAAAAATCCAAAGGAAACCAGCAGAATATGTTCCTGGTGATTTCAAACAAAAGAGTAACATTACAAAAATGTTGCAAACTCTGGGCTGGAGAGATTTGGGAGTAACAAGACAAGTTGCTAAAACAAGTGGTATGTTCCAAGCTGTTAGTGGTGAGATAGCATGGAAGGACATTGGTAGACAAAGCTTGAATGGAGATTTGAAAAATTACGAACGTCATAATATGAAGATAAATTTGGAATCTAAGAGGACAAATACCAGCAAATATTAATTTATAAGATAAGAAGTAAGGAATTAGATTAATTTTTGTCAGTGGAAATGTCTGATAGATTTCCAAGCTCTAGGAAAATTTTTAAGGAAAGTCTTGGTAAATAATTTATACAGAATCTACTACCTGGGCAAAAGGGTAAATGAAGAAATTGATTGATTGATTGATTGATTGATTGATTGATTGATTGATTGATTGATTGATTGATTGATTGATTGATTGATTGATTGATTGATTGATTGATTGATTGATTGATTGATTGATTGATTGATTGATTGATTGATTGATTGATTGATTGATTGATTGATTGATATTTTGAAGGAAGACGAACATCCAAATACCTAAGTACAAGAATATAATGGTGGAACAACCACTACTAAACAACCGAAAGCAAAGTATATACACTATATATATATTAGTTAGCTCCTCAATTTTACATCATACATACATCATCATTATAGACTGTTATGCCTTTCTCCATTCAGTGTCCAAGCATCTGTGAATTTACTAAACATTGCCACAATCCTCCATTTGCAAATAGTGCTGTACAACATTTAGTTCTGTAACTCTTATCATAAATGGTTAGAAAGTGATTTTACCCACCGTTGTCTTTGATTCCCTCTACTTCTCCAACCCTCCAACACAGAGAACATTATTCACTTTGGTAACCTATCCTCCCCTATTCTGTTCAGATAGCCCTTCACAGAAGCCAGTTTATGCACACAGCTTCTCATCGATCGGGTTCATTCTTAACATAGCCTTTATCTTCTCATACTTATATGCTCCTGCCATTGTTCCCACCTGTTTTTACCAGTGACCATTCTCACTACATTATCATCTGATATTTCTAACTCATGAAAAAGATATCCTGATTCCTCCCAGCTTTCACTCAAGTAATGCAAAGTTGGTCTTAACATAGACTGATTTATAGATACCTCAGTGCAGTAGCTGACTTCCTTCTAACAGAATACTGTTGATGGTAACTGTAAGCTCACTGTATTAGCTTTAGGGCACCTTGATTCTCTCTCACTTACAATAGTAGCATCCTGGGAGAATATTCCTGACTTACATTTGTGGCAAAGTTAGGGCTCACGGCCCTCTCTTACACTTAACCACTATAAACAGTAAAATTTTAAAATGTAAACATAAAAGTAAAAAACCAAACCCCATGGCACTACAGCCCTTGAAGGGCCTTGGCCTACCAAGCGACCGCTGCTCAGCCCGAAGGCCTGCAGATTACGAGGGGTCGTGTGGTCAGCACGACGAATCCTCTCGGCCGTTATTCTTGGCTTTCTAGACCAAAAACATAAAAGTAAGACATAGAAATTCTAAAAGGAAATAAAACTACGGACAGATAATTCTAAGACTAAATTAGGCCTACATATCAGTACGGCAATTAGTGTGACAATACTAATACTAATACTGATACTAATAATAATAATTATTATAATAATAATAATAATAATAATAATAATAATAATAATAATAATAATAATAATAATAATAATAAATGAAAAAACCCACTCACACAATAAACACACAATGATTCACATAACTCAGTTTTATATTCCCAGGAAAAACTTTCGGCAGGCAGATTTAAATTTATGAGAGAAAGTATGGTGCCGAATGTCCATTGGGAGTGTATTCCAGAGTCCCAATGCAGTAACTAAAAATACAAAACCTAAATATTTGAAAATATCTACCTCTTTCAGCTTTGTATGACCAATCAGGATTTATTATGGAACCCATTTTCCTCAATTCAGTTCTAGAAGGGCTAATTTTCATACCATATTCATTGCACCTAATTTCATGTTCCAAGACATTATACTGCAGGCCTTTGGCACAATCTGCAATTAAGACCACATCGTCCACATAGGCCAGACTGCTTACCACATCTCCACCTAATTGAATCCCTCGCTGCCACTTAATACCCTTGAGCAGATGATCCATGTATACCATGAAGAGCAATGTTTAAACATTGCAGCCTTGTCTAACCTCTGTAAGTACCCTGAGCCAAGAACTCATTCTTCCATAAATTCTTGCTGCAGCCCAATTGTCAACATAAATGGCTTTGATTGATTTTAATAATCTACACTTAATCCCATAAAGCCCCCAGGTTGGTGATCATCCTTTCCTGTGGTCAAACATGATTGTAACTGTCTATTCCTCATATATCATTTTTCAATTACCCAGTGCATATTGGGAATCTGATACTGACAGCCCCTCTGTGGTCTGAAACAACATTGGTTTTCTTCCAACTTCCCCTCAAACACTGATCACACCCTCCCCTCCAAGATGCCAGTGAATAACTTGGTTGGTATACTAATGAATGTGAACCTCGATAGTTGTTGCAGTTCTTCCAGTTCTCTTCCCAATAGACAGATGAAGGTACTGCTTTTGTCTAATGTGAAGGTACTTTACCAACCCTCCATGTTAATCTTATTACTTTTTGAAGATATTTCAGCCCTGCCTTCGCCAATATATTTCACCATTTCGGGTCTAATTTCATATATTCCTGCTGCTATATGACCACGAAGTTTATTTACCATCCTTTCCAATTATGCAAGCGTAATTTTGCCAACATTGTTTTCCTCCAAACCATGAGCTCAGTTGTTTGCTTGAGAAGATTTTCAAAACATTCATTCCACCTGTCCATGATCCCTTGGGATCTATTATGAATTCACCTGAATTACCCAGAACACTATTCATTTCCTTTTTCCCACCCTTCAATTTCTGTTCAGAAATGTTTCCCTGCTGATTGACTTAGCCTTTCTGGTTATTACAAAATCTTGCAAAGACTTCTTTTTGGATTCAACAATTATGTGTTTTGCTCTGTTCCTTTCATTTTAGTGCAATTCCCTGTCTGCATCAGCCCTTGTTTGGAGCCATTTCTGATATGCCTACTATTTATGTTTACAAGCTGCTCTCACTTCATCACTCCACAAAGCTGTGCAATTTTTCCCATCTTTACATACAGTTCTTCCTAGGCATTCCCTTGCTGTTTCTACTACAGCATCCCTGTATGCCACCCATCCTTTTTCTATACCCTGAACCTGCTACTGTGCACTGTTTGGAACTTCTCACTAATCATATCCATGTACTTCTATCCAATTTCCCTCATCCTGGAGATTTTCTACCTTTATTCATTTGCAGGCAGATTCCAATTTCTCTATCCTAGGCCTGGATATACTTAGTTTACTACAGTTCATATAGTTCACATAGTGATCCGTATCATCAACAAATCCCTGGAATACACGTACATTCGTGAAAGATTTCCTGAATTCAAAGTTAGATAAGGTATAGTCTATTAAGGATTTGGTATCCCTACCCTTGCATGTGTAGCAGTGAATAACCTTATGTTTGAAGAATATATTCATAACTGTTAAACTGATACTAGCACAGAAGTCTGGATATGCTTCCCATTCCTATTAGCTTCCATATCTTCCCCACATGTGCCAGTAACCCTTTCATAACCTTCAGTTCTATTTCCAGCTCTCGCATGAAAATCGCCCGTTAGCACTATCCTATTCTTAT
Source organism: Anabrus simplex (assembly GCF_040414725.1). Taxonomy (NCBI): domain Eukaryota; kingdom Metazoa; phylum Arthropoda; class Insecta; order Orthoptera; family Tettigoniidae; genus Anabrus; species Anabrus simplex. Next base: position 883,389,528 of record NC_090266.1, read on the forward strand.
GGCTGTCCCCAACTACGATGTTACTCAATGCTTCCTAAAACATGTCAGATTCAAACTGATCTATACCCTCATATGGTGAAGACACAGAGATAATTATCATCCTTATTGATCCAATTTCATTATCTATCCTCATCTTTTGCTTATTTATGCACCTATCAGAAACTATGTTGTGTGCAATAGTTTTCCTGATGAACAGCCCTATCCTACATTCTTCCCTTCCATTTTTAACACCCATCAATACAATTTGTAATCTCCTATCTCTACCTCATTATCGGCCTTTCCCAAATATCATTTACACCTAGGACATCCAGATGCATCCTCTTTGCTGACTCAGCCAGTTCTACTTTCTTCCATAAGCCGCATTGATGTTGATAGCTCACCATCAAATTCCATTTTGTTTGCCAAGTGGCGTCCAAGGTGTCCCTGGCCTCTCAAAAGTGCGTGGGTCTCCATTATTCCAATAGGTCTGAGGCTTGCTTAAAATGTTCAGAACTTGGTCAGTTATGTGAAGCTAACTTATGCATAGTCCAAGTGAGGATCCCTCCTGCAACAGGTTAGGAAACACTGGTGGATTGTATAGTCCTATTTGCCTTGGCAAATGAAGGGCCTTGACTCAGAATATGTCCAAGAGGCCCACTTCCATTCTGTAGCAAATGGTCTCCCAACCCTCCGGACCACCTACTAGGCCACTCAGCCATTGCATATGGTTCACAAAATAGCAAGTGACTACAGTAACCCACACCATGAATGTTACTCAACTTCTATTTTTATTCACTTAATTTTATATTAATATAAATTTAAGTAATTCCCAAAAAGAACCAATGTGGAGTTGACACATCTTAACTGCAAACCTGCCTATTGCAGTGTAAATATCTTCTCAGTTAGCTTCTTGCTTGGCCTAAAATCTGGGTACTATACAATATCTCCTACCTGTGCCATATATACTTCTATTCAAAAAATGACCTATTTTTATTTGGTCAAAAATTCCATATTATTTCATCTTTCTTTGAAGAAATAAATGAATGGCTGTAGGAGGCAAACATGAAGACTGTGCATTTAAGTGGGAATTAGGAAACATCAGGAAAGAGAAAATGAGTTTGAGGGAGAGAATTAGCCTTGAATTAGAGGCCAGTAATGATGATAGTTCACCTAAATAAATGTAAGAGTTATGGTAGGTAGGCAAGGCCCAGTGGAATGGAATGGGTAAACTTATGGAAGATAGGTGATCTATTAAAAGGACGGAAAACTAGGGCTCAGGGTTTTCCAAGGGGAGATGGACAAGAGAAATATCAGTGGGGAATAGGTATGAATCACTGAAGGTTAATTAGCAGAGGAAAGAATGGAATCGGCAAAATTTACAGATGAAGTACAATAAATGTGAAAGGCAACAATAGGAAAGGGAAATGTGTAGTAGTGGATAGGACAGATAGTGAGAGGAAAAGAAGGGAACAGGAAGAAGGGTATGCAGTTATAAAAATATGTAAGGGAATCTGGGAACGTGAAAGATTGTGAGCAACTGCAAAATGACCTCAGTAATGTTGTGAGATGGACAGTAGGCAATGGTATGATGATAAACGGGGATAAAAGTCAGGTTGTGAGTTTCACAAATAGGAAAAGTCATCTCAGTTTTAATTACTGCATTGATGGGGTGAATGTTCCCTTTTGGGATCATTGTAAATACCTAGGTATTAATATAAGGAAAGATCTTCATTGGGGTAATCACATAAATATGTTTATAAATAAAGGTTACAGATCTCCGCACATGGTTATGAGGGTATTTAGGGGTTGTAGTAAGGATGTAAAGGAGAGAGCATATTTGTCTCTGGTAAGACCACAACTAGAATATGGTTCCAGTGCATGGGACCTTCACCAAGATTACCGTACTTGATTCAAGAACTGGAAAATATCCAAAGAAAAGCAGTTCGATTTGTTCTGGGCGATTTCCGACAAAAGAGTAGCGTTACAAAAATGTTGCAAAGTTTGGGCTGGGAAGACTTGGGAGAAAGGAGATGAGCTGCTCAACTAAGTGGTATGTTCTGAGTTGTCAGTGGAGAGATGGTGTGGGAGGACATCAGTAGATGAATAAGTTTCAGTGGTGTCTTTAAAAGTAGGAAAGATCACAATATGAAGATAAAGTTGGAATTCAAGAGGTCAAATTGGGGCAAATATTTGTTTATAGGAAGGGGAGTTAGGGATTGGAATAACTTACCAAGGGAGATGTTCATTAAATTTCCAATTTCTTTGCAATCATTTAAGAAAAGGCTAGGAAAACAACAGATAGGGAATCTGCCACTGCCCTAAATGCAGATCAGTAGTGATTGATTAATTGACGTGGAGTTGAGGCTCTGGTCATGGGTGACTCAATAAACAGGCATGTGGGGAATGTATCTGGAGGAAACAGAACCAGGATAGAGTATTCTAAAGGAATTAGGTTAAGGAGGTTAAGGCAGATGATGAGGTAAATAGAAGTGAGAGTGGAGGTTAAGGGGAAGGAGGTAATTTCCAATGTTGGTATCAATAATATAAGGTAAGCAGTAATTTGTACTAATATAACTGGTGATGTATGGGATCTGTATATGACAGTACATAAGAAGTTTTTAAAGAAGGAGTGATGATTATCAGTGGGATGCTGCATAGGATTGATACTGACTGAAGGGTGATTAGGTATTTAAACTGAGACTATTGCATTGGGAGTGAGACTGGTAGGTCTTAATCAGTGGGTAGGATATAGGGTTCTACATTCAAACAGTCTTCACTTTAACTCCAACAATACATCTAATTTAGGCAGTTTGTTTAGTAGAGCAATAGGGAGGAAAATTTTGGGAAACAGGATGAACAAGAGAGCACTCATGGCAGTATGTGAAGAAGGAAATCAAGTAAGGATTTCTTAAATAATTTTATGTCAAACTGTAGAAATATTGTAAAGAATGGAGTAAAATAAATTAATAGATGTGTATTTACCATATAATGTAATAGGAACTGAGCTATGGCTGAGAATTGATATTATGGATGCAGAAATATTCTCCTCGAACTGGAGTGTTTAACACAGAGACAGGTTAGGAGTGGTGGGAGGGGGATGTTTCACACTGGTGAAAGACGAATTTGTTACCAGTAACTATGAAAAAGTTAAGGAGGAGAAACATGAAATTCTACTTGTAAGACTTATCTCCAAGGATAATAATAGACAAAATGTTGTGTTTGGGGTGTACAGATATGGCAAGGCTTTTGCTGACGCTGATGGTTATTGTAGATGAGGACCAAAATGGAAAGGAACGTTATTATACCATGTGATCTTAAATTACCAAATGCTTACTGGGAAGGGAATGCGAAGAGCAGAAATCGTGAACAAATTTCGGTGAATAAGTTAACATGGAAAGAACAGCTGAGTATGAAAGTTATGCAATGTGTTAGAAGCAAATATATACTACATGTGGTGCTGATAAAACAAGATCAGCTCTATAGTAAGAACACAAGTGATTGATGATATAAGTGATCATGAAGCTAAATTTGTCCTAGCTAAAATTAGACATGGCGCATACGAAGGTTATATACATAGGATCATTTGACAATACCACATGGCTGATAAGAGTGGCATGGGAAAATATAAACATCCTATGGGATAGGTTAAAAGCAATTGCTGGAAGAACGTATGAACGCAAAATGTTGGTAAAGAATAGGAAAGAAAACAGTTTATTATGGCAGAGAAATAAAGAGTTTAATAAATAGATAAAGGATACAAGAAATAAAAATGGGGAATAGGTGTGGAAGTAATGAGAGATTGATTTGATTAACTAGGGAATTGAATTTAACACAGCTAAGAATAACATGAGAGCAAACATAATTGCTAGACAGGCATTTTAGTGAAGATTGGAAGGGCAGGTTTAGGTACTTTGAGGTGGGAACCAGGTTCCAGCAAGAATATTCCAAGGATCATTAATGAACAAGGGGACTGTATATCTGAGGCTTACAGAAGACCGAAGTATTCAGTCAGCAATATGTAAGGATAGTAGATAGAAGGATAATGTCCACATGGAAGAGGTAACTAATAATGGTGAATTAATGAAATTTACAAATGATAAAAAGGATATTTAAAAAACAATTCAAAAGTTGAAAGCTAGGAAAGCAGCTGGAACTGATAATACTTCTGTGTTATTTGAAGGGCAATGGATTGGGTCAAGGGGCATATTCGTAATACTTATTTGGCCACTGTACGCATGAAGGAGCAATAATAAATGAATGGAAAGTTGCATTAGTACTCTCAGTGAAGAAGGGAAGGGGTCATAAGCATAAAAAACTAAAAACAGGCCAGTTACTTGACATGTGTTCTTCGTAAGATCTGGAAAAACATATTTTCTGAATATACACTGTTATGAAATTACTAACTGGTACATTAGAAGTCAGTTCATGTTTAAGAAGGGTTAATTCACAGAGGTTCAACTTGTAGGATTCCAGCAAGATATGGGTCTAATATATATTTTAGTTACAGGAGTTCAAAAGGGCTGTATCACTACTATCTTACTGAAGGATTTTGATTAGTTAGATGATGGGGTATTACTGAAGAAAATGCAGGCTATTGAACTTGACAAAGGAGTGGATGAAAAGATGTCTAAATTTCTAGAAAATGGCTTCAAAAAATTAGAGTTGGGCCTAAGTGAATTTCAATCTAATAATGTAAGATTTAAGAGAGGTGGCTACAGTACAATTTTATGGGACCTTTATGTTTATGTATAAATAATTGAAATGATTAATGAATTGGTATCACAGATAAATCCATTTGTAGTTGATTTTAGAAAGTGTAGTGTAGTAAGTAATTTACAGGATTATATGAATATATAAAAAGACTTATGAAAATTTTTGAGATGGATAGCAGGCAATAATATGGTGATAGATGGGATGATAATTCAAGTTAGGTATCAAAAAGAGGAAAAACCCTCTTAGTATTAATTACTGTGTTGAAGGTGTGATATCCCATGGGGATCACTGTTATGTACCTAAGTAACTGCTAAACCCAAACTTGCACAGATGTCCAGTGAATGCTTCCTGTTCATATTAATTTCCATATATTCCCCACATTTACCAATCACCTTTTGTATCGTTCAGTTTTACTTCCAACTCTTGCATTGAAATCACCCATTAGCACTATCCTATCTTAGTTGTTGTCCCTAACTATGATATCACTCAATGCTTCATAAAATGTGTTAAATTCATCCTGATCTGTACATTCACATGGTGAATACACCGAGGCAATTCTCTTCCTTACTCCTGCAACTGTGAAATCTCCCCACATCATTCATGTATTTACATATCTAACAGAAATTACTTTGTGTGCAATAGCATTCCTGATCAACAGCACTACCCTACACTCTGCCCTTCCACTTTTAACACCCGTAAAGTATACATTATAATTTTCTATCTCTTCCTCATTACCTTCCCTTACCAGAATTTCATTTACTCCTGGGACATACAGATGCATCATCTTTAGTGACTCGTCCAGTTCTACTTTCTTTCTTCCATATTCCCCATTAACAATGATAGCTCACCATCGAATTTCATTTTGATTGCCAAGTGGTTTCCAAGGAGACTGTCCTGACAAAAAGGGAGTGGGGCTCCATCATTCCCATAGCTCCAAGGCTTGCTTAAAATGTTCTGAGCTCAGGCAATTCTTTGAAGCCGGATGCAACCCTTACATTCACATAGTCTGAGTATCTCTCCTCTAATGGATAAGGGACCACATTGGATTGTAGTCCTACCTGCCTCAGCACAAGGAGGGCCATGACTCAGAATATGTCTGAGATGCCCACTCCCATTCCATAGCAACTGGTATCCCGACTCTCGAGACCAATTACTAGGCCACTCAGCTTTTGCCTAATGTTTATGAACTAGGACATGACTACAGTAACCATGTAACCATCCTCAAATTCTATTATTATTTTATTTTAAAATTAATTTATCCTAAAAATGGCAAATGGTTAGTTAACACATTTTACCCACAAGTTGACAAGTTTGGAATGGGCTAGAAAATATCAGAAATGGACACAAGAATAGTGGTGGAGGTTAATATTCAATCATGAAGGTCATGTTAATGTGCAAGGTTGTATAATCGCACATGTTAGGAGAAGCAATGATGAGAAAGTCTCACCGAAGCACATCAGACAGACAGTAAATTTTCCACAAAAGAAGATGTTTTCATGCTCTTTTATTCTCAAGGGCCCTAAAATGTTTGGTTCCTCTTGATGGAATGTTGAACAGCAACAAGGGCATTTCAATTTTAGAGCAGAAAGCTAGCCCAGAACTGGCTGAGAAACGATAAAAAATTGTATCAAGTATTTAGACTAGCCTGGAAATTAATTCACTGGGCATTAAACCTACAGAAAATCTTTGGGCAATCATGGAAAAACGGATGAGGAAAATGGACTGCCCTATGAAGGAAATGATGCTTTGTGCTGTACCATACTAAAGTGTAGTTTCATGACCAAGAAATCAGATAAATATGTAAGAATTACATTGACTGTATGCCAAAACTGACTGAAGGGTTACTGACTAGGCCTAAAGGTTAAATGGAGATTTAAAACAGGACTGAGGAATGGCTATAGGAGAAATTAGGAGTGATATTTGTAGATACTAATTGGTTGGTAGGAGATCGGGATCTACCTTTTATGATCATCCTCAATTTAACTCCATTAGTACTTATAAATTCAATAGTTCTTTTAGAAAAGAGGTTGGGAGGTAAATTAAGGGGAATGGGTTGGACTAGGGAGCACTGATGACAGTATACAAAGTAGGAAGTCAAGGAAAGCTTAAATAAAATTGTTAGTGTAGAAAATCAATAGAAAAAATTAAACATATATTGTATCAGGAATTTAATCAAGGCTGAGAAGTAATATTATGGGTGTGGAACTTTTCTGTGAATCGAGGCCTACGATTTTGTAAAGGAAGGCTTCTGATATGATTTACCTTACACTTCTATTAGTACCAGTAGGCCTATCTACCTTGCTTATAGCTTTGGAAAACATTGTAGGGCCGTTTCAAGTCTCAGCCGGGAGCACCAGTCAGTAAAGCAAAAAAAGAAATACTGTTGAAGTTCGAATAATAATAATAATAATAATAATAATAATAATAATAATAATAATAATAACAACATACATACATACATTATCATTATAGACTGTTATGCCTTTCAGCGTTCAGTCTGCAAGCCTATGAGAATTTACTAAACGTCGCCACAATCCTAATAATAATGAAATGAAATGGCGTATGGCTTTTAGTGCCGGGAGTGTCCGAAGACAAGTTCGGCTCGCCAGGTGCAGGTCTTTCTATTCGACACCCGTAGGTGACCTGCGCGTCGTGATGAGGATGAAATGATGATGAAGACAGCACATACACCCAGCCCCCGTGCCATTGGAATTAACCAATTAAGGTTAAAATCCCCGACCCGACCGGGAATCGAACCCGGGACCCTCTGAATCGAAGGTCAGTACGCTGACCGTTCAGCCAACGAGTCGGACATAATAATAATAATAATAATAATAATAATAATAATAATAATAATAATAATAATAAACCGGGCGAGTTGGCCATGCGGTTAGGGGCACGCAGCTGTGAGCTTGCATCCTGGAGATAGTGGGTTCGAACCCTATTGTCGGCAGCCTTGAAGATGGTTTTCCATGATTGCCCATTTTCACACCAGGCTGTACCTTAATTAAGGCCACGGCCGCTTCCTTCCCATTCCTAGGCCTTTCCTGCCCATAGTCTCCATAAAACTTAACTTATCTGTGTCGGTGCGACGTAAAACAAATACGGTACCGTAGCAGAGAAAGTAATAATAATCATTATAATCATAAGTTAACAATAATAATAAACTCAGAAAACCAGCAAAAATGTACGAATTCGAGGATGCATTTATAATTTAGAGAAAAACAATTTCGATAACCTGCTTCACATTCATTATTCTCTTCAAATTTTTACCGTACCGATATTGTACTCAGTCCATTTCGCCATTTTGAAACGCAGACTTGTTTCTTGTCGAGACAGAAATATCAAATTCAAAGCAAATACAATGGAATCTCAAACATACAACTGATTAATTCATGAAAGAATAATTCAGACTGCAATATAGATTCACATATTATAGTACAAATGCAGGATTTACATCTTACCTGGGAAATGTTTGCGTGATACATGTCTTCTTCTTTCGGAGATGACGCCTTGAGACAGACCAACAATAGGCTAGTTGTTGGGCACAGAATTTCTATATCAACACCCCTCCCTCCCTTCACCCAGATTCTTTATCGCTTGTTCGAGAAAGAGATAATATTCCGTTCAGAATAAATTTCGCTTGGGAAGGAAGCTTTCTGATTTGATTTACCATACTCTTCTATTAGTACCGTACCGGTATCTATCTTGCTTAGACCTATTGTTTTGGAAATATACGTATAGTAAGTTCGGTTCCAGTCTCAGCCGGGAGGAGACATCAATAAAAGAAAAGAAAGGATGCTATTGAATTTCGTATACGGTGCAGTATGCGTTAATAATAGATCTAATAATAATAATAATAATAATAATAATAATAATAATAATAATAATAATAATAATAATAGTAAAGCAGCAACAACATGTCATGTTTTCGTTTATAATTTAGAGATAGCCTGTTCTACATTCACTATACTCTTCAAAATAGACCACTACTTGTACGGTATTCAATCTATTTCGACATTTTATCTCGTAGATTGTATCTTGTCGAGACAGATATATTTAATGCAAAACAAAAACGAGAGAGAATAGTTCCGGCTGCAATATACACTCACATAGGCCTACGGGAGTACTAATGTAGGATTGTAACCTCACCTAAAATCTGTTTGCACGAAATACATCTTCTTCCTTCGGGGTTGACGCCGTGAGACAGACCTAACAATGGTTGTTGGGCACAGAATTTCTATATTAACACCCCTTCCTCTCTTCACCCAGAATCTTTATCACTCGCCAATAATAATAATAATAATAATAATAATAATAATAATAATAATAATAATAATAATAATAATAATAATAATAATAATAATACAATATTCTGTTCAGAATAAATATTGTTTGGGAAGGAAGGTCTCTGGTTTGATTTACCGGTACCTTACTTTTCTTGCTTATAGTTTTCGTAAATATCGTAAGGCTGGTTCAAATCACAGCCGGGAGTAGCCGTCAATAAAAGAAAAAAAGGAATGCTATTGAAATTTGTACACAGTGTGGTACACGATAATAATAATAATAATAATAATAATAATAATAATAATAATAATAATAATAATAATAATGAAAACCTACAACCTGTTTTCCAGTCAGTGACCGGGTCAGGGATGTAATGAATGAATCAGATATAGGCTGTTATTACGATGGGGTCGCCACTCCAAAAAGTGATATATTAATGAATGATAGATGCTACGAAATGAGAATGGAGAGTGTTGCTGGAATGAAAGACGACAGGGAAAACCGGAGTACCCGGAGAAAAACCTGTCCCGCCTCCGCTTTTTCCAGCACAAATCTCACATTGAATGACCGGGATTTGAACCACGGTATCCAGCGGTGAGAGGCCGACGCGCTGCCGTCTGAGCCACGGAGGCTCCCCAATAATAATAATAATAATAATAATAATAATAATAATAATAATAATAATAATAATAATAAACTCATAAAAGCAGCAAAAGCACGGAGCCAAGACAAAGGCAGTAACTGCACCTATATATAAGCAAGGGAACAGGGAGCATTGTAACAACTATCAAGGTACGGTAACTCATTGATCAGCATACCAGGGATTTTGGAAGGGAGGGTGCATTCAGTGGCTGAGAGTATGTTGGATGTGTGGTTTCGGACAATAGAGGGGCTCTCAGGACCATATTTTCAGTATTGGCCAGGTACCAGTAATTGAAAACTGCTACGAGAGGAATAGAAAGGTATATTTATGTTTTGCAGATTTAAAGAAGGCATACAACAAAGTACTGAGGGTAAACATATTTGCTGTACTGGGAGACTACAGGATGAATTTTAGATTATTAAAAAGCATTTATGGTATTTATATTGAGAATTGGGCTGCAGTGTGAACTAATGGTAGAATGAGTTCTTATTTCAAGGACCTTATGGGTGTTAGACAATGCTGTAATCATGAAAATAGGTGCAAGGGAACAGTCTTTCCAAGACTAAACTGAGAAAATAATCACACTAACTTTGGAAGTTGGATGGGTAAAATGTGTTAACCTCACATTTGCTATTTTTGAGATAAATGAATTTAAAGTTTGATGGGTTACCTATCATATATATATGTCCAAGAAAACCGAATGTCAGATTGGAGACACAAAGCTGGAGCAGGTATATCATTTCAGGTATTGAGAATGTGTGTTCTCTCAGGATTTGTATAGTAAGTGAAATTGAATCAAGGTGCAGCAAAGCTAATGCAGTGAGATCGCAGTTGTAATCAGCAGTATTCTGTAAGAAGGAACTGAGATCCTGGACGAAATAATCTTTACATCCGTCTGTTTTAAGACAACATTGCTTTACGCAAGTAAAATCTGCATGGACTCAGGATATCTTATGCATTACTTAGAAGTAAAGGACATGAAATTAGCAAGAATGCTTGCTTGTACAAGCAGGAGAGAACAATGGCATGAGGGTACTAAGAATGAGACAATAAAGGATATGTTATGAATGAATTCGATGGATGAAGCTTTAGCTTTGAGTGAAGATTACATGTTTATCCCAAACAATCATACTCTACTGTAAATTAAGAGAGTTCAGGTTAAAAAATACAGACATCAATTTAAAACTCTATGGCGCTGACATAAATATAATTTTCTACTTGTTAAGTTACAAGTATAATTTGAAGATAAGTACTTAGTCTTTGTTATTGTTTTATTTTTCCATCATCAAATAAGTTTAAAATGTTTATTTTTATCAATATAAGTTACTGTAATTCTATTGCTATGGTACATTTGTTGTTTTGCAATGTGTCCAAAAAGGAAGACACTTACAAATAAGCAAAGGAATAATAATAATAATAATAATAATAATAATAATAATAATAATAATAATAATAATAATAATAATAATAATATCTATACTGCTTAAAATTATAAATGTACCTCTACATGGAAAGGTGAGTTTTAAAATGTGTGAAGTCCAATTACTAACTGCAACCTCAAATTAAATTTGAGCACATTGTAATATTTTAAAGGAAGGCTGGCATCAAGAGTACAAGCATTATATTGGTACAACAAGCACCACCACACCACCAAAAGTGATGTATATGCTGTATATATATATTATAGGGAACCCCTCAAACTTTAAAATTCATTAATCTCAAAATCAGTAAATATGAGGTTAACACATTTTACCCACCCAACTGCCAATATCAGTGTAATTATTTTCTCAGCATATTGCACATCATGAATTTTTGTATATTGTACAATATTTCCTACCTCTGTCATATACGCTTCTATTCATAGAATAACCTATTTTTATTCTGTTGATATTTCCATATTATTTCACCTTCCTCTGAGGAAATAATCAAACGTCTGAGGGAGGCAGGTGTGAGGACTCTGGGTGTAAGTGGGAATTAAGCATGATGAGGGAATAGAACGTGAGTTTGAGGGATCTAATTAGCCTTGAAATGGAAGTCAAAAATGAAGACGGCTGTGTCTAAATCAATGTATAGGATATGCTTGGAAGGCGTAAGAGAGCAAAAGGTAATGTGTTAAGGAAGACAAGTGATCTAAAGTTCTAAAAGGAAGGAAAACTAAGGCCAAGGGTATTCCTTGTGGGGAGGTCTCAGGTGAGTTATCAGTGAGGAATTCATATGAATCGCTGCAGGTTTTTCAGCAGAGGGAAGATACGCACCTCGCCAATATTAAAGAGGAGGTATAATTAAAGAAGAAAGGGAACAGTAGGTCAGGGAAGGGTAGACTAGAATATAGGAGGAGAGAGGTGGAGCAGGGTAGTAAGAGGAAGAGAAGGGAGGAGTTATAGGATTTGCAGGCTCCGCTGAGTGTAAGGTTGAGGCTCTGTACATGTGTGTCTCAATTGCCAGGCATTGGGAGGAAAGTATTCGGAGAAAACTGAACCATTGTAGAGTGTTCTCCAGGAATTAGCTTAAGGAGATAAGGCAGATTTTGAGGAGAATATACGGAGCGAGGTGGTTAGGTGAAGGTACCAATTCACATTGATACCAATAACGTAAGGCAAGCAGGAATAGTTACAACCATAGTTAGGGATGTTTGCGATCTCTCTCTCTCTATATATATATATATGTCAGCACAGAAGAAGTTTTAGGAAGCTGAGTTTGTTATCAGTAGGATACTGTGAAGGAGTGATACTGATTGAAGAGTGATTCAAGATTTAATAATAATAATAATAATAATAATAATAATGTTATTTGCTTTACGTCCCACTAACTACTTTTACGGTTTTCGGAGACGCCGAGGTGCCGGAATTTAGTCCCGCAGGAGTTCTTTTACGTGCCAGTAAATCTACCGACACGAGGCTGTCGTATTTGAGCACCTTCAAATACCACCGGACTGAGTCAGGATCGAACCTGCCAAGTTGGGGTTAGAAGGCCAGCGCCTTAACCGTCTGAGCCACTCAGCCCGGCATAATTCAAGATTTAAAATGTGACTAAGGAGTGGGTATTTGCAAAATAAGGAGTGAAATTTTTAGATGCATATAGGCAGACAGGAGAAAGGGATCTACATTGAAATTATCTTCACTTTAATTCCAATGGTACGTCTGAGTTAGGCAGTTTGTTTAGTAGTGTTATAGGGAGGAAAATTCTGGGAAAGAGGATGGACTAAGATGCAGCGATGCTAGTATATGAAGCAGGACATCAAGTAGGAATGCCTTAAATCAGTTAGTGTCATATTGTAGAAGTATTGTAAAGAATTGAATAGAATTAAGTAAATAAATGGATGTATATTTACCACATACTGTAACAGGAATTGAATCATGGCTGAGAATTGATATAAAGTATGTGGAAATTTCTCCTGGAACTGGAGTGTTTACCATAGAGCCAGGTTAGGAATGGTAGGAGGGAGATTTTTCATACTGGTGAAAGGAGAATTTGCAGTGTACAAAAAATTGAATGATGAGAAACATGAACATCTAGTTGTAACACTTATCTCGAAAGATAATAATAGGCAACTTGCTGTTTTTGAGGTGACAGACATGGCGAGGGTAGTGCTAATGCTGATGGAGAAATATTGGTTAAGATAATGAACCATGTGGGGAACGATACAGAAAGGAACGTTATTTTAGCAGATGATCTTAAACTAGCAATTGTTAACTGGGAAGGGAATACGAACAGCAGAAGTCAGAAGCAAAATTGGTGAAGAAGTAAATCTGGGAAGGACAGAAAGTGATAGAACTGCTAGAGGCAAATATAAACTAGACACTGTGCTGATAAAACCAGTTGAGCACTATAGGAAGATCTGAAGTGGTAGATGGTGTAAGTGAACTTGAGACTTTATTTGTCATACCCAAAACTAGATGTGATGCAAAGGAAGGTTGCAAAGTAAGACTGTTAAGCAATACCATATGGCTAGTAAAAGGGGTGTGAGGAAATTTTAAAAAAATGATTTTAATAAATGAAAAATGATAAATATAAATGAAAACATCTTATGGGATGTCTCAAAAGCAATTGTTTGATGTTGGTATGTACCCATAAAAATTGTAAGGAATTGGGAAGTACTAGATTATTATGACAGGAAATAAAGAGGTTAATAAATAGATACAGGTTACAGAAAATGGAGATGGGAATGGATGTGGAAGTAACGGAAGACTGAATGGACATACTAGCAAATTGAATTTAGCACAGCAAAGAATAACATGATTGCAATCATAATTGCTAGTCATGAATTGTAGTGAAAAATGAAGGGCTGTTGTATGTAATTTAAGGCAGGAACAGGTTCCAGGAAGTATATTTCAGGAATCATTTTTGCACTGGAGAATTGTATGTGTGAGGCTTCCAGAAGAAATTGGTCTTCAGTCAGTATGTAAAGATAGTAGGACATAAGGATAATGTCCAAATAGAGGAAGTGACTCATATTGGTGAATTACTGAAATTTAACTATGATAAAAAAGATATGAAGGATTCAAAAATTGGAAAGGAGATGGCATTGATAGGATTTCTGGGGATGTACTATAAGCAATGGCTTGGGATATATTGCCATACCTGAAAGGGTACTTATTAGGTTTTGGTACGCATGAAGGAGCAGTAATAAATTAGTGAACATTTGCAACAGTAGCACCATTGTGCAACGGATAGAAAGGTGAACGTAAAGAAGACAATTAGAAGAGAGTAAGTTTGAGATGTTTTTGTTGTAAGCTCTGGAAAGCAATCTTAATGATTATATTAGACACATTTGTGAAATTACAAACTGGCTTGACAGAAGGCATTTCTTGTTCACAATGTTATACAATGAGTTTCAACTGTAGGTTTCTAACAACATGTAGTATATATTTAAGATTCAGGAGTGCAAATGGGCTGTATTGCTATTGTCTTATCAAAGGATTTTGTTTAGGTAGACCATGGAATATTACTTAAGAAAATGAGGGCTATTGGACTAGACAAATAAGGGTTTTATGTATAGAGCCTCTTTAGGGGAAATATGGCATAATTACAGATTACTTCTGAAGTACTGCATTGGCTGCAGAGTTGGAACGACTGGTGTGAATGCTGCAGAACGACTGACTCAAGGTCAGTGGGGAAGTTTCAGCCGTGGATATGGAAAGACAGCATAGCCAATGAGGTGGTTTATTTCAATTAATCAATCAATCATAAAATCACCTATAATATCCATAAGTTTTACAAATAGATAAAGCAGAATTTAAAATTTAATATATCTCATTCCTTCCTCCTTAAGATCTTGACACATAATTTATCAGGCCAATATCTGAAATAGTTATTTGGTCAATGTATGCATGAAGGAGCAGTAATAAATGAATGGAGAGTGAATTCCTTATATTAATATTTAGGTACTAACAGTGATCTCCATGAGGTATCACACCTTCAACACAGTAATTAATACTGATTCGGAAATCACAACATTTGACAATAAGGCACGCCTTGAACAAAACAGGCACACTGAAATGTTCTCATAGAATAAAATGAAGAACAAAGTGTCTAGCAGGTCAGTGGACATACTCACCATCTAACCTGCCCATCCTCATCAACCGCAGACTAGGATCATGTATACCATGTGAAGTTTTTAAAGACATCAGGGGATTGTGGTTTATAGCATCCCACTCTTGAGATTTTGTGAAAAGTATTTCAAGAATATGGTGTTAAACATAAAATGAGTTGGCATAAAGTTCAGTTTCTCTGAATAAATTAAAAGCAATTTAAATCACTTTATCAAAAAGTAGGAATTATAGGAATGTAGACAATTAGAGGCTCTAAAGTCAATTTAAGCATTTTTAGGCACTAGAGGACCACCATTTTTTACCTTATAAATATATGAAGCTTGTAGGTACAACTTCATTGTAAGTTATCACTTCGGGAAAAATAGATATTTTTGTCTAAAATCTGAGGTCTAGAAATCACATTAACAAGGTAGCAGAGTGAGTTTACAAATATCTTCATGTGATTTTGAAGGTATTTTTGAATTGCAGTAAGGATGTAAAGCAGAGGCCATACAAGTGTCTATTAAGACGCAAACTAAAGTATGTTTTCAGAGTATGAGAACTACAGTAGGACTAATTGACAAAAGAATTTGTAAACATCCGAAGGAAAGCAGCACAACATGTTCCTGATGATTTCAACAAAAGAGAAATGTTACAAATATGTTGCAATCTCTGGCCTGTCAAATGGGAGTGTGACCCAGTTACTCCCATAGGTCTGAGGCGCTGAGCTGAGCTCGCTCAGTTCTGTGCAGCAGGATGCTACCATTACTTACACGTAGTCCAAGTGCGGATCTCTCCTCTAACAAGTTTGGGACCAACGGTGAACTGTATAGTCCTAGCCGCCTCAGCAGAAGAAGGGCCATGGCTTGGAATATGTCTGAGGTGCCCACTCCCATTCCATAGCAAATTGTATCCTGACTCTCACAAGAGAACATCGGCAATGGTTAAGCCTCCGATCGTGATGAAACTTGGAAAACACATTGACGTACATGTAAAAAAGGTGAAAGCATCAATTTTGGGTGCTGACGTTCATTAGGGCGTTCACTAAGGGGCCTAAAAGTTGCGACATTTCAAGTTCTGCATGAACTGCGATGAATACCTTCTGGCCAATGCTAAGCGGCACACTGCCTGCGCCTAGTGCCACACCTATGCACCTCCTCCCCTACCCCCTCCTTCTGGGTCGCCACCACACATTTCCCTTCTCCCGCGCCTGACTGTCTTCTTAGCTGTTGAACGGGATCGGTGCTATACTTTGCTTCTTCTCATACTATAATTATTGAAATCTTTTAAATACCATTCCTTTTCACACATAGTGATAATAAATAACCCTAACTAATATACCCATATTTTATTCAAATGTTATACTTTCTTTCCTGCTAATTCCGGTGAGTTGTCACATTCAGGGGTACAACCCCGAGTTAAGAACCACCAAATGTGGTCAAATGTGGGATGGGGTACCGCGTCCAACCTACGCTTAAATGATTATTTACTTCTACAACCACCTTGAAGCTGTCAGTAGTGTCCTTTATAAATGGACACACTTATGAAATTAAATTAAATTAATTCCCCCACATTTAAACAACAGTAAATATCCTTTTATTTAAAGAAATTACATGCCCAGGTAGAGGATCTCAATGAATGAAATGATATTCGGTACCTAGGGATACCAAAACCTGGTAAAAGGTCCAGACCTTCTTTTTATGTCTTTAAAATTGCTCTGAAAAGTAAATTAAAAATAATTAAAATACATGTTTTATATGTAAATTCATTGAAAGAAACAACAGAAAACACAAATGTTTGTTTAAAAAACAAACGAGAGAGTTATCAGTCTCAAGATATCACATACGGTCCGCCTCCCTAGCATAACGGAGAGTATTATTAGCTGCCTTCCTCGAGGGCACGGGTTCAATTCCTGGTACTGCCAGAAATTAAAGGATGGCAGTAGGGCTGGTCTGTGGTTGAAATGGTACATGCAGCTCACCTCCATTGGGGATGTGCCTGAAAAGAGCGGCACCACCTCGGAATGAGGACACAAGCTTACTTTCGTTATATCAGACGGTCCAGTGTTGAAAACTAAAACCTAAAATTACACATGCAGCACAAAAGACCACGCTTCAATCTATGTTATTACAGCCTATGTCACACAGTGTGACATCACCCTGTGAGCGTGAAAACCTATTTGAAAGCAGTTGACTGCTTAACATTCACCCTCAATCACGTCATAAAGCTGCAGCTCGCGAAGATTCAGCGGACCTGTGATGTTCTTGAAGATGAAAAATAATTTTTCACATGCTCAAAGGAATTACGCTTAAGGAATCATCACAGAAGTTTTTTATGAACCTTTCAGAAAAAGTAAACTGTCAAATATAATGTGGGAATTACATAGGGCAGTTATGAGCTATGAGGAAGGCTGATGGAGTACGCAAAGTATAGCCGTTCCCGTTCAACAAGTAAGTGGAGGGGCAGGTGCAGGGAAAAGAGAAATGTGCCATTGTCAACCAGAAGGAGGGGGCAGGGGAGTAGGGGCAGAGATGTGGCATTAGGCAGGCAGTGTGCCAGCTTAGCATTGGCCAGCAAGTATTCACTGCTGTTCATGCAGAACTTGAAATGACGCAAATTTTAGGCCCCTTAATTAATGCCCTAATGAATGTCAGCACCCAAAATTGATGCTGACATCTTTTCTACATGTACCTTACTGTGTTTTCCAAGTTTCATCACAATCGGAGATTTAACCATTGCTGATGTTCCTTTGCCGGACCACTT